>NC_087344.1:92517785-93767785 GCF_030014295.1 Loxodonta africana
GTGTCCATGGCCTCAGGGGTGAGGATACATGAGCCTGGGGAAGAATTCCCCCATCTGCAGCCCCCTGGAAGATGGCTGTCCCTTGGCATGGGTGATGCTCTCAGACAGCAGTCCCCTGGATTCCCCTCTCAGGGAAGGGCAATAGGCTGCCCAGCTCCTGCCTTTCTGGGTCCATGAGTTTCCAGGGATTTAAAGGTCTTACTCACTCATGGAAGCATGGTCCCTCTTCCTGATACCTGTGGCCTTATTCCGAGCTGAGACCCAAGCAAATCCAGTGTGGCCTGGTCTGGAGCCTCATACCACTATTTCTGAGGTTGTACCCACCTCCACTTTTGGAGAGGGCCCCAAGATGGGCAGCATGCTAGGAATGCATACGGATACACATGTGACCATCAATGCCCTGACTGCCATCCCTGCCTGGCTCCCTCATACTTCCCCCATCGCCATCCTGTCAGGTGACCTGCTGCCTCTGTTTTAGGGGAGCACCCCATATTTCCTGATTCTCTCTTGGCTGCTGTACAGCATGTCCTATCCCTCTCCTGGGAATTAGCATCAAACAAAATATGAACTTATGCAAAATAGAAGCCTCTTCTAGGTCATCTCACACCCAGGTAGAAATCCCCTTAACCTCCCTGAGAGGTGCCTGTCACATGTAGCTCAAACATCCCCAATGCTAGGGGGCCCCCAATCTCCTGGGGCACCTGCCTTACTGCTGGACACGCACGGGTGTTAATTCTAGCTCGCTCTGAGCAAAAGTCACCTTGGACTCTGCTCCAACAGTCCCAGTTCTGAATTCTTGGGCTTCACAGAAAAAACAAAAACCTTTGCCTGCTTGTCTACACAACAGCTGTGTCCATGTTCTTTTTATCTTGGAATGCCAACTTTCTAAAAGGTGTGGGGAACTCAGGTGGATTCTCAGCCATGGACCCGCTTGGAAGAATGAGATGTGTTAGCATCAAGAGTTTCCTCATAAAAATTCCTTACAGCCTTGCACATGATTACTTCTCCAAGATGGCATTTCCCAGTCTTGATCTGGCTTACATTGAATGAGCCCCCGAGATGGGAAGGCAGAGGCAGAAGAGGTGGGGAGAGGGTGGCAGCTGCACCCAACCCTGACAAAACAGAGCACCCAATTTCGCACACATCCTAGAGACACCCGACAAGGTGTCTTTTGCAGAAGACACCTTGACCTACGTGGGATCTGTTTCTGCCTGTGGTGGGCAGAAAGCGGGCACAGATGCTTGTGGGACGCTGTCTGTGATCACACACGGAAAGGAATCAAGTGGTTAACTAGAGAGAAAGGCTTTCAAGACCTGCCAGGATGGTGGGTTTTTTGCTTTTCTAGATTACGCCTAAGATTTGTAGTTTGGACAGACAAAATAAACAATGACAATGACAGCAACAACAGAACAAACAGGGAACAGTTACTTGTTAAAAAAGATGCCTTTTGTTAAAAAAAAGCTCCACACAGACCTGGAAGCAGCCCCCCTCGGGCTTCCCGACCAGGGGCAGACTGTGTCATGACCAAGCTAGTGTGATGAAAACAAAGTCCAGCAGACATGATGCCACATGTGCAGGAGAGCGGCTTTCCAGTCTCTTCTCCCCAGCCCCATTTTTGGAAGGGGAGGAGAGAGGGATGGGAAAGGAAGGGTTTGAATCGGTGTAAAGCAACTGTATTTAGACCATGGCAAACTGAGCTACTTCTCCCTCCCTCTCTCCAGCCTGCCCAGAGTAAAAGGACAAACACAGGACTGGGCCAGCACGTACCTGAAAGAAACCCGGTGGGATGGGGCCTCCTGGCATCCCATCGTTGGGGGGAATGTTGCCAAGCACGGGGCTCGGGGCGGCTGCTGCACTCTGTGGAGACAGGAAGGTGGAGGGTTAGAGGCCAAATCCATAACCAGAGACACGGAGTTCCGACCTGTCACCCAGACCCTCTGGTTGGTTCACCTCCTTAAAGCCTTCCCAGTTGCCCCAGCCAAGAGTCATTTAGCTGCTGAGATGGTACAGATGTAGGCTTAAAAACTAGACTTAGACTCGATTCCCAGGTGCCACTTATAAACTCTCTGAGCCTCCATTTCCTCGTTTCTAAAATGAGGAACAATGTCTATCTTCACGGTGGCTGTGAGCACGGCATGAGATGAAGTATCAAAAGTATTTTGCACAAAAATATAGGCAGGGAAAAGATCAGTGGTTTCCAGGGCCCCAGCGGGCGGGAGGAGGGGTGGATAGATGGAGCACAGGGCATTTTTAGGGCAGTGAAACTGTTCCATAGGATGCTGTTATGGTGGATACAGGACATTACGCATTTGTCAAGAGCCACACAACTATACAACACAAAGCGAACCCTAATAAACTTTAGTTAATACCACTCTTATCAATAGTGATTCATTAATTGTAAGAAATGTACCACACACACCAAAAAAGGCGCTCTTGGATCAGTGCAGAGCAGTAGCGCAAGCTAACCAAAAGGTTGGAGACTTGAATCCCTCCAGAGGCACCTCGTAAGTGAGGCCTGCTGATCTACTTCCAAAAACTCAGCCACTGAAAACCCTACGGAGTACAGTTCTATTCTGACATACATGGGGTCACCACGAGTTGGAACCCACTCAACAGCAACTGGTGATGTTAGGGTGTGTTACTAATGTTATGATGTGCACGTCTTTCCTACCTACCTACTTTATTGAGCTCGTTGAGGGCAGGTGAGGTGATTTAAAATTTCCATGCCCTCTCCAAGAGGCCAGTGCATGTTGTATAGAGGAAAAACAAAACAAAACAACAGTTGCCGTCAAGTCAATTCTAACTCATGGCAACCACGTGTGTCAGTAAAACTGTGCTCCATAGGGTTTTCGATGGCTGATTTCTCAGAAGTAGATCACCAGGCCTTCTGAGGTACCTCAAACCTCTTTCTGTTATTAGCTGAGTGCTTAACCGTCTGTGCCACCCAGGACTCCTGTATAGAGCAGAAGATCAATAAATGTCCCTGACGCAATGAATAAGAAGACAGCCTTATCTGGAACATCCCTGAAGGGGCACAGGAGGGCAGAGTGTGTGCTTGGCCTCCTCAGGGTCCTTGGTGGCCCCGTGGGAGATGAAGCTAGCTTGCACGATGGGGGTCTGTTGTTACTCTTCTTTTTAAACGCTGCTATTCTGGCATTTACCTGGTGCATCTGCCTCAACAAATGCCTCCCAGGGGTGAGCAGACGTTGCTCTCCAAAGTCTGGCCTGCTTCCAGACAATCTGTGTCCAACCTGTTCATGCAGCCAGCATGTCTGTGCCTGGCCCCGTGCTTGCACATGCAGGTAAGGCGGAGGGAGGCCCAGACCTGAGAGTCTACCTGGGCCCAGGCCCTGCCTCGCTCCGCCAACTCTACACCCCCAGGTCCTCCTGCAGAAACAGCACCCCCAACTGTGGTGCCCTGGCCCCCCCCACGACTGGGAATTTGAAACTCAATCCTTGATCATCTCCTACCATTCAGCTGGTTCTCTGGGACAGGAGGGAGCCCCTGAGGGTCAGGAAACAGAGCGCCTCTTTATCTCTTATAATCATAGCCTCCACATCGCCACCCTGAAGAAGTCACTTCTTCCTTTTCCTCGACCATAGAACAGGATGGAAGGAAATGAGATAAGGTGTGGATCCCACTAGCACACGATGCATGGCAAAGGTGGAAGAGATGAACTGGGCTCAAGTGCTGCCACGTGCATTAGCAAGTGAGATGACTGTGGGCAAGACACCTGGTCTCTCTGAGTCAGTTTCCTTTAAAAAAAATGGGGACAGCTGTTGTCCTATCTTCTTATCAGGGTGTGGAGAATGAAATGATGGAATGGGCTGTGTTTTGTCAACTAGGAAAGCTCTGTGGATCGAGAGACAGGGAGGACTCAGTCTGGGGCGCACATATACACACACAAACTAAAACCAGCTGTGGTCAAGTCAATTACAAATCATGGTGACCCCATCTGTACAGAGTAGAACTGCTCCATAGGGTTTCCAATGGCTGACTTTTTTTGGAAGCAGATCACCAGGACTTCCTTGGGTGAGTTCGAACCACCAATCTTTCGCTTAGCAGTGAAGCGCTTAACCTTTTGCACCTGGGCTTAATAAACCCCAAGTAAAAAAAAAAAAAAAAATTTTTTTTTTAAAGGGAATGGGGGTGGAGGGTGGACTTGCCACTGTATTACTTTTGAAGATGATTCTGCCTGTAGAAAACAACCCTCTCTGTACTTAGAGCAATTCTGCCAACTAGCCAACTAAATGAGTCTAATGTGTTTGCAAGTTTCAAGCATCCCCAAACGTCACGTAATCTAGGTCTCCCCACACCAGCAGAAAGCTGGAGGCCCAGGTTTGAGGCCACAGCCCCACTGAGGACAGAGCCACAACAACGCCCCTGCCCCGCCAAGCCCTGCCTCACCCCTTCCCCGGCATTATCTGGGATAACGGCTGCCTGGGGGAATTCGCCAGGTTATCCATTAGCTGCCTGGTTGTTTGCGGTTGGTGGTTCAGTGAAAATGCAACTTTTTGTAATTTACAGCTAACAATTACTCCTTGGCAGCAGAGCAGAAAACTCGGGGGAAAAAAAAAGGGGGTGAAGTAAACATCCACCTATATTTTCTTCAAGTTCTTTCAGAGATTGGTTTTCCATTTAACTCTTTAATTCTCAGGAACTTCTTTTGGGCAAGTGTGAATTTTATTCCTCAAAACAGTCAACTGCCTCAGGACATTTTTTCCCTACTCATTTGAAATGTCAACTTTATCAAAGACAAAATTCTTATAAATGCTTGGGTCTGTTTCTGAGCTTTTTTTTTCTGTTCTGTATCTTTAACAAAAGGAACCCCGGTGGCATACTGGTTAGTTAAGTGCTTGGCTGCTGACCAAAAGGCTGACAGTTACAACTCAGGAAGTCACTCTGAGGGAGAAGAGACCTGGTGATCTCCTCCCACAAAGATTTAAAACAAAAAAAACCAAACTCTTTGCCGTGGAGTCAATTCCGACTCATAGCGCCCTTACAGGACAGAGTAGTGTTTCCAAGGAAACACTATGGGGCAGTCCTGCTCTGTCACATGGGGTCCCTATGAGTCAAAATCGATTTGACAACACCTAACCACAACATGTCTCCAACAACCCATTCTAATTACAAGTCTTACAATGTATTTTATTATCGCCCTCATTTTTGAAATGGAAGTTTTCTATTTATCCCTCCAAACTTCAAATCATTTATAAAAGTCACCTCACCACCAAAAAAAAAAAAGTTCTTATATGTAAATCGGGAGAACTGACATCTTTCTAAAGTGGAAGCACCCTTACGGGACACAGTCTCTTTTCCCAATAATCCATGCCCTTGTTCAAGTCCACCAGTCAAGTTTAGTGGGTAGACAAAGGGGGTGAGAGTAGGCAACAAATTTGTGAAAGCCAAACCTATTGTTGCACTAAGTGTTTTATTCAATAAATGTGGCATCTACTTAACCGTTCTTGGGATAAGGATGAAAAAGATGGGAGTTCCCTGAGCATGGTATGAAAGGGGGTCTGGTGGAGGCCCAGGCTGGGATGGTGCCACACAGAGGGAGCCATCTTGTCTGATGCTCAGAAATGTACCAAGGGCTTTCACACCCTCCTCTCGCTCTGGACTTTCACATAATCTTCTAAGGTAGACACACAAGCACTCCCACTTTACAGATGAGGAAACAAACATATTTGTAGAGAGCAGGCTCAACAAGCCACCTCTTCCATTTTTCCTCCTCAGAGAGTCTAGATCTAGTCTTCCTCAACCTTCAGTCTGGAAACAAAGTTTTTTTTTAATTCACAATTTCTACACGTATAATTCAGTGACATTGATTACGCTGTTCACATTGTGGAACCATTATTGCTATCCTTTTCCAAATTATTCCACCATCATTAACATAAACTCAATGTCCCCTGAAATCCTCTGATTTTAAAGAAAAATACGGAAAGCATCGCCAACTTGATTTTTAAAAATAGCATTTATTGTTTAGTATAAAACATTTCCCTATTCTAAAAACTAAAGGGAAGTAAAAAGAAAATTAGTCACTGTATTTTGCTAAATAATGTCATGAGCCCTTTTCTTCTCATTAAATGGTCACAAAAAACATGACTTTTTAGAAGCCAGTACTATATAAACATGTCATTTAACAAACTTAATCCAGTTGCCTTCAAGTCAGTTCAGACTCATGACGACCCCATGTGTGTCAGAGTAGAACTGTGCTCCATAAGGTTTCCAATGGCTGATTCGGGGGAAGCAGAGTGTAAAGCCTTTCTTTTGAGGCATCTCTGGGTGAACTCGAACCACCAACCTTTTGGTTAGCAGTGAAGCACATTAACCTTTTGCGCCACCCAGGGACTCCAACGAACTTAATAAAAAAAAAAAAAAATGAACTTAATAACAGGTATTAAATCAGTGTTTGATAACTTGGTAGTTATAAAGTGGTATCTCGTATCTGGTGGACACTTGAGACTATGTTGGCATCTCCTGCCTGGAGGGGGAGGAGAGGGTGGAGGGGGTTAGAAGCTGGCAAAATGGACGCGAAGAGAGAGTGGAGGGAGAGCGCGGGCTGTCTCACTAGGGGGAGAGTAATTGGGAGTGTGTAGCAAGCTGTATTTGTGTGAGAGACTGACTTGATTTGTAAACTTTCACTTAAAGCACAATAAAAATTATTTTAAAAAAATGGTATCTCTTTGGGATTCTGTCTTACCTTTGGATCACTCCCTTTTGAAGTTGTTCACCTGCTATTTATAGATTTTATGACAAAACATTCATATCCTTTGCTATTTGAATGTCTGCCTTTTATCCTTAGTGATATATAAGATCTTTATACATTAAGGATATAAGATAATATGTCGCAATTAAAAAAAAATTTTTTTAATGAAAACTTTAGGCTGTGAGTGCTGTTGGATGCCTTTCAAGACGTCCCTATTCTAAGGTCTTGTTTTCCTGTGAAAGCAGGAGTGAGTGAGTCAATGGTTCTAGGAACAGGGGTGGGCGGGGGGTCCGTGGTTCTCTGAATGTAAGGGCTGGGGTGACCAAGGTTCTAGTAAACTTGTGGTGAAATTCTCTGAAATCTGGGGTGGAGGAGGGAATCTTGCTACTCTCTGATGTAAGGCATCAGATGTTTCCATGTGAGAGGAGCCAGCAGGACACAGCAAAGGAAGGCCGCGTGGTTCGCAGTGACTAAGGTGGCAGGAAGCTGAGGAGATGGCTTTTATCATTTAAAGCCTTCTCTAGCAGCAAAATTAAGTAGTCTGCAGCACTTAAATTTGTGTCCTGGATTATGACGTCACTGTTACCCTTTATGAAGGAAATGTGCTCATGATAGAAAACTTTTAAAAGGGCAGAAATGAATGAAGAAGAAAATGAAAAGCAACAGCCAGTGTTACAGAGTGACAAAAGGGTTAAGAGACTAAGCAGGGCTTATTAATCATTCTACCTCACAAAACCCCATCCACAGGACCCCCCTCCACTCTACACCTACCAAAGCACCCATGGCCCAGTTATACTGGACCCCCCCCACACCCTCCTGCACCTCGAAAGCAGGGACTGCTTTTTCCATCTCCAAGACCCAACACGCACTGTGAGGCATACAGCAGGTGTTCAATAAATGATTACTAGCTTTATTATTCAAAGACCTGCTCAAATCTGACCTCCTGGAGCCAGGCCTTTCTGGGTTGCTAGGAATCAGCCTCTCCCTGCGGTTTCCAACTTCGAGTTAGAGCTCCATTAAGGCACTCGGCAAAGCGTCTCGTTTGAGTTTTCTTTAAAAACACAAAG
Organism: Loxodonta africana; assembly: GCF_030014295.1. Lineage (NCBI taxonomy): Eukaryota > Metazoa > Chordata > Mammalia > Proboscidea > Elephantidae > Loxodonta > Loxodonta africana. The sequence continues at coordinate 92,525,563 of NC_087344.1, forward strand.
CCCAAACTGAAACCCTGACAATCACCAAGGCCAACAGCATGCTGGGGCTGTGGTAGGTGCTTGAGACAGAACTCCCCCACCAGAGCAGGAGAGCAAAGAGTTCTGGATTCAGAAACCAGACACCTTACACGCAGGCTTGGCAAGTCCCTTCCTGCTTTTGGCCTCAATCTCCCCACCTGTCCAATGACAGGTTAGATGAAGATGAGATGGTCTCCAAGGCCCTTCTTCCAAGCTACTCTCCCCGGCCCAGGGGACCCACGACTGGAAAAAGCAGCTCCTACATGAATGGGAAGACAAGCTCTTTCCAGAGAACCCTGAATTTTAACTCCATTAGAAAGGATCTCCTCCATTCATTACAGAGCATTTAGAGATCAAAGATTAAAAACCACCCAGAAACCTATTTGTGATGCGAGCCCACAGATAACAACCGCCGACATCTGGGCTCAAGCCCTCCAGGCCCTCCTCACCACACTGATCCTACATGTAAGGACGGCAGAATCAAACCGGGCATGCAGTCTGCTGACTTGTGTCCCCACCCCGCCACCACTTTTTTCCACCATTTTAAAATTCTTTTCTAAACAGAAAACAGGCCTTGCTCAGGTGGTGTGCCCCTCTCTGGCCAGCAGGCTCCTCTAAGCCTTGGTGCCATTCACTTTAACAGCCTGAGGTCCCGGCTGAAGCTCCTGGAGGACGGGACACACACCAGAACAAGGCTATTTATCTTCTGCAACATATTTTGGTTGACTGCTGGGGAGACTTCAAGGAGGGCTGATCCCAAAACTTTCTCCCTGTGGGGCTTGAGGTTCACTCCATCACCCCAGGCCCTGTTGGCATGCCAGGTCCTTTCACATGCATTTTCAATTACAGGCATCCCTCACTATCCAAGTCCATCTGGTTTTCAATAGTGAGGGATAGATACCTGAACACCTCACCATTTCCCCTGCTCCAGAAGTATATTCTATCCTCCTTTGCCCGGAGTGAAGAAGCAGGATTCAAACCCAGGCCTTGGAATCTGAGGGACCCACAAGGAAGCTTGTGAGCCATGCTAGGAACCTGGACTTTCCGCTCTAGGCAATGGGGAAGATTTCTATGCAGAACAATGAATGGCCCGTGACCTCTGAGAATCTCCCCTTACCCCACCTCACCCAGTGCCAAGCATCTGAATGCATCAGTGACAAACCCACCCAAACAACACAGTGACCAAGGTTCCATGAACAAACAGACATGTCAAGTCCCAGAGGTGGTGCTGGGCCCTGTCCTCACTCTGTGACACACTCCCTTTGACTCCAGGGATGGCAGGGTCTGTCTGGAAGGACCAAGAGACAGCTCCCAGGAGCCTCCCATCTCACCCAGAAAGAGAAGGATCTGGGGAGACACATTTCCTATAAGACATCACCTTATAACCTCACCCCAAGAACCCCCGGTATCCTCACTCAAAATCTAGCATGGGCTCCCCCCACTCATTTTTATAGTCTCTTTTTAAAACAGTTCTATGCATACAAAGCTGCTGGGAAACTGAATAAAAACAAATGCTCAGAGTGAACCATGGGACTCCTGCCAGCTTGGCCAACTCCTCCTGAATGATTTACAAGGCTGCAAAATGGTACTTTGTTCTGCAAATCCCCTCCCTCCATGCCCCACCCCAATACTCAGGCCTTGGCATGTAGCAGCATGGGGCCCACATGTGAAACTACCAAGTGCAACCCTCGACTGAAACTCAACAACAGGCCACATGGACTCGAGGACCCAAGACGCCAGAGTGTGCACAGCGTGTGCTGCGGGCATGGCAGGGGGCACCCCTAAGGTGACTACAGTAAGATGGCAAGTGAGAAATGAATGACTGCTTGTGCCTGACGTCCTAGGGAGGGAGGGGGGCTGGGGTTGGTATCGTCAAGATAGAGGCTTCGGGATTCTGCGCAAAATACTAGACTGGGAGGGGGGGATAATATTTACTTCTCAACGTCCCTGAGTGACCTGGGCCCTTCTGGGGACAAAATACCTACAGGGAATTTTAATGGCATCAACAAACGGAAGAAGCAGAAGGGGGAACGGAAGGAATGTTGTCATTCCCAGAGACATGGGCCAAGACTGAAAGAAATGGGGTCCAAAGAGGGGGAGGGGATAGAAAGGTCTCAGTTCTCTATGCACAGACAATAGGACAGAATCTGTTTTGGAGAACAAGGGTTCTACTTTGCAGCGTGGAGAAAACACAGCTATTGCTATGTGAAGAGACAGAACCAGCTGGCGTTAAAAATAGGTTCGGATGACACACGCGAGTGACACAGGATCCCTGCCTTCAAACAGCCAGGGGGCCATCATATGGAAGGAGCAGACTTGCTCTCCTGGAGCCAAGGGACAGCCCTGGGTCCAGCAGTAGATGCCCCTGAGATAGAAAGATCTTCCCTGGTTCAAAGCAGCAGAGTCGGCTGCCTCAGGCTACATTAATTTGGGGGTTACTCAAAAACGTGGCATAGCAGAAGCATACTGTTGTTGTTAGGTGTCTCTGAGTCAGTTCCAACTCATAGCGACCCCATGTGACACAGCAGAACTGCCCCACAGGGTTTTCTAGGCTGTAATCTTTACCAGGTCTTTCTTTCACGGAGCTGCTGGGTGGGTTCAAACCATCAACCTTTCAGTTAGCAGCAGAATGCTTAAACGTTGCATGACCAGTGCTCCCTAAAAGCATGCTACTAATTGAAACATCTGGTGTGAGTCCTGGCTCTGCCTCACCAGAGCCATGCTTATTGTCTCAGCCTCAATTTCTCCATCTGTTAAAAGGGGAAGTCACATTACCTACCGGCCCCTGGTGCTTTCTGGAGACTACTATGAGAAAAGAGCCCTGGACTGAGGGTCCAAGACCAAGGTTCTAGCTCTGGCTGCAAACTGACTGCTGTATGACCTGGACAGCCCCTGCTATCTCTAGGCCTCTGCTCTTCTCCAAGCGAGGTGGCTACAGTCCTGCCGACCCAGTGAGACAGTGGACAGCACACTGTGCTCTGTAGTCAAGCACCTGAAGAAGGACCATGTCTAGACTAACAGAGCCCCAGCCTGCCACTGCCAGACCGTCACGCCCAAATGAGGTCTGTCCTGACACCAAGGCTCCTTTCACAAAGTGCCTCCTCTGTCTCTTGGGGTGGGAGGATTAACCAGGAATGCATAGGGGGCTGGAGGAGCAACTGCCTTTTCATTTGGATCCCACAGACTGGGAGAGGGGTGGTACTATTCTCAACTCCCTGGGAAGTTGTCATTTCTGTTTGCCAGTAAGGAAACTGAGGAACAGAGGGACATATTATCTATCTCAAGGTCACATGGCTAGTAAGTGGCTATAACTTCAGTCACTCTGTCCCTCCACCCCCAATCTTGGGTCCAAGAAACCAAAGTAGCTGTCCCCTTCCAACAATGCCTGTTGTTGTTGTTAGCTACAGCTGAGTTGGCCCCAACTCACGGTGACCTCATACACAATGGGACTGGACCGTTGCAATCCATTGGATTTTCACTGGCTGATTTTTGGGAAGTAGATCACCAGGCCTTTCTTCCTAGTCTGTTTTAGTCTGAAAGCTCCACTGAAACCTGTTCAGCATCATAGCAACACACTAGCCTCCACTGATAGACAGGCAGTAGTTGTGCATAAGATGCATTGGCCAGGAACTCAACCTAGGTCCCCCACACGGAAGGTGAGAATTCTGCCACTGAACCACACTGCCTCCTTACCAGCTCCCATAGTCCCCACCAGGTCCTGTAGTCCCCAAGAAAAGTTTTGTGTGCTTTTTGACTCTTATGAAAAGAAACAAAAGACAATAATTAAAAACCTAAGATAATCACAACTCATTTTCTGTTCGAGATTTGTTTGTATGTTTTGCCTTCCTCAAGGAGACTGACATACCTTGCTCCTTCAGACAAATATTTATATGAGCTAGGATAGGGGGAAGAGGGTATCAAGGAATACAAGATGGGCCACAGAGTCTGTTGGATCTAACTGGCAAAGTACTCAGGGAAGAGGAAAATGAGGCAGGTGGGAGCTATAAAAAGGTTAACAGTACTTTATGCACATCAGATGCGTTCGGCCGACACTTGCTGCTGAGAGGGACCGGGGCCGCACTGAGTCCATTTGGGGCTTCACTGTGCCCACCGGGACAGGAAAAACAGGCGCGGTTCTGCCCGCGAGGTCTAGAGAATGAAATGAGTTGTGGTGACAGAGAACTGAGGGGAAGGTGCTCCGGGCAGGTGCTGCAAGGCAGCGGATTAGGGGGGATCAGGGAGGCTTTATGGGAGAGGTGGCACTCAAGACAGGGCCTTAAAGGACGGCAGGACTCAAAGATGAGGGAGGTGATATAGAGGTGAGAGATTACTGCTGTCTTCTTAACCATACAGGAACCTGGCCTCTGACAGGCCTTCCTTCAGAGCACAAATCCCTCCAGGTCTCCACCTTCCCTTTCGTTCCACCCCATCTCTGGCTTTGGGAGGTGTGTGCAGGGGTGACTTACTTTTTCGCCCCCCACAAGCACAGAAAGGGCCTGTCAGTGACCTTTTCCCAGGAGTGGAGCTGGCCACCCAGTCAGAGAAGACTGATGCTCTAAACCTACTCACCATGGGCCTTGCCCAGTCTGTCTCTTCCCCAAGCCTTCCAACACCACATTGGTCACTACAGGCGATAAAATGGAGGCTCAGAGAAGCAAAGGGACTTGCCCCAGGTACACAGCTTGGAGTGGGAAGAACTGGATGTCAGACCCAGATATACTAAAGCCAGAGTCCAGCTCCTCAGATCAAGTTTCCAAAGTGACACTTAAAGGCGGCTTCCTGGGAACAGAGAGGTCTGGCGCCAAGACCCAGCCTTTCCCTCCACCAGGAACCAAGAACACCTCACTCTACCTTTCTGAGCCAGTCATTTGTCATCTGTAAAAGAGAGGTGCCCCTACCCTCTGCAGGGGTGTGGGGGGACTTAAAATCACTCGCAGGTCAGGCACCTGGCCAGTCCTGGGCTGCAGTAGGTGTTCAGCAAATGACCAGTTGCCATCAAGTCACAGCACCAGGCAAATGACCAGCTGCCATCAAGTCAATTCCGACTCATGGCAACCCCATGTCTGTCAGAGTACAACTGTGCTTCATGGGGTTTTCAATGGCTGATTTTTCAGAATTAGATCACCAGGCCTTTCTTCCAAGGTGCCTCTGGGTGGACCCAAACCTTCAACGTTTTGGTTAGCAGCTGGGCATGTAAACCATTTGTTTGTACCACCCAGGGACTCCAAATGACAGACATCCTTATTTTTTACGATTCCATAAACAGAGCAGGCTGGGCAGGGAAGAGAGGAAAGGTGAGAGTCCAGAGCTGTAGGAAGACAACGTCCTCATCTCTACAGAAGCCACTCTCCTGAGAAGTGGCAGCAATCTATCCCGCTCTGGAAAAATATGATTTCTTTTTAAAATAAATAAATAGAAGAAAGCACCCCAGTCAGAACATTTCCACAGGAAAGATGAACTGGCTTCCCTGTGCTGAGAAGGCGAAGGCTGCACCACTGAACCCTGCCCACCCATCCCAGGAAGCACCCAGCTTCTTCTGGAAATTGGATCAAAGGGCACCGTTTGTGTAAAAGGTGGAGCCTCGTGTAATTAATACCTGGTTACACCATGGATCCCAGCCAGGGCGCCCTCCTCCATGTGCAAACACCTCCTGGACTGGGCTGCACGGTACAGGGCACGGATCCTAGGTGTGTACCCGCAAGACAAGGGAGATTAAGGGCTAAAGGTCCCCCCACAAATGAAGACTGCACAGTGGATCAACAGCGCGGTATTTGTACAGCCCTGCTTTTCTTTTTAAAGAGAGATGAGCTTCAGGCCCTGGTTTACACCATTAGCAAAACACACACAAGCACACACATGCACACACATACGCATGTTCCCACTGTCTTACAGAAGCTACTTACAACCGCAAACATGTCATCGTAGGCCAATGACAGCTCCTTAACAAGAACACTGGCAGTTGCTTCTGCAAAGTGGAAAAATCCCTGGCGTGGACCCGCACACACGCGCTGTTCCAATGACAACTTAATCCTGCCAGAACCGAGGTGTGCAGAGAACAGAAAAACGCCTGCTTCTAGAAGCACGCATATATTTTTTCTGAAGTTTAAAAGAAATCATTAAATGCATGGCCCTCAAAACATCCTTCAAAGATGGGGAGTCCACACTCCCCTCGTCTGGCATCAAATTTAGTGGGGCCAGTAATTTTCCCTCACCTCACCCTCCACGATGGCAGGATGAATGTGCACAGTTTGAAAAGTTTGCGTGGTCCCCTGATCTCAAAGCCAGGGGACATTACACTTGGCGGGGCGGGGCGGGGGGGGGTGCGTGAGTCACACCCGACACCACCTCTTCCACGTAAATGAGCAGGCCAGGAGTTCCAAGAGGGGATCCTGAGAGCACTGCAACCGCCATGGTGGTTTGCACAGCCATCCCCAACGAGTGGCTGACACACGGGCTCCGCGCTGAGCAGATGCCGCCTAAGCCTTTAAAGCACGCACTAATTGCGCTAATTTAGCTAACAGTCTCTGTTTCGTCCCCCACCCAGCGTCAACCAGCGTCCTCTGGTACTGCTGGAGAGATGCAAGCTGTTGGGTTTAGTGTTATTTTGTCAGCCATTAAACGATTCATCGGAGTCATTAATTGATTTATTACTGCTGCCTGCTCAGAGGGTTTAGCAAATAAAGACTGATGTAGGCCACAACGCAAAGGAAATTGGACCAAACAACGCCATGAGGAGCTGGGGCACTTATATTATCTGCCGCTGTCCACTCAGGCAGCCCTCCGCCCTCAGCTGTTGGGCGTAGACAGCATCACGGCTCTCTGGCTTGAAATCCAGGTGCCAGCCTGTTTTCTTTTTGGGCGGCGGCAGCCAGATGTGTAGGGCGGAAAGCTTCTCTGGAGGTCCCTGGGAACTGGCTCCTTGCACCTGCCAGGCACAGTCACCAGCAACTGAGTATTAGGAGGAGAGGAGCCTACTTTGGTACCCACCAGGTGAATGCTGGGTTGCAGTGATGCCAGGGTGCCGGTGTAGGCCCTAGCCACAGCTCTCCTCCTCTGGAGGCAGCGTACTCTGGCCACACATGCTATCTATCTCTCTGTTTCCTGGCTCCCACTGCCTATAACACATGTAACAGGTGCCTCCTAATGCCTGGCCTTTTACATACTCTATCTCTGATCCTCTCAACAGTCCCATGGGGTGGGTGGCACATGGCCCTGTTACAGAGAAGAAAGCTGAAGCTCAGAGAGCTGACCTGCCTGAGGTTACAAAGCAGGTCAGAGAGAGGGGCCCTGGGATTCAAACCTAGGTCTACCTGACTTCAAAGTCCACAATTCTTCCCCTCTAACAAATTCTTCAAGGAGCCCTGGCGGCACAAGGGCTAAGTGCTCAGTTGCTAGCCAAAAGGTTGGTGATTTGAACCCACCTAGTGGCTCTGTGGGAGAAGGACCTGACAATCTCCTCCTGTAAAGATTACAGCCAAGAAAACTCTATGGGGGCAGTTCTACTCTGCCACATAGGGTCACTAGGAGTCAAAATCAACTTGCCAGCATCTAACAATAACCACCTAATTCTTCAGCTTGACACAAAAATGGCCTACAGCTCAACCTCAACCGTAACCCCAACGAAAACTTGCTTGCTGACCAAGAGCAAATCAACCCCCTCTCAGAGCCTTAGATGCTTCATTTATGAAGTAACAGGTTAAGGCGGCTGAGTTCTGAGGCCACACCAAGAAGTGAGATTCCAGAACCCAAGTCTTTCTGCCTCACTAGCTGCCCTGGCCCACTGTGATGGCAGATGGGTTGGCCATGTTGTCAACGAGCAATACAACGCCTGAAAGCCCCCTTCCTCCCGTGAACTCAAGCCTTCACGAGGTTGCTATGTCAGCCCCATGGCTTCTTTGCTGGGCCCCCTGCCCTTTAAACATCAGCCTGTATGTCGCCAGCACCAGGAAGCTGTGCAGGATTAGACCTGACACCTAGTAGGTACACAAGCAAAGTCTGCTAAACTCAATTAGACCAGAGAAAAGTAACCTGATCCCACCCTGCTCCCAGTTCCAGAGTTCCAAACAAACATGAGGGAATAGCATTGAGGCTGGAGGACTGGGACACTCATTTTACAGAACTGTTAACACCTTCCAAGAGGACTCACAGTCATACGTTTCCTGCCCGCACACATGTGCACATACATGTACGTTTGTCTCTGAGTAATAGCTCTGGTAACAAGTGTCGCTGAGGAACCACACACAGCCGCTCTGGCTGACTCAAATTCTCAGCTATCACGGTTATCAGCCCCTCCAAAGCACACCAACACGCCCCCAGCTGCATTCTAGAACTGAGCTCAACTGGCAAGCTTTCAGAAGAGGCTCTCAGAGGGCAGTGTCTGGACTGCTCTGAAAGCAAGCAGAGAGGGTGAAGAGGTGGGTATGGTGCCCACTGAGAACCCTGACATGGGCTATGGCCTGCTCCAGGAACCAGGGGGCATTACAGGACAAAATGGGCTGCCACATCAGAGCACTCTACCAAGTGCAGGTATTCGCTGGGCATCCACCAGGTATACGAGGCAGTTCCGGAACACACGCCATCTTCAGGATCCTAGTGAGGAACCTGCTCAGACAGGTATGACAGGAGACCTGCCTGAAAGCTCAGGAGGAGGCCTGACCATTGGAGAGGGCTTCTGAAGAGACACGAGGGTTCACTTACAGAGAATTCTGACCCATGCTTGGTTTCTGAAACAGAAACAGGATTTCCCATTGAGGTGGCCCAATCCTACTCTCTACGTTAATCAATATGGTATTGAAAGCACAAAGGAAGGCCTTTATCAAGATCTCTATCAGGGTCTGACTAATCGGACTCTCTAAGTTCCAACAGAAAAATAACTGCTAGTATTACTGACATGCATTTAGTACTTTCCATCTTGCAAAGCCCTTCTTTCACACATTTACGTGGTGAATATTCCCGATTACCTTTGTAGAGGCTGTTCCCTCTCTCTCTGGAGCCCCCTCCCCCCTCCCCCCGGCCTAGGGAAACACCTTTTCATCCTTCAGGTGGTCCTCTCCACAACATCGGTCACACTTGACTGTTAATTCCTTATTAAATTAGCCAGCTGTCTTTCCAGGGATGGGGGCAGGAATGGAGTGCATAGCACACAGAAGATGCTGGCTCAGTAAATATTTTTTGGATGAATAAAGTGTTAGCAGAAGCCCTGTTTTTCGAGTGTAGTAACCACATCTCCTAGGTCAAATCCCAAGATTAGCTAACTCAGTCACCTTTTACAAACTTGCCGTCTTGCTACATTAAAACAGTGACCTACAACTATTCCCTCCCCTCCAAAAAACCAAGCACACATGCCCACACCCCACCACGCCCACACATATCTTAGGACACACTATTCCCTTTGCCTGGAAAACCCGAGCTTTTTTGGTGTTCAGAAAACCTGGACATTGATCCTGCTCAGCCTTGGCTGGCGAATGACTTGGGCAAGTTGCTTCTCCTGGGGGGTCTTTGCTACACCTCCCCTCCCCAGGCAATTGTGAAGACAGCTTATGCTAACATCTGGAGAGAACACTTGGAGCTTCAAGAGGAGACAAAGGCAATGAAAGGGACTGGGGTGGCTTCTAGGAGGTAAACTCCCGTTGTCATTTTCACTTCGGACAGAAGTCAAGACTGGGTCCAGGGGGCTCATTTAGGAACCTGCACGCACAGCCTTCCTGGGGGCAGGAAGGGGATCAGTGATCTTGTGATTTGCTAAGGTCTACCTGGCTCTCCCAGCCCTCTTGGCCCAGTCTCCTTCCATCTCTAAAACAAAGCCTGTTGCTTATTCTTGGACAGGTTGGATGCCTGAGCTTTCGGCCTCCCTGAAGACAGATATCTGCTCCACTGGCCCATAAACTTCTTAAAGGGGCTGAGAGAATCTGGCTACTACCTGGAGCCCAAGGAACAGACGAGAGGAGAGGCAGCACCTGGGCCTGGGTGGAAGCTGAGGAGGACGGTGGTAGGGAGAGGCCTACTTTGAGGCCCCTTTCTCCATGTCCCAGAAAATGGGACACACAGGAATTTTCTGCCAACCTGGGAACTGGCCCTTCACAGCTGGACCCTCCAAACCACAGTCTTATAAGAGACGTGGTTCTTGGAATCACAGATGCAAGCTACAGAGCAAGCCCTGAGCTCACTCAGGAGGAATGTGCCTTCTTCCTCCTCCTCCTTCCTGGTTCAGTCCCTTACTTGAAATGAAAACTTGAGAGAGGCAGAGGGAAGAGAGGGGCAGGAGGCAGAGAGAAGGGGGAGGGCAGAGGCCAGGCTCTGCAGCCCACAGGGGCCTCCGGCTGCATCTCCAGCTCTGCCCCCTCCCTGTGCCCACCATGTCCAGGGAATGGCTCTAGCCCCTCACCAATCAGGTCTCTGGTCCCCCATCCCGGGGAACACTGTTTGTGCTACTTTCTCTGCTCAACAAGCTCCTCAATTCCCTTCCATTTATCTACCTGCAGAACTCCTACTCCTTGACTGATGCTCAGCCCAAATATCCCTGCTTCCAGGACCAGAGCAGGCCCTGAAGTCCCCAAGGAGGTTCATGAGCTACAGCTAAATACCACAAGATACCTGTCTCCACTCTCACCCCACCTTTCATGAGGCATCCGATGAACATTCATACACTCAGATAAGATTTTTGAGGAAACAGTAACGGACTCCAAACCAAGAGCTGCAGCAGTAGAGCAGACAGACACTAAGCTTGAGGACAGAATGCCTGGCTTCAGGTCCCTGGCTCACTGGCTAATTTAGAGAGGCAGGCAACTCGCCCCTGACTTGAGATGCCCCCTTGTAATGCAGGACACCTCTCTTGGGGTTGGCATGAGAGCTAAAGAAAGCAGAAGACAATGAAAGGGCCATGATCTGTCTTGGTCTCTCTCTCCCCCTCCCATTCCAACACTCTCCTTTTCTTGTACAGTATACTGAGCTCCACTGCAGGGGACACTTGCTGCCTCCTGGTCTTCACGCATGCTATCCCCTCCACCCAGAATGCCTACTTCACTGCCGACTTCTGTCATTCCAATCCTTCTATCCCTCAGACTGCCCTGGGCCCTGGGCAGGAGGGTTTCTTCAACCTCTGACTCCATAGGAGACTTTCCCCCATGACTCTTCCAGTATCTTCTACCTGGCTTTATAACACGGACAAAGGCTACCTCCGTGTAGGACTGCTGGCTCCTAAAAGGCAGAGTCCATATATTTACTGAGCATTTACTATGTCTAATGATCAATAACCACTGAATGGCCAGGGACCATGAAAGAGCTTTTTGGACAAAGCTAACAAGCCTGGCTCTTCTGACAATTTTCTTCCTTTTTTTTCATCCTTCATAAAGACATAACTTTAAAGAAGGCACACTTTCATAAATCCAAATGTTAAAAAAAGGACGAACAGCAGCCTTATCTCCCAAGGGTTTCCATGTTTCTATCCTCAAACATGGAAACCTTTGAAGAAACCTGCACTTGAATCCTGGGTCTGCTCCTAGCTTGAAACTTAGACAGACACCAGCGGACCATTCTTGATGGATGACCAAGTCCCCTTCTGCCACAGAGCCTGTCTGTCTAAAGCAGTTTGTTTTCTTCTATTTTTCTCAAATTCCATTTAAGTCCATGCTTGGGTCTTCTCCACCCAAGGCAGAAATTTTAAATTAAATTTAGGTAATAACACAGGCCTTCAGAAACTCTGAGTCTAGAACAGGAAGGGGTCCCACAGTTCCTCCATACAGACACAGCCTCCAGCCCACACACCCCAAGTCAAGGGCAGAAGGGGACGAGAAGCCAGGCTTCCCACAATGTCTATGTCTCATCTAGAAAATTGGGGTAATACGCCCTGCCTCACAGGGTTTGAAAAATTGTTCTGTTTTATTCTCCCTAGGACAGTGTGTGGCACGTTAAAACAAACAAACCAAACAGCTACCATCGAGTTGATTCTGACTCATGGAGACTTTATGTGTTGCAGAGTAAAACTGTGCTGCTCCATAGGATTATCAAGGCTATAACCTTTCAGAAGCAGATTGCCAGGCCTTTCTTTTGAGGTGCCTCTGGGTAGACTTGAGCCACTAACATCTGTTAGCAGTTGAGCATGTTAAACATTTGAGCCACTCAGGGACCCCTGCCTGGCACATACGAGTTGCTCGACTGTTGAATGCACACTCCTTCTGAGCCTGACTCTCCACCTTTTCTCCACCAAGGAAGGTTCATCCCACGTGCAGACCAGCCTGGCCAGCACTGCTTGCCGAGCCACACCATCCACCCCTCAGAAGTCTCACATCCCTTCCCCAAAGCTTTCTGGCTCTGCCACATACTGAGACTTACTCTATGCAGGCACCAAGGGAGGCTGATCATACTTAATCCTCACGACAACCTCCTGAGGTGGTTGAATCCACTCCTTTGATTACAGCCGACCTATCTTACAGGTGATAGGTCACACAAATAGGTGCTGGGATTTTCTTCCCAGCTGGGGGCTGGGGTCCAGTCATTACGAATCCACATATCCCACAACCCTGCCCTCACTGGGAACTAGAATGCTTACATCAGCAGAAGAAAAGATTTTAGCCCAAGAATCAGGCCCTGCAGCAGTTCTAATTGGAGGTGGGTCTCCTCACCCTTAATTTGCCCATCTGTAAAAAGGAAGTCACCACTGCCTGCCTGGCCTACCTCACCAGATGGCATGAAGCACAAATGAAGAAAGAAGTACAAAGCCTGTCTGCAAACTGAAGAGACCTCCCGGCACACCACCCCCAGGGGCAATCAAAGGTACTGGGAGGATGCTACAGTGACCAGAGCACTGGGCCAGGGGTCAGGCCCTGGCTGGCTGCCCCCTACAAGTCTCTTCTCCTCACCTATAAAACAAAGGGAGTAGACTTGGCTCCTGGTTCCCAAATCTGGCTGCACATGAGAACCACCTAGGGAGCTCTGCAACAACCCAGCTGACTGTCATCCCCAGGCTAGGAGAAGGGCCCAGGGACCCAGCTTTTGGGAGCTCCTGGCTCAGGCACTCCAGGCTTCCACCTCTGCCCTAACCCCAGCAGCAATGAAAGGCCCCAGATCCAAGAACAGACCCCTACCCCTCAGTCCACCAGGTTGGAGACAGCTGGGCCAGATGGGCAGGCCTCCCCTCCAGTCTCCCCAGCGGCCTGCAGGAGCCTCTGGGTGCAGGTCAGTGGCTTAGACAGCCGCCCAAACAGGTACGGACCCAGATTTAATTGGCCTCTCGGTTAAGCTTTCTAATCTCATTAAAGCTGCCTCCATCATGCAGACTGCGGCTCTGAATTTAATAACAGAAGAGCACTGCCCTGCCTCGCTGTAAGCTGATTAGGCCTGGGGAGGTGAGAGGACCGCTCTGGATGAGGCCCCCAGGGCCCAAGCTGGACCTCTCTCTGCACGACCACTATCCTGCCACATGTGTGGCACCAACTCAAGCTGAAACAAGAGAGGGCACACTGACAGGGGCCAGAAGGCAGGAAGTGTGAGGAGGCAGGGGTTCGGGGCCAGAACTGCCCAGCCTGCCCAGCTCACCCTGGGATGCTGAAGCTGTCCTCAAAGCTTTTGATAAACACAAACCGGAGGGTGGTTTTATTTCCTATTTTATCAGGGTAAAATAATAGAGTCTACCCCACACCAAGCGACAGCTGCCCTTCTGGGCAGAGTCTAAGACTCAGCTGCTTCTCACCCTATTCTTCTGGTACCTCTATTCCCCTACTTCATTCACAATGGGTGGAAGGCAGTAGCGGGGTGCAGTTTGGGATCCTAACAGCTGCTTTTCATCGTTGGAAGAGAAGACCTGTCCTGCCATCCACCTTTGCCCCAGGCTGCCCACTTCCTCTGAGAAAGAGACGGTGCCGTCCCTCCCCGACAAGCGTGTAAGGACAGCCCACGGGGAATCAGCTCCTGGACACTGCCTCTGAAAATGCCACGGCCACCATGTGCAAACATCTCTGTGTAAATACCTGTCACCCACTTCTCCTTCATCTCACTTAATCTAAATATATCCTGAGGAAATAACTTGGCAGCAGTGAGAAATTCTGCAGTGGCTCCCAAAGTAATATAAAATATACAGACACATACACATGCAGAGATGCACACACGGACACACAGACACACACATGGTGCTTGGCTCAACGTGCCACACTGGGCTGAAGATGGGCGTGGAGACACACGCACTCACAAGTGACAGCCACCCAGAGCATGCTGGGGTTCAGTCCCACTGGCGGTGCGTGGTTGGTTACCGTTGATATTTGTGTGAGAGATTTTTTCATACACCACTCTCAACACACACACACACACACACACACACACACACACACACACGCCCAGCCCCACCCACTCTGGGACTTGTTTTAAGACATTGGCATTTTCCACTCCACTTGCCAAGAATGGGGCCACCCTGCCCTGCCGGCTTGATCCTCAACCCCCTGGAAACAAAGGCGGCAGTCATCGGGGGCGTGCTAGCACATCGCAGGCATTTGTCCAATGTCCTCTTCCCCTGTCATTTCACCAAAGCGGAAACTAAGGCCCATAGCAGGAGATGGGCAAGCCCAAAACCTGGCCAAAAAAAAAAAAAAAAACCCGAGACCACTGCTGTTGTCAATTCCGACTCATAGCAACCCTATAGGACAGAGCAGAAGTGCCCCATATGGTTTCCAAGGAGCACCTGTTGGATTCGAACCACCAACCTTTTGGTTAGCAGCTGTACCTCTTAACCACTATGCCACCAGGGTGCCTCTTATTCCACCACGCTGTCATTCTTTAGATAATTTGGATAGAAGTATCAGTCTTTAAGAATTGTTTAAACCCCCTAAGCAAATCTGGACTCTTTAACATCACCCCTAGGCCCATCCACTATATTATCATGAAAATGCCTGGGGGTCAAGGGGGACATGGGCAATCCTCCCAATCAAGCCAGTGCTCAGTGGGCCAGCCCAAATTCTCAGCTTCCGCACAGACCCCAGGACCTATCTGTGCATCTTCCATCTCAAGGCTGGACCGCTGTATCAGCCTCCTCAGTCTCCCACTTCCCCTGCTGCTTTCTCCAAACAGAACCAACCAGGACAAATTTCTGCTCCTTACAGAACACCCACTTAGCCAAGCCCTTCACAGCCTGGCCAAACCAACCCTTTGATTCCAGCTCCATCCACACAAGTCCTCCTGCCCTCAACTCAGCAGTCTTCTCAAGCTTCCATGCATTGATACATACTCCTCCCTTACCCTGGAATGCTCTCATCACATGCCTCCTTTTTGGTCACCAACTTCTATTTCCTTTTTCTTTTTCGGGTCCATACAAAACGCCACCTCACCCAGGAAGCCCTCCGGGTGCAGCCAGTCGGGCCTTCTCTTGGATACCTAGCGACTAAGTCCCTTGCAGTATAATCATCACCCGTTCGCATCTGTTTTTCCCACTAGTCTATGAGATCCCAGAAGGCAGACAGTCTCTTACACAACTCCAGGGCCCAGCTCAGGGTCAGGCACATCAAAGGCATTTGCAGGCAAACACAATTACCAAAAGAAACTTGAAGTCTCAGAACGAACAGGGATCAGCGACATCACTTAATTCAATCCTAGTTTTGTTTTGTTTTAATCAAGAAAACAAAGGGCCAGAGAGTTTAAGGGAGTGTTGGACATCATGTAGTTGGTCAGCAGTGCTGTACTGGTGGCTGGCCAAAACCCCCTAAAGACCACTGGCCACCTACTGGTAACATGGCCCAGTACATTACAATATATAAGACTGAACCCTGGAGAGGGCTACAGAGGACCAAGCCGAAAAAACCAAACCTGTTGCCATCGAGTCGATTCCAACTCATAGCGACCCTATAAGACAGGGTAGCACGGCCCCACTGAGTATTCAAGCGGCACCTGATGGATTGGAACTGCTGACCTCTTGGTTAGCAGCTGTAGCTTTTAACTACTACATCACCAGGATTTCCTACAGAAGACCAAATATCCAAAAAAGGGTCTTAAAGAGGCCTAGAGACATCATAAGAGGAGCTGGCCTGGGGGATACTGAGCCCCACAGAAAAGAAAGCCAAAAGCCAGCCCGCAAGTCCCGAGAGTGGAGACAAATCATGCTGACTCATCTCTGGGTGCCCAGAGCAGGTGCTCAGCAGGGGCACAAGGAAAGAAAGGACCATACCTGGCACGTGGAGGCACTCAGTAAGCATTTGTCGTCGCACAAATGACTGATGATAAACCAACGCGGTGCATACTATCGCACAGGCCTGCACTTGGCTCCAGGACCCCGGAGAACGGAAGGATTATTTCTGCCAGAGGGTGGGATGGTCTGGGACGGCTTCACAGAGCGGTGACATCTGATCAGACACCATCTGTTATTTTTCTGTAATTGTTCTACATGTGTGAAATTTTGATTCTCAAGCTAGAATGTAGACTAAGAGGGCTGAGACCGTGGCTGCTTTCCCTGGCTGTACCAAATCACCACTCCAGAGTGTCTGCTCCACAGCTCGTAGGTATTAAGGGAACCCCAACAAGAGGGGCAGACTGCACGTTTTTACTTCGATGAGGAGGTAAAAGCAAAGCTGTTTTCCCAAAGTCCACTTTAGCCTGCAGAAGTTTCCCATCAGAATATCCGAAAGCCTTCACGGGCACTCCCGACATCTCAAGTGCCACCTACCAGAGCCCTGCCTGATGTACCTCACGTGAGATGGACACTTTTAGGCTTTACTGAACACTTCTTTTGTCTGAGGGGTGGCGCTGGGTGTTTTACACACCTCATCTCAGCAAGGTAGGCATCAGCATCCCCATTTGTCAGACTGGGAAAATTGAGGCTCAGAAAGACCACCTGACAAGGTCAGTGGCAGACCTATATCAAGTCTTTTATTTACCACATCATACTACTTGTAATATTAATCCTCTGCCAACAATTTCTTACAACAGAATCATCATGAGGGCTGATGGCAGGACTGATCTGGTGCCCCTTCAGAAATCCCATCCGCAAGAAAGTAGTATTAAACAACAACTTTGGCTAAGCAGCGCATACTAACCTAGGGTACCCTGTACCAGGTGGTGCTCACTCATACAGACCATACCATACCCTAATTCCACCGAATGCGCCCTACTTCTCCCTCTCCTGAGGCCCCCAACACCCCTCCTCACTCCAGCCACATCCTAGTTTCCATGGTGGTCCAGAAGAACGCAAGCTCCAATGATTCCGTTTCTTGTTTGGATAATGACCACTGCACAGTTCTCACCCCACGCTGGGACCCTTGCTGCTCCTACAGCACGTAACCCTGAGCAGGCGCTCCGGCCAGGGAGAGAAGAACAAACAGGAGGGGGATGACAAACACACAACAGTAAGCTCCAACCCAAACAGAACTAATCCATTCAGAGCCAAAAGAGGCTGAGCAGATGGGAACCCGGGCATACCCCGCCTGCCCGCCCGCCGCCACCCTGGGTTCCGGGGCCTTCACCACAGTGCTATAATTATAAAGGGTGACCCAGCCACATGTTCCCGGGGCCGCCCCATGCTCCCAGGCACCCGCAGGCACTGCCTTCATCTGGTTTGGGTTTAGAATCTTGCCCGAGCCTCCCCCAAATCATATATGCAAGGGCAGTAACACAAACACCCAGCCTTAACAACACCGCTTCCGCGGGAAGGAAGAAGGAAACGCAAACTTTTGGGTGCTCCTCTCTGGCTTCTGAGGCTCTTTTGATTCCAGAGGGAGTAGGGGGCAGAAAACTCAGCTCACTGGTGGATCCTCCCCCAATTCTTCCCAGGGGAGTGCCTGCTACCCTCCCAGCCACGCTTCATGCCTCTGTGCACGCTGGGTGCTGTGTTCCCCGCCTGCCTGGAAGCATAGGGCCAGGGACAACCTCTGTCTCGCGCACTGCGGTACCCCTAGTGCTTAGCACAGGCCCAGGCCCAGGCATAAAATGCATTCGAACGTCAGCTGAATGAATGTCAATCACAGCTCTATTAAGCATAAGGCTGACGTTTTTATCCCCTTAATATTTGTTTCCTTCTCTGAACCATAAGCTCCCTGAGGGCAGATATCCTGTCTCATTCATCATTATCTCCCCAGCACCTGGCGCTTAGTGGGTGCTCAATAAACACTTGTAGAACAAATGAATAATGATTCACCACCTTGAGAACACTGAAAAATGCTAGCAGAAGATCAACCAATGGAAGAACAGCCACTAAATCACAGGTGTTAGGACTGAATTGTTATTGTGTGCTGTCCAGTCGACTCTGACTCATGGAGACAGAGTAGAACCGCCCTGTAGGGTTTCCTAGGCTATAATCTTTACGGAAGCAGATCCTTTCTCCTGCGAGCTGCTAGGTGGGTTCGAGTCACCGACCTTTCAGTTAGCAGTTGAATGCTTAACCACTGCCCCAGCAGGGCTCCTGAAGGGCTAAATGGTGGCTTAAAAATCACCTTTTGAGGAGAGTAACTTGTTTGCAGCCACAGAGCAAGGTGGCATAGCCGATGCAGAACTCAAACCTGGGCCCTGATGCCAGATTCCAGGTGCCCAGCCATGTCCTGGTGGGGCTGGGCCCTGCTGAAGAAGACAAAAGGCATCGAAGACAGCTGTTGCTGCTGAGAAGGAGCAGGTAATCTAGCGGGGCAGACGAGACAGACAGGTGAAACAATTAGCGAACAAGATAACTGCCAGGCTAACGGTATTATATCCTGATATAATAAAGTACATGCTGTACAACACAATTAGAGACAAGAGTGAGGCACACTGCACTAATTACACAGGATGAAGAGTTTGCAAACGGGAGCCACCAGGGCAGCTGATGGTGTCACAGAGGGCTCTAGAGGCCAAGGGACCAGAGGTCAGCTCGGGGTTGGGGGCTTCTCCGCCATGAAGCCCCTCCCAACTACCACCCTCTTAGCGAGGCAGGACTGACCACTCCCTCCACCAAAGAGGAACACCAAACTCCTGCTGCCCTCTGCCCCTGTGCTAGCTGATCCCTTCAGACACTTCACTGCCCTTGTTCCTGGCAATCTAATATTGACCACTTGGACAGGGAACCCAGAGGACAGGCAGCAGGTCCTGGCACCAAGCCATCCCCTGGTCATGGCTCAGGGCTCATTATTACAACTTCAGTAGTCACCAGTATTTATCAATGCTATGTGGTTTTTTTTTTTTTTTTTGTGTGTGTTAGCCATTTTTGCTGAGGCCTTAATAAGCATCACCTTGTTCAATCCTCACAACTCTACACGAGATGACGGTGCGCTCTTTCGTAGATTTAAAAAAATAAGCTCACCTGCCCAAGGCCACACACTAGTACGTGGCAGAGTCAAGAGACAAGATAAACCAGGAACGCCATACTACATCTCTGATGGCTCCTAAATCGCTATACCCACATTGTTCAATGTGGTGGCCATAGCCATAAGCACTGAGTACTTCAAATGTGAGTGGTTCAAATTGAGACTTGTTGCAAGTATAAGACACACACCAGATTTCAAAGTCTTGGCATGAAATAGAGAATGCGAAGTATCGTTAACCATTTTTATATTGATTACATCTTAAAATGATAATATTGTGGATATACTGGGTTATGGATTAAATAAAGTATATTATTAAAATTAATTCAGCTATTTATTTTTATGGTTTTATGTGGCTACTAGAAAATTAAATGACATGTGGTTCACCTTACTTTCCCATTGAACAGCGATGCTCTACATAGTATTGCCTCCATGATGTTTGCTGAATGAATGAAGGACAAGATATACACAAGAGGACAGGAGAATGGAGATGGCATTTCAGGTCACAGAAACCTTGAAGCCAAGGTGTAGGGTGGGAGGCAGCCCTGCACCACTGCAGAACAGACGGGCCACGAGGAGTTCTGAACACAGCTGGGGAGTACCTGGTCAGGTATGCTGGAGCCAAATGACAGATACAGAAAGCAGGGCAGGGCTTGGACCTGGAATTTTTGGTAAGAAGAACAAACAGGCAGCAAGGCCGTCCACCACACAGAGAAGGAAGCTGGGAATGACGACTCCATGCGACACCAGTGGCCTAGAACTAGTCACCCTCCTAGTCCCCTTGCCCAACACAACACCATGCCTTAACTTCCTGTGTGAAGCTCTGGAGTTGGTCTCCTCCGAGGACCAGAAATCACTTGTTCTGAATGGGCACCAGAACATTCTGTGAGCACAGGGCTAACAGTGTGGGGGTGCTGAAGAAGGCTGTCAGAGGAAGAGGCATTGTTGTGTGAAGCTGAGTGGGGGTTACGGAGCTGTGGAGGGCCAAGAGCACGGTGGGTGGGGCTCCTGAGGAAACGGTCACTATAGACAGCAGGTACGGTACGTGCCAAGGCCGCCTGCACAGGAGGGCAGCCAGTAAGAGGCAGTGTATGGGCAGAGGTGCCAAGAGTGGAGTCTGGTGTTGGGGGTGGTAGGGTCCCTGGAGTTGGACCCTGTAATTTTCTGCTAGATAGGGAATAGTGTTAGTTCAAGTCTGGAGATTGAGTTTGGAGATGCTGTGAGGGAACGAACAAGCCCTCCCCTGTGCAAACAACCCCCAGGGTGTGGTACAAGAGCCTCTCAGCTATCCTCTGCAGCCATAACCCTTGGCCCAGCCATGGCTGCTGCTCAGAAGGCGAGCCCAGATAGATTCACCCACAGAGCCCATGAACACCAGCATCACTAACACCGTGAACAAGTGAGGATGGACCAGCCAGTGCTGCTCTTATTGGAGCACACCTCTCTCTCACATAACCAGGTCACCGACCACACCAGGCTAAAGATTCACCACGGCTGCAGAAGCGCTGGGACGAGCCCTGGGGCCAGGGGGGCTGGTGGGAGGTGTGGAACGGAGAGCACAGCCTGGGAGAACAAATCCCAGCTCTGACATTTACTAGCCGAGGGACTTTAGGCTGCTTCTTAATAAGAGAGAAACCATCATCTTACTCCCAGGGCCCTTAGGAGGAATAAAGAGATTTGGTAGATGTGACTTACCCAGACAGACCCAGGCCCTTCCCTTCTCAATCTCACCAGTCCCCAAATGCCTCCTTTTCCTATTCAATGGGGGCACAGTGCCTGCCTTGCACAGTGGGCAGGACACAGAGATTCAATAAACAGCAATTTTTCTATTATCAGATGTCACAGCCGAGCAAATAGCAACTGCGATCTACCTCTAGCTGGAGCTAGAATTTAAGAGAGCAGATAGTTGCCTTACTGAGCAATCACAGGGCCATGGACATTCTTAGAATGGAAGAAAGCTTCAAGCCAGAGACCACTGGCTTCCTTTGACAGGTTGGGCAATTGAGAGTCATAGAGAAGAAATGAGGGGACTGAAGTTTGGAGATTATTACAAAAGATGCACCAAAGACGGAATGAAGCCTTCACTGGGTTTGGGGTTCAAAGATGGTGATGGTCATTACTACTATTCTCTGTCTAGTAGACTTTTCTCCCTTGCTCCCTGTTTTGTCCCAAACCCAGTCTCTTTTATCTGCTAGCTGTTTCCACCATGATTCCCTTCCGCTCTTCCTCCATTTGTGCAAATACTACTAACCTTCAAGGTCCCAAGAAAATGTTACTGTCCTCAGTAGCCATTCCCTGACCTCCTCTAGCTGAATGTGCTCTCCCTTCCCCACCCTTTCTCCAGCTCCTGGCACCCTTCAATCTGGACTCATAGCTCCTGGGTTCATGTCTTATTCCTCCTCCAGGACAGGAGCCAGTCTTGCCCGCACAGAATGCACAGGGCGCCTCCCGAGAAGTGAGTGGATATTACACACTGCTGCTAAGTGAAAGAATGGGAGGCATATGATCAGGCACACGTTGGTGTGATAAGCCGCAGACTGGTGTCAGCCATGTGTCAAAGAGCGCATCCACTGGAGGACACGGGAAAAGCGACAAGTCCAAACAGGCATAGGGTTTCAGGCACCAGGACACCAGGCTCATTATCAGCGCACCCTGGGTTATCTGAAACCAGACTATGGAACAGAGGTAAAAAGCCACAGCCACAGCACAGCCTCACCTGGGGCCATCTTCATCTCTTACCTGGGTTATCCCTAGAATGAGTAGGAAAGATACTGGCTGGATAGAGTAGGGCCAGGACCCCGACATTTCTTAGGGGTGTTACTGGTATAATAATAACAGTAGAAAAAATGTATTTGGTACTTTTATACTAAGCATTTAATATTATCACCTCACTTTATCTATCCTCACACCAACACCAAGATCTAAATATTTTATAAGATCCATTTCACAGAGCTGGAAACCGAGGCTTAGCTTGCCGAGGGTTACACAGTGGTAGCTGGCAGAGCTGAAGTCCACCCAACACTGGGCTCTTTCAACTCCAACTGCAGCATTTTCCACTGGGGCCCACCACCACTAATGATCTTGACTCTCAACCTCAGGGTTCTAAGGGTGAAACCATGAAGACTCAAATCTGATGCCAGCTGTTCCCAGCCCCCACAGTCCCCAGGATAAAGCCCAAGGCACCTATGCCCTGCTAACTCCAAGGTACCTTACACTTTCACTGTGTGTGAGAGTCAGGGGGAGGGTCTTTAGGCCCTAGAGCCTGAGGGCACACAGCTCCCTTTGTAGGAAATGGCTTCCCTGCTGTTCTAGCTGCCTGGCAAATGCCCACTCCCCATTCACAAATTATTAGCTTAATTAAGCATCACCCTTATACACACCCCCATATCTCCCCTGGCCCAGGGAGAACTGACCATCCTCTTTTGTGCCCCCACCTAACCTGGCCTAGGCAGGATAAGGTGCATGGAACCTACACCATTTTACTATATGTATATGGCTCTGCTAGACTGTGGGTTCCTCAGGGGCAGGGACCCTGTTTTAATCTGCCTTTGTATCCCTAGGTAACCCTGGTGGCATAGTGGTTAAGTGCTACAGCTGCTAACCAAGAGGTCAGCAGTTCAAATCCGCCAGGCGCTCCTTGTAAACTCTGTGGGGCAGTTCTACTCTGTCCTATAGGGTCGCTATGAGTCGGAATTGACTCGACAGCAGTGGGTTTGGTTTTTTTGGTTTTGTATCCATAGTGTTTGTAGAATAAATTAATGCCAATTTGAAGCAACACCCCCCCAAAAATCAGTTGCAGTCCTGCTGATTCCCACTCATGCCGACCCTACGTGTGTCAGAGTAGAAATGTGCATCATATGGTTTTTAATGGCTGATTTTCAAAAGTAGATTGACAGGCCTTTCTTCCACGGCACCTCTAAGTGGACTCGAACCACCAACCATTCACCTAGCGGCCAACTGCAGTAACCGTTTCCACCACCCAGGGGCACCCCCCGCAAAAAAAAACCCTCCAAAATTCTAATCTTTGATGATGCATTCATCCATTAAAGAAACAAAGAAAGGTAGGATAGGTCACTTATCAGGAAGGCAGGGATTCACCCGAGGTCAGTTCTAAAATCTAAGAATGCCTAAGGAAAAAAAGTATTAGGCAATCTTTCTTGGTGATCTGCACAATAAAAATCACATTTATTTGGAATAATTAAGGACGTTGTTGTTGTGTGCCACTGAAGAGTGGATTCCGACTCATAACATCCTTATAGGACAGAGCAGAACAGCCTTATAGGGTTTCCAAGGCTGCAGCCTTTATGGAAGCAAACTGCCACATCTTTCTCCATGGAGTGGCTCGTGGGTTCAAACTGCCGACCTTTCGGTTAACAGCTGAGCACTTAACCACTGTGCCACTGGGGCTCCTTAAGAATAGGAGATGAAATGGCTGGTCTGACTTATCGCTGTAACAAAATTACAATGCACTTTTGATGAATGAATGAGGTATACTCAGAATACAGCTTTCATGACTGAACAGGTCATTTGTCATTAGCACATCCCTCGTGTAAGCAAACAGATAGAACACACTGATTTCCAGCAGTTTAGGATTATCAAGCAGGCATCGTAATCTTCTCACATCTTATTAACAGCACTCATTTGCTGGCAAACCTGCCTTTCTGTCTTGGCTGGAAGGAGTGAGGCATGGCCGCCCTGCCTTGAGATAGATTATAAAATTTCTATCAGATCCCATCAAACTGAGCTACCTGCAAACAACACGCAAGTTTGAAAGTAGCCTAACGAGAGCAGATGATGCTGAGATGAGCCAGGTAAAGTCATGAGTGGCCAGCAGAGACTTTAGCTTCCCCAGGATAACCGGGGAAGCATCAGCATCCCCTGCCCTGTACGGCCACAGAAAGGACTCTTAGCTGGTTCTCAAAACAGTCAGCCTCACATTCGCCCGATACTTGCAGAACCGTTCCTATTAGGATTTGGGGCAGGCCACCCTGTGAGAAATCAGGTAGTGGGAAAGTTGGCTTCTTTGCCACGCACTGTTCCTGATACCACACAGTAACTCAAAGACCATGAAGCGGTCCCTAAAATCCCTAACTCCCCAACTGCCCTGTACTCAGAGATCATCAAAAGCGTTAGCCACTGTCAAAAAGGAAAAACAAAGAAAACCCCAGGAACACACCAAATCCACGTCCAACTCTTTTTCCCCTTAGAACAAAGCCCATTGCAGGCACACACAAAGCGGTGGAAGGCAGGACAAAGGGGAGGCCAGGTCATACTGGACAAGGCGCTTTCTTGTCGTTTCCAAAACAGAACTGTCCTCTATTAAAACGCTCTTGTTGCTCAGATGCTGATGGGGGGAGGTGGGGGCGGGGGGGAGCCCACAAATCTCAAAACAAAAGGCGAGACGTAGCGGGTGGGGAGGCCCTGAGCCTGTTCCTTCTCCTGCACGCGTCCAAGCCTTTCAATGCCTGCAGACCTCCATGGCCGAGCTGGCAGCTGTCTGTTATTATCCCAGCAACTCCGAGGGCCCCAGCACGAGGGAGTGTGTCCCAAGCAGGTGAACGCCATCTGCCCAGCTCTGACACAAGATGCCCGTTCTAGTGCCTGCTGCTGCCAGCAGGCCACGTCAACCTCGGCGAGGCACAGCCAGCCTCCCCACCCTCTCTGGGATGGTTCCTCAATGCTCAGCCAGGCTTTCTTCTCTCACCCCAGGGGCAGCAAGCTCAGTTGCTACCTGGCATTTACCACAGGGGGAGAGCTCTTTTGAAAAACATGCAGTCACCTTTCATGGAAAAGGCTAAAGGCATTGAGAGTATGTTTTTCTATGTTGTGGGGAGGGTGGTGTGCACAGAGTTGGGTGTGTGCAGGAAAACGGAGCCCATAGGCAGACTTGCCCTGGGGTTAATTTTAAGAAAGGTCTTTAATTGATCTACAAAGAGAAAAAAGTTTTCTACCTGCCTTTTAAAAAGCACTCCCTGCATTAGGTAAAACATTCCCAACACACCCCAGCCCATTTCCTCCTCCCTCACCCTCACTGTTTTAATTGGGGTAAGTGGCTCCCTGATGCAAGTACTAGGCCAGACCATGGGGAGAGGGAGAGCTGAATGGAAAAGCAGGGCTGGGGTGAGCAGAATCCAGGATGGGAGTCGGGAAGCCTGAACTCTGGCTTTGCCTCTTGTACTTGTGGCAAGAGAGAAGTTTTCCTTCCTTATCGTTTTACAGATTAAAGTATTTTCACTCGCTGGTCTGTCAAATAAATGAACTAGCTACAACACGTGTGACAGGCAGGGGAAGCCGTCCCCACTCCATGGTGCAAAGTGCACTCAACGGCAGTGACTTACAAGAGAACACCCAGTTGACGATGGTGAGCCTGCCAGCCTGCCTGCCTTTGAGTCGAGATCTCCTTGAACTCAGATACAGTGTTCTCTCCACTGAGAGCTAATGGCACTGGAAGGACCAAAGGTTCCCCACCTTCACCTCTCTGGGGCTCTCTAGCAATCAGTGGTTTGATGGCTTCCAAACCATGCATGCCTAAGTCTATTCCACCGACATCAACTAACGACAGACTTCCTCTGCTCCTGGCCTCTGCTGAATCTTCGATGAGAAAGCAAGGAGGGGATGATGCATGGGAAAGAACCAGCCATCCCAGAAGGGGGCAGCAGAGGTAAGGTCTGGCAACAGGTGCCCACGAAACTCAAGGTGGGAATCTACCGACCCAGCCTTGAATGGGAGTCCCTGGGTGATGCAAATGGTTCGTGCGTTCAGCTGCTAACCCAAAGAATGGTGGTTTGTCTGCCTGGAGGTCCCCTGCCCAGAGGTGCCTCGGAAGAAAGGCCTGGCAATCTACTTCTGGGGGGGAAAAAATCAATCCTTGAAAATGCTATGGATCACAGTTCTACTCTGACACACACAGAGTCATCATGAGCCAGAACAGACACAACGGCAACTGGTCAGCTAATAGGACCATAGTGGTCCTTACTTGCTAATATCCATGGGAAAGGGCTGAGACCCTGAGCCTTCCGGTTCTGAACAAAAGCCAGAAAAGAGAGGCAGTGTGGAGAAACCAAAGAGTATCTGGAAGTCAAAACTGGGGTCCAGTCCCTACCAGATTCCCATGCCCTGGCTGGCTCTCGGTGCAAAATGAAGACAATCACCCTGCCTGCGTAACTCATGGAACTGTTGTAGAGATCATGAAGGACAGTGGAGGTAAAAGGGCTTAGAAAACTAAAAAGGGCTGCACCAACCAACCAGATGCCAAAATCAAGCCAACCCCATCTACCCCATATGGCCCTCATAAGGAGCAATAAGACGGACATGCAGCCCACAAGGGTAAGACATGCACTGCTGTCCCATCACTGCCATCACTGCCATTGCTGCCACCTTTGCCCAGAGCAGGGAGCTACAAGCCAGGAGACTCAGGAAGGTGACCCAACAATACTGAACAAGCGGTCTTTCTGTCCCAACCCCTGCACCCTATGCATAATCAGAGGATGCAATTTCTAGCTCTCAAACCTGAGGTCTTCAGCTGGAAAACGAGTCAAATTATTTTGATTATAAAAAAAAAGCAGGGAGGAGGCACATAAAACCAGTGCTGGTATTACTCCAAGTAAGCCCTGTGTGATGTTCCAAGGTCCACGGTCTCAGGGACTCAGTGACGTTCACAGTGACCGGGCCCCTACCCAGCACCACCCACAGCTGACAGGGGCTCTCATTCAGCTCCCTCTTAGCCTGAACCCAACTTTGCTCTCCCCGGCATCCGCCAGCTAGCCTCCCTTGTCTCATTCTTGTGCAACACAGCAGGAGCCCACAGGAAAAAGGGCTCTGGCACACAGCACCAGCTCTGAGCTTTGTACGATTTCAAAGTAAAGGGAGACTGTTTTGGGCAACTGGTCAGAGAGAGAGCTTCCTTTCACAAGGAGGGTGTGTAGCTCACAATGATGAGTCTTGAAGAATGTTGTTGTTCTTGTTGTTAGGTGCTCTAGAGTTGATTTCAACTCACAGCAATCCCATGTGACAGAGTAGAACTGCCCCGTAGGGTTTTCTAGACTGTAATCTTTATGGGAGCAGATCACCAGGTTTTTCTCCTGAGGAGTGGCTGGGTGGGTTCGAAACACCAACCTTTTGGTTAGCAGCTGAGCACTGAACCATTGAGCCACCAGGGCTCTTGAAGAAGAGGCAGGATTTAACAGAAGAATGGAGAATATGCTCCTATTTCTTCCTTTGCAGCCCCACTCTGGGCCCAAAGGGAAGAGACTACCTTTTGCCCATAAGGCTACCCCTCCTGTCTGTCAGACAGGTCCTAAGCCTGGTGTTCAGACCAGACTGACTCAGCCATGCCATGAAAGCGCCAGGCCTCACCACCTGCTGGTCTCACCTGAGCGCCGAGGCCACAGGATAGCACAAAATTGAAACCACTGGGCGCTTCACACACAGAACCAAGTGTGCAGCCTCTCCTCCCACCAACGCTCCCTCATCAAGTGGGGGTGATGGGACCAGCTTCCTGGAGGCCGGGAGGGGCTGGGACGGAACATCCTGTCTGCATCAGAGCAGAGTGGTCACTTGAGGGCTGCTCACGTGTGCTTTGGGCTCCCTCCCTCCCCCAATTGAGCAGGAAGTGTTCACTGGACCGACAAACAAGCATCTGAGGGTCATGGTAGGGTTAGGGCAGTGAAGTCAACCTCTGATTTGTGGAAGCGAAGGATCCAAGACAATGGGTGTGCGAAGGCGGAGAAATCAGCTCCAGATGCAGGCCAGTGCCAGCTGCCCAGGGACCAATCGGGTAATCAATCCTGTTGATATGTTTATTCTCAAAAGGCAGTCCTAGGGGAGGGGGCTGCCACCTCAGCCTCACCAGACAATGGAAGGCAGCTGGGAGCAAAGTCCAAGGATCTTCCCTTCTCCAGGCCTCAGTGTGGGTTTCTGTTCTTTCTTCTGCCTCGGGGCTTCCCTGCTCCCCAGCCAGGAGCTTGCGGGGATGACCAAACCAAAGCCAGCTGTGTCCCTGTGTTTTCTGACATCAACAGTCAAGCCCCCTGGGGTCTTGCCCAAAAGTGCTGGGGCCTAAAGTGCCCCTCCACCCATGGCTGCAGGTTGCCTATCATCTTTGTGTAGTTGTCTTAAGTGGGCACTACTCAGGGTCTGTCAGTTTGTGGTGGCTTGAGTGTTGCTGTGATGCTGGAAGCTATGCCACCAATATTTCAAATACCAGCAGGGTCACCCATGGTGGACAGGTTTCAGTGGAGCTTCCAGACTAAAGCAGACTAGGAAGAAATGCCTGGCGATCTACTTCCAAAAATTAGCCAATGAAAATCATATGGATCACAATAGAATACTGTCAGATAATAGTGATAGAATATAAGCTCTTAGGATGGAAAGTGACCACAACAATGGACTCCAGCATACCAATGATTGGGAAGATGGCGTAGGGCCGGGCAACAATTGTTCTATAGAACATGAGGTTACTACGAGTCAGATGCCAACTGGACAACAACTAATGATGACACTTAGGGTCAAGGTGGCTAAGCTGTCTCCAAATCCAGCTTTCATAAACCTCAGGGCAGCTGGGTGCCTGAGCACTGTTGCGGTGGGAAGTGGGGGCAGGGAGGGCCCAGCCAACCAGTTAATAAGCAGCACAGTTGGGACCAGCACCCAGGTTTCTTCTCCTGTCCTAGGGCTCCTTCCATGTAAGCCCAGCATGCAACCAGTTCCAGAGGGAAGACAGGATTACCTGGTTCTCTGCCAGGGGTGGGGCGAGGGTGACCACACAATGATAAACCACACCATGAAGTGTGGAAGGACACATCCAAAGAGGCAGTTCTGAGGACTAACATGCAGCACAAACTTCATGGGGAAGCAGAAAGAATAAAGGGTTCCCTGCTTCACCGACTCTAACACCCACAAGGAGACAGGCATGAGAGCCCTTCTTTCCAACATGGTGAGACCAAGAGCTGTGGCCTGAAATCCTGATCTAGCTGGTTCAGTCTGACCAGCACTGTCAGGATATTACAGCCGGGACTCCCCACCTGGTCCCCATGGTAAGCCAGCGGCTGTGGAGTGGATTACACAGGGTTACCAATGGCTGATTTTTCAGAAGTACATCACCAGGCCTTTCTTCAAAGTGCTTCTGGTGGGCTCAAACCTCCAACCTTTCAGTTAGCAGCCGAGCATGTTAACTGTTTGCACCACCCAGGGACTCTGGCCCACACAGTAAAAAAAACAGTAGGCCCTCTAAAAAGAAAAAAAGATTTGTTAAATAGTTAGGAAGCGGGGCCTGATAACCCCTAACATTGCTTCCAGAACCAATGGTCTACAACCTTAAGTATTCTTTAGATTCTGCCTAAAAAGGACCTCAAAAGGTTCTTCGGGAAAAGTCTGTGATGTGGTCTCACCAGAGCTGGGGAGTGACCTGTACATTAGGTAGCAAGCACCAGGACGCTGGCTGTAGCCCAGAAAGGCTAGGATTGCTGGCTTCCAATGCCCTTTCCCAGTGGAAAGTCCATGAAGCTAAAAGCCACCTGAGTACAAGCACTGGACAAAGAGGGCAGACTTGTTGATCTGCCTAACTTCCTTGCTGGTAAGGAAAGCCCCTGATGAACAGGAAAAGGAGAAGGGAGTTGAAAATCCTAAGAACAAAAGAGAGGCAGAGCTTGTCACTCTGCCCCTGATCATCCATGGCACCCTATCCAGCCATCTGGCACATCCATATAGAAACTCCCTGTGTGTGATTCTGTCTGCCTGGAGAGATGGCTGGCTCTTATCCATCTCCCTATCCCACTGAGCCCAGAGCCCAGGAGGCCCCCATAAACACTGTTGTACAAAATGATGAATCAAGGAACTACCAGAGCCTTCTTGCACAGACTGAGCACCAGTCATACCCATTCCTCAGGGCCAAGGCTCCTGAGGCCACACAATTTCCTTAGCTTCTGAGAACCCATGTAGCTCATACCTCACACGTGATAGCACGAGAGTCTACCTAGTCTACCTTTGTTCCCATTAGCTCCTCTCTGAGGCAGCTGTGAGGCCCTGGCAGTGAGGGAACAGAAATGACTTACCACACCACTTGGCACCGTGAGAAGCACATAGCAGGGACTTGGAAGTTAGTATAAAAAGCAGAAAAAGACAAGTCAGGGTTATAACATTTTTCATCTAGCACAATAAAAGACATTTTCTTAAAAACACTTTTACAATCCCTAGTGCAAGTAAAAATGTAGTTAGAATTCCCATTTACCCATTGCTAGCATCAGTATAAACTGAGACAACTCTTTCAAAAATAATTTGGCAAAATGATTCAAGGGTCTTGATGGAAGGGAGGGCGAGCCATACTTTCTAACACGGTAATTTCACTGCTGGGAATTTATTCTAATGAAATCATCCAAAACAAAACACAAAGATATCCACTGCAGTGTTATGTACAATGGGGTGGGAGAGAACAGGAAGAAATATCCAGCCACAGGGGAGTGATTAAATAAAACCTATGTAGCCATTAAAAAATAATTACAAATATTTGGAAACAAGCTTATCAAAAGAAAAAACAAACCATGAACATGTGCATAGACCTGGACAGCATCTTGTTCAAGTCTAGACGCTGTGATAGGATAATGGTACAGTCAATGTTTTCCTTTCACATTCCAAATTTTCTCTAAAGTTGCCTTTAAGAGACAAGGGATGCCATATTTAAGGTAGGACAGAGATGCCTATGTCTCCATCCTCTTTCCAAACCACCTACCTTATCTCTAGGCCTGGGATGTGAGCGACAGGAGGCGAGGAGATGTGAACCCGGGCAGAAAGGCACGGTTACAAGCAATGTAAACACGACGGCTCCAAGAAAGACACTTAACCAACAGGAACCTTCTGGGAATATTTAAATACTCTCCAAAAAAACCAAACCAGGCAGGCAGGCAGGCTTGCTTTATATATATAATACGCATGTGCGTATACAGAGCCATAACTTTCAATATAGAGAAATAGATATACCATCCCATTCCCTAACAACAGCAGTGGCCAACTTTCCACCCCAACCAGCCATCTGGGGCTCAAAGGGAAGGTGTCAGATTGATCGCCAGGGTTGAATTAAAATTTTTTTCTTCTTAAATCCCCTTAACTGAGAAAGCAGCTTGAGCCAATTCTGCTATTCTCGCAGACACCAAAACACCAAGCTATAGTTACACCAGTTCATCTTCACACCCCCAGAGTTTGGGGGGTTGAGGGGAGGGATAAAGCTTTCCAAGCAGCTCTCTGCCGAGTCTCACCTCCTGGTAGAGGAAGTGGAAGCACAGGCTTAAAGGAACAGGACTGCATCCCCAGCCTTGTACCCCAGCCTCCCCTCCAGGTCTCAGTCGCATGAAGAAGATGGCACCACCTCCCATGAGCCTCCCCATATCCCCCCATCCCCTCCTCTGATCTCCCACTGCAAAGATTTTACAGACTACTACACTACTTGTAGGGGGGCAGTGGTGGTTCAGTGGGAGAATTTTCGTCCTCCATGCAGGAGACCCAGGTTGAATTCCCAGCCCATGCACATCATGTGCAGCCAACACCCATCTGTCAGTGGAGGCTTGCTTGTTGCTATGACACTGAACGGGCTTCAGCAGAGCTTCCAGATGAGGCAGACTAGGAAGAAAGGTCTGGCAATCTACTTTCAAAAATCAGCCAATGAAAACCCCATGGATCACCACAGTCTGATCACGGGAATGGTGCAGGACTGGGCAGCGTTTCCTTCCGTTATGCACGGGGGTTACCATGTGTCAGAGGTCGACTTGATGGCAGCTAACAACAACAAAAATACTATTTGTACCAGCCTATGCCACTTAAAAGATCCTTTAAAACTTACTAAAAGAATTGTGGGTAGGACAAAGTTGTCCTATCCCAGGATATTATCAGGCACCTTCTCCCACATGATTTCATTTTCTCCCCTCAGCAACCTGGTGAGTGGGTATCCCCATTTTATAGATGAGCAAATTGAGGCTTGGAAACACTGCAATTCTGTGGCTGAATCCTTAGGATTCTAGGCACTCCACACCACACTGGCTGTTGCATGCTACACTCAACAGAGGGGAACGGCCAAGAAGCCATTGCTGTTGAGCGCTGAGTATGTGCCCTGGGCTTCTACGTGTATTCTTTCTAATCCTTATAAATAAGCTTGAGAAGTAGGAGTTATATTCCAATCCTCAACCTACAGATGAGAAAACTGAGGCTCAGAAATGAATTGATTCCCTTCTCACACAACTTCTCAAGTGGTGGTGCTAGATTCAAGTCTAAGTCACAGAGCTAGATCCCCAACACAGCTACTGTACAGTCATCTCCTCCCTACCCCCGCCAACGAATGGAAAACTCCTCTAGGCATGGGGCTGTAAACCATCATGCAGCTCTCAGCCAGGTCTGCACCTGCCACCACATAGGTAATTCAAGACATTTGCTTTTCTTGGGGAACCAGTTGCCATCTAATCAATTCCAAGTCATGGCAACGACGTGTGTCAGAGCAGAACTACGCTCCATAGGGTTTTCAATGGTTGTGATCTTTTGGAGGTAAGAGTGCCAGCCCTTTCTTCTGAGGCACCTCTAGGTAGGCTGTAACTGCCAACCTTCTGGTGAGTACGAGAGTGCTCAGCCACTTGCACCACACCGCTCAGCGATTCCTAGACCCGTTGCCGTGGGGTCCACTCCAACTCATGGCGACCCCATGTGTGTCAGAGTAGAACTGTGCTCCACAGGGTTTTCAATGGCTGGTTTTTCACCAGTCAATCTCCAGGCCTTCTTTCTGAGGCACCACCCCAGTGCATAAGCCATTTGTACCGACAGGATGGAAACTAGGGTAGGGCAACCCCCAAGGATCTTCCTCTAATGGGGGAAAGGAATTCTCCGAAGAGGAGCATTCCACCCCCACCACTCAGCTCCTTACAAATCACTTAGCATCCACCTTTAGCCCAACATTTGGGACCCACCGCACTTAAACCCTCCTCTTACATACACAAAGAGAGCCACTTTTTGTGTTACTGCTTTTACTACCTAGCCCTTCCTGAATTTGTTAGCCATCAACCTTCAGGGCAGGCGCCAGTCTTCCAAGGGACAATGACCACCTCCAGGAAAAATGGCCAGAGGCAGGTTCTACATCAATTTATTAGGTTGTAAAAAAGGGTTCAGAAGAAAGAAAGAAAAAGCAGTTAAGACTTCTTGTTTCCAGTATTTTTTGTCGTTGTTGTTGTTTTGCTGACAATTGGTGCCTTTTCTTTGAAGGGGGCAGATGGTCAGAGAGGGGGTTAAGAAATAAGTTAACCACAAAGCCTAATACTGGGGGAGACTGGTTTCAAACTCACGGCCTGGACAGATTTCACAATTTCTCAGGTTTTGGCAGGAGAAGAGAGGGCCCCCTGAGCTCCCCAGGCCCCTCGGAAACCCGGCAGCAGGAGACAGATGCTGCTCACCGCCATCCACTCCTGCACAGCCACCTGCTTCACCCCAGGCACGAGGGAGGGAGCAGGGCTTCAGGGCTGAGTCAGATGCACCTCGCCTTCCAGGGGCTTCCGGTCCAGTGGGGGAGATGTGACACAAACACTGGCAACTTCCAGGGGTGGGAAGCACCAAATAAAAGTTATGTGGAAGAAAAGCCAGTTTCTGAGATGAGAAATGCTGACACTACCAGGGGAAGAAAAAAAAAAAGACCGGGGAGAGGAGAGGCCCAGCTTCAAAGAGGCCAAAGACAAAGATTATACCAAACAGGTTTGAAGTTAATACCAGAGTCCTGAGAGGCAGGCAGTCAATCAGGAAGTAGACCTTGAGCATCTCCTCAGAGACACCAAGAGAAAAGTCCTCACTACAGGGAAATGGGGTTGGGGTTGGGGTTGGGGTTGGGGTTGGGGGTGGGGGAATGGGACAAACAGATAAATAACGTCAATCTATAGAAGGAAGTTCCAAAGGCTGTCTGCATAACTTTAGCAACTAGTACAGAGCCTGGCATACAGTAGGCACTCAACCAATGAATTTGTGGAATGAATGAATAAGAGTACAAAAAGGGAGCACTTTATTCTACCTGAGAGAGGCAGGAAAGGTTTGTTGGGAGTAGAACCTGGAGTCCGGTCTTAAAGGGAAACTTGTCCTCTGAGCAAGCAAAAGGAGCAAAGAAGGGCTTCCTGGGTACAGGAAATGGCATGCGCAAAGGCACAGTGGCCTCAGGGAACTCCAAGGAGCCCTTCTGTTAGTGCCATATGTTTTTGAGGCCCAGCCAGGGAGCTTGGGCTTCATCCCCAAGAAGAGAAGAGACCTCTGGGTTAACAAGGCCAGCTCTGCATTTCAGAGAGAGCACTCTGGCAGCAGTTTCTGTGTGTCCCAATGCCCCCAGTTTCCAGATAAGAGAACTGAGGACTTGCACGGGGTTGTCACTTGCCTGAGGTTAAGTGGCTGGACAGTGTCCATACCCAGGCTTCTGTCCCAGGGCTCTGTTCACCACACCCTGCTACCATCCTGAAAGTGCTGCTGTGTTATTTAAATATTCCATACACTACAGAGGCTCTTCTGGATGAATCTGCACAAACAAGTAGTGCAATTCTCAAGCCAGGGACCTGGGAAGGCCTTAAACTTCTTCCTATGGAAAGTGAGGGAATAGATACTAAACACACAGTTGCTGTGCAAATCAAATGACGGGCAAACCAAACGAAGCTGCATGTACAACTTCAGCACACTGGTGTGCACAGAGTCAGTCCTCCAAGGATGGGAGACTACTACCATTCATTCACTTGAACATACTGAGTGCCTACTATGTGCTATTCTGTTAGTTAAGAACAGGATGAGGAGAAAGGAGCTGAAGTCCACCAGGGTGACAAAAGTTAGAATGTCACTCATGGTGGGGTAGGGCGGCACATGGGGGGCTCTGAGCTCACTCACCTATGAAGTGAGGGAATAGGGTTAGTGATGAAGAGAGCAAGACCAAAATGTTTTATGCATTGCTTTCTTACTTGGAGATTAAAATTGGAAGATGTTTGGGAACAGGGCTGGAAAAATGGAATATAAACTGCTCTACTTTGCCCCTTCCAAAGCTCCAGGACTGGGAAATCAATAGGTCTACCTGACATCCAGGAGTCCAGGTGGTGCAGTGGTTAAGCACTCAGCTGCTAACTAAAGGGTTGGCAGTTCGAACCCACCAGATGCTCTGTGGGAGAAAGATGTGGCAGTCTGCTTCTGGAAAAATTACAGCCTTGGGAACCCTATGGGGCAGTTCTCCTCTGTCCCATAAAGTCGCTATGAGTCAGGATCGACTCAAAGGTAATAAGTACCTGACATCCAAGACTGCAGGTGTGTGTGTGTGGCAGTGGGAAGGTTTGCAACAGCTGTGGCCCTGGTTATAGCCTTTCTGAGGTCCATTTTATGAGATCACTGTACAAGAAGGTTCTGGTTTGGTCTCAAGTCTCTGCTATCCTTCTAGTCCCTGGTTGGCTGCTGGGACAGGTAGACCAGGCCGGAAACAAAGTAATACACAGTTTCAGGTAGTAGGGGGCTAGTCAACAGTGTTGAGCCGAACTAAAGAAGCTTGTAGATTTCAGCCCTCGGAGGCCCACTGCAGCTCTGCTAGCATGGTTCTTTGGTGTGGTGGAAGCAAAAGGCTTCAGTGGGCTGGGGTGTGTGTGAGAAGCAGACACGGCCAGTATCTACCAGTGTGGACATGGCCAGCTTTCTCTGATCTGTGCCCACCACTAAGCTCCTGCCCCCTGGGCCAGGAGGCAAGCCACCCAAGAACTTACAACGTAGTTTGTCTTATCCTCACTGTCTAATAATGCACCTGGTGCATAAATACAAGATGGCAACCACTGAACACCAAAAGATAATTGATAAGTACAGTCAAGCAGGACTGCGGGGTGTGTACTGAAGGCACGCAGAAGGCAAGGCCCTCTCCCCAGTGATTTCTGGGAGGGATATCTGAAAAACAAAGGATGTGGTTTGGAAGAGCAGGGGCCATGAACTAAGATGTGCAAGAACAAAAAGGAACACCTATGGTCTCCAAAAAACAAGCCGGCTGTCTCCCTCCCTCCTTCCTTAGTCAATGAAGCTAGGTTCAGGCAAAACCAACAACCCGCTTATGCCTCAACTGTTAAGTCAAACGACATTACCAGGTGGCCTTTAAAAGCCTAACACAGCACCTGTCACAGAGCAGGCACCCCATACAATTGCTGTTTTCCCCCCAAAACTGCACCAGGTACCTTATTGGGAGGCTAGAAATAAAGAGAGACAAAATCCTGCCTTCTGAGGGCTTCCAGTCTGGCAGGCCTGTCTCCTCCACAGGTTGAGGCAATACTGAGAACAATGACTTACATTCCACAGGGCCTGTTCATTAAGGCCTGGCCTATGATTTTCAAGGGACTCATAAATAGATTCCACACTTCCAGGACAAGAAGAAGAAGACAGGGATATTTTGAATTATGAGGACCTTCCTGGAGACAGGAGAGAGAGATACAAGGTCCTTCCCCCTTCCCTACTCCTAGTGCCCGAGAGCCGAGAGTCAGCCCTTGAGCAAGTCAGTGAAGCCCAGAGCACCAGAGACAACTCTTCAGTTGGGAAAGAAAAAAATCTAGGCCTCAACACTCTGCCTCTAGGGCTTAATTAGCTTTGTAAAAGACCAGGAGATGCACAGATAACAAGCCCTTTTGCCAAACTCCTTACCATCGAGTTAGACTCATAGCAACCCTATAGGATAGTGTAGAACTGCCCTACAGGGTTTCCAAGGCTGTAATCTTTACGGAAACAGACTGCCACATCTCTCTCCCACGGGGTGGCTAGTGGCCTCAAACCACTGACCTTTTGGTTAGCAGCCGAGTGCTTAACCACTGCACCACCAGGGCTCCTGCTTTTGCCAAAAGGAGGGAAAAAAGTAGCCTACTACAGAAAATACAGACAAGATCCATGGCCCCCTCCCCACGCCTCTGAGCAGGCCGGGCTGGAATTCAGGCCCTGGAAACCAGTTCTTCCAGCAGGGCAGGATGCCAAGGCATCCTGCTGGAATGAGGTCCCCATCCTCCCTGAAGAAGTGGTGCTCCAGCCTCCTGTCCAGGCCTGCTTGCCAGACCCTGTCTCAGCAGGCAGGAGAGGACTGTTCCTGGCCTTACCCCCGCTTCCTGCTATCTGCCTTGTAGCCCTGTGGAGGCGGTAGGTGCTCGGGGAAGAGCACAGGCTTGGATTCCAAAGGCCTGGATTCCAGTGACAGCTGAGCCATGTGTTAGATTCATGGGATTCTCACCTGTTCTGGAGGTGAAAAGGACTAACCTAGTAAGGAGCAGAGGAAGACTCAGACCCACGGAGGCAGTTCAACTCCAAGGAGCCGCTCCACTTCTGCCCATAAAATAAGGCTGGAAGGCCTGGGAGTAGGGAGGTAGGGAGGTGTCTGCCCTTGGTGGTGGCATCAATCTCAGCCCTAGCAAAAAAGAGCATCTCCCTTCATACTAGCACAAGCCCATCTTAGCAGGAAGAACAATTAAGTAAGCCTGGACCATCCCACCAGGGCTCTGGGTCCCCTTCAATAAGATTCACTGGGTGTCATTTATAGAAAGGCAACATCACACCAACCCAAAACTCACTGCTGTCAAGTTGCTTTCAATTCATAGCGACTCCACAGGACAGAGCAGAACTGCCCCTTAGGGTTACCAAGGAGCGGCTGGTGGGTTTAAACTGCTGAGCTTTCCATTAGCAGCTATAGCTCTTAACCGCTATGTGCCACCAGGGCTCCAGCACTGCACCAGGCATGAATTATCTTAAGGAGCCCTGGTGGTACAGTGGTTAAGGACTCCGCTGCTAACCGGAAAGGTTGGCAGTTTGAACCTACCAGCTGCTCCGCAGGAGAAAGATGTGGCAGCACGCTTCTGTAAAGATTTACAGCCTTGGAAACCTATGGGGCTGTCCTACAGGGCAGCATTTTACAAGAATTATCTCATTTAATCCTCAAGCATTCTATAAGAATGTACTTTATCCCTGTTTTACAGCTGCAGAATAAAGGAACCAGGAGGTTAAGTCCATTGCCTGAGTCCCTGAAGTTAGTGATCAGAAAAAGCTGGAGTTCAAACCCAGGCCTGTCAACTCTCCAAAGCCCCAGCTCAGGACACTTTCTTCTTCAAAAGGGAGCCTTCTTCCAAGGCCTTCTGGTCATGCAGACCCAAAGTAGGGATGGACTCTTTCAATAGCCTTCAGTGCCATGGATAAAGTCCCATTAC
Source organism: Loxodonta africana (assembly GCF_030014295.1). Classification (NCBI taxonomy): domain Eukaryota; kingdom Metazoa; phylum Chordata; class Mammalia; order Proboscidea; family Elephantidae; genus Loxodonta; species Loxodonta africana. The sequence continues at coordinate 92,564,006 of NC_087344.1, forward strand.
AACAAAAGCCTTCTGGCTGTCAGGGGAGCATCAGGCAAGGGGTAGGTCCCTTCCAGATAGTACTTGGCACAGCCCCATTCCCTGGCCAGGCAAGAGCCTGGCTCAGCCTTTGTGCCATCAGGGAGCCCACCACCATTTCTATAGCCCCTCCTGATCACAGCCCCAAACCCCACTGTCCATTCAATGATCCTACAGGTCACAGCAGGTTAACAAACGGCGACCCCTCAACACTGACGTCTATCCCTAGGACGTTCCCTCGAAACCCTGCAAACCAGTTGCCATCAAGTGAACTCCAACTTATGGGAACCCCATGTATGTCAGAGTAGAACTGTGCTCCATAGTGTGTTCAATGGCTGATTTTTTTGGAAGAAGACTACCAGGCTTTTCTTCTGAGGCACCTCTGGGTGGACCCAAACCTCTAACTTTTTGGTTAGCAGCTGAGCCTGTTAACCATTTGCACCACGCAGGGACTCCCAGAAATCCTGTCAAGGCTGTGGCTTGTCGTTCTACCCACACGGCGTTCCATCACAACGGCAATAGCAGCAGGCCCACGAGGGAGTGAGGAAAAGAGAAAATAGGCCTGATTTACAGAATTTACCAAATGGGTCCATTTTTCACCACGTTCCAGCCCTTTTGGGAAAACTCCAGGTTTTTAGGAGTAGTAGATTAATGGCAGGGAGTTAATGGGGCAGTGATATATCCTGCCTGAAATTTTTTGAAAAGTTTTGCGTTGAGGCTTCCAAGTCCATGGGATCTGTCGTGATTTAGTATGCCGGCCCCCGAGAACAGGCAGGTCCAATACATCGGTAAATCTGCTCAACGACGCGGTTTCTGGAGGGCGGTTTTCAAGATCTACGGCCTGACATGTTGCCAAACTTCCCTGCTAGCTGAGCCCCGAATGTGAAGACAATGGGAGCGAGCCAGGCAGAAAGTCCGCACTGCTCTTCCAAGAGGAGAAAGAGAAAGCTCTGGCTGGGAAGCATACCCGGAAGCCATCGGTGCTAGGAAGCCAAGGAGAGCTGAACTGATGCAGAGAAAAAAACAGAAAGAAATTTTTTACTCATCCAGAGAAAAAAAATTCTCTGGCATGGTTTTTTTTTTTTTTTCCTTTCCTCTTTAATACAACCTTTTCTGCTTTGGTGGGAGAACAGTGTTCAAGAAGAAAGAAGAGAACAGAGCCAAAAGAGAGCTTATATATCATCTACCGCAGCCCCATTTTATAAAGAGGAAAACAGAGCCTGGAGCTCCAGAGCACACAGCAGTCAGGGTCTGCAACTCAGTTCTTGGACAGCAGAAGGGTCACTTTAGCATGGAGTGCTCAGTGCCTTCTTGGTATTCGAACTTTACACCTGCAACCACAGGCTTTCCTCCACTCCCACCCATCCCTCCAAATCCCACCCAGACCCCACAGCCAAGAGGCACACCCTTTTCTCTAGAAGACAACTCGCCCGTCTCTGACCTCAGAGGGAGGAGGCAGGAACACAATCTCACTTTCTACGCCCAGGTATCCCAGACTTACCAGCTCTTCTGGGATCTCCCAGTAGAGGCTGAATGAATGAAGACAGACAAGCTGAGGTTTTGGAAACCCTCTTCTCCAACCACCCCTGCGGGGAAAGGTCAGACACACCACACCAAATCTTTCCAAGGGTCAAGGGTTTAGAGGCGCAACAGATCTGATCATAATCACTCCTCCCAAGATGAAATGTTCCCTTATTCTGTAGCTTCCACTGATATAAAAACCCGTATCAGATCAATTACGACGCCATCATTCCCCATTACCTTTGCAGGGGGATTCAATTATTGGATTAATTTAAAATCTGCCTTCCTGGTTGTTTTGTGCCTATTGCTCTCTTTGTACTAAAATCACACGTAAGTAGAACTTAATCAAACGGCCCCAAAAAGCATTTGAATTTGTCTTGACTACTGATGTCAATTCATTAGAAGCATTACTGTTCCTTCTCCGGTTTTCTCTACACTCCCCTCCTTGTTTTGAAATCCCTAGATCCAAACTTCTTGTCTGTGGGCTTAACACAGTGGCAAAGATAATCAAAGAGAAAATCCTGCTTGACAGGGGATTGTACTTTCGGGTAGATTTCACAGGGCCCACCCCCAGCAGCTGGAGACTACATCATGCAACCCCTTATTGAGCACCTACTAGAACTAGCACCCTGGGTGAGGTGCTAGGCACTGGGTCCCTTTCGGCAGCAACGGTGGTGCTGGTGGTGGAAGCAACAGCCGCAGCACGAGCTCTCAAATCTCCCTCCTGGAGCTCAGGGTAATCTGATGATCGCAGTGGATAATTAGAGTCTCTTATCAAAACAATTAGCGGATGAATGAACAGCCAGTCCTGCCCCTGACACAACTGCACACAGTGCAGCAACGAGAGGGGGAGGCAGAGGCAGGGGCAATGACGAATTCCAGCCGCCCGCCATCCTGTCCATTCCTGGGACAGGCATTCGCATTCTAAAGCAGGAGAGACACTGTCCCAGCCTCACCTTCCCCTTCTCCCACTGGTCCTACCAGCGTCTGCCTGGAATGCCCTCCCCGCACCCCTTCCTTTTTTGGCCAGGCCAGCGGCCCCTCTCCCTTCCAAGCTTGGCTCAGGTATCTCCTCCTACTCCAGAGATATCAGACTCGTCTCTGCTCTCGCAGCCGGATCACAGCCCTTCCTACCCTGTGTTTACTCTCTCCCTAACTCGGCTGGGATACGCTGGAGGGCAGAAGGCTGAGTACTTACACTGCACAGCCCTTGGCACTGGGAAGGGGCTCTGTAAATGTTTATGGAGCAAATGAGCGAGCCCTGCCTGCCTTCCTCCCTCACTGCCAACTCCAGCGTTTTCTAATAAGCGTTTCATGGGAATACCCGGGCCGTTCCACCCAGTGCCCCCGTCTGCAATTTCATTAGCTAATGTTTAAAATTCAAAGCTCTTCCATCATCTCCGTGTCTCCCCATCTGTAAACAGACCTGTGGGTCTGATACCATTTGTTTCCACCACCGAAAATACAACAAAGATTAGCCAGAAAGCCCTTTGGAAACATAATCCAAAGTGGCCCTGACCAGGAGGTGGAAACCATGTGTGAGAAGAGCCAGAAAGTTGGTCCTCTCTGTTTGGTTTGCAGACCAAGGAAATGGGGCCCAGGAGAAGGTGGGGGATGTCTCTGGGGCTTTCAGGAACAGACACCGTGAGGGAAGGGCTGAGTGTTGTGGTTTCTGAGCAGCGGCTCTGGCACTTGGGGGTGGGGTGTGTCATTTTGGGTCCAACCTGTCCAGGATCTTACCCCAGTGCCCCACCCAGAACAATACATTCTGGGGTGATATACAGTAGGTTAAGTTCTCCCCCCACCCCCTTTGCTTTCTAATGCTCAACAGAAAAGGGAGGAAAGAAAGAAAAAAGAAAAGGGCAGGGGCCAAAGCGGAGTTCTCCATCTGCTTTTGTTTTCCGTCGTGTTCCTTTCAAGGCCTGGGTTCTGCTAAGCCCCCAAAAGCCATGACATCATCTGTCCACTTCCCCCTCTGCAATCTGCCGCCCTGCTTGTCCTGACAGCCATCAATCACTCTGTAACGTGCTGACCTCAAGGCTCAGGGGATGGAATTTTCAAATGTAGCCGTTAACATAAATAAAGCATTGCCCTGGATTTCTTTTCTCTCTCTCTCCCTCTAGCTTTTTTTTTTTTTTTTTTTTAATAATTCTGCAGCTGCTGCTGGGGACTGGGTAGGCAACAAAAGTGAGGGCAGACAGGGAGAGTGGAATGGCAACTCTACTTTTCTGAGTCATAACAATTATGACGTTGTGATAAGAAACATTTTCTATGAATTTTTAAGTACTAGTTATCCTGTTTTGCAATGGTCCCCAGGGAAAGGACAACAGATTCAACAGGACTGATGATGGCTACAACTCAAGTGTCCTGAGCAAAGGGGATCCCTAAGTCCTTTCCTCACCTCCCCACCCCACCCCCATAGCTGGGGCTCACTCTGCATCTTAAATAAAGCAGTGGTCCTTTAAATACATTTACATGCAAACGACTTCCAGACACCAAATATAGTCTGTAAGCCAGCATTTATTTTTAAACACGAAGAAGAATCTCCCACAATAAAGCTCATGATAAATGTTATGATCCTCAAAATGGTTTTGAGGGGAAAAGGGACAAGAAGGGGTGGGAGGAAGAATGGGAACTTTTACACTGGAGTCACCCTTGTGCTCTACAACCATCCTGACCTCACAGCTCAAGCAAATCATATTCAGAAGATGACTCTCCCTCCCCTCCTCTCCTTCCCCCTCCCCTCCCCTCCCCTCCCCTCCCTTCCCTTCCTTCACACTCTTAGACCAGCACACTGGGGCAACAGCAACAGAATGATGAGCTCAGGCAAGGTCCACATTTCCCAGTGGGTTCCCAGAGATAATAGCCATGCATGGACTCAGAAGCATGCAAGTAGCCCTGCACTCTTCTTCTGTCTGGTGGGGCCCTGTTCACATTCTAAAACCAGAACCTTTGAGTCACCAGGAAGGCCAATCTGAGCCTTGAGGAGACAGAGACTTCTGACCAGGGGTTAGGATTCCTGACTCTACTTCTGATCTGCTGTGTGACCTTGGACAAGTCACCTCCCCTGTCTGGGCCTCCATTTTCCTCATCTCTACAATGTGGGAAGCTAGCCTGGAGACAATCTTCCAAGTTCACCCCAGGCCTGACTCTGTATGACTACCTAGTCCAACTAGAAACTCCCTGAGCAGCTTTCCCTAAGGCAAGACACTGCTTGGTCCACTGGGGTTTTCTAAGTTTCTCAACCAGTTTAACAGTGTCTTGACATCCTCTTTCACATACGGAAAAAAGCTGGGGTGCCTCCAATTCCTTCTGGGACCAGAATCAACAGCCAGGTTGCCAGGGCACTTTTACAAAAGCCATACACGATGACAACAGGGTATAAATCCCGTAGACTGACTTGGCCTCCAGTGGCATCTCCTTCATCTGTGGCCCAACACCCACCTGGATCGTAAATGAGCTTAGAAGGGGCCCGTATCCCAACCCTGAACATAAAGTGCTGGCCAAAGTTACCACAAGAAGGTGGGCTCCCCTCGCACCAGGCCTGACTCCCTTCGCGCTGTACTGTAACAGACAGCCAGGCTTGCCTGTCCTCAGTATCTCTATGGACCATGCACTTTCCCTCGTTTGCCCCTCTGGCTGGTGGGTTTTGGCAGGTACCTGAAGTTTCTGAGGCCAAAGCACCTTCTCATCACCACAGTGAGAAGGGTCTCCAGTGAGAGCGGCTAAAGCTAATACCTATTTCACAGGCCCAACACAGCAAGGTTCCAAAAACTGTTCAGAAAACTCATGAAGCTTCAAGAGCCTCAAAAGTGGGGAAACAAATGTATCTCCTGAACTTCCAGAAGAAATGAGGTTTGAGTCTATTCCCCAAGCCCCGCCTCACAGAAGCGGGGGCAGGGGCTGAATGTGCCTGTGACCCTGAGAATGAGTGATACTTTTTTTTAAAAGGCTGTCCAAGGCATATACGTTAAGGAGGCTGCATATTTATCTTTCTGACATTTTAAAATACCCTGCAAAAAGCTGAATCTTAAATCAAGGTACATTTTTAAAGGCATGTGAGATGAGGGACGAAACCGTTTCCTTTCTCCCTGGAAGGCGCATGTCTGCCGCAGAGCACGGACTACTGCCTGTGACAGAGCCCCAGCCTCCTACACAATCAATACTGAGCTGTGTTTTGGAAGGTGGCACGATGAGTGGCCAGGTTGGGGCTCAGAGCCATTCTACCTCCCACCCTGCCAACCCCTAGGCTTGCAGAGCAGACATCAACCACTGGTCAAGGGCCCCTTGCTACAAGGGAGCTGAACACGCCTCAGGGAAACCACAGGCTCTGCAGGGCTTCAACAGCAACGGACATTTTCCGGACCTAATTCAGGGATCCAGCTCCTTGTCAAGTGTTCCAATATACACAACCCCAGACAGGGAGCCCCAGCTTCTCGGGAATCTGGGTGCCACGCCAGCAGATGCTCCACGCAAAACAGCCGTCCCAGCTGCGCCCTTCCCTGAGGACTGGGGTGGGGGCACAGCCCTGGTTAGCTGTCCTCCTCACCCCACAATTCACCTGAAGCTGCTAGAGCTGCGGTGGGGAGGAGAGAGGAAAACCAGGTTGCTTTTCAGTGGATACTGGTCAAATGTCCCATAAGCTAAGGGAAAAGCCTTCAACATATACTAAGGTGACCATATGTCCCAGACAATTCAGGGTTACACCTGTGGCCCCAGTATATTGATTAGTTTATGGTGCCACCTGGTTATTAAAGTATCTTGGTTTAGATATTCTAGGACCCCCTAATATATACACATTCCAAGCCTTACCAAAGGAGGACACAGATCTGCATCAATCCCCCAAGAGGCAGCCACCAAGGAGAGGGGGCAGGTCTGAAAACACAGGGGAAACTGCTTACGAGGGCTCTGAACATTGGGCTCTCTGTCAGGCCCCGTAAAAAACAAAAACAAAAACAAAAAAACCTGTTGCCGTCAAGTCGATTCTGACTTGGCAACCCTATAGGACAGAGTAGAACTGCCCCATAGGGTTTTCAAGGAGCACCTTACGGATTCCAACAGCCGACCTTTTGGTTTGCTGCCATAGCTCTTTTAGCCACTATGCCGCCAGGGTTTCCTCCATCAGGCCCACTCACAGGGAAATCTGAACCAAACACCACACTCAAAAGAAAAAAGAACAGAAAAAAACCTCAAAACTACCACCACCAGAGAGGGAGGGCTACTACAAGATGCACTGGCACCAGGCAACTGAGGCATCTCACCACCAGTCCCCACAGGACCCCAAGAGGGAGGTGCTATCATCCCATTTTACAGAGAGGTATCCTGGAGTTCCACTGCTATTCATAGGATTTTCATTGGCCAATGTTTTTAGAAATAGATTGCCAGGCCCTCTTCCTAGGTGAAGGACTACGTGAAGAAGCAAAATTGTACATAGACCAAGAGGCAGTTGTTTGAACAGAACAAGAGGATACTGTGTGGTTTAAAATCAGGAAAGGCGTACAGCAGGGTTCTAACCTTTCAGCATTCTTATTCAATCTGTATGCTGAACAAATAATCTGAGAAGCTGGACTATATGAAGAACGAGGCATCAGGACTGGAGGAAGACTTGTTAGCAACCTGCGATATGCAGATGACACAACCTTGCTTGCTGAAAGCGAAGAGAACTTGAAGCACTTACTAATGAAGATCAAAGACCACAGCCCTCAGTATGGATTATACCTCAACATAAAGGTAACAAAAATTCTCACAACTGGACCAATAAGCAACATCATGATAAACAGAGAAAAGATTGAAGTTGTTAAGGATTTCGTTTTACTTGGATCTACAATTAACGCCCATGGAAGCAGCAGTCAAGAAATCAAGGAACGTACTGTGATGAGCAAATCTGCTACAAGAGACTTCTTTTAAAGTTTTGAAAACCAAAGATGTCAGTTTAATGACTAAGGTGCACCTAACACAAGCCATGGTATTTTCAATCGCCTCATATGCATGTAAAAGCTGGACAATGTACTAAGGAAGACAGAAAGGTCGATGCCTTTGAATTATGGTGTTGGTGAAGAAATGCTGAACATACCATGGACTGCCAGAAGGATGAACACATCTGTGTTGGAAAAGCATAGCCCAAATGCTTCTTAGAAGTGAAGATAATGACACTTCGTCTCACATTTTGGACATGTTATCAGGAGGGACCTGGTAAGGACATTATGCTCGGTAGAGTAGAGGGTCAGCGAAAAAGAGGAAGACCCTCGACGAGATAGATTGATATATGGACTGCAAGAATGGGCTCAAACATAGCAATGACTGTGAGGATGGCAAAGACTGGGCAGTACTTTGTTCTGCTGTATATAGGGTTGCTATGAGTTGGAACCGACTTGATGGCACCTAACAACAACAATCTGAGGTTCAGAAAGGAGTTAACCGATGTGCTCATAGAGTCATCCTGCCTGGCCTTGCACACCCCCAAGGGCCTCCCCGAAACCATCCATCCATCCATCCCATTTTATTCATCCTTGTTGTTATTAAATAATTCTTCCTGCTATTCAGTCTAAAATGCTGCTATGAATCAGCAGACCCACAGTCCCTTTGGGCAAATGGGAGCAAGGGTGATCCTGTGTTCACACCGTCCCCCTCCACCAACACCGGCCACTTCTTCTCTAGGTTGCTCACTCATGTCCCTTTGGCCATTCTCCATGAGATGTGAACACAGGTACTCAGCCCTCCCTGCCTGCCACCCCCAAGGTGAGGGTACAGGCCTATCTCCTGACACAGCCCAAATCTCAATATAACCAACAACTCTGACCTTATGCAGTCAAGAAATTCCTTTCCCAAGCCTAAATCTGAAGGACATAACTGACCCAGAAAAGCCCTCAGGACAGGCTCCCACCGAGGCGAAAGCCAGGTGGTGAAGAGATACAGCAACAGATCCTAGCATGGGCCACCTTGGGCCAGGAAGTGGGAGAGTGCTGCCTCATCTGAACACTCAACTGTGAATGGGGGGTCACCACTCCCCATGAGGGGAACAGGGACCCATGTAGCCTCCTGTTCAAGGCAGAGCCAGGAAATAATGAGAAAATAGCTTATTACAGTCACTGAAGGTACTGTAACATGGTTTATTAAACTCCGTAAAGAAAAATACGTCAACATCCATCACACCAAACACTTTTATATACATAAAGCCCTTGAAAAGTTCCCATTCTGAATAGAAATAAGAGTTTATGCATGTGTACGCATGTAAGCATATACCCAAATCTAATAACCTCCGTATATAAAGTCATCTGTAGAGTGGGAACCATAGGTACACGCCTGGTGAGAGAGACAAAGGAGGATTTTCTGGAGGAGGACATATCACAGCAATGTGTGCACGTACACACACATACTCCTTCCAACCAGATGCTGAATCATTTCCAGATGCTACAGTCTAGATATCTTTTGTTAAGGAAGAGGAGAAAAAAGCTCGCCCTTCATGTCCAGATACCCAGGCTCGGGTTACATGAAACAGGGTTAGTTCAGGAAAGAGTACAACTTCACAGCCAAGGCAAAAACCAAGAATGAAAACCATGTAAACAGCCAACACAATACCAACTCTGAGCACAGTGACAAAAGGCCAATGACTTCTGGTTTTGCTCTGACACCTCTCCTCCCCCCCGCCCAATACCTGTGATCTAACGTGGAGAGGGATCTTTCAGGCCTAATAACAGGGTTCTGAGGTCCTCTCTTGACAACATCCAGTGGCATGAAATCCAGGAAAGAGGTCACAGGATCTGAGGCTTGCCTGTGTCCAGCTGTCATCCCTATCCCAAAGACATGCCAATCATCTGGACAACCCTGCCTTCCCACACACTCACCAGCAATCTCTCTACCCTGGACGGTCACCATCGAGGATGGGCAGCACTGTCTGTGCCCACAGAGTGGCAGAGGAAGACAAAAAGAAAATGCAGGGTAGGAAGAGAAGTGGCAGAGAAGGGGAGAACAATGGTGGGGTCCCTTGCCCTGGCTACCCCATGGCACCAGAGCCAAGCCAACAGTCCTCTAGAGAAGCCAGAACTCTAAATCCATGTCCTGTACTTTCCAACACAGAGCTTCTCCCCCGCTACTCCACACCACCTGCCCTTCCAGACAGCCTCCAACCACAGGTCAATGTGCGTCTCATTCACTTTCATGAAAATCACTAGTCACTGACCTGCAGGGTTGCAAGGTCACCGGAGGTTATCTAGTCCAAATCATCTTATCTTCCAGAGAAAACCAGGGCTCAGAAAAGTTAAGCAACTTGTCTAGGGTCACGCAGTTCGTATGTGGAAGAGCGGGATTCAGTCCCAGATCTGCCTAACTACGCCTGTGCTCCTTCTACTCAGGTGCCTTTCTGTAAAGCCAGCTGCTGCTACTAGCTCCTGGGAGGCAAGAAAGTGACAACTGGGATAATCACGTACTGGCAACGAAGGAAGGCGGCAGGAACAGTAAGTAAATGGAAACCTGCATGGCAGCGGCAGTTACATTTCATCATCCCTGCAGGAGAAGCAGCAGCAGAGATGAGATGCAAAGAAACCAAACTGGAGGAGGGCACCACGGGGCAGGGGGCAGGGGGACATGGGATTAGGAGCCAGGAGACTTGGTTGGCTTCTAGTCCTGGCTGTCTCTCATTACCTGAGAAACCTTGGCCAGGCCAAGCTGCAAATCAGGGCCTCATTTCCTCATCTGTACAATGAAAGGGCTGGACAAGATGACTGTGAAAACCCACTTACCCCCATTTTAAGTCACCAGGGCCTAACTGCAGCTTCACCTACACTTGCTAGTCACATGACCTCCAGTAAGTCATCTCATTCTCTGACCTGGGAGAGGAGGGGATAGGCTCCCAGGGCTCCGTGGTAAGAGCTCCAGGAAGGCCACATAAGCAGGGTTCCCCCCCATCTGCCCCGGCATCTGGGGAGCAAAGCTTGCTGGTTTGTTCCCCCCTCACTTGCAGTCAAAGCTGCAGCTCAACCAGGGCCCCAAGTGGGAGTGAATAGCATCAGAAAGTCAGGCTGAGAGCCCGCAGGGGAACAGAGGGGACAAATAAAGTGTGTCACTGCTGGCACTCGGGTCAGGAGGCGAGCAAACACACGCACACGCCTCCTCCCACACAGCATTGTCCCCAGTACCTCCGTCAGCAGGTCTGCCAGGTTTGACAACCGGGGCTTCCTAATAGGGCCAGGCTGGACCCAGCGGATACCCGGTCACTTCCCTTCCAGTGGTCTGCGGGGGCTGCCACCGCTGAATACAGCCACTGCCTGGGGGTTGGGGGCATGCCAAGAAAGCTGGGCTGTCCTCAACAGAGGGCTGGGAGCCAGCCAGCTACGCGGATGGGCCCTGGGGACCTCTCTCATACCCCATACAAGGTATGCAGGAAGGATTTTCATAACATCATAGGCACTCGAGGGCAGAAGATGGTCTCCTCCTCCCCCTGCCTCTGCAGACATCCCTGGCTGGTGGGCAGTCACCTGGCAATGCAGCGCTCACTACCTCCCTCAAGGAGCCTACTCCACGGCCATCTGGTGCCCAGAGTTAGCAGAGCAGAGCCCCTCTCCTTCACAAGTCCACCCGCAGGCCTTGCTTCTGCCTCGGATCCAAAGAGAGCAGCCGTCTTCCTGAAGACAGGTTGCCTTAGCGAACGTACTCAGCTCTCTCTCCCCTTGCAGCCCCCACCCAACCAGTCTTATTCTCTTTAAGGCTGAATGGCATAGGCAATCAAGAACGCCAAGCCACTCTGTCTGGTTTGAATCCTGGCTCCACCCTTTATAAGCTGTATCACCTTGGGCTCTCTGTGCCTTAGTTTCCTCACCGGTAAAATAAAATAAATAAATAAATAAAAACCATTGCCATTGAGTCAATTCTGACTCACAGTGACCCTATACAGGGACAACAACAGAACTGATAGATATAAACTGTCTAGAACGGTGCCTGGCACACAGTTGTTGTTGTTGTTAGTTGCCGTCGAGTTGATTCTGACACATGGCGGCCTTTAGGTTAGTGGTGGAGCACTTAACTGCTTGCGCCACCCAGGGACTCCACTTGGCATGTAGTAAGCACTATATAAAAGTCAGATGTTAGTAAAACTGCCTTCAAGCTAAACACTGTCATTTCCTTCAAAATCTCTACCATCTCCTGACCTGCTAGTTTATTCCAGATGGACCGGCTCTGAGTCCAGTTGGTTCTGCCACTTTTTTGCAAGGTAACCCTGGGCAAGAAACTTAACCTCTGGAAGCCCACGTCTTCTGTTTCAAAAAAAGGAGGATCATATGACCTACCTCAAAGGATTATTTTAAGGACAGAACGATTTAATGCATGTAAAGCACCTAGCTATTATTATTAATTATTAACAACACCACCACCATCTTTCTCCTTGTAGACATGAGACTTGCTCAGCAAGCCTGCACTGCTTTCTCTCAGGGATGGCAAACTGCTGGCACACAGAACCGACCGTCAGGCAAATTCGAGGGTCACTTTCTCGCTCACTATTAAAATGAATCTTGCTCATCCTGTGCTTGTGAAGTTGATTTTTTGAAGCTATACCCAGGACTTTACATTTATGCCTATTAAATTTCATCCTGTTGTTTTCAACCTGGATATGGGAATAGGAGGATTCTGTCTCTAATCAGCTCAGACTCCACCATCACAGAGCATCCTTGGAAGAGCTGCAATCCCTGGGAAATGACAAGGGTCCAGGGAAGCCAGACTCAGAACTAAGAAGGTGACAGCCAAAGGCCTCGGCCAGTTCTGCCCTTTGTTTGCCCAACACCCGGACACAGCGACAGCTCTTGTTACCAGAGGCCTATTAAGTGGGGACAGTACCACGACTTCAAAAATAAAACCACATGTGCAAACTGTTGTCATAAACACAGCCCCCTTGCAAGGCCTCCGCTACATTCCTCCCCACTCGGTAACGTGTCTCATTTCTTCAACATAAACACAATCAGATTTATTACATTCCGGCAATATTTCTAGGATGGGGACTGAGACAGCAGCATTTCCTGGGGACATAAATGTCCAAAGAAAGGAGGAAAAAGGCAAAAACTATCTTCTGGTCTGCATGGAGAACTGGAAACCCTTCATGCAATCTGCCTCCATAGCTGCTCAAAGGCAGGGAAGACAGAGACAGATTCAGGGCTGGGGTTCAACGTCATGTGTCAGGTTGGACTCACAACTTGACCGATACAGTCTGCAGAGTTTAACACCATTTACAGTCGCTCTCCCCTGAGCCCAGATGCATCCATTCAGAGAACCCCTCCTGGGACCTTGGGAGGCCCAGCGAGGCATGAGATTCATTTTTGCCTGTCCTCAGGAGACAAGTATGCACACACAATCCTATAAAACAAGCAAACTGTCCCCTGGAAGGTGGCAGAGAAGCAGCTAGGGGCTAGGTTTTCAGGCATTTAGCTCTTAACTACTTCTCCCAGGCAGGATGAGGCAACACTGGCAGAGAAATCCTAGAGAATCCATGCTGGAAAGGGAAGTAGCTGGGGGAAGGGCAGGAGAAATGGGTCTCACAAGAAGGGAGGCCAACTAGGAGCAAGAGGCAACATGGTACCATAGGACAAGCATGGGCAGTAGAGCCCTAGAGACGTGCTCCAATTTCAGCTTCACCGTTTCCTGCGTGGCTTTGGAAAGATTACTTAAACTTAATCCTTCTGACCCTCCGTTTCTACATGTGTGGAGAGAAGGGTACGAACCGGACCATCTCCAAAGTTCTTCTAGCGCTGAGACTCTCCTAGACAGTGCCTTTTGCACCTTTGTTGAACCCTAACTTTTTAAAACTCTTTAAGTCTCACCATCCATTCCAAAGGGACTAAAAAACAGGGAGCCAACTAGTTCCCTTTTACCTACAGGGCAAACATGAGTCCAGATTAGACAGATACTGACTGACCTGGCCCGCCATCTTGGGGACCCACCCTGACCCCTTCTGAACACATCTCGGAAGTCTAGCTCCTTTCCTCTCACTTTTCTCACCTCCTGTTCTCACAACACTCCTTATGACGGGCTGCATTCAATTCCCATCCAAGCTTGGTGGGCACCTCATGCCCTGAGGGCAAGGGAGGAAGAGAACCAGCACTGTCCAGAGCCCCTCAAGCCCAGGGAGCCAATGAATGCCAAGCAGATGCCCCTTCCTTCTGTGTAGATGGGCCAGGTTCAGCAGCTTTTCAAAGTCAACAAAGTAAGGTTCTCAAATCCTAAAAGGCTTCTCAAGCCCCTTTTAATCTGTCTGCCATTTTGTTTCATCTGCTCAGCTCAAGTCAAGGGGAACTTGACATTTGGAATACTAACTGCAAATAATCTCACGCCAAGGACAGGGTTTGGCAGGCTGCAGCATTAGCACATGGATGCTGGGGACAATCCAGACACTTCTACCACATGAAGAGGATCAGGCCCTTAGGCTACCTGCACAGACCCCTGACACACGGTGACCACCCTAAACTATCAGCTACCCAGAGCTTCCTCAACACCTACCTTGCCCAGGACATGGCAGAGAAGAGATGCTGAGCAGAATACATGTTGAACGAACGAACGAATAAATGAACGAATACAGACAGCACTGAACTAGTATTTTGAAAACTCTAGATGTAAGGCCCTGCCGCGAACCAAACACACACACACACAAACACATTCTCTCTCTCTCTCTCTCTCTCTCTCTCTCTCTGTGCTGCCTTAGGTGAAACACTTTGCTTCTCTGGGCTTCTCTTCTCTTGTCTTGTCTTCCTTCTAGCTTCTAATAGTCAACAAATCCACACCTGGTCTTAACAGTGACACCTCCCAGCAACCCCCCACCCAGGGTGACACACCTCAATCAGCTCCCAACTTTTCAGCTCCCGACAGCGGCCAGTGCCTTTCCCAGCCTCACCCACACTCAAGATACAAGGCACAAGCCAGGCCAGGAACCAGATTCTGTCTCCAATGTGACTCCTGTGGCTGTTCAAGGGGAGCTGGTTTCTTTAACCCTTGCTTTGCAATAGCCCACTCTGGCCTGTCTTTTAAAGAGAAAGACATGCAGGAAGCTCCAAGAGGCTGAGGGGAGACAGGGGGTTCAAGGGCAGGCTTTGTGTGGCCGAGGCTGACCTCCAAATCTCCAACCTTTGCAGCAACAAGGGTTTGGCTGACACAATGCATTTTTTTCTCAAACTTTCTGAAGACAATGAACCTTTTGGGTATAAAAATAAAGTCCCAGGACTTCGACCAAGTGGTAAAATAAGACACAATGACCATACCCACCCATAACGTTGTATCTGTATATGAACATCTAACAGCAAATAAGTCAAAAGTACATGTTTAGAACCTCTTGCCCCCCAATTCATTAAGCCAACTCCTGCAACTCACTGCATTCCCCAGGAAGCTGCCTGTGACCACTCAGTGTAATCCAGCTGCTCCTCTTCTGTGTCCCCACAACCCCTGTGCCCTGCCATGACTGCACTGGGTCCTCAGTACCAACAGTGCCTGGTACACATGCTCAGCTTGCATACACTCAAGGAAATGTTTATTTTTCCATCTCACCACCTAGACTATAAAAAATCCTTACAGGACATTATCTTATTATACTTCATTTTGCAAGTACCTGGAAAAAGATTTAACATGTATCTGGTCCTGAAAAACCATCTGTTGAATGAATGAGGGGATGATGAGCAGATGGCATCTTGCCTAATGCCTCCCCCACAAGGAAGGATTCTGAAGACCCCTGGAAAATCTAGGCCCAACTCTGGACAATACAGAGTGACGGCATGGTCATTTTGGGTCCCTCCGCCTTTACAGAAATTTCCATACAGACCCAGGCAGCCAAAGGAGCTCTCCCTTCCTGGCTGAGGCTAAACAGGGACCCAACCACAAACATCCAGTAATTCTGAACATGACGTGAACAATGTAAAAATAGCTCCTGTATCTCTTTGCTCCCACCCTTGTCCCCTGCAACACAAAGGGCAGAACAAAGTGACACCCCTAACAAGTCTTTGCTTGTTCCGGCATGAACAGCCCCAGCCTCCCACATCTGGACCAGCTGCTGGGAGCCAACAGGGGATTCCAAATTACATTTTAATTACCATAATTTTTCACAGGTACCTGAAACCAGACTGTGAAGAAGGTGCAAGAAATCCCCAAGTATGAGACACAAGGTCCTAGTTACAAGCTATTCTTCTACGTGCACATCTTTTAGCACATGCTGTTCATTTCATGTGGCACTTTACAGTTTGCAGAATGTTTTCATATGCCCTCTCTTCCCTAGGTGCTGGATTAAGACAACATGGCTCAGTTCCAGCCTCCAACGTATACTGCCCTCTAAGGAGACCTTGGATAAGCCACTTCACCTATCAGTTTGGTGCAATCTGTAAAACAAAAAAAAAAGGGGGGGGGGATCAGAGAGGGGATGCTTACCCCCACAGGGTTACTAGGAATATTAAAGAAGATTAATGGAAAACACAGTGAAGATTTTTAAAGAGAAAGTACCAATTTAGGATAATTAATGCTGAGCAGATAGTGGATTCTTGGCAGACTCACGTTCTCAGTGTGGACATGTCTATACAGCTAGCAGTTAATGAGCTCTGGAATTAATCTGCTACGGTTTGGATCCAGACCCTTAAACATTTTAGCTGTGGGACCTTGGGCAAGTTAATCAACCTTGCGGGCCTCAGTTTCATCAACTGGAAAACAGGAATGATAGCAGTAATTGCTTCAGAGTCATGGGGATTCCAGGAAGTAAATACAAGGACCAGCAGAGTGCCTAGCCCTACCTAGCACAGATGGGGTGTCACAAGTGCCTTAAGAAAAGGGAAAAGCAAAAGGTGTATTTCAGCACTTAGTTCACCATTCAGATAGACATCACAAGCTAATTCCAGACAGAAGGCTGGTGTGGGGACAGGATGGCACAGCTCTCCTGTTCCAGTTCTCTTACAGTTACATCTTTCTTTCCCCACCTCGAGGATAAGCGCCCTCAAGGAAGGGACTGTGTCGTATCGCTTTTTGGTAAGCCCTTGAGTCCTGACATGTGACTTGGCATAAAACTTCTGCTCAGTCAATATTTACAAAATTAATTGAACAAATTAATTTTATCTCTCTTGCCTCTGCGCATTCCAGATATCAAAAAGAAACAGCCTGCACAAAGAAAGTCCTCTAAAGGTGGCTTGTCTCTTCTCAGCTGCGGTAATATTTACAAAAGGAGTCGTTCGGCATCCTTGTGTGTGCCAAAGCACCAGCCCACCGACTATTTTCTGTTGCAGAGAACCAGAGGCGGTTCATCCCAGAGGCCCCGTGGGCTCTGCTCTTGAGCGGCAGTTAGCAACATCAACCCCACCCATACCCCCAAGTTACAGAATCCCCACACCAGCCAAGGGGCAGTGGGGAAGGAGGGACAAAGGGTCCTGTGGGTCCCACTGAAAGGCCAATAGAAAGCCCAGGCAGCAGCGAAGAGCAAGCACATATTTTATTTCTTGCCGCAAATGTTGGAAAGTTACTCCCAGAATTGTGCAAATTTTGCCTCATTGCCCTCTGTACCTTCCCAGCATCCCCAGTGGCTTCCCAGGGAAATGGTGATTGATATGGGGAGAGAGGAGTTTCTGAGGGTCTCTCAGAGGCGTAGAGGGAGGAAACAGAAAAAAGAAGTGAAATCAGGTGGGTGGGGGGAGAAAAGGTGGCCTCCGTGAACCAGCCCCCTAGCCCAGATGGCTGGAGACAATGGAGGCTCCTACAGGTGGTTACAACTCCATAGGCTAGCTAGCGGGAGACTGAGGTGTCCCACCAAAGCCAATCCAAGAACCGAGACTGTCACCCCAGCCTGCCCCACCCTGCTGGGAGGTAGTGCAGTGGGAAGAACGAGGTTATGCAATCAGAACGGCCCGAGTTCCAATGTCAACCCTGTTGTGTTCTGAAGCTAGCATCCTAGGTTCTCTGAGCCTGAACTTCCTCCTCTGTAAGTTAGTGAGATCACAACCAAGTCACTACAAGGAGCAAGAGATATAATCCTCCAGAGGAAGCTGCCCAGCACCTGACACTTGAGTAAATTGTCTTTAAACAATTCAATCAGGGCCCAAATAAAGCTCTTCAAAGGCCCTGCTGTGTGATCTTGGCTATGTCTTCTCTTTTCAGTGGACTTCAGGACTTTCCAGCCACAAAGGGAACAGACTTGCCGAGAGACAGTCCACCTCTGGGATGCTAAGTAGCACCCTATTCTACTAGACAATTGACAGACATCTTCCCCTCTAATGGATTGGGGGCTCCACTGTGAAACCATACCCTGACCTCACAGTGGGCCCACACCTCCAGGAACATTAGATGTCAGTGAATTTTAATAACACTGTTTATTCCCTCCATCCTCACCCAAACTGCACCCATGGGCCAAACAAAATAGACCCTGAATCTCCATCCATTCACTCCACAAAGATTTACTGAGATCTCATCACAGCAGGTGTTGCACTGAATATTTAACCAACAGTGAACAAGATGGACCAGTCCCTGCCTTCACGGAGCTTAACTGCTAAATATTGTAAAATGTAAGTGAATATTCAATTACGCTTGTGGTAAGAGTTATAAAAGAGAGGTATGTGCAGCTGTGGGGGGTATATCAGAGGAGGAGGGGGTTGGGGTAGGCTTCCCCAGAAAGTGCCCTTTAGGCTGAGATCTGAAAGATTAGCGTGTGTTAACAGGCAACCAGGGAAAAGCGAAGGGGAGGAAAGTATCTTCCAGGCAGAGGGAACAGCATGTGCCAAGGCCACACCTCAGAAACCAAAAAAATACCAGTGTGGCAAGAGGGCAAAAAGGAAGATCAAATTGCCAAGTAAGGGCTGGCAGGCCAGGCTTTCACACACGGACTGCCCCAGCACTCTGTAAAGCCTCCCCACCCCATCCCCAACCCAGAAGGGTTTCCTGGCACCTCTGGATTGGGGTTAAGTTTCCCTGCACAGACTGGGCCAGAAGAGGTATACAGCCCCAGGGCACCAGCGAAGTAGAGACAGCCTCAGGATTCTAGAATCCAGGCTTGGCCTCCTGGTCCTTGACTTGGAAGCTCTGCTCTTCATCTACATACACTGAGAAGGGCCCTCCCTCACACACACTCTCAGCTTCTCTAAGGTTTTGCTCCATCTCTGTCCCTTACTTCCTGTCTTATTTTTATTTATTTATTTTTAAACTGGGGCCTGCTTACGGTCAGGCTAATGCATTTTTAAAAAGAAAGCCCTGAATGCACTGCAGCCCTCCCTCGGAGATGGTGGATCGATAGCCCTCCCGGAGTTATTCCTCTACCACCAGCGGTGGCAGGGGAGAGACAGGCCCCATGCGCTCCCTGCAAAGTGAGCCTGACAGCAACACTTACTCCCCTCCCTCACCTCTCCCGGGAGAGGCAAGGTATCCCACACTCTGCCCTCCACCACCCACAGTGGTCAAAGCCAGGAAAAGGAAAGGCAGTCTAGGGAAGGAGCGAGAACCCTGGACAGGGCCTAAAGGCTTAAGTCAAATCTTGGCTAGGCCTCCTAGCAGCCTTGAAACTCTGGACAAGAAGGAGACTTAACCTTCTTATACCTTAATTGTCTTAACTAAAAATTGAATAAAGTAATGGGGAAATTGACCTAGCACACCCTGCCACAGACCCTCCCCTCCCCTCCGCTTTTCTCCCCAGAGCTGGCATGCTTTGAGCTCCCTCCAGTGAAAATGCTCCCCGATGCCGACAGATGGGGAGTCCTAAAATACAGCGTGTGGATCATGTTTCGTGACTAGCAAAACATGCCAGCCGGGACACTTTGAGAACCCGGCCGGTTTTCAGGAACAGGATTTTACACATTTCCCAGGACTGGCAGATCTGTGCTCGCCTCCGCCAGCAAGGTTCTCTGGTGCCTGGACAGACCTGTGGATACTTAGGATGGTGGTGGTGGGGGGGGGGGGGGGGGTGCCGTGTCCCCACGACCAGCAGTTTGGCTGTGCCCTAACATTCTGCTGCTTTTAATACGGCTATTCCCACTTACTGAGCACCTGATATAAAGAACACTTGCTACGTATCAGGTGTCTGGCACACGCTGCCGGGGTTCCAATCTTGGCTTACTGTATGACCCTGGGCAAGTTACTTCACCTCTCTGAGCTTCAGTTTCCCATCTACAAAATGGAGATGACCTCACTGGGTCATCATAAAGGACTGGATAACAACGGATGTTAGCTGCCATCATCATTCTCGTAATGGCACAACTGTCAGGTAATTATCATTACCACTATCCGACAGAGGGCAAAACGGACACCAAAAGGTTACACCAGTCGTCCAGGCCACCCAGTGGCAGGGGAGCATGTCAACCTCTAAAGGCCACGCTCTTTCCTTTAAGGGCCTCAGGATGGGCTTCAGAGGCTTTGCAAACCCTTGGACTTGTTATGCAAAGTTACTTGTACATGTCAGTGTGCCATTTTTAGAGAGCAGGACAACTGATTTTATCAGTCTCACAGAGATCTATGGCCCCATAAAAGGTTAAAAACCTGAGTGCCACAGGACCTTATTCCGACACATAGAAGGTCCCCTGGGAACAGCAGTCCTGGACTGTGGGCTTTCTAGCAAGAATGACACTCCAGCCCCTCCTCAAAGGAAAAAAATTGGTCTGATAACATCAATTACAAATAGCTCCTGACTGGAAGAAGGAGCCGGGAGAACCACTGGCCATTACATGTGTGGACAGGCCTCCTGGAAGGGGAGACCATGCATTATTGATGAAAAAGCTACAAGTCCCAATTTTAGAAGAGGACATGCAACTTGGCAAACAGAGGACAGGTGGTCTGGACTTCCAAAGGCTCTGGAAGTCTAGAAAAAGAAGGGGAGACAGGAGCACAAAGCTGGGCACTGACACTGAGGAAGCACACGGGAGGTGCACAGCACTAAGAGGCATCTCGGTTTAGACGCTGGGGCTCCACCAGCCGGGTGGATTGACACAACCCCACTGGACTTGACCTAAGGGCCGGTACAGGTTTTAAAAAAAGTCACACCAACGAGATATAAATCAGTATGTTAATAATATTTATCTTTGCATGGTGGAATTACTAGAGTTTTGTATATGTTTATTGTCTATTCTTCCACAATGAACATATACCCATGTACTACTTTGGAAATAAGACATGAAACTTATCCATTTACAAAAATACCTATGTAGAGCACACGGTCAGTCCTGACATAATGAACACTCACTTAGCCTTCTGCCCAAAGTAGGGTCTTGAAGGCCCCTCCTGGGAATGGGTGATCCAAGTCACTCTCAAGAAAGGCATCATATCTTGGGGACAGACAGTGGAAAGATTAAAATATGTTCACAATACCTCCTTGTATCCTCTGTGGTCTGTTAATTTAGGGACATAAAAATGGTACTCTGACTCCCCGTGATGACTGACAGACAGGGCAGCTAATCCAGGTGACTCTTAACATATCCAAGTATCTTCAAAGTTGTGAAGGCCTTGTAAAGACAGGGAAGAATTAGGGAAAATATCTAATTACCTTTTTTCTTTTGGCAGGGGCAGGGAGGAGAGGAGGAGCAGAGACACAGAGCAAGGCTCCCCTACTGCCTAAGCCCTCGTCTCCGGCAGACGGCACGCCAAAGCCCACATGCACACAGTTGTAAATTTCATTTGGAGTGTGGTTTTCAGTCACAGTGTTTGAGGATACATATAATCCAGACTTCCTATTTACATTACACTGGTTTTCACCAGCACAATAGCTACAAATGCTTTCCACTCCACTCCTGTCATCTGTGCAGAAATTCTTCTCAGACGCAGGGAGACTATAAAGGCCTGAGAAGAATTCTGGTGTGTGGTGAGTGGGCTCAGTCTTGATTCTTTCAGCCAATACGGGAATCTTCTGTGAGTGAAGAAAAGGGGCTGGCCTGAGCCATTAGAAGCTAACCCACACTGGGCTTCTTCGTGTTTATCCACAGCAAAACACAGAAGCCCCCATAAAAAAACATATCCTATTGAATCTACACAATATTTGCCCTCCCAATAAAACACTTCCTAGCTACCAAGGCTGCCTGGAACAGGCAACACACAAGGATCACATTTTAAAAACCATCTAAGTCCCAGCCCCCAATAGCAGGGAGGAAACTGAGGCACAAAAAGAAGCTCCAGACCCAGGGTTTCCCAACCACCATTCTCCATCACCTCCTTTTCAGAGGTCAGGGAGATTAAATCCTAGCGTGACTGCTTTCTCCTCAAAATTAATAGGGCAAGAGGGAAATGCCTGTCCCTACTTCTAAGGCCATCCTCAAATGCTCACATGAACATTTCCTTTAAGCTTTCTTTAAAAAATCTCTGGTTTCCGATGACTGCTCTGACAGGGGGCACAACAGAGAACCCCTGAGGGAGCAGGAGAGCAGTGGGATGCAGACCCCAAATTCTCATAAAAAGACCAGACTTAATGGTCTGACTGAGACTAAAGGACCCTGGCAGTCATGGTCCCCAGACCTTCGGTTAGCCCAAGACAGGAATCATTCCCAAAGCCAACTCTTCAGACAGGGATTGGACTGAACAATGGGACAGGAAATGGTATGGTGAAGAGTGAGCTTCTTGGATCAAGTAGACACATGAGACTATGTTGGCATCTCCTGTCTAGAGGGGAGATGGGAGGGCGGAGGGGGTCAGAAGCTGGCCGAATGGACACAAACAGAGAGGGAAGGAGTGTGCTGTCTCATTAGCAGGAAAGCAATCAGGAGTATACAGCAAGGTATGTATAAATTTTTGTATGAGACTGGCTTGATTTGTAAACTTTCACTTAAAGCACAATAAAAATTTTTTTTTTAAATCTCTGGTTTCCAGAAAGGAAGAGTGTGCTGTCACATTGTAGGGAGAGCAACTAGGGTCAAGTAACGTGTGTATAAATTTTTGTACGAGAAACTAACTTGAACTGTAAACTTTCACTTAAAGCACATTTTAAAAAAAAGGATTCTCTGGTTTCCACAGAAGTAGCTTCTCACTATAAAAGCCAAGCAGTGCCTCCCCTACCACTGAGACACCCTGAGTTCACATGAGCTGTATTTTGAACACGTCTCTCTCTCCATCTCTGCACTGCAAACTTCTTAAATTCCAAAAGACCAAACCAGTCGCCACTGAGTCAAGTCCAACTCATGGCAACTCCACATGCGTCAGAGTAGATCTGTGCTCCACAGCATATCCAGTGGCTGATTTTTTGGAAGTAGATCGCCAGGCTTTCTTCCAAGGCACCTTTGAGTGGGTTCAAACAGCCAACCTTTCAGTTAGCAGCCACGTATATTAACCTTTTACGCCACCTAGGGACATCTGTAAACTGAGAAGCAGCAGTTTTGTAGAGCTGAGCCCAATAATGGTACACGGCAGATTTCTAACGTAAGTTTACTGGACTGATGGAAATTACAGAGTGATTAGGATCTTCAAGATCCCTAAAAACAGGAATTTGAACATGCCCTTTGGACTTGGTGCCTGGCACTGTCACCCTGAATTCTTTCCCAATCCTCCAACCACGTTCTCACCCACTCCATTTCCTCCTTCTCTGTGTTGTTCCCACTACAACACGGTTATGTGACCCAAAATAATATAGCTGTGCCTTAACACCTGTGCAACCAACCTTGACCTTCCAGCAATACCATCTGGGACAGGTCAGTCCCCACCCCGGTCTGGGTCACAGTGACACAAAGTCATCTTTACTGACTGGCGGACTCTGTCCCTTGGCCTGCCACCTGAGAACGGCCAAAGAGAGCCTGAGGCGATGCACAAGGTGTTGGGAAATATACAGAAGATGTGGGAGGGATGGGTGGAAGACGGGTGGAGTTCAGGGGACAGTGGGTAGAAAAAGTGTAGAGAAAAGGGGGAAGTTCAGAAAGGAACCTGAAGGTCAACGGGACAGACAAGAGGCACAGGAAGTGGACCCTCTCTCTGACCCCCCCAATGGCCAATCACATGCTTCTAACTCCCTCCCACATACACTTGTGACCTGCCTGGAGCTTTACTCCAACAGCCTGCCAAAAAGGTTAACACCCGGAGAGCTGTCTACCCACACAGCTGTTGCACTTTGAGCCTCTACAAAGAAAAAGCCAACCCGCTTCTGTTCAGAGGCTGGGTTTTATTTGTTTTGGATTTTCAATACCTGGAACTTGGTGGGGCCAAGTCAATATTGGGTGGCCAAGGAACCGGCTGGGCAGATGGATGGAGAGAGGTTCCTCACACCACCTCACCTGTGGCAGCTTAAGGAGCACAGTCACCTGTGGTCCTGGGGAAGGAAATGGCGCAGACAGCCCATTCTCACACCCCTACCACACGCACAGCTCAGATGGTAGCACCAACATACTGCGAGCAGTAAGGCCAGGGGAATCTCACCTCCGTTCCTGTACAACCATCAGAAACGAGGGATTCTCCTGCAGCAGCAGCAACAGCATAATTAATATGAATCTAGTTGCTTACAGACCAAGCCAGGACACTGAATCACAATCCCCAGCTCATTCTTGGCTCCAGCACTAGATCCACCCTCAAAGCAGGTCCACAAAATACAAGCCAGCCCCAAGGAACAGGTCCAGCACTGGAGAGGCAACCTGACAGCTTGTGGAGAACCTGGGTTGAGTTGGAAACCCACCGCCACCAGCTCATGCAAGCTGCAAAACATTCAGCCATTCAAAAAGTATTTACTGAACACCTACTATGTCTTCTCAGCAACCTCATCTGTAAAATGGAGTGACAATACTTGCCTAACAAAGCTTTTCTGAAGATGGAATGCAATGACAAGTATAAAATGTACAGCAAAATGTTGGGCAAATTAAAAGAGAGCCACTACAAAGGAGAGATTAGAATTATTAAGGTCGCATCTTCCAAGCCCAAGGTCTACAGCAGATTTCTGTGCCAATCTGTGCTACCCATAGAACGTAGGCTAGGGCATCGTTATCATCTGTGCTGTACTCTGCCTCATCCCCAGCACCCACAGCAATGCCTGGTACACAATAAGTGCTCAAGTGTTTTGAGTGAACAAAACAACTTCCGTATATCCAAGGCACTAAGGGTTGGATGCAGGAGTATCAGACCTGCCGTGACACAGGGACCATTTTAGAGATGAGAGGACAGGACCTAAGGCTATAAAACAAGCAGTCTAGCAACACGGAACCAACAGGGCTAGCAGTTTGCTGATTGTGAGGGCCCCCCACACCCCGCTCCCCAAAAAATAATAAATCTTTTTAAAAGAGGAGACCAGCACAGAAGTGCCTCTGGCTTAAACCTCAAAAGAAGCACACTGGCTTTTCTTGGAGACAACAGGTAAAGGCTTAGGCATTCCTCCTCAGTTTTGTTCATAAAACAAGGGGCAAGGGTGATACAAGATTGATACTCAATGAGGAAACAGGTGTGGATGAGAAAAAAAAAGATTAAAATCACTATTTTGCAGATGTCTTTTTATGTCTTTTTTAAGACATCTTGGTTGGGATTCACAACGACTTCACCTTTTTTAATCTCTCTCCCCTATCTATTTCCATTTCAGGTTCAAACATACCTGGTGAGTGCTCTGGAGTGAATAACACTAATTGCTGGCCATCTGGAGCCCCTGGGAGCCCCTGGTACCTTGCTCACCCAGGGTCCTGCAGCCTTGACTACTGGCTGTTGCTCAACCCTTCTGCTCCAGATCAAAATGTCACCAAACCTCAAGCCCAGGTATTTAACCAGAAATGCCTTTACCGTTTTCACCCCTACTGGCTTTGCCTTCCCTGCTACTCCCAACCTGGGAATATCAAAACTCACTAAAATATTTTAATTAGGGGGCATCTATTTGGAAAGGCATTAGAGCACAATGACAGTTTGTAGATTTGGGAATCTGAAGGCTATACCACTGACCTGCTTAGGCATGTGACCCGAGGGCAGGTTGTTTAATCTCTCTGAGCCCCTGTTCTGCCATCCATAAAAACGGGCACCAAAATAATAGTACCTACAGACAGGGTCGTTGTAAGGACTAAATTTGAGAACACGAGAACGGCCCCTAAGTGATTCTTTAAAGTGTGGTACGAATGCTGTTACTATGAACTCTAGTCTTCTCTTTCTCACCAGTGAGGGAATGGACCGAGGAACAAGCTAGAGAACTGTGCCAAGCACAAGGCAGCCCTGCAAAGCAGAAGTGGTCCAGTTTTTCTCAAGTGATTAACAGATCCAAGAAAGGCTGTGGTGCAGTTTACGAGGGCCCCAGCCAAGAGACATTTATAAGTGAAGGTTTTCTAAGACGTGTGCACAACCCTCGCTTGGCGGAGAATCTCAGCAGCAAGTAATTTTCTAATTGATTCATTAGCACTCCAATCAACTAGTACTTTAGACACAAAGGGCCCTGGCTTGGGGCTGAATGCCTCAGCCTGGGATGCCAGGTTGAATCGCATCATTCCTGCCCCCTGGTTAGCATCAGGCCAAAGGCAGAAGATAAGAACACCACACAGAAACACTCCAAAAATCATGCCAACACAGGAAAAAAAAACTCCAAGTCTGGAAACAAATTCTATGCAGCTTCTTAAATGTTATCTTTTGTAATGACAATTTTCTGACTGGGAAATGATTACAAGAAAATGTTAAATGATAAAGGAGGAAAACAATCTGAAAGGAAATACTTCAAAAAATGAGTTTTGATGACAGAATAGTGGGCAACTTCCTTTTTTCTTCCTTCTGCTTTTCACATTGAGCATGAACAGGACACCTAATTTCTTCAGTTCTCTCAGGTATAACTGCACCCAATTCCCAGGGTTACTGTTAAGGACATTGCATGTATATGAGATCACGTATAACAGGAGAACCACACCAGCTCAGAGACTTGTTTGGGCCACTGGACTCTCCAGCCAAGATTCAAAGTTATGTTCAGGAAGGTTATAAATCACTCCTGCCACTTATTAATTGTTATAGCCACAAAAGCCAAAAATTCACAAATTCCAAGAGCAATGCCATAATACTATGAATATAAATTAAGCATTACAATCTTCCTTCATCGTTTCATGTTCCTTTGGCGTGTAGGATATTCATGCAAGACAGGCTTCCTCTGTGGAACAGGCTAGAAGGAAGGAACCTCAAGTAGATGCGCTAAGGAAAGGATTGGAAACTTTAGCTGGAACCTTACGAGGACCTTCTGGTACTGTCACACAACAGCTGTAGAAAGGTCCCTAAATCCAATCTGGCGTTTCGGAAGGACTCCTGACTCATGTCCAACCTGCCCTGGGTTAGCACTCTCCTCTGCTTAGTCATTCATCCACCTATCCAAACATCTGCAAGTTTATTCTCAATAACACGCTCTTGGTGCACTAAGGAGCAATGTAAACTCCCAGCAAACTAACGGCCTTCCACATTATGAAAGACAAAAATATCAAGTACCCTCAGTCTACACAGCCTTAGGCTAGATGCCATTCCAACGACAAAAGGGACCAAAGGCCTAGAGACACGAGCTTGTTCATCAAAGCCCAAAACATCAGACGAGCACAGGAAGCCTTAGAAAGTCTGAAGGAAACTGATTCAAGTCCTGCTTACCTAGCAGGGAATCAACCTGTTACCCTAGGAGGAAGCTGCGGTGTTCAGAAAAGCCACATGGCTGCAAACTTCTTGGGTGATGGCTCCAATAAAAGACACAGGTAAGGTGGCCATCTTCAAGTGACATTGTGGAAATAAGTCAAACTTCCACATAATGCCCCTTGGGAACTGTTGCCAGAAACTGTCCCCACTGGGTCAGCCCCACTTCCTATGAAGCTTCTCCAAACACCTTCCTCCCTTCTCCTAACTTCCCACCTCCCATACAGTACAAAGTAACCCATTTCCTGTCTTACTATGGCAACGTCAAAACAAGGCAACAGTAAGATGTTGTGGCTACTATCTCAGGAGTCTCACCTCGATAGGATCTGTATCAGGTAGATGACAGGACCCACTCATCTCTTTGACCACCTGAGCATCTGGCATGACTAACATGTACTCACTACCATTATTACTGTTAACAGAAACATGGAGACAGTGCAAATTTTGAAAACTACCATTTCAATCAACTGCAATGAAATGTCAATACAGGGGTAGCTTCTTTGTCATTTTTTTCCTACTCTGAAACATAAGATGATTAATGGCAGGACATCCAGAAGGTCTATGGGGCTCAATCGAGATTCCCCATGATAGAGCACAAACTCGAATCAATTCTACAAAACATAAGCTGACCCGGCCCCTCAGCACACTCTGAGAGGCACCCCTGAGTGGCAAACTCGAGGATCTGCAAGAGGAACCAGGCAGTAGGTGAACAGTAGGAGCAGGCCCTCAGGAGTCTGGGTTTAAGTGCTAGCCCTGGGCAGTCATTCCTTCTTCTCCATGGTCTTGGGTATCCTCATCTGTAAGGTGGAGCCCCAGCAGCAGGTGCTCCACAGATGGTTCCCCTCACATCCCTGCCACAGATAGGGTGGTTCTCAGAGGGCCTCCACCAACATTAGAACTGGATACACAATTTGTTTTATTTATTTTGCATCTAACAAGGCAATTCTATGATTAGAACAGGGCGGATCTATTCTTTCCATAGAAATCAGGCCCATTGCGAAGGGAAGAACTTTGGGCCCAAATCTAAGCTAAAGAGGGGGACAGCAAGGTCACCTCTACTTTTATATCACAGAAGTTCCAGAAAATCTTAAGCTCAGTCCTCTCTTCCCACGACTTACACACACACACACAGCCAGCCCAATCTGAGCAGCTTCAACCTTGACGATTTCTTCCTTTGGCTCTCCTGAGATGTTTCCACTTTTCGAGGTCCCGTGTACTCTCTTCTTCCACCTCTACCCGCAAACCCACGAAGGCCTTTTTCTATAGGAATATTGGAGTACCCAGATGATCCACATGCACAGTCAGAACCCAGTTCCGACCACCTTCTCACACAGGCTCCATGGAAATCAGACAAAAGTGGGGCAGGATCCCTTTGCTGCTCTGAAGTATGCTCTGGCCCCCTACCCACCCCCACCAGAGCCCAAAACTGAAGAGGGGGTGGCACTTGACAAACCTTCATTGAACAGCACTTAATTGGGTAAAATTACACCCCCAAAAAACGGGCAAAACCCTAAAGCCACCTTGTACACTCTGAAGCCAGTCTAAAGCACAGCAGTGCAAATGCAAAGGGATATTGCTGAGGTTTTTCTTTCCATCCTCAGACACAGACTAAGGGACCCAACAGGGACAGTGGATGATCGGGTCAATTCCTGCATCTTACAGATGAGGACACCGCAATGTAAAGGGTGCTCACTATCCCGTATCACCCAGGGACTGGGAGCTGAGCTAGACTCAGACGCTAGGCTGCAGATGGCAAACCGTGGCCCCCTTCCCAAGAACACTGCTGCATCTGCACCCTGTGCCAAGCTGGCTGGCAGGGGATGAGATTCCTACTCCACTGCCCCCAGCCCCACTCTCACTGACCCCAGAAAAATGAGGGCCGGAGCCAATGCATCTTACTATCGCTAGACTCTCCTGCATGTCACTTTGCCTTCCACAGCTTAGTTGGGGGCACCCCCCAACCCCCAAGCTGTCCCCCATCGAGAACCCATTCCACATGCACAGCAGTGTAGACAGCCCAAAGACAGCATGGTACAGTGGGGCAAATACCCCTGGGCTCCAAGAGCCCCAGGAACACACACATTATCGCCCTTGTCATGCCCTTGCCTCTCAGTTCCCTAGCTTCCTCATCCAGGAAACAGGAGTGGTAAACCCCCACCCCCAGCCCTAAGGCACAGACCTCTCCCTTCGAGAGATCACAACTGACATCAGGAGAGGGATTAAGATATAAAATATGAAATTCAAGTAAATATTATGAATTACTCTCTACCTCGATCCCCTCCTCCCTCACAAATCCCAGGAACACTCACCTCTCCTGAGGGAAGAAACCCAGAAAGCCAAATGATCAGAAATCCCTCTGAACCTGGGCCTCGGCTAACAGAGAACTCTACGCAGGACATGAAGCTTAGGGAGGTGTGGACTTCAGAACACGCCACCTAAACATGCCATGTATTGGACCGGTAGATTTCTGGGTGACTACAGCCAGGAAGGGCACGGGAAAGTCTGAGCAGACCCCTCTGAGAAAGGAAGGGTGAAGAATGTGGATGCCTCGTGCCTCCCTAAGGCCAAGAGACTACTAACCATCTCCACACAAAAAACAGTTGCCATCAAGCTCCTACTCATGGCGACCCCGTGCGTCCGAGTAGACTTGTGCTCCACAGGATTTTCAATGGCTAATTTTTCTGAAGTAGAATGCCAGCCCATTTTTCCGAGGTGCCTCTGCATAAACTTAGACCTCTAACCTTTCCACCATTTGTACCACTCAGTGACTCCATACAAGGTCCCTCTAAAAGGAAGGGGTGGGTTGGGCAGGGCCACTTCCTCCCTTTCTTGCCCTTATTTAGAGGGCCCATCACACCTAGAAGCCCTCAGACCAGACTGTGGTGTGACCTGCCCCTTCTCTGCCACGCCTGGCACATGGTGGCATCTACTGAATGTTTGCTGAGCGAATGAATGAAAGCAACGAGGCACTCTCTGGCCTCCTTCTCTCCACACCAGGCATGGGCTGGGCACACAGCAGACATGCAGCTAACGTACTGAACTGAACCAAATTTCTGGGCAAGGTCCAATTGCAGACACTGCAATGGAGCCTCCTCCCACTTTAACAATCCCCCAAAATTTGAGGAGGACTCCTGGCAAACTAAAGGAGTTCTCCAAAAATTTTCCTAAAAAGCCATTCCCTCTCCAGATTCTAAAACGCAGAATTTAAAGAAGACAGCTATTGAATGCAGGAAAGCAACCCTGTACACATAGCACTATACCCACCCCTCCCTTTTTGTGAGAGGGGGTGCAGGCCCACGTTAGGGTTCCTAGAACCCAGCTCCCTGTCTCCTGCCCACCCTGCCTGGCCAGACCCCCATTAACGCCCTACATGTGCCATCAACACTGTTGTTTTGGAATGTGCCAGTAATTCTAGTGGCAGGAACAGCAAGCTTTAAGCTCAGCAGAGAAACCAGCTGGAGAGGCAGCCTCATGAAATAATGAAATGCCAAACCAACCCCTACATCTTCTCCAGTCTCTCAGGTCACCTACCAGATTAGAAGGCCTGTTGCTACGGCAACCATATCTTGCAAGTGCTGGCTGAACTTCCCCATAATTTTTAACCCTTTAACTAGCTCAGGGAAGGGTGGTATACAGGCGAACCCAAATCCCTCAAGAGTTGGTCTGCTCTGGCTGTGCTTTTTACAAATTAAAGCAAGAAAAAAAAAAAACAGAAGAGAGGGTGGAGGAGTAGAGTCCACACTCAGGCCAACAAACAGTAAAAATGAAGCGCTGCCCACATCCACCTTCCCTTCCTACCACTACTCTGCAAAACTACTGCGCTAGGCGGGAGTGCGGCAAACTTTTCCCGCACCTAGCAACTCTTCCAGAGCATGGGGGCTGAAAATGGGATGGGAATAAACAAAGGCAAAATGGAACCTGGACTGCCCCTCCTGGCCAGGCTCGGTGCCCTTGTGCTGCAGAACATTGCCGAGCCCTTCTGTAGTCAGCAGAAGGCGGCCGGGAGCCAGGCGGAGGGGGACAGATGGCCAGGCAACACTGGCACTTTCCAGTTGTCTGATAGGCTCCTGCTGCCAAACAAGCCCCCCATCTCCTCGTAGCCCCACCCACCCCAAACACAGATCTTGGAAAACTGTGGTGCTGGCTCCAAAAAGACTGTGGCAACACCACACCAAGTGCTGGTACTTAGGGAGCTGGCTTCTCTTTCCCCACATTCCACCCACATCTGCAAGTTATCGGAGATGCACAGGCAGGCACCCACCCCCCACCACTGCCCAATCCTCTCCCTCACTCCATTTCAGAGAAGGAGTCTTCCACAACCCACACCCACCCTCTTTGTGTTCAGCGACCAGAGTTCATTGGGGTCTTTCAAGAATAAATCTTTAAAATGACTTTCCTCAGCCTCTTGGATTTGACAGGACAGGCTTAATAAAATCACAAAGAGGCAAAGAAATGCCTACCGGTTTCACCATTGGGAGTGAGGCCCCTTACCTCACAACACATCTTTGGGGGTGGAGCCTCAGCAGCAGGAGCAGAGCCTCCTGACTGACTGACTGACTGACAGACAGGAGGTCTGTGTGGTTGGTTCCATCAAAAGATCAAGAGAAGGGCCAAGGGAAGGAAGGAAGCCAGGAGAGAGGACCGAGCCCCCAACTGAAAGAAAAGAGAAAGTCAGAGTAGTAGCAGGATAAGAGAGAAAGGGAAAAAGGCAGTATGGGAGAAAGGGCAGCAAGGGCAGCCCAGGACTCTAACTGAAGGATCTACTATGGCTGTGGGGTCTGCCCCACTCCTCCCCAAGGACCCAGCACAGTGCCCCCCACACAAAGTGCCCTCCATAGCACAGTGCTGCAAACAGGAGCCCCACTCCTGACAGAAAGCTGGGGATTCAACTACAAAGTCAGGTGGGGTATGCGTGGGGGGCGGGGGCAAAGTCAGGAGGGGAGGGAGTGTTTCAGTAGGTTTTACAGGGGGTACTCCACCAAGGTGATGGCACTGTTAGAGAGAAAAAAGGAGAAAACTCAACCCTACACATCTCTGCGATCCCACCCTTCTGCTCCCCATCCAGTCCAGCTACCTCCACCTCTACCTTTCACCCACACAGAGGGGGACACCTAGGAGAAACCCAGTCCACTGAATTAAAGTCCTAATGGTCTCTTTGCCAAGTAATTAATGAGATGTACCACAAACGGCCAGCGCCCAGACAGGGGTGATGATTTTCATTAGCATGTCTACCTATCACCCAGCCCTTGTCCATACAGAGCAGTCAGCCGGGTTAAAGAGGAGCTGAAGAGAGGCTGCGGGTGGAGGTGAGTGTGAGGACAGGTCCTGTCCCTTAGGGAGAGGCGGGGACAGCTTCAGCTGGCGTTTTATCATCGGAATGCATTCCTAACAGGCATCTGGGCACCACCAGTTTGTCATGCATGGAACACTGATACATAGAAGCAGCTTGGGAAGAATTCCTCAAGGCAGAACCTTCTAAACCCAAGGTGGGAGGGCAGCTGCTTACAGAGAACTTATACCAGCCAGGCACAGGGCCCTATATTAGGTTCTCCTTCCCTAGCCTCCTTGAGGGCAGGGCTGTGGTCACATCTTTACGTCCCTTGGCAGTGGATAGGGCAAGAGCTCCAAGAACAACTGCAAGATAAAAAGGAACTGGCTTTTTTTTTTTTTTTCCATTTTAGCTCACCAAATGGGCAAGCCACCACCAAGCTTACCCACTGTTTGGTCTCTTTTATCCAAATCCTTATTGTGCACTTACTATGTGCTAGGCACTGTGCATACAAAAATGAAGCCTAAGATGCCTGTCTACCCTCAATGAGTACCTCTTATCTGGCAACTAAATGCTGTGCTCTGACAGCTCTTCATTTCCGCCTGGTATGCAGTCCAAAACCAAAACAAACTTGTTGCCACAGGGTCGATTCCGACTCATAGCGACCCTATAGGACAGAAAAGAACTGCCCCACGGGGTTTCCAAGAAGCAGCTGGTGGATTTGAACTGTTGACCTTTTGGTTAGCAGCTGAGCTCTTAACCACTGCGCCACCAGGGCCCTGGGTAATTGGCAGACACGCTGGACTCTTGGATTCTCATCAGGTTTGCCGAGGCTTGGCCTGCCCATCCAGGTAAGATGAGGAGAAGAAAGAAGACAAGGGCAGAGTTTCGGGGCTGCTGTGCAAATCCCAGTGCCTCGTAACCAGCACTAACCAACCAGAATCTTCGTAAGCAATTCCACAAATGCTGAAGACTGTTTTTTGCGGTTGCATGCAGCACACGCCTTTCTCCAAGGCAGAGAGAGCTCCAGGACAGGACAAGAACCTGGATTCCAGCCACCAAGGCTAACCCACTGGGTAGCAGGAAAACGGGAGACAGGCTGATATTCACCTTCTGGGTCTGATCTCTAAAGACATCCCAATGAACAACATGAGAAGACTGGTACTATCCTAGATAGATGGGGCTGTGAAAACAAAGAATGCAACGGAGAGGATCCCAGGCAGTGAGGAGCATGCATCCCGCTGCTGTGTCCCCACCACGCTCACACCCACACAGGAAAATTCTACCCACAGCTCTCAACAATAATAGAAGTAACATTTAGGTAAGGTTGGGGATTAAGCTAAACCTCACTTAAGAGGCAGAGATGTTGGCATTTGGGAGCAGGAAACAGGCCTGGGAACGTACTTAATACCTACCACAGAGCAAAGCGGATCACTGCCAGCTCCTGACTCAGGAGCGTTTTCTGCCCCTGCCACACTTCTCCCTCTTGCCAACTCCAGACGTTACAAGGGTGCTGGGCCAAAGAGTGGGGCCTGGAGGTTCAGTTGTGGAAGCCACATTTTCAGAAAGGCAGTGGCAAACCAGAAGCCAGGCCACAGCCCTTCCAGAGCAGAACAGGGGCTATTTTAAACAGAAAACCATTAGTGCTGGCGGGGGAGTTTTATGGGAAGAACAGGGACATGAATGAATTGCTGTAATTAACCCCCCAAAAAGCTGTCATTGGGACGAGGAAGTCTTCCTGGTTGGTGGTGGTATAGCAAGGATACAGATTTCTGAGCATTTTAACAATCTAAAAATGGAAATGGGCCACCCTGTCAGGTAGTGAGCTCCCCGTCACTAGAGGTAAAACAGAGGCTGTAGAGGAAACTTGGGCGAGGGAGACTCTCACAGTCAGAACGGACTTTAGAGGTTATCCACTGATAAATGCTCATGGGAGAAAAACACAAAGGGGAGCATTCAAGCCCTTCGTGTTTTAAAATAGCTTTCTCCTTTAAAAAAAAAGAGTCTAGGACTCAAGGGGACATGAAAATGTTCTGCCTGCTCCTCTCACTGACCTGTGGGGGTGGTTTACAAACTTAAGGTTTTCCCCAGCCTCCTAAGTCAAACTCCTCCCCACCTCCTTCCAGTCTGCATGCAGAGATCACAACGTTTCTGTGGCAAAACTGAGACGGTGAATACTGGGGAAACAAGAAAAACTCCATTATATAGAAACGCATATGTTTCGGGCGTGTCTGTGCAGCACGGAGTAAGAAAATAAGTTTCTGGGAGCAGATCTTGTGCAAGAAATGTGGCAGGTCAGTGTTAATCATTTTAGGAGGATGAGCTGCCTGCCGCCTTGGAATCCCACACCCGCATCATCCAGCCTGGCATGCTGACAGATGGATAGGGACCACAGTGATTGGATGACACTCACCACCTACCTTGGAGGAATGTTTAGATCACAAATCTGTGATCCCCATGGAGGCAAACCACGACTTCCCATAACAACTGAGTATACTATGATTGCAAACTCCTTCAGAGTTTTCATTTGCCAAATTCTCAGGACCTAGAACGCTGCCTGGCACATACAGTGTGCTCAAAATATATTTGTGAAAAAAATGAATATTAAAAGCAAATGAGCAAGCCAAATATCCTTTCTCTTACTTTTGGAATCAATTATATAATTTTTTTTTCTCCAGCTGACTCACCTATCGCCTTATGTTTGGCTCAAAATATTACACTAAAATTATTTCGCATTCCCTGAGTACACAGTGGGATAAAAGAGCTGCCTAGAAGCTTAGTGAGAAAAGCTATCACCTGGGATATGGAGGCCTCAGTTTGAGTCTGTTTGTCACTGCTTTTGCCCCAACACCTGATATAACACTATCACATAGTATGCACGCAACAAACATCTAAAACGGCTCAACAAACAAATTTACTGTGTGATCTTAGGAAGTCACTTCTCTCTCTGGACCACCTTTTCTCAAGTATAAAATGACAGTGCTAGAGGTGCCCAGGGGTCCCCAGCCAATTCTAATGTATTTGAAAGTCTGTGATCCAGGTAAGCCGGCCTGGGAATGGCTTTGATCAGAGAAAGCCTGCGTAGGTTCCCCAGGTGTTTCTATCAGGAAGTGAGCTAGGAGGCAGTGTGGTGTAGTAGTGAAAGCACAGGCTCTGGAAAGCCGAGCTCTGCTTGGGCCACAACTCTGGGAAAATCACTGAGCCCATCTGAGCCTCAACTTCCTCATCTGCAAAATGGGGGGGCCCAGTCTAGGCAGCTGCCCAGGTTGAGGACTATATTATATGATAATGTATGTAAAAGAACCCTACAAGGAGGCGGAGGCACAGAGTGAGGTTCCACAAACATTCACTGCCAGAGGGGCCATGCCATGTCACTTCCAGCTCTAAACCTCACCACTCATTCCTTCTATCCCCAAAGGGAGATGCCAATTTGGGACGAAGGGTAATCAAGGCCAGTTCACAAAATAACATCATACCAAAATTCACAACCTTCAACTTGGCCTGTCCTAACTACAAAGATGTAAATTTTGATATAACATAAACACGGTTAATCTCAAGCTTTTGGCTCCCTTTTTAGGATATTTGAGGGGTGAGAGGCTTAAATCTGAGAAGGGAAAATATTTGGAAAACTGAATACCCCTGAAGAGGAGACAAGGGCTGTTCTAAGGCTGTGACTCCAGCCCACATTCAGGGCCTGTGTGGCAAAAGCAGAGAAATGCTGCCCCCAATAGAGCAAGGGCCTCCCAAGGTGGCGCTGAATTTAGGAAGAACGTCTTGGCTAGCTGTGGTCCTGAGTGCAGTACAGAGGGAGCCTGTTCTCAAAGGGAATGGGGTGCCCAATCCTCTGCCAGAGAGTCAGGCAGCCATGCAGTGGGCTAAAGAAGCAAGGCCATAACCAGTGGTATGTATCAACACAGAGCATCTATGAGCAGCACAAGTGACAGCCAAAATTAAGACAAGTGACCTTTCCGGATACTCTAGATACATTCAGGCCCCCCACACCACAATGGTACCACCCAGCATCGTCCGTTATCATTAAAAGGTAAAACCCCTCATTTTTAACTTTCCCTGACCTGTAGGCATTGTAAGCACCCCCACCTCAAATGGGTTTCCTTCTCACTCACTAAAGGAGGATGCAACCAGCAGTTCTCCCAGAAGGTGATTTTGCGGCGGGTGGGGGGGGAGCAAAAACAAAAAACCTACTGGCGTGGAGTCGATTCCAACTCATAGCGACCCTATAGGACAGAGCAGAACTGCACCATAGTTTCCGAGGATCACCTGGCAGATTTGAACTGCCAACCTTTTGGTCAGCAGCCATAGCACTTAACCACTATATCACCAGGGTTTCCAGATGTGGGGGAGAAGCTTGAGAAAGAGAGAGGTTTAAGGGCTGGCAATGGTTTCTTGGTTGGCTTAAGGCAAAAATTCAGAATTTTCATCTTTTCATTCCCAGTCCAGCATCTTATTCAATTATCTTGATCCACCTCTTCACCTCCATGGTAAGGACACGCAGAGGAAACCGCAAATAAACACGCCCATGCAAATATCCTAGGGAGAAGAAATCCTCCCTTTTGTCACCACTCATCATTTCCTCCTCGACCAGGAGCTCCCCAAGAAGGAGCTCAGCTGTTGCTTCCACCCACTGTACTCCCTGGACTGTCCCCAGCACCAAGTAGGTGCTTAATTAAGAATGAATTTGCTCTTGCCCAACACACAGAGCTAGTCTGCATCCTTCAAGGCAAATTTCCCAGGTCATCCTCCACCAATTCTTTTCCCCAAAAGAGGGCCTGTCAAGGAGTGGGAGCCATTAGGGGTTGGTTTGTAGAAAGGGTGACTTAGCTAACAAATGGAGAAGGGGCACCTGGGCTTAGTCCAAAGGGCCACAAACAGTGGATGCCCACTTGGTGTGTTGAGGGCCCTAAAGGCAGAAGCTTCCATCCCATCTCAGCCCCGGAGATGGCCCCTACAAACGGGCAGGCTCCTGCAATCCTGGAAGGAGGTTACTCTAACTAGGAAGGAACACCCAAGAGTACACCTCTGACCCCACAATCTCCTGGCCTCAAAAGCTTCAGGAAATAGTAGGCCCAAATCTAACTTTTTTCATAGACCAGGTAGCTGGTTTTATTTATTTAGTCCTAGTTTATCTTCTTAAGCTGTCCAAACATTTGTCAGGGCATCTCAGCCACATGCTAGGCTGCCCTGGGCATTAGTTCTGCTTTTAGGGATGAGGTTCCCCCCGCCCCTCAGCGTCTTCGCCAAATAATAGCAATGCCTCACATTTTTAAGAGCTCTAGGCTTCCTAGGAGTCCCCGGGTGGTACATACGGTTAGCACCGTGTCTGCTAACTGGAAGGCTGGAGGTTTGAGTCCACCCAGAGGTGCCTCTGAAAAAAGGCCTGGCAACCTACTGCTGAAAAATCAGCCACTGAAAACACTGTGGAGCACAGTTCGACTCTGACACCATGTGCGGCAGCCTTGAGTCAGGGTCAACTGCACACCAACTGATTTAGTTACGGTGTTATGCTTCCCAGGAGTAGCAATCTGACTGGATGGGGATGAGGAGAGAATGAATAGTCTCGAAATGGGTCTGCACAGTATACTCTACTTAGATTGCGTATTTACTTAGGGAGTCTTGGAAAGAGGGGCCCTAACTCCTAGACTCCCCTCAGCCTCCACACCACTCTCTGAAGGGTATTCCTGGAAGGGAGGCACCAGGGCTTAGGAAACCCTGTCTAACACACCACCCCGCAACAGCTCAGACAGACATTGTTTGCTGAGTCACATCCCAGTTTCTAAGGGGAAAGTGACACAGACACTTTTGCTTGTCGCAGCCCCACGAGATTTTCAACCCAGAAGTGCATGCCTCTTAACTGCACAGGAGCCCTGGTGGCACAGTGGTAACGAGCTTGGCTGCTAACCAAAAGGTCGGCAGTTTGAATCCACCAGCCGACCCTTGGAACCCTATGGGGGTAGTTCCTACACTGTCCTATAGGGTCACTATGAGTCGGAATCAACTCAACAGCAACGAGTTCTTAACTGTACAGACTGCCTTGTTTTGCCCATCAGGGAAATGGGGATAAGCTTTCCCTCCTCCCCCAGCTCAAAGGGGTAGAATCTAGGCAGGACACAGACAGTCTTTGGCAATGGTGTAAAAAATGAACATGTATTCACCTGGAGGAAGGATAAAAGTATTTAGTGCAATTTGAATAAACCAGAGACAATTTTGCTACCATATCAGCCATCTGATGTCACAGTGGGCAGTTGCAGAGAAGAGGAGTGACCAAATTTGCCCTTTATTTAAAATTCATTTCCCGCCACTAACCACAGGCTTCTCTTGCCCTCAAAGAAACAGCCTCTTAAAAACCAAAAAGTTATATGTGAAGGAAAAGAGCAATACTATTGTTCCTGAAGCCACTCTCCGTACCACCTTTTTTTTTTTTTAATGTAAGACTAGAAGACCAAGAATCCTTAAATTGACAAAAGCAAGCAGGGTTTGATTTTTTTCCACCACTATAAGGAAACCTTGCCATTAAAGGTATGCTGTTCTGTAGTAAAGAGTCGTTTCTTCAATCACACTTAGACGGGATTTACCAAATATTACTTTTCAGGAACAAGGCAATTTGCATAGAACTAGGCACACCTGTTCTCTAGAGAGGCCTGGAGAGGCCACACAGGGGACATACCAAGTTCCTCCGTGACAAGGGCCTCAGGAGAGCTCAGGTGATGGTCCCTGATTCAAACAAGAACTTCTTCCCTGCAGACTAGCCTGGTGCATAAGACACGAGGATAGCCAAAGAGAACACTCTAGAACTGAGGTTAGAAACCATAGCTCACAGGCCAAATCTAGCCCACCACCACCTCTTTTTGCATGTAAAGTTTTACTAGAACACAGCCACACCCATTTGTCCTGTGTAGGCTACGGCTGCCTTTGCCGTACAACAGCAGATTGAGTAGCTGCAATAGAGGCCTTGCTGCCCACAAAGCCTAAAATATTTACTATCTGGCCGTCTACAGAAAACATTTATTGAACCCTGCTCTAGAGTCAAGTGCAGGCCATTACAAGGGTGTAGCAATAGAAAAGTTTCAAAGAATTGTTGTTCGTTGCTGTGGGGTTGACTCCGACGCGTGGCAAGCTCATGTGTGCAGAGCAGAACAGCTCCATAGGGTTTTCAAGGCTGTGACCTTTCGGAAGCAGATCGCCAGGCCTGTCTTCCAAGGCACTCGTGGGTGGGTTTGAACTGCTAATCTTTCAGCTAGTAGTTGAACACTTAAATGTTTGTGAGGACAGCTAATTCGGCACCTCCACTTTATAGATGGAGAAACTGAGGCCCAGAGAAGAGGAAGTAGTCCACAAGGGTCAGACTGCTAGAAAGACTGAGGTCCCAACTGCCTTCCAACCCAGCACTCTGTTTAACACAAATTAAGGGGTGCAGCTTCTCACAACAAAACATCAGCAGTAGGGAAACATATAAATAAAAAATTTAATCCCACAAACATTAATGCTTGGCCCACGTTTACCATCAAATACGTGAAAAACGGGGAAGGGAAGAAAAAGACATACAATGGTCTAAGGAAATTTATATCCAAAATAACAGATTGTTTTAAGTCCTTGAAAAATACACTTGCATGCACCCAAAAGCACATGTGCTAATTACAAACCTTTCCTCTCTCACCGGTCAGGCAGATGGCCACTCCTCCTCTTAGCGGGATGGTGAACTCAGCAGTACCAAACCAAAACAACATTTCTTTACCAGTTAATTGTCTGTGATTTCAGCTTTTCCTGCTCCTCACACAACTCTGCCCTTGAGGACTCCAAATTAGTGAGCTTTGTGCTAAATTTTAACATTCCAGTAATTAAAACCTCTCCCAAAAGGACTTCCCCCCAAACCAAAACCCACTGCCATAGAGTCGATTCCGACTCATAGCGACCCTATAGGACAGAGTAGAACTGCCCCACAGAGTTTCCAAGGAGCACCTGGTGGATTCGAACTGCTGACCTTTTGGTTAGCAGCCGTAGCACTTAACCACTACGCCACCAGGGTTTCCTCGCCCCAAAATAGCTTTGGACAAGAAGGACCCGGGCCACGATGAAAGGGGCAGAAGGGAGGGAAAAGGGGCCCGGGAGGAAGGGTAAGAACCCATTTCCTCAGTTTCCAGCACTAAGACAAAGGCACCTGAAGAGCCCACCTCACACATGTACCAGGGAAAACACTAAAAACGGGCACCATGAACAGTGTGTGGAGATAAAGCAACATTAAAAAGTTAAAGTTAATTAGCTGGCACATTGACAGAGGCTCCATTGTGCCTCACAGTGAAGCAATCCAAGTGCAAGGACACGGCACACAATGTCGAAACGCCCCTGGCAGCCACAGGTATAAGAGGTGAGGACATGCTCTGTCGCGTCACTGGTGCGGTTTCCTGAAGGGAAGGTATGCGCATTTTTTATATATCCGTCAGATGGCTAGTGCTAAGACAAGTCTGGGGTTAACCAAAAAAAAACCAAACCCGTTGCCATCGAGTCAATTCTGACTCACAGAGACCCTATAGGACAAAGTAGAACTGCCCCATAGAGTTTCCAAGGAGCGCCTGGTGGATCTGAACTGCCGACCTTTTGATTAGAAGCTGTAGTTCTTAACCACTACGCCACCAGTCTGGGGTTAGGTTTTCTTAATTTCAGAAAAACCAATAACCAAAACAATAACAATACTACTATTATTTGAGAATCTAAGGTAAAAGGCACAACTGGGTCACCGAGGAGCACATAGCTTGCATGTATGCCAGCAGGTAGTCTGTGAGAGGAAGGCACGTAGGAGGCTTTGCAGTTGGCCCTTGACTGCTAGATGCATGGGAGGGCAGGTGCCCTGCCAATAGGTGATAGAACTGGTGTGGGAGGAGGTCCAGCTATCAGTGGTATTTAGTGATTCCAGGTGCTCCCTCGTCAACCTATCCAACCATGTCATGAACTGCCACTCCTACTCACCTGGACACCCCGCCATTTCCCAGATCTGCCAGCAACTGCCTCGCCTCCTCCCAGCCTTGCTCACATTGGTTTCTACATACCTCTTGCCAAGCCCTCCTTGAAATCCAATGGGCCGCACAACCCAGCCATGAAGACCACAGGCTCAGACACTAGCTGTCAGATCCTGGGCAAGTTACTTAAGATCTCTCTGCCTCAGCTTTCTCCTCTGGAAAACTAAAATTACGGTTCCGACCTCATTTAAGGGCAAGAGTTGTTGGTGCTTGTAAAGTAAGTTAGTGTATGTAAAGCTCTTGGCCTGGAAGAGTCAGGGCTAAAAACTATTATTAAGGTTCCTACCTCCCCCTATTCTTGAAAAGCACTTTCTTCAGAAAGCCTTCCGTAATTCCCTACACAGGTTAACCGCTTCTGCCTGGGGCCTGTGGCCTGGAGCTCCAACTGCTGCTAACCCCTCTCTGATGACACTTCCAGCTTATTTTGTATTCTTGGCTATTCATAGAGTTGCTGCCCACTAGGCTCTGAAGGCAGAGTACGAACTATAACCATTCCTGTGTGCTGCGACATAGGGGTACAGTCCCGAGCTGTGAGTTTGTGCCATATGCTGGGCCATTGTATGTTGTTGTTAGGTGCCACCAAGTTGCTGCCAACTCATAGCAACCCCTGATAACAGAGCCTAGTGGTGCAGTGGTTAAGCGTTCGGCTGCTAACGGAAAGGTTGGCAGTTTGAACCCACAGGCCACTGCATGGGAGAAAGACGTAGCAGTCTGCTCCCATAAAGATTATAGCCTTGGAAACCATATGGGGCAATTCTACTCTGTCCTATAAGGTCACTGTGAGTCGGAATCCACTCAATAGCAACAGGTTTTAATTTTTTTTTTTTTTCCAACAACAGAGTAGAACTGCCCTATAGGGTTTTCTTGCATATAATCTTTACAGAAGCAGACTGCCAGATC
Organism: Loxodonta africana; assembly: GCF_030014295.1. NCBI lineage: Eukaryota > Metazoa > Chordata > Mammalia > Proboscidea > Elephantidae > Loxodonta > Loxodonta africana. Next base: position 92,606,237 of record NC_087344.1, read on the forward strand.
TTTCTCCCCTGGAGCTGCTGAGTGGGTCTGAGCCTCCCTTTCAATTAGCTGCCAAGCACTCAAACACCAAGGCTCCTTGGCCACTGCACAGTTATCGCTTAACCCTCTCAACAACACTATAAGATTCTATTACTCCAAGTAGGAATCCCTGTGTGGTACAACCAGTTAAGCACTCAATTACAAACCAAAAGGTTGACAGTTTGAACCCATCCAGCGGTGCCTCGAAAGCAGGATCTGGTGATTTGCTTCCAAAAGGTCACAGCCTTGAAAACTCTACAGAGCAGCTCTGCTCTGCATGTGTGGGGCCACTATGAGTCAGAATTTACTCGACGGCCACTGGTTTTTTTTTTTGTTTTTTTTTATCATTCCAAGTATACAGATGAGAAAACTGAGGTTTAATCTCTCTAGGATAGACAATCTACCCAAAGTTACAGAGCTACTATGCTGCTATTTCATTCAGGTTTGCTGAAATAAACAAATACGGTGTGCGAATGATGGGACCTCTAACCAGAACTGAAATGGTTCAAGGCTGAATCAAAACTGATACTAATGCATGTAAATGCACACGTAAGGGTCTAGAAGGGCACCTTCAACAGGTTATACCTTGTTACCAGGAGGAGAGGGGGAGAACTCACTTTTTATTTAGCAATTTTTAACACAAGACGTACTTAGGTATTACTTTTATAATTAAAAATAAATAGCTTCGTGAAAAGAATCACATTAAATTTACCTCCTACAAAACCTTGAAACATTGAGATTCGATTCTAATAAATCTTTCAACAAACGAAAACCTGTAGCTGTCGAGTTGATTCCAACTCATACCGACCCTATAGGACACAGAAGAACTGCCCCGTAGCACTTCCAAGGAACGGCTAGTGGATTCGAACTGCCGACCTTTTGGTTAGCATACAAGCTTCTTAACCACTGTGCTACCAGGGCTCCAATAAATCTTTAAAGGTATTCAATTTTCCTGGACAAAAAGCTTGATAGAACAAGCTTTGGATTCAGACAAACCTGGCTTCCAGTCCCAACACTGCTCCTGCCCTTTACCACTATGTGACATCGTTCGTGTTGCTAAACCTCTCCAAAAACCAAAACACCCACTGCCATTGAGCTGAACTGCCCCACAGAGCTTCCAAGGCTATAAATCCTTACGGAAGCAGACTGCCATATCTTTCTCCCACGGAGTGGGCTGGTGGGTTCGAACCACCGACCTTTCATTTGGCAGGCAAGTGCTTAACCACTGCACCATCAGGACTCCTCCAAACATCTCAGAGCCTTGGATTCCTGGTGCTGGACAGGGAAGGGTGGTAGTATTTACCCTCTGGGTTATCGTGGGGATGGCCTGAAGTGGCAAGCAAAGTTCCTACTCAGGGCTCTGCACACAGCAGCCCAGAAGTACAGCTGCCTCACCCTTCACCGCCAGAACCTCAGCTGCTTTTTAAGAGCTAAACCTAGCCTATAACCATGAGTAGGTCCCTTTCCAAAATTATCTACTTGAGCAAAAAAAAAGAGAATGCTACCAACCACTCCTGCCCATAAACCCCCACCCCTGAAACTCCCCTTAGGAGAACCCCAGCCGACGTTTAGGAGTCAGGCAAGGTCCAGGCAATAAAAGCGGCGACAGAAACCTTCTTGCGAACGAGGTCCCTGATGCCCCATTGTCTCTGTAGTGCAATCTATGCCTCTCACACAAGGTTTCAGGGACATAAAAAGCACTCAGATTAATGGGGTCTCCACTACTGAGCTCTTATACAAAGACAAAAAAAATAACTAAATCTGAATCAATTAATATGTTACTGAGTCCCCACAGGGCCCTGCTCTAGCGGAGCACTGGAAGGGTGAGAGGCGAAGGAACAAGGGGCCGGGTTCCACCCTTCTGGTGTCAGGCTGGCTAGGTATGGCCCATCTCTGACTTCCCAGGGACTGGTTACCTGTGTCAAGGCTGCCTCTGCAGCTGGCCCCTTCTGACACTGCTCATTAGTACCTTCCTCAGGAGCAAGGCTGGGAAGCAAAATTCAAATCATCCTGCTAAGCAATGTGCTGAAAAACTTTTGTTTTTAAAGCATGCTGTGTATGACTCAACAATTCCACATCTAAGAAAACCACCAAGTCTATGAGCAAATATTTTAGCCAAGAAGATGTTCATCACAGTGTTGTTTACACTATGAAAAAATTGGAAACAGTCCTAATATTCAGTAGTGAGGGACTGGTAAATTACATAACATCCAATACACAGAGTACCTGGTGGTCACTGAAAAAGAAGAAAAACATTTAATGACATAGAAGGGTGAAGGCTATGGAAGCCCTTCACACAATACCTAAACAGGTGCTTAATGATGAAACAGACACTCCAAAGGATGGAAATGCTATGCTGCAGACTGGGAGAAGGGACTGTTCTTGGGCCGCCAACTGGACCCCTAGTTCTCCACATTTTGGGAAAAAATGTGGGGGGAGGGGAACACCAACTCCTAACCCAGACATCTCCCTGCCTGTAGCGTTTCTGATTAGCATTTCTCAACTAGATGAGGCCCTATGGTCAAATAAGTGAGAACTTTGCATTTTATACAGCTAACACTCCATAGGAAGCCCTGGTATCACAATGATTAAAGTACTCAGCTGCAAACCAAAGTCATCAGTTTGAATCCACCAGCCACTCCACAGGAGAAAAGATCTGGCAACCTGGTCCTGTAAGATCATTGTTGTTGTGTGCCATCATTGAGTCCATTCCGACTCACAGCAACCCTACAGGACAGAGTAGGACTGCCTCATAGGGTTTCCTAAACTGTAATATTTATGGGAGCAGACTGTCAGGTCTTTTCTCCCATGGAGTCTCTAGGTGGGTTCAAACCACTGACCTTTCAACTAACAGCTGAGCGCTTAACCACTGAGCCACCAGGGCTCCTCCCATAAAGACTGCAGCTTAGGAAACCCTATGGGGCAGTTCTACTCTGTCCTCCAAGGTCACTTTGAGTTGGAATCAACTCAATGGCACACAACAACAACATGTCCACCATACACCTCCCTCTCCCTACTCCACTTCTGAGATCTGCAAGACATCCTAATATACAAAAGGCCTTCATTAAAGAAACTGCTTAACCCCACGTTTCCCACAAGAATCTGGCTGCAGACCTTTTACTAAAAAAACATCTGAACGTCTCATTGCATAGCTGGGGGATGGAGACTGAGTAGAAAGTAGCCTGGATGTGGCAGAAAGGCCTGGACAGCCCCAGGCCTCTCACTCACTGGGGAATCTTAGACCAAGTCATCTCCTTATCCTGGGCACAGCCTCTCGACCTGGGGGCTGGACTAGAGCAGAGCTATCTCGATTTGTGCCCCTCAAAGGCCAAATCTTTGGGGGCCGTGAGGTGAGGTGTGAAGGTAGGAAGTTCAGCAGGCAGGATTCCTCGAACTCCACCCCACTCCCAACCCCCACCCCAGAACAACTAGATGGCTCCACTTTTCTGCTGTATTATTTGGGCTTTCACGTAAGACTTCACTTAAAGAAAAAACTCTCCTGCTAAAAAGAAAAAATAAGTGAAAATCCACTGCAGCATATTGTCCTGTAAGTTCCCTTCCAACCATTACAGTCGACTTTCTTTAAATCTGTATTTCATGTGGGAAAAAGTCTTCTCAAATGAAGGGGTGGAGCCAGGCTTCCTTGAAAAGGTGAGGGTTTGTGCTGAACTTATTCCGAAAGAGGCTCCACAGGATTAGGGTTGGGGATGAACCAGGGAGGCCTGTCTGTGGGCAGGAAGGTGGGGAGCTCGGGTAACCATGAGGGGGAATGTGCAGCCAGGTGGACGGATGAAAAGGCATCTTGAAAACCAAGGTCAAGAATACCATGTGGATGTTGGCAGCAAGCAATGGCTGATTTTTGAAGAGTTATGCTATCAAAAACAGAGAGCCACTAGTAAGGTGACCTTGGCAGACAGTTTCTGTGGCTCAATGTAGGGGAAAGGCTGGAAGTGAAGAAAGGCTGCAGTCATCAGTTCTTGTGGTCTAGCTATACAAGTACAGATATGGAATTCAAGGTTCAACTTGAATGAGAACTTCAAACTCAACCTCCAGCTAAAACCTGGTATACGAGAATGTCCAGAGTAGTAACAGATCTTCAGACCTGCCAGCCATTCTGAGAACTTGACCAATCCTTTTGGCTGAGATGGGATTCCCAAGGACAGTGCCCTCAACAGCATCCCAGGCACACACATGCCTCCACTTCTTTCCCCTGCCAACTCTCAGGATTCTACATTGTATGAGGGTCTTATGTGGCCACCAGAAGGCCTGTCATCATTAGAGTGGGGGAATCACAAGAGAAACCAAAGCGGGGTGTATAACTAAAAGAGTCTGGAAAAGAAGGGTGTTTGTGTTTCCTTCTCTGGGCTTCCTTCAACTAAGAGGGCTTCATCATGTTTCAGCAATTAGACTGTCCCGCCTTCCATTCCCTTCTGAATCACCATCCAGCACTCAAATCTGAGCAGCCCTTTTTCAATCAAACACTACACATCCTACTGAGATTCTCTGGGCCTTCCTAGAAGCTGGTAGTTGGCTCTGTCCAACGGGTACAGGGCATTCAACTGGAATTTCATTTAAAGTATACCACCAACTTTATCTGCAAATCTAAACAACCAGGGCAACTTCCAGCCTGATGTGTGACACTGATGACAATGAACTCATCATGCATGCTGATATTATTGGATTGATTATGGCTGACCAGAATTCTATGTTGAAAGTAATTCTGCACGTGGGGTCCAAGGAAGAGTTACTGTGATCAACTTGCAATGTCTCACCCGAGCAAGAGGGGAACGCCGCGTATGTGCCAAGCACCTGCCATCTGTCCTGTATACCATGACTAGCCTTAAGAACAGATTTTTACTCTTATCTCCACCACAGACTGGACATGTGACCTTGGAAAGTCACTAAAGCCACCTGCCTTTTCATCAACAAAACGGGATAATAAGCCTTGTCCGTAGCTCTCACAGGACTGCCAGAGGGTACAAATGAGCTCATGTACAAGAAAACCATTCTGTAAAGTGTCCAGTGCAGAGGATTATTATATTTAAGGGATTATGGCTCCTCTCCACAAGAGTGGCCCTCAGGCACTACACGATCCTGAAGAGGCTTCTAAATCAACAAAGAATTAGTGCAAGTGTGGTGGCACGAGTGTAGCAGCCCTCGGCGTGGCTCAGCTCAATTCTAAACCTCAGGAGCGGGTTCTCTGTTCCCCTGTCATTTGGGACAAAGGGGCGCTGGGATCTCTGTGTCTTCAGTGGTTCTACCCAAGGCTGCCTGGCACATAGCCATAGGCACACTTGGTCCAGAAACCTAAATGCTCATCCCACAGTCCCCAATGGCCAAACAGGGCTGACCACCTCCTCCTAGTGGTGGTGGGGTGGGAGGAGAGCAATGATATTGCCAGAAGACCACCCAAAGTGGGGTGTGCCAGGGATCAATGTAAAGAGTCTCCAGGCAACCCCAAAACTATAGTCACTTCTTCCAACGCATTGTTTGTGTAAGAATATTGGGTCACCCAGGCAAACTGTATTCTCTGGATACAAACTGTGTATTCTTGCAAGACAGATGTTCAGAGTCAAGATTAGGTGTAAGGTGAGTTAACACACAGGCACCAAGGATAAATGCACTACTGGAAGGACAGAGACATTGTCATAGGCTCCAGCGCCCAAATGGGAGAAGGAGCATGTGTGAACAGCTGTGGGGGGAGCGTGCTTCACTTTACACAACCAGCATGCTCTGGAAGGCTGTCTTTGAAGACACTTTGGTACTTGTGAAGCCTTGTTTTATGACACACAGGGAGAGCCTGCTGGAGTCTTCCTGTGATGTAATACGAGAGTGCAGGAATCAGAGTGTGACACACCCAGTGAGGCATCTCAGTGTGTCTGCCAATTACTGTGACTTTGGACGCATTACCCACTCTCTGAACTGTTTCCTCTTCTATAAAGTGAGACTAAAATTATCCCACAGGACTGATGAGAGGACTATCTATAACAATTACTAATACCAAGAGATAAGACCCAATAATGAAAATGACTACTGTTTACAGGGGTGTGCCACATGCCTGTGCTGTGCCAGGCACTCTGCCCACGTTTTATCTAATCCTGCCCAAGTCCGACAAGTCTTTTAAATGAGGACAGTAAGGCTGGGGGGCGGAGGGAGGGAGCTGCTTAAGATCGCATACCTTTCTCCTCTATAACCTGCGGCAGGTAAAGAGGCTAGGTGTGACAGCACTCTGCACTCCGCAAAGCGCTCTCTGAGCAGGTCCCATACAGCAAGCACCTCACCTAGTTCTACGGAGGGAGGTTATTCTCAATTTACAGATAAGGAACTGAGGCAAGAGGGGGCTCTGGACCCCGCCTGTTGAGGTTTGAACCCTGGGACACTGTGCTATGTGAGCCTGGACTAATTACTTAACATCTCTGTGGCTCCGTGTTCCAAATGCAAAACAGCATAATACCAGCCTCACAGGGTTGGTGGTAAGGATTAAATTACCTCATACATGCAAACACTTAGGAATGGGCATGGCACAGACTAAGAGCTCAATAGACGTCAGCCACTATCAGTGTTCACAGTCCATAACCCTCCAAGACAAGGGCCTCTACCTGCCTGGGATGCTCCCCTCCCCTTTCTCTATCTCAGGCCTTCTGTTATAAATTGAATTGTCCCCCCAAAAAGATAGGTGTATTGAAGTCTTAACCCCCAGTACCCATGAATATGGCCTTGTTTGGAAACAGGGTCTTTAGAGATGACATCCATTAACATGAGGCCATACCTGAGTAGGAGGGGTCCTAATTTAATCTGATTGGTGTTCTTAAACAAGAGGAAAGAGAGTAAGGACAGTCAGGTGAAAATGCACCTACAAGCCAAGGAACTCCCAAAGCTACCGGAAGCTGAGAGTGACAAGAAAGGATCTTCCTCTAGAGACTTCCAAGGGAACATGGACTGGTGGACGTGTTGATTTGGACTCCTAGCCTCCAGAGCTGTGAGACAATAAATTTCTGTTCTTATAAGCCACCCAGTTCGTGGTCCTTTGTTACAGCAGCACTAGCAAACTAATACACCTTCCTTAAGGCCCAGCTGCATGCACCACCTCCTTTAGGAAGCCCTCCCAGCCCCTGAAGCAGCGAGTGACTTCCCTTCTTTGGGCCCCCACAGAATTCTGCCTGGGTTCCTCTCTCTCTGCACTGACCATAACCTACCCACTCAACTGTCAATCAACTGTCTGCCACAGTGGATCACAATCAACTCAATCCTGGCTCAGCTTTGTAACCGGGACCCCAAGCCTCCAGCAGGGTCTAGCACCTGGTTGGCACTCAATAAAAGGTAACCAAATGACTGAAAACCCACCTCCACAGGTTCTCAATTCTTCTTCCGTCAGTGATCCCTTACTGAGGGCTCAGGAGTACTGGGCATGGTGCTGAGCACTGCACACATGCACCGCTAATGCACACCCGTATTATGACCCCTGTTTTATGGATGAGGAAACTGAGGCTCAGAAGGGCCAGGTGACTAACCCAAAGCCACACAACTGGGAAACAGCTGGGCCAGGACAAAAGCAAAGTCTATGTGAGTCCGGTAGACCTGACTGCCTAGTCATCCCTCTACTCTTCCTTTACCCTGCTTCCTTTCCTATTCTTTTGTGTGTATGTTGGGGGGCAGGGAGAGGGCATCTTTTTGCACAAAGCAAGGTGCCCCTACACATACTTGTAACAATGGCTAGCAAACCAATGCCTGCGCGCTGGATGGCTCCGATCTGCCCGGACCCTCTTCCCAGTGTCACCAGCACTAACCCACTGACACATGTTCAACCACCACCTGACTGACTGACACAGCCTTGCTTCCACTTCTTCCCTCTTCCCCTCGAGGCCCCCAGAACCAACAGGGGAAGTTGGTTGCTAATGGCAACGGCCTTGGGAGCAAGGTGAGACCTACCACCCTGCTGCTGAGAGCTAAAGGGAAATTTTTAACGCCTCTGGGACTTCTTTTCACCAATCAGGGTGGCTTCTGCCCTAGCTGGGCCTCAGTTTCCTCTTCTATAAAAAGAGAGCACTGCTTTTCCTGATTCTAGCTACAGAGTTAAGAAGTATTAGAGACTCCAGCCCATCTGGGCCTCCGAGGGTGCCCTGAATGGACTGAGACAGGTCAGCTAAGAGTTTTTTATGAAAACAGGAATGCCTCTCAGCACACCAGCTCAGCAGAGGCCCCCCTCATTCCCCACATGCACCAGAGGCTGCACCCTGAGGATATCTGGGTTTCCCCGGCTGAGCACCAGGAGGCACAGGCTCTGCCTGTTCAAGGCTGTGTGTGATTTCAGACCACCCTGAGCTACAGTTCCCGTTACTTCCCTACTGTTATCCCTACTACACTACAACCCTGCTAGGACAGGAATAACAGACTATTACCAATGCTTCTCCTGAGAACCGGCACACAGAAGCTTACAAGTTGACCGAAGGGCTCCAAGAGCCATTTGGGCACTGGGCTGGAAGCTCATCTCTGGGAGTGACAAAGGAGTCAAGGAACTTTCTCTGAGAAGTTAGGGTGTAAACAAAGCTTAAAAGGTAGGGTGGACTGATGAATACAGGTGGGTAAAGGCGAGCAGAGACCAGGTGGAGGGCAGGCACGTGGTGTGGCTGGAGCCAGTGGACAGAGTAGCCGCTGACTAGGAGGCTCCGAGGCCTGGCTCCTATGTCTACTTACAAGAGACCTCAGGCTCTGGGAAGATGGCCACTTTGAGCAACCATCCTGGGAAAGACTGTCTCACCCCAGATGACCTTTGATATTAATCTCTTCAGAAAGCCACGAAAAAGCATTATCAATTATTTCAGGCACCACAGGCTGCCCCGGGGCCCTGCCCCCTTCCACCCACAAATTCTTAACTTGTCCAAGCTTTTCCAGGATTATTTATACCAAGCACCAAACATTTTTCAGAAGTGAAATCTATCCACAAGCCACCCTCCACCATCCTATGATAGATGCTAACATTAGCCCCTCAACAGATGAGGAAACTGTGGCTCAGAGAAACAATGAAATCAATGAAGCATGTACCATGCCCATTCCCCCACCTATCTCCCACCCCACCTATCTCCCATCCCACCTATCCCCCACCCCACCTATCTCCCACCCCACCTACCTCTCACCCCCACCTGTCAAGGGAGTGAATACAAATCAAATCAACAGTCTTGCTCCCCCAGGAGACCCACCAAAACAAAACAAAAACTTGTGGCCATGGAGTGGATTCTGGCTCATAGAGACCCACCAGGAACACTAAAGACCCTGCCCTAGGCCTCCCCCTCCCCAGAAATTAGGGATATTGTATGCAAAATTTAAAATGTCTACCTCACCAATCCAACCTGTAGTATCAGGTAACTAACCGACCAGTAGAACATGAACTTGCTTAAAAATACATTTCAGTCCTCCTTTTGCGAAACGTGCCTAATACACACAAGCACAAGGATCAAACTCTGGTCGGGAGGGCGCCAGGGAGCAGAGCTGGGGGAGGGGTAAGAGCACTCACTGAGAAGATGTAATGGCAGCCTTACCTGCCCCCTCCCTCCATCTGGATAACAAAAACTGTAGGAGTCCTACCTCACAACAGATAAAGCCTGAGATCTTCCTGAGGCAAATCAAACAGGGCAGCAGTGGAGGCTCCTGCAGGCTGAAGGACTCTGCCTGCCCCACCCCTTCAGGCCCACTCCTCCACAAGGCCCACCTGCCCAGCACCAGGTTCTCCATTTGCTGACGGGTGAATCCAGGGCCTGCTTCCAACCCCCAAGGCCTCAGATGTTGGCCAGGCCCCTCTGGTCAGAGCCCTGAGGGCTCTACTTGCTCAGCCTTATGGCCATAATGATCACAGAGCATCTGTGGGGTGGCCTACTCATTTCACTGAGTATCACTACACCCCAATCAAGGAGCATTACCACCATTAAAGATGGGGAAACTGAGGATCAAACAGGGGAAGAAGCTAACACATGCATACAGCTCCTGGGTTGCCTGGAGGTAGATGGTCAACCATTAAGCTGGTATTTGTTTCTATTTGGCGGTCTAGTTGATGGTGCTATGGGCCACCCAGCCACCATCATTGTCAGCAGCCACCCCAACTTGGGTGAAATCTCCAAGACAGTCATGTTGCAGGTCACAGAAGAAAGTCCTCAGAAAGCCACCTTGGAGAGGGAATGCCTGCCAGTCTCTTCAGAAACCTCCAGTCTCCAAGCAGAAAAGATGGTCAGGAGCAAACACATCAGAGTTCACACAGAAACCATTTTTATAAAGTACCAGCTTTTAAAGAGAGACAAAGCCAAAGGCCTTCCTTTGAACTTTACCTTGACACAGCAGGAAGTTGCGGTGACCCTACCTGCAACTGGAGCCCAGGCGAGGAAAACCCTGTGCCCCGAGGAAAACCCTGTGCCCCAGGGAAAACCCTGCGCCCCAGGGAAAGCCCTGTGCCCCAGGGAAAACCCTGTGCCCCAAAATAAGGACAAGGCCAGCCCTATGCCATCGGCTGGTCTGAGGTGGGCAGAGGTGGCTGGCTATAGGGGGCCACAAGGTGATGCTGACCAGCTCAGGGGCCTGGTAGGGGAAAGGGGAAGGAGGAAGGAGAGAGGGAAAGAGAAAGGAAAGGAAGGTGGGAGGGATAAAAAAGAGAGAAGGGAGAGGGAAGGGAAAGGAGGGCAGGCAGGGGGTGGGGAGAAAGAGCCTTTGTGCAGGCCTCCCTTCCCCCACCACAACCCCCAGAGGCAACAATCAGTTATGCAAATAGTGACCCCTCCCCCCAAGCTCTAGCCAGCCACCCACCACTCCTGGGGCCCCACTCCCCCACTCTCTAGGTCTCTCTAGTCTCTGCCACAATTACTCTCACATACACGCACTCTCTCTCTCTCAGACAAGAATGCCCCTATCCTCTCCCTCAAGTTCTTTAGTCCATTTCCAGTCCAAATTCATTTTACCCTTATTTTACCACTGCCAACCATGCCAGGCTGCTAATCCCTTACACGGTTCTCAATGCATGGCCAGCAACGGTTAATCAAGGGATGAATTTCACAACTGGAAGGAGGGACACATCGCTTCAAGCTTCACAAAGTAACTGAACACACCCCCCATTCCCATTTCATTGAGCTGATTTTCTCAATGAAATACAATAACGTGAAGGAAGAACAGGCTTCATTTTGAGGCAGCCCCCTCAACTTGTAGTCAGTCTGGACATCCCAGTGATCTGCACCTCAAGCTACAACCAACATGGAAAGTCTCACCAAGTGACAACTTCCGTCAGAGGGCTTTGATCCCCCCTACTCTCTCTTCATGAGAGATACTTCAGAGTGTTTCAGTTTCAAATTACATCAACCATCTAAATTGGGAATCCCAGCTCCTCCACCAGGGCACATCAACGGTGGATATTCAAAGCACCACTTATTTACAAGCGGTGATGCAAATTGGCATCTTAAATCCGGACATCCAAGACACAGCACAGGCCACTGCCCATCCCTGCAGGTTCCACCTACACCGAGAACCAGGGATGTGAGTATCATGGGGTCACCCAGCACCCTCCCCCGCAGATGCCAAACAAATAATGATCATGACAATGACGACAATTATCTGCAGGCAAACACAGAAACTGGCACCTGTTACAAAGCCAGTTAAGCTTTAACCATCTTCAATGAAGACTTCATTCAAATAAAAGTTGTTAAAAGACAAACCTAACCGAGTCCTATCCACAGACTGGTAAGTCCTCAACTGTCATCTCCTGGGAACACAGTTCCCAAACCAAGAGTATTTAAAACATTTACCCACATTACTTTTAAAAAGGGGCAAATCAATAAATGATCCCAGGCCATAGGCCTCACCTCATCCCATTACTGAGTTCTCAGACGGCTGAAAGTGCAACCCCATTCCCCTGGAATGGTTTCCCCACTCCAAAACCGAAACTCACTGTGGTCCTGGCCTTCCCCAACAAGGTCTATCTCTGGCCTTGTCTGAGGCCCTCAAGGTCGCTCTGGAAACAAGAGACTGAGTGCTCCAACCAGCCCAATCTCCAGCAATGCCTCTGCTGGGTGCCTGCTGTACACCGCAAGCTATCCTGAGTTCTTCACATACTTCTCACTGAATTCTGAGAAGTGAGTCTTGGGCACGGCTGTCATCTGCTTTTTACAGATGAGGAAACTGAGGCTCAGAGAAACATCAGGGACAAACACCAGAGCCCAAGAAGGGCAGTACTTCCCCCCCTCCCCCCTTTCTAGTATCAGACCAGAGTTCTCCAAGTTGCTGGAGCATTTCTAGGAATAGACACCAATGGGGCAAATTCACATAAATCCAACCGTCCTAAGGTTATAACGGGGCCCTGCAGCTTGGGGTAAAACTTCTAGAGACAGCATCATACACAAATCTGAAAAATAATTTATCTCAAGCAACTTGGATGGAGTGATGGCGATATGTGCTGGAAAGGTGGATTAGAAAATAAAACATAGCTTTGGTGACAGCACTGAAGACACAGATACCAAAAATGCACATGAAAACCTAGAATAATTTTTCATGTAAGTTGAGGGTAGAAGATACTATTTCTAAATTTACATGTTATCTTCCGTAACATATGACTTTAAACATGTATAATTAAATTAATAAGTTAAATATTTTAAGTAGGGAAAAATACTTCTAGCAACAATGAAGCCACACTAACTACAATTCTGGCCTACCTCTCAGTTCAAATCTACGCCCACTTCTACTGACCTTCTATAGGCCTTGGTTCTCTTAACTCTAAGGTTCTCTCAACTTCGGCCCCACAGAGAAGCTCTCCACAAGTTCCCTGGCTGACAAAGACACAATCTCAGGAGGTGACACCCTTGACTTTTAGCCACCAGATTAGAAACCAGGCACCAGATTTCCCATTTTTGTCGCTAAAAACTAAATCAATATGGAGAACATTACGCTGAGTGAAATAACGTCAATCACAAAAAAACATAGAGTGTATGATCCCACTATTATCAAAAGTCAAGAATAGATATACACACTGAAAGCAAAGTTCTTTGATGGTTACCAGGGATGGGAGGCAGAGGGACAGGGAATCACTTTCTAGATAGAAGACACTTGTTACCTTTGGTAATGGGGAAAGGCAATCCCAAATGTGAATGAAGTCAGCACAACTTGCCCAAGACAAATAAAAACACAAGCAAAAGGGATAATTTCAGCAAATGCTATAATGTATATAATTTTGCAACAACAGAAAAAATAACTAAAAAATATCTGTGTGGTTACATAGGTAGATACGGAGACACACGTGTATAGGAAGACATATGCGAGTAAAAGCACTATGTATAGGTGTATCCACAGAAATACGTATAAACACATTTGTGTGTGCTGTATATGTAACAAACCACATAGGGGGCACAATTACAGAGGCTTCCTAGACATATCCAAACAATTCATGGGATTGGTTTACTGATTTGAAAGGCTTGAGATCACAGTCTCGGGGGACAACTTAATCAATTGACAAACATAGTCCACAAAGATAATGTTCTACATTCTAGGCTGGTGAGTAGCATCTGGGGTCTTAAAAGCTTGACAGTGTCCGTCTAAGTTAGAGCTATTGGTCTCTACTCATCTAGAGTTAAAGAGAATGAAGGAAACCACAGAATCAAAGAAACTAGCCCACAGAACTAACAGCCCACATGAACCAAGACCTCTTCTAGCCTAAGACCAGAAGAACTCAATGGTGCCCAGCTACCACTAACAACTGTTCTGACCAGGGATACAACAGAAGGTCCCAGAAAGAATGGGGGAAAAAATGAACAAAACTCAAATTCCTAAAAAAGGCAGACTTACTAGACTGATAGAGACTAGAGGTGCCCCCGAGACTATAGCCCTAAGATACCCAGCACTGGGTTTGTGGGTTTCTGCAGGTCACCTTTCAGCCAAATGATAGATTGGCTTATAAAATAAACAATATCACCCATGAGGAATGTGTTCCTTTAATCAACTATATGAGACCAAACAGTCAACATTTACCCAAAAGCAAAGATGAGAAGACAAGATGGGGAAGGGAAACTAGATCAATGGAAACAGAACAAACAAAATAGAAATAATGAGAACGCTGACGCATTGTAAAAACTGTAACCAACGGCAAACAATTCATGTAACAATTGTTGAAGGGGAACCAAATTTACCATGTAAACTTTCACCTAAAACACAAAGAAATATTATTTTTAAAAAAACGAAACCAAGTCCATCAAGCTCACCTTTTCCATATTCTCAGCAAATTAACAGAGTTCCTCCAACCTTCTGTCCCCCCATTCAATTTTTACTTAAGCCCCACTGAGTGCTTATTGTTGTTGTTAGTTGCTGTCCAGTCAGTTTCAACTCATGGAGACTCCAAGTGCTAACCGTTGCTTAAAGATGATTAGGACAATCTTTTACAGCAAAGATGGAGCTGGACTACCCAGAATGTAGATTCAGCTCTCTTACACTTTAGCATGCCCTTATCTGTACGTTTTGCACAAAGGGCTGGTGACCAAAAAGGCCCCAGAACCGCTCAGGACAGGAGAAAGAGGGACTTAGAGGAAGACCCAGGGTCACAGCTGCAGCCTCAGACTCCTCCAGCTCAAGGGTCAAGCTCCCCAACAACACTGCTCCCTCTGAAGGGGCTGCCAACAACCAGCGCCAGACTGAAAAAACACTGACCACCTTCTGGGGGGCTGGGGCCTTTGTGTTTGGTTCTTTTCAGTCTATGGCGCTGATAGCCAGGCCAGGCCCTACTAGCTACTTTTGTTTCATGGGAGCAACGAAGGCAGGAACACAGGGGCCTCGGCGGCTGCCTGCCAGAGACTCCAAGTTAAGTTTTGCTGGTGAGTGGCCGGCGGGGCACAAAGGAAGGAACCACTGGGGGAGGGGAGGCCACAGAGCTGGAGGGCTGGGACAAAGGGGACAAGAGACAAAGGGACAGGAAAAGGGAGCCCGCTTTCTCCTCCTCCGAGGAAGGAACTCCCCATTTAGTCTAATATTTCACTCACACATCCCCAGCAAGAAATGCGCGTTTTAGAAGGTGGCTTCACGTGCCCCCAGACCCCTGCGCCCCTTGGCTGGACATTCCCTACCCTGGTGCCCCTTCTCCTGCCTGTCCAGACCCCCTCCCCGGCCCACTTGTTCCAAATCAGCAAGGCTGACTTTGATTGTCTGTCTTTCTCTAGCCCTGATCTGCCACTCTGAAGAGAAACAAAGAATTATTTATTTGTAGAAAAGAAAAGCCCTCAAAGCGTCAGCCAGTGACAGACATGATACTTGCTACACTGGAGTGAGGAGGCAGGAGTGAGGTGGTAGGTATTCTAGTCTGGGGGTGGGATGGTTTCACCAGCAACACAACCCACCACACAGACCATGCTCTGCTCAGTAGCTTGCTGAAATCCCACCTCTTCCCCCTTTATGGTGTTTTGAAGCCCCCTACCTCACCAAGGAACCCTGGTGGTGTGGTGGTTAAGCACTTGGCTGCTAACCTAAAGGTCAGCAGTTTGAACCTACCAGCTGCTCCATGGGGAAAGAGCAAAGATTACAGCCTTGGAAACCCTAGGGGGCAGTTCTACTCTGTAACGTAGGCTCACTGTGAACTGAAATCGACTCTGTGGCAGTGGGTTTGGTTTTGGTACGGGTCTACCTCACTAGGAGGTTGTGAGGATTAAATGAGATTGCAGGTGAGAACACCAGGACCAGGAAGTCTGTGATAAAGACAGCAAAATCTGAAAAGTGGCTGAGGCTTGCCCAGAAAGGGCCTGTCTCTCCCTTAAGCAGGGGAAGCGTCAGAACTGTCTTCATTGCAGTTGTTGGTTTGTTTTGCTTTGATTATGAGTTTAGTAAGGGAGAGAGACATGATCTCATCACATTTTGTATTAACAAAACTACTCTGGCATCAATGCTCAGGACCCAGCCAACAAAAGGGTAGTCCAAGGGTAAGGCCAGGAAACTGGGGGTCACCAATGGCGTGAACAGCAGGAAAAAGCCAGGAGCCACAGTCCCCCTTCAACAGGCCACAGCCCTCCCAGATTTATAACAAGCTGGCTCCTTCCCTCCCTGCCCACCCAACCCCTTGCCCATGTCAAAATCCTTCCCTCTCTGGACACCACTTCATTCACCCATACACCTGTACACCTACTAGTGCCGAGCACAGCCCTAGGGTACTGCATCCTTCACAACCACTGTTCTACAGCAGAAAACTTGTATTGAGTACCGACTCTGTGCCAGGCACTGGGGGTGCACTCGTTTGGTGGGGCCTGGAAAGGGCATGTGGGGTGACGGGGGCAGGCAGCAGGGGCAGGCGCTTGAGGAGTTGCCTCTGTTAGTGGTGAAGAGCCTGTAAAAGCAGAGGAGGGAGGGCTCTCTGGTCAGAGGGAGGAAAATGGAGCCAGGCCAACTAACCAGGGAGAGGTAGAGAGATCTGCTCAGGACTCCTCCCTCCTACAGGGTCTGGGCTGGGTGGTGGCCTCAGCTTCTGGCGTCCCTGGGGCGAGCCCTCCTCCCCAGAGCAGCAGATACTGCTGTTCCAAAGGGGAATGGCCCCTTCTGTGGTCTGGGCAGGCTAAGTCACACCCCCTCCACCTTCCCTTCCTTGTTTCAGCAGCCCCTCCCCACAGCCCCGCTCACCTCCAGCCCCAAATATTTGAGGATTTCAACAACTGGCCTGCCGAATAATTAGACCAGTGATTGGGCCACAATCGGCTCTGGATCAGAACCGGTCCCTCCACTGTATGCAGTGACAGCTTCTGTCCTCAGGAAAAGAAAGCCATGATGACACATGCTCCACGTTAAAAACATTTTTTCAAAAAAAGATAGGGAGGAGGGAGCCATCTGTATCTCAAGGCCGCGAGGCGGCTCTGGACGGGGCCAGCAGGCCATGGCCAGTGCCAGCTTCCTGCGAAGCTGCAGCCCGTGGTGGCCCCAGCCCATGACCCCGGCCCTCCCAGGCAGGGATATTCCAGGACGAACTCGCTGACTCACCGGAAAGGGTGGCGCTGTGGCGGGCACCTGTTCCTCGGAGGTGGCCACAGCCTGGCTGCAGCGCCCAACCCCAACCACAGCAGGAGGCGATTTTTTGGTGTTTTTGGTAAAGCCTAGAAAAATTAACTCAGGTTTCACAAAATGTACACTCCTAAAAGCTCCCTTCAAACCAATATACTTTTCATTCTTTTAGTTAACGTTCTTGTGGATTCATGTTACCAATAACCAATAACGTTCTTGTGGATTCATGTTACCAATAACCAATATTTTCAAAATTTTACTAGAATAACAGCCTCACAAGGACGTTTTCTGTGTCAACTGCTTGTCCTGTGTGTGCTACCTCCAAGGTGCAATCATCACTTTCTCCACACCCTTAGCCGGCCCCTTGACAAGGCTCTGGAGTGGCTTAGCTCAGGCAATCCTCACACCAAGGCCAAGATCACACGGACGCTGGGGCCGCGAAGGTATCGTTTACCACCACTTTACAGAGGAGGAAGTGCATACTCAGTTAAGTTCAAGCAACTGGTCCAAAAATCACAGAGGCAGCGTGCAGAGCCAGGGTGCCAAGCAGGCCAAGGGAACGGTGACCTCACTGATTTTTCCCCATCAAGGTAAGAGACGCACCAGGGGAAACTAGAAAGCATTCCCGTGCCTTCCTGGGGAGAAGCCAATCTAAACTAGCAGGATGTGTCTTATACTTAAAGAAACGCAGTTAGCGTTTTAAAATATATAAACCCCAGAAAAAGGGACTCTGTAAGCTCTGTGAAGGCAAAGGATTTGACTGTATCCTTTACTACTCTATCCACACCTCAGAGGCATGAAATATCTGATGATGGAAAGGCTAGACTGGATGGATGAATATCTGAGAAAAATATCTGCTACGTCCTGTAGTAGGTTTTGGATAAAACGTCCTCCCTACCTGGTACCATTAAACTAAATTAGTTGCTATCAAGTTAACTCAAAGAGACCCCGTGTATGTCAGAGTAGAACTGTGCTCCACAGAGCTTTCAATGGCTGATTTTTCAGAAGCAGGATACCAGGTCCTTTCTTCAGAGGTGCCTCTCAGTTAGCAGTGAACATGTTAACTGTTTACACCACCCAGGGTCTCCTACCTGATACTATTTAAAAAAAAACCAAACCCACTGCCGTCGAGTCAATTCCGACTCTTAGTAGAGTCTTAATAGAAAGTCCGTGTTTAGAGAGAGTATTTCAAGCCCATGCAACAGCCTGAATTGCTGGCTGAAGCCCCTCCCCTAGGGAGTGGTTGGATCCTCCCTAAAGAACAGGCAAAAGTCACTCACAATCAGAAGCACCTGCCTGCATACAAAGACCCACAGCCCCAAGTCACCAGCAGCCCTGCTGGAACCTTGTTTATCCTTGTCTGCTAAGCAAACAAGAGTCTTCTCAAATAATGCAAAGGTCAACCGTAGATTTGTGTGGTATGATAAAAATCACCACTGACCTGAATTACAGGGGATCAAACAAAATATTCCTGCACAGACAGGTGGGAGAGTCAGACAAATCAGAACTGGGCCATTTTCTATCTCTTAGGTTAACACTCAACTAAGACACCAGCTCAGTGATGGAGTTCAAGACTTCAGATCACATCTCTGCCTCCCCACTCCCCAAACCCCCTTTACAAAACCCAAAAATTGGGCAGAAGGGCTTCCAACCTGAGTCCTCAGAAGTTGGCAAACCACTTGGTTAACTGAACACTAAGCATGTTTCCGCAGGTCACCAAGGACACTTCATGTCTGAAGCTCCTTGGATGTGTCACAGACCTTCTTCAGAAAAGAAAAGCAAACACGACTGCCAGGGCTCAAAGTGAGAAGCCAAGACTCGGACTTCAGAGTCTTTGAAATGCACAGACTGCACACAGATGGGGCCCCAGGAGGTGGGCAGCCTTTTTGGTACTTCCTGATCAGTCTTTCAGTCAACAAACGTGTGTTGGCAGTGCCAGGCCCTGACTCCTCCACCACGAGCCTGGCCCTCATGGGCTCAGAATGATTATGAGAAGCTTCTTAGAATTAAACAGTATCTAAACTGACACACAAAAAATGAATTGGGCTCCCCCAGGGAGGAAAAGAATGGAGAAAAGTGCTCAAAGAAGGGAGAAGCTGTGCAAAGGCCCTGAGGTAGAGGACCTTGGCCCTTCCCTTTCTTAACTAGAGCCCAGAAGCATTTGGTGTCTAAATCTCGGGGTCCACGCAACATCCCCTCAACAAAAATACACAGCCATAATTTTTATTTCAAAACACAGAAATATTCCAAAGTCCCTCAATTTTTTCAATATGCAAGGTCCACTACCTTCTCACCTCTCCTTGCTGACCATTTCTTTGGTGGTTTCTGAGGAGCAGTAGTTTCTAATTCCTGAACAGCTCATGCGGGCCTCCAGTTTATGACACACCCTAGCTCCTCACTGGAATGGGCGCCCCAGCTGCCTGTCCACGTCTCCAGAGCAGGCGTGGGCAGGGAGGGGGCGGACGTATTTCCTAACCAGGAGACAAGAGCAAACCCAGTCTGCTCTGGGCAGCACAGGCCAGGAAGGAAGTAGGAAGTCATCCTGAGTGCAGGAAGTCTTCGCTGATCCCTAGATGAGACCGGAGCACAGCTCCCAGCAACAGGCCTGGCTACCGGCAGTGGGCACTCTGTCCTCAGAGGGAAAGATTGGGAGCAGGGAACAGGGGTGAAGGACATGGCGTACACTGGGGACACACAAACACATCTAACCTAAAAGCACTCCGCTCCATAGGCTGTCTCTGTCCTCACCCCACTCCTCACCAAAAACAGACTTCAGGAAGAAAATGAATCAAGTTTTACAAGCTTCCCTATTTACCCAAGGCTACAAATCTATCAGTGGGAAGCTTTTAAAATAAACTCTCTCTTAGCGCTGCCATTTCCTTTCTTCTATTTGCCACCATCCCTCCAACACACACACACACACCCACACACACACCCACACACACACACCCACTATACCTCTTATAGGTTTCTTTAACCTTGGCTATGGGCCCTGAGTCTTAAAGAGGAATTTCAAATATACCACTTGTAAATACTTCCTGCTTTTTATTCTACTCCTCTCATTTACTCATGTTTCCAAACACACCCCAGTACGGCTCCCTAAGCAGGGAAGTGTCCTGCCCAAGAACACTGGCTACCTCTCAGCCTCTCATTCCTTCATTCCAGAAATATCTGCTGGGTATCTTCTAGGGTACTCTGCATCATAATCTCAAAACACCACTGTAAACTGAGCACAATACCCATTTTACAGATGAGGACACCGAGGCGCAGAAGTTAAGCAACCGCCACACGTTACACTGTTGAGTGGTGACCCTAGTGGGGATCAGAGCCCAGGCTGCTCTCCTTCCAAAGTCTTTGTTCTTTGCACCCTGGTTCCACCCCGTACCTATCAGACACAAAACGCAAAGTTGCTTCCTTTTTCAAAAAAATGACTCATTCTGGATCACAAACGGTTTTATCATTAAACCTCGAAGAGCTAAAGGCCATTTAACTGGTGCTTCAAAAAGGATCACGGAAAATACAGCTACCAGAAAACCCTCTAGAAAGCAGAGCCCGTGCTTCAACACTGGCACCACCACTCAGTGGGGTTCCTGGAGGCACAACCGTTTAGGCTAGCTTTCCCCAAGACAGGGAGGCTGACCAACTGGCCACAGTACAACATGACAGCCGGGCAGTCAGGGACCTGGAGTTAACAGTCTCAATCTCCCACTCCCCACGGAACTTTGAGCAAGTTGCTTACCTTCTTGGGTCGTCACTGTACAAGGAGAAGCGAGGGCAGGGTGGCCTCCTATGGTGGCTTCAGGTCCTCCAGATAAAATGACCCACGTGTCTAGTGTCTTACAACTTCTAGAGCTGACCACTTTTGTGAATCCCCCCCGAGCTGGGGAGAAGGTAGGGAAGGCAGGATGGCAGGTGACAGGTCCAAGCTGTGTGCTGGCAGATAGGCCCAGGCTGTGTGCTGGGCCTACAGCTAGAAGCAGCTCAGATCTCACCCCCCAGTTCCAAGGCTGATTCTAACCCAAATTCGTTTTAGCAGAGAAGGCAACAACATAGTATTCCCCAAAAAAACAAAATGAGAAGAAGGGACTTGTTCCATCTTCAATCCAGTCTACCCCATTCATCCTGAACTCTCTGGCTGGTTTTCTAACCCTCTAACGCCATTAACTGGTCCTACTTTCTGATTTCATCTTCCTTCCCTGACTCATCCTCCCCAACAAGAAGCCTCTCTGGGCACCATCCCCGGTGATGACCTAACCGAATTCCCTTCTTTCATGCCTGTCAACAACCCCCCAGTGCCATCCATTCCTGCCCTGACCCTCTATACCTGGGTGGCTCCTTCGCTCTCCACTTTCCTCAGCCATAAAGCAGAGGGAGCAAAAACTTCATTCCATCTGTCCCCTTCACTGGGCTGTCCCACGTATGAGAAATTTATTTATAAAAAGGTTGGATATTATTATTCACAAGGACTGACATCTCTGAGATCCCACCATCCTTCACATCCAGCTGTTTCCTCACTGGATTCTGCCTCCTGTTGCTTATCGCTTCTGAGGTTTTGCTCAGAAAAACCCCTGGAGCCCAGAGACTAGTGGAGACCCTAAAAAAGAATTCTAACTCAATGACTCCTACTGCTTCAAGTTGAAACCCAATCTCTCATTTAAAACAAAACAAAGCTGTCAAATGCCACGCCATCCCTCCATCAAGAAAAGGATTTCCCACAGACCTTTTCAACTAAGCCCAATGTTTCCTCTAGACTAAAATTCCTTCTACCCTACAGAAGGGCCTTCTCGGATTATTTTCCTTCAAAAAAACATAATTTACACATTGAGTGTCTTTACTTTCCAAACCATTCAGAATTAGGGAAAGGGGGAAAAAACACGTCTGTTTCTATTTGAAACTGTCAAAATTAGCATTCAGTAATTAAAAATCACACCCTTTCTCTTAATAACCTAACCAGCATGATACAATCAGGTTGTGCCAACTCTTTAATCTAATTGACTAATTACAGATTTTAATTTAGTCAGTTACTGAACAACTGTTGACAATTTGTTTTCATTAGGGACAGAACAGAATAAATATTTAGGCTTCCAATCACAAAGGCTCTGCGATCAGCTCTCTACTGTGACCCCAACTTCAGAGCAAGCTCTGGCTCCATCAATATCCTCTAGACACAGGTACCCAGGCTGCTCTCACACCACTTCATGCAACAGCCTGGGCCCCACGAATCTTCCCACAAGTCCCTCTGAACACAAAAACCTTAAGTACAAGCGGCGGCCTCCATTCCCAAAGTGCAGGCAATTCCCAAATTCACACACATCACTCAGGAAGTGGCAAACACATAAACATTGTGAAGAAAAATAAATTCAACACTACATGTCACTGGCTTTTAAGCAACAAAATAAGTTAACAGTCAAAATAGGTTTATCTGCATTCATCTCACTGGCAAGCAACTGTCACTGACATTTTTTTTTTTTTTTTTTTTAACCAAGAAACACGTCTACAGGTTTCTATTGAAATGATCCAATTCTTTCAAAGTATATTTTCCCCCCAAAGGTACCCATCTCCCAAAATAATATTGAAAGTTGTCAAAACAACAGTGTGGCTCAAAGGCTAGGAAGGGGGGGCCCAGGGTTCAAACCCAGGCTCCATTATTTAAGAATTTCATAACCATGGAGTTGCAGGTGTTAAATACCAAATATCATGCCCACAACAGTGCCTGGCCAAGGGTAAACGCACAATGAATGCTGGTCACTGTTGTCTCAGAAATCACTTTTGCATCTCTCATTGTCTCCATGCTACGAATTTGGAAACCGAGGCCCAGAAAAAAGATACTGACCAATCTAAAGATACACCAATCTAAGGCCCAGAAAAAAGATACTGACCAATCTAAGTGGGAAGCTCGATGGAGGGAGATGATTTCTGGACTTGCTGTCCAGTGATTGACCTCTTCTACCCAGATGCCAGCTGAGGCTCTCACAGGTTTGTAGGGAACATGGGGCTCTGGAGCATATTCTGAAGACAGGAGCCTTCCATTTGAGCTCTTACAGCCCTCAGGCCTTCCACCCTCCAAGCTGTGTATCCCTAACACAGAAGTTTGCTGGAACTGCCTGGGAAGTGGAGGCGGGGGCAGCGAGTGACCTAGAGAGGGGCTCAAAGGTCCTGAAAGAGACCTCTGTGTTCTGACCTTCTGACTCCCAGGGAGACATGTGCGGGACTTCCCTCCATGGAAAACCAAACCAAACCTGTTGCCGTTGAATCAACTCCGACTCATAGCCACTCTACAGGGCAGAGTAGAACTGCCCCGTAGGGTTTCCAAGGAGCAACTAGTGGATTTGAACCGCCAACCTTTTGGTTAGCCACCGAGCTCTTAACCACTGCGCCACCAGGGCTCTGCTCTCCACAGAGGTCATCCCTAAGCAAAGTCAGAAGGAGTCACCTACACTGCTAGGTGGGTGGGGAAAACACAGATATAAGTCAGCAGTTCCCAGTCTAATGATTCTAACAGGTCTCAAAAACTTTACTAGGGACTCTTGAGGCACTGACAATATTTTTTAAGCTTAACAAGAATCCGATTTGCCTCAAGTGAAAGGGAACCAAAATTCCTAATGGTTTCTGTTGACTAGAATTCTACCAACTTGGCTGATCAGAAGCTCTAGTCAGCAACTATAAATACATAGTTCTTGTTTTTTGTTTTTCTTAATGAAAATTCATGATGACTCAATGCATGCTATCTACGTGCAAATAAAATATTTTCATGCATGGAGTTCACAGGGGGTGGGTGGTAGGAGATTAGTACAAGAGGGCCTTGTTAAGTGAAGAGATAGGAAAACTTTTCTTTGAGGCATATAGGCCCAAAGTGAGATGTCTTCTTCCTGAGCGAGGTCATTAAAAGCCAGCCTAGTCCCTCCACCCGTGGAGAGGAACAGTACTAGTAAGGAACCATATGACCCACAGGCAGGGCTTCAGCTGGCTTATCTCCCTCACATCCCATTCCTATCTAGTCCTGCCAACCTCAGGCTGGACAAGGAGTCATCAATTAACCAGGTATTAATTCTTAGAAAGGCACTATGGTATGATCGTGAAGAGTACCTTGGAAAAAGGCAGATCTAAGTTTAAGTTGGTGTCCCTGGGTATGCAAGTGGTCAACGTCCTCAGCTGCTAACTGGAAGATTGGAGGTTTGAGTTCCCCCAGAGGCACCTCAGAAGAAAGGTCTGGAAATCTACTTCTGAAAAAATCAGCCATTGAAAACCCCATGAATCACAATTCTACTGGCACACATGGGGTCGCCGTGAGTCAGAATCGACAGCAACTGATTAAACTGGTTAAGCTTAAGTTGCGCATTACTGAATCCCTCTAGTGTCTCAGTTTCCTTATCTGTAAAATAGAATAAAAAGTGAACTCAACCTATAGGGCTGCTATTTTGAGTACTACATGAAATAAAACATAAAGCACTTAGAACAGTGCAGGCAACAGTTAACACTCAATAATTGTGCACTATTTTCATCAGATCTTCATTTCTGAAATGGGACCATGTCTTGTCCCCTACATTGCCCAAAAGAGGTAAAAACAGAATAAGGAAGCTTTTTAAAAAAATCTTAATATACAGTAAGTGCTCTATCCACACTAGTTTCCTTAACTCAACAAAGGATTAATGATTATTATTAAACCATAAGGCCAACAGCCAGAATGCTCATTAGAAGCAAGGATGGTGAGACTTCATCCCGCATACTTTGGACGTATTTTTAGGAGGGATCAGTCCCTGGAGAAGGACATCTTGCCTGGTAAAGGACAGAGTCAGTGAAAAACAGGAAGACACTCAACGAGACAGACTGACACAGTGGCTGCAACAATGGGCTCATAACGATTGTGAGGATGGTGCAGGATTGGGCAGTGTTTTGTTCTGTTGTACATAGAGTCGTCTTGAGTCAGAACCGACTCGACAGTATGTAACAACAACAACATAATACTGTAATTTTGTAATTTATCCCTCACTGAAACCACTGCCTTGACTCCCGACAGCTCAACCTGCCACAGATGATAATCACTCTCCAAAATCATGAGGGCCAGAATTAAACATTGTTTTTTGACCGAGTCTCCTTCTCTTCAAGTTTCCTTTGATGAAGACACTGCTAGCAAAATAATGCCAAAGAAAATATGTCGTGACACACATACACACACACACACACACAAAACCAAAGCCTATTGCCATGGAGTCAATTACAACTCACAGCAACCCTATAGAACAGAGTAGAACTGCCCCATAGGGTTTCCAAGGCTTTAATTTTTATGGAAGCAGACTGCCGCATCTTTCTCCCACAGAGCAGCTGGGGGGCTTGAACTGCCAACCTTTCGATTAGCAGCCAAATGCTTAACCACTGCACCACCAGGGCTCCCATGTAGCACCAATCAACTACATTTAAGTTCATTTTCTGTAGCCTGGGGTCAGAATCAACTAACGCACTCTGGTGATCCAGTTTTCTGCAATTCCCTATTCCACGCATTAGCTCACTGACAGAAATTCACTGTGGTATTTAAAGTGGCAGCCATCACAACTAACTCAAATTGTATTGGCTTCCCCGATGCTGAAATGCTCTGCTGAAACCATCAATTGGCCAATTCGGAGATAACGTGGTGGCTGAAATTCCCTGTCATGCTGTAAAATCCCCTTTCTGAAGCGGTTTACCAGCTCAGAAGATCCACAGAGAAACCTGCGACCACAGCTCCAGGCCAGAACTGCCCCGTCTAACACAAGCAGGCTGGCGGGGTAGGACCTGGAGGGCGTAGGCAGGGCAGCACTGCCAAGAGGATGGGCCTCCAGAGAGAGAGAAACATTTTCTACTGGAAGTCTTCTAAGACACAAGGAGAAAAGAGCGGCAGCCTATACATGCCCGACACCAGGCCTGCCCACTGGGCCATCTGTTCCCTCAGCCCAGCCTGGATGGCAGAAGCCATGGGAAGCCCATGGCAGCCCCCAAAGTAAACTCAGCAAAACTCCTAAGGGATGGCAGGGACACACACAGGCTCCAACCTCTTGAGGTGGAAGTATTCTAAAGTAAGGGCCTCCCAGGAGGCTCGGGAGCCCGTTTTACCACAGACTTGCTATGTCACTACCATACTCCATGCCTCAGTGTCCCCATCTGTAAATTAGATGGTCCTTCTTGATAAACATTCTATGATTTGACTATTGAAAAGATTTGTTTTCTAATGTTATTTTGTTGTTGTTTTTGAGAACTCATGTTCAAAATCTGGTCTCAAATCATGGTCTTGAAAAGGAACCATGATTTACAAAGCATTTTCATATGCTCTCGTCTAACTTCAAAAAAGCTGGAGAGGCAGAAAAGCCAGGCCTTATTTGACATTAGAAGGCCTGGTGGTGCAGTGGTTAAAGCACTTGACTGCTAACTGAAAGGGTGACAATTCGAGTCCATCAGACACTCCACAGAAGAAAGATATGGCAGCCTGCTTCCTTAAAGATTTACAGCCTTGGAAACCCTACAGGGCAGTTCTACTCTGTCCTACAGGGTCGCTATGAGTCGGAATCGACTTAACAGCAGTGGGTCTGGCTTGGTTTTTTGGTATTTCACATTGGGAGTCAAACGTCAGCAGTTCAAATCCATCAGCTGCTCTTTGGAAATTCTGTGAGGGCAGTTCTACTCTGTCTTATAAGAGTCACTAAGTTGGAACTGACTTGACGCATCCAGTGTTTCACATTATCTTGTGTAACAGACAAACAAAACTAAGGCAGGCTCTGAGAAGCCAAATGACTTACCCACGGTCACCTTAAAGAATCAGAACTTGAACTCTGGCCATCTAAATCCAAATTCTATACGCTTTCTAATGACACTGCTTTAGTGCTACCACCAACCCGCGCAGCGTACAGGCGGCCCAAGAATAACTGCTAATTAACTGAGTGCTACTTCAATCCAACCTGCAAAGCCATGCCTTGTCCATCCTGACAGCTCACAGAGCTGGACCTAGCATCCCTGACGTGGGGTAAGTCTGCCACCCCAGAGCCGACTCTCTCAAATAGGCGTTTTGTAACTGGGAAAGAAGGATCAGAGCAAAGCCTCAGACAGTAGCCCCAGAGAGCAGCTGTGCTTCTTAAGGTCAGAGGACTGTGAAACAGAAGTGAAATGTCAGGCGCTTCACCCAAACACACAAAGAGCAGGGGTTACAAAGCCTGCCTCAGGAGCTGTGCAAACAGCTGTCACTAGGAGGGGACAGGGAATTTGGAAGGCTGGGCCAACCTTGGTCAGACAGGATGCCCTGCGACCTAGACCTATTCTCAGAATTCTCACTGTGGCCCACGCCTGAGCTCTGCAGATGTTCGGACAACACGCTCCACAGGGGAGCAAGGACCCTGCCTCAATCACAAAACGGCAGGAGGAGTTGCAAACTTTGTGGGCCTTGCCTAGAAAGCCATCTGGATTCTGCTACCGAAAAGAGTGTCCCCGTTGCCTTCTCAGGCCCTCAGTCCCCTGCCCACCCCTGAGCATGAACAGCCCTGGTTAAGCTCCTTCAAATGGGAGCTATTGCTTATTCAGCGTTCAACGAGTATTTACTGAGCACCTTCTATTATTTAATGAGCTTAAGAATAAGGCAGCGAACAACACAGACAGAAGTATGAAGGGCCCACCAGACACCATTCGGAAGTGAGGGAGGGATTTGCTGGAAAACAATTCTCCCAACAACTCTGAGTCGTAAAGAACAACTGCCTTCTCATTACAGATGAGGAAGCTGAGACTCAGCAACTGCTTGAAGTTATCAATCTCAGCTCTCTCTGGGCTAGGGACTTTCAAACTTTAGACTGGGACCCGTAACGAGGCAAAACGTACACTGCAAACCCAGGACACGCATCCACTTATACACATACATAAATGACTGAAACAGAAATAATAGTTTTTTTTACGTTTTCATTTTTTGTAATTGCCAGTCATGACCCATTAAGTTGATTTTACAATGCGCTAAGGGGTCACAACTCACAGTTTACAAAACTGCTTTCTCATGTGCCATTTGCCCATCTCCATTAAAACATGTATTTGACACGCTTGATCCCTGGGCGGAGATCAAATGCTTCTCACTTCTCAAGGATCACAGTCTTGCTCACTAACCCCAGGATTTATCCAAAACTGCAATACGCCCTAAGACTGCAGATACCAGAAGGCGGTGGGGGGGGTGAAGAAGATAAAGTTCCTGTCTTCAAAAAGCTTTCGATCTAGAAGGGGGTAGAGAAGAGAGGTGACCTTGACTCAAACAGCTCTCCTTCCAGAACAGAGAAGTAAATGAATAAGGCTATCACAGAGTTTCTAGACAATAAAGAGGGAAGAGGGATGTCTTCCTGTGGGGGTGGTCCCGGCGGGCTTGGTAGAGGCAGCCACATTCAAGGCTAGTATCCCCGGTGGTACAACAGTTAAGCGTCCGGCTGCTAACCAAAAGGTTGATAGCTTGAACACTACTCTGCAGGAAAAAGACCTGTCAATTTGTTCTTGTAAAGATTAAACCAAAAAACCAAACCTGTTGCCATCAAGTCCGTTTCAACTCATAGTGACCCTACAGGACAGAGCAGAACTGCCCCATAGGGTTTCCAAGGAGTGCCTGGTGGATTCAAACTGCTGATCTTTCAGTTAGCAGCCATGGCGAAGTTCTACTCTGTCATGTGTGGTTGCCATAAGTTACAATTAACTCAACGGCACCCAACAACAATTTGCCCTACAGAAAGGTGGATGGCAGGCGAGCAAATCAGCTCCTTCTCTCAGGTGGTGTGGTACCAAGCAGACACCAGGGGGCAGAATGAGAAGGGGCTGGAGAGAGGGCCCCGTTCCAGACTCTCGGAATAACGCAAGTGCCTAGAAGGAGAGAAGACAAATGGTGGCTGAAAAACCACATGCCAGGTGCCAGCCAGGCGCGCCCATGCCTCGTCTCATTTAATCCTCACAGGCACTGGGCTGGTTTAGGGGCTGTATAAGTTGCCCCTACTCACCCGGGGGTACTCAGGGAAGGTGGTTCAAACCTAGGCTTCCAGAGAGATAACCAACACGTGGGCAAGCAGGTGATGGTTCATGACTCACACACTACACAAACCCCTCACACCGAGGCCATTCTGCTGCTGCCCGCCTTGGCCAATCACTGTGAACACCGGCCATCAGAAAGTCAGGATTTACACCAGGCCTGGGTGAGATAATAAATACGAGAGCACACATTTATGGCACTTACGCTGTGCCAGGAACTAGTGCATGTGTAGGCTCATTTAATCCTCACGACCACCTTAGGAGGTTGTTTTTGGTGTTAGCTGCCATCGAGTCAGACCCTAACTCGTGGCGACCCCATGTGCAACAGAACGAAACCCTGCGCGGTCCTGCCACACCCCCATGACCAGCTGCAGATCAGACTGTTGTCATCCACAGGGTTTCACTGGCTGATTTCAGAAGCAGATCACCAGGCCTTTCCTCCTAGTCTGTCTTAGTTTGAAAGCTCTGCTGAAACCCATCCTGCACCACAGCAACACACATCCACCCGACGGACAAGTGATGGCTGAGCTTGAGGCACATTGAACAAGAATCAAACTTAGCTCTTCCACTTGGAAGGCAAGAATTCTATTACTGAACCACCACTGCCCCCATCCTTAGAAAGTAGGTATACTTTATTACCCGCTTTATCCACCTGAGGAAACTGAGGCACAGAAAGGTTAATTATGGCATCCAAGTTCACACAGCTTTAAAGTACAGTCAGGCAGCACAAGGGAAGGGAAAGAGTCCTGGACCTGGTGACCTTGAGCAGGGCATCTTTCCTCCCTGGGCCTCAGTTTACCTACATGAGAGGACTAGATGATCTCCAGTTCCCACACCTGCAATCTTGATATCCGCATATGTGTTAAATACATACCCAACCTGCAACACAAGTGTCAAGGGATCAAGGTACCTTTGGCCTAAGGTCCCCACTAGAGACTCCACCTCTCTTAGGAAATTAAAAGGACCTAAGGGACACTGCAGGGAGAGCTGGGTGAGTCCTGGCACCCTCTGAGTGTTTACATGCTGCCCTCCTACCCTGACTCTGTGCATCCAGGTCTCCTGGATAAACAAGATCCTCCTACACGACACTTTCCAGGCACTTACCACGTCCTGGGCTCTCTTCAACTAGACAGTGAGCAGAGCAGACACTCAGGAACCTGGCCTGAATCAATGCTCTTAAACTCCAGTGTCCTCTTCCTGGTCTGGGGGTGGCTAAACAAGGATCTGGCTCACTCCAATTAAGTCCAAGAAAGAAGCTGATGTCTAGAATGGTCCCCCCAGACCAGCAATGGCCAACATGACCCCCTTCACAAGCTCCCCTTCTTAAGGCTCCTTGTGGCGCTCCCTTGTTCAATCAAAACACCACGTCAGGACACTAACAAAACCCTGGCCGAGGGGCTTCCAACCCTGCCCATCCCTAAGAACTCTGACACAGCACTTCACAGCACAACCAACTCTTCCTAGATATCTTTATAGAAAGTCCTTTCTTATGTCCACCCCCGATGGCCAAAGCCAAGGACAACCCTTGGACCTATTAGAAAGCCAAGAGAACAGACCGTGAAAAGTGAAGGCTCCACAGTTAACAAGCGATGTAGAACCTAAATTTAAATACAGATCTCTGCTGATGTCAAGCTGCAGGCCCTTGGGCCACACCATTCAGCTTTGCAGCAGCCGCACCGAGCAGGACAGGACCACTGTCTGATACAGATAAGGGGTGCAGACATCTCAGGGAGCATTTATCAGGCCCAGTCTGTGGCAGGACTGCCAGCTCTGCCCCTGTCAGCAGGGAGATCAGGGTCATGGCGAGGGAGTGGTTAGAGAAAAGGCTCAGTGGGGCAACACTGGGAAATTCAAGTTTCCAGTTCCCTCTCCCTAGGTTCAATTTCCTGTCCCAGAAGAATGGGGTGCTATCTCTCCACCATATTAAGAGGTTTTTTTGGTGGTTTTTTTTTTTTTTTTTAAACTTTAGGGCTGTAACGAGAAAAGAAACAAATTCCCCGGACACCAGCCACACACAGCCAATTCTCTCACATACCTCATATTCGTCCTTTACAACAACCACACAAAGGAATCACCATTTCCCCATTTTACAGATGGGGAAACTGAGAATCTGCAAATGCCCCCAGGCAGTGGACTGGAGCGCAGGTGCACATTTAAGCCACCAGTCAGAAGCCAGGCCCTTCAAAATTCTGAGCCTCCAAGACCCAGGAAAAGAAAAGCATAAACATTCCCAAAACTCATCTCATGAAGGCTACAGAAAACTCCATTACTCTGTGAATCAAAAACGCTCATGATTGTCTGTTTGCCGTATGTTCCAAGCAAAACGTATTAAAAAAGTTTATGTGAATCACCCAGTGCACTTGTGCTGTGGTCAGAATTACCAAGCTAAAAAAGATTAATTTTTCTAAATACGCTTAATTGTCAGACACTGTAAAGGCTATAGCTAGTGTAACATTTCTGTTATCTTGGCTGACAGGCCCTCAAGCACACATACCTCCCCCTTCCACTTCTCCCTCTTAAGACTCTCTCTCTCACACACACAAACATACACACACACGCAGAGAGGCAGGAAGGTCAAGGGAAGGGGTCATGGCACCTTTGGCCTGAGGTCCCCACTAGAGAATCTGCCTTCCTTAGAAAATTAAAAGGACCTAAATGACACTGCAGGGAGAGTGGGGTGTCTCCCAGCACCCTCCAAGTGTTGGCTGGCACAGAGCGAACTCTCGTCCAAGTTTGCAAATGCTTAGCTAACAAAGATGGCATTATGCAAAAGACTGGTACACACTGCTGGTCTTGGAGTTCAAATGGAGTGACCACTGCCAAAAACTTTGTTTGGGTTCCCACCACTCCCCCAGCCTTCAAATAAAGGGCAAGGATTTGCAATTTGGGGTCTTGCCGCCACTTGAAACCCATTAAGGTAGCCGCATGGCCCGGCTTCTGGCAAAACGCAATTCCAGTTACTCATTTAGTGTTTAATTAGCTATCGAAAAAGGAGGCTGGCAGCTTCTGGGGTAAGAGGAACTGCAGAAAATGGGGGGGATCCCAAAGACGGGACCCAACACTAAGTTCTGAGCTCTAAGGGATGCTGGGAGAAAAACAACTATGTGTATGTTTTGTTTTTTTTAATCTACCACACAAGGGTGCTAAGGGTCAGAGCCAATGGCAACACTGTGAACTTGCCAGGACCTCTGGGCAGATAGCTAGCCTGGCTTATCGTAAAGTGAGCACACCCTCAGCTACTGGAGTCCAACTACAGGCCCTCTCCCCTATACCTGCCTATACTGCCACCTCTCGTCTCCTATTTCCCCCAAAGAATGATGGCAGCTGTGGACACTCCCTGCCTCACTCAGCACATCCAAGGAGAGCCCTCTCAAATATCACTTTGCTATTTCAAACCCACCAAGGACGCTGGGCCTCTGCCACACAGGCACAAATACCTCAGCTCATGTCCATGCCCATGACTCTGTGGCACTTTCCTACTCTGACCCAGCCTCCTAAAGACAAAGTCCCACAGCCGGGGGGAGAGAGGGCAGAGTCCTGCTGAGTAAAAACACAGGGGTAAGAGAGGCAGCCCGTTGAGTCAGGGTTCACAACAGCGGAGCAGAAAGGGGCCTTAGATCCTCAGATCAGGGACACTGAGGCTCGAGACTCACCAAGGTCACTAGACTCCCTGCTCATGACACTCCCCAAGTCAACCTGGGATCACAGATGGGCTTGGGATTTGGGCAGTAGAAATCATATACAAAGTCTCCTTTATGGGAGCACATTCATTTTCTGGAAGGTAGGTCCACAGCTTTTATCACACCACTGCACCATAACACACTCCCTACCCGGACCTGAGGCCTCACCTCCTCCATGATTCTGCCATTCACCTCTCAGAGACTTCAGTATAATTTCTCTGCTAAACTCACTTCCTCCTTAAATACATATGGCGCACCAACGAGGTGCCAGGCACACTTCAGGTCAAATGCAAATACCCTCCCTCTGTTTCACAGACATTCTTTCTCAAACAAGTGTGCCAAAAGCTGAGAGCTACAATCTAAATGACAGTGCCTAGCCAGCTCTACCAACTCCTGGCTACGTACCCTTGGACAAGGCATCTAAACTTCAGGCCTCAGCTTCCTCACCTGTAAAATGGGAGTAATAACAAAACCTGAGCCACAGGGCAGCTGTAAATGAACACGGGCAGTGCAAGGAACAATCACCCTTCTCTAGCACCTATGGCTCAAAGGCACCTCAGGGCCTTAGCTACTCCACTCATTCCTGAGACCAAAAGAAAAACACAAAATTAGCTATCACAAGGAGGGAAAGCATTGCCGGCAATTCAGTAAGGCACAAAAGACACTTCCATTAACCCCACAAACCCTGGAGGAGATGAAAGTGGGGAAGGTGGCCTGGGTACTGCTGGACCCACATAGGAGACACGCATTGGTGACATCAAATCTTAAATAAGTCATTTATTCCTCCTAGAAGGAAGGGTCAGCGCTCATCCAGTTGGGAGTACCTATATTCAAAGGCCAGGCCCCAGACTACAGGGTCTAATAGAACCCAAAGAGACCTCCAATGGGACTCGGAAGGGCTTTAGTCAACATTTCCAAGGTCTGAGGAGAACAGCAAGGAAAACCCCAGCAGGGACCCTACAGGCGGTTCTTCCAAGGCTGCAGGGGCCCTTCTGATGTAAAGCAAACCCATTTCTCAAAAAAGTTCACCCTCAGTACTGAATCCCCCCAATTTTCCACGTTATATGTGGTCGGCAGCTGGGCTCTGGGGCTTATGAACAATGAGCCAAGAACACTGAAGTTGCCACGTGTGAGGGGGGAAAATAGACTATGACTCAAATAAAAACTCACCAATTCAAAGAAAATTAACCCTTCCCCCTTCCCACTGAGTCACCTGGCTCAATTCCAGGGCCCCACAACCCAGGTCTTGACCTGGGAGGGCCTTTGAGATCACCTGACCCAGCTACCGGGGAAATGTGAAGAGGTACCAGATCACAGAATTGTCCTCTAAGAGAGGTGAAGACAGGCTCTGCCATTGGAGGTCCTTCTAAATCCCACAGGAGTCAAGGGACCCCCACTCCCCGGCACCCTTGTCAGCACTTACTACCTGCCAAGGGCCCATGTCTGGCACCTGGGATACATACCCTGGAGAAGCTTTGAATCTCCTTGATAGAAAACAGAAGGCCAGTTAATGCACATTTTTTATTTACATTCCATTTTGTTTTCTGAGAAGAAGCCCTGGTGGTACAGTGGTTAAGCACTCAACTGTTAAACCTTTCAGCTAGCAGGCAAAAGTGCTTAACCATCTGCGCCACCCAGAGACCCCAAGGCAACTAGTTATGCCACATTAAAGTCACCTTGCTCAAGATTGCCCAGCAAAAATTAAGTCACCAAAACAGCATCTTCCAAAATTCCACTCACTGTTCCTGCCCAGGTTACTCATGGGCCCCAAATTACCTATTTTTTCCTACCCATAGTTCCTCAACTCCTTCATTTGATTAGTGTAAGTCCCTACTATGTGCAAGGTATTGTGGGAGCTACAGAGATGAATAGCGCATGGCCTCTGCCATGGAAAAAATTAATAAGCTGAGGTTGGGGTAGCTAGGAAAGACAGATTTAAATGAGAAGTCAGTATAGGTACAAACAAAGGATACTTGCCATGGACCTCTGGGGCTGAGTCACAGTGGTGTTAGGAGCTCAATTCTGAAGTCACTCATGACTTGTGTTTAGATCGTAACTCTACCACTCACCAGCTGTGAATTAACCTCTCTGTGCCTCAGTTTCTTCATCTGCAAAATGGAGTTAACAATGTGCCTACTCTCACAGCAAGAATAAACGATGGAGGATATGAGGTACTGAACCTACTGAGCTTGACACAGTGGCCTGGCACATGGAAAGCCTCCAACGGATGCTTTCTATAGTGGTTTTTATAGACGCTGGGATGAAGCAGCAATTACAGCATGCAGAAAACTATAGAATCCGAATGAATAAGAGATTAATGCATTCCTCACAACTGGACCAATGAGCAACATTATGATAAATGGAAAAAAAAGATTGAAGTTGTCAAAGATTTCATTTTGCTTGGATCCACAATCAACAGCGATGGAAGCAGCAGTCAAGAAATCAAAACACGCGTTGCATTGGGCAAATCTGCTGCAAGGAACCTCTTCAAAGTGTTGAAGAGCAAAGATGTCACCCTGAAGACTAAGGTGTGCCTGACCCAAGCCCTTGTGTTTTCAATCACATCATATGCATGTGAAAGCTAGACAATGAATAAGGAAGACCGAAGAAGAGTTGACGCCTTTGAATTGTGGTGTTGGCGAAGAATGTTGAATATGCCATGGACTGCCAAAAGAACGAACAAATCTGTCTTGGACGAACTGGGGCAAGAATGCTCCTTAGAGGCAAGGATGGCAAGATTGCGTCTTACATACTTTAGACATGTTGTCAGGAGGGATCAGTCCCTGGAGAAGGACATCATGCTTGGCAGAGTACAGGGTCAGCGGAAAAGAGGAAGGCCCCCAACCAGGTGGACTGACACAGTGGCTGCAACAATGAGCTCAAGCATAACAACGATGCTGTGAGGATGGCACAGGACCGGGCCGTGTTTCGTTCTGTTGTGCACAGGGTCGCTGTGAGTCAGAACTGACTCGACGGCACCTAATAATAACAACAAGCATTCCAGGCAAGAGGAAGGGAGACCAGGCAGAGGCCACTGTATTAATTTTATTGAGAAGAAATTAGGGCTAACTGTGGGAACAGAGAAAACAGATGAAAATTTAAAGACAAAGAGAAAAGGTGGCTCCTTTTCCCAGGGAAGGTATTCCCTAATTTTCCAGTTGCTTCTCTGCTACCACCCCTCCGACTTCTTAACTCCCCTTAAACTCTTTCTCACCCCATTTATCAGTCCAACCCTCCTCCCACATGACCTCACCCTCAAGCCACACAACACCAAGGAAATCTCAACCCAGGAAAGAAGGCTTGGGTCCTCAAACCTTTGAACCTAGGCTCATGGTGTGACCTCATCATCTCTTGGTAGCATCTTCTAAATGCCAATACCAACCTCAGCAATCTCTATACAATTCTACTGCCATTCCTTAACAAATTACTGAACCAAATCCATGTATAAACTTTCACTGCCACCACGTCATTTCAAGAGCCCTGGTGGCAGAGTAGTGGTTAAGAGCGTGGCTACTAACCAAATGGTCCACAGTTTGAATCTATCAGCCGCTCCCTGGAAACCCTATGAGGCAGTTCGACTCTGTCCTACAGGGGTGCTATGAATCGGAATCGACTCAATGGCAACAGGTTCGGTTTTTTGGATATCGTTGCAAGATGGCAGACCAAACCATGAATTGTCAAAAGAAGTCTCACATTATTTACTAGAGTACCAAGCTCTGTTAACCTTGGGAACGTTAGCAGATGTTCTGTATCAAGAGATTTACTTGAAAAAGACATGTCCGCTCATCCCACTCCTCTAAAATTAAACATTTGCATAGTAGTAAAGGACTAGTTACACAAGAACTGTCTGTTTATAGATGTAAAAAAAGAAACGGTTTTTTAATAGGTAGGAAAATCATACTAACAAATTATTTTTATTGGGCTAATATACCTCTTAACCTCCCCCAACCTCTAGTTCAGGAAACCCTATGATCATCACCATCAGTTAGTTCCACGGGATGTTCCCAGAAGAACCACATCACAAGTAAACCAGTCACCTCTGCCTTCTACTATTAAAAGTTTACCAGGCTATAATATCATTCACCAGCTTCTCCTTTTCAATCCTGGAGACAGCACAAGAGCTGGTCAATTTCCTCAGAATTCCATTCTCAGGGCATTCAACTGTTCAGTCATAGCAAACTTTCATCACACTGAATATTCTCAAAACCAGTGAGCCTCCAGCTAAGTCTCTAATTCTTCGTATTACAGGAGTAACTTTCACCATGAAGCTATTCATGGTAATGGGATGTGACCACTTGTGAAACTAAACCAGATGGGTTCTGGACTCTTCAGCTAGTTCCAAGCTCTGCATGCAGGGGACACAGATGACCTGGCCGAGTGGGTTGGACCTGATAACATTCAAGTAACCAACTTCCACGCCTAGAGCATGAGTTCATCCCTACCCACCTCACGCAGAGAATAAGACCAAATAGATCACCTCCTACGTGCATGAGGACATACACACATTTAACCACGTACAGGGCCAACAGGAAGCAAGGACATGGACAGAGCCATGGAAAACCCTCAGACACATCCCCATCCATCTCTCCCAGACAGATCCTAACCTGTTTTGTCAGCTCATCAAGTCTGACTGCAACCCCCAGCTAGACAAAACTGGAGTCCAATTTTTCTTTTCTTTTTTGCGGGGGGGAGTGTAGGAGGGGGAGTGGACCTACTGTGGGAAATGGGATAATAAAAAACAAACATCCCTCTTAAAATCGCTTAACAATATTAAAAAACTCATCAAGACAGACTGTGAAAGATAAGACAGAAAGCACGATAATCTGATGAAATTAACCATCTTCACAAGAATATTTTGGGCATAAGATTATGGACCAGTCAGGGATCTCAAAGTGTAGTGTCTTGGTGGGCACAACACGAGCACCCCCTCCCTCCTATACACATACATGTTCCCTGACAAAACATAATTTGAAAGATTGGTCCTCTCAGAAAGTAGAATAGAGTCCACTTCACCGCATTTTCACTCCACTATCCTTTCTACTTCCAAATACAAGTTTCATATTCGCTTTTTTCTTTTGGTTGTAGACATTTTTTTTCTTTAACAAACCAACATCAAAGAGGCCCCATGTCACCTCACCTAACTGTCCACTCTTAACATAAAACTCACAGGGTTTCAAGGCCTGCACAATGCCATTACAATCCTCCAGACAGATATCTGAGCTCTTTAGCATAATTACAACTTATGAAATACAGTTCACCAAGTTAGAACCCTGCTGGAGGAGGGCAATGGTGGCAAGGGCAGGGGAGGTGGGCAGGAGGATAGAAACAAAGACAAGGAAAAAAATGAAGACCACTGCCAACTGGCTGTGTGTTTACTTTTGGTACTAAAGAAGTTAGAGCTATCCAACCCTGTAATTATTGCCAAGATTAAAAATTTGTTACTCACGTAATCATGAAAGGCTTTTGCTTCACTTGAATGTTCACAAGTATCTCGCCTTTCAGGAGCTGCACAGTAAAGGTCCCAAAATACGCTGCAAGTCAAAAAATAAAATAAGATCAAGTTACTAATTATTGCTTGTGTGCCCAACAGCAAATGCACAGTGCACAGTGCTAACAGTACTGAGGTCTCCAAAGGCTCCATCCCACCTTACCAGCCTTCACTGGGCAAATAAAACAAAACCAATCCAACCTCTTCTGGCAAGCCAGCCATTTGTAATAAGAGTAATAGGTCCCATCTACCAAGCACCTATTATGCACTAAATGCCCTGCACCCATGATTTACTTGTGACTGCCAAAGTGCTGCAAGAAGCCCTGGTGGTGCAGTAGTTAAGCACACGGCTCCTAACCAAAAGGTCGGCAGTTAAAACTCACCAGCTGCTCCACAGGAGAAAGACAAGGCAGTCTACTTCCATAAAGATGACAGCCTTAAAAACCCTCTGCAGCAGATCTACTCTGTCCTTTAAGCTTGCTAAGAGTTGGAATCACCTACAGGGCAATAGGTTTTGGTACTGGAGTACCATAAGGTAGGTGATTTTATCCCCCACTTTACACGTGGGTCAACTAAAGCTCAGAGAGCTTAATAAAATCCACTCGTAGTTACCCAGACAGGTACGGATCTGGATAAAAATCCATGCCTGTCTGATCTGTGTTCCTTTTACCACCCAAACCAAAATGGCTGCATATCATAAAAAGGTTCAATTATCAAAATCAGAACGTGATTCATATGCACAACATTCTGGATGACTCTGGCAATAAAAAGAACTTACCTTACTACCCACTGCTGTCGAGTTAATTCCAACTCACAGACACCCTATACGACACAAGGGAACTGCCCCAAAGGATTTCCAAGGCTGTAAATCTTTATGAAAGCAAGCTGCCACATCTTTCTGCCATGGAGCAGCTGGTGGGCTCGAACCACTGACCTTTTGGTTAGCAGCAGAGCGCTTTTAACCATTGTGTCACCAGGGCTCCTTAAAAGGAACCTAAAAAAAAAAATCCCAGAGCCCACACCCCACCCCTCCCATATCACCCTCACTCCCGCCCAAACCCTCCCACAGAGTACTCTCATGCAAAAACCACTCCTTCCCCCATCCATCCAAGAAGGAGTACCAATCAGCCATAGGACAGGTTTTGGATAATCTTTGACATTGAAATAGAGCCCTCCTCAGACAAACCTTGACCAGTCAAGAGTGGGAGGGGGAGAGCTGGCCTAGAAATCCCTGTCCAGTCCCCCTCCACAATTCTGTACGGTCACTCCAACACTGTGTATTAAAGGAGAACAGACATCCAAGTCCTCTGTCAACCAGTAAAGCCCTGCACAAACACGGGGTAGTCATTGGTATTAACAAGGGACCTTAGATATTGTCTCCTCCAACTCCTGCATTTTACAGATCAGGAGCCTAAGGTCCAGGGAGATGAATTGGCTTGACATGATCAGTAAACCCGGAACCAGAACCAAGGTCTGACTTACAGTCCAGTGCTCCTGGTCCCATCATGATCAGCACAGAAGAAATCATCTCAACTGCCAGCTCCGCTAATCATCAGGCAAGCCTCTGACTCAAGGTGTGGGAATAATGCAGCCTGCCCTCTCCCTACCAGCTCCACTGCTTCCTCCCTCTCCAGCAAGCAGCAGTCATTTGCTCAGCGTTAAAAGCATGAGGCAACTTCTAACCAACAGGACCACAGCAGTAACAGCCACTCAGAGCCACTGCTGCCTGAGCCCAGCACAACAGACTTTCTCCATACCTGGGGCCAAGACAAGGATAGAGAAATCCCAGGGGATTACATATATAACAGGAAAATCCAGGACTCTGGAGAGGAAGGCTAAAAGACAACCCTTTCTGTCTTCTGAAGCTGTATACGTTTCATGAACTCCTCCACACAAAAAAAGTGTTAATACTACAAACTCCCCAGCCCCTTCTAAGCAACATTTACTCCTAATTTTCTCTGAGGACCATAATCATCAGACCCCCAACTTCATCCACACACTCCTCTCCAAAAAAAGCAAAACACGTGTGAAAACCTATCACCCACTCATACAGGTAAAATCCTTACACCATACCACACACCCCCAACATTGGCTGTTCAGAGGATGGCAGAAATAATTAAAAACTCATTTTCGCTGTACAAGTTAGAATAGACACTTCATCCTCCTGCTGTTCACAGACTTGAAACAGTAACCTGAGCTGGCAGTCAGGTAAAAGTGCTAAGATCCCAAAGACGTGACACTCCGTTTTCCGGAACTCTACCGAAATTTCAAAAGCCACTCTTTCTTTTCCTTTTCAAAAGAATGTCAAAGGCTCCACCAGTCGGTCTCATCGACTACCCAGGTCATACACCCATGGCAGCTAGTTCAGCTGACCCAGGGCCCTCTCCTGCCTGCCACAAACCCAACACTGAGACTAGACTTGTGGTGGCATCCACAGGACCCAGGGACCTGATTAGAGAGTCACAAATGAAAAAGGAGCCCCTAACTACAAACTACAGGTGCTCTGCAAGGTCTACTCTGACCAGTTAAGGCTTGTGGCTTTAGGGATGCTTTGAGGCAGGGGAGGGGAAGAAGAGCTCACAGGGGAAAGGAAGGTCCAGTCAATCTGAATCAGAATCCTTAAAGGAAGCGGCAACCCTTCTTGCTTCTCTTCAGGGTGCTTAAAAAGGTCCCCAGGCTGTTTTCTCTCTTAAAGTTGTGAGCTCACACAAGAAAAACGGACAGGCCAGTTGTAAAACAGACCTGGTATCCACTCCACTCCACCCTAACTAAAATAGCATGCAAAATTGACAAAAATCCTTCAAAGTTTTTCCAAGCCCCCTGCCTAGTGGCCCAAACTGAGACAGAAAAGTAAGGAGTTGCTCCCCAACACCAATCACAACGTAGTCAGTTTTCAAGAAGTGAAGAAATGAAAGGAGGCGAAAACTTTAGACACTAGGCTCTTCTCCCCTTTTTCCTCCTCCACCAATCCTGACCTGAGCACTCTGCACTGTGCACAGCTGAGGGTTAAGAGATGTAGGGCCTGCTTCTAGCCTTCTGTCTTTGTTCCCTGAGACCCAAGCCTTAGAACAAAACAAACACAGACAAAACTATCACACAAACTTACCACCACCATGAGTGCAAAAACCCTGGCGGTTCTCCCAACGTGATGTTTTTTTCCCATCGAATCTGGAAAGGAGAGCAAAGGCAGTTTAGAGGAGCAGAGAGGAGGAGTGGGCTGGGGGCTTCCTAGAGCCAAAAGGCTGTGAAGACCAACTAACAATAAATGCCAAAAGGTGATAAAAATTCAAAATGGTGGCCACAGTGGCTGCTCCTGAAAACAAAGGCTCTAAGAATAGTGGGGAGGGGGTGTGTCAAGAAACTGGATGCTGGGGGGAGTTCCACTCACCTCCGACAAGAAGGTCTGTGCAGATTTCTGTGCTCCTACGTGCAGTAAATATTCATAGACGTATAAAGCTAACCTGGAAAGTGGGCAGGGGGCGAAGAGAGAAAGAAGGCGTCAGATCACTCGGGCTCTGGCTCCCGGACCCTGCCACCCGGCTGTGAGCCCTATCCCCGCTGTCCCATTGTGCCCCGACTCGAGGCAGGCAGTTCAGCACTGCCTGGGGTAGCGGGGTCTGAACAGTTGGGGGACGAGTACAAGGGACCCGCTTCCTCAAACCGTGGGGGCTGGAGAGTAGCCCCCAAACTTGAACTCCTAAGTGGCAACCAAGACTAAACCCACCTAGGTCTCTCAAACTCACAAGTCACCCGACCCCCAGCCGCCCTTCTTTTCTCTACCTACTCCTTGTCACCATCCTCCACCCAGCTTTGGGGGTCCAGGAGACTTAGCTCTGAACTCCGGCGCTCCGCGAGCTCTGGAGAGGGCAGCAAAGCACCACCTTCACCACCTCCCCCCGAAACAATTGTCCCCCAAGCCTAGGGCCAAACTGACGCCACCGTCCCTGCTCAGCCCGGTGCCCCAGAGGGCGAAGGGCCGGCGGTGAGGCCGAGGGCAAGAAAAGGAGAGCGCTCCCGCCCGAACAAAGCCCCGGCACGCACTCCTCACGCCGCGGGCGGACAAAAGGAGCCTTCGGGGCTGCAGAAGCCACGCGCCCCCTGCCCGCACCCGGTGGGCAAAGTGTGGCCACTGCGCCGAGCGCCCGGGATGGGACCGGCGCCGAGGCGCGCGGGACCTCGCCCACCCCTCACCCCGGGGCCCCGCGCGCGGCCCGCCCTGCGGCCAGCAAGTTCCCCCTCCCCGCCGGCGCCCCCCGTCGCCCCTTCCCCGATGCCCTAACCTCCGCCAGCTCCCAACAATGGGGTCTTCCACGCCGCCTACCTCGGCCTCGGG
The DNA here is from genome assembly GCF_030014295.1 of Loxodonta africana. Classification (NCBI taxonomy): domain Eukaryota; kingdom Metazoa; phylum Chordata; class Mammalia; order Proboscidea; family Elephantidae; genus Loxodonta; species Loxodonta africana. The sequence continues at coordinate 92,648,748 of NC_087344.1, forward strand.
GAAGGAGCCAGACAGGCGGCGCTGGGGGCCCCGGAACGCAGCAGTCCCAGACCCCCGCCCGCCCGCCCACCTGCCTCCCACCGCCCGCAGCCCGGTGAAGGCACGGCCGACACTTGGAAAATACGGCTTACTTTTCCCGAGCCTGCCCGTCCGAGGGCACCGCCGAGCCTTTCCCTTTGGCAAACATGGTTTGCAGAGAAGAAGGCGCCGAACCTTGCTGCTGCCGCCGCTACCGCTCCGGCTGATCCCGAGCTGCACCCTAGCTCCCGGCCCCCTCCCCGGCGCTCGCTCGCTCGCTCGCGCTCTCCTCGCCGCGCTCCCCTCCCTCCCCCCCAGGCGCTGGCTCCGCGCTCTTTCCAGCTGTCAAAGCGTCAGCCCCGGCCGCGGCCCCATCGCCCTGGAACTCCTCCCGCGCCGGCTCGGCCTGGGGCTGCCGCCGCCGCCGCCGCTGCGCGCCCGCCCGCCTGGCTGCCCGCTCGCTCGCGCGCCCGCCCGGCTCCGCCTGCGCCGCCCTCTGCGCCTCCGGCACCGCTGCCGCCGCCGCTGCCGCTGATCTACTTGGAGCTCAACCGAACGTGGCTACCCGGGCGAGGGAGCGAGGCGGGCGTCAACGTCCCGCGATGGATGGCCGCCGCGGCCAATCGGCGCGCGCGGGGGCGGGCCCGGGACCGCCCGGGAGGGACGCCCTGTCAGCGCCCGGCAGCGGCAGTCCCCGCTGCGGCCGCCTCTACGGAGCCGCTGCCGCTGCTCCCGCGGGCGAATTTGGGGAGTCCAGGGGCGCAAGCCTCCCTTTTCCGTAGATGTGTGTAGAGGGCACGGGTCGGGAGGGGGCGCTCTGGTGTCCGGGCCCCAGCGAGGAGGGGGATTTGACCAGCGCTCCCCGCGGCGTGGACCACTGGGGAGGGGGGCGCTGCGGCAGTGTCGGAGGGGAGGGGGCTCGGACCCCCGAGCCGAGCTCCGCTAGCTCTCTCCTGCCACGTCCCTCTCCCTTATCTGCTCCTCGCCTCCCCCCGCCGCGGCCCGCGCCCGCCCAGCCCTTATCTCCCCCTCCCGCTGAGCCGCCCTCCCCCTAGGCTCCAACCACGACCCCCTCGCCGACTCCAGCTCTGCTCCCAGCTTCCCTCCCCAGCCCACCCGCCCCGCCCACGGTCCTCCTTCTTGCCCAGTCTAGCTTCCCAGCGCCGGGCCCGGGACTCCACGCTGAGAGCTGGGCGGCTCGAGCCGGCGCCCTAGGCGCGCGACTGTTCCTTTACTAGATCATTAAAATACTTTGGAAAACCCCAAAGTGGAGCCGCGCGAAAATAGCCCATGGCGTGCTTTGGGGAGCCAGGAGGAGGGGACGGAGGACTTAGGCTAGAGGAGGAAGAGCTATTTCTCCCAAATTTCCAAGGTTTGCCAGTCCTGGCAAGTTAGCCCCTCGGCTTCTCCACGGGAAACCTTGCTATTCCGGGGCAGGGGGGCGTCACCTGAGAGGCCCGCGATGCAGAATGCGCGCCACCAGAAATCTGCAAACTTCAAGTAAATGGAGCTAAATTGGGGAGTGGGGGACGAGTCAAGCATGGGGGGAGGGGAAGCTTCCATTGTCAGTGACCCAGGTGTACAATGGGAAATTGAGAGGGGAGCTGGAAGAGTGACCCAGCTATTTGCTGCTGACTCCTTTCTGCCCACTCTGAGAACTCCGAGGACACACTATGTGCACCTCATTAGAGACTCTAAAATTAGAACCCGTTGAAATAGGGGAAGGGTTCCCCATTTTCAGACTGTTTTGGAGCTCAGTTCTCTTTAAATGCGATAAAGCACAGTGGGTACTGTCCCTTTAAAAGAGTCAAGCAGAAAAAGCTGTGTAAGCGCTGATTGGCTGGCTGTTTGGATACATCTTTAGGGGAGCCTTGAAACTGTTAGCCTAGGTTGATTTTTTTTTTTTTTTTTTTTTAACTGCGCTGTTCCAATAAACAAGTAACGCCCCTCCCCCTAACATGCCTCTCACCAAACAATTAAAGGATAGGTCAGTGTCCTGGGGAAAACACGTTGCAAGTAGGAAAACTCAAAACTAGATTTCAACAAAATAAATAATTCTCTACCATTAAAGTTTGCTTATTTTGATGTGTAAAAGAGAGAAAACCCAGTAACCAAAAAGAGAGAAAAGGGGCTTTTAAAAGAAATGCCCCGCAGCAAACGGATCTGCATTGGTTCAGGAAGAAGACTTTGGGTACATTTTTGGAATAATGTTCTACTCTAGTGTAATAGCCTACCTAAATCAGAATATAGCCAGGCCCTGCGGACGCCTCTGGACTCATGCTGCTTTCTGTCCAGACGCAGAGCACACAGAGGAAAGGACCAGAAAAAGAGAGACACAGCTGTAGCTTGTGTCTGTGTACTAGCCCCCGAGTTTAAAGGTTGTTTTGTGAATGAGGAAGGCGTGGAAGTTGAGAGGGAATTAAAATACATCGATAGGGGAGAGAAGGAAATAATTACAGTTATTTTTTCCCCTAGGCGGTTTAATTTAATAGGGCTAACTTAAGGTACCTTAGAGCCCAAACTAATTAAATTGGCCTGCTCATACCCTTTCCCTGGACTTCCTTCTCTTTTTGATGGGCTAGAATCCACTCAGTGGCAGTGGTTTGGTTTGGTTTTGGTTTAGGAATGGCCAGGATTGGCTTGTCAACAGACTGACTCACAAGAAGCCTGACTCATCTTGTGTCTGCAAGACTCACAAATTAGAGTATTGGTTAGGTCCTGGCTAAAGGAAAACACTGCTCTTCTCTAGCCCTACCATGTTGAGAGTCTCTATACGAGGTTAGCCGTGCCCTGTCAGGGTTAGGGCTGGAACATAAGCATATCTATTCTGGTCTCAGTTTCCTCATCTGTGAAATGGGAAAGAGATCTTCTTTTAGAAGATCTTTAAATTCTCTTGAGAGTCTGATGTTCTATGATGTCAAGATTTCCCTGGAAAAGAGACTAAAAGCTTCCGTGCAGAGCATGTGTGGCAAGCAGAAAAAAACAAACCCTATCCATCAAGTTGGTTCCTACCCATGATGTCTCCACGTGTGTCAGAGTAGCAATGTACTCCATATGATTTTCTTTTCCTTATTGTGGTGAAAATATACATAAAATATCTACCATCTGAACAATTTCTACATGTGACATTGATTTCATTCCTCAAGTTGTGCAACTATCCTCCCTATCTTTTTTCAAATTAAAACTCAATGCCCCCTGGCAAAAACTCCACCTTCCCCCCTCACTTCCACCTCTGGTAACTACTAATAATCTTTTTGGTTTCTATATATTTGCTCATTTCCACAGCGTTTTCAATGACTGACTTTTCAGAAGTAGATTGCCAGGCCTTTCTTTCAATGCACCTCTGGGTGGACCCTAACTGCCAACCTTTCAGTTAAGCACTTGTGCCACCCAGAAACTCCCATGGCAAGCAGAGAGGGGTGGTATTTGAGAAACCTGTGCACCCTGTCCCTGAAGTCTGCCCTTTGCTGGGGCTTGACATAGAGAGAGGCTTCCGGTGGATTCATGGTGAAGCTGAGACAGTGGGAAGACCCGTGCAGAGAGAGTAGGGAGGATGTCTTAGCCCACCAGCCTGCTGATGAGAAGGGAGCTGATGAGTTCCTGGGACAAAGGACCGCTCAGCCCAACTAGGTGTGTAGCTGCTGGCACAGTTGTCCAAAATGAGGTTGAATCAGAGCCAAGTCCTAACACCCAAGAACAGATTTTGATGCCCCGACATACCTTTCCCCACTGGACATCCCAGCCCCCACCTTTCCTGGACCACATCTTTGAGCGTGGTGTCTCTCTGCCTGTCATGCCTCCTGCTCCAACCTCTTTCTTCCACCATTCCTGGAGGCTAGCCTCCACTCCAGTGCAGCCTCCTCTAAAACCTCTTGGTTCACTCCCTGAGCTGAACTCATCCCTCTATCCTACTTGGTCTCATTTTGCTTGAACTTTCATAGTAGCTCTCCATTCATTCTGCCCATTGTTATAGCCAGTTGTTTACTGTCTATCTTCCCTACCAGACTGTGAGGGCAGGAACTAGGTCTGAGTCATCCATGTGCCTCCAGCACCCAGTACAGGTTCAATACCTGTGTGTTGAATATTAACATTCAGTGTAGCACCAGGAGCTGTGAAGAACCAAGAGGAAAAAACAGTGCCGTCCCCAAAGTAGCTCTGAGCACCACAGGGAGATAAGAACAAATGCAACCAACAATAGGACAAGATAAGACCACTCCCCCAGCCCAACCCCACCCGCCTAAGATACAGCCACCTGGAACCACTTCACTTTCAGTTCCTAGAATGCACCCTAGGCTGTTCCTTCCTTAATTCTTTTCTTCTTTCTTTTTTCTTTATTCCTTTCAGGACATGGTTATTGAGCACCTACTATGTACCAAGTACTGCTGTAGGCGCTGGGTAATAAACCAGACAAAAATCCTTACCCCACGGAGCTCACATTGTTGTGAAATTCTCTGCCCCAAAGCCTCTTCTTGTGACAGACTCCTCCAAATTCTTCTAAAATCCAGCTTGGACAGGTATCACCTCCCCCCAGAGAGCCTTCCTAGGAAACCCTTTCTGAGCTCCCAGCTTGAGGCAGGCGTCCCTCCTAGACCTTTGCCTCTTCCTGACCGAGACTGATTACTGAACCAACAACTGCATGGCTGTTGTGTGTGTGTCTGTGTGCCCATGGAACGTGCGCTTTTCTGGGTCAGGGAACAATTGTCATTCACCTCCCGACCTCCAGCGCCCAGCAACAATGGTGAAACCAATGAAAAAACAAACGAACAGTTAAAAGTTGGACTACTAGCCAAAAGGTTGGAGGTTTGAACCCACCCAGAGTGCCTGGGAAGACACGCCTGGCAATCTGCTTCTGAAAGGTCACAACCTTGAAAACCGATGTAGCGATTCTACTCTGCACACATGGGATTTCCATGAGTCAGAATCGACTCAACCAGCAGCTAACAAATTCAACAACGACAGTGGAGGGACAGACAGGTGAGGTGGGAGCTGGGAGGAAGGAGAGGTGAATTTCTGATTGAGGTTAGAATGGGCCACCCTGTCCTCTCTGAGCTGCCAAAACTGGGGCAGCAGAAATCCAGGGTTCTGAGATCAGGTTGCTGGGAACCAGGCCTATAGAAGGTGGCAGTTAAAACACAGGGACTTCAGGCCCATAGGCTTAACTCAGGAGGTTGTGCGTGACCACCAAGGATGCCAGAGGATCTTGTTTCTGCTCCCTGATCTATTTCAGTGTTCCTCACAGCTGCTGGCAGGATGGGGGCTCCCCTCCAGGGCCTGTTTGGATAGAAGCTGCACCTCTAGCTCATCCCCCTCCTGCCCCCAGCACACTTGCCCCTGGAATTTCATGGAGGATCTGCCAAGTGAGACTCGGGCCCAGGCTGGTCAGCCCTGGTTTTAGCTGAAGTTTCACCAAAGGCATCAGGGGCCACAGTGGAAGGTGTGCAAAGTGCAGAGTTCAGAGACCTGGCTTAGAGACCTCCACTGCCTAGCAAGGGGCCACACCTCTCTGAGCCTCAGTCTCCTCATCTGTGAAATGGGGATGGTAATGCTCATGTCAAAGGAAGGTTGGAAGGATGAAGTGAGGGAACCAATGGAGTCACCTACTAAGCTATCAGTAGATGATTATTTTGGCTGAGCCCAGGGATCTGAACGCCTTTGCCTTTGAACAATGGAGAGCAGCCCCTTTGAAAAGTTGGAGACTCAGTGGAGATAACTGGGGGAACATATTGCAAATTGCAAAAACGATGATTATTTCTGATGTTATTAGCACAAAAGAGCCAACAAACAGAGAGGTGCTAAGAAAGAAGGAAGTGGATTTAAGTTTAAAACCAAGTGTGTTTCGAAAAGTCTTCCAATGGATTTATACTTTCCCTGAGCAATGTGTCATAGCAAAAGAGGTTTTAGGCAGTTTAAAGAATAGGCTTAGTTCAGTCTAGAAAGCACCTACTATGTGCTCAGCCCCAAGCCAGGGACCCTGGGGAGTACAAGAAAGTACAAGACAAGGTCCTGACACAAGCTGCTGGGGAGAGGAAGTTGAGCCTTGCAGGTTTCTGCTGCTCCCCCTCCTCCCCATCCTCCCCTCTGGAGTAACCATGCCTTTGAGTTCACTCTCCTTCCACGCATCCATGACACCTTCTGCAGTGTCCTGGAACTGGGGTACTGTCCCCCTTGCATTCCTTAGAATCTGTGCCCTTTGCAGGCCAAGTACTCCACCCTGCCTTGGACAAGCGTGGCTCTGTGGCTCTATTGTCACTCACCTGCCACCCTTTGCTCATGCTGTTCCCCCAGACAGAGGCATCTCTCACTCGCTTACTAGCCCTGGTCTCCAATCACGCATCCTCAGAACCCCTTTCTACTGAACCCATATAGAATGGCACCTGCCCCCCGATCCTGTTCTATTTTTCTCCATAGCAACCGTCACCACCTGACTTATTATATGCTTGATTGTTTGTTTTTTTCTGGCCTATTTTCCTCATTAGAATTTACGCACTCCGGGTGTTTTATCTCCACTTTTAGCGTAGGTAAATTTTGTTAAATGTTGAATAAAATAATCCATTTATCCAATGCATCCTGCATATCTGGTACGGGCAGGGCATCGTGGAAGGTGCTGAGAATGCAGTGGTGAAGAAGACTATCCTGGGCTCCTTCCTTGTGGAGTTTACAGCCCAGCAGGAAAGACGAGAGTTGATGCAATAATCCCACAGATAAATATGTCATTACAAACTGTGCTGAGTGCTGTGGATGAAGAGTAGAAGATACTGTGAGAGCAAGTAACAGCAAACCTGATCTGGTGGGGGGGGGGCAGTCAGGGAGGGCCCTTCTGAGGAGGTGACAGTTGAACTCTAAAGGATGTGTAGGAGCTGATCATAGGAAGGGCAAGGGGATGTTCCAGGCAGGAGAGGGAAGCATCTGCAGCACAGAGAAGCCCTGCAGGTGGAGTAATTGTTAGCTGGTCCTTGCGGTCGGAGGAGAGTGCCCAGCAATTCTGCTGGTGTCCCCCGCACTGCTACCAGAGGTTCATCCAAGGCAGAAAGCAAGAGCTCCTTGGTGCAGCTGAGGTGAGGTACTGTGGGGTAACACCTCAGGAAGCAGGATGCTGCAGCAATGCCTGGAGTCACAGCTGGACTTCGAGCTCTGACGTAGGGCACTAGAGGGGTCCAAAGAGGGAATGACATGGGATTTCAAGGGGGTATCTAAACTAGCCCTTTGGGGGTGGAGTAGGAGGTGGTCAGGGAAAGCTTTCTGGAGGAGATCAAGTCTAAATTCAAGTTTGAGTCCGCGTGGGGATAGAAGGAATATATTTCAAACAGAAAGGTCTACATTAATTAATTATTCAACTGAGCCTGGGTCATTCAGGGCCTTGTGTGTCATGGTAACAAATTTGGTCCTTGTCCTACAGGTGCAGAATCCACTGCTTTTGGGTCAATTCCGACTCATAGCGACCCTATAGGACAGAGTAGAACTGCCCCATGGAGTTTCCCAGGAGCACTTGGAGGATTCAAACTTCTGACCTCCTGGTTAGCAGCCTTAGTACTTAACCACTACACCACCAGGGCTTCCATCCTACCGGCAGGGGGCTTTAAATAGGGGAGTGGTCTATTTGTGCTTAAGAAAGATCACTCTGGGCCAGGCTGTTATTGACAAGCAAGACTGGGGAGCAGTCAAGGACCTGCAGCAGCAGGTGGTAAGAGGGGCTGGGAGCATGGAGAGAAGCTGATGGATTTGAGAATTCTCTGGGCTTGGTAGGAGCCCTGGTGGTGCAGTGGTTAAGAGCTCAGCTACTAACCAACAGGTCAGTGGTTTGAATCCACTGGCTGCTCCTTGGAAACACTATCGGACAGTTCTACTCTGTCTTATAGTGTTGTTATGAGTCTGAATCGACCTGATAGCAACAGATTTGGTTTTGATTTTTGGGCTTGGGAGGTGAGATGTCAAAGATGACTCCTAGGCTCTGGCTTGGGTGATGGTAGTGCCCTTCAATGAGCCAAGGAGCCCAGGAAGGGCAGCAGGTTTGTGGGTGGGGAGCGTGATGAGGTCAGTCGTGTACATGTTGAGTTGGAGAAGCCCGTTAGCTACCCAGGCACAGACATCCAGGAGACACGTAATGATGGGTCTGGAGCTCGAAGAGAAGTATGGCCTGGAGACCTAGCCTGGGGAGTCGTCAGCATCTGGAGTTTAGACTCAAGCCTTGTTGTTGTTGTTAGGTCCGGTGGAGTTGGTTCTGACTCATGGCAGCCCTATGTACAACCGAACAAAACACTGTCCAGTCCTGTACCTTCCTCACAATTGTTGTTGTTTGAACCCATTATTGCAGCCACTGTATCAATCCATCTCCTTGAGGGTCTTCCTCTTTTTAGCTGACTCTCTACCAAGCATGATGTCTCTACCGAGCATGACTGGTCCCTCCTGATAACATGTTCAAAGTACATGGGACAAAGTCTCTCCATTCTTGCTTCTAAGGAGCATTCTGGCTGTACTTCTTCCTAGACAGATTTGTTCATTCTTCTGGCAGTCTGTGGTATATTCAATATCTTTCACAAACATCATAATTCAAATGTATCAATGCTTCTTCGATCTTCCTTATTCATTGTCCAGCTTTCGCATGCATATGAGACAATAGAAAATATCATGGCTTGGGTCAGGCGCACCTTAGTTCTCAAAGTGACTATTTTTAACACTTGAAAGATGTCTTTTGCAGCAGATTTGCCCAATGCAAGATTTCTTGACTGCCACTTCCATGGGTGTTGATTGTGGATCCAAGTAAAATGATTCAAGCCCTGGGGGTAGCTAGAATGACCCAAGCAGAGGGTGTGAGAAAGATGATAGGTGGACACGGTGCAGAAAGTTACAGAACGCCAACCTCTAGCAATGGACAGAGGAGGCTAAGGAAGGTTTCCCCTGCAACTTTTGCCTCCCAGAGTTTCAGGGGCTCTACTCTCTCCTGATTTTCCTCCTTCTCCTCTGACTGTTCCTCGTGTTATCTTTTGAAGGATCCTTTTTCTCCAGCCTTCTTTTAAACTTTTATTAGTCATAAGCTGTTGCTGATACAATGTTACATAACAAATATCCCCAAAATCTCAGTGGCTTATAATGAAAATAATTTATTTCTTACTCTGCTTCAGGTTGCAGATCAAGTTCAGGTCTGCTCCATGGGTCTCTCATTCCAGGGCCCAGGCTGAAGGACAGAGGCTGCCTGGCATGTTCTTTCCAGAGTGTTGTTGTTAATTACCATCAAGTCCATTCTGACTCATGGCAAACCCATGTGTTACAGAGTAGAAGTGCACCGTAGAGTTTTCTTGGCTGTAATTTTAGGGAAGCACATCTCCAGGCCTTCCTTCCACTGCTGGGTGGGTTCAAACCGTCAACTGTTAAGTTAGCAAAAAACAAAAATCCGTTGCCATCTAGTTGATTCCGTAGTGACCCTATAGGACAGAGTAGAATTGTCCCATAGAGTTTCCAAGGAGTGTCTGGTGGATTTGAACTGCCAAACTTTTGGTTAGCAGCCAAACACTTAACCACTGGTGCCACCAGGGCTCCAGCTGACCACAAACCGTTCGTGCCACTCAGAGACCTTCTTTTCAGAGTAGCCAAGGCAATCCATGCAAGCATCACATCTGCTTGCAAGTCACATGACCAAGCCCAACATCAATGGGACAATATCAATGGGACCACAGAGGTGGAGTGAATATTTGGTGAACACTAATACAATCAGCCAAAGGAGCCCTGGTGGTACCATGGTTAAGTGCTCCACAATTAAAGAAAAGGTTGGTAGTTCAAACTCTCCCAGCCTCTCTATGCTCTGTAGGAAAAAGACCTGGTGATCTTTCCCATAAGATTACAGCCTAGAAAATCCTTTGGGGGAAGTTCTACTCTATCACATGGGGTCACTATGAGTCAAAAATCATTTGGGGAGCAGAAGCCAAATCATGGCGATGGAGGAGTAGGAGAGGAGACCAATGAAGACAGTAAGTACAGACAACTCTCTCAAGAAGTTTGACTGTGAAGGATGGTAAGAGACAGGTCAGCGCCCCAGGAATAAGGAACTGCGCCGTTTTGATTGAAGAGGGGAGAGACTAGAACTGTGTACATGGTGATTGGAAAGGGCCAGTAGAGAAGGAAGAACTGAAGGTGCTGGATGGAGGTAGAGGATGATGTTAGAAGGAAGTTCCTAGAAGATGGAAAGGGAAGGGACTCATCACAGATTGATAGGCACCTTCACTTCTCTCTGGGAATGCAGAGAGGAGTAGACCCTCGAGGTGCTCACAGACAAGGGAAAGGAGGCTTTTCAGAGGAGGTAAACTTGGAGTAGCACATTTAAAGGATGAGTAGGAGTTTGCTGGGCACACCCAGCAGTGGTAAAGGCATCCTAGGCAAAGGGAACAGAATGAGCAAAGGCACAGAGCATGAGATAGCCAACGTGTTAGAACACCACTGTTGGCCTAGCATGGGTGGTGCATGGGGCACAGGGAAGGGCGTGGTGAAGGACAAAGCTAGAGAGGGGGACCAGGGAACTTCTCAGACCTTTCCACGTCTGACTTCATGTGTGTCTGCGGACTCTGAGCCCAGCTGGGACATCTTTAGACCCTGAGGGGCAGCCAAAGACTGTGTCTTGTTCATCTTTGTGTTGCCCAGTACCTGGTATATGCATGTGCTAAATGAGCGAAGGGTCCATGTTTTGTGCAAAGTGTAACAGAATAATTCTATGTTGAGCGTGAATGTTATGGATATTGCAAAGTTTCTTCATCTGAGGTCATTCATTCTATTAGGGCCGTGTGCCAGACACTATGCAGGGCTGGGAGGTCAAGGGCAGACCAGGCATGGGAGGAGTGCTCAATGAACGTCAGTTATGCCCCTGCAGAGTCCCATGTTCAAAACCTCCTTGTAGCTACCCCTCCTGCAGGGCTCCATTCCTCCCATCAGCCTGAGTCGAGTCGGGGGCTGAGAGGACCCTAGAGACACACCAATGAAGGCATGTGCCAGTCGGCAGCCCTCTCACCTTCGCTATCTGGGGCACCCAGAGCAGAGCTCAGAGGCTCGTTCTCCAATTCTGATTCCCGTTTCCACGGAAACAGACATCGGCAACCGTCAAAGTCTCAGCTTTCAAACACAGGTCTCTTCCAAAACTTACTCTCACGTGATGTAAAGGCTCCATGATTGTCAGAGCTGCAGGAGCCTTAGAGAGTGTCCCACACCCCAGCGTGATGTCAGGAGGGGGCTGAGGCACTGCAGGGCAGAGCCAGGGCTAGAACAGAGGGCTGGCTCCCAGCACAATGCTCTGCCCTTCATCCAGTGTTGCCCCCATCCTAACCCCATTAGCCTGGGCCTCAGTTTATGCATCTGTATAATGAAGAAACAGTACCTGATGTCTCTCAGGGTCCTGTCAGCTCCATGCAAGGGAGCCTAGAACAACGGGTGTAGAGGGTGGAGGGTGCTAGGACTAGGAGCTTGACCTAGCACAGACAGTTGCCTCCAAGGTTCCTCCTCCAAGGAGCCCTTGCTGGAACCCAAGACCCACTTCCTGGTCACTGAGGCTGGGCCCTGCCTCAGAGGACATTGAGAGGAGGAGATGAGAGAGCACCAGTCACCCATGAGCACTGATCTGGCACAGAGCAGACGTGCAGGAAAGGGGCTGGCTATGTGCTGACCATTGGGCTTTGCCTCTCTCTGCCTCTGGAACTCTGTCTGCTCACCCTCCCTAGGGGGTCTCCACCTTCTTGTCTGCTCAGTCTCTGTCTTGTGATCTCTCACACTCTTTATCTCTGCATCCCTGTTTATTTCTGCCTCTTTGTCTCAATGTCTTAGTACATACAGTTGGCTCTGGGCAACTGTCTCTCCATATAGTTGGCTCTAGCCTCTTTCTGTGGGCTTCTCTCTGGGTTTAGAAGATTCTCCCACTAGGATGTAAGGCCCGTGAGGTCAGACGTTTTGTCTCTCTTGTTCACTGTTGAATCGCCAGGGCCTAGGACAGCACCTGGCACATAGTTGGTGCTTAACAGCAACTGTTGATCTCTCTGTCTCTCCCCCTTCCTGCGTATCTTTGTCACCCTTGATCTCTGTCCTCTCTCCTGGCCTCAGCTGCAGTTTTGTGTATCTTTTTACTTCTGCTTCTTTCTTTCTCTTTGTCTTTCTTTGTCTCTTATCTCTTTTGCTCAGTCTCTCTCCTTCTCTCCCCCCTCACTGTTCTCTGTCTCCGCCTGCCTCTCTCTTACACATGCATGTACACACACATAAAACCATCTGTGGCATTCTTTCCTGTAAATGTTTCCTAGGTTGATGAGGGTTTAGGAAATCTAACTTCACGCCTTCAGTTCCAACCCTCAGAGAGCCGCCTACATACACATTTCCCCAAAAAAATTACCATTATAAACAGGCCCAGGCATTGGGACAGCCCACAGCAAAACTGAGAAGTCAGCAATTTGTTTCTGATGCTTCAGCTGGCTCCTGAGTCACTGTTTTCCTCCACTCAGTGCCCCACGCAGAACAGCACGACCCCAGGGCCAAAGGCTGCCCTCCTAATAGCCTGCTCTGAGGAAGAGCCCAACACCAGCCTCTGTCCCTAGGGTGGCTCTAGTCACCCTCAGACTTCTTCAGCGCCTGTCTAAAAGGTTTTTCTCTTGGGGGAACGGCTGTGGGGGAGTGGAAATGAAGAGCTTTACCCCAGGAAGAGGAGTTTTAGGCCCCAAGAAGCGAGAACTGGCAGTTTTTTTTTTTTTTGGGGGGCGGGGGAGGGGGGTCAGAAAAGAGGTTTCATGCTCCTGGAGACCCCTAGAAACCAGCCTGTAGACAGTCCCCTAATCGACACACAGCATGATATGGTGGTGAGAACATGGGTGTGGAGACTGTTATGGACTGAATTGTGTCTCCCAAAATATGTGTTGGAACCATAACCACTATACCTGTGGATTTAATTCCATTTGGGAACAATGGAATTGTTTTCTTTGTTATGTTTATGAGGCCATATCGGTGTAGGGTATGTCTTAAACCTAAAGACTTTTGAGGTACAAAAAGAGCAGATTAGACACAGACAGAAGCAAGCACAAATGGGGCCAAGATAGATGCCACATGGAGATTTCCAAGGAACCAAGGGACCCTGGGGCTAGAGAAACAGAAACAAGGATTTTCCCTCAGAGCCCACAGAGAGCTTTCCCCAAGACCTGGTGCCCTGAATTCAAACTTCTAGCCTCCTGAACTGTGAGAAAATTAATTTCTGCTCTTTAAAGGCACTCATTTATGATATTTTTGTTATAGCAGCACTAAGAAACTAGAACAGAGACCAACAGAAGACCTGGTTCAACCTCAACCCTACCCCTTACTTGCTGGTGGCATTGGGTAAGTTATTTAACCTCTCCGAGCCTCAGTTTCCTCATTTGGAAAATGGGGGTCATGATGGAATGGCCTTCTACAGACACAATATGGTGTCAGCGAGGTGGCAACACCTTGCAGGGCTGGGACAATGCTCTCCAGGAGGCTGTATATGCTCTAAACCAGTGTCCAATATGTGATACTGTTTCTCCCATAGCTAGGATTCACGGGTCCAGGAATCAAGGGATGGAAATGGGAGTGGCACCACTCACTATTACGCCTAGTGACCCACTCACAAGATTTTTGCTTCCTGTTCCTGCGCCCTTATGCTCTGTGAGTCTGGAAGTCTTAGTTTCGAAGGGAGGAATGCTCCCACCTGGAGACACATCACTGATTCCATTGAACTGGAAGCTAAGAATGCCACCTGGCCACTTCAGGCTCCTTATGCCCCCGGATCAACGGGCAAAGGAGGGAGTTGCCAAACTGGCTGGTGTGATTGATCCTGATTACCGAGAGGAAATCAGATTGATATTACATAATAGAGGTGAAGAAGCATATGTCTGGAATGCAGGCGATTCCTTAGGGCATCTCTTAGTACTACCATGCCCTGAGATTAAAGTTAAAGGAAAACTACAGCAACTCAATTCCAACATGACTACTAATGGCCCAGACCCTTCAGGAATGAAGGTTTGAGTTACCCTACCAAAGAGCCATAACCAGCTGAGGTGCTTGCTGAGGGCAAAGGGAATACGGAATGGGCAGTGGAAGAAGGTAGTTTTAAATACCAGTTACATCCATGTGACCAGTTGCTGAAATGAAGACTATAATTGTTATGAGTATTTCTGCTTTGTATGTGTGCATCAAATATTTTTGTTTTCTTCACATAAAATATAAAATGTAAACAGGGCTAGTGGATTTTTGGTTGCATGTGTGTTCGTTGTATCATGTTAGGCGTAAGTATGAGTTTATAGTTGTCTTTATTCAGAGACTATGTATGGTTTAAGGAGATGTGTACAGGTGCCAACTTGAAAAGGGGTGGACTGTGATGATTAAGACTGTGTGTCAGCCTGTGAGCAAGAACCTTGCTCTCTGACCTGCCAGTCTTGGATTCACCAGCCCCTGCGGCTGCTTGAATCAGGAGAAGCCTCTATCCTGACCCATGGACTTGGGACATTCCAGCCTCTACAACCTGGTGAAGCTATTTCCTTGACATAAATCTCTCTATATATACATATATTTATACTCTTTACTGCTTTTGCTTCTCTAGATAACACAGCCTAAGAGTGTATGAAGCACCTCTCACATGGTACATGTCCAGTGAAAAATATTTTGATCTTTCTCTTAGTGCATATCATTTGACAGGGGAAACGAAGTAAAGATTTATTAAATATCTGTAATGTGCTACCCCTGTGCTAGGACAGAAGGCCAGTCTTGTGCAGTAGTTAAGAGCTCTAACTTTGGATCAGAGAGGTTTATTTGTGAGGCCTGGTTCTGCCACTTACCGTTGTACCATTGACCTTCTCTAAGCCTTGATTTTCTTGCCTGTAAAATAGATCATCACACCAACTTTTTGGTTTTCTTGGAGAATAAAATGAAATAATAGATGCAAAGGGCTTAGCTCAGAAACTTGAAGGATTAGATAGAAAGCTTAGGGAGCAGTGAGTTTATGTTAGCGGGGGAAGAACAACTCAGAAAAGGAGGGTGAGGATTGTTGCACAACTCAAAGAATGTAATCAATGTCACTGAACCATACCTGTAGAAACTATGAAATTGGTGTATGTTCTTCTGTGTATATTCTCAACAAAAATAAATTAAAAAAATAAAGTTTATTAGTAAAAAAATAAACATGAGTAAATAAAAAATAAAGGGCTTAGCTGAGTGCCTGGCCTGGTGTGTGATCAGGAAATATTAGATGGTACTAGTTTTCTGAATGTTATCTCATTGACTATAATGTTATCCTAAAAGTAGGTCTTATTTCACCCATTTTCCATAAGAGGAAGCTGAGGCTTGGAGAGATGGGGTGATTTACCAGGATACCCAGTTAGCAGTGGCAGGATTACCTTCTCTTTCCCTCCAAGCCCCAGCCCATAAGTTTTCTCTGAACATTCTCATGTGCTCTCATTAGGCAATGGTATGATTGCAAGAGACTACAAGTTGTAGGAACAAGGTCCCTGCCCAGGGAAGCCAAATACCCAGGTTCTATCCAGGACAGCCCAGGCTTTTAAACTTGTCATGGGACCACAAATAGTGGCAGAAGGAGTAGAGGGAGCCAGGAGCCATGGACAATGGGACATTTGAAGCCCCTCAGCAAATGTAGAGACTTTGCTAATGTGATTTTCAGGGAAGCGATAATAGGAGTACTATTTATGAGCATGGCTCATCTTATATACTGACATGGAAACAAGAATAGTATTCACGGCACCCTGCTGTCATTCCAAGGCCTCTTATGGAGCAGGGAAGAGAGGGAGGCAGGAGCTCACAGGATTATCCTGAAGACAGTGAAGGGATCTGAAGGCAGAGAACCCACTGGGCACACCTGGAGCCTACTGACTCCATGACTAAGTCTAGCCCAAACCTGACGGGTAGCCTAGAGTGGGAGGACCCAGCTCAGCCACAACATCTTGGCCACAGATGCCCCCCCGTCCACTGAATCGTCCAGTTCCAATAGTAGGGTAGGAGTGCTAACTGAGCCATCTGGGGGTGGGTGGAGGAGTGGGGGGATCCTTCTGGAAAGAGAGTGGGAACAGAGAGTACCAGCAGTGTCTTTGGCTGGTGGGAGTGCCTGATGACACTAATCCCCCCTCCCATTTTCGATACCTGCTTTGTATTTTTCCACCTTGTCAGAGCTGTGAGTCACCCTCTAAATGGAGGAATTTCCACACCTAGGTGCTGGTGGGCTGGCAGATGCCAAAACAAATCAAAGACCCAGTAGCAAAATGTCTGGCTAGGTTTGAACAAGGTGCCTGGGTGGTATTCTAGGTGAGGCGCTGGCACTTCTTTGGAAAATGAACTGCCTTCAGAGCAGCAAGTTTCTCTGTCAGGCATTTATTCACCCCTAAAAAAAAAAAAAAAAAATTTATTCACCCCTGGCACTCTCTAAAAACGGAACCTGGTGGCATAGTGGTTAAGAGCTACAGCTGCTGACCAAAAGGTCAGCAGTTCAAATTCACCCAGGTGCTCCTTGGAAACCTATGGGGCAGCTCTATTCCATCCTATAGGGTTGCTAAGAGTAGGAATCTACTCGATGGCAGCGGGTTTGGTTTTTTTTGGTTTACTCTCTAAATAAGATTCTAGTTCAAAGAGTTTGCAACAAAGGGATTGTGTATAAGATTATTCAAAGAAAGAAAGAAACCAAGACCAAGGAAATAAGAAGAGAGAGAAAATGATCAATATATCTACTGTGATTTAGAACCAGATAAAGCTGTAAGCTCCCTACTGGCCAAGGCAAAAAGGGAAATATTATCACTTATGGAGTTTTTGACATAAAGGGGGTAGAAACTAACCTTCATTGAGTAAAATATGTCCTGGGATCTTTAACATACATTATCTCATTTCCTTCCTAATACCCATGATGTATTACATTGGGCAAATCTCCTGCAAAAGGCTCTTAAAGTGTTAAAAAGCAAAGATGTCACTTTGAAGATTAATGTGCACCTGACCCAAGTCATGGTATTTTTAATCACCTCATATGCTTGCAAAAGCTGGACAATGAATAAGGAAGACTGAAGAAGAATTGATGCCTTCGAATCATGGTTTTGGCAAAGAATATTCAGTATACCATGGACTACCAGAAGAAAGGAAACCCTGGTGGCATAGTGATTAAGAGCTACAGCTGCTAACCAAAAAGTCAGCAGTTTGGATCCACCAGGTGCTCCCTGGAAACCCTATGCGGCAGTTCTACTCTGTCCTTTAAAGTTGCTTCGAGTCGGAATTGACTTGAAGGCAATGGGTTTGGTTTAACAGGTCAGAAGAACAAATAGATCTGTCTTGGAAGAAGTATACCCAAGATGCTCTTTAGAAGCAAGGTTGGTGAGACTTTGCCTCATGTACTTTGGACATGTCATCAAGAGGAACCTATCCCTGGAGAAGAACATCATGTTTGGTAAAGTAGAGGGTCAGCAAAAAAGAGAAAGGCCCTCAACAAGAGGGACTGACGCAGTGGCTGCAACAATGGGCTCAAATACAGCAATGATTAGGAGGATGGCACAGGATTGAGCCGTGTTTCTTTCTGTTGTACATAGGGTCACTATGAGTCAGAACAGACTTGATGGCACTTAACAACAAGCCATGCCAGGAAGCATGGTTAGCCCCACATTACGGGAAGGAAAATGAATCTCAGATGTTGCAGTGGATACTGTGGTGCTTGGAGATCCCATCTCCAAGGCCAATACACCTATCCTTCAGCTTCTGAGAATTTTGGCTGTTGACAGCTCACAGCGACATTCCTCACTGGGTATTGCCTTCTCCGACAGGGAGCTGCTTCACCTGAAGTTATGCCTCCTTCAGCTGGAGCTTCCAATTCCTGAAACATCAGGCTCTAAGGGTTTAGAGGTCCCAGAGGGGAAATGTTGTAAGAATTCCACTGAATTTTAAGCTATGGCAACTGCTTGGTTTCTTTGAACTCTTTGTGCTAAGAGACCATCAGGCAAGGAATGGAATCCTCATAATAGCAAGGTAATGGAAAGTGATCATTAGAAGGAGATAGGGCTATGTGGCTAAACAGAGGAGCAGAGAAGAATATGTGTCATGTTCAGATGCTCAGATGTCTTGGGGCATCTTTTAGCACTACTATGCCTGGCTTTAATGTTAATGGACATGGCTTTAGACGAGCATAGTAACCAGGGGTTCAGATCCTTCCGAGCTGAGGGTTTGAGTCTCCACCAAGCAAACAGCCTAGAACTGCAAAGATGCTAGCTGAAGGTGAGGGGAATCCAGGATGGATGATAGAGAAGGGTGAAGACAAGTACCATTTACGGGCTTGATATCAACTGCTGCAGCAGGTGCTGTAGTTTATCCCATTAACTTTTCTCTTCGAAGTTTCTCAGAAAGCAAAACTAACAAGAATCTGGGAAGCTCTTCCCAGATGGGTCAAACTTAACAGAACAAAGTGGATCACAGCAGTTCAAGGGGTACTCTTATAGTGGGTACTCTGATCCTCTGCTTAGACTCCCTCTTCAGGGCTGACCCACCCATCCTAAGTGGCTTGGGATATATCACCTGCTGATAACCCACAGCTGTATCTCTCATAAGGAATTGCTCTCAACTGCAGGGAACTACCTTGCCCAAGGTTATGCCCCTGCAAAGGGGATGGCTCCTCACCAATGACTGACTAATGTGAAGCTATAATACCCGGCCACCTTGCCTCAATTTGGAACACCTCTAAAGGTCCATCCCAGCTCCAGGGCTTTCTGTAGGATCAACTGAGGCCTCAATTACAGATACATTTCAGATCAGCTTCTCCCTCTGCTGGAAACCCTGGTGGCATAGTGGTTAAGTACTCCGGCTGCTAACCAAAGGGTCAGCAATTCAAATCTACCAGACGCTTCTTGGAAACTCTATGGGGCAGTTCTACTCTGTTCTAAAGGGTTGCTATGAGTTGGAATCGACTCAATGGCAGTGGGTATTTGGTTTTTCTCCCTCTGCCCAGTTCTGCCTTCCTCACTTCCTTAGAGGTACATCTTTCAAGAGGAATTCCCAATAAACCTTGAGGCCCAGTTCTCCATGTCAGATTCTGTTCCCAGGAAACCCAACCAAAACAGACATGTTGGCAATCTTGCTCAAGGTAATAGCCCAGACTCAAGTCTTTCTAACTCCAAAGCCATATACATTCCTTACTCTGTCACGGAGGCAGTTTCTCAAAGGAGGCAATAGTTTTCTTGCATTAAATTATAAAATTTTAATTCAGTATTTAATAAAGAGTCAAAGGTTTAAAATGTATATAATCTTTATATGAGAAATTCCCCTTGTTCCAGGTACTAAGTTCCAGGTGACTCACCCCAAACTTAATGGTGCAAAACAATAGCTATTTTGTTATGCTCAGGGACTCTCTGTGGGCCAGGGATTTGGACAGGGTATATCAGGAATGGTTGGTTTGTGCTTCATTATGTCTGGGGCCTCAGCTAGAAAGACTTCAACAGTTAGGGTCCTGAATCTTCAGGAGGCTCCTTGACTCACACGGCTGGTGCCTGCACTAGGATGTTTCAAAAGATGGGTTCAGCTGGAATTGTTGTGGCCTCTCCACGTGGCTTGGGCATTTCACTGCATGTTGGCTGGATTTCAAAAGGGAGAGTCCCAAGAGGGCGACTTGTAAGACACCTAGGTGGAAGCTGCATGAACTTTTATGACTTAGACTTGGAAATCACATATCGTCACTTTTGTTTTACTCTATTGTTTGAAGCAGCACAAGTTCACCCAGATTTCAGAGGGGGTTTTTTTTTTTTTTTTTTTTAACATAGACTACACCCCTTGATGGAAGACACGTCAAAGAATTTGCAGCCATCTTCCTTTCAAACTACGCACCACTTTTAGGGATTTGTCATAGGGAATTAATGTAATACGAGTGTTTACGATCTATAAGGAATTTTCTTGCAACTTTGTTTATAATGCTGAAAACTGGAAATAAAGTAAATGAACAATGATCCACATTATTGTCATTGTTAGGTGCCATCAAGTCAGTTCCAAGTCATAGCGACTCTATGCACGACACAAGGAAACACTGCTCAGTCTTGTGCCATACTCATAATCCTTGCTAAGCATAAGCCCTTTGTTGCAGCCACTGTATCAATCCATTTGTTGAGGGTCATCTTCTTTTTCACTGACCAAGCATGACGTCCTTCTCCAGGGACTGGTCCCTCCTGATAACATGTCCAAAGTACGTGAGACAAAGTCTCGCCGTCCTCATTTCTAAGGAACATTCTGGGTATGCTTCTTCCAAGACAGATTTGTTTGTTCTTCTGGCAGTCCATGGTATATTTAATATTCTTCGCCAACACCATAATTCGAAGGCATCAATTCTTCTTCTTCAGTCTTCTTTATTCATTGTCCAGCTTTTGCATGCGTAAGAGGTGATTGAAAATACCATGGCTTGGGTCAGGAGTACCTTAGTCCTCAAAATGACATCTTTGCTTTTTAACACTTTAAAGAGGTCTTTTGCAGCAGATTTGCCCATCACGATACATCATTTGATTTCTTGACTGCTGCTTTTGTGGATGTTGATTGTGGGTCCAAGTAAAATGAAATTCCTTGACAACTTCAACATTTTCTCTGTTTATCATGATAAGCGTATTGGTCCAGTTGTGAGGATTTTTGTTTTCTTTATGTTGAGATATAATCCATACTGAAGGCTGCGGTCTTTGATCTTCATCAATAAGTGTTTCAAGTCCTCTTCAATTTCAGCAAGCAAGGTTGTGTCATCTGTGAGTTGCAGGTTGTTAATGAGTTTTCCTCCAATCCTGATGCCCCGTTCTTCTTATAGTCCAGCTTCTCAGATTATTTGCTCAGCATACAGATTGAGTAAGTATGGTGAAAGGATACAACCCTGATGCATACCTTTCCTAATTTTAAAACACACGGTATTCCCTTGTGCTGTTCGAACAACTGCCTCTTGATCTATGTACATGAGCACAATTAAGTGTTCTGGAATTCCCATTCTTTGCAATGTTATCCATAATTTTATATTCCACACAATCAAATGCCTTTGCTTAGTCAATAAAACACACATAAACATCTTTCTGGTATTTTCTGCTTTCAGCCAAGATTCATCTGACATCAGCAATGATATCCCTCATTCCACATCCTCTTCTGAATCCAGCATGAATCCACAGGAGTTTGTTAAATAATTTATGGTACAGTGTGGCAATACCATGAAATACTATGTAGCAATTAAAAAGATGAGTATAATATAAAGGAAAGACTTTTCCAATATATCGATACATGGAAAAAACTGGTTTGAGATAGGATGTATGGTAAGACATATTTTGACTTAAAAAATAAAAGTTGTTTTTTGTTTTTAATTACAGAAATGTTCAACAAAGGTTAGTTTTCTCCTCTGTGTCAGCTCTGAGCTAGGCACTGGAGATAGAGTGAATGAGAACTAGTTTCTTGCTGTCAAAGAGCCTACAATTTGGTAGGGTAGAGAAAAAACTGCCCTTGAGTTGATTTTGACTCATGGCAACCCTGGGTGTTACAGAGTAGATCTGCCCCATAGGGTTTTCTTGGGTGTGATCTTTACAGAAGTAGATCACCCGATCCTTCTTCCATGGATCCACTGGGTGGGTTTGAACTTTCAACCTTTAGCTTAGCAGCCATTTGCAAACCTCTTGTGCCATACAGGGGGATGATGCTTCTCTGTGGCCACTTTCCAGAGGAAATAACACTTTAGCTGAGTTTTGAAATAAATTAGCAGAAAGTGAAGAGGGCGGGTGTTGCAATCATGGTGGTTGGGCCCCCAGCGTCTGTTCCACCGATCATAATTCCATTTCTGCCTCTGCTGATTGGCTTAGGAATGGGCATGTGAGCAACCCCGGCCCATGTGAGGTGAAGGAAAGTCTGGTAGGGGGCCTCTGAGACGCTTCTGAGCACCTAATAAAGAGATACAAGACAGGGTCACTTTTCTTCCTGTGGATGCTGCCATGTCTAGGTGTGAAGTTTGAATCTGCTGCCATCTTCTTGCAACCAGGTTGGCTTATGTAGCTGAAAGGTCCAGAGGTAGCACTGGCTTCAGACTTGACTGGATCCAGGGTGTCACGCATTGCCGTTAGATATGTGTTTCTAACTCTTGGCTCTGCTTTCTTTGGTGTTGGCTTTATTCTCAGATAGCTCTCCCCAGGGAGCCCCAAAGATGCCCACTAATGATTCCAGGCTTATCTTCAACCAGCTTGGTAAGCCGAGTGAAAAAGCAGGATCTAGCTCTTGGTAGCTCTGCCAAGAATCTCAGATTTTCCTCTCATTGGCTTGAGGTGCATCATTTGACAACCTTGGGGCCAATCCTTATGCTCAGGGTGATGGAATGCTCGGATCAGCCTGGCCAGCCTGAGTAGGGCAGGGTGAGTTCCTGAAAGGAAAAACAGGCTCTGTCACCAAAGAGGGGGGAATGAATGCCAAACAGGCAAAGCAATAGCAGGCGATCGCCGCTCTCCCCTAGAGCTTCTAGAATATTCCACTTACAAAATGTTATATCTCACCTTTCAGAGATCCACCCAACATGCAAAGAAGGGGGTACTCACTTTCCTGTCAGTGACTTTTTTTTTCTTGTGAGCCCCAAGGCTTGTGCGGAGCCCTGGTGGCGCAGTGGTTAAGAGCTCGGCTGCTAACCAAAAGGTAGGCAGTTTGCATCCACAAGCTGCTCCTTGGAAACCCTCTAGGGCACTACCCTGTCTTATAGGGTCCCTATGAGTCACAATCCACTCCACGGCTGGCTGCGAGTTTAAGGCTTGCGCATGTAGGGTGTGAACAGCCCTGGGAGCTGGGTGGAGAAATGTGGCTTGAGTATTGGTAAACACCTTGCCCAGCTACTTATACTCACATTACTTTGTGTCGGTAAGCCGGTTTCTTAAGTTACTTTTTGTTTCTTTGGGTCAACAAACTATATAAGCATTTAACGAAATCATTTTTTTTTTAATTGCTATATATCATAAAAGGTAAGGAGGAATGGACTGGAGTGGAAATAGGAGGCTGAGGGGAAGTACTGGCAGGAGACTGAGAAAAGATTGGCTTTTGGCCCCGAGGACAGGATAGAAAAGGACCCATTTTCTGGGGGACAACCACATGCCAGACGCTTCCACAAACTCGCTTCATGCATTGCTCACACCCATGCCAGGAGGTATAAGGCATCATTACCCCATTTTAGACATGAGGCAGTTGAGGCACAAGGAAGATGAGACATATGCCGAAGCTACCCAGGGAACCTATAGTAGAAAAGGAATTCAAAGCCAGGTCTACCTGACTTCATTTCTTTCTGCTCCATCTTGCTGGTTCAGGAAATCACAGATGCCCTATCAAATTCCAAAGAAAACCATAAGTTCTATCCCCAGTCCGAGGCCTTTCCAAATATTTATTTCTATACAGCAAATAGACCCAACTGGGAGCCTCCACCACTTTGACAATATTAACAACCCTATTTTTTACATCCGGTCTGATATATCAACCTCTCCCTTCTTGTTGTTATTAGGTGCCATCAAGTTGATTTTCGGCTCATAGCAACCCCATGTGACAGAGTAGAACCGCCCCATAGGGTTTTCTAGGCTGTGTAATCTTTACAAGGGCAGATGGCCACGTCTTTCTCCCACAGAGCCACTGGGTAGGTTTGAACCATCAACCTTTTGGTTAGCAGCCAAGCACTTAACCATTTCGCCTCCAAGGCTCCTTCTTCTCTCTCCCTTACCTTTGTTTACCACCTACCACCTCTGCAACGGCCTCTCTTCTGTGCCTTAGTTTCCCTCTTGGTTCACTGGAAAGAACCCCTGTTGCTGCCAAAGTCCAGATAAGAAAAGAGCTGACCTTCCTTCCTTCCTTTCTTTCATTTATTTATTCATTCAACAAACAATCGCTAAGTTTCTATGATGTCAGGTATCTGTCAAGAGCTAAGAGCTCCCACAGGGAGCTTGTGATCTCGTGGGGGCAGGCAGTCACATCATGTCAGCAGGCTGTGATCAGTGCCGTGAGGTCTGTGGGGCACTAGCGTGGCACCTAACCTAACTCAGGCAGAGGTTGGGGAGGGTCAGTGGAGGCTTCCTGGAAGAAATGACATTTGAGGATGCCTTAAAAATGAGCTATAATTTGCTAGGTACAGAATAATACAAAGGACATTCCAGGCTGAAGGGACAGCATATGTCTGGCATATTTGTAGCTGACCATTTTCTTTTTAACGGTCATTCTGTAGTTGGGGTGGTTCCTCCTAATGATCCCACCTGTCCAAGGTAGAAGACAGAACTCTAATTCCCAGCTTCCCTTGCATCTAGGAGGCAGACATGTGACCCAGGCTCTGCCAGTCAGACTTACTCCCCTAGGACTTTGATAAAGGAGAGCAACAACATGAGGAAACAGACCTAGAAGAGATTGCACTTTGCTGGTGCAGGTGGTGGAACCTACATCTGGTTTTGGAGGCAGCACAGGTTGCAAGGTTGAGCCCCTGAGTACCTGACATAGACTTGGCATTGGTGCTTGTGGCAGTAGCAGTTGCCATTGAGGCTAAAGTCCTGGCATTTGGTGTTTGGGCATGGTGGTGGCGGCGGCTGCAGGTTCTCAGCCACTTCTGAGTTCTGCAGTTTGGTTGGGCCTTGTTCTTAGAAGCTTATTGTCCCATCTGTTCCTCTTATCCTCATGATGGGTCTCTGTCTCTGAACTACCTAATATCCTGTACCAAAAACTCCATTTCTGAGTTAACAAACCCAAGTGGATTCTGTTGCTGGTAACTAAAATCCATGACTTATACACAGAGACGATGAGATGCTGTGGTGGGTGATGAGGCGAGAGAGGTCTCCTGGGCCAGGCCTTGCAGGGACAGGGCAGGTTAGGGGTTAGGATATACGCAATGTGGAGCTCTACAGGAGATCCAAGCTGAGGAGTGAAAATGCCTAGGTATCACCTTGTGAACATGGGTATAAACTCCAAAATTACAAGGTTGGAGAATAAGATCTTTATTATCAGATCAATGAAGGGGTAGCTTTTAAAATTTTAAAGAAGAGAGTATAGAGAAATGGAAGGACCTTGGTGGTGCAATGGTTAAGCACTCAGCTCTAACCAAAAAGTTGGTGATTCAAACCCACCCTGCGTCTTCCAGGGGAGAAAGACGTGGTGATCTGCTCCCATGAAGATTACAGCCTAGAAAACCCTATAAATAGCTCTGCTCTGTCACATGGCATCACTATGGGTCTAAATCAACTCAACGGCACCTAACAACAACATAGAGAACTGGTTAAGAACATGGACTTTGTTCATGCCCTGTGCCTCAGTTCCCTCATTTGTAAAAAGGGAAATAAGAGTATATATCTCATATTTTGAAGATTAAATTAGTAAATACATGTGAAATGCTTGAAATAGTGCAGGCATGTAGTAAGCCCTTTTTAAGTGTTAGCTATTGTTACCAGGAACAATACGGGAAGAGCTTGGGCCAGGGACTTAGGGTGACAGGTTTCTGGTTTTTTCTCTGCCATAGCTGTAATGTGTGACCTTGTACAAGGTACTTCCTCTTACTGAGTTTCACCCTCCAATCTATAAAATGTGAGGAGTAAACCTCTGACCCTGAGCCCGCTCTTCTCCCTGACCCAGGGCCTCCCAACCCTGTCTCTGCCTCTGTCGCCATGGGGGACTTGGAGCTAAATCCAATCTGGGTCCTTTAATCACTTGGCGCATGTGACAAAGGTGACCACTCCCTCCTTGGAACATGGTCTTCCTTGGCCTCCTTTACATTTCAAAAAAAAAAACCAAACCATTTGCCCTCCAGGCAATTCCGACTCATGGTGACCCCATGTGTGCAGAGTAGAACTGCTCCATAGGGTTTTCAAGGCTGTGAACTTTCAGAAGCCCATTGCCAGGCCTTTCTTCTGAGGTGCCTCTAGGTGTGTTTCAGCCACCAACCTCTGAGTTAGTAGTAGAACACTTAACTATTTGCACCACCGAGGGATGCCCCTTGATACCATGGGTTCCTGGATTTTCTTCATCCTCTCTGGATGCTCTTTCTCTGTCTTCTTCCCTGGCTTCTCATCTTTGGCCTTAAATGTGGACACTCCCCAGGGCCAGTCCTGGGCCTCTGCTCTCTGTACTCTGTCCCTAGGCTGGAGTGTCCTCTGTTCTCAAGGCTTCTATCATCTCCTCTAAGTAGAAGTCATGTACATGGATATCTCCACCCAGGCCATTCCCTGAGCTCCAGTCTTGCATGACCACCTGTCTCCTGGCAGCTCCCTCTGATATAATTAATACATCCAAAACAGAGCTCTTCATTGCCTGCCAGCCCCTGACCTGCAGTCCCCTTCCCTAGGGATGGCACCGTAATCGTATCCACTAAGCTGCCCAGACCAGAAGCCTTGTTCTGTGTGAGCCCCAAATCTCATCTGTTGCCAAGTTCTGCCCACTCCGCCTTCTCAGAGCGTCTTCTTCACTCACCACACCCTCTACTCAAGCTCAGGTCCCCCTCGTCTCCCACCTTGGTCTTTGCACCAGCCTCCTCACTGGCTTCCCTGCCTCCAACCTCGCCCACTCCGATCCATGCTATACAATGGTGTACAGGGATGACCAAATGGGGATTATTCCAGAAAAGCAAGTATATCCTAAAAATATCCTTAAAAAGATAAATTTATCACATTCACAGAATAAATGAGAAATATGATGATTTCAATAGCTGGATAAAAAGGCATTTGATGGAATTCAATACCAGTTCATGATAAAACCTCTAAGAAAACTAAAAATAGAAGGAAACTTGTTTAGTCTGAGAAAGAGTATACACAAAAGCCCTATAGCTAGTATCAATCTTAATGTGGAATATTGAACACTTCCCCCTAATATCAGAAACAAGAGCAGGAACAGCCACTCTCACTGTTTTTGTTCAACCATGGTATTAGTGGCTATAGCTAGGACAATAAGGCAAGAAAAAGCAATAAAAAGCGTACAGACTGAAAATTAAAAAGTAAACCCTTGTGTACACGATTGTGTAATAGGGATTTTTTTAAATCTATAAATGAAGTATTAGAATTAATAAGTATATTTAGTAAGGATGTTGGATACAAGGACAACATAAAAAAACTATTTCTATATACCAGCAACAAACAATTGGAAAATGAAATTTGGTGAAAATGAGAGCATTTACAATAACATCGAAAAAATATCAAATACCTAGGAATCAATGCGATGAAATATGTGCGGGACCTTGACATTGAAAACTTTAAATTATTGCTGCCGGAAATAAAAGAAGGACTGAATAAATATAGGGATATGCCATGTTCATGTGGAGCAACTGGAATGCTCATACATTGTTAGACCAAACCAAATCAATTGCTGTCCAATTGATTCCAACTCATGGTGACCCCATGTGTTTCAGACTAGAACTGTACTCCATAGGGTTTTCAATGGCTATCACCTTTTGGAAGTAATTTGTCAGGCCTTTCATCCAAGGCACCTCTGGGTGGATTCAAACCACCAACTTTTTGGTTAGTAGCTGAACACTTAACTGTTTGCACCACCCAGGCTCTCCCCCATATATTGCTATAAAAATGCCATAGAAGTATAAAATTAGTACAATACTTTGAAAAAGTAGCAGTATCTACCAAAGCTAAGTGTATATATATCCTATGTCTTAGGAATTCCACTCTGGATATATAAACAGACCAGGAATGTGTGTATATATCCACCAAAAGAAACTTATGATATTGTTCATAGCGGCATTATTTATAATAGCCAAAAATAAAAAGCAACCCAAATGTCCATCAACAGTAGAGTAAATAAATAAAATGGAGTATATTCATACAGTGGAACATTATCTAGCCATAAAAAAAGAACAGACAACTGCAATGAAGATGAATCTCTTGGGTATAATGCTGAGAAAAAGAAGCCAGACAGAAACAAGTGCATACTATCTGATTCCATTTAGACAGAGTCTGAAAAGAGGCAAAACAAAAAATATGGTGATAGAAATTAAAATAGTGAATATAGGGGTATGGCTGGGAGGGGACATGAGAGAGTCTTCTGAGGCACTGAAAATGTTATGAATCTTGATCCGAGTGGTGGTTATAATTCATTAAGCTCTTCACTTAAGATTTGGGCAATATATTGTTTGTAAATTATATCTCAATAAAAAAAAAAGCAAACTTGACCATGTCTAAGTTTAAATCATCTATGTTTGTCAGTATCTCTCCACTGTTTGCAGAAGAAAATCCAGATTTTTCTTCAAAGCACTCATCCCAGCTGTAATTAGTTCATGGTTTGGCTTCTACCCTTCCCCCACTAGACTGTAAGCTCCCCGAGGGCAGGACCACGGCTGCATTTTACATAGCTGTAATCCCAACCATAGTGCAGTATCTGGCAAAGAGCAGGTACTCAATCAACATATATTTTTAATAAATTAATGAGTGAGTAGCGGCTTTACCTTGCTCCAACACCAGGGTTTCCAAGCTCCCTCTCCAGCCTCCCCTGCGGCATTTCCTGGCATCTTTCCATCTTTCTCCAGACCCACAGAGCTGCTCACCCCTGCCCAACAAGCTATGTTCTCCCATGTCTCTAGTTCTTCCATGCACCGTTCTGACATATTCTTTCTCCTTTCTCTATCTGACAAACTCCTGCCTATCTTTCAGACCCTTTTTTATGAGCTCATCTCTAAACTTTCCCACAAGTCCCTCCTTCATGCTCTTAAAACTTGAATACAGCGTTCATCGTATTGTCCTTATTTCTGTAGCTCCACAACTCACTGACTTTCAGACTCTGGACAAATTACCTAACTCTCTGGGTTGGTTATTCTCAGTTTTTACCCCAGCCCCAGCCCAAGATCTACTCTTTATGGTTCTCCTCCATACTCTATTGCCCTAAAAAGCTGACCTCTATGAAATACATCACCTGAACAACCTTGCCTTTTGGTTTCCTGCCGATTCAACCAATAGGAAGCACTAGCAGGACAAAGGGGAAGGGGTATTAATTCCCCATCTCCCTACCCCATTCCCTACAGCCACAGCTCCTCAAAGCAGCTCCTCTTCCACAGCTCCAGGTCTCACTTTGTTTTAGTGACAACCTTCCCACGCCTTATCCCTTCAGACCTATGGATGGTAATGGCTCCCCACTGTTGCTAAGCCAGTGTGCCTCATCATCCCTTATAGGTTTTCTTAACCTTTTCCTTACCTCTCTAAAGAGTCCCTTTGTTAAACTCACATCAAAAACCCTATTAGTTGCCATCTGTTTCCTAGTGGGTCCTTGACTCACACACTCTTTAATCCTCAATTTCCTCATTTGTAAACTGGAAGGCAGTAATAATTCAGTGAAACCTGTGAGAACCAGAAATCGTCAGAATTGCCTTGTTTTCTGGGTCTTACAAATTTTCTGCCTTTGACAGGGTGTAGACTTACCACTTTTCTATTGCTGTCTTTTTTTTAAGTCTTACCATTTTTCTATTGCTGTCTGTTAGTGGAAAATATTTGAGTTTTCCTTCTCTGATAGGTTTTCGCCTTACATAGGTCCGGGTTTCACAGGTTTTACTGTACACATCTCACAGAGTTGCTGTGACAAACGAGATGGTGTATGTGCAGTGCTCAGGACAGTCTTAGGCCATAGTAAGGACTCAACAAACATGAACTACCTCTATAATTATGATTTTGCTCCATCACTTGGCTGTAAGTACCCTTGCTTCATTTGACAGACGCTCAACAAGTATTGTTGAGTGAATGCATGAGTGAGTGAGCAATGACACAAGTTAGATGAGAGTTGCCATTTGCTTATGAAATCATAGAATCGTCATGTTTAGCTGAAGAACTTTATAATAGTCGGAGATGTATTAGAAGGCAGTGAGTTCCCCCGTGCCTGGAGGTGTACAAGCTCTAGAAGTGTACAATCAACTGAGGGTGATGTTGAAACAAGGTTCAGCAGAGCAGGTAGCATGGGGCAGGAGGAGTTGCTTAGACCTTTAGAGACCTTTCTAGCCCCAAGTTCTGGAATGTTTTAACTCCAGTAATCAGGGAAGAAAACAGAAAACCCCTTGGCCCAGGTGTTGGAGAATGAACAAGGACAAATTTACATATGGATTCATGATACTCATATGTATTGTTCTAGCCCAATTACCTATTAACACATTACCCCAGCTTCTGGGTGGAGAATGGATGGCGGGGGTAGGATGGAAACATGGACATCACTTGGGAGGCTGTGTGTGGGAGGGGTCCAGGTAAAAGAAAATAAAGGTATATCCAGCGTGTGGACAATCATGACTTACTACGGTAAGTGCTGAGATGAGGGAAGCCAAGGACAGTATAGGGGCCCAGAGAGAAGGTTCCAGATACATCTGGGCTATCACTGGATATTGTATCCTGTGAGGGATATTAAACCAGTCGAATTTTATTTTCTCCCAACGTTAAGGTCCTGGAATTTTGTGGATTGGGGGAGAAACCTCAGAGATTTCTAGGTCTTCTCCCCACCTGGGTACACCTGGGTAAAAAAATAAAACCTGGGTAGGAACAGGTAAATGCAAAATCCCTGAGGCAGAAATAAGCTTATCCTGTTTGAGGCACAGAAGGAAGGCCAGCATGGCTGCATGTGCTGAGTGAGGGGAGCATCTAGCCCAGCAGTAGGAGAGAGTAGGCAAAGGCCAGTCAAGAAGGGGGAGCAAATGAGGCCCAGAGAAGGGAAGGACTGGTCCAAGATAGCTGGGCTAGAACGCAGCTCTCCTAAGTCCCAGCCTGGTTATGCCTCCATATGCACCAGGCCTTAGCAGAAAATGCACTTCTCTCACAAATTCTGCAAGTGATTTCTCTCAGAACAGTTTGGAATCAGATGCTATTTACAGCAATGAGCCCACAGGAAGGAATAAGAGGGGGCTGGCAGGGGATCATCAGGTTGGGGGCAGGGAGGGGACACCTTCTGTGACCTTCGCCTGGATGATTCACAAGGCACAAAGACATGCGGTGGGGTGGGGACAGGAGCCATGTCCTCTCCTTTTGGAGGCTGTTTACACAGAGGGCAGATATGGTCAGTTTGGCCCAGAGCAGAGCAGGACTCCCTGGGAGCAACTGCAAGGAGGCAGCTCTAAGAACTTTCTAGCAGAGTGACTCATGGGAGGAAAGAGTTCCCACCCACAGTGGCACAAGCAGGGGCTGCATAGTCACTAGTCACCAAAGTTGGAGAGGATATTCCTACCCAGGTCAGGGAGAAGAACTAAGAATCTCTGAGGTTTCCTCAATCAACAAAATTCTAGCAATCTTAAGATCAGGAGAAAATAAAATTCATGTGGTTTAATATCCCTCACAGGA
Source organism: Loxodonta africana (assembly GCF_030014295.1). NCBI lineage: Eukaryota > Metazoa > Chordata > Mammalia > Proboscidea > Elephantidae > Loxodonta > Loxodonta africana. The sequence goes on from NC_087344.1 coordinate 92,679,998, forward strand.
TAAATATCCAATGATAGCCCAGATGTATCTGGAACCTTCTCTCTGGGCCCCTGTAGTGTCCTTGGCTTCCTGCATCTCAGCACTTACATACTAAGTCATGATCGTACACACCTTAGATAAACCTCTATTGTCTTTCACCTGGACCCCTTCCACAGCCTCCCAAGTGATGTCCATGCTTCCATCCTATCTCCACCCAGGAGGCAGGGTAGTGTGTTAATAAGTAATTACCAGGTCATTGTCTTCTTAGAGACCTCCAAGGGTGGCCCATTACAGTTAGAATACAATCCTGAAATTCACAAGGCCCTTCTGGACTGGCCTTTACCTACCTCTCCTACTGCTGTCCTGTGACATGACACTCCCCTCACTCAGCACACTGCAGCCATGATGGCCTTCCTTTTGTGCCTTAAACAGGCTAAACTCATTTCTGCCTCCGGGATTTTTCTCTTGCTGTTCCCTCTGCCTGGAACTCTTCCTTCAGATCTAAGCTCATGTAGTGGATACTGTGGTGTGCCACTCAAACCCTTCTTCAAGACTGAGATACTTATCCCCCTAGCTGCTGAGAATGTTGGTGGCAACAGTTCTTCATCTAGTTCTTAGTCAAGACTCTCCATGAGAATGACTCTCTACTGACTCTTGCCGCTCCCTGTGGGCAGCCACATCCAATGACTGATCAGTGGGGGTACAAAGACCTGGTCCCCCTTTGCCTTGAGCTGGGATAATGCTGAAGGACCATCTTTGCTCCAGAGTTCCTGCGGGTCAGCTGAAGCCTTCGTTGTGATTGTACACAGTCCAGTTTCTCCTTTAGTGTCCCCACCCCTACTTCCCTTACTCCCTCACCAGTGTGGACCTCAACAGTGCTCCCCAATAAACTTCCTGCATGCAAATCTCAGTCTTGGAGTCTGCTTCCAGGAGCCTGGCTTGAGCCAGCATGGTGGGCATCTCCTCATCATTCAAGTCTCAGCTCATGTGTAACAATGCGTCTTCACTGCTGCCCCCATTGCTCTGGCACCCTACCCCATTTTATGTTTTTCACCTTTTGAAACTATCTCTTATTTTTATTTGCTCATTCATCTATTGTCTCTCTCCCCAACTAGAAAATAAGTTCCACAGGAGCTGCCGTCTGGTCCTCTGCTGTGCTCGCAGTGCTGATGCCGGTGCCTGGTGCAGAGCTGGTGCTCAATAAATATTTGACTGAATGCGTGAATGAGTGAGTGGTTGATGGAATGAATGAATGCCAGTATGAATGACATCTACTTTTCCTGCTGTCTACTGCCCTGCCTAGACCAGCCCCACCCCTCCAGAACCCCTGAGCTAGGCAGTAGACCCCTCCCCCCATGTGACCCTGGCTGAGCTGGGGCCTCCTGGGAGGATGGAGCCTGCAGCCGCCTTGGCTGTGTGCCCTGTATTGATCAAAACTGGGAGGCTGCTGGCTGAGGTCTGTCCTCGCCCATGGGGGTGGGGACTGGGAGGGGGGATTCTGGCTGAGATTCCTGCAAGGTTTGCCTGGGGCAGAGCACTGCAGGCTGAAGATCCATCTGCTCCAGAGGACAACAGCACCCCTTCCCCATACCTCTCAAGGGAGGCCAGACTAGTCCCAGAAGGGTGGCTGGGCAGGAGGGTGGAGGGAAAGAGGCAGGGCCGGGTCTGGGCTTGGGCAATGAATGCTCCCTGGCCTCTTGCAAAGCCTTTCATTTGATGAACATCAGTGTGTATGGAGGGTCTACTATCTCCCTCTCAGGGCTGGGAAGGGGCTGGGAAGTAGATGACTCCCCTGTTACTCAGGCCTTTGTGGAGCCCCCCACTGGGCAGAGCACTACGCCCCACCCAGGGAGGAGTTTTCAGTGAAGGCAGGTCTGGCCAGGAGTCAGACCAGTGATCCCGGGTACAGGAAAAGGAATGCTGAGGGGACGTGTTGTGGGAGAAGCCCAAGGATGGTTTCTACCTTCACAGCCCTGGCCTGAAAATGAATAATTGGGATAATTGCTATTTAGCCAAAAGGAACCTTGGTCCTGAGAGGAGGTGACTTGCCTGAGGGCACACAGCTGTGACCAGTTAAGCTGAGGTCAAAGCCTGGTCTCCTACCTCACAGGTGACCTCAAAGGGAAGGGTACTCTGGTGCCCTCAGTGCTTGGCATCTCTTCTGGACTGGGCCAGGGGCTGGGTGCTAGGGATGAAGCAGGGGTGGTGCACCCACTCTGTCCACAGGAACTCACAGCCCAGGACATGCACAAGCGCGCGCGCACACACACAGCCAACAGTAATTCCAGATGGATCCCATGAAGAGGTGCACAGCTGGGAGACAGAGTGGCAGAGAAGAAGAGACTCACTCCATCAGAGACAATCTGGAAAGGCTTTATGGAGGAGGTGGCCTCTGAACTGTCTTAAAGATCGTGAGTTTTAAAAAGCAGGAGATACTGGGAAGAGGCAAGGCAACCCAGGTGTGGGGTACAGCACGAGCAGGGGCCTGGAGGCCACCACCGTCTGCTGCCTGAGCAAAGGCAACAGCCCCCTGCTGCCAATAGGTTCCAGGCTCCCAGCCCTTCCACCCATAAACCACACCGTAGCCAGAGGGAGTGCTCTGAAACGTAATCCTGCTCAAAGCCCACCAGTGGCTTCCACTGCCCTCCAGGTAATGTCCTGTCACCATGGAACCTGAATGCTAGGGATCACTCCAGGCATCCTGTATCCACCCATTTTGCAGAGAAGAAAACTGAGGCCCAGGGACGATCAGGGGCCATGCTGGAACTAAAATAGCGGCCTTCTGAACCCTGCCCAGGGCTGTTTCCTTAACACCACACCCTCTACCCATTCTCTCTCAACCAGCTGGTATTTAAGGAGCCCAGGGAAGTCAGCATCCTGAGCTCTGACAAAAGCCTCAACGTATCAGAGCTGGGGGGGGGGGGTGCCCTGCTAGCACTTAACTCACACCCTCACTTTACAGATGAGCAAACTGAGGCTGGGAAAGCAAGAATCATTGTGACCCCCTGAAAGTATGGCCCCTGGACACCCTTTTAGCTCAGTAATGAAGTCACTCCTGCAGTTCACCGTTCAGCCAAAGATTAGACAGGCCCATAAAACAAAACGAGACTAAATGGGCACATCAGCCCAGGGGCAAGGACAAGAAGGCAGGAGGGGACAGAAAGCTGGTAATGGAGAACCCAAGGTCCGAGAAGGGAGAGTGTTGACATGTCATGGGGTTGGCAACCAATGTCACAAAATAATAGGAGTATTATTTAACGAGAAGCTGGTTTGTTCTGTAAACCTTCATCTAAAGTACAATAAAAAAGAAAAAAGGAAAAAAAATCATTGTGACTCATTAGCTTTGCAGTTAATAAAATACTTGCACAAAAGTTCTCGTTTAAGTCTTCCCAACTCTGGGAGGTAGGCTGGGTAAAAGTTGTTATCATGCCCATTTGAGAGATGAGGAAACTGAGATTCAAAGATGGGAGTGATGGGCCAGAGTCACAAGGTAGTTCACTTATTCATTCTTCAGATATACACTGTGCATTTGCTCTGTGCTGGGGAAGCAGAAGGGGACAAGGCTGTGGCTGCACTGTGCTCTGGATGTTCATAGTCTAGTTGACAATTCAGACAAGCTACAGCTGCCCTGCAGTGAACAATGCATACGAAGCCCAGGGGCTAGGAAGCCCATGGCAAGACTTGAGAGGAGGGGTGTCAGGGGAGTTCAGGATGGGTCTGGGGAGAAAGGGAGTTCCAGGCAGGATCCCAGCCAGCCTTAAGCTTCCCGCCTGCCAACCCAAGCTCCTTCCTGGAGGATTTAAGACTGTGTTGAGCAGTTGTTTTAAATTTCCGGGCAGGGGGCTGCAAAAGGGGTGGGGGGACGCTGCAGGCCGTCTGGGGTGTGGGCTGCTATTTACCAGGGCCCTTTGTGGGACGCAGCTCTCCAGGCTAGGGGCTCCCACAATTGCTTCCAGCTGGGCTGTCAGGCAGCCGGGAGGATTTGGGGGCAGGGATGGGGGGGCACAGCAAGGACCGAAAGGACACAAGGGGGGGTACCTCCCAGCCTGGGGTCCCCTCTGCCTCCCTGGGTGGCTGCTCTTGCTGGGCTATCAGGCCTGGCCGGGCATCCTTGGACATAAATGTATCTATAAACTGGGAATCCATCCGGCCTGGACATTTCTGAGCTTTATGGTCTTTATGCACTTAATCTTTCATTTCCTCTCCCCTGCTTCATCTCCCTGCTCACTTCCCCTCTTTCCCGGGAGGAATTGCTGGGCTCCACCACTGCGGATCCTCTCCCCCTCCCCCACAGCATGCGAAAGCTCCATGGCCCCTTTGTCAGAAGGTACCTGTATGTACAGCTGTACTGGCTTCCGTGGTCCCTGCCTGGCCCCCGCCGTTCATTCCCTTTCCTACAACAGTAATGAATAAACACTGCCGGGCATAAATCCTTCTGTGGCCCCTCAGCACCCATAAGATGAACTCCTTAGCTGGCAGCCAAGACCCTTAGGCCTTCTCTCCCTCTCCTCCCTTCAGGCATATCCCCTGTTCCAGCCTCACTGAAGGACAGAGGGCTATTTCACTCTCCCCATCTTGCTCAGTGGTCCCTCAGCCAGAATAGCTATCGCCTTTTTAATGCCATCTGAAAGGTACCTGTCTTTCCCATTCCACTCAGGCATCACTTCCCTGATACCCCCACTCCCAGGGTGGGTTGGGGGCTGTTCTGTGTGCCTATAGCCTTACTTCCTGTAAAATGAGGACAATTTGGTCTTGTGTGTCTCACAAGTTCTTTGCTAGATGAAGGGAATAAAAGAGCTTTGTAAGTTATACAGAATTATGCCAACTATACCAAACAATACCAATGTGCCGGGTGATGTCGTTAGGTGCTGTTGACTCCATGTGACAGAGTAGAACTACCTGGTAGGGTTTTCTTGGCTATAAACTTTACAGAAGCAGATCGCCAGGTCTTTCTCCCACAGAGCAGCTGGGTGGGTTCAAACCACAAATCCTTCAGATAGCAACTGAGCGCTTAACCATTGCTCTACCAGGGTTCCCTCAGTTTGAGGGTAGCGAGGCTAATTCTCCTGAACTGTTTTTGGAGATCCTTATGGAGCAGTTCTACTCAGTACCACATGGGGTCGCCATGAATTGTAATTGACTCAATGGCAGTGGGTTTGGGTTTTTGTTGTTGTTATTGTTTTTACTTTAATGAGTCCCTGGGTGGTGCAAATGATTAATGCCCTCAGCTGTAGGACTTAACCATTACACCACCAGGGTTTCTGCTAACTGAAATGTTGGAGGTTCAAGTCCAACCAGAGGTGCCTTGGAAGAAAGGCCTGGTGACCTACTTCTGAAAAATCAGCTATTGAAAACCCTATGGAGCACAGTTCTCCTCTGACACATATTGGGTCGCCATGAGTAGGAATCACTTAATGGCAACTGGTTACTTTAATGGAAACAGTACTTTTACCTCAAAAGTCATCCTGTGCTCTTTCCTGACAGACTCCTAGAACTAGATTCTGGGAGCACGCCTTGTCTCTGGTATCCCAGTGCCTGGCCAAGGTCCAGCTCAGGAAATCTCTCCTGTGAGAGATCCTCTAGTTATTGCCTTCATTTTACACAAGTGAGACCAAGGCCCAGAGAGAGAAAAGAGCTAGTTCAAGGTCACACAGCAAGCCAAGGCAGAGGTGGGACTAGTTCCTTCAAAACATACTGAGAAACCAGTTAATGAAAAGAGCCCTGAGCTGGGAGAAAGGAGAGTGGGTCATAGACCCAATGCAGCCCCCACCCAAATCTCAAGCAAGTCACATGACTGATATCTTAGAACATTTCTTCACCAAGCCCCCTCCCCAGTCGGTTTTCCTTACTGCCAATTCTGATCCTGGGGGTAGGGAATGTTTTCTGAAAGAAGGCTGTGCTTCTTTCAGGCCTGTTCCTCCTTCTCTCTTCTCCTGGGCCAAGCCTCCCGGAAGAGCTGGGCCAGGACTAGGGGAGGGGAGAAGCTGGCAGGTCTCAGCTGCATGGCCTGGTGGGCCCTCCACTCAGAGAATGAGTCTGTACCAGATGAAGAATGTCAAATGTCCCTTTTGTTATCGGGGGGCAGGAAGAGGGGTGGAGGACAAGAGGTAGGGTGGTAATGGGAGCCTTAAGACAAGATGGAAAGGAATGGGGCAGGATGATGGGCCAGGAAGGGGTAGGGTGGTATGTGGGTTTGCCCTCTTAGAGTCAGAGAAGGTGAAAAGGCCAGAGATAGGAGTCTTGAGTTGACCTTCTTAGGCCTAAGGGTGCTGAGGCCCTGTGGGGGATGCCTGACCTCCAGCGAGGTGATGGGAACTTTGTAGGCTTTGGTCCCACATCTCACAGTCACTAGGCTTTCTTATTGGTTTTCTCCCCATCCCTACCCACCATTTGTGGGGTCCTCCAATGTGTTGACCTATCTCTCCTGTTGTTAGTTGCTATGGATCCTGATTCATAGTGACTCCATGTGTACAGAGTAGAACTGCTCCATAGGGTTTTCAAGGCTATGACTTTTGGAAGCAGATCGCCAGGCCTGTCTTCCAAAATAACTGTGGATGGGTTTGAACTGCCAACCTTTCAGCTAGTAGTTCAGCTCTTAACCTTTTGCACCACCCAGGGGCCCCTTACCCATCTCTCCTAGACCTCAGAATAACCCCAGGTAGATGGCCTTATCACCCTGACTATACAGGAAAGGGAACTGACATTCAGAGAGGGAGCGACTTATCCCTAGTCAGTCAACTGGGGGAGGACGTAGCAGGAATTTGAAAGCAATTCTAGCTCTAATGCCTAGGTACTTACCCCTCTACCCTTGAGGGCAAAGGTCACTCCATGCTATCCTTTAACTGGAGAGAAAGAAATTCTCAGAAATGTGAAGTAATTAGCCTCAGGTCACATGGCATGTTTGGGGTAGAGTGGGCCAACCCAGCCCTCCTACCCACTCTGCCTGGCCTTCTCTAGGTCTCGTGGCCGAGGATGCAGGAGATTCTTCTTCCTCCAGGGTCAGTTTAAACTCTTGGCTTACACGTTGGAGCCCTAGAGCGAGGAGAAGCCTAAAAGCTGGCTCCTTACTAGTCGTGGGACTTTAGTCCAGAAATCTATCATCTTGGAAACTGGGTTTCCTTCTCTATAAAATATGTTCTCCGGCAGTGCAGTGGTTAATCGTTCAGCTGCTAACCAAGAGGTCAGCAGTTTGAATTCACCAGCCACTCCTTGAAATCCCTATGGGGCAGTTCTCCTCTGTCCTTTAGGGTCTCTGTAAGTCTCTACGAGTCGGAATCAACTCAAAGGCAATGAGTTTTGTCTTGCAGGTCCGCAAGGAGGATTCTATGAGATAATGAAGGTGACTACCAGTGGCCAGGTGCTCAGTGAAGGCTAATTCCCTCCCTCCCTCCTCTTCTTGGCTCTTTGGCCTTAGGGTCAGATCAGGCCTGATTAATGGGCCTGCAGGTTTTTTTTTTTTTTAGGAAGCTAGTTCAGCAGGGTCTGGGGGAAATGGGGAAGGCCAGGAGGAGGAGGAGGGGAGGTGGAGAAGCTTTGTCTCAAGATCCCTCTTCAGAGGCAAGAATTCATTTCCTAGGGGCTCATAGCACTTGAGTTACTCACTCTAGCCTCATTCTCCAGAACTCTGGACTGTCCATTCTGGAAGGGAAATTTCCTCTTCCTCATCACAAATCGTCCAGGTAAGGAGACCCAAACAGGGTCCAGGAAGGCCTTGTCCAAGCACTGAGGGGCAGTCACAGAGTGAAGCCACCCCGGGATTCCCTAACACCTGGGTGGGCAGGCCACTGGCTGAAAGGGGCAGGAATGGAGGTGGGGGAAGTAGTCTTGGAGCCCTTTTGCACAGTGAGCACTCTATCCTCACACAAACTGCATGTTTATTGTTTATTTGGGGTGGCTTGGGGAGTCTGTTAGAGACTGTGGGAGGGGTTAAGGCTCCTTTAAAGCTCCCCACATTGATGGGGAGCCCAGGTCTCCTGAGTCTGCTTCATCTCCACTCACATGGTCTCCATTCCCCACCAAGGGGTAAAAATTAAATGAGAAGGGGATTAACCACAGGTTGCCTCTCTGTCCAGTGGAATTGATGCCTGTGTCTCCCACGGAAGGTGCTCAGGCCCTTTAAATATAAATAAATAAATAAATCGGAGACCAGATTTAAAGTCTTGCCTGAATGCTCCCAGTCTGCTTCTCCCTCTCCTCCCCCTGGAGCTCTGGCAGGCCCCACTGCCTGAGCCCCTCCTGGGCATTTCAGCCTTTGGAGTTGAATGGGAAGTGCAGGAAGGAATCTGGTGCTGTTTGAGGGCCTCCTCTGTGCTATGCCTTTACTGCTGTTATTTCAGCCTTCAGCCTTATGGTCCCTGGGTGATGCAAATGAACCTACCCAGTGGCACCACGGAAGAAAGGTCTGGTGATCTGCTTCTGAAAGGTCACAGCCATTGAAAACGCTACTACCCTGATACACAGAGGGTTGCCATGAGTCGGAATTGACTTGATGGTGATGCATTTGATTTTTTTTTTTTTAACAGTCTTCTGGAAGTAGGCATTATGATCCTATTTTAAACAGACCCTGGTAGAGGAGAAAGCGAGTCTGAGAGAGGATGGGGGGCTTGCCCCATGGCGCACAAATACTGAGTGGTGGCTTGCCCTTGGCTCTTCCAAACTACCCCCCTGGAACAACTCCCATGTCTTGCCTTGGGGCCACCTGGCTGGGGACACCTCACTTGGAGGGTCTTGAAGAAACACTCTTATCTCATGCTTATGCCTGGCCTGGGTGAGTGGCCAGGATCTCCAGGTGACAGTACACAGTTGGGCTGAAATAGGCAAGCAGCAGAGGTGGAAGGCACCTCAATTCACACATCATTTTAGACAACACTTTCTCATACAAATGGAGAGCCTGAGGCACAGAGAAGGAATGGATTTATCCAGGGTCCTGCAACAAGTTATTCATCATTCACCAGAGTACTTACTGAGCACCTACTAAGTGCCATGCAAGGTGCTAGGGGCTAGGGAACCACAGTGAACAAAAAGACAAGCTGACAGTCTCATGGGGGAGCCCAAAGTGCAGAGGACTTAGGGTTCTGTTAAGGGAAGTGTGGGGCCTCTAAAAGCACAGAGTAGCCCTTACCCCGGCCTACAGCTGTTATGGCAGGCTTCCTGGAGGAGACAATTTCTGAGAATTTAAGGGTGGCAGGAGCTAGGCAGAGAAGGACCATCAGGGAAAGGGTGTTCCAAGCATGAGAGTTTTCTTCACACACCCCCTGTCCCTGCCGCTGCCCCCCAGGAAACCACTGGAGAGTTTTAAGAGATGAAGTGCAGTCTGGCTTAGGGCTGCCACATAAAACACAAGATGCCCAGCTAAGTTTAAATTTCAGATAAACCACAAATGATTTTTTAGCATAAGTATGTCCCATGCAATATTTGGGACAGACTTATACTAAAAAGTGATTTGTTGTTTATCTGTAACTTAACTAGGTTTGTATTTTTATTTGCTACATCTGACAACCCAATCCTGGCTGCCATGTAGAGAAGGCTTGAGACTGGAGCCAGGTGGCTGACAGGACTCCAGGCAAGGGAAAGGAGCCTGGAACAGGGTGGGGATGGCCGGGGCCTGAGGGACAAGGTGAGAGAGAGAAGGAGGAAGAAGGCTAGCACACTGGCTTCTGAGTGGTCAAATAGAGGCCTAGGGTGGTATTTCCAGAGAAGATGCTGATGGCGAGTAAGTAGGTGAGGAACATGATGAGTTTAGTTCTGGACCAGCTATGAGTGAGGTTTTCCAGGGCCCCCCACGTGGAAAGTTCAGAGGGCAGGTGGGGACAGGGTTAGAGGCACAGCAGCTGATGTGTCATTGGCAGGGAGTAGGGGAGAAGACATCCCAGGCCAGGGAATAGCAGGGGTAAGGTATAGCATTGCCTCCTCCCCGCACCCCACCACATGCCCCTTTTAACTACTGGATCAGGGAGGAGTTTGGCGGGGGCGAGTGCTGAGCTGCAGCTGGTCCCCGTCCCTGGTAGTACCACCCCAGGTCTACCTCTGCTGGTCTCCTACAGCCTGGCTTCTGAGTTTGGAATCCAGCTTTATCTCTCCAAAGGTCACCTTGCCCAGGGCCCTGCCCTGGGGGGTGGACATTCCTTACATTCCGTGGCCCTCACCCCAGATGGCAGGCAGAGGTTTCCAACAGGCCTCAGCTCCTTTGGGCAACACCTGACTGAAGACCTACTATGAGTTTCTGGGGTCTGGGCAAGGGGGTCTGATCAGACTGAGTTTGAATTCTGACCCTAGCTCCTACCAACTGGGTGATCTTTGGGCAAGGTATCTCCGAGCCATAGTGGTATCATCTGTGAATTGGGGATGATTCTGACAGGCTGTCAGGGGTGTCGTGTGGTAAAGACTTTAAAAGCAACTACCTCAACGCTTGACATTCATTCAGTACCAGTACCAGTTGCTGTCAAATGGATTCTGACTCATGATGACCCCCACGTGTGTCAGAGTAGAACTGCACTCCGTAGAGTTTTCGGTGGGTGATTTTTTGGAAGTGAAACACCACGGCTTTCTTCCAAGGTACCTCTGGTTGGACTCTACTTGCCAACCTTTCGCTTAGCAGCTGAGGGTATTAACCAACCATTTGTACCACCCAGAGACTCCTGGTATTTAGTACAAGCTTTTTTTTTTTTTTTCTATAATGCCAGCTTCTCCTTTGCCTTCTTCTCTGAGCCTTTGCTTTCTCATTTTTAAAGAATAACAATATCTCCCATGACAAGTGAGGGAGTGGGCACATATGGATTGTGACTGCCCACAAGTGGCTCTATGGGAGTCCTCAGAATCCCACCCTCCTGAGGGTCACCAGAAGTGCAAAGGTTCTAGACAGGAGGCTGGAAGCAAACGCTGAGGTGACCTCTGCTGGGCAGAGAGGCTGGCAGATGGGCAGGTGGGCAGATAGGTAAATGGCTGCAGCCTCCGTGATAAGGCTGCTGGGAACCTGGGCTGGCCACAGGGCCTTGGTGGGGAAGGCTGACAAGAACAGAGGAAGGGGAACCCTTAGACCTGAGCAGCGGGGCCCCTGCTCTGAGCCCTATTGTACAGGGTCCCCTTATGGCTTCCTCCAGCCCCACCCTTCCCTACAAGGCAAAGTGTGCACTGAGCCAAGGAGACATGCCTGCCCAGAGCCCAAGCTCATCATTCTACACCCCACTCCAGGTACCTGGAATTCACAATTCCCTGCCCAAAGGGCCTTGAGCCCACTCCCAGGAGGACCTGTGTGGGGCTTGGCCTGAGTCTGTCCTTCTGGTGGACTGCGATGCAGGTGTGTGCATCCCTAGGCCCAAGGGTGGACAAGGGGAAGGTGTCGTGGGGAGCGGGGGGCCGCGGGGACAGGGTAGATGTGCTTGGGAGCTTGAACATGGGACTGGGGTCCACATGCTCACAAGGACCCTTGCATTAAGGGATGCAGTGGGTGGGAAGAGAAGGAAGAAACTGGCAGAGGGGACTCCATTTGTACTCTTGCCCAAGGGAGCAAATGTTAAGGGCAGTTGAGGGTTTGGTACAAGAGGACTCGCAGGCTGGTGGCTGAAGGCTTTGATTCAGTGGTGGGCCACTTTGACCTGCAGCTTCCAAAACTCCACCCCTGGAAATTCGTATTTCTGGATTTGGCAAGGATCCTGGAATGTGCATGTTTAACAGGGTGCCTTGCTTGTACCAGAGGCCTCATTGAGAGCTTTGTGTCCAGCACCTCATTTAATTCTTACAATAAGCCCGTATGGTAGGTGTCAATGGGGAAACTGAGGCTTGGTGAGAAGACTCTCCTAAGACCTCACAGCTGGTAAATGGCAGAGCTGGGGTAGGTCAGCACAATATGCTGCCTCTTTATACCTTATGCCCTTCTTTCACCCCCAAAATACTCTCTAAAAGCCTGAAAACCTCTCAGTGAGGGTTTGTATCTGAATTTCTGAATTTCTTTGGGACAAATTCCACTTGGTCCCCAGAAAAATGCTTAGAATTCAAGCATTAAGCATCAGTTCTCATCTCTGGTTTAGCGGAACTGAAGTCCACTAAGGGACTCCCACACCCCACTGACTCTGGGGAGCTCTCAGGCCCTGGCAGGGCTTGCTACCACCCAGGCACTGATGTCCCCCACCCTGTTCTCTCCAGCCCTGACTCCTGCTTCAAAACCAAAGTGTCCTCCCCCAACAGGTCATCATTTTCCTTCCCGCCCCCAGACCTGCCTCTCCTCCAGCCCTTCCACCCTCCCAGTGCCCGAGCCAAGCCTCCATCCTTAACTGCGCTTTCTCCAGTCACATCCAATCCATAGGTTGCCATGCTCCCATGTCTATCTCCTTAATATCTTGTGATTCTGTCCCCACCATCCAAATGACCTTGCACTTCCCTAGTTCAGACCTCACTATCTCTCAAAAGCACCACTGGCCCCTCCAAGCCATCTCATGCATGGTAGCCAGAATGATCTCTTGGAAAACAAGGGACCACCCTCAAAACACTTCAGTGTTTCCTGTCCCCATGCCTTCCTTCTAAAGGTCAAGGTCTTCCAGTCTCCTGCATAACTGAGGTGCTTTGTTAAGTACCTTAGCAGTGCAGATGTTAAGAGCTTAGCTGTAACCAAAAGGTTGGCAGTTCGAATACGCCAGCTGCTCCTTGGAAACCCTATGGGACAGTTCTACTCTGTCCTATAGGGTCACTATGAGTTGGAATCGACTTGACAGCAACGGTTTTTTTTTTTTTGACTTGAACCAGCAATCACCTCCTCTACGGAGTCTCCCCCTGCTGCCCCCGGGCTGGGTTAGGGACCTAGCCTCTCTTTCTCTCTCTGTCTTTGCAGCACTTGCTACACTACATAATAATAACCTATTGCCATCGAGTAATAGTAGCTGATGTTTATTGAGTGCTAAATCCACGCATTTTTCCTCACTGACCCATTTAATCCTCACAACCATCCTATGAGCCAGATTCTATGATCACCTCCATTTTCCAGAGGGGTAAAAGGTTAAGTAAAATCGCCCTACGCTACACCTACACTACTTGCAGATTTGAACCCAGGCAGGCTGGGTCCGGAAAGCTAGCCTTTAATCCTACGAGATGCTGCCTCCTGCTCCACTGGTTGACATTTTGGGGGTTTCTCTCTGCTCCTCCAACTAGAATGTGAGCTCCCGCAGGGCAAGGTGGCGTCTGATCCATCCTCCATGCGCTCAGGTCCTGGCACGGGTAGGCGCCCGACGCCTGGCGCTGCCTGCCCTTGTCTCGGGCCGCTGCGGGGCCGTAAGGGCCCCTGGCGGGCCGGGCCTCGGGCAGCCCAGCTGGGGCGGGCTCGGGGCCAGATGGGCTGAGCGGCTGCGGGGAGGCCCGGCCGGCCAGCCGGGGCCGCGTGTTGCCATGGAGACGGGGGGGCGGCCCCGCCCCGGCGGGCGGGGGAGCAGGTGGCGGGACGGTGCGCAGGCTGGGGGAGGGGCCGGAAGGGGCCCGCGGGGGCTGGGGCTGGCGGGGCGCGCCCCCAGCTCCCCCTCCTCCTGCTTCACAGATCCTGCTGCTCAGCCTCCTAGACCTTGGCACCCCCGCGGAGCTGGAGGCTGTGGCCAGGGACCAGGGTCCAGTCCTGGCTCTGGCTCTGACCTCCCGTGCATGCATTTCGGGCAAACCACCACCTCCTCTCTCTCCCTCCCAGCCTCAGTTTCCTGGACTGTGAAATGGAGGGATTTGGACCAAGAGATTTCCAAGGACGCTTCTAGCATACACTACTTTGTGGCTCTAGGATAGCAACAGAAGGGTTTAGGCTGGATAATTTCTCTTCCTCGATGGAAGCATTTTCTCATCAAATGACACCCATTCTAGGACCCAGAACGTAGAATGGCAGAGCTAGAAGATGTATCAGAGTCTGAGCATCCCACATCTGCAGTATACAGAGGGAACACAACAGCCCATAGAGGGAGAGGGACCTGGCCAGGGTCACACAGCGAGTCCAGGACTGAGGCAAATGAGCAGCCAGGTCTTAGGCTATGGGTGCTCCACCCATCAGCTCTTGTCTTTGGAGCTAAGACAGGGTGTGAGAGTGGAGTGCGGGAGCAGGTTGCTGTGAGAAGGAAACAAGCACCCTGTTGTCGTCTTGCAAGCTCTGGCTACCAAGATGGCAGGAAGGCTGCCTGAGAGCACAGACCTGAGGCAGGGGCTTCCTGCCTGCAAAAAAGAACCTCCTGGGTGTCCTGGCACCACCCGCACCCTCATGGTTTCCATCAGTGACTGTGCACTGCTCTGTGTTGGAATCACCAGCCCTGCCAAGGAGGTGGGGAGGTTGTAGCCTCTACTGGCCCCATCCCTAGCAAGTGAAGAACTGGGACCCCAACCAAGCAGTCCTGCCCCGGAGCTGGGCCTCCGATCCTCCTCAGCCCCCAGTTCTCTGGGAGGTCAGTTTTCTTCCTTCTTCCTCCAGTAGGACCCATTTCTGAGCCCTCAAAGCCTCAGCCTTGGGGTGGGGGTCTGGCAAGGCTGGGCTTGCTTCTGTTCCTTGGAGTCACTGGGGACAGGCTGGCTCTGGTTCCCTGCTGATGGTGATGGGGAGTAGTTCTGGATAGGGGTGGAGGTAGAGGGGAGTAAGGTAGAGACAGTGTCTGTGCCTTTAAGGTACAGCTTGCTGCTGAGCATCACACACACACACACACACCACTGTCTCTATTGCACATAGTCACACAGCCACACACATACACTCCCAGGCTCTGCTCTTTCTCCTCTCTTCCCCCCTCCCTCTCTCCCTTCCTCCCTCTCTCTCCACACAGATATACACACTCAGTCACACACAGAAGCATCCACACTCTCCCCCTCTCTTCCTCAGATCTAGTTTTGAAAAACATGGGCAAGGGGAGGAAGAGCAAGGGTAAGGAGTTCTGACCTAGAAGATGGATGCCGCCTCCTTCTGTCCTTCCCAGGCCCAGGGAAGGGGGTTTGCTTTTCAGTTTGGTATGGCTACCCTGGGTCAAGGCTGCAGGGAGAAATGGAGGACCTGGGCAGAAGGTGGGAGTCAGGACTCTTGGAGAGGGAGGGAAGGGGGCTTCTCAGCCTTGGCCCCAGCCTGTTGGACATAAACCTAGGAATGGGTGGGAGCCTCCCCCTTTATCCCCTCCTCACTCAAGACAGGACTCACTTCTAGACAAAGGAAACAGGTTTAGGGACAAACTAATGGGGTGGTTAAGGCACAGAAGGATAGACCAGTTGGCCTTTTGACTTGTGATGAAGCGGCTCTTGACTTTCCTTAGACCGCTTTATACCATTAGCCAAATCCTGGACTAGAACTCTGCTCAAAACTCTGAATTGAGAAGTTCTTCCTTCTTAACCAACATCCTTCTTGTCGCAGTTCCACGTAGAGGCTGGGAGTCCTCTCCCTTTGTGACTCTCAACCTTCTCATCTCAATTTTCTCTGACCATGCTTTATTTCCTAAGCCTCCTGGCAGGCTCAAAGGGTAACTCCTAATTTATTCTTTAAAGCCCAACTCAAAAGTCTCCTCCCATAGAGAGCTTTCCCTGCCTCAGTCCCTTAGGAAGAATGATTTCCCCTCTCCCCCAAGCACCTAAGTCCTTCTGTACTTTCTACAGTTCTACCACTTGTATAACAAAATAAGCAAGTGTGTACCTGACCTGTAAATATTGTTTTCTTACATTATCTCATTTATTTGTCCCACCTCGTTTGTGTGGTGGAGACAACGATTCTCATTTAACACAAATACACTCTGGCTCGGCTAAATCAGCTTAACACTCTGGTTGAACAGCTGAACAGGATTTGAACTCACATCTACCTGATGTTAAATCTTGGTTTTTCCCCTGCCGCACACATAACTCATCATAGGCACCTTCACCTACATGAGACTCAATGAAGGAAGAGGAAGCCCATAAAGGTCCCAGAGGGATTGGAACTGATGTCACTAAAGTGTGCCCTCTTCAATTCAGCAAAGCTATATTGAGCATTTCCTTGGAACCAGGCCCTGTGCTGGGTGCTGGAATGTAGAGATGAGATAGACACAGTCTCCCCATTTGTGGGGGAGATAGACACACAGATAATGATGGCCTAGGGTGCCTGGGGTTAGCATGGGAGGGAAGCAAGGGTCCCATAGAGAGCCATGACCTAGATGGGGCTTGGGCAGAGTGAGAAAGGGCTACCTAGAAATGGTGACAAGGAAGCACGTGGAGTAAGTAGGAATCAGCCAGGTAGACTGGACATACTGAGAGACAATTCAGGGAAGTGTTATGAATTGAACTTCTCCCCCCAAATTTATGTCCTAACTCCTGGTACCTGTGAATGTGACCTGGTGGGAAAAAGGGTCTTTGAAGATGTTATCAGTTAAATTAACATGAGGTCATACCAGAGTAGAGTGGGTCCTAGTCCAACCTGAGTGATGTCCTATAAAAGAGAAGAGACACAGAAAGACAGAAGATGGATGCCAGGTGACCCTGCAAGCCAAAGAATGCCTGAGAGAAGGAAGCTGGGGTGCGAATGAACCAGAAGCTAATAGAGAGGCTTTCTCAAAGCCTCAGAAAGAATCAACAGGCTATAACAGCTTGATCTCAAACTCCCAGCCTCCAGAACTGTGAGACAGTAAATTTCTGTTCTTGTAAATCATCCAATTTGCTGTACTGTGTTACAGCAGCCCTGGGAAAGGAATGCAGGAAGACATTGAAGACTCTTGAGTGCCACACAGGGAGCTTGACCTTGATCCCAGAGGTGAAGGGAGTCGTCGAAGTTCTTTGGCTTCACCAGCCCTACTCCCCAAGTGGCTGCAAGGTCAGGCATTCTGCGTAGGGCCCTCCTGACAGCTTCTCTCAGCTCTGAGGGCATGGAAATCCCAGAGTTCACTCCTTAGAGCACTCCCAGAATCAGGAGAATTGAGGTAGACCATGGTTCAGGACAACCACCCCAGCTTGGGGTTCCTTGCTCTTCTTTACCTTCACAGAGGCTATGGTCAAGGTGTTACAGTTGGCATTGAAATTTGCTAAGGAAAATTCCTTGGAAAAATAGAGCTGATTGCATCATTAAATGCCTAGTGAAACTCCTACCTTCTTCCCTTAAAAAAAAAAAAAAAAGATCAACAACAGCACCTAGAATCCAAGCCAATTTGCTAGAAAAATAACTGATGTTAGAACTGAAGAGTTGTAAGTGTCCCCACCCAAGATTTCCCCAAAGTCTGGTCATTTGTATCTCTTCAATCATTTTTGTGATATCTACTTACCTCAGATACTACTCCCTTAGTATTTTTCTTTATATTGACTCACTTTGACAAAAGTTTCTTTAACAAGGAAAAGGTATCAGTACTCTAAAAATGGAAAACCAGTATCACTTTCCAAAAATAGAAGTAAATATAAAAATAAATTCAATGAAAACAAAGTAATTCTAGAGTAGATACTATTGCCTGCCAGGAGACCTCTCTGTTAAAAAGGGAGATTAGCAAGTGTTAGATAGGCGCTAAAGACATACCAGTCTGGAACTGAGCCTCTTTCTCCTTGACCTAATCAAAAGAAATTTCTTAAGAAAAAAGTAACTTTCTTAATCTGAGGTTGAGGTTCCATGTTACGTATGGCCAGGTCTGTGAACTCCCTGGCCTCATCCCCCATCCTACCGGATGTACCTGTCTCACATTTTAGGAGACACGGCCTCAGTCCAAGTGCTCTAGTCCAAAAAGAGAAGGGAGGAGACATATCCAAGGTCACTCAGCAAGGGAGTAGCCAATGTGAGCCAGAAACCTAGAATTTTTCTTTTTTTATTGTACTTCAGATGAAGGTTTACAGAACAAACTAGTTTTTCACTAAACAGTACACATATTGTTTTATAACATTGGTTAACAATCCCACAACATGTCAGCACTCTCCCTTCTCATCCTTGGGTTCCCTATTACCAGCTTTCCTGTCCCCTCCTGTGTTCTACTCCTTACCTCAGGGCTGCTGTGCCCCTTTAGTCTCGTATTGTTTTATGGGCCTGTCCAAACTTTGGCTAAGGGTGAACCTCAGGAGTGACTTCATTACTGAGCCGAAAGGGTGTCCGGGGGCCATACTCTCAGGGAGAAACCTAGAATTTTTGATGGAGGGTGGAACTGGTTGAAGAGAAGCTGGGTCTGGCAGAGAACTGAGGACCTGGTAAAAAAAAAAAAAAAGAAGGAACACTGGGTTGTGAGTCACACAGGCCCAGCGCTGCTATTCCCAACCTAGATGTCCTTGAATAAGCCCCAACATTGCTCAGATTCTCAGGTTCCTCATCTATACAGTGCGACAGGTTGTGCTGAAGGACCTCTCCACTCTGATGCTTAGTTCTGTATTACTACGATGACTTCCTAGCGCTCCCCCATAACTGGCAGGGCAGAGTCCTAACTCCTTTGTGAGACATACAAGCCCACCCCCAATCCTTGCCATGGTCTGGCCCCTGTCTACCCCTCTGTCTTATCCCCTTCCACTCTAGCTACAGCAATCTGCAGAGCACAGCGCCTGGTGCATAACAGGCGTGCCATCTATGTTTGCTGAAGGAATAAATGAATCAATCAATGAATACTTCACCACGTGCTCCATGCTGCCTGTCCATCCTTGCTTGGAATGCCGTTTGTTCCTTTCCTGGTCTTCAAACTTTTTATTCATCTCTTAAAACCCTTCGTAGATGCATCCCTCTTCTGGAAAGCTTTCCCAGAAATATGTCAGAAGAATTAATCACCCATTAACTCAACAAGTATCTCTTGAGTGCTTACTATGTGCCAGGCATTATGCTGGGTGCTGAGAAGACAGGAATGAACAGGACAGACAAGGTTCTTTCCCTCTTGGATCTTCCGTTCTTCTCTGAGTCTCCCAGAGCCCAGCTCTTGTTGCTGTTCTCACATTGGCTGCACCCGGTAGCACTACTTGTCTGTACCTGGCACTCCTGGACTGTGCACAAGCTCCCAGTGTCAGTCCTGGTGCCCCAGTGCATGCCCTCAGCCTGATACACAGTAAGTTGCTTCAACAACCACTATGTACCCCTCTCAACTCCCAGAGCTGGAGTTGGTGGCATAATATGCTCACGAAAAGAAACAACACTGACCCCCACTTACTGAGACCACGAGAGGAGAGTCCACCTTGTGCCAGGCACTTGACCCACACCCTCCCTCCAGCCTCATCCTGACAGCACCCTGTAAGTGGGTAACAGGGAACTGGGGATTCAAACCACCCAGGCTTCTTCCCCAGCAGCCCCTTAGCCCTCCGGGAGCCCCTTCCCGAGGCCAGATTCCAGGAGCCTCCTAGTTCTGAGCCCTGCTCTGCACCCCCTTACCCCCCCAGCACTGCCCTGGCTTCCTGGAATTTGTCCTCCTAATTGAAACCAAACACCGGGGCTCCTCAAGGGCTGTGCCCCAGAGGCCCCGGTGGGTTTCTCTTTCCCTCCCTCCTCCTTTCCCTGGCTGGGGGCGGATGCTCAGCCAGAGGCAGCCTTTGGGGGGAGGGTACTTCCCTGCATAGGGTGCAGCTGGTGTGGGGTGAGGGGCCCTCTCTGCTGCTGGGGTCTGAGTTAAACTCCACCCTATCACAGGCGGAGAGGGACAGAAGGAGAAAGACAAGGGAGCAAGTTGGGGAGAGAATGGGGAGTGGTCGAATGGGATAGTCCCAGGAAAACCCTGCATTAGCCCTGTCTCAGGCCTAAGGCTTTGGAATTGGAGGGCTGATTTGAGAAGGTCAGCTCTTCTATCTGGACCTCCTCTGTAACCTTGGGCAAGTCATTTTACCTCTCTGAGCCTCAGGTAAAACCCGGAATATGTGGAACCTAATTTTTTTTTTTTTTTACTTCACATGGTTATGAAGAAGAGTAAACAAGATAATGCATGTAAGTATTTCAAACCACGTGGACTACAGTAAAAAAAAAAAAAACAAAAAACAGTTGCCTTCAAGTGGGCTCACGGTGACCCCATGTGTGTCAGAAGTAGATCGCCAGATCTCAGAAATCCTGAGGAACCTCTGGGTGGATTTGAACCACCAACCTTTCAGTTGGTAGGCAAGTTCGTGCCACCCAGGCACTCCTGTGTCCTATGGTAGATGCTCAGTAATTGAAATCCAGCCATTATCACTAATAATAGTGATTATTGGCTATGAAATGGGTATGCAGCTTTGGTGGAAGGCATGTTTGAGAATGTGTGAGGTGGTGGAAGGGTGTAGTTGCAAAGGTCGACCAGGGTCAATAAATGTTTGTTGAATGAAGGAATTCATTCAACTTTCAACAAACATTTACTGAGTGGCCCTGTGCACCAGGCCCTGGGACATAACTGGGAGGAAATGAGATGCTGCCCTCCAGGGGGAGGGGTCGGCCGATGGTCTTACCCATTAAAGGCGATGACAACGCAGAATGATCAGAGTGTGGCAGAGAAGCAGAAGTGGCTGTTCCAGCCCCCAGGAGGGCCTAATCCAGGCTAGGGAGTGGGGGCAGGAGCAGGTGGTCAGAGACGGGGTGACAGCCGAGCTGAATGTAGGTGACCTTTTTTTAGACACTGCAGCCAGTAGTACTTGTCACCACATGCCACCTGCGCCCAGGTACCGTCCCAAGTGGCTATGCTGGGAAGACCTAACTGCCCACTGCTCAGCCTCTAGCATTCTGTGATTCCTTCCACCATTACCGCCATCACATTATAACTAGCACCATCCCAGAGAAATACAATGCAAGTCAAAAAAGTGAGCCACATCTGTAATTTTAAATAAAGCCACATCTGTAATTTCTCTACTAGCCACATTTTAAAAAGCAAAAAGCAATGGGAAATTATTTGTAATAATATATTTTATTAAACCCAATATATCTGAAATATTATCATTTTAATATGCAATCAATATAAGTAAATTACTAATGAGAGCAATCACATTTTCTTGGTACTAAGTCTTTGCAATCTGGTGTGTGCTGGATTTGACACTTAGAGTGCATCTCAGTTGGTACTGGCCACATTTCATGTGTTCAGTAGCTACATGTGGTGAGTGGTTACCATACTGGACAACATAGCTCTAGACTGTGGCTTTCTCTAGGGCAGGAACACTGTAGTTTTCATCTTTCTTCAGTGCCTAGAAGGGTGCAGTAGGTAGAGGGCAAAGCATGCGCAAGAATACAGAGGCACAAAAAAACAAAATATATTCAGGGAACAGCAAGCCATTTGGTGCGGCTGGAGTATAAGGGAAGGAGGAGCAACGGGATTGCACGTGCATATGGAACCAGGTCAAGAAAGACTCTGGATAATGTTCTAAGGAATTTGGACTTTGGTTATGGAGGCAACACAGGTCATTGTATATTTATAAGCCGAGGAGTGTTGTATTCAGGTTAAGGCTTTAGAGAGAGCCCTCTGGTAGGCAGCGTGGAAGATAATTTGGAAGGGCCAGTCAGGGGGCAGAGTCCCTGGATGGCACAAACAGTTAATGTGCTTGGCTACTAACTGAAAGGTATGTGGTTCGAACTCACCTAGAGGCCCCTCAGAAGAAAGACCTGACAATCTGCTTCCAAACAGTCACACCCTTGAAAACCCTGTGGAGTGCAGTTCTTTTCTGACACACTTGGGGTCACCATGAACTGGAATCCACTTGATGGCAACTAGTTTAGTTTGGTTTTGGTTTGGTAGTCAGCAGGCAGAGAGTTAGGAAGCTGATGCAATAATATAAGGGAGTGATGTTGAGGCAGCACGGATAAGGATGTAGGGAGTGACTGGAGAGAAAGAAAGAAGGCAGAACAGCAGGACTTAGAGATTGACTGGAGTGGGAAGTCATAAAGAGCTTCCAAGTTTCTAGCTTATGTATCAGTTTACTGAGCCAGGATACATAGAAGGAAGGGGAAGAGGAGCAGGTCTGTTGAGGACATCATCAAGAGTTCAATCTTGGACTTGCTGGCTTTGAGGTGTTAGCAGGATATATCGGTGGGCATGTGTAATAGATGGTTAGGATACACTGTGCTAGAGTTCATAAGTGGTAGTGAGTTCCCTGTCACTTGTGGCATTCAAGCAAGAACTGGACAAATATTAGCTTGGGGTGTTGTAGAGGGCCCATGTGCTCCTGAGGTGAGCTTTCAGCCTGATCAGTTTCTGACCAGAGGTTTTGTTGCATGTGTGTGTGAGACACTGGCTTTCAGGGCTTAACCTTGCCTGTAATTAGGGGACCTTGGTGGTGCAGAGGTGTTTTGTTATTTTGGACTTTAGCCCATATCAGTAACCAGGGGCAAGATCCAGGCACGATGATTATGTGGGGCAGAGGCTCCATCCTAATAGACCACAAAGGAATATAGCCCTGAGTCCACAATGGACCCATATCTTAGAAATGAGAACCACAGAGCAAGAAGGATCCTTGATCTTCAACCAGCCCCCCTGCCCATTTGATTTGTTGGCAAACTGAGCACCTTGCCCAAGGTCAGGACTTCTCCAAGAAGAAGCTCATGCTGGATCCAGATACCTTTTCCCCAAATCCCAAATACCTCTAGTGTCTGCATCTCCTTGCCTTTCCTCAACCTAAGAGATGTTCTTGAACACACGTGGAAAGGGATCCTGGTCGTTTTTAATGAGGAGGATGCAAAGGAAGAAGTCAGACAGCCACCCCCACACACACGGTTGGGAGACAAGGGCTCCCCAAATTACACAGCAGATGCCAAGGCTCGGGCAACAAGACCCAGCTTGATAGCTTTGTGGTAACCACAGCCAGCACAATTTTATTTTTATGTTTGAACTCCTCGGGGATATATAGACCTCTCACAGGCAAGAAAAATGGCATTCAGAGCTTCTTCCTTAAAAAAAAAAAAAATTTTTTTTTTTGAACTTGCGCAACATACACCCAGTTTAATTAACCCTTTTGTCAGGAAGCTTGGTCTGCCCCACGCTAGGGAAAAAAAACTGTTTTCTGAGGGGCTGGTGTAGTGCAGAGTATTTGAGAAGGAGGCAAAGCATGGGGGGGCGGGGTGAATGAGCCAGCAAGGTCACTGCTTTCCTGTGGGGCTTTCCACTGGCTTCTGAGTCTCTTGGGGCCACTGGGTCCTCATTGGACAAATGGCCCTATGGGCAATTGTACATGCCTCCTCTGGGGTTTCTATTACTTTTCTGCTTTAAAAATCTCATTGTCAAGTGGGTTCCCGGAGCCTGTTCTATAGGAGTCTCTGCATTCCCCCAAATTCCTATTTCCATACAGATTTCCCATTCAGAAATGGAACTGGACTGTTTTGAATCCAGGCTCACTTCTAACCCTCCCATTCCCTCATCCCTATGTACTAAATGTACTGAGGAACCACCCCTCCCCTCCATCTCCTGCCGGTATCCTTTTCAACCTAGCCACACCAACTGCTTGAATTATTGCACCTCTCTCTGGTCTCCCCCCTCCAGAGTAGCTTTACAAGGCTCAGCTCAGCTCGGTCACTTCCTCAGCCGCAAAACTTCAAGGGCGCCCCCTCAGCTGTAGGAGGAATAAAACCCCCGCTCCTGCACCTCATCGGCATGGTGCCCCAGACCACCCCTAGCTACTTTTCCAACCATTCCCCACTCCCTTGATGTTTTCCATGCTCCATTCATTCAACGAGCAAATATTTGTTGAGCCTTGCTATGTGCCAGGCATTGTGCTGGGCGTTCAAGAAATATTTGATGCACACACGCTCTGGAACCGGTGCGTTTTGAAAGCTCAGGGGCTCAGGGGCTCTGAGGAGGGGCAAGGACTTGACAGAGGGGCTGGGCTGCCGCCAGCTCTCTTCTCACTGGTTTCCTGTTTACTATTAACAGCTGCCCATCCCGCCTCGCGCACAAACCAAACGCCCAAGCGAACCTCGGTGTGTTTTCCAACCAGCGGTAGCTTAATCACAAATGTGAAGCTGGCGACTCTTGAAATTCGCCTTCAGCTGCCTTAAAAACCTGCAAAGGAACCCCCTTTAATCCCACCCTCCCTACCCGCACGCTGTCCCCAACTTCTGCCTTCCTCTCCCCGGTTGGAGGACATATGGCCCCTTGAAGTTTTTGTTTGCTAGCAGGGGGAAAAAAAAAAAAAGCTTCAGCGTGGAGGGTTTTTCCTTTCATTTATTTATTTTTATTATTAAGCATCAAGAGACATAGCAATCTGCTTGCAGATACTATACGTGCATAATTAATAAAATCTCATTATTTATTTATAAAAAGACACACGAGGAACTGGAGAATTAGGGCTATCCCCATTATAAATGAAGAGAGAGGGAGAGAGTGGGAAGAGAGAACCAAATACTTTTTGAACGTTAGATCCTTCCAGAGAAGTGAATCTCTTAATACGCAATGAATAAAGAGGCATTTACTCCTCAAGGGAGAGCTGCTCTGTGCCCAGAGGGCATCAGAAAAAAAAAAAAAAAAAAAAAAGGGACCAATTCTGTGCCTGCAGTGCCCAGCATACCTGCTTTGGGTGGTTGGCAGCAAAGTCTAAGGAAGCGCCAGGGAGGGCCTGGCTGCGGGGAACGGGTTCAGGCCCACCCCGGGGATTCTAAAGGAGGGGACTTTGGGTACAGATCCCTGGGATGGGGGAGCAGCGGTCACAGTAACCCCATGGGGTATCACATAAATAAACCACACTCAGGCTGAGAAGAGCCGCTGGGTTCCCTAGCCCATGACAAAGCAGGTAAGATTAATCTATGGGGCAATGGGGTTCTAAATGCCACTTTCCCCTTGGACCACTGCATCCCGAGTGCCCAGCCCAGACCGGCGATATCAATAACCCAGGTTATTATATAACAGCCTCTGGGGCCAAGGAGGCAAGGGTCATATCCTTCCAGGCTCGACTTCGGGGTGAACCGTCTCTCTCACTTTTTTTTTGAGACATGTCTTAAAATAGAAAACAGGCTTGTGCAGGCATCAACCCCACAGAAAGGGGTGGTGTGTAAGATTTTTTTCTCCACCTCCCTCAAGTGCGAGCAACTCATGCAGCGGAACGATCGGCCTTCCCAGGGCGGTGGGCACCGGGAAGGGGGGCCAGGGGAGAGGCTGGGCGGGGGGGTCGGTCTGGGCAGCGGCCCCCGCAGGGTTACCCGGGCGCGTGCAGGGAAACGTCTCAGCAATTCCAGCGCCAGAGCGGAGCGCGCGGGGAGAGGAGGAGTGGGGGGCGCGCGGCGCGGGGCACCTTGAAACCGCCGGCGGCCGCGCGCTGATTGGCGGAGCCGCCGCCTCGGCGTTCCAGCCAGGCGCCCCTCCCCCCGCTCCGTCCACCCCGGAAGGAATTTCCTCCTCTGGCGGCCGCTATTGTTGTCCGCCTTCGCTGTTTGGGTCGGATTGCGTAACCATAGTATCCAAACTGTGTCCGCGCGGGGCCCCAGCCTGGGACCCCTGTGCCCCCAGCCCACCCCCCCACTTTTTTTTTCTTTTAGTCTACTTATTATCATGACTTCATCGGCCTCGGGGGAGCAGGGGAGGGGGGATGGAATGGGGGAGCTGGCCCGCTTCTGGCGGCCCTTACTTCGAGATGTTTTCAATTATAATTTTTTAAAAAGTCTGCTTTGTGGGTTCGGGGCTTTTAAATTCTTCCTACTTACCCCCCCAACACTAAACCGTTGGGCCACACTTGAATGGTGTTTTCCCTCCGTTTCCCCTTTGCCGTTTGCACTCCTATTGCCCCTGCCTTTGCTGCTCACAGATAGGGGTGGGGGGCTCGCAGGAGGGGTCGCCCCCCAAGCGTAACCCCTCAAATCCTGGCCGTGTCCGGGCACCTGGGCCTGGGCTTGAGCTGGGGCAGTCGAGGCTGCTGGTGGGGTC
Organism: Loxodonta africana; assembly: GCF_030014295.1. Taxonomy (NCBI): domain Eukaryota; kingdom Metazoa; phylum Chordata; class Mammalia; order Proboscidea; family Elephantidae; genus Loxodonta; species Loxodonta africana. The sequence continues at coordinate 92,705,665 of NC_087344.1, forward strand.
GGGAACGTTGGACATTGCAGGACTCCTCGGAGTGTTTCCTGGCGGGGTTGGGGGATCCCGGAGATGAATCTGGGGGAGGTGGTGCTAGGTGGGTGCCCGTCATATGTCGGGGGGTCGAAAGAATAAGGGGGCCACGGGGGAAGCAGCTGACAGATCTTGAAAGAACAAGTCTCCCAGCTTTCCGATTTTCTCCCTCGGATCTCTGCGCACAGACATCCTAGTCCAGGAGCAGCCTGAGCCGAACGCCTGCTTCTCCATGCCCCTGCAAAAAGAAAAAAAACAAACCCAGTAACCCTGTCCCTGTAAAGTGTATTCTGCTTGGAAAGGTGGGGAGTCAGCAGCAAGTCCACTCCAGGCGGGCAGAACGCGGCGGGGGAGCCCCCGGACTGTGGCCGGCAGCGGGGGACGATCTATGTGTTGGGGGTGTCAAACATTCCCAGAACTCAAGTATTCTCCCGGCGCTGGTTGGGGTGGGGGCAGTGGCGGCTGCCGCCCAAGTCCGGGGCAACACTGCCCCCTAGAGGCCGCCGGAGGTGTGCAGCCGGGGCGGCGGAGGGGCCTCGAGGTTTGGGTCTAGGACTGGTCCAGGACGCTTTGCCCGCCCGCAGTGTTTCGGAGGCCGGCCAAGCCTGGGAGTACCTGGACCAGGGGCTGCAGGCCGGAGGAGGGCTTCCAAGTGCCAGTTCTGGCATGTTGAGCATGTAGTGGGGGGTCTTGTATATTTACTCCAGAATTTAAAAATTTGGCAGACAGTTGGGTGGATCCTACAAGATATCAGCGATGAAAAATGGATCTTTAAGATCATTGGATCTAGTCTGCTCATTATGCAGTCAGGGGAAGCTGAGGCCCGGCCAGGAGAGGGGAGCTAACTGGTCAGGGACATGGGCCTTGGATCCAGTCCTCCTGGTTCCCTTCTGGGGCCCTGTGGCCTTTTTGGGTTCACGAAGCCCTATCTTATCCACAGCCTCCTTGGCTGCTTGTCAGAAAGGTATTGTTATCTTCCTTTTACAAATGAGAAGGTCTTGACCTGCTCAGTCCGGCAGCTGAGAAATCAGACCCCCTGTATTGCAGTCCAGCCCTTTAGACCACCATGGGGACTTCATGGTCTAGGCCCTGGGTCCAGTAGAGGACTGGCCCTCTACTCTGAGGAGACTATGGTGCCCTTCACTGCCTCCCACCCCAGGCCAGGGTGGAAGTGGCTGACTCAGGCTGAGGGGGTCCAACAGATGGGTGTAGGCTTGGCAAAACCTGAGTTCTAAGTCTCTAAATAGCTGCCCTTCCCTGGGCCTCAGTTTCCCCACCTCTAAAATGGGGGGAGGGCAGGAGGATCCTGAAGGCATCTAGCATCTGCAGTGGTTGGTGACACTGTGCTCCTCCTCCTCCTCCTCTTTTGTCTTCACGTCCTCTCTTCTGCTCTACCTTGCTTCTTGGTGCGGGTCAGCTGGGTTGGCTTCCTCCTGCCCTCCCTTCCTCCCTCCCTGCAGGGCTCCTGCAGCCTCCACTCCCCTCCCTTCCTGGCAGGCGCAGAGCTGACTGCGGGAGGGAGCGGTGGGCAAGGAGCCAGCAGAGCGTCAAGTCAACCCCTTGGGAAAATGGGATGGGATGGGGTGGGGGTGGGGGGTTGCTGGCTGCCTCGAGGCTGCTGTCAGAGGCTGCAGCTCTGGTGCTGGCAGGGCCAGGTTCCCTGGGGGTTATTTGTGTCCAAGGTAACTGGTGTCCGAGCTGGCTCTTCCCTAGAGACAAGGGAGCTGCTCTGGGAGTCATGTCTGCTCCTCCCTTTCCCCTACCACCCACAAACAATCAGGCACCAAATCTGGTCCTTTCTCCCCTTAAATATCTGTTCAGGTGCCCCCTTCTCCCTGTCCTCTCAGGCACCGCCCTAATCTGCTGGCCACTTGGTTTCCTGGCTTCTAACCTGGCCCCTCGGGTCCTTTGTCTGCACTGTCCCCGCACCATGCTTTCTGCACCACAAAGTGAACCACTCCAGCTTCAAACCCTGCCCTGCTCCCCGGCACCCTAGGATCACCCCCATGCTCCCCAGTGTGGCTGGTGAGACCTGGGCCTGCCCATCTCTTCAGCCTCATTTTGCGCCCCTCTCTGACATATGATTAGAGTAGTGGTGATGCTGCCATGTTCCCAGGGCTCTCACAGGTATGTGTCAGGCCCTGCCAGGCCTTGGTGATACTGAGGTGAACAAGACCAGCCCTTCCCTGCAGAGAGCCCTGCTCTTAAACAGACAATGACAACCATCAAGATCACTATAATGATTGTCAGAGGAATGGGTCTTATGAGAACCCTAACCCAGCCAAAGGAAACCAGGGAAGGCTCCCTGAAGGAGGTGAGGGTTGTACTGAATCCTGAGGGACGAGTAGGAATTGGTCAGACCCACAAAGGTAAAGTTCAGGTAGAGGGAACCGCATGGTATGAGAGAGTGTGATCCTTAAGGAAATGGTAAGACAGTGTAGCTGAAGTGTGAGGGAGAGCCCAGGCTGGACAGGTAGCCAGACCAAGGTGGTGCTAAACAGCTGGGACTTCCACAGGTGGGTCATGAGCCCTGGGATGGGCTACATGTTTGGAACACCCTCCCTCCTGGAGCCAGGCCCTGGGAATGCAAAAATGACTATTTTTATTCAATCTACCTTCTTACTCCCTGCCTCATTCCATAAGGAATCTGAAATGACAGTAAAGCAAAATTAGACATGGTTCTTATCTTCAAGGAGCTCACAAACTCTGGTAGGTAAAGAATAAACTAGGCCAAGGCAGAATGAAGAAAGCATAGAAAGAACTTTCTAAAACACACACCTGGTAGCCCTGTTAATCCCTGCTTTAAACTTCTTTGCTGGCTCCCTGGTGTCCTCAGGGGCAAGCCCACCTTGTTCGTGTGCCATTCTAGGCTCTTGGAGTCTTAAGAGCCCTGGTGGCCTTCCAAGTCATTTTAGCCATGTCCCTCCTCACTTCCTTTACTCCAGACAAACTGAGCTATTTGCGTTCCCCAAATATACCATATTCCCTCTAACCATAATGTCTGTGCCCATACTGTTTGCTAGGCCTGGAATCCTGTTCCTCAGGACTCAGGCCTTTAGCCCTTTCTGCATCCAACTCTTGGCTATTTTAAGATGCAGCTCAGGCATCACTCCCTCCAGGAGGCCCTCCGTGATCCCCAAAGCTGGCTTGGGTTCCTCCTTTGAACTCCCACAGTTCCATGTGCTTCTTTTATCACAGCACCCCCCACAGAGTAGTTTAATAACCCACAGCGACTGGCAGCCATCATCTCTGTTTTACCCCCTGAGTCCCCACAGAGGGTACATGCCTGGGGAATGACTTAGATGCTCAGTAAGTTTTTGTTGTTGAAAACTGTGTACAAGCTGCTTGTGAATAATCATAGTAGCAGATATTTACTGCCTGCCCACTGTGTGCCAGGCACTGTGCTCACCACCTGTCGTTGTTATTTTCTCTCTTAAACAACCCTATTTGTAACTCAGAGTGGAGAAATGTCTGGTCAAGATGGCAAAGGTAATTGTCAAAACTCATTGAACTATATACACTTAAGATTCATGCATGTCAGTTATACCTCAATTTTTCAAAGAAAAAAACAGGCAAGAAAACTACTGTAGCATGTAGTTTTTCTTATGTCTGAAAAAATTTGGAGAAATAAAGTTTTTTGCTACTACAGAAGAAAAAAAGAGAAGACATTGGTGAGAGGCAGGGCCAGAACTTGACCCACATGGCCTGTGTCTAAAGCCCTTGCTGTTCTCATATCACTTCAGTCCACTGATCCACCTGGAAGACCCAAGAAAGCTTCCCAGGGGAAGGTGGTAGTTACGGGATGTGGGGGTCCCACCAGCAGAGATGTGAGAGTAAGCATTCAAGGTGGGTGTGAAAGTCTATGGCAGGTCAAGGTGAGAAGTTTTGTCTGATGTGGTGTGAGCCTCAAAAATATGAAGGAAACTTATGGGAGAGGAGGCTACCCAGATCTGTTGGGCCCGATTGTGGAGGATTTTGAACACCCAGAAAGAGTTGATCTGTGAGTCACTGACTTCCAGATAGCATTGACTTTCATTTTTCCTGGAGGAATTGATTCTTTGGGTGGGAGTGGGGGTGAGTGGGGAGTGGGGCTGGCCTAGCCTGGTCAGTGTTGGGCTGGGCTTGGAGAAGCCAGAGCTGGGCAAAGGAGACAGTTCAGGGCTTGGAGACTGTAAAAATGGTGTGTCATCAGACCTTGTCTAACTTCAGGAAGGGGAGAGAGAGTCACCAGCAACATCAGCCCAAGGCTGATTCCTATGAGGTAAAGGTCAGACATACCTCCACTCTCCAACCTTTTAACCAGTTCTGACACCAGCCACCCCTCCCACTGCACTTTCTACTTCTCTGTTGGGTTTGATAATTTGTTGCAATGGCCACAAAGAACTCAGGAACTGTACTAATAATTATGGAATTTATTAGGAAAATAACAGGTTAAATTCAGGATCAGGATTAAGTTGAAAGTAACAGGAACAGTTCAGGATACAGTTCTTCAATCAGGACAGCTTCTTCTTGGCCTGCTGCCACCGGCTCCTGCACTCTTGGCCTGGGCCTTGCACTCTTAGCCTGGGTGCCTGCCTGGGCCTCGCCTCAGCCCCTGCTAGGGCAACTGTTACAAAGCTCTTTAGTTTTGCTGATAAGCACCCCGAGGCACCCTGCTCTGCCAGCAAGCCTTGTGCCCAAAGGCTCTCAGCAATCTCCATGAGCTGGGAAGCCCACTGTGCCATCTCATACCAGTCTCCTGGGTCCTGCCCTCTCATGCCACTGCCACTGGCAGTGTTACTGCTCTCTCCATCTCCTGGGTCTGGGAGGTTTTCAGCACAGGGACTCTGGGTCCAAAAGATGTGTTCAGCTCCCGGGACTTCTTCTTGATGGTAGTAAGTTCCCTTCTCTGTCTCTGGCATTGGCTTTTTTTAAGCCTAGTGGGATGGCAAAACTGACCAATTCCCTACAAAGGTTCCATGCACCTTATTTACATTATTAGTAGGCTGTCCAATCCCCTTGGTGGGCCACAAGCACCTTATTTGCATAGTCCCACCCAATCATTTTGTGGGAGTTATAAGACCGTGCATGGCCACAAGGCCATATAAAGTAATTCACTGCACCACAGCGGCACACAGAGGGAAGGTGGAGCTTGAGGAGAGAGTTGGGGTTTGAAAATCAGCATGCCCAGTAGTTGTAATAAGGTCGCAGAACCAGATGGAGAAGCAAGGCCAGACTCACGGAGTCAAGTTCAGGGTTCAGCAGAGCTGGGGACTGGGGTGAGCTTAGCCATGGTGGCCAAGGCCTGGGGTCAAACCCTGGCACTTCCACTCACAGGCTGTGTGACCTTGACTAGTGTAATGACCTCTCTTAGCCTCACTTTTCTTATCTGAGAAATGGAGATATTAATAATAACTACATTATAAAATTGGAAACTCTGGTGGCTTAGTGGTTAAGAGTTAGGCTGCTAACCAAAAGGTCAGTACATTTGATATATGAGCTGTAGTGGGTTGAATTGTGTCTCCAAAAATTATATGGTCAATTCCTAACCCCTGGTACCTGTGAGGAGCCCTGGTGGTGCAGTGGTTAAGAACTCAGCTGCTAACCAAAAGGTTGGCAGTTTGAATCCTGCAGTCTTTCCTTAGAAACCCTATGGGGCAGTTCTACTCTGTCTTATAGGGGTGCTATGAGTCAGTTTAGTGGCTAAGTGCTACGGCTGCTAACTGCTAACAAAGGGTTGGCAGTTTGAATCTGCCAGGTGCTCCTTGGAAACGCCATGGGGCAGTTCTACTCTGTCCTATAGGGTCGCTAGGAGTTGGAATTGACTCGACGGCACTGGGTTTGGTTTTTTGGGGGGATGAGTCAGTTTGGTTTGTTTTCTGTATCTGTGAATGTGACCTTATTTGGAAATATGGTCTTTGTGGATGTAATCAAGTTAAGATGAGGTCGTACTGGATTAGAGTGGGCCCTAAATCCAATGACTGATGGCTTTATAAGAGAAAGTAGAGAGAGATTTGGATACAGAGACATAGATATGGAGAAAGCCATGTGATGATGGGGGCAGAGATTAGAGTGATGCAGCTACAAGCCAGGTACACCAAGGATTGCCAGCAGCCACCAGAAGCAAGGAAGAGGCAAGGAAGGATTTTCCCCCGGAGTCTTCAGAGGGAGTATGGCCCTGCTGACACCTTGATTTCATACTTTTAGCCTTCAGAACTATGACAGGATATATTTCTATTGTTTTAAGACACCTTGCTTGCTGAGAGTGAAAAGGATTTGAAGCACTTACTAATGAAGATCAAAGACCACAGCCTTCAGTATGGATTGCAACTCAACAGAAAGAAAACAAAAATCCTCAGAACTGGACCAATGAGCAACATCATGATAAATGGAGAAAAGGTTGAAGTTGTCAAGGATTTCATTTTACTTGGATCCGCAATCAACAGCCATGGAAGCAGCAGCCAAGAAATCAAAAGACACATTGCATTGGGTAGATCTGCTGCAAAGGACCTCTTTAAAGTGTTGAAGAGCAAAGATGTCACCTTGAAGACTAAGGTGCGCCTGACCCAAGCCATGGTATTTTCAATCACATCATATGTATGTGAAAGCTGGACAATGAATAAGGAAGACTGAAGAAGAACTGACCCCTTTGAATTGTGGTGTTGGCGAAGAATATTGAATATACCATGGACTGCCAAAAGAACAAACAAATCTGTCTTAGAAGAAGTGCAAACAGAATGCTCCTTAGAAGCAAGGATGGCGAGACTGTGTCTTACATACTTTGGACATTGTTGTCAGGAGGGATCAGTCCCTGGAGAAGGACATCATGCTTGGCAAAGTACAGGGTCAGTGGAAAAGAGGAAGACCCTCAACGAGGTGGATTGACACAGTGGCTGCAACAATGGGCTCAAGCATAACAATGATTGTACGGATGACACAGGACCGTGCAGTGTTTCGTTCTGTTGTACATAGTGTTGCTATGAGTCAGGCTTGATGGCACCTAACAACAACAAGTTTGTGGTAATTTAAGGCAGCCCTAGGAAACGAATACAATGACCTTAAATATGCATGCATCTTTGTAAAATATTGTCTTAGTCATCTAGCGCTGCTATACCAGATCAAGCGGATAGATTTAACAAACCGAAGTTTATTCTCTTACAGTCTAGAAGTCTAGAAGTCTGAATTCAGGGAACCAGCTCCAGGGGAAGGCTTCCTATCCCTGCTGGCCCTGGGGAAGGTCCTTGTCATCAATCTTCCCCTGGCCTAGGAGCTTCTCAGTGCAGGTACCCGGGGTCCAAAGGGCACACTCCCCTCCTGGCTCTTTTTGCTTGGTGGTAATGAGGTTCCCCTGTCTCTCTGCTCACTGCTCCCTTTTATATCTCAAAAGAGATTGACTCAAAATACAACCTAATCTTGTAGATTAAGTTCTGACTCATTAACATAACTGCTTCTAATCCTGCCTTATTAACATCATAGAGGTTAGGGTTTGCAACACATAGGAAAATCAGATGACAAAATGGTGGACAAGCACACAATACTGGGAATCATGGCCTAACCAAGTTGACACTCATTTTGGGGGGACACGATTCAATCCATAACAAATACATACTGTTGTTTTGAATGCTATAAGTCACATTTTTTCCCCACTCAGTACTATTTGTTTGAAAATCTCTCCATCTTGCTTCCAGTTGCTGAATAGTTTCGAGTGTGCATCCACATTTTACTCATCTGTTCCTCAGTGATGGACATCTGTGCTGCTTCAGTTCCTCCTCTCACAAACAATCCCTTGACAAAGTACCCTTGTACATCTCATGTGCATGTCTTTTTGTGGACCTGTATGAGAATTTCCCTGAGATATCCAAAGGTGTAATTGCTAGGTTATGGGACACACACGTACTTAATTTTACTAAATATTAGGTAGCTTTCTAGAATGACTGAACTACTTGGGGCTCCCACCAGTGGCACATGAATGTTCCCATCTCCCCACATGCCTGCCAGCACTTGCTATTATCCAAGTTCTAATTTCTGCAAAGGAAACCCTGGTGGCACAGCGGTTAAGTGCTACGGCTGCTGACCAAAGGGTCGGCAGTTTGAATCCACCAGGTGCTCCTTGGAAACTCTATGGAGCAGTTCTACTCTGTCCTATAGGGTCGCTATGAGTCGGAATCGACTCGACGGCATTGAGTTTTTTTTTTTTTTTTTTTTTGGTTTAATTTCCGCAAATATGATGGGTGTAAAGTGCTAACTCATTGTTTTATTTTATGTTTCTTGGATTATCAGTGAGTGTAAGCAGCTATTGATACACTTATTAGCCATCCCGACTTCCCTTTCTGTGAATTGCCTCTAATGTCCTTGCCCATTTTTCTTGGGTTTCCTGGTTTGTTCTCCTGTTGGGTGCTCCACACACAATCACCAGCAACTGCTCCAGAGCAGGTCTGTCTTCTGGGTTTGGGGTGGTCAGCTTGGCTTGATTTGCCTGAGATCTGGCAAAGGATCCCCCTTGATCCACGGTATCACCACCATCTGAATTGCTGTCATTTCATAAACCTTTCCTGAGTGCTTACCCTGCTTTGGGTCCTGCTTAGGTGTGCTCTTGCTTCTAAGAACTCATAGTGCAGTGGGGGACACAGACCTTGGCACTTTTCTCCCTCTGTTCTAGCCTCTATCCCACTTGGTAGTCCTGGCTTGGGTAATGGAAGTCCCTTTGGTTATGCTAAGCCTCCTGAAAGGTGCCTGAGGCTGAGTTTAGGGCAAGGGGTCCTGGAGAACTGCTTATGTTAGTTGAAACATTTTGGATTGGGAGAAAAGGGTGGGGAGAAGGGGAGAGAGGAAATAAGAGACAGGATGAGGTATGTAGAGTGAGAAGTCCCTGGGTGTTGCAAAGGTTAACATGCTCAGCTGCTAACTGAAAAGTTGGAGGTTCATAACCATCCAGAAGCAACTTGGAAGAAAAGCCCTGGCGATCTACTTCCAAGGAATCAGCCATTGAAAGCCCTGTGGGGAATAGTTCTACTCTGACACATATGGGGTTGCCATGAGTCAGAATAGCAACTGGTTTATGTAGAGCGATGACACCCAGGCATAAACCTCAATCATGAGCCCCCCCCCAAATGCATTATTATCTAGTCAATTCTGACTCATAGCGGCCCTATAGTACAGAGTAGAAGAACTCCCCCATAGGGTTTCCAAGGCTGTAATTTTTTTTTTTAATTTTCCTTGTGCTTTAAGTGAAAGTTTACAAATCAAGTCAGTCTCTCATACCAAAATTTATATATACCTTGCTATATGCTCCTAGTTGCTCTCCCACTAATGAGACAGCACACTCCTTCTCTTCACCCTCTATTTCCGTGACCATTCAGCCAGCTTCTGTCCCCCTCTGCCTTCTCACCTCCCCTCCAGACAGGAGCTGCCCACATAGTCTCATGTGTCTCCTTGATCCAAGAAGCCCACTCCTCACCAGTATCATTTTCTATCCTATAGTCCAATCCAATTCCTTTCTGAAGAGTTGGCTTTGGGGATGGTTCTTGTCTTGGGCTAACAAAGGTCCGGGGACCATGACCTCCGGGGTCCTTATAGTCTCACTCAGACCATTAAGTCTGGTCTTTTTACGAGAATTTGAGGTCTGCATCCTACTGCTCTCCTGCTCCTTCAGGGGTTCTCTGTTGTGTTCCCTGTCAGGGCAGTCATCGTTTGTAGCCAGGCACCATCTAGTTCTTCAGGTCTCAGGCTGATGTAGTCTCTGGTTTATGTGGCCCCTTCTGTCTCCTGGGCTCATAATTACCTTGTGTCTTTGGTGTTCTTCATTCTCCTTTGCTCCAGGTGGGCTGAGACCAATTGATGCATCTTAGATGGCTGCTTGCTAGCGTTTAAGACCCAAGACGCCACTCTCCAAAGTGGGATGCAGAATGTTTTCTTAGTAGATTTTATTATACCAATTGACCTAGATGTTTCCTGAAACCATGGTCCCCAAACCCCTGCCCCTGCTATGCTGGCCTTCGAAGTGTTCGGTTTATTCAGGAAACTTCTTTGCTTTTGGTTTAGTCCAGTTGTGCTGACCTCTCCTGTATTGTATGTTGTCTTTCCCTTCACCTAAAATAGTTCTTATCTACTATCTAATTAGTGAATACCCCTCTCCCTTCCTCCCTCCCCACTCTTGTAACCATCAAAGAATATTTTCTTCTCTGTTTAAACTATTTCTTGAGTTCTTATAATAGTGGTCTCATACAATTTTTTCCTTTTGCAACAATTTCACTCAGCATAATGCCTTCCAGATTCCTCCATGTTATGAAATGTTTCACAGATTTGTCACTCTTCTTTATCGATGCATAGTATTCCATTGTGTGAATACACCATAATTTATTTATCCATTCATCTGTTAATGGGCACCTTGGTTGCTTCCATCTTTTTGCTATTGTAAACAGTGCTGCAGTGAACATGGGTGTGCATATATCTGTGTAAAGGCTCTTATTTTTCTAGGATGTATTCCAAGGAGTGGGATTGCTGGATCTTATGGTAGCTGTACTTCTAGCTTTTTTTTTTTTTTTTAATAATTTTTATTGTGCTTTAAGTGAAAGTTTACAAATCAAGTCAGTCTCTCACACAAAAACCCATATACACCTTACTACATACTCCCAAATACTCTTCCCCTAATGAGACAGCCTGCTCTCTCCCTCCACTCTCTCTTTTTGTGTCCTTTTCACCAGCTTCTAACCCCCTCCACCCTCTCATCTCCCCTCCAGGCAGGAGATGCCAACATAGTCTCAAGTGTCCACCTGATCCAAGAAGCTCACTCCTCACCAGGATCCCTCTCCAACCCATTGTCCAGTCCAATCCATGTCTGATACTTCTAGCTTTTTAAGGAAGCACCAAATCAATTTCCAAAGTGGCTGTACCATTTTACATTCCCACCAGCAGTGTATAAGTGTTCTGAGGCTGTAATTCTTTATGGAAGCAGACTGGGACATCTTTCTCCTGAGGAGAGACTGGTGAGTTCAAACCACCGACCTCTTGGTTAACAGCCTAGCACTTAACCACTGCGCCACCATAGCTCCTTCAATCATGAGCAGGAATATCTACTATTCAATTTAAAGTCATTCGAGTTGCTTCCCTGTCTCCTTAAATGCTTAGCAAAAAGCACTATGTCCTCACTTGCCTTAGGTGAGTGTTTTGTGGAAATTGAGGAAGGGGCAGAGTTTCTACAGAGCTCTCATGGCTTGTACCAGATTCAGCACCTACAGGCTACTGAGAGAATCCAAAAATTGATCAAATACAGCAGAAATAGGAATTTGGAATTGGAAGCGACCATGGAAATAATAAGTCAGCTCCTGGGCAATTTGCAGAAATGTGGAACAGTTCACTTCCAAAGATGGAGGATGGAGAGTTTGAGGTGACCTGAGTGGTACAGCGTTCTCTGGGTGGTGCAAATGTTTTGCAGTAGTCTACAAACCTAATGGTTGGTGGTCCCAACCCACCCAGTGGTGCTGCGGAGGAAAGCCCTGGCGATCTGTTTCTGTAAAGACTACAGTCTAGAAGAACCCTGTGGAACAGTTCCACTCTGGAACGCATGGGGTCACCATGAGTCGGAATCAAGTTGACAGCAATGGGTTTGCTTTTTTTGTTTGAGATGGGCTTTGTAGCAGATTATATTTTCAAAAAATGGTGGCAATATTATCTCCGATCCCACATGCTCCTTTTTCATTGTAACTTTGATACTCTTCCCATCGAGAGGTGGAATATCCCCTCCCTTTGGTCCTGGGTGAACCTGTAAGACTACCTTGAAGTGACACTACCTTTATGACTAAAGTTTGGTCATAAAAGTGCCACACATATCTGCTCTCTTAGGACATTCACTATTGGGGAAGCCAGCTGCCAGGTAAGCAGTCCCCATCTGCCCTAAAACTACCATGCTATGAGAAAGCCCAAACCAGATTACATGGAGAGAGCACATGGAGAATCCTGAGATGAAAGGAAGAGAGATGTGCTCGGCCCTGTTCCAGCTGCTCCAAAAAAAAAAAAAACCCATTGCTGTCGAGTCAATTCTGACTCATTGTGATTCTATAGGACAAAGTAGAACCGCCCCGGAGGGTTTCCAAGGAGTGCCTGGTGGATTGGAACTGCCGACATTTTGGTTAGTAGCCACAGCTCTTAACCACGATACCACCAGGGTTTCCCCAGCTGCTCCAGTCCTCTGCTATTCTATCTGCAGCCAACTTCTGACTATAGTCACATGGGGAACCCTGAGCCAGAATTGCCCAGCTAAGGCCTCTCTAAATTCCTTAACCATAGAAATCATGAGAGGGAGGAAAATGACTGTGCTTTTTTTAAGCCATGAAGGCTTGGGATGATTTGTTACACAGCATAGATAACCCAGACAGGTTTATCCTTATCTTATTGTCAGTCTTCCCCAGTAGACCGTAGTTAGGTCTTGTTTCCTGCTCTATCCCCAGTACTTAGCCTGAAACATACTAGGTACTCCACAAATATTTGTATAAATGAATAAAAGTTAACAGACCCTATCAGCATGTTGTTTGGGGAACCAAAGGGGTTGTGGAGGCCCAGAGGAGGCCCTAACCCAGACTAGGAGATCAGGGAAGTCTTCCTGGAGGAAGTGATGCTGCTCTGAGTCCCTGGGCACACAAGGAATATCCATTCCTCTTCTCTGGGTGCTGATTGTTCATTTGGGGCCCAAATGAGGCTTCCTGGCTTGGCGAGTCAATAAGGCCCATCCCCATGTCCATTTTAGATGTCCCCCTTCCATATCCCTGCACCTACTGCTCTCTTTTCTCTCTTTCTCTCTGGGCCTGCAGGCTCACTCCTTCTGCCTCCTCTGACTCTGGGTCTGGCTGGAGGAAATTAAGTCAATGGGGAGGGAGGAGTTGACAAATAGAAGGTCTGGTAATTGATTTTTTTTTTTTTTCTCTCTTGCCCTCTCTCCACCCCCCGGAGAGCAGGAGGAATTAGCTCTCTAGACAGCAGCTTTCCCTGCTTTAAGGGGCTCTGGTGATTCTGTATTCCCTTCCTTGCTAGATCAGTCGGGAGGAAAGCCCAGTTGGCTTGGCAAGCAGGAGCTCTCTTCTGATGCTCTAGGGCTAGGCTTTGTATAGAGGAGGAAACTGAGGCCCAGAGAGGGGGAAGATTTGCCACAGGCACTCAGTGGGTTAGAATCTGAGCCAGGACTGGAAGGGAAAGGCCACTGGGGATCACACCACATACTGCCCTAGGAAGGCAGGAACAGACTGGGAAGGGTTTGGTTTGCAGCTGGAACGTGGGGTTGGGCCAGTTGCAGGAAACATGGGGCTCTTGGGTCCCTGGCAGGAGGCAGCTCCTTTGCCAGGGCAACTGGTTGAGGTTTCCTTGGCTAGGGGAGAGTACAGCTGGTAAGGTTGCCAGCCCCCTGGGAGCCCTAGAGGTGTGAGCCTGTGGTTCTAGGGGCCGGACTATTTTGCAAGTCTTCCTTCAGGTAGAGCGCCCTCTAGGGGCGGAGGAGGGGGCCGCCGATCGGTACTGACTTTGGGCAGAGGGGAGGCAGGACTGGTAATAGGCCCGCCTACATTTATGTGGCGCTCGGTCTTACCATCCTTAAAAATGGGAGTGGTGGCGTAGATCTCACAGGGTCGCCACGAGTTATGGAAGGCACTGGGTTATTAGTAGGCCCTCAATCAATAGTGTCTGTTATTGCCTCAGTGATGAAGACACTGAAGCTCCGCGGGGGTCTGGCCCTTGTTCTAGGTCGCCCAGCTAGCAAGTGGTAGCACTGGGATTCAAACCCGGGTGGCCTGGGGCTCCCGCACCTTCTGCCCACACAGGCTTCTCGGGCTCGGTGGGGAAGGCGGCTGCCGGGGGTGGGGATGCCGAGGCCTACTCCCGGAGAAAGCGGGCAGGAGGCGGGGCAGGGCCCGGCGGTTCTGCGCCCGCCGCCCTTACACCCCCCACCCCCAAGCCCAGCGGGAGTGGGCGCCGCGGCCCCGCCTCGCTGAGCGGCGGCTGCGAGGCTCCGGGAGTGGTTGATTTATTAAGCTAATGTTCTAGCACATTTTCCCCATGCCGTAATGAGCTGTTTCCACCAGGGGATGTCTGCAGAGCGACTGCGGGCTTCCGGCGGCTCCAGGAGGGAGGCAGGGCCGGCGGGCGGCGGGCGGTCTGTGGGGGGGGGGGGGCTGGGGGACGTCTGGCCGCCTAGGGAGGGGTGAGGGCTGGGAGGGTGAGGTTGGAAAGTTTGGGTTGAAAAATCACCCCCTCGTGGGGCGTGTCTGGGAGGGGAGGTGGGAAGCCAGACCTGTGTGCAGCCTGGGAGCAAGCCCCGGTTTCTTCCTGTGCCATCCTGGCCCACCTTCCCACCCATCTCAAGGGGCCTGAGAGGGAACCCTGACCCCAGCATTCTGGCCTGGGCCCTTCTCTCCTTGCTGCCTTTCCTCAAACTTCTGAGGAGTCTGAGCTCAGCCTGCCTGTTGCCCAGCGTGTTATCGCCCCAGAGTTGCCATTTCTGTGGCTTGATGTGAAAGTTACAACCTTTTCAGTCAGACAGATCTGGGTTCCAATCTCAGCCGAGGCGTCTTCTAACTCTGTGAACTCGGGGAATCGTTGACCTTTCTGGGCGTTAGCTTCCCATTTTGAATTGGGAGATAAGAAGTATTTTTGCAGTGTTGTTGTGAAGCTAAGTGATGGCTCAATACTGAGTGATAAACCTTGCCTTCGCCACCAGCCTACTGGCCCTGGGGCCCACGCCGCAGGCACGACAGAGCCACGGGACGCCGTGATGCTGGAACCGGCCCCCATGCATGCAGCAGATACTTGTAACTGGCCCAGCACTTAGCTACTAACAAGCCCAAGTATTACCAGCTGGTTCAGAAGCTTTGCTTTCCTCGCATGGGGCAGAGACAGTACTTGGTATTTTGGCTTTAAAAGACCTACTTCATCTCTCCTGACTAAAATCTCCTCCCCAGAGCCTAGACTCTACTGGATTGGGTGACCTGCTGGGCAGTAAAATGATTCCTTGTTTTTTTTTAGTCTTTATTGCTATTTTATTTTAGCACATGTCAGGCACTAGAAGGTGGCCAGTAAGCGATAGTAATCACTGCTCTTTAGAGATGCTGTCCCACTAACGCCATCCCGTGAGGGGAAGGTTAAGACAACTAACATGGGCTTCCTGAGACTGATGCCCCATTACATGATGCTCAAGTCCCACTCACCTTTCCAGGAGTGATTACCCCATTTTATAGAGTAGAGCTGCTGAGTAACTTGCCCAGGCACCCAGGACATAAGTGACTGAACAAAGATTGAAACCCAGTCTGCCTGATTCCCAAACTGGCACTCCTTCTACTCCTCACTAGAGGCCACTGAGGGAGCCTCCTTGTCTTCAACAGGTCTTCAACAGAAAGGTGAGCTCTCTCAGATTCTTTCTTGAAGGATGTTAACTAGCCTTGGGCTCTGAGTAATATGGAAATTTGTGGAATCTTTTTAGAAAGGGCTAAGTTTGGAGTGAGGGAGGGTTGGAAGGAACTGCCCAGCACTCCTTTGGGTACCTGCTCCTGTTGTCTTGGTTTTTGCTCCTCATGGAATTCAGAACCTCCCTGAATCCCCCCAAGAGAACTGAGGTACCCAAAAGTATGAATGAGCAAGAAGGGTGAACTGAAGATTAGCTGAAATGGACAAGGCAAAGAACTAAAAAATCCACGTTAGACGTTTCTGTTCTCCCAGGCCCCTGCTCAGCTGTGTGCCCTGGGGTTTCTTCCCTGCCTTTCTCACCTCTGCTCCCTGCCTTGTTGGCCCTGTCTGTCCCTTCCTTCACTCAGCCAGCCTTTGCACATGCTATTCCCTTTCTGAGGGCTTTTCCCTCAGACGGCTGCATGGCTGGAGCCTTGGAGCATCTAGCTCTCTCAGTCCAAGGTCCCTTCTCAGAGAGGCCTCCTGTGGCCACCCGATGCAGAGAAGCCCCCAGTCATCCTCTACCCCATCACCGAGTTCTGTTCTTTGTAGCAGCCATCTAGAATGACCTTGTTTGTTGTCTCTTTTCCCTCCTAGAATTGAAGCTCTGTGAGAACAGGGGCTCCGGCTACCTTATACCTGGAATGCCACCTGGAGAGTAAAAACAAAATTTTAGCAGTGAATAAATCCACTTTAAATGCCTTTCTTATCAAATTCAGCTCTGCCCCAGCTCCTGGTCTCAAATTCACACACCTGAGTTGATCTCAGTACTCCAGTCAACAACGACTTTAAGTCAACAGCATTCACTGTCCCCACTACTGCTAACACTTACTTGTTGGGTGTTTGCTAGGTAACAGGCCCTACTAAGTGTCTTCCATATATTAACTCACTAATCCTCACAACAACCCTTTGAGGTAAGGTGCTATTATTATCATCACCTCTGTTTTACAGATGAGGAGACCAAAGCTAGAAATAGCTGGCCAGTACTACACAGCCACTAAGTGGCAGAACTGGAATTGAAACCAAGACAGTTGGTTCTCTGGAACCTCGACTGCAGCTCGGTGCTCTCACCTGCCTCTCAGAGGGCAGCCTCCCCACTGCCTTGTGGAAGGTGGACAAGCCCTTGGGTCTTGCACCCCCACATCCATACTGAGATGATGAGGGTTTTAGGCCAAAGAGTAGTAGAACCCGACTTGCAGTTTTGAAGACTCACTCTGGCTGCTACAGGGTGGAGGCGGACTGGAGAGGCCAGAGTGGACACTGGGAGACCGGTGAGGGGGCCGTGCCGCCCTCTACCCTGGGCCAGTTTTATTTCCTCTCTCCTAGGCCAGCCAGCTCTACAACTCATTCATTATTCATTCTGAGCACTTACTCCATGCTAGGCCCTATGTTGTAGGAGAGACAGGACAAGGACACATGCCTCAATGACACCAGGGAAGGTACTATGTAAGAAGAGGGGGCAGATGAAGTGCTGCGGGAGATCCGAGGAGGCCAAAATTAAAGGGGTGGGGCATGGGGCAGGAGAGAGGATCTGGGCTATGTTGTGCAGAGTTAGCATTTGATGCAGGCCTGAAGGAACAGGTGGGAGTTGAACACCGAGCTGAAGGTGAAGGGCTTTCCAGGTGGTGGGGATAGCATGGGCAAAGGCACAGGGTTGGGAATGTATGAGCCATGGTTGAGGACAGCAAGCAGTTCTATTAGCAGGGTGAGTAGAGCTGAGAGATGGGAGATGAAACTAGAGGAAGGCAGGGACCAGATCATGGAATGTTCTGAATGCCAAGCCAAGGCATTTGGACTTCGTGCTGTGATAGTGGGGAGCCATTGACTCTTTTTGAGCAGGAGAATCAAATGATAATGTTTCCCTTCAGAACTCTGACAACATGGGCTCTATAAATTAAACCGGGAGAAAATACTTAGGCCTTCACAGAAGCAGGGCCTGGGGAAGAAGACACTGGTGCCTTGAATTCTCCACAGAAATGCCCATCCAAGCATCCCAGGGCATTTGGGAACACAAGAGAGTAGCCGATGAGGCCAGAAGAAGTATGTATAGGCACAAGGTGGACATGGCAGCCACCACATGGCTGAAAGCTGCAGAAGCTGCTGATGGCTGGAAGGTAATTAACAATTATAATCACTCCTGTCATGACATCATTAAACTCTGATTGCACTGGCTGGCCGGCTGACGGATGGGCCTGGGAGTTGCAGTTCGTTGGGAAGCCAGGCTTATTTGTCAGCAGGTGGAAGACCAGCAGTGGGGGTCCAGGTCTCCAGACCCGAGGGCACTGGTGGGCCCAGAGGTTCCGGCTGCCATCCAGGCCAGAGCAGGGCAGGTGAGGCTGGGCCCAGAGTCTGCAGAGTTTGATAATAGGTGTGAGCTGGTACATCACCCTGAGAAATCATCCCATGGAGGTGTGGTGGGAGCTGCAGGAGGGCAGAGGTTATGGGGCTCCAGGCATCAACCCCCTTGCTTCTTTTTTCTCTCTCTAAACAGAAATTTCATTGTCGTTTATCATGCATGATTCTTGAGAAAGGAATCTAAACAATATGGAGGAAATATAAGCCTTCCACGATCTCATTTGCTAGAGGTGTTTTGTGTTGTCTAGCTGATTCGGACTCATAGTGACCCTATATGACAGAGTAGAACTGTCCCACAGGGTTTCCTAGGCTGTAATCTTTACAGGAGCAGATTGTCAGGTCTTTTCTACTGCAGAGCTGCTGGTGGGTTCAAACCACTGACCTTTTGGTTTGCAGCAAAGCACTTAACCATTGTGCGTGCCACCGGGGATCCTTTCCTAGATGCAGTCATTGTTAAAATTTTGGTTTCTGTTCCAGTTCCCGAGATACT
This sequence comes from Loxodonta africana, assembly GCF_030014295.1. Taxonomy (NCBI): domain Eukaryota; kingdom Metazoa; phylum Chordata; class Mammalia; order Proboscidea; family Elephantidae; genus Loxodonta; species Loxodonta africana. The sequence continues at coordinate 92,723,936 of NC_087344.1, forward strand.
GGGGGCTACCATCCTGGTTTCTGCCATGACTCCTCCTGTTCTTTGGGCTATCTGCTAACCTCCCAAGAAATTTTCCCTTTTGCTTAAAAGTAATTTGATGCTTTTTTTTCAAGCTTAGTCAAGCTCAAGTGATAGAAAACCACCCCCAATGTGCTCACTTGGAGTTTGTTCTGTTGGTAGTAGCCTTGTACTTTGATTCAAGATAAGGTCGGGAACAAGTTGTAATGTCCCAGCTTCTGTTAGTTCTTGTTGCCAAAAGTGGAGGCTGAATAGAAAGCCCAGTAGTTAGCTAGGCCCCTAATTGGTGTTTGTATTTACAGATGTGGCTTAGGTCCTGTGTAGGGTGGGGAGACCAGAAGGAAGAAGAGCTAAATTGCATGAGAAAACAACTGGAACTGGGGGGTTGTGCAAGGGCAGCTGGGTGGGGGGAGAAGAAAAAAGGAACAGGTGTGTGGCTGTGGGCTTTAGGGATGCCTCCTCCTGTCTCCACTTTCCTTTCTTGGCCCATAGTTGAAGAGATGTTAGAGCAAACACTTCTGGCCTCTCTCTCCACTCCTCTCGTTGGTTCCACAAGGGAGGAGTGACCCATTTGACTGATAAAACTGGGGATGACCTGACATCCTTGGCCAGGTTAGCCGGGGGCAGAGTCACAACTTCAGAATGTGATGAATTTGGCGATAAGGGGTGTCTGGTTATTTAATGCTACGTTATATATCAAATTACACCAAAATTTAGTGTCATAAAGCAATCATATATTCTGCTCACGGATTCTGTGGATCAGGAATTTGGGAAGGGCTCACCTGGGCAGTTCAGCCTTCAGGTGGAGAGCAGGTGGCTTCTGAGGCAGATTCTCTCCTTTTTTTGGTTGTTGGTGGTGGTGGTGGGGAACTGCCACCCTGCAGCACCTGTGCCAACAATGTGGGGCATGTAGAAGGCCCACCTGTTCCCCAATCTAACCTGACCAGTCATAAAGTGGATTTTTCCTTGTGACCCTCCTGGCGCTCCTGGTGCCCACTGAGACAGCAGGTGAGTGCCTGGCTCCCCTCTTGCCAACAAGGAAGGGGAGAAATAAGTTAGGAGTCCAGCACGCTTAGGGGAGGACCATGGCCTAGGAGAGGGGGACACTGAAGGGACTGGCTGATGCACATTCGTGACAGTGATGTCTGACAAGGGCTTTGGCACAATGCTGCCCTGAATTCTTGGTAGACCATATTATACACAACAGTCTGGCGTTAGGGGGGATTTGGTGGTGGGGGTGGGAGTAGGTGACAGAGGAGAGGCAAGTCAGGTTGGGACCAGATAGGCTGGCGAGAGAATGGCAGCGGCTGTCATGGAGTGCAGTGATTAGCTCAGCAGCCTGAGAGAGCAGCTAGTTTGGACTCTCTAGGGGTAGAGAGGGCTCAAAATCAGCCTGTTGTGGTAGCCAGCCTCCAAGATGGCCCCAATGACTTTTACCTCCTTGTGTAGCTCTCTCCAACATTGAATCTAGGCTAGCCATGTATGGCCAATAGGATAAGGTGAAAGTGATGACGTGTTACTCCCAAGACTGGTCATAAAAAACATTGCACTTCTGCTTTGAACTCTGGGATCCCTTGTTGTGGGGGAAACCAGCTGCCATGTTGTGAGGACACTCAGGCAGCCGTGTGGAGAGAAGCCGACATGGGAAGGAGCTGAGACCTGTGGTCAACAGCCGGCCCAATTACCAGCCATATGAGTGAAGGAAGTGGATCCTCAGGCCTTCAGAGGACTGCAGCCCTGGCCAACATCTGACTGCCACCACATGAGAGACCCCGAAGTAGAACTGTCTACCTGAGCCTTCCTGAATTCCTGACCCACAGAATTTATGAACATAATAAATGATTGTATTATGTCACTAAGTTTTGGGGTAATTGTTACATCAACCAACCAACCAGCCAGTTGCCTTCAAGTCAGCTCTGATTCATGCTGACCCTATGTAGAGTGTATCAGAGTAGAACTGTGGCTCTATAGGGTTTCCTTTTTTAAAATATTTTATTGAGTTTTTGGTGAAAGGTACACAGCAAATTAGGTTCCCATTTAACAATTTCTGTACATTCGGTGACATTGGTTACATTTTCCTCATTGTGTCACCATTCTCATTATTTCTGTTGTGGTTGTTTCACTTCCATTAATCTAGCTTTCATGTACCCCCTGACCTTCTCATCTTTGCTTTAGAGTAAATGTTGGTCATTTGGTGTCATAAAGATGAATTTTTTTTTTTTTAAAGGAGCACAGTACTCATAAAAATTATTTATTTTGTGAGCCAATCTGTTATTTAGCTGAAATGTGACCTCTGGCAGTAGTTTCAGTTCAAAGTTTAAAGGGTATCTGAAGGTAATAGCCTCAGGGGTTCCTTTAGCCTCTACTGGTCCAGTAAGTCTGGCTTTTTTTTTTAACAATTAGAGTTTTGTTCTACAATTTTCTCTCGTTCTATCTGGAACCATCTATTGTGTCCCTGGGCAGAATGGTTGGTAGTGGTAGCTGGATACCATCTTGTTCTTCTGGTCTCTGGATAGTTAAGGCCACAGTTTGTGCAGACAATTAGTCTTGTATACTAGTTTCTTCTTCAAGTCTTTGGTTTCCTTCTTTCTCTTTTGCTCCAGTTGAGTAGATACTAAGAGTTGTATCTTAGATGACCTCTTTTAAGCTTTTAAGACCCCAGATGCTACTTATCATACTAGGCTAAAAAGAATCCCGTTGCCGTCAAGTCAATTCCGACTTGTAGCGACCCTACGGGACAGATAGAACTGCCCCATTGGGTTTCCAAGAAGCACCTGGTGGATTCGAACTGTCGACCTTTTGGTTAGCAGCCATAGCTCTTAACCACTATGCCACCAGGATTTCCACATACTAAGATATAGAACGTAAACTTTATAGGCTATGTCGTGCCAATTGACTGAGTTGTCCCACGAGCCTGTGGTCCTAAGCGTTCTCCATGGGGTTTTCAGTGGCTGATTTTTCTGAAGTAGAACGCCAGCCAGACCTTTCTTCTGAGGCATCTCTGGGTGGGCTTGAACCTCCAACCTTTCAGTTAGCAGCTGAGCACAATAACTCTTTGCATGACTCAGGGACTCCTAATTTGTTACATAGCATTTGATAACTAGATACCCCCATCTCTAAATACTCCCCAGGAAGATGGGAAGATGGTCCTTGAGAGGGAGAGGGTTGGAGGCAGATAAAATGAGATAGACCAACAGAGCTCTCACATCCCTCATGAAGCTGGAGGAGAAACCCAGGACTTGAGGCTGGAGCCTTACACACGGATCCTGCAATGTCAGATTAATACAAGAGGGTTTTATAAAGTTTCCCACGGCAAGAGCTCTCATAGCATAATTAGGCTAAAGTTACATTACCAGCAAGAGTTTGTAGACACAACAAGGGTTTTTAACAGGAAACTAGTTTGTGAGGTGTAAGATGTGTCTGATTTTTCAGATGCAGGGAGGGAGAGCAAACCGCAACCCCACTCCATGCCTTCCGCACCCCCCACCCCCTGACCCAAGGGATCCAAAGCGTCTTCCTCCCCTTAGCAGCACAACTTGGCAGAGGAGAAAATGCCTTTGACCTAGACGATGTCAGGGACTATGAAGTTCACAAGACTTAAAAGGAGATTTGGGGCATCTGGGACTCAGTGAAGCTAGAGAGAGAGGAGGGGAAGAGGTCTGGATTTCAGGAGAGGGAAAGGGACTCAAAGTGAAAGAGACAGAAGAAAAACATTTTAAAAAAGGATTCTACTAAAAAAAAATTTGAAAATCATCTGCCTCATTTAACCTTCTTCGGTTTCCCTGACCCTCACTTTATAGAAGAATGGGGTATCTTAAGTTGGGTTTCCCAGAAGCAGACCTCAAGACAAGGATTTGGGTGCTAGTAGCTTATCTGGTGCTGGGGAACCCAGCACTTAACCTGGTATCTGGCACATAACATGCACTCATTTATTGAATTTATCCTGAAGTAGTGTATATTCATTCTTTATCTTCTCTTAGGGTAAAAAGATCTCTGAGTAGACTATATGTAGCATGAAGAAATGTGAAATTTAACTTCTGGAAACTTTAAAACATACATTTTTATTGCAGTAAATAATTTCTATCACCACCCATCTGTCAATGGAGGCTTGTGTGTTCCTATGACGCTGAATAGGTTTCAGATTAAGATAGACTAGGAAGAATGGCCCGGTGATTTACTTCTGAACATCAGCTAATGGAAACCCTATGGATCACAATGGTCTGATCTGCAGCCCATCATGGGGATGGTGCAGGACTGGGCAGCATTTCCTTCTGTTGTCCATGGAGTTGCCATGAGTTGAGGGTGATTTGACAGATGCCAACAAGAAGTTTATTTGGGAGGTGATCCCAGGAAGAGCCAGAAGGAGTAGGGAAGTGAGACTGACAGGAAGGGAGCCAATAAAAAGTATGTTAGCAGGCTAGTTACCACTGTGGGCAACTGGGTAATACAGGCCCCACCTGTAATCTTACCTCAGGAGCAAGGAAATTGGGGTATTTATCCTCTAGCTCCCATTGGTTGTTGGCTGAGGGCTGCTCCTGGGCCCTCTGGCCTGCCCTGCACCATACTCGGGGCAGAGAGAAAGCCCTGGGGAGAGCTGAGTTGCAGGTTCTCAGTGTGGACTGGAGTGACTGGGAAGGGGTATGGGTGGGCCTAAAGTCCCTTACCTTGAAGCCTTTCCCGTGCAGTCAGAAGGTCCTGGTGGCGGGCAGCAGAGCCTCTGGAAAGTTGTTTGTTCTAGATCAGATGCCTGGTGAGTGGTAAGTGCTGCTGGGTGCTTGGTGTGGGGAAGGGCTTAGGGTGGGAGTTGAGGAATTGGTTCAAACCCTGACCCAATTCCTCACTCACTATACAGTTTTTATTAGACTGTATCTCTTTTCTCGGCCTCAGTTTCCTTACCTGCAAAATGGGACTGATAATCCTTACCCTACTTACTTTGAAAGCTTAGATGTTTATTGTAGCGGCTATTGGTAGTTTGCCTTCTAATTGTCCATTCCCCCTTCTTCTGACTACATTTAGGGTTCTGCCCCCACTCCACTCTCAGCCCGTGTGGTTTGGGTGGGATCCCAGCCCTGGATCCAGCCAATCCAAGCATAGCTTACCTGGCCATGGTGAGTGGTTCAGAGGTGAGCATGTGACCTGAGCCAATCTAATCAGAGTGAATCCCAATATTTTTGTAGGAACTCTAGGAAAAGCTCCCCTTTCCTAGTATACTTGAAGCTGAGAAGACGTGAAGCTGGAGATGAAGCAGCCGACTTTTCGGCACATGGAGCCCGAGAATGGAGGCAATGTGCAGGAGGGAGTAAGGACAAGAGATGGAGAGAGGCAGGTCTTGATGACCTTGTTTGAGCCCCTGAATCCAACCGTGCCTGAAGCAGCCCAGTACCCCAGACTTCTCAGTTACGTGCATTAAGGAATTACCTCTGTGCTAAAACTTGTTTTGTTGGATTTTCTGTTCTTTGCAAAAGAAAAAATTTTTAACTGGACACCATATTGATGTGAGCTGGGGGTTAAGCTGCAAGTACTTTTTGGCTTAAAAGACTATGTTTGATACCATCCAGTCTCATCCCAGAGGACTGCTCAGGAGTGTTTGTTGTGGTCCTCTATTATCACTTCAGGGCCCTGGTGGCACAGTGGTTAAGAGCTCAGCTGCTAACCAAAAGGTCTGCAGTTCAAATCCACCAGCCGCTCCTTGGAAACCCTATGGGGCAGTTCTACTTTGTCCTGAGGGTTACTGTGAGTCGGAATTGACTCGACAGCAACGGCTTTGGATTATCACTTCACTGAATGGATATGACATACCCACTGCCGTTGAGTTGATTCTGACTCACGGCGACCCTATAGGATAGGATAGTTCTATTCCCAATAGGAATAGAACTGCCCCATAGGGTTTCCAAGGCTGTAATCTCAACGGAAGCAGACTGCCATATCTTTCTCCTTTGAAGCTTCTGGTAGGTTTGAACTGCTGACTTTTCAGTTATGAGGGGAGGTGAAAGGAGAGGCTGAAAGAGGGGTGTTGTAGGATTTTGCTTTTCTTTTCCTAAAATACGAGAAATGCTAATTTTTCCTTGGGTGTAGTCCAAACCCTGCAGTCATTATGGGAAGGAGAAAGGGTGTGCAGGGCCAGGCCAGGACCCCAGGGAGAGAAGGCCTGCAAGTGGAAGCTCAAGGTATCCATCTTGGGTCTCCCACCCTAGCCCCTCCTGATGCAGGAAGAGAGAGGGAACATACAACATGGGGAGAGTTTGGGCTCTCCATCTGAAACAAACAAACAAACAACCAAACCTATAGCTTTGAAGTTGATTCTAACTCATGGTGACCCTACATGTTACAGAGTAGAACTGAGTGCCTTAGGGTATTCTGGGCCATAATCTTTACGAGGAGTCTCTGAGTGGTGCAAATGGTTAAGCGCTCAGCTACTAGCCGAAAGGTTGGTGGTTTGAACTCACCCAGAGGCACCTTGGAAGACAGGCCTAGTGCTCTGCTTCCAAAAGGTCACAGCCTTGAAAACCCTATGGAGTAGTTCTACTCTACACGCATGGGGTCACCATGAGCCAGAATTGACTCAATAGCAAATGAAAACAACAATCTTTATGGAAGCAGATTGCCAGGCCTTTCTTCCACAGCACTGCTGGGTAGGTTAGAACCAGCAGCCTTTTGGAGAGCAAGCCATTTGTGCCACCCAGGGAACTTTTGATCCATACAGTCAGGTTCAAATCCTCGCTCTGCTGGTGACATGGCCTGTGTCACTGTCTCGCTCACCTGGCTGTTAGCTTGGATCTGATTCACCCTGTGTCCTGAGTGCTGGGGCTGGCACAGAGGTGGCCTCAGAGTAGACTCATGGAATGAAGCTGCCTTTGATGGGGACATTCCTTTCCCAATGGAGATGATGTTTGTGTTAGAGTCCCAAGCATGTGTGCCTCTCTCCCATCTATCCTTTCTCATTCATGTTCATTTTTTTTTTTTTCATCCCTGAGGAACAAAGCCTACTAACAGGGTGTTTTCACTCTTTAAGCAATTGGTCCCCCCACCAAAAGAGAGATTATTTCCCCCAGAGCCCCCAAATGCAGGCAGAGGAAATCCTCCTTTCCTTCTCCTGCCCCTGCAGCAAGAGATCATGGAGTCGTGGGGGTTAGTCCTGCTTCTGCCACTCACCATTGTTGGTCATTGCTGACGTCTGATGGATCCTGGCTGGAAGCAGAGAATACCCGAAAGATGTTTACCTGTGTTTTGTTGACTACACAGAGGCATTCAACTGTGTGGATCATAACAAATTATGGATAACATCGCGAAGAATGGGAATTCCAGAACATTTAATCGTATTCATGAGAACCTGTACATAGGCCAAGGGGCAGTGTTCAAACAGAACAAGGGGATCCTGCATGGTTTAAAGTCAGGAAAGGTGTGCATCAGGGTTGTATCCTTTCACCATACCTATTCGATCTGTATGCTGAACAAATAAAATAACCCAAAAAGCTGGACTATATGAAGAAGAACGGGGCATCAGGTTTGGAGGAAGACTTGTTAACAACCTGCGTTATGCAGACGACAAACCTTGCTTGCTGAAAGTGAAGAGGAGTTGAAGCACTTACTGATGAAGATCAAAGACTACAGCCTTCTGTATGAATTGCACCCCAACATAAAGAAAACAAAAATCCTCACAACTGGATCAATAAGCAACATCATGATAAATGGAGAAACTATCGAAGTTGTCAAGAATTTCATTTTACCTAGGTCCACAATTAATGCCCATGGAAGCGGCAGTCAAGAAATCAAAATACCCATTGCATTGGCAAATCTGCTGCAAAAGACCTTGTTAAAATGTTAAAAAGCAAAGATGTCACTTTGAGGGCTAAGGTGTGCCTGACTGAAGCCATATTTTCAATCACTTTACATGTATGTAAAAGCAGGACAATGAATAAAGAATACTGAATAAGAATTGATGCCCTTGAATAATGGTGTTGGCGAAGAATACTGAATATACCTTGGACTGCCAGAAGAATGGACACATCTGTCTTGGAAGAAGTACAGCCAGAATGCTCTTTAGAAGCAAGGAAGGTGAGACTTTGTCTCATACTTTGGACATGTTATCAGGAGGGACCAATCCCTGGAGAAGGACATCATGTTTGGTAAAGAAGGCCCTCGAGGAGATGGATTGACACAGTGGCTGCAATAATGGACTCAAGCGTAACAATGATTGTGAGGATGGTGCAGAACTGGGCAGTGGTTTGTTCCGTTGTACATAGGGTTGCTATGAATCAAAACAAACTTGATGGCTTCTAACAACTGCCACTCACCAGCTGTGTGGCCTTGGGCAAGTGTCTTGGCTTCTCTGAGCCTCCGTTTCTTTATCTGTAAAGGGAAGATAATTCATTCTTTGTGGGGTTATGTGACAATTAAATGAAATAGCATATGTATTAAGGGCTGAGCACGGTGCTTGGCAAAAAGTGAGGTGCAAGAAAAGAGAATTCTCTTCCTCCAGCCTCACTAGAGGCTAGGCCTCGATTAAGGAAAATTCTGTGGGTTGACCCTACATGATGACCCAACCTGTCCAAGAGTGTGTGTATATCTGTGTGTACACACGTGCATCTACACCAGTGCTTACGAGAATAGCCTGGTATGTTTATGTGCACGTGAGTGTGGATACGTCTAAACAGAAATGTGCGCCTATGTCTGTGTGCTTATCTGTGTGCATGAGTGCATGTGTTCCCATGTGTGTTTTCCTAGCACTATTAGTGGAAAGCCATAATTATGCTTTATGACAGCAGCAGCAGCAGCTCAGTTCCCCCAGCCATTAAGCTGCCTCCCTCCACTCATCTGGGGGTGGCGGAGGAGCTAGAGCCGCCTGCCTGCCCTCCCCCCGCCCCTGCACACTGCACAAGCACCCAGCCACCCCCCTTTCTCACCATATGCCTGTCTTTTACAGTTCTTTGGTGCGTGGTGCTCATCGAGTGGCTAATTAGCTAAATGAATTAATTGACATCCATACGTGTAATTAGCAAATGGTTATAAGCAGCTATTCTCCTTGGGATGTCTAACATTTCTAAGGGTCAGATGCTGGGGGTGCTTTAGGAGTAAGTAAGAGTGGGCAGCTTGAGAGCCAAGGACTGCCCTGGGGGGTGGGCTGAGAGCCTGATGACCTGGCTATGGGGGGGTGCGGGGGACGATGCCCATGAACCTGGCAAGGAACTGACTCCTGATACATGAGTCTGAGGGTTGGGAGGCACTGAAGGAGGGGCGGTGGAGGAGTCCTGGACTCAGAGTCAGGAGGCCTGGGTTCTAGTCCCATTCGTGCAACTACTTGCTCTGTGATCTTGGGTAAATCCCTTCCTTTCTCTGGACCTCAGTCTCTCCCTAAGAGGCATGGATGGGACCAACTGGTCTCTGAAGGCTCTCTCAGCTCTGACATTCTTCTTTATCTTAAGCAAAATTTTCTAACAACAAACAGGGCTGTATAAAGATGGATTGATATGTGCCCACTCTCTTATTCCAGCGTGCACTGTCACCAGGCTCTCTCACTCCCATAGTTTTTTTTTACATCCTGCCCCTGCTGCTCCAAATGCCCTTGTTCTCTTTTCTGCCTTTAAGATTGTCTAGGTCAGTGCTAGACAGAATGATGTATTCCAATAGAATGTTCTGCAATAATGAAACCATTCTATATCTATGCTCTCCAAAATGGTAGCCACTAGACACATGCGGCTATTGAGTACTTGAAATGTGCCTACTGTAATGAAGAACTACTGTCATGGATTGAATTATGTCCCCCCAAAAATGTATCAACTTGGTTAGGCCATGGTTCCCATTTTGTGATAGTAATTTTATGTTAAAAGATTAGGGTGGGATTGTAACACCACTGTGACCCCAATACCCCACAGCACATTTTTATTTCAAAATGGGCAACTGAGAGCTTAACATAACTAACATAACTAAGGCCGTGATAAATCTATAAGTTCTTCCTCTGCCTGCCTCCTTCACATGCCTGTGTTAATGACTTTGTTTTGACCAAATGTTAATGACTTTGTTCTTTGTTTTAAACTGATGCAAATAACCTTTTGTTCTGTCCACCTGAGGCATACAACCCCCACAGGAAAGTTGGAGCCCAGGTATCAGATATGTATATCTTTAGCCTAATAAAGAAACGTCTGGCAGGGGATTACAAAGACACTTATAACCCTTGTAAGATTCTATATAAGCTCTAATGTAAAATTGCTCTTTGGGACTCCATAGAGACAGCCTGTGTTGCTGCAGGGTCCCCGGTGATCTATACATCTCCTTAATAAACTTCCTCACTCTTTCTGACTTAGAGTATGTTTCATTGCCTCGACTGCTCCAGGGCACGGACCCTAATCGGTAACACCACCCTTACCCAGGATACCTCCCTGATCCAATGTAAAGGGAGTTTCCCTGGGGTGTAGCCCGCACCACATTTTATCTCTTAAGAAATAAAAGGAAAAAGAAAAAAGCAGAGAGTTGGGGACCTCATACCACTAAGAAAGCAGCAGGGGGAGCAGAGTGTGTCCTTTGGACCCAGGGTCCCATCGCTTAAGAAGCTCCTCGACCATGGGAAGATTGAGGACAAGGACTTTCCTCCAGAGCTGACCCAGAGAGAAAGCCTTCCCCTGGAGCTGACGCCCTGAATTTGGACTTGTAACCTATGAGACTGTGAGAGAATAGATTTCTCTTTGTTAAAGCCGTCCATTTGTAGTATTTCTGTTACAGCAGCACTAGATGACTAAGACAAGTACATTTTAAATTTACTCATTTTTTAATAAATTTAAATAACCACAAGTGTAGTGGCTATTGTGTTGGACTGTGTAGCTCTAGATTCTTTAATATTCATTCATTCAACAAGTATTTATTATTATTCTTAAATAATTTATTTTTATTGTTGTTGAGAACATACACCAATTCAACAATTTCTACATGTACAATTCAGTGATGTTAATCACATTCTTTGAGTTGTGTAGCCGTTTTTACTCTCCTTTTCTGAGTTGTTCCTCTCCTGTTAATGTAAACTCACTGCTCCTCTGTTTCTTATCTAATCTTTGGAGTTGTTGTTTGTCTTAGATTGAATTACGTCTCCTCAAAAATGTGTGTATCAATTTGGCTGGGCCATGATTCCAGGTATTATGTGATTTTCCTATATTGTAAATCCTACCTCTATGATGTTAATGAGGGAGGGACTCAGTCTACAAGATTGGATTGTGTCTTGAGGCAATTTCTTGAGATATAAAAGAATGAAGAGAGTGGAGAGACAAAGGGACCTCATACTACCAAGAAAGCAGCACCAGGAGCAGAGCAGTCCTTGGACCCAGTGTTCCTGCGCCTGAGAAGCTCCTTAACCAGGGGAAGATTGAGGACAAGGACCTTCCTCCAGAGCTGACAGAGAAAGCCTTCCCTTGGAGCTGACACCCTGAATTTGGGCTTTTAGCCTACTTTATTGTGAGGAAATAAGTTTCTCTTTGTTAAAGCATCCCCGTGTGGTATTTCTGTTACAGCAGCACTAGATGACTATGACACTGTTGTCAACTTGATCCCATATAGGTAGATCTTAAAAGAGCACAATGCTCAAGGCGGACATTCTTTGCTAGTTAAGCTGAAGTGTTGTCTGGTTTTAAGAAGACTTCAGGGGATATTTTTGGTTTAAGGTTTAAAGATTACCTCAGGGCAATAGTTTCGGGGGTTCATCCAGGCTCCATGGCTTCGAAAAATATTTATTGAGTGCCTGCTGTGGCTAAGCGAACAAGTAGACATGACCCTGCCCACATGAAGCGTTATAATGGGATGGGATAGGAGGGAGAAGAAAGAGAAAAACAAATAGACAAAATGTCCATCAACAGATGAATGGATAAACAAAATGTGGTATAGACATACAATGGAGTATTACTCAACCATAAAGAGAAATGTCCTGATACATGCTGCAACATGGATGAACCTTGAAAACATTATGCTGAGTGAAATGTCAGTCACAAAAGGACAAATACTGTATGATCCCATGTATATGAAATATCTACAACACGCAAATGTATAGAGACCAAAGTTTGAGTGGTTACCAGGGAGGGAGAGGGGAAGAGGGAGTCATTGCTTAGGGAGCACTGAGTTCCTGTTCATGGTGGTGGAATCATTTGGAAAAGGGTGATGGTGATGGCTGCACAACATGATAATATAATCAATGTCACTGAATCATATATGTAACAATTGTTGAATTGGCAACTATTTTGTTATACATATCTTTACTATAAAAAAAATTGGAAATTATAATAAAAGCTATGAAAGGAATCAACAAGGGGTTGAGTCAGAATAAGAGGCTTGGGGAGAGCTTTCTTAGATGGGCTGTTGGGAAAAGGCGTCACTGCAGAGGTGACATTTAAGCTGAGACCCAGGCGATGAGAAGAAGCCTGACTGGGAGTGAGTGGGGGAAGGGCACTTGAGAAAAGGTTCCAAAATCTGGCTGTAGGAAAGACCTTGCTGAGTCTGGAGAAAGTGGGTTGGAGTGAGTGTTGGCTCCAGGGCAGGAAGTGAGGTAGAAGAGGGGGCAGGGGCCTAATTCAGAGACCATGGTGTGGACTATGGGTTTTGTTGTGAGAACAGTAAAAGTTACTATGGGGCTCGAGGCAGGGGGATGGCATGATGTAATGAACAGCTTCATAAGATGACGTGGCCATTCCATGGGAGTGGGCTGGAGGAGGCCCAAAGGGAAGCCGGGAGATGGAAGTCTAAGGGAGAAAGGGGGTCCTGGCCAGGGTGGTGCCAGGGGAGTTCATGGATCACTCCTTCCAAGAAGCTCTCCCTGGCTTCCCCAGGCTGGATGAGGCACCTCTCTGTGCTCCAGGTACCCCCAAGCATAGCTCTGCCATGTCACTCTTACCCCTTGTTGCCATTGCCTGTGTTCAGCTGTGGGTTTTCCCCCATGGGACCATGTCTGATTCTGTGTCTCTGCCTTACCAAGCATGGGGCCTGGTGCAGACAACTCCTGCCCACCAAGTGTCCTCCATCTCCTGGGAAGAGGCTGCCTGGGAAGCTGACCACGGTGGTGATGGCAGAGACAGCTGAGCCCCTCCCTGCCCCCTCTGCCACCTTTGAAGCCTCACGTGTGGTACTTTACAGTTTACAGAGCACATTGCCTGTCCCTGGCTTCCGCTGACTCTCCAAACAGCCCTGAGGGGTAGGCAGAATAGTAATTCTCATTTTCCCATTTTATGGAAGAAAAATCAGGGGCCAGAGAGGCCAAGTGTCTTGGCTGGAACAGAGGCCCTCAGCCTCTTTGGAAGGCTAAAGAGTACAGAGGTTAATAAGTGTGTATGCTTTGGGGTCAGACAACCTGGCATCGAATGCTGGCTGTTAGCTTCTTTCCACTTCAGGCAAAGTACTTCACCACTCAGAGCATGAGTTTTGTCATCCATTCAATGGGAGAGAATAAATGCATCTATTTCCCAGGGTAGTTGTGGGGCTTGTGAAGGGCTCTACGGAACACCTAGCACATGAGAAGCATTTAGTCATGCTGACAATTTGTATCTGGGAATCCAGTGGAAGTGCAGAGCTCCTCCTCCACAAAATGCACGTACAGTTTTAAAAAGTTCACGGAGCCCCTGGCACCTAGCCATGGTTGTCTTGGGACCCAAGGACTCCAATTGAAGAAAATGCAATAAAGAAGTCCTTATTTATAATAGTAGCTAAAGAAATATCTAAGGAATAAAAGATGTACTAGAGTAGCATGGAAAAAATCCTAACACCTAACTGAGGGACATTAAAGAAGACTTAAATAAATGCAAAGACTAGACATTGATAAAGGTATCAGTTCTTCCTAAATTGATACATACATAGATTTAATGCAACTTCAATCTAATATTCCCCAGAGATTTCTGTGAAACTTGACATACTGATTCTGATATATATATATATATATATGAATTAAAAAAAAAAAATTCTGAAGAAGAATAAGGTGGGTAGAACTGCCAGATATCAGGGTTCATTATAAAGCCCTGGTAGTTGAAGCTATCAGGACTGGAGGAAGACTCTAACAACCTGCGATATGCAGAAGACACAACTGTGCTTGCTGAAAGTGAAGAGGACTTGAAGCACTAACTGATGAAGATCAAAGACCACAGCCTTCTGTACGGACTGCACCTCAACATAAAGAAAACAAAAATCCTCACAACTGGACCAGTAAGCAACATCATGATAAACAGAAAAGATTGAAGTTGTCAAGGATTTCATTTTACTTGGATCCACAATCAACGTCCATGGAAGCAGCAGTTAAGAAGTTGAAAGACACATTGCTTTGGGCAAATCTGCTACAAAAGACCTAAAATGTTAAAAAGCAAAGATGTGACTTTGAGGACTAAAGTATGCCTGACCCAAGCCATGGTGTTTTCAATCACCTCATATGCATGCAAAAGCTGGACAATGAATAAGGAAGACCAAAGAAGAATTGATGCCTTTGAGTTATGGTGTTAGTGAAGAATATACCATGGACTGCCAGAAGAACAAAAAAATCTGTCTTGGAAGAAGTACAGCTAGAATACTCCTTAGAAGCGAGAATGATGAGACTTTGTCTCAGGTACTTTGGACATGTTATCAGGAGGGAGCATTCCCTGGAGAAAGACATCATGCTTGGTAAAGTAGAGGGTTAGCAAAAAAGAGTAAGAACCTTAAGGATGGGTTGACACAGTGACTGCAACAATGGGCTCAAGCATAACAATGATCATGAGGACCAGGCAGCATTTCGGTCTGTTGTACGTGGAGTAGCTGTGAGTCAGAACCAACGTGACGGCACCCAATAACAACAATAGTTGAGACAATGTGAGGTTGGCACAGGAATGAACAAATGGACCGATGGGATAGAATCGAAAGCTCAGACAGAGCTCTGTATTTAATTTGCACAAGAGAAGCAAAAGGCAGTATGGCAGAGTGGTTAAAACTATGACAGGCCTGGAGCCAGGCTGCTTAGCTTTGAATCCTGGCTTTGGCACTTACTTAACTGTGTGACCTTGGATAAGTTACTGAAACTTCCTGCCTCAGTTTCCCCATCTGTAATAACCACTCCTACGTACCTGGCACATAGTGAACTCTACTCAAGTTCAGTGTCATGGCAGATCAGTGGGGAAAAGAGGGACTCTTCAATAAATGGAAATGGAAAACTTGGTTATGAATAGGGAAAAAATGAAATTGGACCCCTACCTAACCTTTCACCAAAGAGTCAACTTCAAATGAGTTAAAAAATTTAACATCAAAAGCAACACTTTGAAACTTTTAGTAGAAAGTATAAGTGAAGATCTTCCGGACTCTGGAGTAGATCTTTAAAAATATCCCCAAAATGCTAACCATAAAAGATTGATATATTTAACTACATTAAAATCCAGAACTTTTTTTTCTCAAAAGAAATCTTAAAGAAAGTAAAAACACCACAAACAGAATATGATAGTTACAATGCCCGTAATTGATAAGGGGAGCCCTGGTGTCTCAGTGGTTAAGAGCTCAGCTGCTAACCAAAAGGTCGGCAGTTCAAATCCACCAGCTACTCCTTGGAAACTCTATGGAGCAGTTCTACTCTGTCCTATAGGGTTGCTATGAGTCAGAATCAACTAGACGGCAACAGGTTTTATAATTGATAAAAGAGAAAGTATCAGAAATGTAAAAAATCAGTCAGAAAGGAAACTTGGCCAAGTGAAAAATGGGAAAAAAACATTTCCAGGCATTTCTGAGAAGAGGAAACACGCATGGCCAATAAACATCTGAAGAGATGCTCAACTCACTAGTAATAAAAACAAACAAACAAACAAAAAGCAAAAAAACCGTTGCTATTGAGCCGATTCCAACTCACAGTGACCCTATAGGACAGAGTAGAACTACCCCATAGGAGCAGCTGGTGGATTCGAACTGCTGACCTTTTGGTTAGCAGCTGTAGCTCTTTTTTTTAATTGTACTTTAGATGAAGGTTTACAGAACAAACTAGTTTCTCATTAAACAGTCAGTACACATGTTGTTTTATGACATTGTTAGCAACCCCACGATGTGTCAACACTCTCCCTTCTAGACCTTGGGTTCCCTATTAGCAGCTTTCCTGTCCCCTTCTGCCTTCTAGTCCTTGTCCCCAGGGTTGGTGTACCCATTTAGTCTTGTTTTGTTTTACGGGCCTGTCTAATATTTGAGCAGTTGTAGCTCTTAACCACTGTGCTGCCAGGGCTCTGCAAATCAAGACAACCATGAGATACCATTTTACAACATTTGACTGGCCAAAATTTAGAAGTCAGGCAATTGTAGAGGATGTGGCCCAACAAAATTGCTTTATACATTGCTGGTGGGAGCATAAACTGACATAAGAGCATTGAAAAACAATTTATTACTATTTTGGAACACTGGACAGTTGCATACCCTATACCCCAGCAATTCCACTCCTAGGACTATCCCAAGAGAAATTCCTGTGTTGCACCAGGAGCCATGTATAAGAATATTAATAACAGCAATTTGCACTAACAAAACAGTAACAATAAAACTCCCAGCGTCTCCCAAGATGTGTTAAAACTAATCTTACCAAGTGAGAGAATGATAAATACAAAGTTTGGGATAGTAATTCCCTGGGGGTGAGGTAGAGAGCAACATGAGATGGAGGGGAAGATACAGGTGGATGAAAGTTACCACTCATGCTCTAAACTTTGGGGAGTGGGTTCACAGGTCTTCACTGTATTCTTAAAAGAATTATTATATTATTATATATTATATTATTAAACGAATGAACACATAAAGAATAAATGAATGATAAATAAGTAAACATAAAAGATACTCATGGCTATCTAGAGCCAAGGGTTATGATGAATCCAGTGCTGTGGATCTGAGAGTTATTAAAAAGCAAACAAATAAATCAAAGACAAATAGGTTCTTGAACTAGAACCTAGAAAAATTCAACATGATGAAATTTAACTGGATAAAAGTAAAGTCTTATGGTTTGCACCCAGATAGCAAATGCATAAACAGAATGTGGAAATTAATAGGGATTCATATAACAATAGTTCTAGGAGTTTTAATTGGCTGCAAGTTCAAAATGAAACAACAGTGTGATGCTGTTTTGTTTGTTTGTTTTTAAGATAACAAAAGCATAGTCTTAGGTTGTTTTAATAATATTATCTCTAACTTTGAGCTTGAAATGGTGAACTGACCATATATATTTATTTAAACTTTCCTCTCTTTATCCAGACTGTGCTAAAATGACAGTAAAGGAAATAAGATATGAAGATACAATAATGAAGAGGCTGGAAGGGAGGGGCATCAGCAAATATGAAATTTCAACAAATTTTAGCAACTGACCATATAAAAGACATAAAACAGACGGAAGAAGAAGCTGTAGCCTAGTGTACCATGGAAGTGGACATCACCAAGGAGGAAGCTGGTATGTTTTGATGAACCCATTAGAGGCACAAAATCTGAAATGGCAGGTATGACCGAGGCAGGCATAAGGCTTCGGCAGAAAATGAGGGATTAAATGAAAGTGCTTGTTGCATTAGAATGCGCAGAAGCTAAGCATCTAGCCCTTAGGCAAAGCATTTGAAGACTGTTCTCTAAATACATTAGATGGCCTCAGAAAAAAGACCTTTGCAAATGGACATCTAGGATTTCTTGGCATCACAACTCATCCCCACCCAAAATCTTGATGTGTAGTCTACCACCAGTAAGCCCCACCCATGTTCACACAGAGTTCCCAACTGGCTTTTTTTTTTTTTTTTTTGTAAAAAATATATGTACAGCCAATTACATTTAGTGACACCAATTACCATGTGTCTGTCAGTTTGTTGTACTGTGGGAGCTTGTGTGTTGCTGTGATGTTGGAAGCTTTGCCACTGGTATTCAAATACCAGCAGGGTCGCCCATAGCAGACAGATTTCAGCCGAGCTTCCAGACTAAGACAGACTAAGAAGAAGGACTCAGCGGTCTACTTCTGAAAAGAATTAGCCAGTGAAAACCTTATGAAGAGCAGAGGAACATTGATAATAGTGCTGGAAGATGAGCCCCTTAGGTTGGAAGGCACTCAAAGGATGACTGGGGAAGAGCTGCCTCCTCAAAGCAGAGTCGACCATAATGATGTGGATGGAGTCAAGCTTTCAGGACCTTCATTTACTGATGTGCCACTACTCAAAATGAGAAGAAACAGCTGCACACATCCATTAATAGTCAGAACGTGGATTGTATGAATCTAGGAAAATTGGAAGTCGTCAAAAATGTCGTGGAATGCATAAGGATCGATATCCGAGGGATTAGTGAGCTGAAATGGATTGGTATTGGTCATTTTGGTTCAGACAATCATATGGTTTACTACGCTGGGAATGACAACTTGAAAATGAATGGCATCGCATTCATGGTCAAAAAGAAAATTTCAAGATCCATCCTGAAGTACATTGCTGTCAGTGATAGGATGCTATCCATATGCCTACAAGGAAGACCAATTAATATGACTATTATTCAAATTTATGCACAAAACACTAATGGCAAAGATGAAGAAATTGAAGATTTTTACCAACTTCTGCAGTCTGAAATTGACCAAATGTGCAATCAGGATGTACTGATAATTACTGGTTATTGGAATGCAAAAGTTGGAAACAAAGAAGAAGGATCTGTAGCTGGAAAATATGGCCTTGGTAATAGAAACAATGCCGAAGATCACATAATTGAATTTTGCAAGACCAAAGACTTTTTCATTGCAAATACCTTTTTTCACCAACATAAACGGTGACTATACACATGGACCTCACCAGATGAAATACATGGGAATCAAATTGACTACATCTGTGGAAAGAGATGATGGAAAAGCTCAATATTATCAGTCAGAACAAGACCAGGGGCCGACTGTGGGTAAGACCATCAATTACTCATATGCAAGTTCAAGTTGAAACTGAAGAAAATTAGAACAAGTCAACCACAGCCAAAGCATGACCTTGAGTATATCCCACCTGAATTTAGAGACCATTTCAAGAATAAACTTGACATGTTGAACACTAATGACCGAAGACCAGACCAGTTATGGAATGACATCAGACGTGAAGAAAGCAAGAGGTTCGTTAAAAAGATAGAAGGGAAAAAAAAGACCTAAATGGATATCAGAAGAGATTCTGACACTTACTCTTGAACGTCAAGTAGTAAAAGCAAAAGGAAAAAATGATGACGTGAAAGAGCTGAACAGAAGATTTCAAAGGGCGGCTCAAGAAGACAAAGTAAAGTATTATAATGACATGTGCAAAGATCTGGAGATAGAAAACCAAAAGGGAAGAACATGCTCAGCATTTCTTAAGCTGAAAGAACTGAAGAAAAAAAATTCAAGCCTCAAGTTGCAATACTGAAGAATTCTATGGGGGAAAATATTAAATGACGCAGGAAGCATCAGAAGAAGATGGAAGGAACACACAGAGTCACTATACCAAAAAGAATTGGTCGATGTTCAACCATTTCAGGAGGTAACATATGATCAGGAAATGATGGTACTGAAAAAAGAAGTCCAAGCTGCACTGAAGGCATTGGCAAAAAATAAGGCTTCGGGAATTGACAAAATACCAACTGAGATGTTTCAACAAACAGATGCAGCACTGGAAGTGCTCACCTGCCTATGCCAAGAAATTTGGAAGACAACTACTTGGCCAATGGACTGGAAGAGATCCATATTTATGCCTATTCCCAATAAAGGTCATACAACTTAATGCAGAAATTGCCAAACAATATCATTAATATCACATGCCAGCAAAATTTTGCTGAATATCATTCAAAAACAGCTGCAGCAGTATATTGACAGGAAACTGCCAGAAATTCAAGCTGGATTTAGGAGAGGATGGGAAACCAGGGACACCACTGCTGATGTCAGATGGATCCTGGCTGAAAGCAGAGAATACCAGAAAGATGTTTACCTGTGTTTTATTGACTATGCAAAGGCATTTGACTGTGTGGATCATAACAAATTATGGATAACATTGCAAAGAATGGGAATTCTGAAACAATTGTGCTCATGAGGAATCTGTATGTAGATCAAGGGGCACTCATTTGAACAGAACAAGGGGATACTGCATGGTTTAAAGTCAGGAAAGGTGTGCATCATGGTTGCATCCTTTCACCACACCTATTCAGTCTGTAGGAAACCCTGGTGGCGTAGTGGTTAAGTGCTATGGCTGTTAACCAAAAGGTCGGCAGTTTGAATCTGCCAGGCGCTCCTTGGAAACTCTATAGAGCAGTTCTACTCTGTCCTGTAGGGTCGCTATGAGTCGGAATCGACTTGACAGCAGTGGGTTTGGTTTTTTTGGTATTCTGTATGCTAAGCAAATAATCCAAGAAACTGGACTATATGAAGAACCGGGCATTGGGTTTGGAGGAAGACTCATTAACAACCTGTATTATGCAGATGACACAACCTTGCTTGCTGAAACTGAAGAGAACTTGAAGCACTTACTGATGAAGATCAAAGGACCACAGCCTTCAGCATGGATTACACCTCAACACAAAGAAAACAAAAATCCTCATAACCAGAGCAATAAACAACATCGTGATAAATGGAGAAAAGATTGAGGTTGTCAAGGATTTCATTTTACCTGAATACACAATCAATACCCATGGAAACAGCAGTCAAAAAATAAAAAAACGCATTGGATTGGGCAAATTTGCTGCAAAAGCCCTCTTTAAAGTTTTGAAAAGCAAAGATGTCACCCTGAGGACTAAGGTGCACCTGACCCAAGCCATGGTGTTTTCAATCGCCTCATGTGCATGGGAAAGCTGGACAACGAATAAGGAAGACTGAAGAATTAATGCTTTTGAATTGCGGTGTTGGTGAAGAGTACTGAATATACCATGGACTGCCAAAGGAAAGAACAAATCAGTTTTGGAAGAATTACAACCAGAATGCTCCTTAGAAGCAAGGATGGTGAGGTTACATCTCACATATTTTGGACATGTTATCAGGAGGGATCAGTGCCTGGAGAAGGACATCAACCTTGGTAAAATAGACGATCAGCAAAAAAGAGGAAGACCCTCAATGAGATGGACTGAGAGTGGCTGCAACAGTGGGCTCAAGCATAGCAACAATTGTGAGGATGGCACAGGACTGGGCAGTGTTTCTTTCAGTTGTACACAGGGTCACTGTGAGTCAGAACTGACTAGACAGCACCTAACAACAACAATAACTACATTAATCACGTTGTGCAACCATCATTACCAACTGGCTTTTTATTACCTCATTCTTAAATATGAACTGACAACTCATTAACAGATATTTGAGGAAAGGTTGCACATGGCATAGGTCAGAAATCTCCTAGAGGAAACAGAGCTAATTCAGTAGACAGAAGAGAAATTTAAAATACCCTGCTTAATATCCTCAGAGAGATTCAAAGTCATATCGGATCCACAAAACAAGAATAGGATGTTTTGAAAAAGGAACACACTAAATGACCACAACAACAAAACCGAAAAAAAAAAGGGTCCTTGAAAAATAAAAGTATAATTTCCAAAATAGAAAAATAAAATTATTGTGTGATTAAAATGAAATATTCCGGAAAGTAAAACACAAGACAAAACAATGGAAATAGCAGTGGAAGGATAAGAGATATAGACTCAATGTAAGGGATTCAATATCCAATCAGCAGGTATTTCAGAGACAGAGCCGAGGAAATGATCGAGGAAATAATATAAAAGAATTTTCCAGACACAAGTCTATAGACTGAAAGGGTGCACCAAGTGCCCAGAAAAATGAATAAAATGAAACCCACACTTAGAAACATCACTGAGATTTATGAAAGCCTAGGATAAAGAGAAAACTAAATTCTTCTAGAAAGAAGAAATAGATCACTTACTAAGTTAGGATTAGCTTCAATTGCAAGGGACAGAATTCCCCAATACGATGGCTTATATAAGATAAACGTTTAGTTTTCTGTCGTATAAACACAGGCAGTTCAAGCTGGTATGGCATCTGCATGATTATTGGTGACCTGGGCTGCTTCTTTCTTGTTCTACCATCCTCAAAATGCTGCTTCCAACTAATGGTCCAAGATGGCTCCTCGAGCTGCTGCTAATGTATTCACATTCCAACCAGCAGGAAGAAGGAATCAGAAGAGAAGGGTATCCCTACACCCTTCACTGAAGAACACATCCCAGAAGTTGTACACACCATTTCTGCTTACATCCTACTGGTCAGAGCTTGGTTATGTAGCCACACTTAGGTAAAAGGGAGGCAAGCGTATGGGGTTTTTATTCTGAGTGGCTGTGTGCCCAGTTAAAATCTGGGGGTTCTAATACTGAGGGAGGAGCCCTGGTGGTGCAGTGGTTAAGAGCTATCTGCTAACCAAAACATCAGCAGTTTGAATCCACCAGCTGTTGCTTGGGAGAAAGATGTGGCAGTCTGCTTCAGCAAAGACTGCAGCCCTGGAAACCCTATGGAGCAGTTCTACTCTGTTCTATAGGGTCACTGTCAGTCAAAATCAACAACAGGTTTGGTTTTGGTTTTTCCACGGAGGTGGGAAATGTTCTTTGGATAGGCCCAGATTCTTGTACATTCTTCTCTGTGGCCCCTGCAGGGCTGTTTGTGGGCATTATGCTTTGAGTTGTGCTCCCAAAAATGTGTGTCAACTTGGTTAGGTCATGATTCCCAGTGTCGTGCGATTGTCCACTATTTTGTCACCTGATATGATTTTCCTATGTGTTGTAAATCATACCCCTATGATGTGAATGAGGCCGGACTCAGTCTATAGGATTAGATTATATTTTAAGTCAATCTCTTATGTGATATAAAAGAGAGAAGTGAGCAGAGAGAAAGGGGGACCTCATACCACTAAGGTGGTGTCGGGAGCGGAGCGTATCTTTTGCACCTGGGGTCCCTGCTCTGAGAAGCTCCTGAATCAGGGGAATATTGATGACAAAGACCTCCCCTCAGAACCGACAGAGAAAGCCTTCCCCTAGAGCTGGCACCCTAAATTTGGACTTCTAGCCTCCTAAACTGTGAGAGAATAAATGTCTCTTTGTTAAAGCCATCCGCTTGTGGTATTTCTGTCATAGGAGCACTAAGACAGTGGGAGTTTCTCCCTTTTCCATTATTCTCTTTGGCCATATCTGAAGAGAACGTTGGCGAATATACCCAAATCGGGAATGAAGCCATTTTCTCAAGTCTACTTTCTGCACGTAGATACCTAGGGACCCAGGACCATTTTATTACTTGCATAGTCACAGTCTTTTAGCCCAACCTGTTAGCTCCTTTGAGAGTAGAAGTCTCTTGAAAACTTAGTTGGCTTCTTACCTGCTTTTTTTCTGGTCAGCTCCATATGGTGATAAACCACACCCACAGTTCTTTTCAGGGGCAGTAGAGGTTCAGTGGTGGAATTCTCACTTTTCATGCAGGAGATCCAAGTTTGATTCCCTGCCAGTGCACATCAACTGCAGGCACTATGTGTCTGTCAGTGGAGGCTTGCGTGTTGCTGTGATATTGAATGTGCTTTGGTGGAGCTTCCAAACTAAGACAGACCAGGAAGAAAGTCCTGGTGATCTATTTCTGAAAAATTAGCCCGTAAAAACCCTATGGATCACAAAGGCAGACTTGACGGCAGTTAACAGCAACAACAATAACAGTAACAACAACAGTTATTTTCTATACATTCTTCTTCTTCAAAAAAAAAAAACCAAACCCATTGCCGCTGAGTCGATTTTGACCCATAGTGACCCTATAGGACACAGGAGAGCTGCCCCATAGAGTTTTCGGTGGATTTGAAATGCTGACCTTTTAGGTGGGCAGCCATAGCACTTAACCACTACACCACCAGGGTTTCCATACATTCTTAGATTTGCTTTATTCCTTTGTTTATCATTCTGCTACTTCTTTGATTTTAATGTGGACACCTAGAGCCAGCAGGCTTTGGTGGGTGTGCTGGTTGTTTTCCTGTTGTCTCTCAGCTCCAAGCTTATTATTTTATATTCTGGTCTGTGTTGACTGGAACTCAGTAAAACACTGTTTCCCACGAGTCCTTGAGATTTGGTTTCCTGTTAGGTTCTTCCAATGGGAAGACTTAGCAGGAGGGGAAGAGGGACTTCCTTCCTATTTTCAGCACCTATTAGCATCCTTCCAGCAGCAAAGGACAGCTACGTGACTCCAGCCTCCAGCATCTTTTGGCCTTCTTGGCACCAGCCACATCACACCCCATCAGAAGTATAGCACCAGCTGGCCACATCAGTGGCATGAAGACCAGTTCTCCAGAGGTCTACTCACTAACTACTTGGTGCCCTCCTCACATGTATGAGCATCAGCCATGTGGCACCCCCTGTGGAGCCTCCCCTTCAAGCTCTTAGATTCTGGTAACCGTGCCTCTTCCCTTTCATTTCCCAGTCCTAGAGATAGTAGCTGCTTTTGGCAATTACTAATAGCCCTACGAGCAGTAGCTGCTTCTTGCAGTTACTAATATCTAGGTTATATCAACATCTCCCTTTTGTCCTTTCAGGCTTCCAACGCCTATGTAACTGATTCCCTAAATTAAATCTCCTTTGTCTGAGACACCTAGCATGGTTTTTGTTTTCTTGGCTGGACAGTGGGAGAGCTACATCTTTAGCTCCTTTTGTCTGAGTTACTTTGTCCAGTTGAAAGACTTGCTGAATGCCATACCCTTAACTGGATCTTTCCTGTTTAGAGGTTTTAACAAGGAGTGATGGCAATACCTCTGTTTTTACTTAGCCTTTTTCACTTAGAGGTCTTCTCAGTTTCATGTTTTATAAATTGAGATTGATAAGTAATGCTGCAAGCCCCTGGAAGTCTGCACTCTTTCTATTCTTACTTGAAAACTGGCCAATTCTTTTCTGAAATCATATCTTTCTTGGAGTACCTTGCCAAATACAGCCAACAACAACCAGTACACACTACTAATATTTCATTCCCAGCCTCCTTCATTTAGCTACAAGTTTATTAGGTCCGTGATCTTGCCTTCAAATTACTGCAGGACATAGTTTTTACCAAGTTTCACTGCTGTTCCCAGTAATATTTCTCTGCTCTTCCCTGCCTGACCACTAAGCCAATACCACATATTTTAGGTATTGTTATAGCAACACTCCACTCCTGGTACGAATTTCCATGTCAGTTGGGAGAGGCTAGTTTTTTTTTTTTTTTTTTAATAATTTTAATTGTGTTTTAAGTGCAAGTTTACAAATCAAGTCTGTGTCTCACATAAAAACTTATATATACCTTGCTACATACTCCCAATTACTCTCCCCCCTAATGAGACAGCCCGCTCTCTCCCTCCACTCTCTCTTTTCATCTCCATTTCACCAGCTTCCAATCTTCTCTACCCTCTCATCTCCCCTCCAGGCAGGAGACGCCAACATAGTCTCAAGTGTCCACCTGATCCAAGAAGCTCACTTCTCATCAGCATCCCTCTCCAACCCATTGTCCAGTCCAGCCCATGTCTGAAGAGTTGGCTTCGGGAATGGTTCCTGTCCTGGGTCAACAAAAGGTCTGGGGGCCATGACCACCGGGATCCTTCCAGTCTCAGTCAGAACATTAAGTCTGGTCTTATGAGAATTTGGGGTCTGCATCCCACAGCTCTCCTGCTCCCTCAGGGGTTCTCTGTTGTGTTCCCTGTCAGGGCAGTCATCGGTTGTAGCCAGGCATCATCTAGTTCTTCTGGTCTCAGGATGATGTAGTCTCTGGTTCATGTGGCCCTTTCTGTCTCTTGGGGTCATAATCACCTTGTGTCCTTGGTGTTCTTCATTCTCCTTTGATCCAGGTGGGTTGAGACCAATTGATGCATCTTAGATGGCTGCTTGCTAGTGCTTAAGACCCCAGACGCCACTCTTCGAAGTGGGATGCAGAATGTTTTCTTAATAGATTTTATTGTGCCAATTGACTTAGATGTCCCCTGAAATCATGGTCCCCAAACGCCTGCCCCTGCTACACTGGCTTTCGAAGCATTCAGTTTATTCAGGAAACTTCTTTGCTCTTGGTTTAGTCCAGTTGTGCTGACCTCGCCTGTATTGCATGTTGTCTTTCCCTTCACCTAAAGTAGTTCTTATCTACCAACTATTTAGTGAATACCCCTCTCCTACCCTCCCACCCTCCCTCCTCTCATAACCACAAAAGAATGTTTTCTTCTCAGTTGAAACTATTTCTCAAGTTCTTATAATAGTGGTCTTATAGAATATTTGTCCTTTTGCAACTGACTAATTTCACTCAGCATTAATGCCTTCCAGGTTCCTTCACGTTATGAAATGTTTCACAGATTCCTCACTGTTCTTTATCAATGCGTAGTGTTCCATTGTGTGAATATACCATAATTTATTTATCCATTCATCCGTTGATGGGCACCTTGGTTGCTTCCATCTTTATGCTATTGTAAAGAGTGCTGCAACAAACTTGGGTGTGCATATACCTGTTCATGTAAAGGCTCTTATTTCTCTAGGATATATTCCAAGGAGTGGGATTGCCGGATGGTATGGTAGTTCTATTTCTAGCTTTTTAAGGAAGCGCCAAATTGATTTCCAAGGTGGTTGTACCATTTTACATTCCCACCAGCAGTGTAGAAGTGTTCCAATCTCTCCACAGCCTCTGCAACATTTATTATTTTGTGTTTTTTGGATTAATGACAGCCTTGTTGGAGTGAGGTGAAATCTCATTGGAGTTTTGATCTGCATTTCTCTAATGGCTAATGATCGTGAATATTTCCTCATGTATCTGTTAGCTACTTGAATGTCTTCTGTAGTGAAGTGTCCATTCATATCTTTTGCCCATTTTTTAATAGGATTATTTGTCTTTTTGTAGTTGAGTTTTTGTAGTATCATGTAGATTTTAGAGATCAGATGCTGATAGGAAATGTCATAGCTAAAAACTTTTTCCCAGTCTGTAGGTAGTCTTTTTACTCTTTTGGTGAAGTCTTTGGATGAGCACAGGTGTTTGATTTTTAGGAGCTCCCAGTTATCTAGTTTTTCTTTTGCATTCTTAATAATGTTTTATATACTGTTTATGCCATGTACTAGGGCTCCTAGCTTTGTCCCTATTTTTTCTTTCATGATCTTTATTGTTTTAGATTTTATATTTAGGTCTTTGATTCATTTTGAGCTCGTTTTTGTGCATGGAGTGAGGTATGGGTCTTGCTTCATTTTTTTGCGGATGGGTATCCAGTTATGCCAGCACCATTTGTTAAAAAGACTGTCTTTTCCCCATTTAACTGTTTTGGGGCTTTGTCGATCATCAACTGGTCATATGTGGATGGATTTATGTCTGGATTCTCAATTCTGTTCCATTGGTCCATGTATCTGTTGCTGTACCAGTACCAGGCTGTTTTGACTACTGTGGCGGTATAACAGGTTCTTAAATCAGGTAAAGTAAGGCCTCCTACTTTGTTGTTCTTCTTCTTCAGTAAAGCCTTATTTATCCAGAGCCTCTTTCCCTTCCATGTGTAGTTGGTGATTTGTTTCTCCATCTCATTAAAGAATGTCGTTGGGATTTGGATTGGACTTGCATTAAATGTGTAGATCGCTATTTTAACCACAACCAGTTGAGACCACTCTCTTTCAGCTTTGACTTTCCCCTCACAATACTTCTACCTGTATTGGGTGGTGTTGGAATAGCTGTAGGCTTTTTTTGATATGGCTAAAGGAAAGTTAAGTTGGGACTACATTTAGTGTGGGTTTAGTGGGGGTATATTTATGTGATTCTCAGTCACTTCTGTGGATAGTGAGGTTATTGTAGCTATCCTAATGTAGGAATGGAATAATAATAAATGCTCAATTAATTCAAAAGAAGGCAAAAAACAGGAAAAAAGAAGCAAAGAGCAAATGAAACATTGAAAAAAATAGTAAGATGGCAGACTTAACCTAACCATATTAATAATCACATTACATGTAAATGGCCTAAACATTCCAATTGAAGAGCAGAGATTGTAAAGTTGGATAAAAAGCAAGACCCACGTTAATGCTGGTCTCAAGAAATCTACTTTAATTATAAAGACACAAATATGTTAAAAGTAAAAGTATAGAAAAAAGATATACTAATCAAAATAGATTAGGAACAAAGAATATTACTGGGTATAAAAAGGGTCATTAAAACCAAACTGAACCCATTGCTGTCAAGTCTATTCAACTCATAGCAACCCTATAGGACAGGGTAGAACTGCCCCATAGGGTTTCCAAGGAGTGGTGAATTTGAACTGCTGACCTTTTGGTTAGCAGCTGTAGCTCGCAGTAGCTCTTAACCACTGCACCACCAGGGCTCATTACATAATGATAAAGGGGTCAATTCCTCAACCAACTATGTTGTTGTTAGGTGCTGTCGAGTCAGTTCTGACTCATAGCGACCCTATGCATAACAGAATGAAACACTGCCCGGTCCTGCGCCATCCTTACAATCATTGTTATGCTTGAGCTCATCGTTGCAGCCACTGTGTCAATCCACCTCGTTGAGGGTCTTCCTCTTTTCTGCTGACTCTGTACTCTGCCAACATGATGTCCTTCTCCAGGGACTGATCCCTCCTGACAACATGTCCAAAGTATGTAAGATGCAGTCTCGCCATCCTTGCCTCTAAGGAGCATTCTGTTTGCACTTCTTCTAAGACAGATTTGTTCATTCTTTTCGCAGTCCATGGTATTTTCAATATTCTTTGCCAACACCGGAATTCAAAGGCGTCAACTCTTCTTTGGTCTTTCTTATTCATTGTCCAGCTTTCACATACATATGATGTGATTGAAAATACCATGGCTTGGGTCAGGCGTGCCTTAGTCTTCAGGGTGACATCTTTGCTCTTCAACACTTTGAAGAGGTCCTTTGCAGCAGATTTGCCCAATGCAACGCGTCTTTTGATTTTTTGACTGCTGCTTCCATGGCTGTTGATTGTGGATCCAAGTAAAATGAAATCATTGACAACTTCAATCTTTTCTCCATTTATCATGATGTTGCTCATTGGCCCAGTTGTGAGGATTTTTGTTTTCTTTCTGTTGAAGTGTAATCCATACTGAAGGCTGTGGTCTTTGATCTTCATTAGTAAGTTCTTCAAGTCCTCTTAACTTTCAGCAAGGAAGGTTGTGTCATCTGCATAACACAGGTTGTTAATGAGTCTTCCTCCAATCCGGATGCCCTGTTCTTCTTCATATAGTCCAGCTTCTCATATTATTTGTTCAGCATACAGATTAAATAGGTATGGTGAAAGAATACAACCAACTATAGCAATTCTAAATGGTTATTCACTTCATAACAGAGCATCAAAATGTGTGGAGAAAAACCTGATAGAATTACAAAGAGAAAAGGACAAATCCACAATTATAGCTTAAGATTTTAAAACTTCTCTTTCAATATTTGGTAGAACACCTAGACAAAGAATCAATAAGGATATAGATGATTTGAATAACACTCTCAACCAACTTGATCTAATTAACATTTATAGAACAGTCTACTCAGCAACAGTAAGATACATATTCTTTTCATGTGCAAATGAGATAGACTATATTCTGTGCCATTAAAAAAGTATCAATATTAAAAGGATTCCAATCATATGGAGTATGTTCTTTGACTACATGAAATTAAATTAGAAAGCAATAACAGAAAGATATCTAGAAAATTCCCAAATATTTGAAGGCAAAATATTCTTCTCAATAGCCCATGGGTCAAGAAGAAAAGCAAACATAACCCTAAGTAAGAAGAAAGGAAATAGTAAAAATAAGAACAGAAATTAATGAATAGAAAAGAAAAAAATAGAAAAAATCAATAAAGTAAAAATTTGGTACTTTGAGAAGATTAATAAAATCGATTAACTTCTGTCCAGGCTGATCAGGATAAAGAGAGAAGAAATAAATTAGGAATCTCAGAAAGGATAGAGAAAACACTTCAGATTCTACAGACATTAGCTAGATAATAAAAGAATATTATAAATGACTTTATGGCAACAAATTTGAAAATTTTTGATGAAATGGAGACAGATATGAAGTACCAAAGCTCATTCAATAAGAGATAAATAACTTGAATATCTCTGGATCTATTAAAGAAATTTAATGTGTAGTTAAAAAGCTTTTCCTAAAGGCAACTGTACATGGCTTCACTAATGGCTTCACCGATGAAATCTGCCAAACATTGAAGGAAGAAATAACAGCAATTCAAAAAATCTTCCAGATAAGTGAAGAGAAGAGAACACTTCCCAAGTCATCCAGGAGGCCAGCATTACGTCTATATCGAAACCAGATAAAGATATTACAAAGAAAGAAATTTGCAGAACAATATCCATAATGACCATAGATCTGAAAATTCTTAACAAAAAATTATTTATTATTATGCTTTAGGTGGAAGTTTACAGTTTGAGTTAGTTTCTCATATAAAATTTATATACATATTGTTATGTGACCCTAGTTGCTATCTCCATAATGTGATAACACACTCCCCCTTTCCACCCCGGATTTCCTGTGTCCATTCATCCAGCTCCTATCCCTTTCTGCCTTCTCATCTCATCTCTGGACAGGGGCTGCTCATTTAGTCTCGTGTATCTACTTGAACTAAGAAGCCACTCTCAACAAAATCTTAACAAATCAAAACCAACAATGTATAAAAAGTAAAATATGTCACTATATGATACATTATCTCAGGAATGCAAAGTTGGTTTAGCACTCCTAAATGAATCAAGCTTACACTCCTGTGTTTGTCAGTTTGTCATGCAATATGGGGTTGTGTGTTGCTGTGATGCTGGAAGCTCTGCCACTGGTATTCAAATACCAGCAGAATCACCCGTGGCAGACAGGTTTCAGCTGAGCTTCCAGACTAAGACAGGCTAGGAAGAAGGACCTGGTGGTATGCTTCCGGAAAAAAATTAGCCAGTGAAAACCTTATGTATAACAGCAGAACATTGTCTGACATAGTGCCAGAAGATGAGCCCCTCAGATTGGAAGGCACTCAAAAGATGACTGGGGATGAGTTGCCTCCTCAAAGTACAGTGACCTTAATGACGTGGATGGAGTCAAGCTTTTGGGAACTTCACTTACTGATGTGGCACTACTCAAAATGAGAAGAAACAGCTGCAAACATCCATTAATAATCAGAATGTGGAATGTACGAAGCATGAATCTAGGAAAATTGGAAATTGTCTAAAATGAAATGAAATGCATAAACATCAATATCCTAGGCATTAGTGAAGTGACATGGACTGGTAATGGAGATTCTGAATCAGACAATAATATGGCCTACTCTGCCAGGAATAACAACTTGAAGAAGAATGGCGTCACATTCATCATCAAAAAGAACATTTCAAGATCTATCCTGAAATACACTGCTGTCAGTGATAGGATAATATCCATGTATCTACAAGGAAGACCAGTTAATACAATTATTATTCAAATTTATGCACCAACCACTAAGGCCAAAAATGAAGAAATTGAAGATTTTACCAGCTTGTGCAATCTGAAATTGATCTAATATGCAATCAGGATGCATTGATAATTATTGGTGATTGGAATGCAAAAGTTGGAAACACAGAAGGATCAGTAGCAGGAAAATATGGCCTTGGTGACAGAAATGACACCAGAGATTGCATGATAGAATTTTTCAAGACCAATGACTTCTCCATTGCAAATACCTTTTTCAACAACGTAAGTGGGGACTATATACATGGAACTTGCCAGATGAAATACACAGGAAACAAACTGACTACATCTATGGCAAGAGACGATGGAAAACTAAATATCATCAGTCAGAACAAGGTTGACTGTGGAACAGACCATCAATTGCTCATACGCAAGTTTGAGTTGAAGCTGAAGAAAATTAGAACGAGTTTCAGGACCCAAAGTATGACCTTGAGTATATTCCACAGGAATTTAGAAACCATCTCAAGGATAGATTTGATGCATTGAACACTAATAAATGAAGACCAGACAAGTTGTGGAAGGACATCAAGGACATCATACACAAAGAAAGCAAGAGGTCTGTAAAAACTCAGGAAAGAAAGAAAAGACCTAAATGAATGTCAGAAGAGACTCTGAACCTTGCTCTTGAATGTCGAGTAGCTAAAGCGAACGGAAGAAATGATGATGTAAAAGAGTTGTACTGAAGATTTCAAAGGATGGCTCGAGAAGACAAAGTAAAGTATTATAATGATATGTGCAAAGACCTGGAGTTAGAAAAATCAAAAGGAAGAACATGCTCTGCATTTCTCAAGGTGAAAGAACGGAAGAAAAAATTCAAGCCTCGAGTTGCAATGTTGAAGGATTCTAGGGGAGGGAAATGGAAACTCTTGTGGCGTAGCAGTTAAGAGCTACGGCTGCTAACCAAAAGGTTGGCAATTTGAATCAACGAGGTGCTCCTTGGAAACTCTATGGGGCAGTTCTACTCTGTCCTATAAGGTCACTACGAGTTGGAATCAACTTGATGGCAACGGGTTAATGTGGAAAATACCAATCGATGAAAGACGCATCAAAAGAAGTTGGAAGGAATACACAGAGTCACAGTACCAAAAATAATTGGTCCATGTTCAATCATTTCAGGAGGTAGCATATGATCAAGAACCGATGGTACTGAAGGAAGAAGTCGAAGCTGCACTGAAGACATTAATGAAAAACGAGGCTCCAGGAATTGACAGAATACCAATTGAGATGTTTCAACAAATGGAGGGAGTGCTGGAAGTCCTCACTAGTCTATGCCAAGAAATTTGGAAGACAGCTACCTGGCCAGCCGACTGGAAGAGATCCATATGTATGCCTATTCCAAGAAAGATGATCCAAACGAATGTGGAAATTATTGAACAATATCATTAATATCACTAGCAAGTAAAATTTTGCTAAAGATTATTCAAAATGGTTGCAGCAGTACATCGACAGGGAACTGCCAGAAATTCAAGCTGGATTCTAAAGAGCATGTGGAACCAAGGATATCATTGTTGATGCCAGGTGGGTTCTGGCTGAAAGCAGAGAATACCAGAAAGATGTTTACCTGTGTTTTATTGACTATGCAAAGGAATTCAACTGTGTGGGTCACAACAAATCATGGATAACATTGTGAAGAACAGGAATTCCGGAACACTTAATTGTGCTCATGGGGAACCTGTACATACACCAGAGGCAGTCATTTGAACAGAACAAGGTGATACTTCATGGTTTAAAGTCAGTAAAGGTATGCGTCAGGATTGTATCCTTTCACCATACTTATTCAATCTGTACGCGGAGCAAATAATCCAAAAAGCTGGGCTATATGAAGAAGAAGGCATCAGGGTTGGAGGAAGACTCATTAACAGCCTGAGTTATGCAGATAACACAACCTTGCTTGCTGAAAGTGAAGAGGACTTGAAGCACTTACTGATGAAGATCAAAGACCACAGCCTTCAGTATGGATTACACCTCAACAGAAAGAAAACAAAAATCCTTACAACTGGACCAATAAGCAACATCATGATAAAGGCAGAAAATACTGATGTCAAGGATTTCATTTTGCTTGGATCCACAATCAATATCCATGGAAGCAGCAGTCAAGAAATCAAAAGACACATTGCATCGGGCAAACCTGCTGCAAAAGACCTCTTTAAAGTGTTAAAAAGCAAAGATGTCACTTTGAAGTCTAAGGCGTGCCTGACCCAAGCGATGTTGTTTTCAATTGCCTTATATGATGCATGTGGAAGCTGGACAAAGAATAAGGAAAACTGGAAAACAACTGATGCCTTTGAGTTGTGGTGTTGGCAACGGATATTGAATATATCATGGACTGCCAAAAGAACCAACAAATCTGTCTTGGAAGAAGGAGAGCCAGAATGCTCCTTAGAAGCAAGGATGAGGAGACTTCGTCTCCCATACTTCGGACGTGTTATCAGGAGGGACTGGTCCCTGGAGAAGGACATAATGCTTGGTAAAGTGGAGGGTCAGAAAAAAAGAGGAAGACCCTTGATGAGATGGATTGACACAGTGGTTGCAACAATGGGCTCAAGCACAAGAACTATCATGAGGATGGTACAGGACTGGGTAGTGTTTTGTTCTGTTGTACAGAGGGTCCTATGAGTTATAGGGTCAATATGTAATTAATCATATTGTTGTTGTTGTTGTTACGTGCCATCAAGTAGGCTCCAACTCATAGTGACCAAATGTGTAATAGAATGAAATGTTGCCCAGTACAGAGCCAAATTCACCGCATTAACAGACTAAAAAGGATAAACCTTATTATCTCAATAGATGCAGGAAAAACATTTGACAAAAATCCAGTATCCATTCATGATTAAAAAGATAGAAACCAACAAACTTGCAGCAAACAAGAACAGAAGGAAGGGAACTTCCTCAACCTGATAAAGGACATCTACAGTAAACCTATACTTAACATACCTAATGGGGAAAGATTGAGTGGTCTCTCCCTAAGATCAAGAACAAAGCAAGGGCGTCCAACTCTTACCACTTCTTTTCAACATCATGCTGGAGTTTCTAGCCAGGGCAATGAGGCAAGACAAAGACATAAAAAGCATACAGATTGGAAAAGAAGAAGTAGAACTGTTTTCATTTTCAGACAACATGATCATCTATGAAGAAAATTTCAAGGAATGTACAAAAAATGCCACTAGAACTGACAAGTGAGTTTAGTAAAGTTTCAAGATATAACATCAACATACAAAAAAATCAACAGTATTCCTACATACTAGCAACATTCTGACTGAAGATGAAACTAAAAATACGTTTATAATAGTGTAAATATATGAAGTACTTAGAAAAAAATTTGACAAAAGATGTGCAAAACTGGTAGCTAAAAACTACAAAATATTGCACAGAGAGAGAGAGAGAAAAAAAAAAACCAAAACCTTATATAGATGGAGAGATATACCGTGTTCTTGGGTCAAAAGACTCAACATTATTAAGATGTCAATTCTCTCTAAATTGATCTATAGATTTGACATCATCCCCAAAAATTCAAGCAGAATTTTTTTTTTTACTAAAATTGACAAGTAGATTCTAAAAATTTATACAGCAATGCAAAGGACCTACAGTAGCCAAAACAGCTTTTAAAAAGAACAAAGCGGGAGGACTTAGCTACTTAATTTCAAGATTTATTATATGTTACAGTTGTCAGGAAAATGTAGTACTGGCTTAAAGATAGACGTAGATCAATAGAACAAAGTACAAAGTCCGAAAATAGACCCACACATATTTTTGTCAATTGACTTTTGACAAAGCTGCCAAGGCAATTCAAGGAAGGATAGCGTAATCTTTTCAACAAATGGTACCAGAACAACTGGATAGCCATACGTAAAAAAAACAAACCTTGACTCCTACCTCACACCATATACAAAAATTAATTAAAAATAGGTTGTAGTTCAAATGTAAGAGCTAAAACTTTTAGAAAAAAAAGGAGAAAATTTTAGCAACCTTGGGTTTAGTAAAGATTTCTTAAATAGGACAAAAAAAAAAAAAGAGCATATAAATAGGACAAAAAAATTTAAAAAGTGATAAATTGGACTCCATCAAAATAAAAAAAATTGCTCTTCAAAAGGCACCATTATGAAAATGACAAGGGGAGCCACAGACTTGAAGAAAATATTTGCAAAACATATACCCAACAGAGGACTTGATTGAGAATACATAAAGAACTCTTATGACTCAATAACAAGAAGCCAACTTCATTAAAAAAATGAGGAAAAGTCTGAATATACATTTTATCAAAGAAGATACACAGCTCATGGCAAATAAGTACATGAAGAAATGGTTAACAGCATTAGTGAATAGGAAAATATAAATTAAACCCTCAATGACGTACCACTATAAATCCACTAGAATGGCGAAAATTAAACCGACTGATGATATCAAGTGTTAAGGATGTGGAGCCACTGGAATTCTCATATAACTCAGTGTATGAGAAAATTTGAAAACTTTAGGCAGTTTTAAAAAAGTTAAACATACGTCTGCCATATGACCTAGCCATTCCACTCCTAGGTATTCACCTAAGAGAAATGAAACATATGCCCACACATAGATTTGAACAGGAATGTTCATACCAGCTGTATTTGTATAATAGCTGGTAACTAGAAATGAGCCAAAAGTTCATACGATGATATACTACTCAGCAACAAAAAGGAACACATTCCTGATACATATGACAAAATATACGGGTTGCAAAATAATTATGCAGAGTGGAAGAAGTCAGATAAAAAAAGAATCCATACTCTATTATTCCTTGTATATAGAATTTTAGAAAATGCAAACACATCTAGCGCAACAGAAAGCAGGTCATTGTTTGCCTGGAGTTGTGGGAGAGTAGGCAGGAGGGGGCAGAAAGGAGGGGTTACAAAGGGGCATGAGGAAAGTTTTGGGAATTATGAATTCATAACCTTGCTGTGGTGATGTTTTCACAGGGAATATATATGTTAAAAATCATCAAATTATATAATTTAAATAATGAGCCATTTATTGTACATAAAGTATACCTTAACAAAGCTATAATGACAAAAATAATAAAGAAAGAGATTGGTTGAATAAATTCCAGTAGATCCATAAAGAGAAACACTATGTAGCAATGAAAATTATGGAAAGATATTTATAACTGTTACAAAAAAAAAGCAGATTATAAAACAGGCTATCCAATATGGCCACTTTTTTTTTTTTTTTTTTAAGTTAATCTGAATTCACTGATTGTAAATAGTGTTACATTAAAATTCAGCCATGGTTTGTGCCAGCCCAGAGCCATCCTGTTGTTAGGTGCAGTGGGATCGGCTCTGACTCATAGTGACCTCGTGTATAACAGAATGAAACGTTGCCCAGACCTGCGCCATCCTCAAATTGTTGCTACGTTTGAGCCCATTGCTGCAGCCACTGTGTCAATCCATCTCATTGAGGGTCTCCCTCTTTTTTGCTGACCCCCTATTTTACCAAGCATGATGTCTTTCTCCAGTGATTGGTCCCTTTTAATGACATGTCCAAAGCAAGCTTGCTTCTAAGGAGCGTTCTGGCTATACTTCCTCCAAGATTTGCTCATTCCCCTCGTATATTCAATATTCTCTGTCAACACCACCATGTGAATGTGTCAATTCTTTTTCAGTCTTCCTTTTTCATTGATTACTAAGGTCCACCCAACCCAAGCCATGGAATTTTCAATCACTTCACGTGCATGTGAAGAGTCAACCTGCTTTGTGGGACTTCCCCTTCCCCGCAAAGTCCAACTGTCGCGTATGTTTCTAGGTGTTCCCAAATACGTCTCACTTGCACTTGGAAAGCAGTCTTGGATGTTATTTGCTGTGACTGACACCTGGGGCCTTTGCTGAGCTGAGGTTCCACCGTTAATGCTGCAACCGAGCCAAAGGTCTGTCCACGCGACGACCCAGGCTGTTGTAATGCCCCACGCCTGGGGTGCTCATCATTCCTGGCCCTGAGGCTCTCGCCTTTATGGTGCTCCGAGATCGTGGCCACAGCAAAGTCAAGAGGGGAAAGCTCCCATCTTTGCTACACCACCAGATGTTCCCACAGGAAGGCTGTGCAGGCAGTGGCATCACTGGGTTGTTGTCACCTAGTTTGGTAACTCATGGTCCCCCATGGACCTCCTCTGGTACCAGACCATGCAGAATCCTTGTTGTCATTGTTGTTAGGTGCTGTTGAGTCAGTTCCGACTCATAGAGACCCTACGTACAATAAAACAAAACACTGTCTGGCCCTGTCCCATCCTCACAATCATTATGCGTGAGCCCATTGTCGCAGCTACTGTGTCAATCCATCTGGTTGAAGGTCTTCCTCTTTTTCAATGACCCTCCACTTTACCAAGCATGATGTCCTTCTCCTGGGACTGATCCCTCCTGATAACGTGTCCAAAGTATGTGAGATGAAGTCTCGACACCCTTGCTTCTAATGAGCATTCTGGCTGTCCTTCTTCCAAGACAGATTTGTTTCTCTTCTGGCAGTTCATGGTATATTCAGTATTCTTCGCCGACACCATAAGTCAAAGACATCAATTCTTCTTTGACCATATCATGTTATATATACATATATAAAAAAAAACTGTTGCCACCGAGTTGATTTGACCCTACAGGACACAGTGGAACTGGCCCATAGGATTTCCAAGGAGTGGCTGGTGGATTCCAAAAGCTGACCTTCTGGTAAGCAGCTGAGCTCTTAACCACTGTGCCATATACATACCATTATGTGGACTTGGAGAGGGGGTGCCTCTCATCTCTCTCCATGTCAGTGTGTCTACGTTTTTCAACTCTAATTCAGCTGGAAGCACATATCCCAAAATGTTAACAGTGGTTTTTAGCGGTAAAGAGATCATGGTTGATACTCGTTTTCTTTGCGCTTTTCTGAGTGTCCACTTAAATTTTTCTGCGTAGTGCAAACCATTAACTTGCTAGGCTGCGCACCAAAAGGTTGGAGGTTTGAGTCTAGCTAGAAGCACCTCAGAAGAAAGGCCTGGCACTCTACTTCAGAAAAATCAGCCATTGAAAACCCTATGGAGCACAGTTTTCCTCTGACACACAGGGGGTCGCCTTGAGTCAGAATGGACTCCAGGCAACTGCAAAATCAATACCCATAAGGGCAACAGGCAGTTTGTCTTGCGCATAACCTCATCCCAACATAGCGTTTGGTATACAGGTGTTCAGTAATAGTGTGAAGGAATAACAGGTATTACTTTTAAGACTATGAGGCTGATTTAGCAGTAACAGGGAGGCCGGCTTTGGTGTCCCGGCGACAGGGAGTCTCTCCCGCTCCACCTCAGACCCTGCCTTGTCCGGGCGGCGTTTCCGCCTCTGCCCAGCGCTGAGGGATGGATCCCTTGGCGGGACGGAGTGCCTGGGTGGCGTGGCCCTTTGTGATCTTCAAACTTGGCAGCCGCCGCTGCTCCACCTGCGCGGGGAGGGGAGGGGACCAGACTCGTCCGGGAACTCCCCCAGGCCGCTCCCGCCTTTGCCTGGGCTGCGAGGCCGCTTCCTGCGCCTCTCTCCAGCCTCCCCATCGGGCTTGGTTCTGGGACCCTACGTGCCTGTTTCCGACCCGAACCTGTGGACTGACTTCTCTGACATCCCCACCAAGCCGCCCCTCCTCGGCCCTGCAAGCTGCTGGATCCGGAGTCTCCCAGGACTTGGGTATGTCCCCTGTCGCCAGCCAATCCCTCCTCCACCTTCCTGTCCGGAAGGTCCATGTTTCCTGCAATCTCCTGCCCTGGTCCTCCTCGGCCCCAGAACCCTCCCCAGACCGACCTGTTCCTGCCCTGGACTGGATTCCAGATGCTGCCAGGTGGTGCCTGGCACACTCCTGCTTAGGCAGGCTAGGGCAGGAAGCATCCTGGGACTTGAGCTGGAATGGGCGGGCCTCTCGCCAGGAAGTGGGAGGCCTGGGGTCACCCTGCGGGCAGCAGGGACTGGGTCTGGGGAGGACCCTGGGGCACAAGACCCAGAGACCAGAGGGTGCAGGCAAAGCTGGCTCAGTTGAGGGTGGTATGGAGCAGGGTGGCGTAGCACCAGCCTGTATTGTGAGCAACTCCTGGCAAGAGCCAAACCCAGGCGTTCTACCTAGGAAGTCAGGTCCAGACTCCCAGCAGCTGGGCTAAAGAGGGGCTGGCTGTAGCCCTTACAGGAGGAGGTGGTGATGGAGAGGGTATATTTGGGTCCCAGCTAGGTAGGATGGCATTCAAGGCTGGGCTGGACAGGCCCAATACTCTCTCATCCATCTGAACCTGGCCTCCTTGAGTGGTTGGCATTCCTTTGTCTCCATCCCCACCATGCTGGGTCTTCTCTCCCCTGGACCTTTTAACCTGCTTCTCACTGCTCTCCTTGCCCCAGTTTCTTCTCCACAAAGGGCTGTAGTTACAAGGGAGGCCTGGCTTTGAAGCAACATTGAGGTCACCTCCACTTCCTCTTGTGCTGGTAGAACTACCTCCTTTCTTTGTTCCCCCTCCCCCATTTATCTCACAACTTCCTTTATTCTGCCATGCCATGCCCAGGGGGCCTCCAAAGGAACTGGGAGTCTTTGGCTTGGAGAACTGGGATGACAACATTCTTGCATTCATTCATTCTTTTGATCCTTCATTTACATATGCATTTACTGCCATTCACACACAAGTTCCATTGTTCTTTCACATTCAATTACTCACTCATTCATTCTCTGGACACTTACTGAGCATCTACTATGTTCAAGGCCCAGAGCACTGAGTGAGAGGGGGACAGGATATGCTCATGCAAGGACATGACATCTCTGCTGCCCAGTTGCTCAAGGCTGAGAAGGAGAAATTAGCACAAATCAGTACAATTTAAGAGAAAAAGCTCTAAGAGACAAATAAAGGACTGTGAGTAGTGTGTGTGTGTGTGTGTGTGTGTGTGTGTGTGTGTGTTGGGCGGGTCCTGAGAAGAAGGATCCATTTTTCATTTGGGAGAGGCCAAGAAAGCCTCCTAGAAGTGGTGGTGTTTGAACTGGGCCTTGACGGTGGACAGAGTTGGGATGTGTACTGCTTGGACGGACAGCAGGGTAGGGGGAACAACAGGAACAAAGGAGACCCCAGGTGTGTGAGAGAACAGTAGAAGTTCTGTTCACGGCTGGAGAGGATTAGAAGAAATAAATCTGGACAAGGAGGTCAGGGCCCAGCAGAGGACAGTGCACGTGGTCCCACATCTCTGCTGGCTGTCACAGGCTCGGGGAGCAGCCTTATTCTGGTGGCCCAGAGCCAGGACTGTGAGTGGAGGTCATGGGATGATGGCAAGACCCTTCTAACTATAGAACTCTTTACTTGTACAGAGTGTTGCCTGGAGTGAGCTCTCTAATCCTGGAGGTAGGTTTGGGGATGCTGTAGGTTCTGGCCCATAGAAGGGTCCAGCTAGGATAGTGCTGAAAATTGAGTTGGAGTGGATGATATCAGAGGTTCCCTCCTACCCAGAGAGTCTGTGGTCCTGTCTGGGAAGGCTAAAAATCGCAGCAGAGTAAATTCCTGGGAGTTTGGTTATTTATTCACTCATCTGCACCTCCGCCACTCATTCATTCATTCATTCATCACTTAGTCACTGAGTCTGTGTGCTGGGGACTCAGATGACTCAGATAAGGTCCCTTGTGAATTCCCAGTCTGATGGAGGAGTTGGACCCATGCCTGACAGTGACACCCACTATCATTGTGGACTATAGATGGACATTTCATTGTATTTTGCTAGGGGAGTGGAAGGGAGGGTATAGAACTGGGACATGGGCCTATAGAATTAGCAGATATTTGTCCTACAGCCAGGAAGGTCCTGTGGGGCCAGATGAAAAAGGATATAATGTGGGAAAAGGAGTGTTTGTGGGAGAAAATACTCCATGTTCACAGGGCTTACAAGGTAGGCTTTTTCTAGATGGGGAACTGGAGGTCAAGATGAGGGCTGGGCCTTTGGGCTGAGGGCACAACAAGCTCATTTCACACAGGAAATGGGCCTGCTGGATGGGGAGCCTCTAGAGAAGTTCAAGGAGTCCCTAAACAAAAAAAAGAAAAAGCCCAAACCAGTTTCTGTCCAGTTGATTCCGACTCTAAGATGGTGCAGTTAAGCACTTGACTACTAATTGGAAGTTTGGCGGTTCCAATCCACCCAGAGTTGCCTCAGAAGAAGGGCCCGGCGATATGCCTCTGAAAGGTCACAGCCTTGAAAACTTTATGGAGGACAGTTCTACTCTTCAATCCATGGGTTCTCTATGAGTTGGAATCGACTCACAAGCAACTGGTGTTGGTTTAGAGAAGTTTGAGCCTTGCTTCTTGGCAGGTCAGCATAAGCTGTAAGCAGGATGTGTAGAGTGGTAGTCAAACTCATGGGCTCCACATGTAGATCAGCGTTCAAATCCTGGTGCTAACCCTTACCAACTGTGTGACTTTGGGCAACTGACTTCATACCGTTGACCTCTGTATTCTCTGTAGGAGAATAATAATCTCTTAGGGCTGCCATTTTTTTTTTTTGGTTTTAGGGCTGCCATGAGGCCCAAAACCGATAACATCTTAGCAAGATACTGGGCATATGGGAAGGGCTCAAGAAATGACAGTGACAAGGATGGTGGTGATGTCAAGTGCTGTCTTTAAAATCTCTGGGCCTTGTTCTTCCCAGCATTAAAATGGGAGAGTTGACCTAGCTCACTGGTTCTCAAAGTGTAGTCCCTGGACCGGCAGCGTGAGCATTGGGATCTTGTTAGAAATGCAAATTCTTGGGCTTCACTTCAGATCCACTGAATAAGAAACTCTTGGGATGGGGCCCGGTAATCTATATTTTAATAAGCCCCCTGGGAGGTTCTGATGCAGGCTCAAGTTTGAGAACCATAGACCTAGCTATCACTAAGACCTCTTCTTGATCTGCTTTTCCATGTGTTTCATACCTCCTGCACTCAGGGCCATGACCGAAGTTCTGGTCGGGGGACGCAGGGACCAGAGCCCTTCAGAGGGCTCCCAGGCAAGTTGGAAAGGAGATTTAGACACCCATGGAAATATTCACTGGAGTAACAGATCATGCAGAGCAAATGAAGTCAGTACAGCACAGGAGTCAGTGCCGTGACAAATAGCTCAAAGAAGACAGAGACCTTTGTGGGCTGAAGGGGCCTCTGCCGAGAGATCTAGGCGTCTTCTGGTGCTTGTTTCTGAGGTAAGATTGATTCAGCCTTACTGGAAGTCCTTGTATAAACCTAACTGAAGTCTCCCTGCATTTTATGTCTTGTGGGGGTGGGGGAAAGAGCTCTGGACTTGAGGTCAGAGGAGGTGATTCTGGACAGCTTCCTTGTTGTATGGCCCTGGTGGCTAATTTTCTATCCCTGGGCCTCAATTTAATCATCATGGGGGAGGTGCTCTGGGTGGTGCAAATGGTTAGGAGCTCAGCTGCTAACCAAAAGGTTGGCTATTTGGATTCACCCAGAGGCACCTTGGAAGAAAGGTCTGGTGATCTACTTTTGAAGGTCACAGCCATTGAAAACTCTACGGAGTGCAGTTCTGCTCTGAAACACATGCGGTCACCATGAGTCGGATTGACTCAACAGCAACTGGTAATAGCAACATGGGGACACTGGACCAGTTGATCTAAGGGCTCTTCTCTAGGACTCTGAGTCCAGTGAGTCTAAGATGTATGGTCCTCTGGAGACAGGGTAGGGTTGGGGTCCTGGTGACCCACCTATAATTCCTGGTTTGTTTCTGACTCCCATTTCATCATCTGCATAGTGAGGACCCTGAATATGCCCTGCCTGCAGGCCTGTCAAGGTTTTCTTAAGGATCCAGTGGGATGAGCTGTCTGCTCTCTGAGCTGGTTTCCCTACCAGTCTGGGGGGAGTCTCATGACACCTGCCTTGATCACCTCACATGGCTTTCATTATGTCAATCACATTTCTCATTCTCAGAGGCTCCTTAATACCCAAGCCCCCTTGCCTGGCATTCAAGGTCCTCCACGACAGGGTCCGAGCTTTTACAATCTAGGCGAGGCTCCTCACTGCCTTAGACTGCATCCTGCTCTGTTCTTGTTAGGCCTTCTACCTCACCCTTCTTCTCAGCCTATCCAAATCCATTCAACCTCCAGGCCAACTCTACTACTGCCTTCCCTGGGAAGCCTCCTGGACTGCCCCAGTCCTCAGTGCCACTCTTACACCCTTTCAGGCTATCATTTTTTTTTTTTTTTTAATGTAATCACCTCCATGATGAGATTTATTATTCACATCCAGTAAGTTGAAGGGGAATTTCCTTGGGGTGTGGCCTGCACCCAATATCTGGACTTTCTGGCAAAGCTCGTTTGCTTTTGGTCACTCTGGATCCTGCAGGCTGGCTTCTGATCATCTGACCTCTTTCAGTTCTTGAGACTTGAGCTAGCAGCTTACCTGCCCATCTTGGGATTTGTCAGCCTGTGAGCCAGAGGCCTGCTGTCTCACCTTCCGGTCTTGGGTTCTCCAGTCTTCACAGCTATGTGAGTCAGAGAAGCCTCCAGCCTGATCCACAACTTGAAACTTTGCAGCCTCTAAAACCGCAGGAGCCATTTCCTTGATGTAAATCTCTCTACGTATTTTGTATACAGCTTCACTGGTTTTGCTTCTCTAGACAACTTAGCCTAAGACACCCTCAGAGACTCAAAAGGAATCAGCACAGTTACAAGAATCAACACAGGAATCAACACTTTTATTTTGAACTCTGAGTCTCCAGAGTTATGACATGAAAAATTCCTGTTCTTATAAGCCACCTACTTTGTGGCAGTTTGTTACAGGAGCCCTAGAAACTAATATGACAGGAGTTATGCAACAAACATAAAATTCAACATGTATAAAGAAAACACACAAATCAAAACCACAACGAGATACCACATCACATCCACTGGGATGGCCATAATAAAAAAGATAATAACAAGAGTTGACGAGAGTGTAGAGAACTTAGAACCCTTATACACTGCTAGGGGAAATGTAAAATGGTGCAACCACTGTGAAAAACTGCCTGGTAGTTGCTCTAATGGTTAAACATAGAATAACTAAATGTTAACCAAATGTATTAGTTCTTTAGGGCTGCTGTAACAAATGACCAAAACTCTGTGGCTTAAAACAACAGAAATGTATTCTTTCACAGTCCTAGAGGCTAGAAGTCTGAAATCAATGTGTCAATAGGACTGTGCTCCCTCTGAAGGCTCTCACAGGATCCTTCTTGGCTCTCCCAGCTTCTAGTAGCCTCAGGTGTTCCTGGGTTTGTGGCTGTCTATCACTTTGGTCCCACCTTCATGGCCTTCTTTCCTGTGTCTGTCCAAAAGTTCCTTCTCTTTTCAGAGACACCAGTCATCGGATTAGGGCCCACTCTTTTTCAGTATGGCTTGTCTTA
Organism: Loxodonta africana; assembly: GCF_030014295.1. Lineage (NCBI taxonomy): Eukaryota > Metazoa > Chordata > Mammalia > Proboscidea > Elephantidae > Loxodonta > Loxodonta africana. The sequence goes on from NC_087344.1 coordinate 92,768,628, forward strand.
ACTTGATTACATCTGCAAAAACCTTATTTTCAAACAAGTTCACACTCTCAGGTACTGGGGGTTCCGACTTGAAAATATATTTTTGGGGGGCACAATTCTACCCACTATACCATATGGTCCAGTAATTTCACTTCCGTACATATAACTAAGAGAAATGAAGACACGTGTCCATGCCAAGACTTATACACAAATGTTTAAGCAGCATTATTCGTTAATAGCCCACAGCTCTGAAGAGCCATGATGTCCCTGGAGAAAAGGCACCTTTGACCTCCAGCTGCCCCCAGGGGCGAGAGGGGGAGTGATCCCCCTGTTTCCATGAGCAACAGGTCCAGTGTTTTCATGCAAGGATAAGCAGAACCAGATGGTTCACACCACTTTGCTGATTGTCTACAAGTGAGAGAAGCTTGCTGGAATTCTCCAGCAAGACTACACCTGATGATCACTTGTGCAGGAGAGTGGTTGCCTGCTACGTGAGGGAGGGGAAGGTGGAGCAGAGACAGCTCCTGAATGGAGCAGTTCATCTCTGGGCATCAGGTTTACACACCTGCTCTGTGAGACACATCCTTCCGGAAGGGCGTTCAAGGGTCTTTAGTGGGTCTCACAAGTATGTCTCTTAGAAGGTATGTTGAAGTCCTAACCATGGTACCTGTGAACGTGACCTTGCTTTCAGACTATCTTATAGTCAGTCTTTAAGGCGTTAATTTCCCACGTGTGGACATGTGGGACACTCAGCTGCTAGTTAGTCCAAAAGCTCTATGAGGGCAAGGCCTGTGCTCATAGGAATGGACTTTAGAAACCTTGACTCCTAGAGCAGGGAAGTCTAGAGAGAGGAAGGAACTTGCTCAAAGTCGCACATTAGTACTAGAGCCAGGCCCAGAACCTTCATCTCTTAGGCCTCTTAGGCCATGCCTAGGAGGGCCATTTATTAGATATGTGGTGAAGGAACTGGAGGAGAGGAAAGTGCAGAGGCCTCAGAGTCAGGCTGACCTCTTCCAGCACAGCTCTGCGCTTACTAGCTGCACCACCTGCGCAATCATCAACCCTTCCAAGGTGACCTTCCTCAAGGGACCTCCCCGGTGGGGTTGGGATGAGAACCGGCACGAGGCCTGGCACAGAGTAAGTGATGGCTTGGTTATTGTGAGGTGCTCTTTATTACCCCTGATCCACTGGTCCACCCAGTTCCTCTGGCCCAGGTCTCTCCCCCCTACCTTCTTCCCTTACACAGCAAGCACTTTATTTTCTTGACATGAGAAGTATACCCTGAGTGTCAGGGCCTCCTCATCAAGCCTCTTGCAGATGTGAGAGGGAGAAGAGAAAATTCTGGTGTCTCCGTCAGTGGTGGCTACGGAGGGGCTGGGGTAGGTGCCCCAGGGACGGGGTATGAACCCTGAGTAGCCGTCAGGGTGGAATTTGGCAGAAGCCACTTTTAGAAAAGTCACGCACGCTGCTTATTTTAAGGATGTGAGGCGTATGTCCTGTCTCCAGCCGTCAGCTGCTGGATGCCGGCAGCCTGTGGTGGAGCAGGCAGACTCCCAAGAGTGACGGAGTCCTGGCAGGTGGGTCTGGTGTTTCTCTGGGAGGCTGCTGGCAGCTCTCTGGCTTCCTGCCACCTACTGGCCTGACCTTCTGCAGATGGACGGTGCCCGTTTTGCCAGTCTGGGCAGGGCCAGAAGCTGGAGTCACCTCCTCCTGGCCCCTGGGAGTGGTCGCAGAGCCAAGAGAACCCATGGGGAGGATGGTGGGGGCTGGAAGTGGGGGTGACTGAAGTTTGGCTGTGGCTGGAGGTGGAGCATCTGGCCAGGTGCCCAGTGGGTGGTCACAGGCCCCCCTGGCATGGCTGTGGCCCAGCTGGCAACCTCTGTCCTCCCTCCAGGCAGGCACAGGAGTCTTGTGTGTGGGGTTCCAAGAGGAGGGGGGCAGAATGCAGTCTGAGGAGAGGCCAGGACACCGGGTGATAACAGCTGGGTTCAGGAGGGGCAGGCGCTTGGGAGGAGGAGCAGGAGAGAGGCAGCAGGCTTCATTTAGCACCGAGCCTGCCTGTGGCTCAGGTGACCAGTGGCTATCTCTCTGGAAGGTGCTGCTTCCCACTAACGGTGCCGTTCCACCAGGACCCCATGGCCATGATCCAGAATGTCGGGAATCATCTGCGAAGGGTATGGATGGAGGGCTGGGGGCAGACCGAAGGCAAAGGGGAGGGGACTGTAGGCTGGGGCTCCAGAAAGAGGGCTGAAGTTTCCATTTTAAGTCACAAGTTCTGCATTTTTTTCTTGCACTTTCCGCTGGCCATTTTCTAGCTCTCGCTGGAAGGAGAACTCACAGAACCTGGGTTTTATTATAAGCAACGATCCAAAAGCAAGCCCCAGGGGCCGTTAGATCCCCCAAGGCTAGCTGTATGCCGTGGAATCCTCCTCGGCCAGCGCTGAGGGCGGGCGCTTCCCCCTGCGGAGGTGTGTGCGTGCTTCTCCGGACGTGCAAGCTCTGTAGCTCTGCTGTGGTTAACTCTCAGGCTTCAGGCTCCAAGGCCCTGGAGCTGGTAGAAGTTACAGAGCGAGGGGTGTGTGTGTGACCAGTGAGTGAGTGTGACAGCAGGAGGCTTGGGGTTCTCCGGGGACAATAGCCTCCTCGGGAGAGCAAGCACAGGATTGCTAAGGGCTGTGGGAAGGTGTCCTGCAAGTTCTCACAGAGAACTTTCCCTGGAACCTCTTAACGGGGACTTTGGAGTGGAGATTAGATGCTGAGGTATGAGACAGACCGCAGTGCATAGTGGCGCCTGGTGGGTTCTTTGATCTCCTGAACAGAGAAGGGTCAGGACATCCTGGCAGAGGTCGTGCTGGGCGTAGGGTGGGAGTCCTCTGAGGATGTTTTCAAGAAAAGCCTTTTAGAAGAAAACCAAAACCAAACCCACTGCTGTGGAGTCAATTCCAACTCATAGCGACCCTATAGGACAGAGTATAAATGTCCCATAGGGTTTCCAAGGAGCAGCTGGTAGATTCGAACTGCCGATCTTTTGGTTGGCAGCTGAGCTGTTAACCACTGTGCCACAGGGGCTCCCCTTTTGGAATGGGCGAGGGCAAATAAAGAAATCTCTTATCCATTCTCCCCCTCCATCTGTAGGACCAGCACTCAGCTCAGTCCTCCTCGTCCTCACCAGCCCAGGGCACCTTCTCTGCCCTGGCTCCCCTGTCCCAGATGCAGCCTTCCACACTGGAAGCATTCTTATAAAAGCTAAATGTGATTACTTCTCACCTGCTTGGACTGCTGCCTTCAGCATGACATTCACATTCCTTACTTGATAGAAAAAGATCTTGGTAGTCTGGCCCTTGCCTACCTCTTCCTCCTTATTCTCTTCCATCTTACCCCTCTGCCTTCTCTGCGGCAGTCACTGGCACTGCCTGGGTGTAGCAGATCTGCTCTCTCCTCCATGCCGTTGTAAGTGCTGTGCCTTCTGCTAGGAGACGCCCCCCTCTGCTAACTTGTCTCCCTTCAGAGATCAGATCAGATGTCACCTTCTCTGGAAAGCTCTCTCAGATTGCTCACAGAATTGTGAGCCTCTGTGTTAGCACCTTTTTACACTGGATTATGTGGTTGACTGGCATGTTCATCTCTGTCACCAGCTAGTGAGCCCCACGACGAGTGCTCTGTGTGCCCAGCACAGGGCTGGGCATGGGCCAGACCCCCACAGAATGCTTAATGAGTGAATGGGAACAGCAGCTTCTCAGTGAGGCCAAGTGTGAGATCTGAGCAGCAGACCCTCTTGCTCCTGTCCCTGAGCAAAGGACAGAGAGCACCTTCCAAGGTGGACAGAACCTTTGCAAGGTGGCAGGAGGAGGGGTGTCTGAGTCTTCTTTGGTGTTCTGCCATACTTAACCCTTCATGGCTCTTCTCATCCTTGTTCTCCATTAATCCTCATGAGCCATTGGCAAGGGAACAGGGGAGGGACGTATCATTAGGACCATTGTACAGAGATAAAAACAGTTGTTGTTAGGTGCTGTCGAGTCGGTTCTGACTCATAGCAAGCCTATGTACAATAGAATGAAACACTACCTGGCCCTGCGCCATCCTCACAATCATTTTATGCTCGAGCCCACTGTTGCAGCCATTGTGTCAATCCATCTCATTGAGGGTCTTCCTCTTTTTTGCTGACCCTCTACTTAACCAAGCATGATGTCCTTTTGCAGGGACTGGTCCCTCCTGATAACATGTCCAAAGTGTGGGAGATGAAGTCTTGTCATCCTTGCTTCTAAGGAGCATTCTGGTTGCACTTCTTTGAAGACAGATTTGTTCATTCTTTTGGCGGTCCATGGTATATTCAATTTTCTTCGCCAATACCACAATTCAAAGGCGTCAATTCTTCAGTCTTCCTTATTCACTGTCCAGCTTTCGCATGCACATGAGGCGATTGAAAACACTATGGCTTGGGTCAGGTGCACCTTAGTCCTCAAGGTGACATCTTTGCTTTTTAACACTTTAAAGAGATCTCTTGCAGCCAATTTGCCCACTGCAATGTGTTGCTGATTTCTTGACTGCTGCTTCCATGAGTGTTGATTGTGAATCCAAGTAAAATGTAATCCTTGACAACTTCAATTATCATTTATCATGATGTTGCTTATTGGTCCAGTTGTGAAGATTTTCGTTTTCTTTTTCTTTTTTTATGTTGAGGTGTAATTCATACTGAAGACTGTGGTCTTTGATCTTCATTGTTAAGTGCTTCAAAATCTCTTCACTTTCAGCAAGCAAGGTTTTGTCATCTGCATAACGCAGGTTGTTGATGAGTTTTCCTCCAATCCTGATGCCCATTCTTGGTATAGTTCAGCTTCTTGGATTATTTGCTCAGCATACAGATTGAATAGGTATGGTGAAAGGATACAACTCTGACGCACACCTTTCCTGACTTTAAACCATGCAGTATCCCCTTGTTCTGTTCCAACAACTGCCTCTTGATCCATGTACAGATTCCTCATGAGCGCAACAATATGTTCCAGCATTCTCATTCTCTGCAAAGTTATCCATAATTTGTTATGATCCATATAGTCGCATGCCTTTGCACAGTCAATAAAACACAGGTAAACATCTTTCTGGTATTTTCTGCTTTCAGCCAGGATCCATCTGACATCAGCAATGATATCTCTGGTTCCATGTCCTCTTCTAAATCTGGCCTGAATTTCTGGCAGTTCCCTGTTGTTATACTGCTGCAGCTGCTTTTGAATGACCTTCAGCAAAATTTTCCTGGCATGTGATATTAATGATATTGTTAGCTCACCTTTCTTGGGAATAGGCATAAATATGGATCTCTTCCAGTCGATTGGCCAGGTAGCTGTCTTCCAAATTTCTTGGCATAGATGAGTGAGCACTTCCAGTGCTGCATCCATTTGTTGAAACATCTCAATTGGTATTCTGTCAATTCCTGGAGCATTGTTTTTCGCCGATGCCTTCAGTATGGTTTGGACTTCTTCCTTCAGCACCATAGGTTTCTAATCATACCTTACTTCCTGGAATGGTTGAACATCAACAAATTCTTTCTGGTGTAGTGATTCTGTGTATTCCTTCCATCTTGTTTTGATGCTTCCTGTGTCGTTTAATATTTCTCCATAGAATCCTTCAGTATTGCAACTCGAGGCTTGAATTTTTTCTTCAGTTCATTCAGCTTGAGAAATGCAGAGCATGTTCTTCCCTTTTGATTTTCCATTTCCAGGTCTTTGCATATATCATAATACTTTACTTGATCTTCTTGAGCTTCGCTTTGAAATCTTCTGTTCAGCTCTTTTTCTTCATCATTTTTTCCTTTTGCTTTAGCTACTTGATGTTCAAGGGTAAGTTTCAGAGTTTCTTCTGACATATGTTTTGGTCTTTCTTTCCTGTCTATTTAATGACCTCTTGCTTTCTTCATGTGTGATGTCGTTGATGTCATTCCATAACTCCTCCGGTCTTCAGTCATTAGTGTTCAATGCGTCAAATCTATTCTTGAGATGGTCTCTAAATTCAGATGAGATATACTCAAGGTCATGCTTTGGTTCTCATCGACTTGTTCTAATTTTCTTCAGTTTCAACTTGAGCTTGGATATAAGTAACTGATAGTCTGATCCGCAGTCGGCCCCTGGCCTCTTTCTGACTGATGATATTGAGCTTTTCCATCGTCTCTTTCCACATATGCAGTTGATTTGATTCCTGTGTATTTCAGCTGGTGAGGTCCATGTGTATAAGTCACTGTTTATGTTGGTGAAAAAAGGTATTTGCAATGAAGAAGTCATTGGTCTTGCAAAATTCTATCATTCGATCTGCAGCATCGTTTCTATCACGAAGACCATATTTTCCAGCTACCGATCCTTCGTCTTTGTTTCCAACTTTTGCATTCCAATCACCAGTAATTATCAATGCATCCTGATTGTATGTTAGATTAATTTCAGACTGCAGAAGTTGGTAAAAATCTTCAGTTTCTTCATTTTTGGCTTTAGTGGTTGGTGTGTAAATTTGAATAATAGTCGTATTAACTGGTCTTCCTTGTAGCCATATGAATATTATCCTATTATTGACAGAGTTGTACTTCAGGATAGATCTTGAAATGTTCTTTTTGACAATGAATGCAATGCCATTCATCTTCAAGTTGTCATTCCCAGCATAGTAGCCCATATGATTGACCAGTACAAGTCGATTTCAGCTCACTAGTGCCTAGAATATTGATCTTTACGAGTTCTATTTCATTTTTGACAACTTCCAATTTTCCTAGAGTATACTTCATACATTCCAGGCTCCAATTATTAATGGATGTTTGCAGCTGTTTCTTCTCATTTTGAGTTGTGCCACATCAGCAAACAAAGGTCCTGAAAGCTTGACTCCATCCACGTCTTTAAGGTTGACTCTACTTTGAGGAGGCAGCTCTTTCCCAGTTGTCCTTTCAGTGCCTTCCAACCTGAGGGGCTCTTCTTCCAGCACTATATCAGACAATGTTCTGCTGCTATTCATAAGGCTTTCACTGGCTAATTCTTTTCAGAAATAGACTGCCAGGTCCTTCTTCCTAGCCTATCTTAGTCTGGAAGCTCAGCAGAAACCTGCCTGCCATGGGTGACTCTGCTGGTATTTGCATACTGGTGGCATAGCTTCCAGCATCACAGTAACACACAAGTCCCCACAGTACGACAAACTGACAGACACATGAGGAATAACAATAGAAGCAAATCCTTATACAGTATTGTCTGTGTGCTAGGTACCATACTAAACCCTTTGCGTATATTAACTCATTCAGTTCTCTATCAGGTAGGTATATTTATCATCCCCATCTCCCAGATGAGGGAACTGAAACTTGGGGAGTAAGCAACTTGCCAGAATCACATTGGTAGGAAGTGGCAGAGCCAGGATTTGAACTCAGGCAGCCTGACTCCAGAGTTTGAGCTCTTGAGGAACCTGAAGCTAAGCCTGATGAAGGTGCAGAAGTGGATGCCAACCCACATGTCCTAACTCCTAGCCCAGTTAGCATTCCCTGTGCTGCCCCCATAGAGTCTGGGAGTGGAGGTAGGTGTGGGGTGTGGAAGCTGGGCCCACAAGGTGACACAGGTGGCCTCATCCTGGCTAAGAACACTCTGGATTTGATCATCACCTTTGGACCACCGCCTTGATCTCAGGTCTCCTTGGACTTCCCTCATCCTGTCCTGAATTCCCTCAGTTCCCCTGGAACACAGCAGGATATAGGAATGTTTTCTGGGTTGGTACCAAAGCTACTTTTAATTAAAAACAAGCAAACAAGAGTTGTACACCTGTAAAAAGTTGAATTTGCAAAAGTTGTGTGATAGATGTATTTACAACAATGACCAAAAAAAAAAAAAAAGGCAGCTGCTGAGGTTGCTTATGTACAACCAAACATCTCATGGGATTTGGTTTCTTGGTTTGGAGGTTTAGGATCATGGTTTCATGGGACATTTCAGTTAATTGGCCTAATAACGTGTTTAGTGCTTCTGTTTTATCTCCTAGTTCATTGTGTAGTGTCTGGGGTCTTAAAAACTTGCAAGTGGCCATCCAAGGCAAAGCAATTGGTTTCTATTCACCTGGAGCAACAGAGGAAGGAGAATCAGGAACAGGAGGAGGGTATGGAATGTGTGGCTAATTGTCTCCATGAACAACTACCTCCTTTGCCAGGAGACCAGAAGAACTGGATGGTGCTGGTTACCATTACTGAACATTTTGATCAAAGATTCCATAGAAGAATCCTGGTCAAATCCTGGTCAAATTCTTCAAAATCCTGGGACCATCATGATGACATGCTTGCCTGGGGACCTGAGAGTCTCCAAGGAGCTCACAGTCTGGTGGGTAGGACAATATGACCCACAGCACCCCAAACCCCAAGTGTGGCCTAAAAGGCCCAGACTCCCAGCCCGTGGCTGGGGGGAACGGGCAGAGGGAAGCACTAGAGGAGGTGAGGAATGACATTGCAAGGAGCCACAAATATGAAAGGAGCCTGATTGAGGCAGCTAGACAAGAGGGGAGGGTGTGGGAGGTGTTTCGCTGATGCTATCAACGCTTATTCGTCTTGAAATTGGGGGAGGGTGCAATTTAGAGATTGCCCCTGAGCACTCGAACTGGGGTTGGTTGCGGGGGTGGGGGGGACACGATTTAGACATTGCCCCTGGATGCTCATTACCCTCACTATACCCCTAGCCACAGCAGAGCGCAGCCTCATTTCAGCCTCTTTCAGCAGCTCTGCCCCTAACTCACTCCGCCCCAAGCAACACAGGCCTCCGTTCAGCTCCAAAACTGCATGAAGCCTCCCCTCCACACCTTGGGGCCTAGAAATGAAGGCTGTTCCTCTTGCCTGGAACACGCTTCCCTTCGCTACTCTCACGCCTCCTCAGCCTCTAGGTCTCTGCTCAGTTGTCATTCCTCAGGGAGGTCTTCCCTGATCTCCCTCATTATTCTCTCCAGAGTTTCCTGTTCTCCAGACAGCCTGAGTTTGAATCCCAGCAAGGACACTTACTAGCTGTGTGACCTTGGGCAAGTTACTTGACTTCTCTGTGTCTCCGGCTCATCTTAAATATGGACACAATAACAGTTATCGACTTCACAGAGTTGTTAAAAGAAATAGGTAAATTAATACATGTTTGGCACATAGCTAACACAGCATTTACTCTTATCATTATTACTATTCACAGCACTTATCACAGATTTCCATTGCGTATTTATTTGACTCACAGGCTGTCAGCTCCATAAACTCAGCACCTGCCTCATGCTAATCACTCGGTAGGTACCTGTGGAAGGTACAACTAAAGTCGATGCAGAATCCTGAAGGGACATCAATTAACCCCAAGGGAGAGGCAGGATGAAGAAAAGTCCTCCAGACAAAGAAAACAGGCTGTCTGCCCATGGCTGAGACTGGGGTTAGCATGTGGCTCCCGAACAGATTGAAGCTAAATGTCCGAGTCTCACCTCTTCCTCCAGGAAGCCTTCTGGGACCATCCCAGGCCTCATCTGAGCTCCCATAGTCACTCATTCATCCCACAGTTTTGGGGTTCTACTATAGGATAGGAGCCCTGGTGGCTCAGTGGTTAAGCATTTAGCTGCTAACAAAAAGGTCAGCAGTTCGAATCCACCACCCACTCCTTGAAGAACCCACAAGGCAGTTCTACTCTGTCCTATAAGGTCACTATGAGTCGGAATCGACTTGATGGCCACAGGTTTGGTTTTTGGTTTGGTATTATAGGAAAGGCACACAGGTCTCGCCTCCTCTGCCAGACAGTGGGCTCCTCAAGGGAGTCGGGCCCTGCCTTTCATCATCCGGGCCAACCTCAAGGATGTGCACAATACCTCACAAATGTCCAGACCCCCAGGATGTCGAGGCTGGCAGGGACCTCAAGGACACCCAGAGAGGAGGAACACCTGGGCCAAGGTCACATCGTGAGTAATGGGATGAATTTTTAAGATTCTAATCCAGGGGTGACTGACTCTAAACGTTGCACCCTAAACCTCCCCACACTGAGCTGGAACCCTAATGATGCTGGGGAGGTGTGTTGTGGGGGAAGGAGGCCCTCCAGCTATCCTCAGGTCCAGAGTGAAGTAGTAGGGTCACAGCTAGGGGGTCTGGAGTAGTATGCAGGTCTGTAGGTGTGGAATGCACACACACATACTGTGATAGACTGAATTGTGTCTCCCTCCCCAAAAAATATGTGTTGAAATCCTAACGCTTGTAAATATGACCCTGTTTGGAAACAGGGGTTTTCTTTACAAAACAGAGTTTTGCAAATTAGGTCATAGGGTGGGTTCTAAACCTAATCATTTCTGAGTCATAAAAAGAGCAGAATAGACACAGACACAAACAGGGGGAAGACAGAGGTCAAGGAATGCCAAGGATTGCCAGCAAATACCAGAAACTAAGAGAGAGACTCACAGAAGGAACCTACACAGCCCAGACCCTGATTTGGACTTTTAGCCTCCAAAACTGTGAGCAAATAATTTTCTGTTCTTTACAGCCAGTCACTTGGAGTTGCTATTGTCAATTGAATCCCATATAGATAGTTCTTAAAAGAGCATAATGCTCAAAACAAACAAAGAAACCAAACCCATTGCTGTTGAGCTGATTCCGACTTATAGCAACCCTATGGGATAGAGTAGAACTGCCCTGTAGGATTTCCGAGGAGTGGCTGGTGGGTTCAAACTGCCAACCTTTTGGTTAGCAGCTGGGCTCTTCACCTCTGCACCACCAGGGCTCTGCTCAAGGCAGGCCTTTTTTTTTTTTTTTTACTATTTAAACTAATAATTTTTTTTTTTTTTATTGTTCCATTTTTTAAGATGGCTTCAGGGGATATTTTTGGTTTAAGCTTTAAAGATTATCTCAGAGCAATAATTTCAGGGGTTCATCCAACTCCATGGCTCCAGAAAGTCTAGAGTCCATGAGAATTTAAAATTCTGTTCTGCATTTTCCTCTCCATACACTGACTCCTTACAACAGGGAACTGGGCACTAGAACTCCTACCTGCTAGGTTAACATCCCTTTTTTAGCCCCTGTCTTGTCCAGGGAGGCATCTGGAGGCTTTGTGCTCCCAGAAAGCAGCCTCGCATTCGGTCCCACCCCATCTCAGCCTCCTCTGCCCACCCTGGCACACTGGCAATGCAGATTCAGGACCCAAAGCTCTCTGAGGTGATGGCGCCCCCCCAGGGTCCGGGGAGGCTGCGTCTGCTGCCCATCACCTTTGCCTGGTCCAGAGGCAGGGCCAAGTTGACGTCTCCGGTATTCCCCCTGCTCATCCACAGTGGAAAGAGTCCAGAGACCTGCCTTAGAGACACTAACTCACTTCACCTCTGCAGGCCTCAGTTTCCTCATCTGTGAACCAGGTCTGTCCCCACAGATCTGGCCAGATCACTAAGATTAAAGAAATTGGAGAAATGTAGAACTTGGCCTATAATCTGCCGTGGTGACTACTGGTCCTTTATTTTCATCTTATCTGGACTTCAGTTTCCTCAGCGGTTCAGTGACAGGGTTGGTCAGTCGGATGAGATGATAAAAGCTACTGTTCGTTAAATATCTACTATGTGTCAGGCATTTTTAACTTCCCAACAGTTTTTGCAAGGCTGCTGGTATTCATCTGGCTTTACAGGTAGGAAAGCCAAGGCTCTGGAAGCCCGGGTGGCCCTTCACCAGCCTAGAGGTCTGGGCAGGCTTCCTGGAGGAGGTGATGAGTTAGCTCTGGCATTAAGTAACTGCCCAGGTCACAGAGCTAGTTAGACAACTCAGAGTCCAATTTGACCCCAAGCTCTAACCTGGTGTGCGGGGCCCCTGGGTGCTGTGGCTCCTGTCTCCTTGTCCTGGGCCGACCTTGTTGAGCAGAGACTGACACCTCCACCCTGTGCCTGCTCTGTCATGTGGCTCCAGGGACTGATGGTGCTGCCAGCTGGTCCTCTGCCAGCTCCCTGCCTGCAGGCCCGTGTGTTCCCTCCCTTCCCTAGGAACAGTCACCCTTGTGGGTAAGAGATGGCATCAGGGCAGTGATGGAAAGGATTAGAGTCTAGTGCTTTGGGGACAGAGAGATGAGTCAGACTGGACCTGTCCTCAGGTACCCCCAGGCTGGTGAGGAGACAGGGAGGTGTACAAACTAACGGTGATAGCACAGTGTGGCCAGGCTGTGATTGAAGAAAGCCGGGGTGGCCCCTCACCAGGCTAGAGGTCAGGGCAGGCTTCCTGGAGGAGGTGATGGGTTAGCTCAGCCTTGAGAGCCTTTCTAGTTTAGGAAGTATGGTCCAGGCAGAGGCATCTCTACATGAGAGGTGGGAAAAAGACATTTCTGCAAGGAAATGGGAGAGAATTTGGTAGTGACTCCTTGAGGAGACCCCACTGGCCCCCTTGTCCATGTAATTTGTATATCCTGCCTGGGCTTTCTGGAGGCAGTTTTAATAATGACAATATTACTCTTCAATAGTAATCATTTGCTCTCAGCTTAGTTGAATAGACATTGACCATTTTTAAAAATTAAGATACAATTCACATAGTAATAAAATTCACCCATTTAAAGCATACAACTCAGTGGTTTTTAGTATATTCACAAAGTTGTGCAACCCTCACCGCTATATAATTCTAGAACATTTTCATCACCCCCAAAAGAAGCTCCATAGCTGTTAATAGTCATTCCCCATCTCCCCTCCCATCAGTCCCTGGTAGCCACTAATCTACTTTCTATCCCTGAATTTGCCTGTTCTGGACATTTCATATAAGTGGAATCCTACAATATGTGGCTTTTCATGTCTGGCTTCTTTCACTTAGCATAAGGTTTTCAAGGTGCATGCACGTTGCAGCATGAATCAGTAGTTCATTCCTTTTAACGGCTGAGTAATATTCCATTGTATGGATGTACCACATTTTGTTTCTCTATTCATCAGTTGATGACATTTGGGTTGTTTTCACTTTTGGCTATTATGAATAATGCTGCTATGAACATTTGGGTGTAAGTTGCTGTGTGGACGTAAGTTTTCATTTCTCCTGGGTATTTACCTAGAGTGGAATTGCTGGTTCTCTGCTTAACCATTCGAGGAACTGTCAGTTTTCCGAAGCAGCTACACCATTTTGCATTCCCACTAGCAATGGAGGGAGGTTCTGATTCCTTTACATCCTCACCTTCACAATAACACTTGTCATTGTCATGTTTTTGATTATAGCCATCCTAGTGGGTGTGGGGTACACTGGTTAAGAGCTCAGCTGCTAACCAAAAGGTCGGCAGTTCAAATCCACCAGCCGCTCCTTGGAAACCCTGTGGGCGCAGTTCTACTCTGTCCTATAGGGTTGTAATGAATTAGAGTTGATTTTTTTTTGACTGCAACGGACTTTTTCTCTTTTGGAGTGGCTGTGAAGTGGTGTCTCATTGTGGTTCTGATTTGCATTTTTCTGATGGCTAATAATGTTGAACATCTTTGCATCTTTGTGCTTATTGGCCATTTATATATTCTTCATGGAGAAATATCTATTCATACCCTTTGCCTATTTTTTAATTGGATTCTTAACTGTAAGAGCTCTGTATATATTTTATTTAATTATCTTTTTTATAATTTATTTTATTTTTGTTGTTGAGAATATACACAGCATAACATACACCAATTCCACAATTTCTGCATGTACAATTCAGTGACGTTGATTACATTCTTTGAGTCGTGCAACCATTCTTACCTGCCCTTTCTGAGTTGTTCCTCCTTCGCTAACATAAACTCACTGCTCCTTCAATTTCCTATCTAATCTTTTGAGTTGCTTTTGTTAACTTGATCCCATATAGGTAGATCTTAAAAGAACACAATGCTCAAGGCAGACGTTCTTTACTAGTTAAGGCTAAAATTGTTTGGTTTTAAGAAGACTTCAGGGGATATTTTTGCCTTAAGGTTTGAAGATTTTCTCAGGGCAATAGTTTCAGGGGTTCTTCCAGCTTCTGTAGCTCCAGAAATTCTGGATTCCATGAGAATTTAAAATTCTGTTTTGCATTTTACGCCTTTTAATCAGGATTCTTCTATAGAATCTTTGATCAAAATGTTCAGTAATGGTAGTGGGCACCATCCAGTTCTTCTGCCTCATGGCAAAGAAAGCTATTGTTCATGGAGGCCATGAGCCACACATTCCATATCCGCCTCCTATTCCTGACTCTCCCTCTTCCTCTGTTGCTCTAGGCGAATAGAGTCCAGTTATTGTGCCTTGGATGGCTACTTGCAAGCTTAAGACCCCAGGCACTATGCAGTGAACTAGAAGCTAGAACAGAAGCACTAAACATGTTATTAGGGCAACTAATTGGGATGACCCACGAAACCGTGACCCTAAAACTTCAAACCAAGGAATCAAATCCCATGAGGTATTTGATTGTACAAAAGCAGCCTCAGCAGCGACTCCTTTTTTTTTTCCATCATTGTTATATCTATCACTCAATGTTTGCCAATTCAAATTTTTACAAGTGACCAGCCTATTGACAGCAATTACAAGAATCAGCTGTGCAACTCTACTGTTAATCAATGCTATTTTTTCCATCTCAGTAAATGAAATATATGATTGGAAAATATTTTCTCTTATTCTGTGGGTTGTTCTTTCACTTCGATAGTGTCCTTTGAAACACAAAATTTTTAATTACAATCATGTCCAGTTTAACTTTTTTTTTTGCTTGTACTTTTGGTGTCGTTTCTAAAAAAACATTGCCTGGTCCAAGGTCATGAAGATTTATGCCTGTGTTTTCTTCTAAGAGTTTTATAGTCTTAGCTCTTACATTTAGGTCTTTGATCCATTTTGAGTTAATTTCTGTATATGGCATGAGGTAGGGGTCTAACTTCTAACTGAATATCAAGTTGTCCCAGCACCATTTGTTAAAAAGACTATTTTTTTCCCCATTGGATGGTCTTGGCACTTTTGTGGAAAATAAAATGACCGTAAATGTGAGGGTTTATTTCTGGACTCTCAAGGCTATCCACTATGTCCATTCTTGTGCCAGTGGTGGTGGTGAAGAACATTGACTGTACTGTGGACTGCCAGAGGAACAAACAAATCTGTCTTGGGAGAAGTACAGCCAGAATGCTCCTTAGAAGAGAGGACGGCGAAACTTTGTCTCACATGCCTCGGACATGTTATTGGTAGGGACCAGTCCCTGGAGAAGGACATCGTGCTTGGTAAAACAGACGGTCAGTGAAAAAGAGGAAGACCCTCAATGAGATGGATTGACACAGTGGCTACAACAATGGGCTCAAGCGTAACAATGATTGTGAGGATAGTGCAGGACCAGGCAGGGTTTCATTCTGTTGTACAGAGGGTCACTATGAGTTGAAATGGACTCGATGGCACCTTACAACAACAGCATAAATTTTAAGAATCAATTTAATCATCTAATCTATTTCTTCCCACTAGCCTTCTGGAATTTATGTTGGGATTACACTAAATTTATAGATCAATTTGGAAATAAGTGATATCTTAATATTTTTGAGTCTTCCAACCCATAAAGTGGGTACACTTCTCATATTTTAAGTCATTACTTCCTCTCAGCCGTGTCTCTCAGGTTTCAGTGAGCAAAGCTTGCAGTGGTTTTTGAAATGCATTACTAAGTATTTTTTTATTTTTTATTGAACTTTAGATGAAGATTTACAGAACAAATTAGTTTCTCATCAAACAGGGAGTACACACATTGTTTTATGACATTGGTTAGCAACCCCACGACATGTCAACACTCTCCTTTCTCAACCCCGGGTTTTCTATTACCAGCTCTCCGGCTCCCTTCTACTTTCCAGTCCCTGCCCCAGGACTGGAAACCTTGGGGGTGTAGTGGTTAAGTGCTACGGCTGATAACCAAAGGGTCCACAGTTCAAATCTGCCAGGTGCTCCTTGGAAACTGTATAAGCCAGTTTCACTCTGTCCTATAGGGTTGCTATGAGTCGGAATCGACTCGACGGCACTAGGCTTGTTTTTTTTTGGTTTGCCCCAGGGCTGGCGCGCTTCTTTAGTCTTGTTTTGTTCTATGGGCCTGTTCAATCTTTGGCTGAAGAGTGAACCTCAGGAATGGCCTCATTACTAAGCTGAAAGGGTGTCCTGGGTCTATACTCTCAGGGTTTCTCCAGTCTTTGTCAGGCCAGCAAGCTTGGTCTTTCTTTCTGAGTTAGAATTTTGTCCTACATTTTTCTCCAGCTCTGTTGGAGACCCTCTATTGTGATCCCTGTTAGAGCAGTCAGTGGTGGTAGCCGGGCACCATCTCATTGTACTGGACTCAGTCTGGTGGAGGCCGCGGTAGCTATGATCCATTAGTCTTTTGAACTAATCTTTCCCTTGTGTCTTTAGTTTTCTTCATTCTACCTTGCTCCCAAAAGGGTGAGACCAGTGGAGTATCCTAGACGGCCGCTCACAGGCTTTTAAGACCCTAGATGCTATTCACCAAAATAGAATGTAGAACATATTCTTTATATATTCTTTATAAACTCTGTTATACCAACTGAGCTAGATGTTCTCTGAGACCATGGTCCCCACAGCCCTCAGCCCAGCAATTCAGTCTCTCAGGGAGTTTGGGTGTGTCTATGGAGCTACCATGGCCCTGACTTGTACAGGTTGTGCTGGCTTCCCCAGTATTGTGTACTGTCTTACGCTTCACCAAAGTTACCGCTTATCTATTGTCTATTAACTGTTTTTCCATCCCCACCCTCCCCTCCTTTGTAACCATCAAAGATTGTTTCTTTTTGTATGTAAACGTTTTCATGAAGTTTTATAGTAGTGGTCTTATGCAATATTTGTCCTTTTGTGATTGACTTATTTCACTCAGCATAATGTCCTCCAGATTCATCCATGTTAGGAGATGGTTCACAGATTCATTGTTTTCTTTGCCTTACTAAGTATTTTATATTTTTTGAAGAAAAAATTTTTGTTCATGAACAAGAGAAAAAATATTTTTAGACAAAAAGTAAGGGTTGCCATCTGTGGATCTTCTAAGGAAACATCTAAAGAATTTACTTCTAAAAGAAGAAACAAGATCCTGGGAGGGAAGTCTGAGAGAATGAAGGAATGATGAACAAAGAAATGGTTAAATATGTAAGAAGATACAAACAATTATTTCATACTGACTTAGGCTGGATTCTCTAAAAAAAAAAATAAAAAAAGGATTCTCTAGAGAAGCAAAAACCAGTAAAGCATGTAAATATATATATAGAGAGAGAGAGATTTGTATCAAGGAAATGGCTCACGCTGTTGTAGAGGCTGTAACGTCCCAAGTCCATGGGTCATGATATAGGCTTCTTCTGATTCACGTAGCTGTAGAGGCTGGTGAACCCAAGATTGGCAGGTCAGACAGCAGGGCTCTTGTTCACAGGCTGCGAAGATCGATCAATCCCAAGGTTGGCACACAAGACCTTAGGTAAACTGCTAGCTCAAGTCCATAGATCCTGGGGGTCAGGTGAACAGGAGTCAGCTGCAGGATCCAGCTCGAGCATAGAGCTCACTAACCTTGCCAGAATGCCTGCTTATGTTTGATACAGGCCACATGCCAAGGAAACTCCCTTTCAACTGAGTGGCTACTTGCAGCAGATCCCATCGTGGGAGTAACCATATATCAAATTTCAACAGGGAAGTGATCACAACATTATACAACTGCCAAAACACTGAGAATCATGGCCCAGCCAAGTTGACACACATATTTTTGGGGGACACAATTCAATCCGTCATAGGGACTATTGCCATCTTAACAATATTAAGTCTCTCAGTCTATGAACACGAGATATCTTTCCATGACATTCATTATTAAACATTTCTTTTGGAGCATCAGCCCAGTAAGTAGAAAGAATTTTAGTAGTGACAAAAGCAAATTCTTAGCTCCATATCACTCATTAGCGGAGTGCCCTTGGGCAAGTCCATTTAGACAAGTAGACTGTCAATTCTCTTTTCTGTGCAAGAAGGATCATTGTATTTCACAGAGTTCTGCTGAGGATTAAATGAGGTTATAGATACAAGATAGATAGCTGCTATCAAGTTGACTCTGACTGATGGCAACCGTAGGTATAACATAATGAAACATTGCCAGCATGTTCAAGTCCACCATTATGGCTGTTGTGCCAATTCGTCTCACGTAGGATATCCTTCACCATTGCTGCCTCTCTACTTCACCAAACATGATGTCCTCCTCCAGTGATTGATCTCTCCTGCTGATGTGTCCATAGCAAGAGAGTCGGACAGTGTTCTGTTGTGATCCATAAGGTTTTCGTTGGTTAATTTTATGGAAGTAGATTGCCAAGCTTTTCTTCCTAGCCTGTCTTAGTCTGGAAGCTCCACTGAAACCTGTCCACCATGGGTGACCCTACTGGTGTTTGAAATACTGGTAGCATAGCTTTCCACATCACGGAAACACACAAGCAACCACAGTACAACACACTGACCGAAGGGTGGTTGTATGGATACAAAGCCATTATATAATGTATGTAAAGGCCTGACACATAGTAAAACCCCAAAACCCGTTGCTTTCGAGTCAATTCTGACTTATAGCCACCCTATAGGTCAGAGTAGAACTGCCCCATAGGGTTTCCAAGGAATGCCTGGTGGATTCGAACTGCCAACCTTTTGGTTAGCAGCCATAGCTCTTAACAACTATGCCACCAGGGTTTCCTGACACATAGTAGGTGCTCAAAAAATGATAGTGAGGCACAGAAATTCTAGAGACAGGAGACCTGGCCCCTGTTCCTTATCTCGTCACATGCACACACTTTGCAGCCTACAAAGCGCTTGCACGTGCTTTACCATGCCTGGTTGTTCAGAAGCCCAGTGAGTTAGCAGGGTGGATAAGAGCACCAGAGAGGACATCTCCCAAGATACTGGGAGTGGGGGTGCTGAATTTTGGGTCTCTCCACTTCTCCGCATTGTCCTATTTGTGACTTCTAGAGCAAGGTCTGATCTGCTGTGGCAGTGTGGCAGGGCCACAGGTGTTGCCCTACCCCAGGTGTGGCCCAGGCCTCAGGCCTGGAATTTGATCAGAGGTCAGGAAGGGAGTGGCTCTTGGATCTCCCTAAAGCAGCCTCAGATTGCTAGCACAACTCCAGAGCTGAGCTGAACCATTGCCGTAGAGTCAATTCTGACTCTTCCAACTCATAGTGACCTTGTAAGATGGAATAGAACTGCTCACAGGGTTTCCAAGGCTGTAATCTACAGAAGCAGACGACCACATCTCTCTCCCAAGAAGCAGCTGGCGGGTTTGAATTGCTGACCTATGCGTTAGCAGCTGAGTGCTTTAACCACTGTTCCACCAACCAGGTGGGTCTAAATTTCCTTTTGATCTCTTAGGGAGGTTGTGAACAGACAGACTCAGCACTTCTTTCTTCTCCGTGGACACAGCCCTTGTGAACACTTCTCTTTCTTCTCTGTGGACAGAGCTGTGAGCTGTGGGAAGGACGAATGGGAGGTCTGGAGTTGGAAAACTCTGGCTGCTTCATGGAGTACCCTCAGGCTAGTGGTTTCCTCCTTCTCAGCCTCAGTTTCTTCATCTATAACGTGTGGACATGGGGGTAATAATGGTCTCTGTCTCTTGAGTCTGTTTTGTGCCAGGAGTTTACGCCATGCTGGCATTCACACTTGGAAGACTCCTTCTAAGAGATTGGATGGAGTGCCTCCAGGCTTTAAGAAGCAGTGGGGTATGTGGGAATGGGTGTGCCCCAGCAGAGGAAGGGGCCCAAGGACTAGATGACTTTGGGGCAACAGGAGAGGAAGAGCACAGTGTTCTGTCCCAGCATCCCCCCACCCTGGGCTCTTGGAACTCTGAGCTTACCTGGTCCCCACCCTCCCCTTGCCTTTGAAGATAAGAGTGGAGTTTCCGGGCAGCACAGCTAGAGAAGGCAGGTCTCACTGCTCAAAGCGGTTCTCAGCCAGGCAAACAGAGGGTGTGAGGGGCCTTCTGAGCCTGCCACCGGGGGTGTCTTTACCTCAGAGATTCCTGCAGCCCCTAGGTCAGCCTCCTTGGGAGCTGGAAGGAATGATGTGGAATCGACTGCTCAGAGGCCATCTCCTTAGCTAGCTCCTGCTCCATGACAACTGGAAGGCTGGAGAGCCAGGAGGCAACTGATTGGTGGTTGCTGAAGTGCCAGGCTCTGTCTCAGAAGTCCAATGTTGTCCCTCCAATGTCTCTCCAGCACCCCTGCCAGGCTCTGGAGTCAGTAGAATCCAAGTCCAATCTCCCTTCCCCCATTTACTGGCCACATACCCTTGGATGAATCTTTCCTTGAGAACTTCCAGTGCTTCCCATCGAACATGGAGTAAAATCCGAACTCTACTGAGACCTGGAAACCCTGGTGATGATGTAGTGATTAAGAGCTACGGCTGCTAACCAAAACGTCAGCAGTTTGAATCCACCAGGCACTCCTTGGAAACCCTATGGGGCAGTTCTACTCTGTCCTATAGGGTCGCTATGAGTCGGAATCAACTTGATGGCAATGGGACCTACAAGGCCTGAAGTGACCTGGCCCTGTCTGCTCACCCACTGCATTCCCTGTGTGTACGTCTCCCTGATGGCACCCCATTGTTCCTGTGACATGCCAAGCTTGTCCCCCTCTTTGGGATCTTCACCCCTTCAGTTCTTCCCTCCTGGGGCCCTTCACCCTAGAGCGTTGCACGATTGCTCCTTCTTGTCATGCAGATCTTGACTCTGAAGCCTCCTCTATTACCCAACCTAAACTAGCTCATCCCATTCACCACCCTCTCTTTATCAAATCTCTTGTTTTTTTCTTATAGCACTTCACACTCTCTAAAACTGTCTTGTTCCTTTGTTTACTGTCCATCCATGTGTCTTCTTCAATGCCATATCCACAGCATCTTGAAGGAATGAATGGGAGTTTTAAAAGAAGATTGATGTTGACCCCCAGTTGAAATTAGCCTCTTTCTAACCTTGCCCCCTTTCTGGTCTTGGTTTTGTCCTTGGTAGGGCCTTACTTTGGCCATGTTATCAGGAGGGACCAGTCCCTGGAGAAGGGCATCATGCTTGGTAGAGGGTTAGCAAAAAAGAGGAAGACCCTCAACCAGATGGACCAACACAGTGGCTACAACAATTGGGTCAGGCATAAGAATGTTTTTGAGGATGGCGCAGGGCCGGGCAGTGTTTTGTTTCTTTTGTACATAGGGTCGCTATGATTCAGTACTGGCTCGATGACACCTAACAAAAACAACAAGGTCCCACCTGCCTTCTGACCCAGCTAGCCCTCAGATTTGCATAGCAAAGTGCCACACTCAGGCTACACACAGTCTGGCTCCCAGCAGTCCCTCCTGGGACCTGTCACCTGTCCCATGCCACTGTCTATGCCTTTCTGTTCCCCCCTTTCCCAGGGCTGGGCCTCCTACTGCGTGAGGTGCCCCAGCTGTGGACTGTCTCCTTCCTGCCACTGAGTCATTCCTGCCTTAACCGTGTCCCAGCCCCACCACAGCACAAGCTTTCAGCAGCCACAGGGCATCCGGTTTGATAATGTAGAAGTCACTATTGAGCTTGTGGACAGGTAAAGTCAAGAGGTCATTTTTACATAAGCAACCGTTAAGCTAGAGCTACCCCGGCACGCATGGAACTTAAACAGAGTGACAGAAAAACTTCAATACAGGCCGATATAACGAGCCTTGGTTTTGGTTCGCAGTTACGGCCTTTCAGGTGGACGTTTATGACCAGGAGTATCTTCATTCAAGCCATGTGATCAAATGTTGAATGGAGCTCTGTGATCAAATGAAAAATGTGGTGCTCTGTCAGAGATACCTACCAGGTTTGATTTCACAAGTTTTAGTGAGCATGTAGACTGTTCTGGGTCTGTGTCCTTTCCTGTCCTATTGGACTCTCCTCTTGTGTCTGGAATGTCTTGCTCTCAGTGAACCTGAGCTGGTTTCTAGGGATTGCTGCAGTCTTTTCCAGGAATCCCTTTGCTTCAGGTGGGGTCTTGAGCTTTTCTGGGGCCTGGAAAATGAGGTTTCCCAGCAGTTGTCAAGCTTGGTTACCAGACCATGTGTGGACATTGTGGGAGGCCTCTGGGGGAGTGCCACAGACTCTGTCCTGTTCAGTCTTGATTCTTAGCTGAAATGACACACTGGTGGTAGACAGATTGCATGTTCAAATGCCAGTGCCAGAGGGAAAGTGAACGATTGCCACAGACAGAGGTTTAAACAGGTTCCCTCTAACCCCAGTGCTGCTGGGAGCTTCCCTGCAGGCCTCCCTGCCAACCCGCAGCTCAGACCCTGGTCCTCACACTTGGCCTAGGCTCTATAAGGACCACTTGACCAGTCATATTGGACGTCTCTCACCCCAGGGACCTGGGCAGGTCATGCGGCCCTTCCTGGGTAGGATGATTTCCTGGGTCGTCCGACAATGCCTCAGCTTTTTAACGGCATGAAGTGTTGACCCATCCTGAACATTTTCTATGAGTCAGGTCCAGCTCTAAGCACTTTACACGTATAATCTCCTTGAAACCTCACTATAATATTATTTAAGGAGCCCTCGTGGCACAGTGTGAGTTGGAATTGTTTTTTTTTTGGTGGCGCAGTGGTTAAAGCCATTGAATGCTAACCAAAAGGTCAGCAGTTCTAAACCATCAGTGGCTCCGCAGGAGAAAGCGGTGGCAGTCTGCTTCTGTGGAGATTTACAGTTTTGGAAATCCTGTGGGGTCTCTATGAGTCAGAGTCCACTCGATGACAGTGGGCTTTTTGGGTTTACGATATTATTGGAGTCCCTGGGTGGTGCAACTGT
Organism: Loxodonta africana; assembly: GCF_030014295.1. Classification (NCBI taxonomy): domain Eukaryota; kingdom Metazoa; phylum Chordata; class Mammalia; order Proboscidea; family Elephantidae; genus Loxodonta; species Loxodonta africana. The sequence continues at coordinate 92,791,286 of NC_087344.1, forward strand.
TTAACGTGTTCGGCTGCTAACCAAAATGTTGGATGTTTGAGTCTACCCAGAGGTGCCTTAGAAGAAAGGCTTGGTGATCTACTTCTGAAAAATCAGCCACTGAAAACCCTATGGAGCAGAGTTCTACTCTCACACACATAGGGTTGGAATCAACTCGAAGGCAACTGTTTGGGAGTCCCTGGATGATGCAAACAGTTAACGAGTTTGACTGATAATTGAAAGGTTGGAGCCATTGAAAACCCTGTGGAGCACAGTTCTACTCTGAAACACATGGGGTCGCCATGAGTCGGAATTGACATGATAGCAACCAGTATGATATTATTATCCCCATTTTATAGATGTGGAAAGTGAGGTTCAGATCAACTTAAGTAAATGGCTTAGGGTTATCTAGACAGAGACAAAGCCAGGATTCCAATGCAGCCTGGGTCCTCTGGGCCTTGTTCCCACCCTCTTGGCAGCCCCCATACCTTCTTGGTTTTTTTTTTTTTCTTCTTTCTTTGCCCTACTCATCATTTTTTCAACAAACCTTTCATGAGGGATCAGTCACACTTGGGGCAAACCCCTGTTTAAGACAGTGTAAGGAATGTGGGGTCGGACTAGAATAGGTGGATTATAAATCCATCTTGCAGCCAGAAAGCTTGAGGCCCAGAGGAAGCCCCTGGTGCATAGTAACTGCCCAGTAAAGGCACACTTGGTGCACCCGCTCTGCTCAGCAGCCTCTTCCAGACCCCAGTCCAGGCCCAGATCTGGCTCTCCTAACTCTTCAATTCAGCGACTCAGGGCTGGGAGGTCTCCTGCCTTAGAAGCAGCCATAAGGGTTGGTGTCCCCTGGCTAGGCCTTGTTCTGAGGCCTGGCCCACTCCTCATGGTGTGAGGGAATGAGTTCAGTGGATAAAATCAAAACTCCTGCTTAGGAACGGTTTCTGGAAAGCTTTGGCAAAAAAAAAAAAAAAGTTGGTATATTGTACCAGGGTAAACTGGGTGAGGTGGGAAGGAAGGGAGCAAGAGGAGTACAGACTTGGGTGGGTAGTTGGCTGCTGGAAACTCTCTGGTGCCTTGGGAGTGGGAGGGGGGTACTCAGTTGGGAGGTGCTGCCTGGGAGAAGGGGCCCCGCCGGCAAGGAAGGGTGAGGAGAGGGGCCTGCAGAGGACTGGAGAAGCTGCTGGGGCCTGGAAGGGCTGCCCTGGGGCCCACTGAGCTGGCAGCTTCCTGGGGCAGGAAGTCCCAGATGAGGCCAGACTCCGAAGGGGCCGGAAGAGCAGCTCAGGCCTGAGGAATGTGTGCAGTGGGGGAGGTGGGGAGGGGGCCCCTTTCCTGCTGCCCTTACTTCTTTCTCTATGGGGTGTGTGTGTGTGTGTGTGTGTGTGTGTGTTTGTGTGTCTCTACATGCACATGCGCACAAGCTTCTCTCTTTCACTTGCTCTGCTTCCTACCAGCCTGCTTCTCCTCCCTCCCTACCTCTCTCCTTCCCTCCCTCCCTCCCTCCTTTCCTTTTTTTCTTTCTCCCTTCTCTGTATGTTGGTCTCTTTTTTCCCTCTCTGTCTGTGATGTCTCCCTCCTTCTCCCTCTTCTCTCTCTCTCCATTGCTCTTGTGGAAGGGACTTATGATGCCCCACAGCTGTTGTGCCCAGCTCCAAGGCAAATGCGGTAGCTTGGAGGATGGCAGGGCTTAGGCCCATCTCCTGGCAGCCTGTTGCCATGGTGACCCAGAGGCAGCACCAGGCAGCAGCCTTGGCTGTTTGGCAGGGAGGGCTCGGAGGGCTCTGACTGGGAGAGAAGTTGGGCCTGTTCTCACAGCCCCTGAATGGCCCACCCCACTGCCTGGAGCCCCAGCGTGGGGGTGATTGCCTGTAAGTGTGGGTTCTAGGCTGGCCCTGAGAGGCCACATAGTTGGGAGCCAGTCGCACTTGGGGCAGACGCCTGTTCTGGCCTGTTTCTGGGGTCTGCTGGAGATGGAGGGAGAGGGAGGTATGGTAAACAGCTCCAAGAGAGGAAGCCATAGGGAGCCAGCTGTCAGCTGTGTGAGGGAAATGGAAGAACTCTGACAGGCAAACATGCTCCTCAGTTGAAGGGCCTTACATGGAAAGGGAGTGAGCCCTCTGTCTCTGGGAGCAAGCAAGCTGATACTGGACAGCCACTGGAGCGGGTATGGTAGCTGGGACCACTGTGCCTGAGAGGGGCACCTGTACCTGACCATGAGGTTTCTTCCCACTCCTGACAGCTGAGGGTTTTCTAAGTACAGTTTCTGGCTCACAGAGAACTTGCAGTTTCTTCGCTGGTGGTGGTCCTTGGGCCTTGAGCATCCAGTGGGACAGTGTTCCGGAAAGTCCCTTGAATTGGACTGTGCTGGGAGGAGGTACTGATGCCATGGTATTTCCCAAAGAGGGCATGAGGGTGGAGTGGAAGGAACTCTTGCTAGGAGAGGGAAGCTTCCCAGGAATCCTGGCTCCAGGTATGGGTACTGGCCTAGCATGCGTGGGCAAGGAAGGGCCTGTGGCTGGCACAAATGCCTGGGACCCAGCAGTAACCGTCCTGCCCATCGGATGAAAGCGGCAGTTGTGGCCAAGTAGCCAAGCAGCCCCAGCCTTTGAGTTAAACAGACTTAGGTTCAAGTCCCAACTCTGCCCTTCACTGGCTGTGTGATTTTGTGTGTGTAAGTTATTAGGGTCGCTATGAGTTGGAATCGACTCGACAGCACTGGGTCAAGTTATTTAATCTTCCTGAGCCTTTGTTTCTCCTTCTGTATAATGGGAATAATAACAACATCCAATTATTAGGGTTGTGTGAAGATTAAAAGAGATAATGCATATAAAATGTTTAGCACAGTGCCTGGCACACATTAAATATTTAAATGGGGGAGAGTGATTGCTCTCAATCTCACCTACACATCTATCCCTTTCAATTTTATAAATGAGGAAGGTAAGCCCAGAGAGCTTAACCCCTTGCCCACGTCCCATAGGTTGTTAGTTCTGGGGCGCAGTGCAGGGACGGCACCCAAACAATACAGAGAAGTAGGAGTGAGAAGTTTGGCTGAGGTTAATCTGAACCCCGGGGCCCCACACAGCCAGCTTCCACGTCCTGCAGGTTTCGGCTTCCGGCCTCCACGGTCAGGCTCCCCACATGTTCCCCCAGACCCTTGCACGCCCCTTGGTATAACTGCATCTTCTCTCACGGCTGTCCACGTCTCCCATCTAGACTGCAGGCTCAGGGAGGGCGGGGCTGGTCACTAGGTCACTAGGGGCAGGCCCTGGCTCAGACTCTCAACAAGGGCTTGAATAGAAAGAAGGCAGAGCCCGCTGCATTTTACGAAGCACTCTTCCCCTCTCCTTTGCGCCTCAGGACAGTTCTGCAAAGTACTTATTATTTTCATTTTACAGATGAGGAAACTGGTCCGTTTCGGGTGCTCAATTGTTGCTGAACGAAGGACAGAAGCGAGGGTGGGAAAGCAACGTGCCTGAGGCTCCTCAGCTAGTGAGGGTAGGTCGGGCATGCCAGTGCAGTCCACCCGACTCCAGAAGCCACTATGCCAGGTTGCCTCCCTGCTCACATTTCCATTTCCCAAAAGCGAAGAGCAAAGGCTGCCAGAATCTGTAGTGCTTTAGGGAAAAGGTAGTCCCTGTCCACCCAACTTCTCCATCCTCTCCAGGTAGGATCTAGACACCTCAACTGGTCCTGGCTGCTCTTCACTCCCCACCTTTGATCCTGACATTTGAAGTCCATCAGTAGCTCGACAGTGGGAGGAACATGTACAAGCTGAACTGTCTTACATGGCTGACTCAGGAGGTAGTGAGCTCCCTATTCCTGGAGGTATATAACCTGGGGCTGGAAAGGCAGCCCTGACAAGGACATGAAGACTTTTACAAATGACAAAGGGCCTTCACAGCTCTTTTATTTTATTTTCATAACAACCCAGAGAGGCTGACAGGATGAGGATTGTCAACCCTTTTACCAGATGAGGAGACTGAGGCCCAGAGAGCAGAGATGACTTGCCGAAGATCATGTAGTGAACTGCATTCAGAACTCAGACTTGAACATGGTCCCTGCGCCCCACCTAATATTTTTAGAGTGACTTAGTTTGCTGTGTTTGGGGCTCAGCAGTTTGTAGAGTTAAGGAAGTCTGGGTCCAGAGTTAAGGTTAACGGTTGACTTTCATATAAAATCGAGTGTGTGTACCTGTATATAGTCAAAGATGAGGACGTTAAACTTTAGGTTTGATTCCTTTATAAAGCAATGAAAAATGTAAGACCACGCCTCCATCTTCATGATGTAAACAGCTCCCAAATTCAAGGCACTCTACACTATCTGGCCTGTGGCTGAGGAGGCCCCGCTTCCTGTGAAGAAGCAGCATTCCCTCCTGACAGGAGCCCCAGGTGGTGCAAAGGGTGAGCATACTTGGCTGTTTACTGAAAGGTTGGAGGTTTGAGTCCACCCAGAGGTGCCTCAGAAGAAAGGCCTGGTAATCCACTTCTGAAAAATCAACCATTGAAAACCCTGGGGAGCCCCGTTCTGCTCTGACACACATGGGGCTGCCATGAGTGAGAGTCAACGGCAACTGTTCTTTACTGGTTCCGCCTGCCTCTACCTGCAGTTAGTCAAGTCGCCACAGCCTGAAGTTGTTCTCCTTCTTTTTCTTATTGTCTTTCCCTCTTTTTATAACCCCTTCTTATCTTTGCCATCCCCAGTTCTGCAGACAGGTCTCAGAGTCCAGGTTGGATACGGGCCCATGCCCAGCTGGATTCCAGATGCCAGCCTCCCAGGGGCTGTTCACAAAGGACTCTCCTATTTTCCCGCAGGAAGTGCTGAGCAATCTGGCCCAGGACGGGGGGTGAGCAGGGCTGCCAGTCAGTCCCCTGCATGGGTGAACAGCCCATGAGTGGGCATCACCCCATGAAAGCAGGGTGTGAATTGGCCAAGGTGGAGAGCAAAGCTGGATTCATCCAATCACTCAGCCTCCTTGAAACAATGCTCCCTCACAGGAGCGCAGCACTTCACATTTAGCCAAGTGCCTTTAGTTTGGAAATTTCCTTTGAGCCTCACACTACTCTAGGGTGGAGATGGGGTAGGGGTATCTGCCCAGTTTTCAAAGGAGGAAATAGCTTTCAATAAGGTCTGCCAAACTCTAAGCCCTTTTGCTTGTGATCTTGGACAGAGAGCTCCGTGCCTCAGTTTTCTCACCCACACAACAGAACAGTTGTTAACTGCAAGGCACTTCTTACTCTCCTGGAACTGAGGAATGAGTTGCAGTATAGGGTCCAGAGGCCTGTGTTCAAGTCCTGGCTCTGCGGCTCAGAGCTGTGTGACCTTGGACAGTTCTTGGACTTCTCCGGGCTCAGGTCCCCTGCGTGACTTTGCGCTGGTAACACCTCAGAAACTGCCCAAGGGTCAGATGAATTTTTAGCAACTGCCCTTCTCACCCTCTCTGGCCTTCTGGTGGGCTTCTCACTGGGCAGGGGCAGTTCTCAAGATTACCCATCTGAGGCTGGTGTCAGATTTCAGACAAGGTTACTTTTACCCTTGGGGGTGGAGGAAGGCAGGCAATGTTCAGGCCTTCTGTTCTAGAATGGGGTAAGGGAGCAGCCGTGGGAGCAGGGCCTTGAGTGGGGAACCTCGCCTGACCTCATGGTCTGCATCCTCCCAGCCCACAGGGAGTGACACTAGTAGGACCCGGGGACCTGCTGAACAGAGTCATTCGTTTGGTCCACAATGAACCAGGCTCTGTGCTAAGCCCCATGGATGCTACGAGTATAGAAAGACCTCCTGCCCTCATGGATCTTAGGGTCTGGTGTCAACCAAAGACTCCCACAATTAAATGAATGTTGTTCCAGCGTCCAGCACTGCAAAGCAGAGGTACAGGGTGCCAGGGGCACTGAGGATGGGGGAAGAAATAATGGAGATGAAAGGTGAGCAGACATCATAGAGGTGAGGGAAGAGTGCTCAGGGCAGAGGGAATGGCATGGGCAAAGGCCCAGTGGCAGGAGGCAGCATGATGAGTATGGAGCTAACAGCAAGGTAGCGTGGCTAGATCCGGAGGGCAAGGGGGTGCATAGTGTGAGCAAGTCTGGAGGTGTACACATCTTGTGGGCCTTGTTAAGGAGTTGCATCGTGAGCCAAACTCCCGAATGATTGGAAGGTCTTGGAGATTATCTAGTTAAATGCTCCATTTGACAGATGAGGAAACTGAGGCCCATCGAGCCAACAGTAAAATCTACCATTTGTTAGTGGAGCCTTGGTGGCTCAGTGGTTAAAGCACTTGGCTCCTAACCTTAAGTTCAGTGATTCGAACGCACCAGCTGCTCTTTGGGAGAAAGATGTAGTGGTCTGCTTCTGTAAAGATTTACAGCCTTGGAAACCTTATGGGCTGCTTCTACTCTGTCCTATAGAATCTCCATGAGTCGGAATTGACTCAATGGCACACAACAACACCACCACCACCATTCGTTAAGAAGTCCTGGTGGTGCAATTGTTAAGTGCTTGGCTACTAACTGAAAGGTCAGTGGTTCGACCCACCAGCCACCCCACGGGAGAAAAGACCTGGTGATCTGCTCCCGTAAAGTTTACAGGAAATCCTACGGGGGCAGTTCTACTCTGTCCTATAGGGTCGCTATGAGCTGGAATCAATCAACTTGATGGTCCACACAACAACAACAACAACCATTTGTTAAGCTCTTACCATATGCCAGGTACCATGCTAAACACTTTACTTTCACCATCTTTTATCATTCTAATTACAACCCCAGGTTCTTTTATTATCCCCACATGACAGATGAGGAACCTGAAGCATAGAGGTAAAATGACTTGCTCGAAGTCTCTTGAGGATGATGAGCTGGACCAAAAACAGCCCACAAAACCTCTACTCCAGAAGAGGAGCTGGGGCTGGGACTGGAGCTGGGGCTAAAGGCTTGTCTTTAGCACAGAGTTTCAATTATGTCTCCTACCCTGCCTCCCTTCCCCACCAGGCTTGGGAGCTGGGTAAGACTAGTGGGTTGAGTACCCTCTGTCTCTTTTCCTTATGTTGGGAGAGCAGAAGATCTGGCCATCAGAAGAAGTGGAAAGCCCACCACCCTTCCAGCAGCCCTTGGTCAGTGTGCACCCCGTTGTGAGCACTGAACTGGGACTCAGGGCCCTGGGCTCTGTTTCCTTCTTAGTTACTGACTGGCTGTGTGACTTGAAGTACTTTGCTTCCTCTCTGGTTCTCATATGGGAAGAATTTCCCCCATCCAAGGCTAGAATGGAAGTACTGTTAGGACACAATCCTGGACTTTAGATGGTGGGTCCGGGAATGACTTAAACTCCACCACTTCCCAGCTGCTTGAAAGCAATGCACCCTCTCTCAGCCTTAGTTTTCTCATCAGAAAAATGGGTAGAATAACAATGCCTTCCTGGCAGTGTAGATATAAGAATTAATGAGATAATACATCTGAAAGTTCCTAGCATGGAACCTGATACGTAGTAGGTGTCCGATAAATGGCCAGTGAATGAGTGGCATATAAAACCGAACCAATTTCTGTTGAGTCAGTTCTGACTTATGGTGACCGCAGCGCATAAACAAACAAAAAACTAAACTCGTTGTTGTCAAATCTATTCCGACTCATAGTGACCCTATAGGACAGAGTGGAACTACCCCATAGGGTTTCCAAGGCTGTAATCTTTATGGAAGCAGGCTGCAACATCTTTCTCCCACAGAGTGGCTGGTGGGTTTGAACAGCTGACCTTTTGGTTAGCAGCCAAGCACTTAACCACTCAGCCACCAGGGCTCCTTCTAGTGCATATAACCAAACCCAAACCCATTGCCATGGAGTAGATTCCAACTCATAGCGATCCTACAGGACAGAGTAAAATCGCCTCATAGGGTTTCCAAGGAGTGGCTGGTGGATTCGAACTACCGACCTTTTGGTTAGCAGCTGAATGCTTAATCACCACACCACCAGGATCCAGTGCATATAGCAAATGTTTAATAAAAAATATTGGTTCCATTCTCTACCCTTTCCACCCTAATATCTTGAAAATGCCCTGTAGCTTTAAGTAAAATGAGGGTATTTGTATAAAGCTCTGTCCATTATTTATCTCCTAGAATGAAGATATAATCTGATGTTATATGACAATCAGAAGCCTGTGGGACAGCCCACTGGCGTCCTTCTGCATGGCCCTCAGGCCAGCTTCGTGAACAAGGGCTCCCCTTTTTGCTGAAGAGTTTGGTACCCACTGCTACCCTTTTTTGCCTTGTCTCCTGGGAATCTCAGGACATACGCAGTTCTCTATGGCTGCATCTTTCTGCAGCTGGATTTCTAACACAATCCTCTCCTCCTTATTTGGTTCCTTGTCTCTGTTTGCATTTCAGCTCCTGTTGCATGTGCACTGTGTGTGTGTGTGTCTGTGTGTGTAGCCTTTTTTGGGAAGAAGGTAGGGAACAGGCCTAAAGGGAAGTGCAGGAATGGTTTAGGAATGTTGACAAATGCTCCTGCCTTGCTGGTAGGGAGACTGCCAGGGAGGCCACTCCCAATCCTTCTCCTTTCTCTGAGAGGCTAGAGAAGGGGCTGGGCCAGCTCTGTGGAGGCAGCACAGCCAGTGAAGGCAGCTCCCTCAAACTGCTCCGTGTGGCCTGGCTCAGACAATGAGACCTTTCACAGGGCCACTTGGCTCCAAGGGTGGGCCAAGGGCTGCTCCTTCCTGTGCCTTTCTGGGGCCTACTTTCCAGTCCTCTCCCCTCATCCCCTTGGGAGAGGTGGGGGAGGGAGAGAGGGAGGAACATGGGCTTTGCAGTCCTGTACCTAAGTTTGAGTCCCTGCTTCACCAGCATTGGGTTTTTGAACTCAAGTAACTACCTAACCTCTTCCAGAACATCTCAAACAGGAAAAGTCTTGCCCCCTTTAGGGTTACTGGGAGGTTCTGGTGAGCTCATGAACCGGAAAGTACTATGTAAACAGGCCAGTTTGAACTATATTTGGGTTTCTCCCAGCTCTATTTGTATATAAAAAAAAAAAAAAATAGAAAGCCCAAACTCAGCTTTACTCTGCTGACAGTAAACACTAAACGTGAGCCATATGCGAGGCCCTGTGCTAGAAGCTTGAAATGCTTGATGGTTAATTTTATCCCCACAATGATCCTTAGAGGTAGGTGTTTTAATCCCATTTTTATAGATGAGTAAACTGAGGCCCACAGAGTTTGAACAGCTTGCTGGAGGTCACGTAAGTTAGTGGTGGAAGCAGACTGAACCCAGGCCAGGCTGAACGTGTGCACAGCTTTATGTCACGGTGGGTAACTTGAGAGGCCACCCAAGCCTGTTTCTTCCCCACCAGGGCAGGGGGTCTCCTCTGCACCTGGGCTGCTGTTCCAGCTGGTGCCTACAGGCACTATGATCTCTTCTCTGGCTAGCCTCCACATTTTGTGGTTTCTGGGGGGACTTTTTTAAAAAAGTTTTAAAAATTTTTATTGTGCTTTAAGTGAAAGTTTACAAATCAAGTCAGTCTCTCATACAAAAATTTACATACATCTTGCTATATACTCTTAGTTGCTCTCCCCCTAATGAGAGAACTTCTCTCTACCTTGTATTCCTGTGTCCATTCAGCCAGCTTCTGTCCCCCCCGCCTTCTCATCTCCCCTCCAGACAGGAGCAGTCTCATGTGTCTACTTAAGCCAAGAAGCTCACTCCAAACCAGTATCATTTTCTATCTTATAGTCCAGTCCAATCCCTGTCTGAAGACTTGGCTTTGGGAAGGTTCCGGTCTTGGGCTAACAGAAGCTCTGGGGACCATGATCTCTGGGGTCCCTCTAGTCTCAGTCAGACCATTAAGTCTCTGGTCTTTTCATGAGAATTTGAGGTCTGCATCCCACTGCTCTCCTGATCTTTCGGGGATTCTCTGCTGTGTTCCCTGTCAGGGCAGTCATGGGTTGTAGCCGGGCACCATCTAGTTCTTCTGGTCTCAGGCTGATGTAGTCTCTTGTTTATGTGGCTCTTTCTGTCTCTTGGGCTCATAATTACCTTGTTCTTTGGTGTTCTTCATTCTCCTTTGCTCCAGGTGGGTTCAGGCCAATTGATGCATCTTAGATGGCTGCTTGCTAGCGTTTAAGGCTGCCACTCACCAAAGTGCAATGCAGAGTGTTTTCTTAACAGATTTTATTGACCTAGATGTCCAATTGACCTAGATGTCCCCTGACCTGGGGAACTTTGTAGGAGCCCTGGTTAACACCAAAAGGGCAGCAGTTCAAACCCACCAGCCACTCCACGAGGAAGATCTGAGGTGCAGAGAGGCCATAGGAACAGGAAAGGAGAAGGGAGAATGGCCACAGTGCAGGTAATATGGACAGTGGGGCAAAGGGAAACAGGTGGGAAAGTTCTGGGCAGACCAGAGAAAGATGTGGCAGTCTGTTTATATAAAGATTACAGCCTTGGAAACCCTATGTGGCACTTCTACTCTGTCTTATAGGGTTGCTGTGAGTTGGAATTGATTCCACAGCAGTGGGTTTGGTTTGGGTTTGGGGACTCCTTGGCCTGGCTTCCAACTCTCCACTACTGGCGCCTCCCTCTGTCTCTCTCTCTGAGAACCTATTCTCCACTCACACAGCTCTGCCCAGCACTTTCCCACCTGCTTCTCTTGGCCCCGCTGTCCATATCACTGCACCACAGCCATTCCCCCCTCTCCTTTCGCCAGTTCCTATGGCCTCTCTGCACCTCAGACCTTCCTCTCATCCTTCAAGTCTCAGCTCCAAGGCCTCCCCTGTCATTAGCCTTGTCCTTTCTTTTCTTCCACAGGCATTTCTTTGGCACCCACTCTGTGCCAGGCCTTGAGGCCCTGTCCTGTGGGAGCACCTGACTGATGGGGGAGGCAGCACTGAACACAGGCAGTGACCACACAGCTTGGTCAGTGCTGTGATGGAGATGAGCGAGGCTGTGGGGGGCCCGGGGCGGCCTGATTCTTCTTGGTGAAGAGGCAAGAATGGGAGGCTGAAGAGGGAGGGAGGAAAGGCTCAATTGGCAGACAGGTAAAGGAATTCTAGGCAGAAGTAAGGTGTGCATGTAGAGGCACAGAGGGGTATGAGTGGTGCCCTGAGGATGTGATCTGGAGCTGGAGAGCAGGCTGCTAGGGCTAGTGTCCAGGCTACAGGCTGGGACTTGACCCTGGGAACAGTGGGGAGCCACTGCAGAGTCTTGACCAGGGGAAGTCTTAAGCAGGCTCACTCTTTACAAAGGTCTGTGTGGTCCTAAGAGAGAGAGCTAAGTCCTGTGGTAGGCAGGAGTTATGAGGATTAGATTCAGTCTCCATACAAGGCAAGACACAGCAAACTGTGGTTGTTAAGTTGATGAATTTGCTTCTTTGAAAGGTCCCTCTGGTGCTAAGTAGAGGCTGGCAGGGGGTAGAGATGAGATCCTGGTGGGCAGTGCAAGGAATCGAGTGAGCTTAAGGAGGTCGAACCATTGTGAGTTGGATGCTTGGGGGAGGAAGGAAATCAGGCTAAACTGTGTTGTGTGGGCCTGTCATCAAATCACCTCATAGGCTGACCGTGGAAGGAGCCCCAGGCCAGAAGGGCTAACCCTGGCTCCCTTAGTGTGACCCTGGACCAGCCCTTTCCCGCCACATGCCTCAGTTGTAAAGGAATTGGACGAGGTGGTCTCTCCTGCTCTAACACAGCAGGTCTGTGATGTGACTCTGGCCCAGGAAAAAGGACACAGGGCCCATGGGAAAAGGACACAGGGCCCACAGTGTAGCCAGCTGGGCCCTACTCTAGGATTATCAAGCCTGGCCGGGTCTGCCGTGGCCTGGGGCCCGTCTTGGCATGGCTGCTGAGTGAGCATACGTAAAAATGGTGTGGCAGTGGATCACCATCTAACTTCTTCATCTAACTTCCCAAGGGGAAGGAAAATCAAGATCAGCAGTCCAAGGCTGATTCCTGTGAGGCGGAGTTCAGGCATACCTTCTCTCTCCAACCTTTTTACCAATTCTGACACCAGCCGTTCCTCCCACTGCACTCTCTACTTCTCTGCTGAGTTGGATAATTCGTTGCAATGGCCACGCAGAACACACAGATAATGTGTGGGATTTATTAGGGAAGTAACAAGTTACAGTTCAGGATCAGGGAGGACTCAGGATACTGTTCTTCAGTCAGGACAGCTTCTTTGCCATGCCCACAGGCAGGCCTCTCCCTCGCCCTTGGCCTCTCAGCCCAGCTTGTGCCCCGCTCAGGCAAGTGCTATAAAGCTTTTGAGCTCTACCAGTAAGTGCCTGGGGGTACCCCACTCTGCCAGCAAGCCTCCTGCCCAAAGGTACTCAGCTGTTTCACTCTGTGGGCTGGGAAGCCCACCATGCCATCTTCTGCAGTTTCCTGGTTCTGCTGCTGCCAGTTCTCACTGTCTTACGTCATCTCTGGTGTTACAGCTGTCTTCTGGGTCTAGGAGGTTCTCAGCACAGGGACCCTGGGTCCAAAGGATGTACTCCACTCCCGGCTCTTCTTTCTTGGTGATAGTGAGGTCACCCCTTTCAGCCTCTGGAATGGCTCATTTTAAGCCTAGTGAGATGGCAAAACTGACCAATCCCCTTGCTAGGGTTCCATATACTTTATTTGCATGGTCCCACTCCCACAAGGGAAAAGGACATCATGCTTGGTAAAGTAGAGGGTCAGCAAAAAAGAGGAACACCCTCAACAGGATGGATTGACACAGTGGCTGCAACAATGCACTCAAACACAGCAATGGTTGTGAAGATGGTGTAGGACTGGGCAGTGTTTTATTCTGTTGTACATAGGGTTACTATGAGTCAGGACCAACTCAACAGTACCTAACAACAACAACAACTCCTACAAGGGTACCATGCACCTTATTTGTATTATTAGCAAGCTGTTTAATCCCCTTTGGGGCCACAAACACCTTATTTGCATAGTCCCACCAAATCTCTTTGTGGGAGTTACAATACCATGGTTAGAAAGGCCATATAAAACCAAATCACATCACTGTGGAAAACAATATGGTGCCTCCTTAGAAAGCTCGAAATAGAAATATCATATGATCCAGCAATCCCACTGCTAGGAATATATCCTAGAGAAATAAGAGCCATACGCGAATAGACATATGCGCACTCATGTTCATCGCAGCATTGTTCACAATAGCAAAAAGATGGAAACAACCTAGTGCCCATCAACAAATGAATGGATAAACGGACCATGGTACATACACACAATGGAATATTATGCAACAATAAAGAACAATGGTGAATCTGTGAAACATCTTAGAACATGGATGAATCTGGAAGGCATTATGCTGAGTGAAATAAGTCAGTCATAAAAGGACAAATATTGTATGAGACCACTATCATAAAATACCAAGGAAAGGTTGATACCTGGAAAAAAACAATCTTTGATGGTATTGAGGGAGGGGAGGGCCGGTGAGGGGAACTCAATAACTAGATAGTAGACAAATGGTAACATTGGTGAAGGGAAAGGCAACACATAACATAGGGAAAGTCAGCACAACTTGACCAAGGCAAAGTCATAGAAGCTTCCTAGTCCATTGCCATCCAGTCGATTTCGACTCACAGTGACACTATAGGATAGAGTAGAACTGCCCCATGGAGTTTCCAAGGAACACCTAGTGGATCTAAATTGCCAACCTTCTGGTTAGCAGCCATAGCTTTTAACCACTATGCCACCAGGGTTTTCAGAAGCTTCCTAGAAACATCCAAACACCTTGAGGGACAGAGTTACTGGGGCTGGGGGCTGGGGACCATTATCTCAGGGGACATCTAGGTCAAATGGCATAACACAGTTCATAAAAAAAAAAAGTGTTCTACATCCTACTTTGGTGAGTAATGTCTGAGGTCTTAAAAACTTGTGAGAGGCCATCTAAGATAGGTCTATGGGTCCCATCCCCTCTGGAGCAAAGGAGAAGGAAGACAAAGACACAAGGAAAATATTAGTCCAAAGGACTGATGGACCTCATGAACCACAGGCTCCACCAGCCTGAGCCTAGAAGGACTAGATGGCGCCTGGCTACCACCAATGACTTCTCTGACAGGGATCACGATAGAGGGACCCGGGCAAGAAAAATGTAGAACAAAGTTCAAATTGACAAAAAAAAAAATGGACCGGACTAACTGGTCTGACAGACTGGAGGAGCCCCCAAGGCTTATGGTCCCCAGATACCCCGCTAACTCACAACTGAAGCCACTTACGCAGTCTACTTTTCAGCCAAAGATTAGACAGGCCTATACAACAAACAATAACACATGTGAGGAATGTAATTCTTACATCAATCAAAAACACGTGACCAAATGGGCAGCATCTGTCCAAAAGCAAAGATGAGAAGGCAGGAAGGGACAGAAAAACTGAATGAAGGCACACAGGGAACCCGGGGTGTAAAGGGAAAGGGGAAAAGTGCTGCCACAATGCGGGGATTGCGATCGATGTCACAAAACAATTTGTGTATAAGTTTTTAAATGAGAAACTAATTTGAGCTGTAAACTTTCACCTAAAGTGCAATAAAATTTAATAAAAAAAAGAATCGCCAACCAAGAATAAAAAAAAAAAAATTGCTGATGAGTACTAAATATTTTCCAGTATTTATTTAAGTAATGACATTATTTCATTTTAAATATCTTAATACAATAAATCATGTTAAAACACTTAAAAAAAAAAAAGAAAAAAGGGACCCATTGCACTGCAGCACCCAGGCCCAGGCCCAAAATGATGTTTTCTCTGACCCCCGATGCCCTCCCTACCCCTGCAGTGGCACTGCCCTCCCCATCAGCTGTCTTGGCTCAGCCTGCCTGGCTGCCCTAGGCCCTCACTTTGTCCAGGGCCTCTGCCAGGCCCCTGTGACTGAGCCTGGGAGGAGTGGCTGGGCTCCGGAGCCCCATTGGCCAAACCCCGGCTGGGTCGTGGCACACGCCTCTGGCCTTCCAGGCTGGCTGCCTGCTTATGTTGGGACTAGAACAGACCTGGCCTGGCCTGACACGGGCAGGCCACCTTGGAGCTGAGGGAGGAGTTGGAGCCTAAGAAGCTGTGCCTGGGCCACCTGGTGCTGCTCTGTTCCCCTGCCTGCTCTCGGGCCTGGGACTCTGCACTTCCCCCTCTTTAAGGGAAAGTGGAGGGACAGCACCAGTGGGGCCTGTTCCTCAGCTTGCTGGAGGGGTGGGAGCGCCACCCTGGAGGAGCACAGCATTTCCTGTCTGACAGCTTTCTCACTGGGTCTCTCAGCTGGGCGTGCCAGATCCCTGCAGGCAGGGCTAAACTCCAGAATCCTAGAACTGGGCTGGGGGACCTTGGAGGTGCCAGTTACAACCCCCTCCCTTTGTGAGTGACAAATGAGGCTCAAGAAGGGAGGGGGCTTGCTCATGTTCACATGGCGCCTGAGGGACAGGGCTAGGATTTGAACTCAAGCCTGTCTCTGGTTGTCCCTCCACAAACCTTTGATGAGGTCCTACTGCACCAGGCCATTCTAGCACAATCAATACAGCAGGAGCTTCTCAAAGGCAGGGATTGGGTCCAATTTATCTTTGTATTCTCAGTGCTTGACCCAGGACCTAGTACAGAGAAGGTGCCTGGTGAATGAATGAACAAACAAACACATGAATGAACGAAAGAATGAGGCAGGATCCTACCTTTAGGCAGAGAGAGTCTACAGAGAAGGTAGGGACTCCTGTTTTACAGCACAGGAAGTAAGAGGCTCACAGAGGTGGGAACTGACCAGGTTAAGAAACAGATGATTGGAACTCAGGTGTCCTTACTGCTGGCCCAGGGCTTTTTCCACTCTCAGTTTCCCTAACTATAAAATGAGGTCAACAGTCTTTGCCCTCTACCTTCCTTATGAGGACCCACTGAGGTGGTAGATGTGAATGGGCTGGTAAAGCAGCAGGCATCATGTGTGTGGGGGGGTTCCCTTTGTGCATGTCCATAAGGCCCAGAAACCCTACACAGTCTGCTCTCTCCCTTCTGCCTGCTTGCCCTCTGCATCTTGCCTTCTCCCATTTCCCCAGCTCTCCCCAGGAATTCTTTCTGGAAGGTTCTGACCAGAATCCCTGGCTGGGGAGAGGCCAGGGAGGAGTCTGCTTGCCTCCTCTCTCTACCAGTTTCCACACCCAGACAGATAGGCACCCGTAGGCCCCCAGTGCACAACCAGGCCAGAAATGCCAGAAGTGGTTACCATGGCGACAGGACCTGCTGCTTGGACAGCAGTGGTCTGTGAGCCTGCAGGAGCCTGCAAGCTGGGCAGCCTCGCACCCAGCAGGCCCCGTCTGGGCTGAGAGCTCCTCTCTCTCCCCTCAATGCTCGCACTGTACCTGGTACCCAAGGGGTCTTGGGGATGAGCTGCAACTCTGGCAGCCCACAAGCAGCTCGGGATCAGGCAGTCCTGGTTCAAATCTTGGTTCTACCATGTAGGGGGAAACCCTGGTGGTGTAGTGGTTAAGTGCTGCAACTCCTAACCAAAAGGTCGCTATAGGGTCACTATGAGTCAGAACTGACGGCAATGGTTTTTTTTTTTTATACCATGTAGGGGGTCAGTGACTTTGAACAAGTCCCCTTGGAGTGTTTTAAATTTATTAAGTTAGCTAAGGTAGCCTGTGGAGGGAACTGCAGATGAATACAAACCCCCACCATGAGAGCTGTCAATGCCCCATCCTGCAGCTGTGGCAGGGTCCCCATCGGATCATGGTGCTCTTTGCTGCTGAATCCAGGTGCAGGACCCTGGAATCCCTCTCACCTCAGCCCCCGGAGGCCCTGCCAAGCAGTGTAGTTTGGTGCGGAGGAGCTGGGACTGCAGCCAGACCTCTGGACTCAGAGCTGGGCTTTCAGTTACTTGAGCCTCAGTGTCCCCATCTGTAAAATGAGCACAAAAATGAAGCTAGCTCATAGGTCTGCAGTGTGGATGAAAACGAGCTGGTACATGTAAAGTGCCTGCAAGAATATTTGGTTCGTAAGAACCTACTGCCGTTGAGTTGATTCCAACTCATAGCGACGCTAATAGTGTTCATAAGAAGTGCTATATAAATGCAACTGTAATCAGCACACAACTGGCATTGGCCATAAGTTGTGGAACTCATGTTGCCTGTCCCTCCTGCTGTTTTCCTCACAAAACCCAACTCTTATTCACAGCCTGACTAGGGAGATCAGGCTAGAGACGGGATGGCAGGATGGCTCCTCCTCCCCCATCCCAGGCCCCAAGGGACTGAAGGCCCTCCCCACCTCTTCTGCCTGGGGAGTAAGACAGGCTGCTCCTGAGCAGAAACCCAACCTCTGAGTCTTGAGTTTGAGGATTTTCGAGATGGTTCTCCAGCTGGCAACTGTGTGGCCCTGGCTTGAATTGGCCATCTGGGCAGTGACTGCCTAGAGCCATCTGGGTCTATACAGTCAAGTGCTAAAGTCAGATTAGCATCCAAAGGAGGCCCTGCTCCTGATGCCATCTGAGGAATGGAGGGGCACTGAGAAATGGGCCCTTTGGGGATGAAATAGGAGCTCCTTCTTGAAATACTTTATTGGCAACAACTCCTCAGGCTTGATCGTTGTAGGTCTTCCTAGCTGTCTGGGGTGGTACAAACAGTTTGCTCTGGACTACGAATGAAACAGTTGGCTGTTCAAACTCACCCAGTGGTACTGCAGTAGAAAGGCCTGGCAATCTCCCTCCCTAAGATTGCAGCCATCGAAAACTGCATGGAGTGCCGTTCTACTCTGAAACACGTGGGGTTGCCATGAGTCAGAACTGACTCAAGCACAACTGACAACAGCAACAACAGTCCTCCCTGCATGGAGAGGGGGAGTCTTTTAAGAATGAAGATAAACCTGAGGCAGCATTTTAAAAAGCTGGCTCACGAGCTGAAGCAAGGAGGACTATTCGTCTCTCCCCTTCCCATCTCTCAGGTCCAAGGTTGTGTTAACGTGGTACTGCTGGCCAAAAGGAACTTGGGCATCAGTGGTGCCCAGAGGAGGCCCCTGGGGTCTGGTGGGTGGCCCTGGGTGCTCTGTTCTCTCCCTCACCCAGTCCCTGAGGTCTTGGGGATGGGCAGACCTGGGAGACGCCACAGCTAGCTGACCTCTCTGTCCCTGCCTGCTCCCCAGGGCTTCGCCTCTGTGTTCTCCAGCCGCTTGTCCCGGAAGTCAGCCTGTCGCGCAGAGGACACCGACAGCACCATGGCAGATGGTGAGGGGTATCGGAACCCCACGGAGGTGCAGATGAGCCAGGTGGTGCTGCCCTGCCACACCAACCAGCGCGGCGAGCTGAGCGTCGGGCAGCTGCTCAAGTGGATCGACACCACCGCCTGCCTGTCTGGTGAGGACACTCTCGGCCTGGCAGGCCTCCCACCCACCGGCCCCCAGACCCAGAGCAGCCTTCTTGTTGGTTGCCTTGGAGTTGACTCTGAATGACAGCCACCCTATAGGACAGAACAGAACTGCCCCATAAGGTTTCCTAGGCTGTAATCTTTACAGAAGCAGATCGCCAGGTCTTTTCGCCTGTGGAGCCTCTGGGTGGATTCTCACCGCCGACCTTTTGGTTTGTAGCTGAACACTTAACCATTGTACCACCAGGGCTCCTGAGGCCCAGAGTAAAGGCCTCTACTTTCAACGTGGTCACTGTTGTCCCTCAGTCAGTGCCACACTGTACCTCTTCCCTGCCTTTGCTCATGTTGGTTTGCCTGCCTGAAATGTCCTCCCCAATTTCTCAATGCTCAGCTGAGGCTCACCCCCTCTCCCTCACATCGCAGGCCTCTCAGGCCCCTGCTCCAACACAACGCAGCCTTACATGTGGCTGCTTCAAGATTAGCTTGAAAGTGTCCTGGGCAAAGACCATGGGGTGCCTGCCCTATGCTCCCTAAGTTGAGCAGGGTCCAGCTCATTTGTTTCTCTTGTTGCACCAGCATTCTCCAGCCCACACGGAAGTCACTGGGGACAGTCCGCCCCGCCCTGACCCCGCCGCAGCACCCCTGCACCCCAAGGCGAGAAGCGGCAGAGGCGGGGAGGACTGGGGAGCGGTCGCGCCGTGGAAGGAGGGCCCCCGCGGGGGTGGACGCCGGGTGGGGGGAGGGCGCGGCGACAGTCGTTCTCGCTCAGCCGGGGGATTCGCCGAGCCCTGCTGGGGGCGCGGGGAGGCTGTAACACCCGGGGGGACGGGGCCCGAATCACCTTCCCCGCCCTCCTTCCCAGCGGTCCCGGAGCCGGTCTGGGCGCACGGTCGCGGTGGAAATGCGCCCGGCGGCGGTGGCGGGGGAGGGCGGCGAGGGGTCGGGAGGAGCTGGGGAGCGGGAAAGATCTGCCAGACCTCGGGGCGGACTGCGCGGACCCCACCCCTTTACTTCTTAACTATTTCACGCCCTCTTGAACTCTGTCTTCAGAGTTCTTCTCAACTTTCCCGTAGGTACTTGTTGACAATGGATCTTCTACCGGTATTTAGACTTAGATGGAATTTACTAGGCGCTTTGGGCTGCATTCCCAAGCAACAGGACTCCGGGAAGACCCGGCCGGGCTACTGGCAGCCTCATACCGTCCATAGGCTGGACTTTGATCAGAAGGGCTTGCCCACCACCCTCCCCCAGCCACCTAACCCCCCAGCCCCCCCCCCCCCGCTCAAGGCGGGCGGGGAGAGGGGGATGGACAAGTGACTCGACTGCCCTCCAGCACCACTGATGGGGGCTGGGAAAGGGAGCAGCAGTGGGGCTGTGTGAGAAGACTAGAGGCCCTGACCTGGCCTGGGGGGAGGGGAGGGTCCCCATAGGGACTGAGGCACCTGAGCAGATCCTGTAGGGGGAGAATGACTCCGTGGAGTTGATGAAGGTGGTGAAGTTGACTGAGCAGAGGTACAGCGTGTGCGTGCCCAGGTGGGAGGCAGGAAACAGCATGGCCGTGATTATTCATTCAACAGCTATTTATTGTCTACAGTGGTTAAGAGCTGGGCTGCTGTCTTCCTCATCTAGTGCTGCTATAACAGAAATACCACAAGTGGATGGCTTTAACAAAGAGAAATTAATTTTCTCACGGTCTAGTAGGCTAGAAGTCCAAATTCAGGGCATCAGCTCCAGGGTAAGGCTTTCTCTCTGTTAGCTCTGGAGGAAGGTCTTTATGGTCAATCTTCCCGTGGTCTAGGAGCTCTGCTCCCAGGGCTTCTTTCTTGGTGGCGTGAGGTCCCCAACTCTCTGCTTGCTTCCCGTTCCGTTTTAATCTCTTGAGAGAGAAAAGGAGGTACAGGCCACACCCCACAGAAACTCCCTTTACGTTGGATCAGGAATGTGACAATCCCACCCTAATCCTCTTTAACATAAAATTACAATCACAAAATGGAGGACAACCACACAATACTGGGAATCATGGCCTAACCAAATTAAAACACATTTTTTTGGAGGTGTAATTCAGCTGCGAAGCAAAAGGTGGGCAGTTCGAATTCACCAGCTGCTCCTTGGAAATCCTATGGGGTGGTTCTACCATGTCCTATAAGGTCGCTATAAATAGGGATCCACTTGACAGCGATGGATTTGGTTTTGGTTTTTATGTGCCAGGGGGAGCCCTAGTGGCACAGTGATGCTGCTAACCAAAAGGCTGGCAGTTTGAATCCACCAGCCGCTCCCTGGAAACCCTATGGGGCAGTTCGTCTCTGTCCTGTAGGGTGGCTGTGAGTCGACTCGACAGCAATGGGTATGTGCCAGGCACAGTTCCAGGTACTAGGGTATAACAGTGACCAAGACAGTCAATGGTCCTTGCTCTCATGTGACTTAAACAGTCTAGAGGGACATAGAGACAGTAGACAAAACCCAGATTATATAAAATAGGGTCAGAGCACGGTAACTGAGGTGGGTGAGAAGGCATCGCTTGAGCTCAGGTGGTCAGAGAAGCATCTCAAGGTGGGAGCACAGCTTCCCAGTAGGCCGCTAACATATGGCTTTCTTCCCCCGGTGCCAGCGGAGAGGCATGCTGGCTGCCCCTGCGTCACAGCCTCGATGGACGACATCTATTTTGAGCATACCATTAGGTAAGTGGCCTCACAGTCCTCTGGTCTCCCCACAATGAGTCCAGTGCCCGCCGCCCCATCTCCCTGCCTGGTCAGCCTGTGTGCTGCCCGGAACCTGACTGGACTGACCTAGAGCCGGTGAAGCTGGGGCAGCCTCTGGAGGAGTAATAACCCATATGCAGAGGCTGGAACAGCAGTGAGCTAGGAGCTGGCTGGCTGCCAGGTGCTGTGGGTAGATTCCCTTGACCAGGGTGGGGGCCAAGGAAAGGGCTTTAGGTTTGAAGTTAGACATTGCTGAGATAGTGGCATGGTGTGCTGTATGACTTTGGGGAAGTCAGCCTCTCTCTCTCTGGGCCTTAATTTTCTTATCTGCAAAACTGATGGGATTAGACTTAACCAGTGAATGCCTTTTTAGCTCATTCTCCATGGCTCTCTGGACTGTAGGAAGGCCCCTAGGGGAGGATCCTGGGCAAAACCTGAGCTAGAAGCTTGGGCCATTGAACTTTTGCTTACATACCCCTGGGGATGAGGAGCTTATTACCTCTTAAGGTAAACTTTTTTTTTTTTTTAAATGGCTCTACTGGTTAGAAAGCTCTTGATTACACTGTGCTGAGCTTTGTCTCCCTGTTGTGTGGCTCACCAGTCCCAATCCTGCTTCTGGGACCCAAGGAGCAGGCTGAGCCCTCACCCCAGACAGGTGCTTTGTCTCCAGGTCTGCCCCTAAACTTGCCATTGGTACCTAGGACATCAAGTGCCAAAGGCTTATTCAGGACAATCTGGGTACCCAGTGTGTCACTGTTTAGGAAAAAGTTTGGCCAGCTCCTGTATTCATTCATTCATTCATTACTTATTCAATTATTTATATTAAAACTACTACTTAGTATTAGTTGAGCACCTCCTCTGGACCAGACCCCATGCTGTGTTTTGGACACACAAAGTTAACCAGAGCACAGTCTATCCCCAGAAGCTCCCAGTCTGTGGGGGGCAGGGCAGGGGGGACAGTAATTTCAGCTCAGAGTGGTAAATTCCATGCTAATGACGATCTCTGACCTGACATGTGAGTGCTTGGTAATGCATTCTTTCTAAAAAACTTTTTATTTTAGAATAGTTGTAGATTTACAGAAAGGTTGTGAAGATAATACGGAGAGTTTCCATGTACCCTACACCCAGTTCCCCTCTTCTTAACAGCTTACACTAGTATGGTATGTTTGTTACAGTGAACCAATATTGGTACTTTATTTGTAACAATTTTTTCAATACATTAACTTATTCAGACCTTGAAACAACCCTTTGAGATCATGGCTATTGGTATCCTCATTTTACAGATGAGGAAGCTGAGGCACAGAGAAGTGAAGTAACCAGCTCTAGGTCACATGGCTAATAGGTGAAGGATTCAGGATATACCACCAGGCAGGTAGCTGACCCTAGAGCCCTTGCTCTGTATCTCCTATACTTCTGGTGATGAGTGCAATGGCACAGAGGGTGGTCAAGGGAGGCTGCCTGGAGGAAGTGTTTGAGCTGGCCCCAGCACTGTCAGCACTGTAAGTAGAAAGTCTCTGAAGGCCAGCAGAGCCGTGTCTGGCGAGCTTTGGGTCCCTGCAGCTAGCACAGTTTCTGGCACTTGGAGGAGCTCAGGGTAAAGAGGGTGGGAATGTGTGTAATGGATGGACCTGCCACAGGACCCAGTAGGGTGAAGGTGAGTCTGGGGGGAGCAGGTGCAGACACAGGGGAAAGTCACAGAGGATTCTGGGAAAGTGGTGAGGACCTGGAGCGTGGCCCATGGCCAGGAAGCCCTGACTGCACCCGAGGAAAGCAGGGGAAAGTTATTTTGTTTTTGCTGTTGCCATTTAAATTATTTCAAAACATATCTCTAAAAGGTAAGGACTCTTTTTAAACATAACTTCAACACCATTACCACATCTTAGAAAAATTAGTAATTCCTCAAAATAGAAAAAAAAAAATTCCTCATTAACATCAAATAATTCCTCATTAACATCAAATTTCTAGCCAATGTTCAAATGCCTGCACCTGTCTCATAAATTTTCTTCCTGAGTATAAAGGGATTATTTATTCTTTTATTTTTTAAATATTTTATTGTTTTTAGGTGAAAGTTTACACAGCAAATTAGATTCCCATTTAACAATTTTTATACAAATTGTTCCATTAAATCGGTTACAATTTTCACAATGTGTCAGCATTCCTGTTATTTCCTTTCTGTTTGTTCTGTTTTCATTGATCTAGTTTCTCTTGTCCTCTTTGCTGTCTCATCTTTGCTTTTGGGTAAATGTTGACCATCTGGTCTCATGGAGTTGGTTGTTTAAGGGAGCAAATTACTCACGGGTGATATTGTTTATTTTATAAACCAATGTATTACTTGGTTGAAAGGTAAATTCTGGGAGTGGCTTCAGTTCCAAGTTCACAGAGTATCTTAGGGCGATAGTCTCAGGGGTTCCTCTAGTCTCTATCGGTCCAGTAGGTCTGGCCATTTTTAGGAATTTGAATTTTGTTCTACATTTTTCTCCCATTCTGTCCGGGACCTTCTATTGTGTCCCTGGTTAGAACAGTCGGTAGTGGTAGCTGGGCACCGTCTAGTTCTTCTGGTCTCAGTTTAGAAAAGGCTGTGCTTCGTGTGGGCCGTTAGTCCTGTGGACTAGTTTCTTCTTTGAGTCTTTGGTTTTCTTCATCCTCTCTTGCTCATGAATTTGTTTTTGTTTCATGTTACTTTTTTTTTTCTTTCCAAGTCAGGATTCAGACAAGACTGCCATTGGTTGATATGTCTCTTAAGTCTTTTTAAAAATCTATAGGCTGCCTTTCTCCCCAGCCCCATCCCTCTTTCTTCTTTTACCTTGAAATTTATTTGTTGAGGAAACCTTGTCGTTTGCTCCCTAGAGTTCTCCGTTATCTGTATTTTGCTATTGGCGTTGTTGTGGTGTCATTTAACATGTTCCTCTATCCCTTAAGGAAACCCTGGTGGAGCAGTGGTTAACAGCTACAGCTGCTAACCAAAAGGTTGGCAACTCGAATCTGCCAGGAGCTCCTTGGAAACCCTATAGGGCAGTTCTACTCTGTCCTATAGGGTGACTGTTAGTCAGAATTGACTCTACAGCCTTGGGTTTGGTTTTTTTGGTTTTCTATCCTTAAAAATAAGCTGCTCCTGGGGAAGGGCTTGAACAGGGATCAGATTGTTTGTGGAGCTGCTTCTCTGTGGTGCAGAGAGCACCTGGAAGGGTGTCGGGGAACTGGAGACTTGGAGGGGTGCATACGAGGAGGTTGGGCAGTGACCCTGGAGAGGGATCCGGTGATATGGCTGTGGGGATGGAGAGGGATAGTCAGAAAGGAAGAGAAACTCTGAAGTGCAAATGGATGGCTGCTTGGCTTGGGAGAGCTAAAGAGGAAGAAGAGTTGCAAATTCCTTTCTTGTTTTTTTAATATTGCAGAAAATAGACTTTTATTTTTATTTTGGGCACTGTCTTAGTTTTCTAGTGTTGCTGTAACAGAAATACCACAAGTGGATGGCTTTAACAAACAGAAATTTATTCTCTCTCAGTCTAGGAGGCTAGAAGTCTGAATTCAGGGTGCCAGCTCCAGGGGAAGGCTTTCTATCTCTGTTGGCTTTGGAGAAGGGTCCTTGTCATCAATCCCCTGGTCTAGGAACTTCTCAGCACAGGGATCCTGGGTCCAAAGGACATGCCCCCCTCCTGGTTCTTCATTCTTGGTGGCATGAAGTCCCTCTGTCTCTCTGCACACTTCAGAAGAAATTGACTCAATGTACAACCTGATCTTGTAGATTGAGTCCTGCTTCACTAACATAACTGCCTCTAATCCTGCCTCATTAACATCATAGAGGTAGGAATTGCAACACATAGGAAAATCACGTCAGATCACAAAATAGTGGACAACCATATAGTACTTGGAATCACGGCCTAGCCAAGTTGACACACATTTTGGGCAGGACACAATTCAATCCATAACAGGGACCATAGAAGTTTTTTCTATCTTTTATCGTGAAAACTTTCCCAAACATATAGAAAAATTGAATAGTGCAATGATCACCATGACTAAACTCAATAATAAACATTTTACTAAATTTGTTTTGTCTACGTGTGCTCGGATGCTAACCAAAATGTTGATGGTTTGAACTCACCCAGCAGCTCTATGGGAGAAAGACCTGGTGATCCGCTCCCATAAAAATTACAGCCTAGGAGACCCTGTGGGGCAGTTCTACTCCGTCACATGGAGTCACTATGAGTTTAAATTGACTTGACGGTAACCAACGATACATATATGGGTATCCATTTATGTATAGATAAATATATTGTGAGGATGATGCAGGACTAGGTAGTGTTTCGGAGCTGACTCAACGGCACCTAACAACAACAACATACACTTCAATGTAAGCTGCAGATGTCATGCTCCTTCATCTCGCCACATATCAGCACGCATCTCCTAAAAATGGTGGTACCTGTGTGACCATTGGTACTCCTAAGAAAATTAACACAAATCGGCAAATCCTAGGCAAATGTGAGCTCTTGTTGTTTATGAGCTCCTGCTGTGGGCGGGGCCTGGCTCCTGGCTCAGCACAGATTTTCTCACTGGATCCTCAGAAGAACCACAGTCAGTGGTCATGTGTTCTCCCTACTTAACGAAAAAAAAAAATTTTTTTTTTTTTTTTTTACAAGGAAAAAGTAAAAGTGACTCACCCAACATCACGCAGCTTGCTAGCATTACAGTCAAGGTAAAGCTTAAATGAAACCCAGGGCTGCCCCTTGACCAGCAGGCACCTAGGAAGGAACCTTTTCCAGGCTTGAAGAGGGGGTGGCCAGGCTGGGGCTATCTCTATGGCTTTCTTATCAAGGCCAAGGTGAACCAGACCTTCAGGCTAATAGGCTCTACAGGCTGTTCAGTTCCCTTGGACCTCTGGTTCTCTTTCTTTGCAGAGAACATTTGGTTATTTGAAGAAGAGATCGGCACAGTGTTCTCTGTATTACTGAGCCAAAGCACAGAGAGGAGAAAGGACTTGCTCAAGGTCACATAATGATTGAATGGGGGCCAGCTTCCCAGCTTTCAGTTGCCTCCCCCACTGCCCATTAGCTGGGGCCCCTCTGTTGCCTTGTTAGGCACAGGGCAGGCTAGCTGGCTCCCCTGGGGATTCTGACTGTTCATCTGGACTCGGGAACCATTCCAAAGGGACCGGCTGCAGCTGGAAAGAGTGGGTCTGGTGCAGTCAACTGACCCGGTCTAGGGTCCAGGCTCTGTTACTTTTTTACTTAACCTCTCTGAAGTTTAATCCATCCCTAACCCACCTGCCAAGCTTGTTTTGAGGCTCAAATAAGGTAGTGCACAGTGCCTGGCACATAGTAGGCATTCTTTAAATGTTTCCATCTCCCCTCCCTACCCTCTCTTATAGCCCTTACACTTAGTAGGCATTCAGTAAATGTGGAATTCGTTAATTCAGTCAGCCACTATTTATTGAGGTCCTACCACGTGCCCTGTGTCAGGCCTTGAAGAGTCAATGAGGAGCAAAACAGATGCAACCCTTGTCCCAGAGGCTCTTAAAGAATGTGGGGGGAACAGAGGTTGGGCTACTGGAAAAAGTGTTAGGAGGGTGAACTTTACTGGGCTACTAGAGCACACAGTTGGGGTCTGACCCAGACAGGGAGGACTTCCCTGAGGAGGAGACCACTGAGCCAAGAGCAAAAAGAAGCTTGAGCATTAACTGGACAGAGAGGAATAAGGAAAAGGAGGAAGTGAATAAAATCATGGCAGCCTTCTCAGCCTCGGCTTCCCCACCTATGGAACGGGGTGCTGACAGCATCCTGCCGGCTAGCTTTGAGGCATCGGTGATGTCACAGATGTGAATCTGCTCTGCAGGCCACGGAGTTCTCCGGCCAGTTCCCCTTAGCAGAGGCCCCACACACATCAGAGGCCACTGATCCCTGCCACTGTGCACTCTGCAAGGCTGACCTCCTGCTTTTCTCTCCCCAGTGTTGGACAAGTGGTGAATATCAAGGCCAAGGTGAACCGGGCCTTCAACTCCAGCATGGAGGTGTGTGGGGCTGAGTGTGTGTGTGTGTGTGTGTGTGTTTGTGTGTGTGTATGTATTTTCTGCAGCTCAGGAACACTCACACTCACACAGCCCAGGTCGAGGCAGCTGAATTCGGAGGTAACTGGCGGGGCTGGGAGGACCCTAAGAAATATCGTGTCTGACACTCACACACAGAAGGGAAAACAGGCCCAGGGATGGGAAAGTACTTGCCTTAGGTCCCCAAGCCACATAGATTCCGGTGTGGGACCTGGCTTCCAGCCTCCCGACTCTTCCCCTAGGCCTCGCGCCCCCCTCTCTCAGTTTCAGCAGTCAGGTGGTCCCAGGAATAGAGGGAAGACAGCCACTATGGGTGACGCCGGAGGTAGACGGGCTGGAGCAAGGAGAGCACAAGACTTTGGTTCTGGCCTATTAGCTGACCTCCCGCGGCCTCTGTAAAATGGGAAAATAATTCCTGTGTTGCAGGTGTAATGGGAGGACTATGTGAGGATGCGCAGGGCTCTGTGAACATGGGGGAGGGACTCTAGTGGACTTCAGGCCCAGCAACCTGATGCAGCCAGAACAGTGTTTCCTGAGGATAGCAGAGTCCTGACTGTGCCTCTTGGGCCCCATAAATGTCCAGGTGCCCCTTGGGGCCATGATGGGTCTGTCCTTTCAATTTAGCCAATGTTTTACCTGTTTTGAAGTCCCTGGTTAGCACAAACAGTTAAGCACTCAGCTACTAACTGAAAGGCTGACTGAATCCACCCAGAGGCACCTTGGAAGAAGGTCCTGGAGATCCACTTCTGAAAGATCACCCCCCCCCCCAAAAAAAAAAACAAACCCAGTGCTGTCGAGTCGATTCTGACTCATAGCGACCCTATAGGACAGAGTAGAACTGCCCCATAGAGTTTCCAAGGAGCACCTGGCGGATTTGAACTGCCAACCCTTTGGTTAGCAACCATAGCACTTAACCACTACGCCACCAGGGTTTCACAGCCATTGAAAATCCTACGGAGTGTAGTTCTACTCTGAAAAATGTGGGGCCAACATGAGTAGGAAGCAACTTGATGGCAACTGAGTTACGTATTTTAAAAGCACCTTCATAGACACCTTCTCATTTTAATCCTCTCAGTAACCCTGCGTGGGTAGGCATGATCACCCCCATTTTACAGATAAGGAAATTGAGGCCCAGAGAAGGGAGGAGACTTGCCCAAGATTTCCCAGGGAGTCAATTTGACAGAACCAGAACCTATCCTGGATCTCCTAGACTCAACAGTTGAGACAGAAATGCTCATGGCCTGGCCTGGGACAGCACTTCCTGCCCCATTGAGCTTTGGGACCTTGGTTGGTGAGCTCTTCCTTCCTTCTCACACCTCCCACATATTCTTCCTCTCCAGGTGGGGATCCAGGTGACTTCCGAGGACCTGTGCTCTGAGAAGCAATGGAGTGTGTGCAAGGCCTTGGCCACCTTTGTGGCCCACCGGGAGCTCTCCAAGGTAGGCAGCAGCACCTGGCAGCTGGATGCATCTTGGCAACCTTGGTGCCTGCCCAGTGGTGCTTGCACTGAGAGAGAGGGTCTGGACCAGGCGAGGGAGGCTGGGGGTCGAGCAGAGGAGCTGAAACAGGGGCAATCCACCGTCCCCAGAGGAAGACCCACCCCCACTGCGAACTGACCCCAGCAGCCTTCCCTCTGTCTTTTCCCCACTTATCACTGCATATCCCTTACGAGAATTTGTCAGTCTTACAACCCCTACTTCCTCTGTGCAATTGACTGGAGGGACGTTTGAAGGATGAATATGATGTATTAGGTCAACATAGAGGCATGGGATGGGAATGGAGGGGAAGGGGAAGACTTATAACCAAACAACCAGCAGCCTCAGGCCAACTGTGTGCGTGCCCCAGGCTTGAGATGGGGAGGGGGTGAGACAGACCCTGCATTCTTTCAGGACAGTTGTCCTGAGCCCCTACCACCCCCTCTGCTGGCCACCAGGTGAAACTGAAGCAGACCACGCCTCAGACAGAGGAGGAGAAGATGGAGCACAGCGTGGCTGCCGAGCGCCGGCGCATGCGGCTGGTCTATGCGGACACTATCAAGGACCTCCTAGCCAACTTCCCCATTCAGGATGGTGAGCGGCTGCTGGCTGTGGGTGGGAGGGCAGCTGGCACCCTGCATGTCCCCCTCCCCCACTTTGGGCCGTCAATGGGCAGAAGGAGGGAGGGGGTCTACTTGGAATGTTCAGCCACTGGTGGCCTCAGGCCTACATGACCCTTTTAGCCTCACGGTCCCTGAGAAGTGGGGTTAGCACATACCAAGAGTCCTTTGTTATGAACGAAACATAGAAGCCATGGTATTTGGGAAGGTAGTACTGAGCCCAGCCTTGAAGACTCAGTAGGATTTAAAAAAATACATATATACATGTACTTAAACAAGTATAGAATAAAAAGCAAGACTCTCTCCTACCCCAGAACCTGGGCACCCTTGCCAGAGGCAACTACTGTTACCTGTTTTGGGTATCTTTCCAGAAGCATCTTCTGCGTATTTAAGCATGTGTATATATTACTTTGTTGTTGTTGTGTGCTATCGAGTCAATTCAGCCATATATGACAGAGTAGAACTGCCCCATAGGGTTTCCTTGGCTGTAATCTTTGCAAGAGCAGATTGTCAGGTTTTTGGTTTGAACCACGAACCTTTCAGTTATCAGCCAAGTGCTTAACCATTGTGCCACCAGGACTCCTTAGCTCCCACTTTTTACCTAGATGGGAACATATAGTACATACTGTCCTGTCTCTTGCTTTTCCCCCCTTAAAAATGAATATTGGAGATTGTTCCGTATCGTACACAAAGATCTGCTTTGGAGTGGGTAGGGCTTTGACAGGTAGAGAGGCGAGGAAAGCATTACTGATGGGGGCACAGTAGGTGAAGGCCCAGAGGGGTGACCTTGGGTTTGTTTACCAGTCTCCAGAATATTAGAATGCCAAGTCCTTCCTGGAAACCACCTGGAGGCAATCTAAGGACACGTTAAAGGTAGCTCAGCTTCCCAGAGTGGGGAGTGAGCAGATGGAGTGCGTTGACCCCAGTGAAAGCGGCTCATTGCACTCTGAATTTCTGCGCGTGTTTGTGCTGGGGCGGGAGGCCCTGGCTGTGCTGCCCAGCTCCCCGAGCCTCATTGAGGCCTCATTGGACCCACCCATTCCACTGCAGCCTCCTAGTTACCCTATCTTGACAGCCCTCCTGCAGCTCTCTGCCCCCTCAGCCTGGCACCTGGGGTCCTCCGCTGTCCGATCAGCCTCTTCTGTGCGGTCCCTTTCCTTGCCCTCAAATCTGACTAAGCCAAAGGCCTCATTGCTCCTTGGGCAGGCTTGGCTCAGGCCACCCTCAACCTTCCCTTCTGTGGCATCTCTGAGTGGCCTGCAAGCCAAGAGAAATGCCACCTTTGTGATGGGCCCTCCCTGGTGACGTCTCTCTCCCTGGGAGACAAATGGGCTGGGTAGGGGTGTCAGCATCTGCTCCCTTGGCCCTCAAGGCTCTGTCCACTGTCTGGCCTCTCTTGCTGAGGATATTCTAATGCCATTGCCCCCAAGAACCGGGCAGTATTGGGCTATCCTTTTTGAGAGCGTGTCTACTGCACTTTATAACTGCGATCATATTTCATCTTGAAATAGTCCTATCAGGCTGGATTTGACATACCTTTTACAGATGAGGAAATTGAGGTTCAGAGAGATTACCGGTCTTGCCCGTGGTCACACAGCCAGTATGAGGTGGAGCTGAGGTTCGGACCCAGGTGTGTCTTGTCTCCAAAGCTGTTGTCTACTGTCCTGTGACAGGCTCATCTCTCTCATCCACGTTTCCACCCCAACCCCGGTTCCTCATTCAGGACCAGCCCAAGCCTTATGCACACTTGTTAGCTGCTATGAGTTGGCCCCAATCTCCTGGCGACCCTATATGTATGCACACTTAAAGAAAAAGATAAAAACAAACCCATTGCCGTCAAGTCGATTCTGACTCATAGTAACCCTATAGGACAGAGTAGAACTGCCCCATAGGGTTTCCAAGGAGGGGTGGGTGATTCAAACCAGCGACCTTTCAGTTAGCAGCTGACTGCTTAACCACTGTGCCACCAGGGCTTCATGCACACCTAAAAACTAAAAACTAGTGTTGAGTAAATAAAGGAACCTACATGGATGGTGTAGTGGTTAAGAGTTATGGCTGCTGATCAAAAGGGTTGGCCGTTCAAATCCACCAGGCGCTCCTTGGAAACACTATGGGGGCAGTTCTACTCTGTCCTGTAGGGTCACTATGAGTTGGAATCAACTGGAAGGCAATGGGTTTGTTTTTTTTTTTTTGGTTTTGGATAGGGGGTAGGGGCTGCCCTTGGGAACCTTCTCATAGGTGCCTGCATCCCTCCCCTTGTCCCCTTCCCTGGTCAGATCTGGAGAGGAGAGACTGCAGCCACATGGTGCCAGCTGAGAAGACCCGAGTGGAGAGCGTGGAGCTGGTCCTACCCCCCCACGCCAATCACCAGGGCAATACCTTTGGTGGCCAGATCATGGCCTGGATGGAGAACGTGGCCACCATTGCAGCCAGGTGAGGGGAGAGTGCCCTGCCTCCACCTCCTGTCTCCCCTTTCCCCCTCCTTCCCTTTGCCAGTTCCCTCTCTGGGAGAAACCCCAGCTTGGTGTTGGCATTTGATGTTTTGACATCTTGGCTCTTCTGTTGGGGTAACCCAGGGCTTTCAAATCCAGAAAGCCAGAGGGAAATGATGTTCTGTGGGCCGACCTTTCCTCCATAGCCTGCGTGGTAGATGCCAAGCCCTCATCCTGGCCCCAGGGTGCCTTGGTCTGGCTCTGCCTGCTCTCTTCCTTGTGTCTTAGGCTCTCCTCAAGTCAAGCTTTTGGCCATTCCCCACTCCCATCCTCCACATTCCTGCCCCTTGCCTTTGCTCTGAGTCTAACGTTCCACCATGATATCCCCTACTCATCTTGGTCTGCTAAAGCCCCACCCACCTCTCCCATGAACGTGTCTCTGATGGTTCCCTTCTTCCTAGACTAAAAATAATTCCTTCTATAACCTTTTGTGCCTATCCAGGCCTTGTTCTGGGAGCCCTGGTGGCCGAGTGGTTGAGTGTTTGGCTCCTAACCAAAAAGTCGGCAGTTCAAGTCTACCAGCTACTCCTTGGAAACCCTATGGGTCAGCTCTACTCTGTTCTCTAGGGTCGCTATGGGTTAGAATGAACTTGACAGTAATGGGTTTTTAGGGCCTGTTCTACCCTAAATATCAGGAGTTTTTTTGGTCTTTTTTTAAAAAAAAAAGTTATGATAACTGCTTTTCACTGACTGACTAACACTCTCGTACCTCCATGACTTCGTGTTTGCTGTTTCCCTCTGCCTGAAGTGCCCTCCTAGCCAGGTGAACTCCTCGTCCTTTAGAGCCTAGCTTAAATGGGCCCTCCTCTGTGTCTAATCTGTGGAGACAGTGCATAGCAATGCATTTCAGGCAGCTCCAGCTGTAAGGGGCCATACCATCTCAGAGGAGGGTGAGAGCCTCGGTGGTCAGGGAGGACTTCCTGAAGGAGGGGCAGTTGAGCTGGGCCTTGAATGACAAGTAGCTTTGAGTAGGGGAAGGGCTTCCATGTACTGAGAACAGCAGGTGCTAAGAAGTAAAAGTTGGAAGGAAAATGGGGCAGGGGTTTTACTCCAAGCTCTGCCCTAGGCTTTCCTCTGTCAGCTCCTTTCCAGCTATGCACATAGACCTCCGTGTTCTAACTATGAAATGGGACTTTAGTTCTGTTCCTCTGGGCAGAACTGTTGTTGGGCTGGGTGGGGGCTGGTGGGCCAGAGGGCAGTCCCTGTGGTTCTGGGCCACTTCTGGAGATGGGAGCAGGGGAAGCAAGGTGGCCCAAGCCAGTGGCTAAAGCACCCGGGGATTTCTCTTGACCCCTCCTGGCCTTTTTCCAGCCGGCTGTGCTACGCCCATCCTACGCTGAAGGCCATTGAGATGTTCCACTTCCGGGGCCCATCCCAGGTGGGGGACCGCTTGGTGCTCAAGGCCATTGTGAACAACGCCTTCAAGCATAGGTGAGGGGCTGGGATGGGTGGGGCTGGGTCCCCCAGGGCAGAGGGCTTGTCCTGACCCAAGAAGGGACTCCTACCCACTAGGAGCCCATCACCCTGCAGACAAGGTCTAACCTCCCGCCTGGCTGCAGAGTCCCCCCACTACCACCAAGACTTAGGCTGGGGCGGGGACCCCTCCTCTGTGCTCCCCCAGCCCTTGTGCTGTCTGGGGATGTACCAAGTGCTCAGTGTGGCTCTGTCTCTCTCCCTGGCCCTGGCTCCAGGCCTGGCATACTGTAGGTGCTCAGATCCCAGGCCTACCTCCTGCCACTCTCTGCCGCTTAGCAAGCCCTTTCTCACCCATTTTCTAAGACAACAGTTAGCCCTCTCGGTCCTGACCTTTGGAATGAATTCCGATCCCCACTCCCATGAAAACTGACTTTAAATAAGTGTTTCTTGGTGACTTTAAAGATCACAGGGTCACTATGAATCAGAATCGACTTGACAGCAATGGGTTTGGTTTGATTTTTTTTCGTGTACTCATTAATAGTAAGGGCTTTAGAGCCAGCCTGCCTGGATTCAGGTTTTGGCCCTACCTCTTACTCGCTGTGTGACCTTGGGCAACTTATTAAACCTTTCTGGACTTTAGTTCTTTTGTCTGTGAAATGGAACTCAACTCAATTATCTCATAGCTGTGAGGATTCAATGAGATGTTATTAGCAGAAGGCCCGAGAAAATGTTCAGTTAAGACCAGCCACTGCTGCTGCTGCTGGCCACCACCACCACCACCACCACCACCACCATCATAATCATCATCATCATTTGCTGCCCAACTAGCACACATTCTGCTACTGTGCAGGGAAGAAACCCTTAACTAGGTTCTCTTCCTGACTGGTTATTTGACCTTGGGCACGTTTCTGCCCCATTCTGGGTCTTGGTCTCCCCATTTGTATAATGTCTACATTTTGAGATTATAGAACTTCCCAAGCGAGAAGAAATGTGGTGGCTGCTATTATTAAATTAATATAGACAGAAAGACGCATGAACAGCAGCAACTGAGCTGTCAGGCGCCCAGCTGGTACAGTGCTGTAATAGTGGGTAACGAACCTTTATTCTAATTAGGCTCTCTACCCCTACCTCTCTGCTTATTTCCTTTCATAACCCTTTGCAGTTCGTAATTACATATTGATATCTTTGCTTACTTGTTTGTGACCCTTTCCCTAGCTGTTAGCCCATGAGGGCATGGACCGGACAGGTTTATTCATTTTTGTGTCCCCAGTGTCTACTACAGAGTCTCTGGGTAGTATAAATGGTTAACGTGCTCGGGTGCTAACTGAAAGGTTGGCAGTTCTAGCCCACCCAGTGGTGCTGCGGAAGAAAGGCCTGGCAATCTACTTCAGAAAAACCAGTTATCGAAAACCCTGTGGAGCACAGTTCTACTCTGACACACTTGGGGTTGCCATGAGTTGACTCGATGGCAACTGGTAGTGGTGGTGGTGGTGGAGTGTCTATCCCAGGGCTGGGCATGCAGTAGGTGCTCTGCAAACATTGATGGGAGGGAGGGAGCTATTCTAGGTTCCTGCCAGTGGGACTCTGCTCTGAGTTGCTGGGAGAACTGCAAGAGTGTGTGTGCCCCTAAGTGTGTGGGGGGTGTGGGGAGAGGGGGCGCTGCCTCAGAAAGGTCTGTCCAGAATAGAAGCAGCCTTCCCCTCTCCCACAGCATGGAGGTGGGTGTGTGCGTGGAGGCCTACCGCCAGGGGGCCGAGACGCACCGGCGACACATCAACAGCGCCTTCATGACCTTCGTGGTCCTGGATGCAGATGACCAGCCCCAGAAGCTTCCCTGGATTCGGCCCCAGCCTGGGGTGAGTGGAAGCAGTGCCCTGCTTCACCCACTGACTCTCCTCCCTCTCTGCCCAGGCTGGTGGGACCTATCAGCCCCCTGATAGGCCCAGGGGAGTGAGGGGCCCAGCTCTGCCCCTCTGAGTGCTCTGCCTGTGACCCCTGATAATGCCCCTGGTGCAAGGTGGGTCCCTCCTTCTGCTTGGAAGAACCCTGAACGTGCATGAGAGTCTAGCTCACAGTTGGGTGTCAGTTGGTGCTCACAAGCCCGTGGAGCTGGAAGAACACTGGCTTTGGAGTCAGGTGCCACATTCTAGGTGGTGCCCTTGCGAGCTTCAGTCCCTGTCTGTACAATGGGTGTATGGGCAGTCCCTGCCTCACAGGGCTATTGGGGGTGATATGAGCTACTGACCGTGGAACTTAGCCCCATGCCTGATGAACCCTGGAAGCCCTCAGCAAGGGGTGATGAGAGAGCAGAGAGCACGGGGACAAGAGTCAGGAGCTGGATTTGGAGGCTGTCTTTAAAAAAATGCTCCCACATGCCTCCTGTGCTCCAGGCCCTGGAGTTCGGTCAAGGCCCAGCAGGCTTTGACCTTGAAGAAGTCGCTGCCTCTCTCTGGGAAGGCCACCGCCCTGCCTGCCTGCTTTGCAAGGCTAATAAGCATGGGCTGTGAAAAACCTACCACTCTGCAGCCAGAGGTTGGGCAGTCAAGAGTGGGTGGTGGGTGGAGGAGTGGGGAGCCTTGCAGATGGGTGGGCACAGTTACAGTTTACAAGGTGCTTTTCACAGTCCTTCTGCCATTTAATCCTCGAAAATGGGGGCGAGGGAGACATTACAGGTAGTAGTTAAAAGAGTGGGCTCCAAGTCAGGCCATTTGGGCTCTGATCCTGGCTCCACCTCTTACCACTGCTGTGACCTTGGGTAAGCCACTTCACTTTTGTGTCCCTCAGTTTCCTCCTCTGTAAAATGAGAGAAGTAATGGCACCAACCTCAGAGTGCTGTTCCTAAGGATTAGATGAAAAGGTACATGCGAGCACTTTAGAAGAGTCAGCACCCTCTAAGGATCCCTGTTATAGGAGAGGAAACAGAGGTCCACTGAGGGGAAGAGGCATTCCCCAAGTCACCCTGAGTCTGAGGGGGCCTGGGGCTGGAGCTCAGTCCCTGGGTGCTTTCCTGACCAGGTGGTTTGCCTCTGGCTGCTGATTAAGACCTGAACTCTACTTTAGGGCTGCAGGGCCTCCTAGGGTGCTTGGGTAGTGGGGAGGCTGGCTTGTTGACCTGCCCACACCATGGTCTGTCCCTGCTTCCCTCCTCAGGATGGTGAGCGGCGGTACCGAGAGGCCAGTGCCAGGAAGAAGATCCGCCTGGACAGGTGGGTGGTGGCTGTTTGCCTGCTCCACCGGCCCCAGGGCACTCACATTTCATCAGTGCTGCCCCCATGTTCCAGGCACAGCTGGGTCCTGTACAGACAGCCTCTGGTTTTGGCCTTATTATACAGTAGTAGTCTCATTGGCGCATTGTACAGGTGAAGATACTGAGGACGGAGGGGTTAAGTGGCTTGGCCAAGGCCACACAGGTAGGAATGATCTGCAGACTCAGAATTTGAACCTGGCCAAGTCTGGCCGATTTTCAAGCCTGTGTTATTCCGTGGACTCTGGTGCCCGTTTGGCAGGTGAAGAAAGGCACCAGCAGGAGATGCAGCTTGCTCAAGATGCAAGCCCAGGTGGGTCAGACTGTGCTGCGAAAGCACTTTACGCACTCTGAAGTGCTGTTGAACACATGAGGGTTCACAAACCTTTGTTAATAATAATAATAAAAAAGTATGCATTTATGGAGCATTTACTATGTACCAGGCACTGTTCTCATGATGACCCTGTGAGGCAGCTATGACTCCTAGCCCATTTTATAGATCAGGACACTGAGGCAGAAAAGTAAAGTAGCCTTAGCCAGGGAGTCTCTGAGTGGACCAAACTGTTAACGTGCTTGGCTGCTGACCATAAGGTCTACCTAGAGGTGCCTTAGAAGAAAGGCCTGGAGATCCACTTCTAAAAAATCAGCCACTGGAAACCCTACAGGGCACAGTTCTACTCTGACACACATGGGGTCCCCATGATTTGGAGTCGACTCAACAGCAAAAAAAAAAAAAAAGCCAACGCCAGAGTTGCTCAGCAAAGGTGTAGGGGAACTGAGATTTAAACCTGACACCCTTCCTCCCCAGCTTGTTCCCTGCCTCTGAGCTGCTGTCGGTGTACTGGGCTAAGTTTGCGTGTTCTCAGATCACTGCGCCCACCCAGTCTTCCTAGTCAGGCAGGAGAGTGTCTCCTACCTGCTGAGCTTGGCATAGGGCCTGGTGGACACTAGGCCTACAGTAAAGTCTGTCGAAGGGATGGGGCTTCTAAGAGACCCAGGTTGTCATCTTCCCTCTCTCCCAGGAAGTACATTGTGTCCTGTAAGCAAACGGAGGTGCCCCTCTCTGTGCCCTGGGACCCCAGCAACCAGGTAAGGCCCATTGCTCAGAGCGGACAGCCCTCGGGGCCACAGGGGTCTCTCCCAACCTTCCCCTTCTTGTCAGAGTGGGCTTGGGGTAGGCCTGAAGGGAACAGGGAGGGTCTGAATGGTGTACCTCACCACTGTTACTGTTAACAAAGGGCTTTCCTGGGTTCCCCCTGTTTGGCAGGAGGGAGCTGAGGCCCGGAGAGGAGAAGTGACTTATCCAGGGAGGGTCACACAGCATGCTGGCCAAGCCTAGCCCTCCTGTCCCAAAACCCAGCGCTCTTTCCAGAGTACCCCTCCACCATTCACGATCCAGGTTCCTTTCCCCACACTAGCATAGCCTTGGCACAGGGGCCACCTGAGGAAGGGGAAGAGTATAGCTTCTCTGTGTGCTCTGTCCAGGTGTACCTGAGCTACAACAACGTCTCCTCCCTGAAGATGCTCATGGCCAAGGACAACTGGGCACTGTCCTCGGAGATCAATGAGGTAGCTGACTGCACCCTTCTTTCCTTTCTTCTCTGAGCAGCCAGAGTCCTTTGTCTTGCTTAGACATAACTGATTGCAAGCAACAGAAACTCTCTCAAACTGCTCATGTCAAAAGGGGGTTTCTGGAAATGAATTGGGGAGATCATGGAACCAACCCAGTTGCAGAAATACAGCCACCTGCACAGGGCCTGGAGTGAAGAACCAGAAAGTCCTTTCTCTCCCGCCCACCTTATGCCCCCGATCTCTCTTCTATGCTGCTCTCTGCCCAACTGCTCGCCCCTCTCTGCCCCTTCTGCAGTGAGTCACTGTTGGGGTGGGGGATAGGGGAAAAACACCAGCTGAGAGAAGACCCAAGCCCTGCCACCGACTTCCTGTGCCCTTGGGCAAGTCACTTCCTCACCTGTGACATTGGGGTTGGATGGGCTCCTGACTTAGAGGATCCATTGCACTGTTGCCTTAGTCGCTGCTTCTCAAGGCACTTTCGTGTCCAATTGTACTGAATTCTCTCAATTCTTCATGAGGATGAAACTGAGGCTCAGAGAGGTCGAGTCACTAGTTCACAGTCACAGAACAAGCCAGCGTTCCAGCCTGCCCACTCCACCCCATGGCAGAGTCCGGGGAGGGGGAGCAGGAACGAGGCTGTCCTCTGTCCGCTGCAGGTGCGCCTGTACACCCTGGAGGATGACAAGTTCCTCTCCTTCCATGTGGAAATGGTGGTGTGTGTGGATGCGGCCCAGGCCTTCCTGCTGCTCTCTGACCTGCACCGGAGGCCGGAGTGGGACAAACACTACCGGTGAGGGGCTGGGCACTTGGGGAGTGGGTCATGCACTTGAACTCAGAGACAGATCAGTGATTTCCAAACCGTGGTCTGTGGAGTCCTAAGTTTTCAAAGGGGGCTCAGGAACTGCTGGTGGACAGGGGCGCTGAGAGAGTGGGCAGGGCTCCGGGACCCCCTCCCAAGGTCCAGGACAACTGACTAATGGCCAATTTGCTGAATTTACCAAACTTGGCAATTCTTATGAAAGTGTAACTGAATGTGTTATTTTTTAATATAGTCAATGACTATGGATGGCAAAGTCTTCTTCTTATGCATACATTTGTTTGCCAAATTTTCCGATTCCTTATGTGAATATCTTCTTGAACTTAGTCAAGGAAGATAAATATGTTCTTAGGAAAGTAGCCAAAATTTCAGTGTTTAATACGGGAATTTTTAAGTTTCAACGGATACTTTCCTCAAACCACTTTTAAAGTCATTTTTGGTTGTGCAAACACCCTTGCTTTTGGGAGTTCTTTGGTCATTTCTTGAGTGGCTGATTCATGAGGAGACTTTATTCTTGAGGATATCCATAAGGAGGATCTGAGTATTTGGAAATTCAGCGAGCTGGTCATTCGGCGGGTTGGTTTTGGCAAATTGGCCTCCTTCTTCTTACTTACCCCCATCTGTCTTCACCAGAGCAGGCCCTCTTACAGCTGTGTTTACACGGGCTTTCTGCCTAAGTGCAAAAAGGGCTGTGTTGCTTTAAAACGTCCTGGTCTAGGTGACCCCAGGCCCCAGAGGGAGTGCATTCTAGAAGCTTGAGAGGTCATCTGGTGAGGGATGTGGGAGGAGGGTTGCATTTGGTAGGAAGGCTTATTAGAGGAGGTGGACCCATGTGGGCACTGAAAGCCAAGCTCAGCTCTTGATACATTATGGGGTTGGTTAGGGGGTGGGCTGAGGGGAAAGAGAGCCCCCTGATGGCTGCCCCCCACCCTACCCAGCCACTGAGGAAGGGTGGAAGATTGGGGAGGAGGCGGTGGGTCTGGACACAGCCATGTGTATCTCTGTGTGGATGCCCTGTGTGTGTACTTGGGTGTAGGTGTAAACCTGTGCGTGTGCACCTGGGCACATGCCTGCTGTGTACCCAGGCTTGGGGCCCAGCTCAGGCAACCCAGCAGCCTTCCTTATTGGCTCTGTGACCATGGGCAGCTCCGTCCCTGAGTCTCAGCTTCCCTATCTGTAAAATGGGGTTAATAAGAGTAGCACCACAAGGGGCTGTTGGGAGGTTAAATGTGAAGCAGTTAGAGCAGCACCTGGCATACAGCGGTGCTCAGCAAATTGCAAATGCAAGGGCTGAATTGTCACACGTGCGTGGGGTGGGTGCCCCCGCGTAGGTGTGTGTGGACATGTGTGGATCTGTGTGTGTGCCGGGCTCTATCCATGAGTCTGTGCACGTGTACCCACCTGTGTGCATATGTCTATACATTTCTGGGTCTGTTCTGTGTCCTTGTGTATGCATTTGCTTGTGTACGTGCCTCTGTGTGTTTGTGTCCCCATCTTGACTGGAGCTTCCTGCCTTCCTGCTGGTCCCTGCTGAGCAGTGCTGGGGATAGTGTCACTGCAGAAGATGCTCAGAGAGGCTGAAGCATGGGAAGGACTGTGGCTCCCTCAAGGAGCTGGGTGACCCCAATGGGCCCTGAGCTCTTGTCCTCCTGACAGGAATGTGGAGCTAGTGCAGCAGGTGGACGAGGACGATGGCATCTACCACGTCATCAGCCCTGCCCTTGGCAGTGACACCAAGCCCCACGACTTTGTGATCCTGGCCTCACGGCGGAAGCCTTGCGACAACGGGTAGGTGTCTGCCTGCTGAGAGGCGCAGCAGGGTGGGGAGAAGGGAGGCTCATCTCCCTCCCCGGGGATGGGATGTCAGCCTAGAGTCAGAGCTCTGCTTCCTTTTGGCGGAGGGGCCCCGGGTACCACGCCAGACCCCTCCAAGCTGCCATGGCTGGACAAAATGGAGACAGGAGCACCCACTTCCCCTCCACTCACTCGTGCTCTAAAGCAGGGCCATCTCTGTCCCTGGGGCAGCTGAGGCTGCCTTGCCCAGGCCATTGACAGGACATTTCTCACAAGCCCACCTCCTTGGCCTCTGTGCTCGGAGAGCCTCGTTTTGACTGGAGGGTGGTGAGCCTGCCCACTGTGCCATGGATGGAATGCCAGTGCAGATGGCCTCACTTCCATTAGAGACAGGGGCCAAAACATGAGGAAAAAATACCCGCAAACACACAACTCTTGCCCTGAGCATCTGCAATGGAGGGGCTGTTCTGGGAGCCCACTGTGAAGTCACACTGGCTCCTGGTGAACCCAAGACTGCTAACCCACAGGGGTCTCCTCTTAGGGGCTGGGGCATGAAGACGTATGTTTAAGACTCTTGGGGAGGGCATCAATGTCAGAGGGTGGGCTCCAGAGCCTGAGAATGGGGACAGGACCCATGTCTTGGCTGGGCAGAACGGACCCTGACCTTCTTCTGTGGCCAACCCTTGCCCCTCCCCCATGCTTCTGCTGTTACAGGGACCCATATATCATTGCGCTGAGGTCAGTCACCCTGCCCACACATTCTGAGACGCCAGAGTACAAGCGTGGGGAGACCCTCTGCTCGGGCTTCTGCCTCTGGCGCGAGGGGGACCAGTTGACCAAGGTGAGGCCTGGCATTCCCTCCCCCTGACCCACCAGGCAGCCTAACTCCACCCCAATGCACACACACGTGAGTCCTGAGCTCAGCACTGTGGGCTCAGACAGTTCTAGACCCAGCCTCCCTCCAGCAGACTCCCTCTTGCAACTTGGGGAGCCCGGGAGTGTCAAGGGCTGAAAATGAGCCTTTATTAAGTTCTCATTCTGTGCAGAGAGAAGTCAGAGGCTGCTTCAGGGTCTTGGAGAAAGCCCTGGACACTGAAGGCAGAAAGCCCGGGTTCTGATCTAAAATGCATCGCATTATTTATTTGCTTATATCCCCCTTCTTGTCTAGGAAGGCTTTATATGGCTCTGAGGATCCATAAACTTTATATGGCTCTGAGGATCCATAAAACTCGGCAGAGCAGTCTGTGTTAATTGAAAACGTGGGGAGGAGGCTCAGAGAAGGCGAGGGTGGGGACACTGCAGCTCCCCTTTTGCGGCTCAGAGCTTCTGTGAGGACCCTGCAGCCCCCAGTCTAGTTCTGAGACTTGCCAAGGTAGAGACTGAGCTGTAAAAACCAACCAAACCAGTTCTGACGGTGGCGACCTCAGGTGTGTCATAATAGAACTGTGCTCCAAAGGGTATTCAATGGCTAATTTTTCGGAAGTAGATCACCAGGCCTTTCTTCCAAGGTGCCTCTGGATGGACTCAAACCTCCAACCTTTCAGTTAACCAGTGTTTGCTAAATGAATACTCAAGCTGAGGAGCTTCCCTGGGCTCACCTCCAAGGGAGCGGCTGTTGCCTCACTTGCCTCAATGGCCCCAGAGCACCTTCATTTAAATGGGGTTCAGTGCTGGGTTCCAGAGACAGAGCACACGTAGGCCCTGCCCTCCAGTATGGTGGGTGGTGACAGAGGGAAGCCAGGGTTGTCAGCAGCCTGAGGAGGGGTCTCGGAGAACTGGCTGGAGGAGGTCACCCCTACTAATGATGCAACCTTCTAAGACTCCGGGATGCTGGGGAAGGTGTATTCATTCCCCTCCCAGAAGGTGAGCAAGGCGATCCCATCTGCCTCCTGCCCTCTTAGCTCCTCCCCCTGCAGCAGCCCTTTTCTTCTGTCCGCCTCCCTGAGTGTGGCGTACTGTCCTGCAGGTATCCTACTACAACCAGGCCACCACCGGCGTTCTCAACTACGTGACCACCAATGTGGCCGGCCTCTCCTCTGAGTTCTACACCACCTGCAAGGCTTGTGAGCAGTTCCTCTTGGACAACCGCAATGACTTGGCCCCCAGCCTCCAGGCCCTCTAGGCGTCTCAGTGCCCATTCACCTCCATACTGCCCCGAGGACACACACGCGGAGCATGAATGAAGGCAGAGGCATTTATTCCTTCCTGGTCTCCCATAGGAAGCCTTGACCCTGGGGTCTGCTGGCCTAGCAGCCCTGGGTGGTCAGTTTCTGCCAGCGTCTGCCAGCAAGTCCTTGCGGAAATCTTGGGGCAGTCTGTAGTAGACCCGGGTTCTGTCCACGGCCCTGGCTGCCAGCAGCCCTGCCCGCCCAACTGCATAGCTGCCCTCGGCTGGGTTGTGCTCTACTGTGATGGTGGCTCGGGGGGAGACTGCCAGCAACCTTGTCACAACTCCAGGCATGCTCTGGCCCAGAGGCTTTGCCTGTAGCTGGAAGGACATGGGTTGCCAGAGCCCTTGGCACAGGTCCAGCATATCTGTGAGCAGCTGTTCCCTGTAGCCACCGCCCAGCACCTCCTCAGGCCAGCCTGGGGCCACCGTCACGTGGGGGAACACCTCAGCCACGGCTGCAAGAAACTCCCTGCCAGCCACGTGGCCAGGGACCGAAAAACTCGCATGGGAGAGTGTGGCCCCGACCCACACAGGCCGAGACAGGTGGCCCAGGGTAGAGAGGCGGGCCAGCATGGCCAGGGATGGCCGGAGGGCTGTGGGCTCTGCTATGTGCAAGTGGACACCCCAGCGTCCAGGGCGTGTGGCAAGCTGCAGCAGGCACGACTCCAGTGTCAGGGCAGAGCCCCCTGGGATATGTACGATGGGCACGAGGTCCCCAGCTACAGGCTCCTGGAGACTGGTGTTCAGTAGGATCATGCCTTCTCTGTCTGGAAGAGGCAGCAGAGGCTACAGTATCTTGGGTTCAAGTTACCATGGGGGAGCTGGAGGCCCTTGTCAAAGGGGCAGTGGAGGAGGCTACAAGGACCACCATGGAGAAGAAGCAGGTGCCTCAACTGCCTGGAATCTGTTGACCGGTTCTGGGCCCGAGTGTGGAAGGGTTGCTTTATAAATGTGCCTGGCACTCATCAGAATAGCATGATAGACTGCTAGCCCAGCTCTTGACTTCTTCCGAGACTCAGCCCTGTAGTCCGCTCCTACCTCTCCTGCAGCTCTATGTGGCTGAGGGTTCAACGGCACTGCTCTGAAGGTGGGGGGAGGGGGGCATGTCCTTGGCTCCACTGTACTTCCTCCCTCCACCCTCATCCCAGCTGTGGCTTACATAGGTCTGTGTTGCCATGGTAACAGAGTCCTGAGGTACCTATCCCAAGCAAAGGAAACCCCGCAGTTTAACCAGGAGCACAGGGGCTGAAGGCAGACATTACCTGGGAGTGTAACTGTTGGTGTTCTCCCATTGTCCTGGATGCCAGGAACCAGCCACTCCACACCCAAACCGTCTCCCCCAGGGGGCTGGAGGAGAGGGGTTAGGCTGCCTCCTGTGTAGTAGATTTGCTTCCGAGTGGCATTCCCTGTGGGGCCCCAAATAGCCAAGATGAAGTGGCCTCCATTCCCAGGGCACATTCCATTGTCCAGGGTGCTACTGGTGTTCTCTCTACGCCTCGCTGCAACCTTCCAGTTAGCTGCTGCTTCCTATTTTATAAATTACAAGTGGTGACTTGCCCAAGGTCCTACAAGCAGTAAGTAGCGTCACTGGGTTTGGAACCTGATGGAACCAGGTCTCTGGCCCTGAAGCTGACGTCCCTCCTTCTCAACTGTTACCTCCCTGGAAAGCTAGAGACTGTTGAGCCTGTTGGGGCCCCATAGAGATGGCTTAACTGTAGGCTCTCCTAGGTTCAGGGTCAAGGGAATGAGGGGTTTGGGCAAGGGAA
Organism: Loxodonta africana; assembly: GCF_030014295.1. NCBI lineage: Eukaryota > Metazoa > Chordata > Mammalia > Proboscidea > Elephantidae > Loxodonta > Loxodonta africana. Next base: position 92,835,651 of record NC_087344.1, read on the forward strand.
GAAGAGGGGGCTGCTTCTCTGAAACAGTCAGTCTGAAATTTGCTGAGTTCCAATCTGAACTGTGCCATTTACAAGCTGGATGACTTTGTATAAATTACTTAACTGTTCTGACCCTCAGTTTCCCTTTCCATGAAATGGAATTCCTGCTTCATGGATATATGGGGCTTAGATAGCATCCCATTGTGGCAATGCCCAGCCCGGGGTCTGGCACACAGTAGGACCTTCCTCCTATTTCACCCAGGATTTCCCCCTTCGATGCACCTCCCCTTTCAGCTCCTCTCCAGTGTTTGCCAAGTGCTGCACCCTGTGCAGAATCCAGCCCACACCGCCCTCCTCCCCAGACCCTGCCCTACCAGCAAGCTGCTTGAACTGCGACAGGATAGGCTCAAAGATGTCATAGTAGATTTGGTGGGTGGCACTGTTGTCCCGGACGTAGAGAAGATCTTCCACTGACAGGGGGTCCGAGGCAACTTGCCACAGGGTCAGGCTGTACCTGGGGCCCAGAGAGCTGGCTCAGCTGCCTGCCTGGGCCCACTGAGGCCCTCAGCACACCCTCTGCACTCAGGTTGGGCCCCAGCCGAGCCCCAAGGAGGGTGAAGTGCCTGCCCTCCAGCCTCCACCAGCCACTTCTCCCTGAGCACCATCCCCCTTCCTGGGGCAGAAGAAGCCAAAGGGGGTTCAGGAAGAGGATAGAAAGCAGAGGCCCAGACAGAGGGAGTCTTGGTATGCCCTGCCTCCTCACTTGGGATGTGTGTTTCTGGGTCCCGTTTTAGCAAAGGGACAAAGACAGAGTGGGGGCATGTCAGACATGCAGAGAAGAGGCAGCCTTAGGCCTCCTGTGGGGAGTAGCTGGAGCTGGGCAGCTTGGAGCCAACTGGGTGGGGGGCATACTCAAGGGCTATCCTGGAACAGGACTATCCTGGGGCAAACTGCAGACAAAATCTTTGTAGTCCCAGGGGCACAGCTGGCTCCCACGGGAGGAAGCTTCAGGGAGACATATTGTACCTCAGTATGAACACTACCCAACAGGCAGAGAGTTACCACCAATGCAAGGGCCATCTCAGGAGGTGTTGGGCAGAGGCGTGCAAGCAAAACCTGTTGTAGATGGTGTGAGCACCAGTGAGAATTAGACCAGACGATCTTTAAGACCTTTCCAGCCATGAGTGTTTGGGATCTTCCTGGGAGGCAGTTCCTGGGGGTAGGTTTGGAGGGAGGCTGTGGCTGGGGCCTGGGAGTTTTCACCTCTCAGATTGGCCCAGCAGCCAGCTGAAGTGGGGCCAGGCAGCCCGCACCATGATGGCTCGCACGGGGAAGGTGACCCTTTGTGGCAACGCTCCCACCAGCCCCTGCATCTCCTCCACCATGGCACGTGTGTACGTCCTGTTCAGGGTCCGGGGCATGTAGGGCGTAGTCCAGCCGGGAGACAGGGTGGCCTCAGGATACTTCTCCTGGACCAGGGCTAGAAACCTGCAGAGAACCAGAGGTGCTGGTCAGTCAGGGCCATGCTGGCCCCTTCTCTCCTCCTGGGTTCCCACCATGGTGCTAGGACAGGGCAGAGCCTGTGGAATCTCTGATTTAAGTGTGGAAGCAGAGTCCTGAAGAACATAAGTGGCTTGTTCAAGGGTCCACAAATAGGGCATGGTCTTTGGAGTCAAGGAGGCCTGGGTTCAGGTCCTGACAGATATTGGCTAAGTCACTTAATCTCTGTGATTCTCAAAGAGGGGTGCATTGAGACTGGGCAGGGCTCCCCAAATGTCCCCTGTGAATGGAGGAGACTGAGTCCAGGGCCTCAGGATGTGCGGATCTGGGCTCTGCTAGCTTTGAGAGTCTCTAGGTTTCATATTTTAATTTTTTATTTCATTCCAATTTTGCCCTGGTGCAAATTTTAATAGGAAAATGTTTCCCCCCAAACTATTGAGTAAAATTAACTCTCTAGAAGACAAGCCATTTTTATCTTGGGCTATTGACTACATGTTTACAAATTGCTGCCTTTCAAATGAACCTCAGTCTGAGAAGCACAATAAATATTGGATGGATGGATTGCTGTCTGGGCGGATGGACAGATGGAGAGATGGATGGTAAAGGGCATGGGATCTAAAATCAGAAAGGCCTGGTTTTGAATCTTTGCTCCATCACTTACTAAACTTTTGTTGTTGTTAGTTGCTGTCGAGTTGATTCTGACTCACGGTGACCCTAAGTGTGCAGCGTAGAACCGTTCACATAGGGTTTTCACAAGCTGTGACCTTTTAGAAGCAGATTGCCAGGCCTTCCGAGATGTTTCTGGGTGGGTTTGTAGCACCAGCCTTTAGCACCATTTGCACTTGACCATTTGCACCACCCAGAGGCTCTCTACTAGATTGAAGCAGGTCATTTAACTTCTACGAGATAGTTCCTGTACTAGTAAAATAAAAATAGTAGCTACCTCATTCTCATTGCAAGAATTAAATGGTATACTGCATGTCAAGTGCTGAAAATAGTGCCTGGGCCATATAATAAACATTCAACAAATAAAGCCACAATTACTGTCAACCTTCTCATCTATAAAATGGGGAGAAATAAAAATACCCCTAACCTGGCAGTGCTATGTAAGTATCAAATCAGATACATCCTCTGTTTCTGTGTGGACCTTCCCTGTAAACAATAGAGCACTATGCAGCCTGTGTGTGTGTGAGGGTTGGTTGGTAGTGGCAGTGCTGGGATTCCAAGGGGCTGGGGAAGGAACTGACCGTTTCGACTTTTCCAGCAAGCCAAGCCTTGTGCTGGTCATTGGGGATACAGAGAGGACTTGGCTTTGTCTGCCCTCAAGGAGTCCACAGTGCAGTAGGGGCCACAGACTTGTAAACTGACAGTGACCACCCAGTGAAACAGGGCTGTGTTGGAAGTGTGGGGGCTGAGGGACCTGGAGGAAATCCCTTACACAGCCTGGAATGTTAGGGAAGTTTTCAGTGGTAATAACTGGGCAGAAGTTCATCAGAAAATAGGGAAAGGTATTCAAGGCAGAGGGAACAGCATATGCAAAGGCTCAGAGGTGAGGCTCCGTGATGTGACTGGAGGAAAACTTAGCACAGATCCCCCGAGCACTCCCCGTGCCAGTTGTTGAAGGAAGTTGACATAGCTGGGAGAGAAGCAGACACTGACCTTGTGGCATTGACCTCGACTGAGATGTGCAAATTGGGACCCCTCAGGATATCGGCGTTGATCCACACAGGCCTCCGAACTCTCCCATTCTCTGTGAGCCGCCGCAGGAGGTCCAGGGAGGGGCCCACAGCCTTGAGGCTCTTGAAGTCCAGTTTGATGCCTGTGAGTTGGAAGCCAAGGGCTTGGTCAATGCCCCTGGTGCTTGAGGAAGAAGGAACCAGGAATACGTGACTTCCTGGGGCAGAGAGTGCAGGGGTGTGTGTGTGTGTGTGCATGTGTGTAATGGGAACTGGGGGGACAGGAACCATATCCTGGCTGAGAGTGAGAAAGGGATTTCAAATAGGCAAAGCTATCCCAGAGAGGAAGGGTCCACCTTTAGAAGGAGTGAGTTCCCATCCCCAGAGGTGAGGAAGCAGAGGCCAGCTAAGAACTTGGGTCTTGGTGAGGCTGGTGCAGGGAGGTAGTCAAGCATCTGGTGGAAAGCAGCTGTGATTCCTGGACAGGACAGGCTCAGATTGCCCTAAGCCACCACAGCATGTAGGAAGGTCATTTGGCCTCTGGGAAGGACCGTTTGAGTAGAGGAGAGTGTCCCATAGTAGGGAAGGGCAGACTAGCTAGAGAAGGGACCCAGCATGAACAAAGGCACATGGACGTCTTTTTTTGAGGAGATGGGGTTGAAGGGTATGACAGGAGATGAGGTTTAGAAGTTATAGAGGGATGTTGAGAACTTGGTCAAAGAGATAACACTTTGCCCTGAGAGCAATGGGGAACCATGGAGGGTCAGGGCAGGGGAGTGGCATGCTAAAATTGGTCCTTTGGAGAGCTGACTCAGGTGTGTGTGTGTGATGACTGGGGGAAGACTAGAGGGGCTGAGTTTGGAGGCAGGAAGCCAGTGAGGAAGGAACACCCTGAACACGTTTGGCACTTTGCAGTTTACCCTGCACTTTCACATCTCACCTGTGCGTCCAGGAAAGAACACCCTGAACATGCACGTTCACATTCACATCTCACCTAGCCTTCACCGTCTGGAACTCAGCATGTGAAAGCCAAGGCAATGAATGAGCAAGTCCTGGCAAGAACTAGACTTGCCTCCAGGTGGTGGGATCCTGTACTGCTGCTGGGGACCAGAGCACTGGGGGGCCGGGGGGGCGGGGCTTCAAAGTGGCCCTTACCCTTCTGGGAAGAGGTCAGCACAGTCTCCAGCCACTGCTGCAGCGTGTTGTCACTGTAGATGGCTGGGGGGTGTGCCATGATGGGGACCCCTGTCTCATTGGCAGTGTTGAACCCTTCCACTGTGACATCTGCCTCCAGGACCATGACATCACCTGTTTTGGGGCCAAACGCATATCAGTTCCCTTTTCAAATATTAATTTTCCTTATCATAAAAGTATATTACATATTTACTATAGAACATTTGGAAAATACCATAAAGTAGGAAGAAGAGGGAAAAATCTACTTGCATCTCACTGTTCATGTTTTGATGTATTTTCTTCCATCTTTTGTCTATGTATAGTTTTTACACAGCTAAGACCACACTGCATTTATAATTTTGTATCTTTTCCTTTTAACATTATAACACATTTTCACAATCCTTCATATGTCTAATTTTTAAAAATATGGCTGCAAAAGCCGGAGTTGAGTGTCCTCACAAATGGTGGAGCTGACCATACCCCTATTCCTCTGCTATTTTGATAGTTTCTTAATTTTTTGCTATTAATAAATAATGATGCCTATTTGATCCTGATTATTTCTGATCCCTACTTACGGAATCTGAGTCAGGGCAGCACAGGGTCATTTTTAAAGCACATATTATCAAATATTTTCAAAACACTACCAAATACTATCAAAATATTACTGAATATTATCAAAAAGCTCCCTAGTTGGCACAAATGGGTTGCATTTGACCCATTTGCAAAAGGTTGGTGGTTCTAACCCACCCTGCGGCACTGTGGTTAGAAAGGCCTGACTCCATAAAAATTACAGCCAAGAAAACCCTATGGAGCCCCTCTACTCTGTAATACGTGGCATTGCCATGGTCAAAATTGATGACTATGGGTTTGGTTTTTTTTTAAATTATCAAGTTACTTTCTGGAAAAGTTCTGATTCCCGTTCCCACCTGAAGTGTAAAAGATTTCCCATCTCACTGCACACTTACCAGCACTGAACATTGTTATATTTATCTTTTTAGCTCATGCACTTAATTTAATCACTGCTCTAAACTTGCTCTTGAATGTCAAGTAGCTAAAGTGAAAGGAAGAAATGATGAAGTAAAATAGCTGAACAGAAGATTTAAAGGGCAGCTCGAGAAGACAAAATAAAGTGTTATAATGACATGTGCGAAGACCTGGAGATAGAAAACCAAAAGGGAAGAACACACTCTGCATTTCTTAAGCTGAAAGAACTAAAAAAAATCAAGCCTTGAGTTGCAACATTGAAAGATTCTATGGGGGAAAATATTAAATGACTCAGGAAGCATCAAAAGATGGAAGGAATACACAGACTCACTATACCAAAAAGAATTGGTCATCGTTCAGCCATTTCAGGAGGTACCATATGATCAGGAACTGATGGTACTGAAGGAAGAAGTCCAAGCTGCTCTGAAGGCATTGACGAAAAACCAGGCTCCAGGAACTGATGAAATACCAACTGAGATGTTTCAACAAATGGATGCAGCTCTAAAAGTGCTCTCTCATCTCTGTCAAGAAATTTGGAAGACAGCTTCCTGGTCAACTGACCAGAAGAGATCCAAATTTATGCCTATTCCCAAGAAGGGTGATCCAATTCATTGTGGAAATTATCGAACAATATCATTAATATCACATGCAAGTAAAATTTTGCTGAGGACCATTCAAAAGCGGCTGTAGCAGTACATTGACAGGGAGCTGCCAGAAATTCAAGCCAGGTTCAGAAGACGACATGGAACCAGGGATATTATTGCTGATGTCAGATGGGTCCTGGCTGAAAGCAGAGAATACCAGAAAGATGTTTACCTGTGTTTTATTGACTATGCAAAGGCATTCAACTGTGTTGATCACTACACAGATCCAACATAGATCAAGAAAGAAGCAGTTGTTCAAACAGAACAAGGGGATACTTCGTGATTTAAAGTCAGGAAAGGTGTGAGTCAGGGTTATACCCTTTCACTTTACCTATTCAATCTGTATGCTGAGCAGATAATCCGAGACACTGGACTATGTGAAGTAGAACGGGGCATCAGGATTGGAAGAAGACTCATTAACAAGCTGTGTTATGCAGATGACACAACCTTGCTTGCTGAAAGTGAAGAGAACTTGAAGCATTTACCGGTGAAGATCAAAGATCACAGCCTTCCGTATGAATTACACCTCAACATAAAGAAAATAAAAATCCTCACAAATGGACCAATCAACAACATCATGATAAATGGAGAAAAGATTGAAGTTGTCAAGGATTTCATTTTACTTGGACCAAGAATCAATACCCATGGAAGTAGCAGTCGAGAAATGAAAAGACACATTACTTTGGGCAAATCTGCTCAAAGGTGTGTCATGGTGTTTTCAATCACCTCATATGCATGCAAAAGCTGAACAATGCATAAAGAAGACCAAAGAGACTGACACCTTTGAATTGCGGTGTTGGTGAAGAATATTGAATAAACCACGGACCGCCAAAAGAAGGAACAAAGCTGTCTTAGAAGAAGTCCGACCAGAATGCTGCTTAGAAGTGAGAATGGTGAGACTATGTCTCACGTACTGTGGACATGTTATTAGGAGGGACCAGTCCCTGGAGAAGGACATCATGGTTGGTAAAGAAGAGGGTCAGTGAAAAAGGCACAGGACTGGGCAGTGTTTCGTTCTGTTGCACATGGGGTGACTATGAGTTGATGCGACGGCAGCTAACAACAGCTAAACAGCTCAGTCTAGTAAACAGGGAGCTGAGATAATCTCATGGAAGCAGACACTGGAAGGCCATTCGAGAGGCACTCAGCACTTGAGGAGCTTAGTGGCAGGAGGGTCACTTTAGCTCAGGTAACATCAGTTAGCATTGGAAGGGACTTTTCCACTCACACGGTTTCCGCTCATAGCCCTCTGACCATTCTCACGCTGTCCCGAGTCCCTCCAATTTCATTTCTACAAGGCCACTACAGTGAGTATTGTAAACATGTATCTGATCATGTCACCCACCTGTTAAAAAACACCCATTGCCCTGAAAATCAACTCCAGGCTCCTCACATAGTCTTCAAGTGATCAGACCTGACAAATTTTCCAATATCATCTTGCATCTTTTTCTCTTCCTCATTCTGTAGATGCCAGCCACTGTAGTCTCTCAAACAAATCACCCAGGGATCATGTCCAAAATGCAGTTTCTGATCAGTAGATCTGGGGTCCTCTCTGGAGCCCTGGAGCTGTGCTAAGGGGTGACTTTCCCCACTTCTGCTGGAGATGGGGCTCTTGGTTTTGGCCAAAGTCCCAACTTGGTGGGACTTTGCTTCTCTGCTGCCTTAGGGCTCACTCTGGGACAAGACTGGAGGTGGTGGGTCCTCCTTGCCTTCTCTCAGGACTTATTTCTCCAGATAAGCATCCTCCTTGTCTGACCTTATTCTCTAAGGGGGCTGGTCTCTGTTCTTATTATCAAAGTTGGTCAATCAGCCTTCTAATCAGAAGAAATGCCTGAGCAGCAGGCAAACTGGCCCCATCCAGCCTGCCTCTCTTCTGCTGACCACCAAGCCTACCTCTTCCAGAAAGTTCTCCCCAACTACCGCTTCATTCATTAAGCAAGCTTTTCCCAGGCACTTACTCGCAGGCCTTCTGCCTGGTGACCCTGTAAGAATAAGAGCCAGAGGCCTGGCACCTAGACCTTGATCTGCTTCTTACCTTGGACAAGTTTCTCTCCCACTTGAGACCCATTTTACTCACTTGAAACTGAGGGGATTGTGTTTGAGCCGAGGTTCTCAAAATGTGGTCATGGGGCCAGCAGCTTCAGCATCACCTGGGAACTTGTTAGAAATGTAAGTTCTCGGGCCCCACCCCAGAACTGCTGGGGTGGGGTCTTCAATCTGCGTCTTAAGCTGCAAGCTCAAGTTGGAGAACTGTTGCTTTCATCTTTTCACAGTCATCGTTTTATAGTTCACAAGAACTTTCAAAAACATTATCTGCTTGAGCTTCACAACAGCCCCCAAAGAGGTCGTTTTCCCTCTTTACCTAGGGGACAAACGTAATGTGATTTCAGAGTATGGACTTGAGTCTGACAGCTCAGGGCTTATATTTTGGCTTAAAAAAAAAAAAAAACCCTGTCATATTTTGGCTTAACCACCTTCAAACAGTGTCACCTTGAGAAAGTCACCTAACTTCTCTGAGCTTCCGTTTTTCTTCTATAAAATGGGTTGCATGGTAATCCCAGGAGAACCCAGGGCAATGTTTGTGTTAGGTGTCCCACAGTGAGCGGTGTTGACTGGTTGTCACAGTAATTTCGTATCTGAGGCTCAGGAGTTACAGTTTCCTCAGGTGCCCACAGCTCGGTTTTGGTAGCATGGAGCCTCAAACTCAGGTCTTCTGGCTTCCTTAGGGTTTTTGCAAAGACCTCCTTAGCAGGGACAGTTGTCACCAGACAGGTCCTGGGAGGAGTAGTTGGAAGGGAGGGCAGTGCAGCGAAGCCTTTGGAATCTGACGCCTTGGTTCAGATCCTGGGCTCAAAGCTAATCAGCTGCTCAACCTTAAGCTAGTCACTTAACCTCTCTGAGCCCCCATTTCCTCGTGGGAAGTATGACAGGAACGTGTAAATCCATCATAAAGCCACCTCGCAGGGAACCCTGGTGGCACAATGGTTAAGTGCTCTGCTGCTGACCAAAAGGTTGGCAGCTCAAACCCACCAGAAGCTCTGTGGGGAGAAAAGATTACAGCCTAGGAAACCCTATGGGGGCAGTTCTACTCTCTTCTATAGTCGCTATGACTTGGAATTGACTTGAGGGTACAAAAATAATACCACCCCGCAGGAAGTTCTTTGTGACTACAGTGTTGTCTTATCCTAGCCTCTGCTTTCCCTCCACCTCCTCCACCCTGCACCCTGCCTGTCCCTGTCCTGGTAGTTGTTGCACTTACTGCTTAGGGCAGCCCCCATCTCTGCCCGGCTATTGGCAGCATGGTACCAGGTGACCAATAGGCCATCCCGCTGGCCGATCTGGCCCAGGCTCAGCAGATAGTCCAGCATGTCTGCGTCGGGGCGACAGGCCAAGTCTGGCTCACAGCCTGGAATGAAGGTCAAAGGGGATGTTCACAGCACTCCCTGCCCCAGGACCCTGTCTACTCACCCCTGGGCTCCCACTGTGTGCCCAGCACACGCAATAGCAGAGACAGCAAAACCCCAGTGTCATCAGTGCTGCGAGAGAGGGAAATAGAGGGCTCCTGGGCCTTTCTGGGCTAGGGCAGCCAAGAAAGGTGGGAAGTTCAGAGGAGGAAACTTTGAAGAGGAGGTCTGAAGGGTGGGCGTAAACTTGATAGAAAGGGGAACTAGTTTACTCCGGACAGGTAGCAGCGTAAGCAAAGACTTGAGAATAGGAAAGAGCGTGGCTGCTTAAAGGAATGGGCATTGGCCTGGGACAGACGGAATGTAGAAGAATGGAATAGGGTAAGACTGGAGGCTTCTGATCAGGTTGCAAATGGCCTTGAACAACCACAAAGGATTTTGGGCTGTGTGTCAAGGGAGTGTCCCAAGTGAGCAAGGGCTGGAGAGAATAGGCAGGAGACAGAGGGTCTTCATGGAGGGAGGATGCCACTGCAGGGGTCCCAGAGGAGACCCTGAGGCCTGAGGTGATGGGGCAGGGCTGCTGGGGATAGGGTGTTGTTCTGTGCCATTGCATAGATTATAATTCATAGCCACCCTATAGGATAGAGTAGAACTGTCCCATAGGGTTTCCAAAGCTGTAATCTTTACGGAAGCAGACTGCCATACCTTTCTCCCGTGGAGCAGCTGGTGGGTTCAAATCGCTGACCTTTCAATCAGCACTTAACTACCACGCCACCAGGGCTCTTTCGGGGACGGAGCGTAGGGGATAGGAAGGCACAAGGAAGACAGAGGCAGAGCCCTTGAGGCTCGCAGGAGACAGATGAGGGAGGAGGAGGGGTTGAGGTGACTCCCAGGTTCCTGTGTGAGTGGAAGTCCCTTCCCTGAGAGGGTGCAGGCAGGAGGAGGTGTGGGGGAGAGGAAGAAGAGGAAGGCTTCAGCTCTCAGTGTGCGGAGTTTGGGATGCCCACATGAAACCCACAAGAAGGAATATCCTTCTGAGGGCACAGGAGAAGCATGGGCTGAAGCCTGAGATTTGGTGGCCTGTAGGTAACTGCAGCCTGGTGAAGGAGGGGAAAGAGAGCCAACGGGGCTTTCTGCTGGGGCTAAAGTCTTGGTAGGGTTGGGGGATGGGAGAGGAAAAGGAGCTGTGGATGGGGAATGAGTATCGGTGGGGAAGAGGGATGGAAGATTGGGAAGAAGTCTTGGGGGTGTGAGGAAGGAGTGACTCCTACCTGGCTGGGTGCTCTGTTGCAGGGTGAAGCACAGGACCATCCCAATGGTGAACACTAGAGCCACACTGAAACTGCCAACAAGTGCCCACTTGTTCTGTCTACCTGAGCACCCCTGCCTGCAGGCCATGATGCCCGTCTCTGGGGAATGCTCCTCACGGCTCAGGGTCCCCTTGAGGCTCTCTGCAGCTGGGACTGGGTGGGAGACAGGAGCCCCCAGCAGCACTCAATTCTCCCCCCAGGCCTGGCCAGCTCCTGTAGCCTTGGAATGTCCCGGGGTGAAGATGGCTCCTGAGACACCGCCTCCCTCCTTCCTCCTCCTGCCTTCACCCTCACAGGCTCTTAACAGGTCAAGCAGAAAATCTTGCCACCCCCAAGATGACCTTTGAGCACAGTAAGGAGCAGCAGAGAGTGTTGGAGCAAACCCCCCACCTGTCCACTGCTGCCTGGGAGTTAAGGGACCAGGGATCTAGTCCCAGGTTTGCCTGGCTTTGCTGGAGACTTTGAGCAGGTGTCTCCCCCCACTATATAAAAGGACACTGCTGGATTGGATGATCTCTCATATCCTTTCCTCTTTTAACCCCAGGGCTTTTTGCCCTGCCCCTAGGAGTTCCACAGGCCAGGCAAGGGTTGGTGACAAGGACAAATTAGACCTGTCTTGGGGCTTGAATTTTCCTTCCATCCAAGATTGTGGCTGATAGATTATCTTTCTGAGATTGAGGCTGATACGCTGGCAGCTGACCTGGTTCCTTCAGGCCACTGGGGTGGCAAGTCCATCAGGAAGGAAGAGGCTGAGTCACTATCTCCAGCACAGGGTGTCCTGGGGGCCCCAGTGTGGGGTGTTAGTTAGAGTTTGAATGAGCCCAATAATCACCTGTAACATGCACAGGAACTTTGGTTCAAAGTGAAGTCCACAGGTACCTGGTGACTGATCCAATTGGAGGGGTGTGGGGAAGAGTCTAGAATAATGCCAGGTAGGTGGGTGGAGGAGCCAATTGGAAGGAGTGTGGTTCAGGCTCTGTGGAGTTGTGGGGGGCTGTGGGGCACCCCTGAGGAGCTGCCCAGGAGGGAACTGGATACAGAGGTCTGGGACTCAGGAGAAAGATCAGGCCGAAGACAAGGATGTGAACGTCATTTCCCATTTGAGATGAAGAGAGGAGAGGCAGATCTCTGGGGAACATTGACGTTTGAGGAGCCAGGTGGAAGAAAAGGAATCCAAAAAGGAGAGTGAGACTGAACAGATAGGTTGCAATGAGTTGTCCCAGAAGCCAATGTAAGGGTCACTTCAAGCAGGGAGGGGTATCGCTTGGCCTGGAGATGGAGACCATGGTGAGAGTGGTGGTGATATTGGTGCCTATAGTCAGGGTTGGGGTCGGGGGAAGGGGGAGTCTGACTAGAAATTGTCCAGAGGAGATGGGAAGGGAGAGAGGAGAGACTGGAGGTATAACATGGGAGTGACAATGGAGCTGGTGAGGGTCAGAGCAGGAGGAGGTTAAGAAAATGCAATGTTTTCCTACCTCAGGGTGGTATTATTAGATTAGATTATAATATTTCTTCAAAGAGCTTTATTCTGATTGGTTTAGTGATAAATAAGTGCTTATATAAATTAAATAGTCCTAATATTCCCAGGAATGAATGAAAGTGAACTCATTCTAACAAGTGTTTACATTTTGTAGTATGTCCACTTAAAAGTAGTTTCAAAAATCTTTTTAAGTAATTTAGGCTAGATTTGAGTATGCTGGATGTGTTTTGTTAAGAGAAAAAGAGTAATTTTGTCTTAAAGCTAAAAACTGGTTGTTCCAGTATGAAACAAGAAAACCCACTGCCATCGAGTCAATTCCGCCTCATAGTGACCCTACAGGACAGAGTAGAATTGCCCTATAGAGTTTCCAAGGAGCACCTGGCGGATTTGATCTGCGGACCTTTTGGTTAGCAGCTGTAGCGCTTAACCATAAACCACCATGGTTTCCATGAAATGAGGGAAGCATGAAATAAAACCTAGATAAAATACAGAAAGTTAGAAAGATTAAAAGAAGGATGTATAAAAGTTTAGCTAAGATCTGATGGGTTTATCTATAAAACTGTTAAAGAAAAGGTTATGCTAAAGAAGAAAGGCTGAACCGAGAATAGTAAACACAAAATAAAGAGTCTAGGGACTGTTCCCAACAGTTAAAAAAAAAAAACCTCACATTCTCTTCAGTGGTTAGCAGCCAAATGTTTAACCACCAGGGCTCCTCCCAGCAGGGTGGAGATCTTTTAAAGATTAAAAAATAGGGTAAATAAGGTGGACATTGAGGGCTAAAATAAAACAGATATTGTCTTAACACAGTTATCAGAACTGGGTGGATCTGTAACATTAAAGAACCAAATACAAGTCATCCCTAGTGTTGAAAAAAAATTTAAAGCCAAAGGATAAAAACCACTATGAAAATGCACCTGAAATTGGGAAATGTTGAACCAAGATATGGGTTAACCACAGGCAGGCTTTCTGCTCCACCCTACCCAGAGACTTAAGGTCTATGTATATTAATGAGTAAAATGGCCTGGTGGAGAAAAAACTAAAAAAAAAAACCCCAAAAAACCAAACCTACTGCCATCAGGTCAATTCTGACTCATAGTTACCCTTTAGGATGGAGTAGAACTGCCCCATAGGGCTTCCAAGGAGTGGCTCGTGGATTTGAACAGCTGATCTTTTGGTTAGCAGCCAAACTTTCAACAACCACGCTGTCAGTGCTCCGGAGAAGAAACTAGTGATTCTAAAACAAGTTTGTAAAATCTTAAAGAGCCTAAGGCTAGATTGAAAAAATAGGGGCAATGATTGATTTAAAGAAAAAAGTTAAAAACTGAAAAAAATTTAGAATGTTTAAATGAAGTTTATTTAATCAGTAATTATGTTCTGTGGTATATAGGCTTGAAAATAATTTCCAAGACTAAATTGGATTAAGTTTATATACTTTTTGCTTTTATATGTCACAGAAAGGATTTATATTTTGGTCTGTTTATAAACATGCTCTTTTTTTTTTTTTTTAATTTAAATGATCTCAAATATTTATTCTTAGGATCTTCCTCTCTTATATTCTTCTCCTCTCTCTATTTTGCTTCCTTTTTTATTGTACTTTAGATGAAAGTTTACAAAACAAACTAGTTTCTTATTAAACTGTTAGTACACGTATTGTTTTGTGACATTGGTTAACAACCACACAACATGTCAACGCTCTTCCTTCTCAACCTTGGGTTCCCTATTACCACCTTTCCTGTTCCCTTCTGCCTTCTTGTCCTTGCCCCTGGGCTGGTTTTATTTTATGGGCCTGTCCAATTTTTGGGTAAAAGGTGAACCTCAGGAGTGACTTCATTACTGACCAGAAAGGGTGTCTGGAGGCCGTACTCTAAAGGTTTCTGCAGTCTCTGTCAGGTCAGCAAGTCCGGCCTTTCTTTTTGAGTTAGAATTTTGTTCTACATTTTCCTCCAGCTCTGTCTGGGACCCTCTATTGTGATCCCTGTCAGAGCAGTCAGTGGTGGTAGCCAGGCACCACCTAGTTTTGCTGGACTCAGTCTGGTGGAGGCCGTGGTAGATGTGGTTCATTAGTCCTTTGGACTAATCTGTCCCTTATATCTGATTTAGAAAATATTATTGGAATTATTATTCCTTGTCCTTGAGCGTAGAGAATGTGACCCAGCTTGCTAAGCTCACAAGGGCTCACAAGGACATATCAACTGGGCCCTGAGGTATAAAGACAATAGCTAAGATAATCTTGGACAATATCTTTTAGGGAACCTTTCACATAAACCAGAACACAAAACACTTTCCACTCATATCTTTTTCTATCAGCATTTAGTGAACAGAAAATTTGTCGGACCAATGAAGATGCTCCTGACTGTCGGTTACCGAAACCTGCACCAATGATCATTAAGAAAGACAATTCAAAATGTAGGATCACAGTTTCACAATCTGTGAAAAGGTGAAGCTTTCAACGGTTTTGCCCATTTTGTAATGCTAATATATACTGATGACTTTGCAACTTTCTTCGGACTTGGACAGACATGGCTCTGGCATCGTGCTTGTCCATTTTTCCACTTCTGTCTATTCTGTAATATTCTCTGGACTTGGGCAGCAGTGGCTGTGGCAGCACGCTTGTCCGTTTTCCCATTCTTGCTTATTTTGTAACATTTCCTTGGACACGGGCAGGCATTAGCTCTGGTGGCATTTTTGTCTGCTTCTCACTTTTGTCTTTTTTTGAATATATGCTGAATAAAACTTTCTTTTTGCTTTACTAAACTCTGTGATGTTTTTTCCCCCCACAACATATCTAGTTTTCTTCATTCCTCCTTGCTCCAGATGGGCTGAGACCAGTGGACTAACCTAGATGGCCGCTCACAGGCTTTAAAGACCCCAGATGCTACTACCCAAGGTAGAATGTAGAACATTTTCTTTGTAAACTATGTTATGCTAATTGAGCTGGATGTTCCCCAAGGCTGTGGTCCCCACAGCCCTCAGGCCAGCAATTCAGTCCCTCAGGGAGTTTGGATGTGTCTATGGAGCTACGATGACCTTGCCTTGTACAGGTTGTGCTGGCTTCCCCTGTATTGTGTACTGTCTTACCATTCACCAAAGTTAAAAATTACTGCTTATCTATTGTCTATTTAGTGTTCTTCCATTCCCACCCCCTTCTCCCCCTTAGCCATCAAAGATTGTTTCTTTTTGTATGTAAACCCTTTCATGAGTTTTTACAGTAGTGGTCTCATACAATATTTGTCCTTTTGTGGTTGACTTATTTCACTCAGCATAATGCCCTCCAGGTTCATTCACGTTATGAGGCGCTTCACAGATTTCGTCGTTTTTCTTATCGTTGAGTAATACTCCATTGTGTGTATGTACCACAGTTTGCTTATCCATTCATCCGTTGATGGGCATTTGGGTTGTTTCCATCTTTTTGCTATTGTGAACAGTGCTGTAGTGAACTTGGGTGTGCACATGTCTATTCGTGTGATGACTCTTATTTCTCTAGGATATATTCCTAGAAGTGGGATTGCTGCATCATATGGTATTTCTATTTCTACCTGTCTAAGGAAGTGCCATATCGTTTTTCAAAATGGTTGTAATATTTTGCTTGCCCACCAGCAGTGCATAAGAGTTCTGGTCTTCCTGCAATCTCTCCAACATTTGTTATTTCCTATTTCTTTGATTCCTGACAGTAATGCCGGGATGAGATGGTATCTCATTGTGGTTTGGATTTGCATTTCTCTAATGGCTAGTGATCACGAGCATTTCCTCGTGTCTGTTGGTCACTTGAATGTCTTCTTTGGTGAAGTGTTTGTTCTTTCCTTTGCCCATTTTTTAAAAAAAATCATTTTTATTGTGCTTTAAGCGAAAGTTTACAAATCAAGTCAGTCTCTCACATATAAACTTATATACACCTTACTACATACTCCCATTTACTCTCCCCCTAATGAATCAGCCTGCTCCCTCCTTCCAGTCTCTCCTTTCGTGACCATTTTGCCAGTTTCTAACCCTCTCTACCCTCCCATCTCCCCTCCAGACAGGAGATGCCAACACAGTCTCAAGTGTCCACCTGATACAAGTAGCTCACTCCTCATCAGCATCCAGTCCATTCCATGTCTGATGAGTTGTCTTCGGGAATGGCCAACAGAAGGTTTGGGGACCATGACCGCCGGGATTCTTCTAGTCTCAGTCAGATCATTAAGTCTGGTCCTTTTATGAGAATTTGAGGTCTGCATTCCACTTGTTCTCATGCCCCCTTGGGGGTTCTCTGTTGTGCTCCCTGTCAGGGCAGTCATCGGTTGTGGCCGGACACCATCTAGTTCTTCTCTTCTCAAGATGATGTAAGCCTCTAGTTCATGTGGCCCTTTCTGTCTCTTGGGCTCATAATTATCTTGTGACCTTGGTGTTCTTCATTCTCCTTTGATCCAGGTGGGTTGAGACCAATTGATGCACCTTAGGTGGTCGCTTGTTAGCATTTAAGACCCCAGACCAGACGCCACACTTCAGAGTGGGATGCAGAATGTTTTCTTAATAGAATTTATTTTGCCAGTTGACTTAGATGTCCCCTGAAGCCATAGTCCTCAAACCCCCGCCCTTGCTCCACTGACCTTCGAAGCATTCAGTTTATCCAGGAAACTTCTTTGCTTTTGGTCCAATCCAGTTGAGCTGACCTTCCCTGTATTGAGTATTGTCCTTCCCTTCACCTAAAGTAGTTCTTATCTACGATCTAATCAGTAAATAACCCTCTCTCACCCTCCATCCCTCCCCCCTCTCATAACCACAAAAGAATGTGTTCTTCTCAGTTTATACTATTTCTCAAGATCTTATAATAGTGGTCTTATACAATATTTCTCCTTTTGCTTCTGACTAATTTCACTCAGCATAATGCCTTCCAGGTTCCTCCACGTTATGAAATGTTTCACAGATTCATCACTGTTCTTTATTGATGCATAGTATTCCATCGTGTGACTATACCATAATTTATTTATCCATTCATCCATTGATGGACACCTTGGTTGCTTCCATCTTTTTGCTATTGTAAACAGTGCTGCAATAAACATGGGTGTGGATATATCTGTTCATGTAAAGGCTCTTATTTCTCTCGGATATATTCCGAGGAGTGGGATTTCTGGGTTGTATGGTGGTTCTATTTCTAACTTTTTAAGGAAACACCAGATAGATTTCCAAAGTGATTGTACCATTTTACATTCCCACCGGCAGTGTATAAGAGTTCCAATCTCTCCGCAGCCTCTCCAACGTTTATTATTTTGTGTTTTTTGGATTAATGCCAGCCTTGTTGGAGTGAGATGGAATCTCACCATAGTTTTAATTTGCATTTCTCTAATCCCTTGCCCATTTTTTAAATTGGATTATTTGCCTTTTTGTTGTAGAGGTGTTGGATTTTCTTGTAGATTTTAGAGATTTGGCCTTTGTCTGATTTGTAATAGCCAATTTTTTTTTTCCCAGTCTGTAGGTTCTCTCTTTAATCTTTTGGTGAACTCTTTTGATGAGCATAAGTGTTTAATTTTTAGAAGATTCAGTTAGTTTATCTTCTGGAGTTTTCGTGTCGTTGGTTGTGGTTTGTATCCTGTTAATGCTGTGTATTAGGGCCTCTACTGTTGATCCCATTTTTTCTTCTATGAACTTCATAGTTTTTGGCTTTATATTTAGGTCTTTGGTCCTTTTTTGAATTAGTTTTTGTGTGTGGTGTGAGGTATGGGTCCTGTTTCCTTTTTTTGCAGATAGACATCCAGTTTTGCCAATACCATTTCTTAGAAAGAATGTCTTTTCCCCATTTGATGGACTTTGGGCCCTTGTTGAAGATGAGGTGACCATAGATGGATAGATTTACATCTAGGTTCTCAATTCTGTTCCATTGGTCAATGTATCTGTCATCATACCAGTACCAGGCTTAAACATGTTCATTTTTGCCACTTTAAAAAGTTGTACCATAAGAGACACGTGATCAAGACAAAGAGCTAAAAGATTCCTCATTTTAAAGTTTTATCTGTCATGGCTAAAGTTTGATAGGTTAATTTATGAGGGTTTTACAGAGTTTTGGCATCAGAGTACGTAAAAAATTGGGTTTCTCACTGTTAAAATGAAAATTTTTCTTTAATTACTGGATTGAAGGGTGTGATGGTTAAGATTGCGTGTCATCTTGGCTAGGCCATGATTCTCAGTGTTTTGGCAGTCATATAATGTTGGGATCACGTTCCTGTTGAGATTTGATACGTGATCACCCACATGATGGGATCTGCTGTCAGTTAGCACTGGCGGGGGTGGGGCCCATGGCAGCTCACCACCCCCCTCAGCCTTCATCTCTCCGTTCTTCACTGCTCTTCGTTCTCTCCTTCCTGGGTTTATTTTGCTTGTTCTGGATCCTACAGCTGACTTCTGTTCTTCTGACCTCTGGTTCTTGGGACTTGAGCTAGCAGCTTATCTCTGGTCTTGTCTGCCAATCTTGGGATTCATCGATTTTCACAGCCTGTGAGCAACAGCGATGCTCTCTGGCCTGCCAATCTTGGGTTCGCCAGCCCCTGTGGCTATGTGCATCAGGAGAAGCCTCTTTTCTGACCCTCGGACTTGGGACGTTATAGCTTCTACAACTGCATGAGCCATTTCTTTGATACAAATCTCTTTCTATATGTATATTTATACTCTTTATTTGTTTGCTTCTCTAGAGAACCCATCTTAAGACTAAGGGTTAGCTTTATTTTCTGTGTAATCTGCCTGTTGTTATGTGCCTTTAAGTTGTTTCCAACTTACAGCGACCCTATGTACAACAGAATGAAACACTGTCCAGTCCTGCACCATCCTCACAATTGTGGCTGTGTTTCAGCCCGTTGTTGCAGCCACTGTGTCAATCCATCTCATTGAGAGTATCCTTCTTTGTGCTGACCTTCTTCTTTACCAAGCATGATGTCCTTCTCCAGGGATTGGTCCCTCCTGATAGCATGTCTAGAGTATATGAGACAAAGTCTCACTATCATTGCTTCTAAGGAGCATTCTGGCTGTATTTCTTCCAAGACAGATTTGTTCATTCTTCTAATCTGCCTGTTGTTGTTGTTAGGTGCCATCGAATTGGTTCCAACTCATAGCGACCCTATGGACGACAGAATGAAACACTGCCCGGTCCTGCACCATCGTCACAATCATTGTTATGCTTGAGCCCATTGTAGCAGTCACTGTGTCAATTCATCTCCTTGAGGGTTTTCCTCTTTTTCACTGACCTTCTACTTTACTGCCCCCACATGTCTGTCAGTTTGTCGTACTGTGGGTGTCTGTATGTTGTTCTGATGTTGGAAGCTGTTGTTGTTAGGTACCATCCAGCTGGTTCCGAATCATAGAGATCCTGTGTACAACAGAATGAAACACTGCCAGGTCCTGCGCCATCCTAACAATCACTGTTATACTAAAGCCCATTGTTGCGGCCATGGTGTCAATCCATCTTATTGAAGGTCTTCTTATTTTTCGATGACCCTCTACTTTACCAAGCATGATGTCCTCTCTAGGAACTGATCCTTCCTGACAACATGTCCAAAGTAAGTGACATGTAATCTCCCCATCCTCACTTCTAAGGAGCATTCTGGTTTTACTTCTTCCAAGACAGATTTTGTTCTTTTTTTGGTAGTCCATGGTATACTCCATATTCTTCTCCAACACCACAATTAGAAGGCATCAATTCTTCTTTTGTTTTCTTTATTCATTGTCTAATTTTCACATGCATACGAGGCGATTAAAAACACCATGGCTTGGGTCAGTTGTACTTTAGTCTTCCAGGTGACATCTTTGCATTTCAACACTTTAAAGAGGTCTTTTGCAGCAGATTTGCCCAATGCGGTATGTCTTTTAATTTCTTGACTGCTGCTTCTATGGGTGTTGATTGTGGATCGAAGTAAAATGAAATCCTTGACAACTTCAATTTTTTCCCCATTTATCATGATGTTGCTGATTGGTCCAGTTGTGAGGATTTTTGTTTTCTTTATGTTGAGGTGTAATTCATATTGAAGGCTGTGATTTTGATTATCAGTAAGTGCTTCAAGTTCTCTTCACTTTCAGCAAGCAAGTTTGTGTCATCTGCATAATGCAGGTTGTTAATGAGTCTTCCTCCAATCCTGATGCACCATTCTTCTTCATATAATCCAGCTTTTGGATTATTTGTCTTGTGTCTGATTGCCACCGTTAACAACCATCTCCTTTGCCATAAGACCAGAAGAAATGAATGGTGCCTGGCTACCATTATTGAATGTTTTGATCAAAGATTCTATAGCAGAATCCTGATCAAAAGGAGGAAACTGAGAAACAGAGTTTAATTCCCCTGGAGTCCAGATTTCTGGGTTCCATGGCTATTGAGGTGACCTACCCAAGCCATTGCTCTGGGGTGATCTTTTTAAACCTCGAGCCTTGAGAAAACAGTTTGCTAAAGTCACCATTAAGTCAAACAATTATTTAAGACTGTTTTTGTCTTGGGAAACCCTGGTGGCGTAATGGTTAAGAGCTACAGCTGCTAACCAAAAGGTTGGCAGTTTGAATCCACCAGGCACTTCTTGGAAACCATATGGGGCAGTTCTACTCTGTCCTATGGGGTCACTATGAGTCGGAATCGACTCGACATCACAACAGGTTTGTTCTGGCTTTTTTTTGTGTGTTTTTTTTTGTCTTAGGTCTTGTGTTTTTAAAAAATATTTTGTTATGTTTTTGGTGAAAGTTTACACAGCAAATCAGGTTCCCAGTTAACTATTTCTGTATATATTGTTCAGTGACATTGATTACATATTTCACGATGTGCCATCATTCTCATTATTTCCATTCTGGTTGTTCTGTTTCCATTAATCTAGCTTCCCTGTCCCCCCACCCCCCACCTTCTCGTCTTTGCTTTAGGGTAATGTTGACCAGCCGGACTCATGCAGATGATTTCTTAAAAAAGCTCAGTACTCACTGGTGATATTGTTTATTTTATGATCCAATCTGTTATTTAGCTGAAAGATGACCTCCAGGAGTGTATTTAATTATAAGTTTAAAGAGTATCTCAGGGTGACAGTCTTGGACAATCCTCCAGTCTCTACTGGTATTGTGCTCTTTTGAAGAATTATCTATGTGCAGTCAGTTTCAAGAAACAGAAACTCCAAGGTCAGACTAGAAGCTTTGTTTTAGTGTAAGTTGTTATTATGAAAACACTGTCTGGTCCCGTTTCTATGGCAATGTTGATATGACAGGGTATAAGAATCTTTGGAAGTTCTCTAATCTTTGGACTATTCTTGACTCCCTTGTCAAAATGTTACCCCAATTTGTGAATCATATATTAAATAAACTTCAATCAATTTCTAATATTGGTTTAATATGATTTTTCTTTTAGCATTGTACATTCAGGAAACTTGAGGCTATGACAGGCCACCCAGAGGTGGAGTGGGCCCTGGAACCCTAGGATTCTCAGTTTCTCAGAGAAGGGAGGTTCTTTTCTGCCTGGGCCTCCAGCTCACTCTTCAAATAAACTCAATGAAACATTTCTGAGTGGTGGCTCTGGGCCATATCCCAGCTGGATGCCGGGGCTGCAGGCACAAATGGCATAGGGTCTTTACTACCAGGGGTCTTCAGCCTCTCACATCCTCAAGTAGACAGCGTGTGAATGTAGGGGGGCCACAGGCAGGCAGGAAAATGTTTTGCCAGTCTTCTTTCCAAGTTTTTTTTTTTCTTTCCTAGGGGGCTGCCCTCCCAGGCCACCCATCCGGACCTCAGAATCCAAACAGTACTGAAGCCTCACCCAAGTCTCTTCAATAGTAAAACGTGGAAGGGTGTGTTGGCTGGGATATTATGACAGCCACAAAAAAGTAACTGAGAATGACAGAAACCACAGCTCAGAATAAAAGCCCCATACTGTTTACATTGCATTAGGCAAATCTACTGCAAAAGACTTCTTTCAAGTGTTAAAAAGCAAAGATGTCTCTTTAAGGACTAGGGTGTGCCTGACCTAAGCCATGGTGTTTTCAGTTGCCTCATATGCATGTGAAAGCTGGACAGTAAATAAGGAAGAATGAAGAAGAATTAATGCCTTTGAATTATGGTGTTGGCAAAGAAAATTGAATATACCATGAACTGCCAGAAGAAGGAACAAATCTGTCTTAGAAGAAGTACAGCCAGAATGCTCGTTAGAAGCAAGGATGGCAAGACTTCACCTCAGATACTTTGGACATGTTATCAGGAGGAACCAGTCCCTCATACTTGGTAAAAGAGAGGGTCAGCACAAAAGAGGAAAACCCTCAAAGAGATAGACTGATATGGTGGCTGCAACAATGTGCTTAAGCTTAACAACGACTCTGAGAATGGCGTAGGACAGGGTAGTGTTTCATTGTGCTGTACATAGGGTCACCATGAGTCAGAATCAACTGGGCAGCACGTAACAACAACAATGTTTACAGTTAAAGTATAAAGGATCAACAAAAAACCCATTGTCATGGATTGAATTATGTCTTCCAAAAATGTGTATGTCAGCTTGGTTAGCCATGATTCCCAGTGTTGTGTGGTTGTCCTCCCTTTTGTGATTGTGATTTTATGTCAAAGAGGACTAGGGTGGAATTATAACACCCTTACCCAGGTCACATTCCTGATCCAATATAAAGGGAATTTCCCTGGGATGTGGCCTGCACCACCTTTTACCTCTTAAGAGATAAAAAGGAAAGGGAGGCAAGCAGAGTTGAGGACCTCATACCACCAAGAAAGCAGTACTGGGGGCAGAGCACGTCCTTTTGACCTGGGGTCCCTGTGCCTGAGAAGCTCCTTGGCCAGGGGAAGATTGATGACAAGCAATCTTCCTCCAGGGCCGACAGAGAAGGCCATCACCTGGAGCTGACACCCTGAATTTGGAAATAAATTTTTCTTTGTTAAAGCCATCCACTTGTGGTACTTCTGTTGTGGCAGCACTAGATGACTAAGACAGCCTATACAACCTACCACCATAATTACAAATTGTGGTTCCGGTATGGACCTCTCGCCCTCTCTTCTAAGAATTAGGGACGTGATTAGTCTGTCCTGGTCTGGTTTCCGCTTTTTCCTGCTTCCATTAATAATAACAATAATAAAATGCATTATTTATTGAATTCCTGTGACATGTTGCACCATCTTTGCTTCATTTACTCCTCACAACAACACCGCCAAATAGGTCTTACGTCCCCATGTTTCAGATGAAGGAATCGAGGCTCACAGAGGTTGAGGTTTGTCTGAAGTCACTGGCTTATAACTGTCAGCATCAGGTTGAAACACAGGAGGAGCCGACTCCAAGCCTAGGCTACCTGATTTTATAGCATCTGCTGGTACCTTCTTGTTCAGACCCGTTTACAATGGGATGGTCACCTTTTTGGGTTACCGTATTTAACACCAATGCTGGACAGCTCTCTTTTGGAAAGAAAAGTCTGAGATCTGCCTTTTCCCGAGCCTTAGTTCTTACAGTCATGAGGGTTCTCCATGCACAACCTGCCCCCGTTTTGTAATTGTTTGTCTATTTAGTCCTCTTGACACTGTATGAGGGAGGCATCTTTACCGCCACTTTTCAGATAAGGGAGAGGGTCAGTTAGCGCAGGGCTGGAAGAGAAGAACCCTGGGAGAAATGCCAGGCGATCTTTGAGACACTGTGCTTCGCTGCCTCTTGCTCTGAGGACTCTGCAGGGTGTGTCCTGAGGGAAGTGGGACTTTACCCAGCTGTGGTTGGAGAAGCAGCTCTGGGATCACCCCAAGCTGCAAAGACTACCTGCACTGCCTGGGACACTTTTGGTGAGACATAAATAACTAAGTTACTGAGCACCACCTTGTGCCAGGTACCACCGTCCCCTGAAATGCTGTGGGAGAGGAGAAACCAGGGATGCCAGGGGCATGTCAGGCATGGAATGGCCATTTAGAGAGCTGGTACTATAGGAGGGATGGGGTTGGGTCCACAGCCTGTCCACAGGGAGCTTACGGCCTGTAAGGATGTCAGACCTGGAAAGAGGCCATGGCAGGGACCCATGGGGGGCATGCCGGAGACAGGAGACACAGGAGATTAGGAACTCAGAGGAGGAACCCCTACCCTCCTGCTTGAGCAGGAGACTTTCAGAGAAGGGATGGCCCAGACTGACTTGGGAACCTTGAGGGATGAGGACCAGGGAAGGACATTGCAGACAAAGAGAGTAGTGTGTGCAAAGGCATGTGGGAAAAGGGCTTGTCTGGTGGGTACGAGAGTGCCATGTGATTGGAGCACCAGCTGGGAAATGGAGGATGGTCGGGAGATAAGGTTGGGGAGGCAAGCAGGACTGGGCCACCCTAATAAAGAGCTTGGCTTCATCTTGGAGAGGGTGGGGCTCCCTCACTTACAGGCTAAGCAGGAGAGCAGCAGGGTCAGCTTTACATTTTGGAAGGTAATTCTGGAAGCTGGTATTGAGGAATGCTGGAGAAATCCAGACAGCCTGAGGCTGTCTTGTTTTAGCAGTGCCCACCCCCTGCACCCCCACGGAACCACATGACTTCCCACACTATACTGCTCAGAACATCCAAAGGGCCCTCCGATATTGAGCCCCAGGTTTGCTACCCAATGACATACTGTAGCAGAGAAGAAACCAATGGTTGTCAGGGGCTCCAGCATCTCCACAGTGAAAAAAAAACTTGTTGCTTTCGAGTCCATTCCAACTCCTAGCGAACCTATAGGGCAGGGTTTCCAAGGAGCTGCTGGTGGATTCGAACTGCTGATCTTTTGGTTAGCAGCTGAACTTTTAACCATGGTACCTCTTCAGAGCTGGCTCTGCAGGCAGAGTGGTTCTGAGGAGGTTTGGCGGCGGGGCGGGGGGGGGGGCGGTGCACACTGGGCCCTAAGGGGCTCCTCCAGCTTCTGTGAGGCAGTATCTACTCACCCCCGGAAGCCCATCACAGTGTGAGGTGTGGCTTCGAATTACTTAAGCTAAGAAAACTGATTGATTGTTTTCCCGAATCCAGCTTGAGAACATTTGCCGTGCACTCGCTGGGGCCTCCTGAGCCCTGGGAACCCAGGAGAATCCAGTATGCATTCTGCTCTTGAGACACAAAATCCAGTACAGTGCTAAGGCTGTGAGCAGAAAGGAGGCCACTGGCCAAGGCAAGTCTGGGAGGCTTCCTGGGGGAGGTGGCATTTGGCCTGGACCTTGAAGGATGGGTAGGATCTCTTAGGGAGAAAATAAAAGCTTACGGTTTTTTTTTTCCTTATAAACATGGTACAAAGAAGATGTTGGAAAATTCAGAAAGATGAAAAGAAGAATTTATAATTATTTTAAAATAAACGATTCACCAACCAGATATAATTTGAGGCCAGGCATAAATAAAAACGAAGTCCTGATACGCTATACAACATGAGTAAACTTTGAAAACATTATGCTCAGTGAAATGAATCAGACACAAAAGAACAAATATTATATGATCCCATGTCTATGAAATAGCTAACTAGTTGCTGTCAAGTTGATTCTGACTCATGGGAATCCCATGTGTGTCACAGTAAAACTGTGCTCCGTAGGGTTTTCAATGACTGATTTTTTGGAAGTAGGTCATCAGGCCTTTCTTCTGAGGAGACCCTGGGTGAACTTGAATGGCCAACCTTTGGTTAGCAGGTAAGCACAGTAACTATTTGTATCATCCAGGGACTCCATGAAATGTCTAAAATAGTCAAGTGCATAGAGACACACGTGTTTATTAGTGGTTACCAAGGGCTGCAATGGGGAGCTACTGGCAAAAAAAAAAAAAAGAGTGAGTGAGGATTGCTGGGAGAAGAAGGAAGTTTGAGGGGAGGATTTTTAGGAGAAACAGGAAATTTGGCCACCGTGTAGGCCATGGGGAAGAAGCAAGTAGAGAAAGAATTATCGACAACAGAGGCCGTTGGAGAAGCAGGAGGGAGGGGAGGTGCAGACAAGCGAGGTGGAACGAAGAGAGGGTGGGGACAGAAAAGGTGAGACCTGAGGTGAACCGGAGGGAATTCCAGAGAGTGTAGGTCAGCCGAGTCAGCTGCTAACAGCGAGGCCACTGCCAAGCGCTGACAGGCCAGAGCAGTGGCGACTGATCAGGGAATGAGGCTGATTTCTGGGTAGCATATCTAAGAACGAATGCTATGAGGAACATAAGAATACCTTGAGATTTATTGACCTGGGTAAGCAGGAATACAGCTTAATGGACATTTCCACCACCATTTTGTAAATAGAGGCCTATGACGTTTTTCTCTCTAGTCACTGGTAATCTTAATTAGCTTTGGTTATTGCTCGTTGTTAGAAAGAATTTCTTTAGATAAACAGCGGCAGAGTCCTCATTTCTTTATCTCGGCATCGCATGTTTCCTGGTCTCCTGGCCGGGCTCTCATCCTTGTGCTGATCAACAATGTTATCTGTACCTGGGTGAGGAGGCAGGGTGATGTAGGGAAAAGGTCAAGGACTTGAAAGCACAGGCAGGAGTCCTAGCTCGTGACCTTAGGCCAGTGTCATTTCCTTTATGGGTCTCAGTTTCCTCATTATTAATGTGGTATTTGACCAACACAGGTGGGGATCTGATCTAGACCAACACCCCCTCCCAGTTGTTCGGACTCGTGGTGACCCCGTGGGAGTCAGAGGAGAATTGTTCTCCACAGGGTTTTCAATGGCTGTGAACTTTCAATGGTTGCGACCTTTCAGGGAAGCCCTGGTGGCATAGTGGTTAAAAGCTATGGCTGCTAACCAAAAAGTTGGCAGTTTGAATCCACCAGGTGCTCCTTGGAAACCCTATGGGACAGTTCTAGTCTGTTCTGCAGGGTCACTATGAGTGGGAATCGACTCAATAGCAACGGTTTTTTTTTGTGTGTGTGTGTGTGACCTTTTAGAAGCAAATCACCAGGCCTTTCTTCTGAGGAGCTTCTGAGTGGACTGGAACTGCCAACCTTTCAGTTAGTAGTTGAGTACTTAAGCATTTGTCCACCCAGGGACTCCCCACCCTCACCTTGATTGCTTTGGAGAAGGACACAAGCTGGCAGGGGAAAACAGCTGTTATTAAGTACCTTCCCTGTGCCAGACACAGTTCTTGATCCATCTACACACCTCACAGCAGTCCTGTGAGGTCGGAGTGATTATCGATATTTTGCACATGAAGATGAGGCCTAGAGAGGCACTGCAGGGTGCCCAAGTTCACATAGCTAGTGACGGACCCCTGTCCAACACACCATGAAGCTAACAGGATAGCCGGGATCCAAAAAGATCCTGGAGACAGAATCCAGCAAGATGGCATTTAACAGATGTAAGGTGAGTCTAGAGGAAGGGCTGACGCTGAGTGCCTACTATGTGCCAGGAGGGCCCTGGAGTGCTACAGTGACAGGCTAGTGTGGAGCTGATGTGGGCAGCAGAGGAGAGTGAGGAAGACTTAGGGATGGTGCGGCCTCTGAGTTCAACACCAGCCACTTGGCTCATTCCTCCTGCAGGAAGCCTTCCCTCACTGCCAGTTCTGGCCTGAGGCCACCTTTGCTGTCCCACAGCCAGAGCTTGCCTCCATCAGAGCCCATGTCGTGCCATTTGAGCATTTGTCTGAGCCCCATCCTCACTCAGACTGTGAGAATCTTTACAGCAGGACAAGTGCTTCGTTTGTTCAACCAACACTGGCTGTATGCCTACTGTGTGCCGGGCACTGTGAGGTGCTGAGGATGCTGCAGGGGCTGTAGCCGATAAAATCCCTGCCTTCAGGAAGCTTCCACTCTAATGGGGTGAGACAATCAGTAATACACAAGTCAACTATACCAGCAGTTGCTATCAAATCAGTTTCAACTCATGGTGACCTCCTATGTTTCAGAGTAGAACTGTGCTCCATAGGGTTTTGAAGGCTGTAACCTTTTAGAAGCAGATCCCCAGGCCTTTCCTCCGAAGTTCCTCTGGGTGGGTTCAAACCACCAACCTTTCAGTCAGTAGCCCAGGTTAATCATTTGTACCACCCAGGGACACCCAAATCAACTAAAGCATATCTCAGAGAGCCTGAAGGCAAATAAGGCAGGGAGGGACTAGAAAGTGCCAGGTGGGGATGATGTCACTGTTTTACACAGGTGGTCAAGGAAGAGCTCATCAAGGAGATACTTGAGCAAAGTCTGAAGGGGTGAGGCAGTGAGATATGCAGGTGTCTGGGGAAAGAGTCCAGACAAAGGAACATCAAATGCAGATGCCCTGAGGAGGAAGCTTGCTTGGCTGGTTCAAGCAACAGCTGAGGAGGTCTGTGAGGTGGGAGGGGAGTGAGGGAGGACAAGAGGTCAGAGCAGCTGGGGCAGATCCTGTGGCTTTGTAGACCATCATGAAGACTTCGGCTTCGACTGGAATGATATGGGAACCTCCAGTGAGAAGAAAGCCACGGGAGGTTTTTGTGTGGAAAAATGATGTGCTTGGGTTACTCTGGTGGCTCTGGGAGGATCTGCAGAGCAGTGGCTGGTAATAGGTCAGACACTACTGCACTCTTCCAGGGAGATGGATGGCGGGAGCAATGCAGCCTCTGAGAAGGGGTCAGAACCTGGTAGTGCCAACAGGCATTGTTGGTGGATCGGGTGTGGGATGTGAGAGTCAGCAATGACTCCCAATGTTTTGGACAATTTTTTTATTTATAAGAGTAAAAAACACACTATCTGCAGGTGAGATGCAAAGACCAAGAATCAACACAATAAACATCTAATTACGTGTGCGCCCCTAACATTCCGATCCTTGACCAACTATTATCCATCATCCTGGCCTTGGCCCCAAACTTGACGGGCAAGTTCCTTTCTAATTCATCCTGAATCCTTATCGGGGCCTCTGATCAACCCAGGCTGGTAAGGGGTGGCGGGATGGAATACTAGACTCAGGAATCCAATGCCCATTTGTGGTCAAGGCCCCTGCTGTAGATGAAGGCTTCTGCTTAATCAGCGATTTTCCATGGAGGCTTCCTTTCTCACCAGGCAGAAATAAACCTCACAAGTCTCTGCTATTTCTCCCTAGTCCCTGGGTGGTGCAAACTGTTAATGCCTCAGCTGCTACCCGAAATGTTGGCAGTTTGAATCCACCCAGAGAATCCTCGGAAGAATGTTCTGCCGATCTACTTCCGAAAAACCAGCCATTGAAAACTCTCTTGGAGCACAGTTCTGCTCGGACAGACACGGGGTAGTAGTGAGGGAGAAGTCACTCTACGGCAGCTGGTCACTGGTTTTCTGCCCAGTGCTTTTATCCACAGCTGTTGTAATTGTTAGTTGCTTACGAATTGAGTCTGACTCATGGCAACCTTATGTATAACAGAAAGAAATGTTACCAGTCCTGCGCCATCTTCAAGACAGCTGGTCTGTTTGAGTCCATTGTTGAGGCTATGTGTCAATCTCAGTGAGGATTTCCTTCGTTTAAAGAAAAAAAAATTTTTTTTATTGTGCTTTATGTAAAAGTTTACAGAGCAAATTCATTTCCCGTTCAATAGTTTGTACGTAAAGTGCTCCATGACATTGGTTGCATTCCCCTCAATGTGTCTACACTCTTCCCATTTGTGCCCTTGTCTCCCCATTTCCTTTCGTCCAGATTTTCTACCCCTTCCTACCTTCTCATCTTCAGATTTGGGTAGATGTTGTCCTTTTGATCTCGTACAGTTGATTTTTCTAAGGAACAGATTCGTCTCAGGTGGTCTCTGGGAATGGGTTCAGTTCCAGGTAAGAAGGGTTTCTTAGGGTCATAGTCTTGGAAGTCCCTCCAGTCTCTGTCAGACCAGTAAGCCTGGGCTTTTTTTTGTGAATTTGACTTTTTGTTCTACACTTTTCTCCTGCTCTGTCTGGGACCCTCTGTTGTGATCACAATCAGAGCAGTTGGTAGTGGGGGCCAGGAACCAGCTAGTTCTTCTGGTCTTGGGGTAGTGTAGTCTTTCGAACTAACTGCTCCCTTGAGTCTTTGGTTTTCTTCACTCTCCTTGGCTCCCGATGGGAAGAGACCAATAGTTGTATCTAAGATGGCCGCTCATAAACTTTTGAGACCCCAGATGCTACTAACCAAAGTACAATGCAGGACATTGTCTTTATGAACTATGTTGTGCCAATTTATGTAGATGTCTCCCGAGTCTGTGATTCTTTGCCTTCAAGCCTAGGAATTTCATCCTGCAAGGTGTTTGGTTACGTCTAAGAAGTTTCCACGACTGCGCCCCTTGTGTGCTCTATTGTCTATATTAATATACATATTAACATACATACAGCACCTACAATTACGTATGTGGGAATACCTACAACCAAACGTATCTGCAGGTGGTTTTGATCCTTTATGCCCTCCCACAGCTCTTTAGTATACCTATCTACCTATGTATCCATTTGTAGATCATTGTTTGTTAATACTATTGTTACAGGATTGTCTAAGTTACAGTATTTACCGTAGTTGCCCTTTATTCTTGCATTCCTCTCAGTGTCTTCCTTTGCCTTAGTCATGTTGTGCTGACTTCCTCCATATTGTGTATTGCCTTCCCCTTCACCAAGATTAACACGTGTCTTCTACCTAGTTAGTAATTCTCCTTCCCTCCCACTCCCATCCCTGGTAAACTGAACAATTTAAAGAATGGATTTGCCTTCAGCTGAAAAGAAGAAAATGAGAGGAGCAGCTTGTGGCGGAAGGCAGACCAGAAGCTCTATTTGGAACATTTAACTTTGTGTTGACTTTCTGCTATCCAAGTGAGATGTGAAGGAGCTAAGAGGATATGTGAGTTGAGTTGAGGGGAGAGGGCTGGGCTGGAGGAATATCCTCAGTGAAATGATGCCACTAAATTCCAGATGATTCCCAGGGAGTGACTTTATCTCTGAGTCCCAGTGCCCAAAATAGGGCCCAGCAAGGACTAGGGGCCCAACGAATACTTGAGGAGTGAATGAAAATGTGACTGGCATTGCCATTGAAAAGGTCCCTGGGCGGTGCAAATGGTTCACATTCAACTACTAACCTAAATGTTGGCTGTTTGAACCCACCCAGCAGCACCATGGAAGAAAGGCCTCGTGGTCTGCTTCCATAAAGATTACAGCCAAGAAAACCCTATGGAGCAGCTTTACTCTGTTGTCACATGGGGTTGCTGTGAGTTGGAATCAACTTGATGGCAACTGTTTTTTTTTTTTTAATTTCTATTGAAAAAGAAATGGAGACAATTCAGAAAAGGAGGGTGAGAATGATCGCACAACTAGAAGAATGTAATCAATTCCACCGAGCTGCACATGTAGAAACCGAACTGGTGTACAATTTGCTGTATCTATTCTCAACAACAGCAAAACAAATGAAATTAAAAAGAAAAAAAGAAACAGAGGCCCTGAAGGAGAGAGCAATAGTTTCTGTCTGCCACCTGCCTTCCTGTGATCAGCGCCAGGTGCCACTCAGAGACCAACTGAAGGTACCCCAGGAAAGAGGGGTTTAGAGGGGTGTCCAGGAGATAGCTATCCAGAAAGATGCAGTGACTCGCCCAGGGAAGGAGCTGAGCTTTGATCAGAGATTGGTTTCAGTCCAAAGCTCTTTGCACACATTACCCACAGCACTTCTTCCCAGGTTTGCTGCCCACCAAACCCTGGGATGTTCCTCGGAACTAGCCTATCTCCTCAAGATAAACGGAGGCATAAGGTCATTTGGTGAGAGGCTTTTATGGGAAGCCTTGAATGCCAGGCAAAGAAATTGGGCAGGCGCAGGGGCCTCATTGGCTGGAGGAATTCTGGGTCATGGTGACCTCATAAAGATCATAACACAAGCCTAGGCTAGGGGAGCCTAGGTCAGCTGGGGGTAGCTCTGGGAAAGTACAAGGGGTGGGGGCAGCCTCAGTGACCACCTTCGCCCCACCCCCCCGGGTAAAAGTCTCTCTCCTCTGGCTGTAATTCCACAGTTAGAACTTCATACCCTTGGCTTAAAGCTGAATTTTCTGTTACCATGTGGATGCTCCAGGTGGAGGTAACACATTGAACTTTATATCAGCAGCTTAAGGCTCAGAAAGAGTTTATGCTATAGGTCCTGAGAAGGTGCGAGTGGGAGTGGCGAGAGGTGAAGAGTTGAGGAGGGAAGAGTGAGAAGACACAGGGAGAGAATATCACAGACTGGGGAAAAGAGAAAGCAGAGAATCTGGAAGCCAGGCTTTGTCTCTTTTTTAAGAGACTCGTTGCCATCGAGTCTTTTTACCCTGCCCTCACCCAGGGAGAAGAAGGAATGGCAGGGGTGAACATTTGTTGAGGGCCTACTGTGGGCTAGAACATATGATCATCACTTTATATGCATTATTTTATACTCTTCTGTATAATAATCTTGGGTATTGAGTATTAAGATGGAAGCTCAGAGTGGGAATGCCACCTGCACTGTTTTAAATCACTGGTGACACAGAGTGGGTTTTGAATTTAGGTTTGTCTGACCCCAAAGTCCTGGAGTTTTGCATTATACCTGGGCATCAGGAGAGTTGCATTGTTTTTATTGGACTTTTCCTCTAGACTAGGGGCCTAAGAGTGGCAGAGAGAATAGAGAGTAAGAAATGGGAAGACATGGCTCCACTGAGTGATTCGTGCTTTGGGAACCTCTGTGGTATTGTGGGGAAAGATATAAATTGAGAGAAGCTAGGTTTGAGTTCTGCCTCTGCCATTTATTGAGAACTTTGCAAAAATGCCTTTAGCTCCCTGAACAGTCTGAATTAACTTCTCAGTAAATGAGGATGATGATACCTCCTTTGAAGAGTTGTCATTTGTTCATTCATTCTCTCACTTCATGTGTTCTGAGCCTACCCTGTGTGTCAGGCACTGTGATATGTGTTGGGAAAACAAGGGTAACAAGATAGCCAGACACTCACCAAGCTCACTTTCTAAGATAGAGACAGACAAGTAGGTAATCCTGGTACAGGGTGATCACACAAGGGGGGGTGCCTCACCCACATTTAGGGGATCTGGGAAGACTTCTGGAAGAAGGGACATTTAAGTTGGTGTCTGAAGTGTGAGCCAGGAGTAGTGATTGTAGTTTAGGAGGGTGGTCTTGGGGAAGTTACGTAAAGAGGAAGAGTGTTTGCAAAGGCCCCAAGGCAAGAGGGAGGCCAACACATTTGAGGCACTGGCAGAAGTTGAGAGTATGGGTGTGCAAGGTTAGGGAAAAAGATGGCAGTAAGCTGGGGAGGTGGGGAGGTGGAAGGGCCAGGCCTGCAGGTTGAAGACCCTGTGAAAGAAACAAAAACATCAGCCTGTAGATCAGGGTGTCTCCACCATGGCCTGCCCACCAGCTTTGTGATAAAATGCTTTATAAAAGGTTGATTCATAGCCCCCTTCAGAGCTACAAAGTGAAGTCTCTGAGGGTGAGGCCTGGGAATCGATCTTAAAAATATAAGCCCCACCTCCATTCCACAATCCGAGAACCCAAGAGAAGCCACAGAGTTGTTACAAGTGGGGAATGCATGGTTGGATTTGCTTGCATTTTTTCTTTCATCTGAGAATGTCTTTATTTCCCCTTCATTGCTGAAGGATAGCATCATTGGGTATAGAATTTGTGGTTGACAGATCTTTTCTTTCAGCACTTGAAAAATTCTTGCCACTTCCTGCTGGCCTCCATGATTTCAG
Source organism: Loxodonta africana (assembly GCF_030014295.1). Lineage (NCBI taxonomy): Eukaryota > Metazoa > Chordata > Mammalia > Proboscidea > Elephantidae > Loxodonta > Loxodonta africana. The sequence goes on from NC_087344.1 coordinate 92,869,303, forward strand.
ATGAAAAATCTGCTGTCACTCAAACTTGTGTTCCTCTATGGGTAGTGTGTCAATTCCCTCTGGTTGCTTCTAATATTTTTTTTCTTAGTTTTCAGAAGTTTAGTTATGATCTATTTTGAAATGTATTTCTTTGGATTTATTCCATTTTGGTGTTTGCTCAGCTTCCAAACTCTGTATGTTTATGTCTTTCACTAAATTTGGGACATTTTCAGCCATTATTTGCTTGAACGCCTTTTCAACCCCACACTCTTTCTCCTCTCCTGGACTTCAATGACACGAATGTTAGATGCTTTGTTATTACCTTAGAACTCTGAGATAATTTTTTTTCAGTTGATTTTCTCTCTGTTCTTTAGATTAAGTAGATTTTATTAATAGGTCTTCAAGTTCACTGAGTCTTAACCTCTGTCATCTCTGTACTATTGAGCTCATCCAGTATTTTTATTTTGGATTTTTATTTTTCTGTAATTTCCATTTGCTTCTTTGTTTTTTTAAATATATAACTTCTATTTCTTTGCCGAGATTTTATCTTTTTTCATGTGTTTCAGGAGAATTTGTAACTGCTTGTTAAAGCATTTTTATGTTGGCTGCTTAAAAATCCTTGTCGCAAATTCCAACATCTGATTTATCTCAGTATTGGTATCAGTTGATTGTCTTTTCTCACTCAAGATGAGATTTTCCTGGGTTTTGGTGTGATGAGTGATTTTTTATTGTATCATCGACATTTTGGATTCTATGTTAATAGGCTCTTGATCCTATTTCAATCTATTTTAGCAGGCAGTCAACCAGCTAAGGTTTAGTGTGCAGATTCTGGTCTACTTTTGGGAACTGTAGTTCCAGCAACAGTTCAGTTTTCAGAGCCCTGGTCTGCTTTGTTTGTCTGGTACTACTGGGCTCGTGTTCATCCTTACTGGTGCTGCCTTCAGGGGGAGAAGGTGTTTCCCTGGGTCATCTGTTGTCACTCGGGTGGCCAGGAATTCCTGGGCCTGTTAAGCTGTCTGCCGCTGATGGAGGGCCCAGAGACACAGAGCTCTTCTGACACTGCCATTGAGGGAGAATTGGGGGTAAGGGACCTCTGCTGGGGTTCTCTCTCTGTTGGGCTTCCCATTTCCCAGTCCTTTGGCTAGAGAAAGTAGGTTTTTTTTGTTTTTTGGTGTTTGTGTCTGTGTGCACGCTGTTGGCAGTTCTATTGCAGGCCTCTCTGGCACCCAGTTTGGGATATATAGGAGATAAACAATAATCCCAAGAAACTCACTGCAGGGTTGTCTCTCAAGTTTTGAGGTTCTTAGCCAGTCCACTGCCGCCTTTCCAGTTTTTGGATTCCTTTTATGATTGTTGAATTATTTCATAATACTTAATTGTATTTTAGAAGGAGGAGCAGGGAAAGTGAGTCTACACCATCTTGTCTGTTGCATGCATTTTTTTTTTTTTTATAATAACTTTTATTAAGCTTCAAGTGAACGTTTACAAATCCAATCAGTCTGTCACATATAAGTTTACATACATCTCACTCCCTACTCCCACTTACTCTCCCCGTCTTGAGTCAGCCCTTTCAGTCTCTCTGCATGCATTTTTAAAGGAAGATCTTTGTGGTTCAGTCTCGAGAATGCTCTGGCAGGAGCAGGCTTGGATACAGAGACCCGTTTTGAGAGGACAATTCCAAGATCCAGCTCTGAGGCAATAGGAGCTGGACTAGGTAGGACAAGTGATGGTGATGGAGAGATGGGTAGAGTTTTTTTTTTTTTAGATGAAGGTTTACAGGGCAAATTAGTTTCTTGTTAAACAACTAATACACATATCGTTTTGTGACATTGGTTGCCAACCTCTTGACACGTCAACACTCTCCCCTTCTCGACCTTGGGTTCCCCATTTCCTTTCGTCCAGCTTTCTTGTCCCTTCCTGCCTTCTCTCCCTTGCCCTTGGGCTGGTGTGCCCATATAGTCTCCTATACATGGTTACGCTACGTGTATTATTATTTGATTTATGGGCCTGTCTAATCTTTGGCTGAAGGTGAACCTCAGGAGTGGCCTCATTGCTGAGTTAAAAGGGTGTTCAGGGGCCATACTCTCAAGGTTTTCTCCAGTCTCTGTCAGACTAGTAAGTCTGGTCTTTTTTTGTGAGTTTGAATTTTGATCTGCATTTTCCTCCAGCTCTGTCAGGGACCCTCTATTGTGATCTGTATAGAGATATGAGAGCTGTTCTGGAGCCAGAATTAGCAGAACCTGACCATTAATTTGATGCAGCAAGTGAGGGAGAGAGGAGTCAAGAATGATGGTATTTCTCGCTTGGACGATGGTGCAAGTTCCTTGCAATGGAGGAGAGTTGGAGGGTTCAATTTGGGGGGAAGATGGTGAATTCTGTTTTGGATGCTCTCGGTCCAAGGTGCTCCAAATGCCAGATGTTGTGTGTGTGTGTGCGTGTGCATGTGTGTACACATGCATGCATGCACGCGTATGCTGAGTGCCTAACATATTCTGGGCCTACACACCTGGTAAACATGTTCTTAATGAGGAACTGGAAGATCCATTGATGGCTCACCCCCTGGGGGGTTCAGCAATGCCTGTCCAGGACCTGGAAGGCTTCATTGAGGTGGGTGGGGGCACAGGAATCAGTCAATAATTCTCTCAGTCTTGGACAGGACTAGCTGTTTTATGGCCACACTTCGCCCTCCCCATTTGGGGCCCCAGGGCTTGGAACAAAGGCCGATAGGCAGCTTGTGGCTGCCAAGTCAGTAGTGGCCCCAGGCTCTGGGGAGCTTCCTTAGCTCCCTTGGATGCTGCCTAGGCCCTTCACAGCCACCCCTCTTCCTATTGCACAAGGCCCCTTTGGCGGAGGGTAAGACAACGGCTGCCCCAGGCCACTGGTAGGCAGCTCTGAGTGAAGCCCTGTCTGTCTGTTGAGGATGGAGGAAGATTGAGGGAACAGGAGGAAGTGGGGGAGGTGGTTGTGGTGGATATTCTGCTCTTCTCTCATGGAAGAGGGAGGGCCAGCCAGAGTTGAGACTTGAGGTCTCTGCCCAGTGACCTGGTATTGTGCCTCTGCTGGGCCAGTGGAATGGAGATCATCACCCTTACCCATGGCCCAGGTTTTCAAGAGCCTATTCACTACCCAGTGAGCTGCACCTGACCAGTATTTTCCCAGGTTGAACATGCTTCACTTTGATAACTATGGCTGTGTGTGTGCATGTGCGTGTGTGTGTGTGTGTATGTGTGTGTGTGTTTATGTGGCATGACCAAGAGAGGAGCTTGAAGCTTTATATAATTTTGAGGTCCCTCTTTAAGTAGAAGAAGATAATGTGAACATAAAAGTAGGTACAGAGCCTTGGAAGGGACTGTGCAAGCAAAGGGCCCTGAGATTTTAAATTTCATCAGCTTCTTGGTAAAATTGTCCCTGGGGTTGTTGGTAAGTAAAGGCTTCCTGCTTCTGAGGCAGGATGCAAAGCTGTGCTCAACCACTTGCTTGGAATGAAGGCGGCTCCCACCTGGCTGAGTGCTTAATCCTCTCTGCCCACATGCCCAGCAAGGGAGAAGCTATCACTTAGGGAAGGCCTTCAGTGGGTGGCAGACTTAATGCTCCCTGTCTTAGAGGTGAGGAAGACAAGGGTTCGGGGGGATGTCTCTTGCTCAAGTTCACCTGGACTACTAAGAGGGTAGTCTGGGATTTGAACCCAGGTCTACATGGCTCCAAATCTATAGCCTTTCTACAGCCAAGCTATAAAGATGCATGGCAAAATTTGTGGCTTCAGAACATGATTTAGTGAACGGGTTAGTGCATGCTTGAGAGAGTCAGTAGAAGAATGGATGAGCAAATGAAGAGATAAAAGGATGAAATTACAAACCTAAACATTTATTGAACAATTGCTGTGTGCCAGGTGCTGTGCTAAACATTAGAAATTGGCAGAGAAAAAGGCAGACGTAGTCCTTGCCCTTAGGGAACTTATTATCCGGTTGGGAAGCCAGATGCTGCGTGTAGGAACAAAAAATAAAACCCGTTGCCATCTAATCGATTCTGATTCATAGTGATCCTATAGAACAGAGTAGAATTGCCCCATATGGTTTCCAAGGAGCAGCTGGTGGATTTGAACTGCTGACCTTTTGGTTATTAGCCTGAGCTCTTAACCACTGTGCCATCAGGGAGGGGGAAAGAATAAGGCACCTTGGGAACTCATAGGTAGACCTCACCTAGGGGGCCAGGAAGGCTCTTGACATTTGAACTAAAGCCTAAAGGGGTGACGTTTTTGGTGTTAGACAGGGAAGGGAGGTGGAGAAGGGGGCTTCCAGCCTGTGGAAGGCCCAGACCTGACCTGGAGAGCCTGGCTCTTTGGGGAAAATTAAATGAAGGTGGAATGGAGGGAGATGGGAGTACGGGGAGGCAAGGAGGGTAAAAAGGGGGCTGCGGCCAGAGAAAGGAAGGCTTTTTAGGTCCTGCCAAGGATTGGGAACCCTGTCCTGAAGACGACAGGTATCCATGGAGGAGTTTAGGCAGGAGAGTGGCATAAAGAGATGGTCATGGCTGCCCTGAGGCCTGATGAAATAAGTGAATCTCCTCTTCTTGCCCACCACTTCCTCATGGGGCAGAATATCTAACTTCCAGGACTCTGTATGTGTGTGTGTGCACACGCAGGGTGTGTAGGGGGATTTGGTTAGAAGGTGTACATGTCTGGTCTGTAGACTCTGCTCAGTAAGTGCTGAAAAAGCCACTCTTCCCCTGACTTGGTCTCCTCCCAGGGGCCCACTCCTGCTTAAGAACACCGTGCATACAGGGGAGCTGTACCCACAATTACCACAGGGAGGGTGGTCCAGGTGTTGGGGGTGGGGTGGCGTGGAGGGATTGGGGAGTTCATCTAGCAGTCAGATTGCTGGGTTGAAGCAGGCTGTATTTTTAATGAGTGCCCCAGGTTCTCCATACAGTCTGCCTCACCCAGCACAGTCCAAATGTTAAGGGCTGTGGGCAGGTCTGCCAATGCTGCTTTGGAAAGCTAATACCATGGCTCTTTGAAGGAGAGTTCTAGAGACTTAAGGGTTTGTCTCTGATTAGGACCATCCTAATCTGCTGAGGTTCAGGAATCCTTGTTGGTGAATATAGGTTTCCAAGTCATGTGTGGCTGGGTGGCAGTAGGGTTATCCATTAAAAGGCTTCTCCTTTTTTCTGCCTGAAGGTAGAAGAGGTTCCTCACTTGTTCTAGTATTTGTAGACTTTCTACTGTGTACCTGGCACTGTACTAGGTGCTGGGGATGCTACAGGGGCCAGGATATGTACAGTTCTTGTCATCACTGAGCTCGTTTCTTGCAGGGGCTAGACCACTAAATAAGTCACTGGGATAAAGCATGAATATTTTGCTTGGAGGAGTAGGATTGACAAAGGGCAATGGGAGGAGGTCCAGGCCAAGGAAATTTGTGAGGGCCTTAAAAGGGAGCCCTAGTAGTGCAGTGATTAAGAGCTGGGCTGCTAACCAAAAGGTCAGCCATTCGAATCCACCAGTCACTTCTTAGAAATCATATGGGGCAGCTCTACTCTGTCCTATAGGGTGGCTATGAGTTGGAATCTTCTCTAAGACAACTGCTTCGGTTTTTTGGTTTTGATCCAAAAGAGAATAGGGAGTGGTCAAAGACAGAGAATAGGAAGTGGTCCAAAAGAGAGAGTAAGAAGTAGTCAAAGACAAGGAACAGGGAGTGATATTGGTGGAACCAGGATAAGGGTCATGTATGAGGCCTTAGTGAGTAGGGAGTGGTCAAGGACAGAAAGTAGGGTGTGGTAAAAGAACTGAAACACATCATCTGGAACCTAGAAAGCTGTGCAAGATGGGCCTGGAGAGGTGGGCTGGGTGTGGTCACTGGGGACATTGTAAACCACAGTGAGGGCCTTCATCCTAAAGGGAGCCATGAAAAAGCTCTAACAAGGTGTGGCATGGCCACATTTGCCTTTCTCTCAGGAGCACTACAGGAAGCTCAACCGTCGGCTGTTGGAGAGAAGGGGGCAGTGGCACTGAAAGACCTCCAGGCTGGTCATGGCCCTGAGTCCAGGAGTTAGTCTGACTCTCCGTGAAAACTCAAAGATGACGCCAAGTCTCAACGCCAGTGAGGCCCCTGTTTTAGGCTCTGGCACTGTCTCTGTGCCCAACCCAGATGTGGCCCTTGTTCCTACCTTGAATCTACCCTTGAGTTCTGGCTTGGCTCTTGTTTCAGACCTTAACCCAGCTCTGAGTCCTGTCTCAGGGGAAACCCCTGGCCTGATGTCTGATAGCACCCCCAGACCTGGGGACACTAAAGCCCCGGTTCCAGCCTCCCTCCAGACTCCCAGTTCCCACCCTGCTGAGGCTGTGGGCTCGGATTCGAACCACATCTCAAAGCCTGACTCCTGTGGGCCCCTTTGTCCAGCCTCAAATCTCATCCTGAGCCCTGGCTTTACTGAGGCCCCTGATCTAAGCTCGGACAACCACTCTGGGCCAAATTCTGAGGAGACCTTCAATGCCCTCTCAAGCAAGGTTTTTGGTTTGGGTCAGAGTAACTCCAATCCTTCCAGGCCTGAATCAAACCCATTTGTAAGGCCCCATTCAAAAGAGGCCCTGGTGATGGGCCACAGCGTTTCCAGGCCAGGCTCAAAAGCAGTTCTTATTCCAGCCTTAAGCACTTCTCTGGATCCTGACTCAGGAAATGTCTCTATACTGGATCTGGATGCCACTCCAGGGACCCCCATCCCAGACACAAGTGAAACCATCACTTTGTCTTCCCATAACATCTCTGAGTCTGTTTCTAAAGGAGCCTTGGATGCAACCTGGAACACAAGCTCCAGGGGCACCATCAATGTGGTTTCAAATGTCAACCCCAGATCTGATTTGAACGTGACCTTCACTAAGGTTTCATGCATGACCCTGAATCCCTGCTACACTGACGGTATCAGCCTGCACTCCAGCACCCATGGGCCCAACTGTGCCCTCTTTCCATCCTCGTGCATGACCCTGGTCCTGGGCTCCAATGAGACCCTGAGCATGGGCTCCAGCCTCCTCTTCAGCGACACCTCCACCCTGACTCTGAGCAGTCAGCCAGATTATTCCGAGGACAACAGCATTCGCACCATACCCCTGGATGAAAATCTGGACGGCTGGAGCGAGGCGACCAATGTTGAGGCAGGCAAGTTCCCCCTGGGGTTCTCCACCTCTGACACCAAGGATAAGGATACCACGGTCTTCCAAAACATCCCTGAGGGTGAGTAAGGCAAATGGAAATGCCCCAGAGAGATCACTGACCTGGAAGGAGTCAGCATTCAGACTTGTGGGCAGGGAGGGGAAAGGACATACACATTACACACGATGTGCAGTGGATTAATTATACACAAAAGAACTAGTATTCAGCCTGTGCTAGCTGTGTGACTTGGGACAAGGTACTTCATGAGCTTCAATTTCCTTAACTGTCATACTTCCATAAAATAGTAATAATACTTGTATTCTGTCTAAATTATTAGTTCATTAGCTAATTATACCCCCCATTTAAGGTTTCTTTCTTGACAAATTTTAAACCTGGGCTTCTCAAGCCAAAGTTTTACCAGTGCAGCATGCAGGCTCTAGGCTCAGCACACCTCTCTTGAGTCTTTGAGATCCTCACCTGTGCAGGGCCTTGGGGTCCTGCCTGGAGCCTGTGCCTCACCCTTAACACACAGGAGTTCCGTAACTTAACCCCTGTCGATTTGTGATGTTGTAAATATCTTTTCTCAATCTATTTTTGTTTGTTCATGCATCAATACCATATTATGATGTTTCAAAAATTACCATGGCTTTGTAATATGTACGATATTTTTATGCAAATAACGCTCGCGTTATATGCTTTTGCCAACCGTGCGACCTCCTTGCACATTATTTTCCTAGGCGTGCTATAAGTGTTACAGGTGTGGGTGTGTTATTTAAAATATGGTATTCATATCTGGTAGAGTGAGAATCCCTCTTTAAAATTCTTTCTCAAAATTGACTTAGTTATTAGTCCATGTACTTTTAGAATAAGTTTGCCTAGTTCCTCAAAACTAGACAATGGCATTTTTATTACAGTGTTGTTAATTTGTATATCTATTCAAATTTTCCTTTAAAGGCTATATCCTTTATTAGAATTAAAAATAATTCTTCATAAAGTATTTACCCAATATTACCCGTTGCCATTGAGTCAATTCCAGCTCATAGCTAGGGATAGATTAATTCCTACATGCTCTCTAGGTTTTATTGCTATCATGGATCATATCTTATTTTCTAATACAATTCCTATTTGTACTGATGTTGTAGAGGAACTTTATTTCTGTAAGTTTATCTTTTTCTTTTTAACAGCATTAAACCATCCCCATTGCCATCGAGTTGAATCTGACTCATAGCAACCCTACAGGACGGAGTAGTTCTGCCCCACAGCGTTTCCAAGATTGCCACGTTTCTCCTGCAGAGGGGCTGGTGGATTTGTACTTCCACTGTGCCACCAGAGCTCCTTTTTAACAGCTTTACTGAGATATAATTCACATGCCACACACACAAATACATTTAAAGTGCACAAGTCGGTGCCTTTTCATAGATTCACAGCTGGGCAACCATTACTCCTAAAAGAAACCTCACCTCTCAGCCATCACCCCTCAGCTCCCCCCATGCCCTCCAACCTTAGGCAACCACTAATCTACTTTCTGTCTCTATGGATTTTCCTGTTCTGGATATTTCCTATAAATGGGATCATACAATATGTGGTCCTTTGTGCCTGGCGTCTTTCACTAACCATAATGTTTTCAAGGTTCATGCATGTTGTGCTTTATAACATTACTTTATTCCATTTTATTGTCAAATAATATTCCATTGTATGGCTAAACTATGCTTTATTTAGCCATTCATCGGTTGGTGAACACTTGGGTTGTTTCCATTTTTTGGCTATTTTGAAGAATGCATCTATGAACGTTTGTGTACAAGTTTTTTTTTTTTTTTTAAATAATTTTTATTGAGCTTTAAGTGAACGTTTACAAATCAAGTCAGTCTGTCACGTATAAGCTTATACACACCTTACTCCATGTTCCCACTTACTCTCCCCCTAATGAGTCAGCCCTTCCGGTCTCTCCTTTTGTAACAATTTTGCCAGTTTCTAACCCTCTCTACCCTCCCATCTCCCCTCCAGACAGGAGATGCCAACACAGTCCCAAGTGTCCACCTGATACAAGTAGCTCACTCTTCATCAACATCTCTCTCCAACCCATTGTCCAGTCCCTTCCATGTCTGATGAGTTGCCTTGGGGAATGGTTCCTGTCCTGGGCCAACAGAAGGTTTGGGGACCATGACCGCCAGGATTCCTCTAGTCTCAGTCAGACCGTTAAGTCTGGTCTTTTTATGAGAATTTGGGGTCTGCATCCCACTGATCTCCTGCTCCCTCAGGGGTTCTCTGTTGTGCTCCCTGTCAGGGCAGTCATCAGTTGTGGCCGGACACCATCTAGTTCTTCTGGTCTCAGGATGATGTAAGTCTCTGGTTCATGTGGCCCTTTCTGTCTCTTGGGCTCATAGTTGTCGTGTGACCTTGGTGTTCTTCATTCTCCTTTGATCCAGGTGGGTTGAGACCAATTGATGCATCTTAGATGGCCGCTTGTTAGCATTTAAGACCCCAGATGCCACATTTCAAAGTAGGATGCAGAATGTTTTCATAATAGTATTATTTTGCCAATTGACTTAGAAGTCCCCTTAAGCCATAGTCCCCAAACCCCGCCCTTGCTTCACTGACCTTTGAAGCATTCAGTTTATCCAGGAAACTTCTTTGCTTTTGGTCCAGTCCATTTGAGCTGACCTTCTTTGTATTGAGTATTGTCCTTCCCTTCACCTAAAGTAGTTCTTATCTACTAACTAATCAGTAAAAAACCCTCTCCCACCCTCCCTCCCTCCCCACCTCGTAACCACAAAAGTATGTGTTCTTCTCAGTTTATACCATTTCTCAAGATCTTATCATAGTGGTCTTATACAATATTTGTCCTTTTGCCTCTGACTAATTTCGCTCAGCATAATGCCTTCCAGGTTCCTCCATGTTATGAAATGTTTCACAGATTCGTCACTGTTCTTTATTGATGCATAGTATTCTATTGTTGTGTACAAGTTTTTATGTGGGCATAAGTTTTCATTCTCTTGTGTATATACCCAGTAGTGGAACTGTTGGGTGATATGGTAACTGTGTGTTTAACAATTTGAGGAACTGCCAGACTGTTTTTCAAAGTGCCTGTGGTGGTTAAAATTGTGTGTCAACTTGGCTGGGCCATGATTCTCAGTGTTTTGGCAGTCGTGTAATGTTTTGATCACTTCCTTGTTGAGATTTGATACATGATCACCCCCATGACGGGATCTGCTGTGAGTAGCCAGTCAGTTGAAGGGGAGTTTCCTTGAGCATGGGGACTGCATCGAGTGTGGGCGGATGTTCAGGCAGGGCTCAGGGGCTCTTACTTGTTCTGGATCCTGCAGCTGGCTCCTGTTTGTCTGACCTCCAGTTCTTGGGACTTGAGCTAGCAGCTTACCTGCCATCTTGCCTGCTGATCTTGGGATTCGGTGAGCTTCACAGCCTGTGAGCAACAGCCTTGCCCTCTGGCCTGCTAATCTTGAGTTCGCCAGCCCCTTCAGCTATGTGAATCAGACGCCTCTTTCCTGACCCACAGATTTGGGACATTACAGCCTCTACAACTGCGTGAGCCATTTCCTTGATACAAATCTCTATATATTTATATGCTTTACTGGTTTTGCTTCTCTAGAGAACCCAGCCTAAAACAGTGCCTGAACCATTTTACATCCCCACCAGCTGTGTATGAGGGCTCCAATTTCTTCACATCCTCACCAAGTACTTGTTATTGTCCATGCTTGTTTGTTTGTTTTTTAAATAGTTATCCTAGTGGGAGTGAAATGATACTGTATTGTGGTTTGGATTTGCATTTCACTGATGGCTAATGATGTTGTACATCTTTTCATGTGCTTATTGGCCACTTGTGTATTTTTAGAGAAATGTCAATTTAAATCCTTAGCCCACGTCGTCAAAAATTGGATTACTTGTCTTTTTATTATTGAGTGCTAAGAGTTCTTCATATAGTGTAGATACAAGTCCCTTATCAGATAGATAAGTTGTAAATATATCCTCCTGTTCTGCTGGCCGTCTTTTTCACTTTCTTGATGGTGTCTTTTAAAGCACAAACATTTTTAGTTTTGATGATATCCAATTTACTTTTTTTTTCTCGAGTTGATTGTGTTTTAGTGTCACATGTAAGAAACCATTACCTAATCCAAGGTCATGATTTATGCTTATGTTTTCTTCTAAGAGTTTTCTAATTTTAGCTCTTACATTTAGGCCTTTGATTCATTTTGAGATAATTTTTTTATATGGCGTGAGGTAGGAGTCCAACTTCATTCTTGTGCATTCTTTACTCATCTGTAAAACCATTTTGTCTTGAGGATTTGGGGGATGGGGTGAGTGGAAGGTAAGAGGAAGTTTTTGATTACCATTAAAAATAGTTTTATTGATTATAATTGACATACACTAAACTACACTTACTTCAAGTTTATAGTTTGATAAATTTTTACATATGTATTCACCTATACCATTCACCACAAGCAAAACTATCCTTTAGTGCCAAAAGATTCCTCATGTCCCTTTGTAATTCTGCCTCCCACTACTGTCCCTAGGCAAATACCACTTGCTTGCTATCTGTTGCTATAAATTAGTTTGCATTTTCTGGAATTTTATATAAATGGAATCATATGGTATGTACTCTTCTTTCATTCAGCAAAATTGTTTTGAGATTTATTCTTGTTACAATGTACATCTATAAAACTATAGTTCATTCTTTTTATTGCTCAGTTGCAGTCCATTGTATGGATATACTGCAATTTGTTTATCAATTCAATTCATTTGGGTTGTTTCTAGGTTTTGGCTGTTACAAACAAAACTGCTGGGAAATCCATGTGCAGGTCTTTGTAAGGACATATACCTCCATTTCTCTTGGGTAAATATCTAGTATTGAAATGGCTACATCACATGGTAGGTGTATGTTTAACTTTTTAATAACTTTCCAAGGTTGATGTATCATTTTATGTTCCTACCAGCAGCACATGGGAACTCCAGTCACTCCACATCATCTCCAAGACTTGATATTGTCAGGCTTTTTGCTTTTAGCCATTCCAATAGGTATATAGTTGTATCTCATTTTGGTTTTAATTTGCATTTCCCTAATGACTAATGATGTTAGGATTTTTTTCATGTACTTATTTTGCTATCCATATATCGTCTTTGGTGAAGTGTCTGTTAAAGTCTTTTGGCCATTTAAAAAAATGTGGCATGTTTTCTTACTTTTTAAAGAGTTTTTCAGGTTTTTTAAATATATATCTTGGATATGTCTTTTATCAGATAGATGATTTACAAATATTTTTTTCTCACTCTGTTGTTTGTCTTTTCATTCTCTCGTAGTGTCTTTCAAAGCATTCTTAATTTTGAAAAAGTCTAATTTATCAATTTTTTTCTCTTATGGATCATACTTGCCTAACTCAAAATCACAAAGACTTTCTTCTATGTTTTCTTGTATTAGGTTTTATAGTTCTAAGTTTTATATTTACAACTATGATCAACTTTAGCTAATTTTTTATATGGCATGAGATACGGATCCAGTTTTTTTTTTTTTTAATGTAATGTATTTTTTCCAGTATCATTGGCTGAAAAGACTACCCTTTCTCCACTTAATTGCTTTTGCCTCTTTTTCAAAAATCAATTGACCTTATATATGTGGGTCTATTTCTGGACTGTCTATGCTGTTATATTGATCTATGTGTCTATCCCTTAACCAATACCATACTGTTTTTACTGTGGTTGTTGTTAGGTGCCATTGAGTCAGCTCTGACTCATAGCAATTTTACATGTAACAGAACGAAACGTTGCCCATTCCTATAATATCCTCATAATTGTTGCTTTATCTGAGCTCTTTGTTGCAACCACTGTGTCAATCCATCTCATTGAGGATTTCCCTCTTTTTTGCTGACCCTCTACTTTACCAATCATGATGTCTTTCTCCAGCAATTTGTCTCTTCTGACGACATGTCCAAAGTAAGCAAGATGAAGTCTTGCCATCTTCGATTCTAAGGACAAGTCTGGCTGTACTTCCTCCAAAACAAATTTATTACAGTAGATTTATAATAAGTCTTGAAATCAGGTAGCATAAGTTCTCCAACTTTGTGCTTATTTTTTAGTTATTTTTGCTATTCTAAATCCTTTGATTTACCATATGAATTTTAGAATTGGCTTGCCAATTTCTACAAAAGAAGCTTTCTGAGATTTTGAGTGAGACTGCATTGACTATAGATCAAGTTGGGGAAAATTGACATTTTAATATTCTTTTGATCCATGAACTTGGTATCTATTTATTTAGATCTTCTTTAATTTCTCTCAGGAATGTTTTATTATTTTCAGTTTATGGATCTTGTACATCTTTTGTCAGATTTATCTCTAAGAATTTTTTGTTATTTTTTAAATTTTTTGAATATTTTATTGTGTTTTAGGTGAAACTTTACAAGGCAAATTAGATTCCCATTCAAAATTCATACACAAATTGTTCTGTGACATTGGTTACACTCCCTGTAATATGACAGCACTCTCACCATTTCCATGCTGCCTGTCCTGTTTCCATCCATCCAGTTTCCCTGCCCCTCCTTGCCTTCTTATCTTTGCTTTTGTGTGAATGCTGACCATTTGGTCTGATATAGTTGATTGTTTAGAGGAGCATATTCCTCGCAGGTGTTATTGTTTATTTTACCGGCCAATTCATTATTTGGCTGAAAGGCGACCTCCTGCAGTGTCTTCAGTTCCAGGTTAAAAGGGTATCTTAGGGCGATGATCTCTGGGGTTCCTCTAGTCCCTATTAGTCCAGTAAGTCTGGTCTTTTTATGAATTTGAGTTTTGTTCTACATTTTTCTCCCATTCTGTCTGGGGCCTTCTATTGTGTCCCTGGTCAGAACCATCAGTAGTGGTAGCTGGGCACCATCTAGTTCTTCTGGGCTCAGGCTAGAAGAGGCTGTGGTTCATGTGGGCCATCTAAGAATTTTTTTATGCTGTCATAATTTTTATTGTTTTTTAAATTTCTGATTATTTGTTGTTAGTCTATAGAAATATATTGATTTTTTTGGATCCCACAATCTTGCTAAACTGATTCTAGTGGCTTTTTTTTTCAGACTCCATAGGATTTTCTATATAGACAATCATATTGTTCTGTGAATAAGAGTTTTACTTCTCTCTTTCCAATCTCCATGTCTTTATTTCTTTTTCTTGCGTCATTGCGCTGGCTAGCACTGACAGTACAATATTGAATAGAAATGATGACAGCAGACATTCTTGCTGTGTTCCTGATCTTATTAGGGAAAGCATTGTTCACCATCAAGTAAATTGTTAGTTATAGGTTTCATGCAATCTTTTTAGAGAACTTTCGGCTTTGTGGTTTTCTCTATTGTATGCATACTTTCCATTTTACCAATTTCTGCTTTTTAATTTTTCTTTTTATTACTTTCTTTGCTTTAACTTTTTAGTTTTTTCTTCTTGAGATAAAGTTTAAATCATTGATTTTCTGTATTTATTTTCTAAAATATCCATTTAAAGCCATAAATTTCCCTTAAGGCATGACTTCACTGAATCCTACAAGTTTTGATATGTTCCATTTTTTTAATCAATCAATTCAAAATACTCTCTAGTTTTTAATTGGGATTTCTTCATTGACACATGAATTATTTAGAAGTGAGTGCTAAATTTCCAAATGTTTTCTAGAAATTTTTCTGTTATTGATTTCTGGCTTAATTTCACTATGGTCAGAAATAGTCTATGTGATTTAAATCCTTTGAAATTTGTTAAGTTTTGATTTATGGTTCAGCACATGTAAGTTTTAGTAAAGGTTCTATTGCATTTGAAAAGAATCTGCATTATTCAGGCATAGGGTGCCATGTTCTGTGTGTTTCGATTAGGTCAATTTTGTTTTCCAAACTGTCTACCTATCTATCTATCCATATATCTATAATGAAATCTCAAGAAATCCCTTGGGTGTGGGTAAACAGCAAATTTACTTCTGGTGTCCACCTGCAGTAAGGAGGTGGCCCTTTGGAGTCTAAACCTTACATACATTTAATGTATCTTCCCTACTAGTCTTTGAGCTCCACGGGAGCTAGGATTCTGTCTGTTTTATTCACCCCTGACTCTCTAGTAGTGCCTACCACAGTGGCTGGGCACTAAATAATTAGTTTATTCAATAAACATTTGAGTTTATGCACGGGTGATGCAATCCGATTTACATATTAAGAATCATTTGTGGGGGGTGGGACAGAAAACAAAGCCCAAGGCCCACCCAAGTCTTCTAAGAGACCCTCTCCATAAAGTTGGGATTTTTCATTGCAAGAATGTCCTTTTTTGTTGCAAAAGATTAAAATCCATCGCAACACCAGACTGAGTCCAGCACAACTAGATGGTGCCTGGCTATCACCACCAACTGCTCTGACAGGGATCACAATACAGGGTCCTGGATAGAGCTGGATAAAAATGTAGAACAAAATTTAAACTCACAAAAAAAGACCACACGTACTGGTCTGATAGAGACTGGAGAAACCCCGAGAGTATAGCACCCAGACACCCTTTTAACTCAGTACCAAAGATTAGGCAGGCCCATAAAATAAACAATAAGACACGTAGTTCAACCATGTATACAAGACTAAATGGGCACACGAGCCCAGCGGTAAGGATGAAAACGCAGGAGGGGACAGGAAAGCTGGATGAATGGAAACGGGGAACCCAAGGTTGAGAAGGGGAGAGTGTTGACACAGTGCAAGGTTGGTAACCAATGTCACAAAACAATATGTGTATCAACTGTTCAACGAAAAACTCATTTGCTCTGTAAACCTTCACCTAAAAAAAAAAAAAATTTCACCTAAGGCACAATAAAAAAAATAAGTAACACGATTTAGAAAAAAAGTCCAATTCAAAGTTGCTTAAGCAAACCAGGGACTTTATTGGCTCACATAACTAAAAAGTCCAGGGATAGAGCTAGCTATAAAAAAATATAAGCAGGGTTAATCCAAAAGTTCAAATAATATCAGAAATCTCCTCTCTCTCTGTGTTCCCTCTCGTCTCTGCTTTTATCCCTGTTGGCTCCATGCTCCATGGCATCCTCTGGTGGCCGAGATGCCCTGAAGGTCTAGGCGTCTGTGACCGCCATCTCAGGAGAGAGGCCTCTCTCCCTCGGTGATGCCCTCAGCCCCCATAAGGGGCTCTACTCAGCCAAGTGCCCACCCTTGGAATGGCCCCTGTGTCTCGGGGCGTGAGGCGCTCAGATTGGCCAAGCTTGGGTTCCAGACCACCTCTGTTTGAAGAGGGGCTGATGGGTGGGGGTTGCGGAATTCAGCTTCACCTAGCTACATGGAATGGGCAGCCCATAGGAAAGAGAGAGGTTCTTTCACCTAAAGAAAAGTGAGGAAGTTTGGGGTTGGCAAGACAGCAGGTATCTACTATAACAAATAAATGTTTAATTATAAATTGCGACAACTGTGGAAAGAAGAGAATAGGATGATGAAGAGGGTCAGGGAGAGCCCTCATGTAGCCTGGGGGTTTAGGGAGACCTTTCTGAGGAGTGCAGGCAAGCAGAGACTGAAGGAGGTGACCCCTCACTGGGTAAGGGGGTGAGGCAGGGGACAGCCCAGGTAGAGGAAACCACATGTGCAAAGGCCTTAAGGGGGAAGCTTTCTGGGGACTGCAAGGAGGCAGAAGTGGCCAGAGCACGGTGAGAAAGGGGAGAGCGGAGGGAGACAGGGCTGGGGAGGTGGGGAGGGAACGCAGGCCCTGCAGGGCCTTGAAGGCTCTGGCAAGGATGCTGGCTTTGTGCTCTGTGAACTGGAGCATCACTGCAGGGTTTTAAGGAGGACCAGAGTGGTGACATGAGCTCATTTACACTTTTAAAAGCTCTCTTTGGCTGCTGGGGGAGCCAGGATTGAAGGGGAGAGGGGACTTTGTACTCTGTAAAAAAAAAAAAAAAAAAGGTGTTTTTTTTTTTTTTTTTAATCTTTACCCTCCCTTTTCTCTCCTCATTGAAATCGTGACATGCAGGAATCTTCGATGAGGTGCTCTCTTGTCTGGTGAAGATGCCTGGGAAGAGAGAGGATGAAAGCAACATGGCTCTGGTACGCCTCCTGCTTAACCCCCAGCTGACTCTCCTGGAGATCCCCCACCCCACCCCCACACACACCACCTGGCTTTGCCTGTCCTCTGCCCAGCTTTTCTTTCCTCCATTGTACTCATCACCATTTGATACGCTCTATGCTCTGCTTAATCAGTCTTATTGTCAGTCTCGCCACTCTAGAAGGTAACCTCCATAGCGACAAGGATTCCTGTCTGTCTTGTTTACAACTCTATGCCCAGCATCTAGAAGAGTGCCTGGCACATACTAGGTGCTCAATAGAAGTTTTTTGAATGACTGAATGAATTGTGGGAGAGGCTCTGAAAGGGACAGAAAGGCTGGATATGGCCTTTTTCAGGACACAGTTGGCCCCAACCCAGGTCTTGGCCATGTAGCAGGCCACAGAAGGCCAGTCCAGTGGAGGCAGACTAGACAGGCTGGTGACCTTGACTGTGATATATGGATATATGATATACTGGCAAGACTGAAAGGTGGACAGAATTCAGAGAAAGGGAATCCACCCAGGCCAGGATACAAGGGAACCCAGATGGACAGCCAGTACCAGGGGAGTAAGCAGGAGGGAGGCTCTGGCCCCAGGCTGCTTAGGAGCAAGCTCCAGTCTCTGTGGCAGTGCAGGGTGGTAGTGGAGGGAGGGTGACAGGACCAAGAAGAGGCCCTGCATTTTGGGAGCACCTGTCCTCATCCTGTGACGTTCTCCCGGTTACCCATCTTGCTATTTCCACACCAGCCTTCTTTCTGTTTCTCACAATGCTAAGCTCATTCCTGTCTCAGGGCCCTTGTACTTGCTGTTTCCTCTGTCAGGAAGGTTCTTCACATTTATAAAATAGGTGCAGTAGTTGAAGTGAGGCCTATGTTAGATAATGTATACACCGCACTGAGCGTGGTGCCTACATAAAGAGTTTATTTAGCCATTCAGTCAGTTTTTTACTGAGCTCCTGGTATGTGGTATGCACTCTTTAGGCATTAAGGCTATAATAGTGAACTGATACTCTAGTTTGGGGAGACAGGCAGGCCTTCCTCTTCCTTCTTCACGTGGCTAGCTCTTCCTTGTCATTCAAAGCTCAGCCCAAATGTCGCCTCCTCTAACAGTCCTTTCCTGATCATTTGGTCCAAATTAGCCATCCCTCCACCATCGCTCTCACTGTTTAAGTTATCAGTTGCTGTTTAACAAACCACCTCAAAACTTAGAGGCTTAAAATTCACTCTGTCTGCTGCGTGGTTCTTCTGCTCCACGTGGTGTAGACTGAGATTGCTGTCGGGGGTTGGAACATCCAAGATGACTCTTTATCACCCAGGAACTCTTTCCACATGGTCTCTCATCATTCCATAGTCTAGTCTGGGCTTCCTTACAGCGTGGTGGCTGGGTTCCAGAGGGAAAAAGAGGAACATACCAGTTGCCAGTTTCCTTAAGGGCTAGGCTAGAACCTGGCACAGCATCACTTAGTTAAAGGTAGTTGTAAGATGAGTCCAGATTTAAGGGGAGAGGAAATAGACTCTACCTCTTAGTAGGCAAAGCAGGAAAGAACTTATGGTCATCTTTAACCCATCACCCTCTCCATCAGATAAGCTTCTTTTGTTATCTTTACTATATGAAGTTATCTGTTTTTGCTTCTTCCATAAGATAGTGGGAACTCATAGATTAACTCGACATCAGTTAATGTGTTTGTTCTCTGTCTTAGGTAGCAAAATGCCTTAACCTGACCAGTATGTCCTAGGAGGCCCTTAAGAAGTGAGGCTAGTGGTAGAATTTCCAGTTGAAGTTTTAGGACCTTTCCTATCTCACCAGCTCCTGCTCTTCTTCTCCCTTGATTGACCGGAGGTGGGGGCCTCTGACACCTGGTCCTCCTCCAAATGCTGACCTTGAGGGATTATCCTCCCCACCCACCCCCTGCCACTGTGATCTTCTCAAATCTCCACCCCACCCCACCCCGAGATCCCATTGTGGTTTGTTACTTCTCCTGAGCCAATGCAGGTGGCCGGCGGCTGGGGAAGAGCAGGTGAACGAGTTGGGTGGTTAATGGGTGGCTATCAGCAACTCCTGAGGGTTAGGTTCAGTGTGGTACTCACCTTGTGGCTTTGTGCTCTGCTGCCCCCAAGGTCGAGAATGGCCTCACCATCCAGAAGGGTCAGAATCTGCTGGACTCAGAAGGAGAGAAGAAGATCCTGATGCAGAAGATGATGGTGCGGAAGTCACATCCGGGTCTGTGGCACCGGGGTGGGGAGGGGATGGAAGGCCCGAGGTTTCCTGCTGAGGAAACAGGGGGCTGAGGTGGGCAGCCGACAGGATGAGGAGGCAGGTCACCTAGGCTTGAGCCCTAGCTCCACCACTAACTTCCTGAGGGAGCTTGGAAAAGTCACTTTATTTTTCTGAGCCTCCTTCTTCTCATCTCACAAACAGGTGTGATAATACCTGTATCGATGGGTCGCTGGGAGAACACAACCCCATGGTTAGTTAACTATAAAGCTTTATGCATCCAGTAACAGTTATTATTATTTAATGCATTCTTTCCCCAGAAATTCCTCCTCGTGGGAAACTTAGAAAGTTTCCTCACCATTTTGCTAAACGCAGTCACTTCTCAGTCATCTGCCAGAATGAGTTTTGGCAGTGATAGCCACCGATGTTTTCAAAACTATATTTGGCTTCCCTTAAAAAGAGGAAAAAATCCTTACCCTTTGCATCTTCATTTAACTAACATTAATTGAGCACCTACTTTGTGCAAGTGCTAGGTCCAAAGTGGAAGTGAGAAGTAATTTGTTGAATGTTTTGAAGGAATCCAACCAGACAGCTTTCAAGGGCCATGTATGATGTTTTCTGGTCAGGTCCGTCTGCGCTTTAAACATGCCTCCCCATCCCAAGGCTGCTGACACAGTGCTTGCTGAGTCCTATATGTGGGGTGCAGCTGGTTAGGGTGTAGGGTGTTTCTGGTGGTCTTGAAGTGAGGGCCCAGGATGGGTTTTAGTAGCGAGTGAGCTCTCCAGCTCCTGGAGGCCCAGCAGGGTGTGGCACCGGTGGGGGAGTTCTGCGCAGGCTGAGGGGCTGCATGGCCTGCTCCCTCTGAGGTCTGGCGTGGTCCTGCCCCTCTCATCAGCCTCTCTGGGGTCCCCTTTCCAGAAGCAGATCCAAGAGGAGCCACTGGATTCCCTCTCGAGCAGTGTTCGCCGGCAGGCCATGGAGACCCTGACCCAGCTGAGGTGTCCACAACGACTCCCCTCACCCCTTCTCACTGCTCCTCCGGGCTCTGCCTGTCTCTTCTGCAGCCTTTCCCTGGTGCCCCTGCCACTCTTCGCCTTTTCTTCTCCCTTGCCCAGGGCTCTCTGACACCCACACCCTGCTTCCCTCTTTCTCCACCTCTTCCCCTCCTTTTTTGGAGTCTGAATCTCAGGCAGCCCTTACGCCAGCCCCACATCCTTAGCTTCCTCTCCTCCAGCAACAGGGCCCATTCCCTCACTCGATGTCTTTGCTTCTTGTCTCTTCTCCAGTCACAAGCAGCCAGTCCTGGGGTTGCGGGAGAGGTCAGAGCTGGTGAATGTGTGCGTGAAGAGTGTGTTCTCCTTGCCCTCTGTGCAGGCCATGCAAGAGAGAGATGAAGCCAAGGCTGAGGCCATACAGGTGAGGCAGTCCCCGCCCTCCCAGGTGCCTCCTCAGGGCCTCCCTCTCATGATCCTGACACTGAGGCGTGTTTCTGCACTCACAGGGTAGAGAAGTAGAAAGGTGTTTCAGGAGGTCGATCTGGAAATTCACTTCCCATTTATTAGCTGCCTGGCCTTGGCAATTCTCACCTCTCTTGGCCTGAGCAGACACTCAATGGATGTTTGATCAATGAGTGAATCCTCAGAACAAGGGGACCCTCATCTGGAGGGCCCTGTCTACTTCTGGACAAACGTTGGCATGGTCAGAGAAGGTGGCCAGGATTTGGGGGTGGAAGGACTAAAGACCAGACCATCACAAAGGAAGACCGGGGGAGTTGGGGCTGAGGTTTGGAGAAGAGGAAACTTAAAAGGCTGATGCAAGCATCTTCATACTGCTGCAGGGTTATCCTGAGAGGAGCAGGCAGAGGTGACCCCTAGGACAGAGGAGAGCTGGGGTCACTGGAGTGCAGAGGTGACTCAGGATGAAGGGACAGCTGGGGTCACTGGGGAGCGGGGAGGTTAAAGGAGAGAGTGTCAGCTCAGGTGAGGCACATTCATTCATTCTTTCATTCAGCAAATGTTAACCGAGTGCCTACTTCACGCCAAACTCAGTAACAATGGAGCCAGGAGGGGAGAAATAGAAGTTATCAAAGAATCATACAAATAAATGCAAAATTACAACAGTGGTAAATGCTAAAAATAACAATAGGTGGTGCTGCAAAGAGCGTGCACTGGGGGATATTCCCTGAGGGATCGTGATGGCGGAGCGGAGAGGCTACAGAAGAATTAATCAGAAGGGGGTGGTAGGAGGAGGAGTATTCTAGGCAGAGGGAACAGTTTCTGTGGGGATCTGTGGACAGAGAGAACATGGTGGCTGCAGGATGACAAGAAGGTAGTGTGGGTGGAGCCCAGAGGGAGAGGGCTAGAGTGGTGAGAAGTGAGGCTGGAGAGTGGGTAGGGGTCAGGCCACGTTGGCAGTTTGAGGGCTCTGAGTCCCTGCGGGGCTGTGCTGAGAGGCTCAAAGGAAAGTTGGGGGATCCTTGCCAGGTGAGAAGAGGGGGCAGCCGTCATGTCATACCAGACATGACCAGCAGAGGTCAGTGCTGCATAGTGATTGGCAGCACATGGCAGGGAAGGAGGAGGTAGTTGGTGGGTGAGGCTTGCTTGGTGGTTGTGGTATAAACCTGAGAACCTCTGGCTCCTGGTTGTTCAAAAGCTTGGGAGGCCTGGACAGTGAGAACCCCTGAAACAGGCTTGGGGAGCTGACAAGAGGAAGGGAGGCAAGGAAGAGAGGGTCTTCCCAGAGTGGCTCAAACCCACCACCCAGCCTGTGTACGTGTAATGCCTATACCTCCAAAAGACGATTCCAGAACTGTGGGATAAGGAACCTGGAACCTCTAAGGAGGGATGGCTTCCTTAAGAGGGCCCACTTGGAAAATCTTTACGTTTAGGAGTAGAAGTTCAAAAAAGAATCAGAGAACTTTCCCATAGACAATAATAAAAATAAGGTTGGTTCTCCTAACTCTTACAATGCTAGAGCACGTTCCCATCCATCCTCTCATTTGTTCCTCATGACTTGAAACTTCCTTGCTGTGTGATCTTGGTCAAGTATCTACTCGTTTGTAAAACGAGAAAAACAATTTGAAAACAAACGGCTATGGTTGTAAAACCCACCAGGCACTTTCCTGGCCCGTGGTAGACTCTCAGCAAATGCTGACCCTCTGCTTCCAACCTGTTTAGGCTAGGAAGGGCAGGGATAATTACTACCAATTTGCCAATGAAGAAATTGTAACACATGGAAGGAAGTCATTTGCCCAATATAACCCATCAAGTTAGTCTCAGAGGCCTGGCCAGAAAGCAGCTTCCCTGGGCCTGAGAGCCCCCTTCTCCTCTGACCCATGCCAGGGATTGTCTGGGGTGGAGCCTGCCCTAGAAGCTCCCTAGTGACTTGGTCCTCCTCCTGTCCACAGGTACTTTATCATCAGACCCTGGACGCCCTGCAGACACTGCTCAACGCCCTCTTTGTTGAGGACCCCACTCCTGCTGGGCTGAAGAGCATCTTGGAGGTATGGGGTAGGGGTGAGTGGGGACAGGGAGAGGGGAACTGACTCAGGAGTGGTGGGGGCTGGGTGCAGGAAGGAGTGATTTGACTCCAGGATGTCATCTTGTGCCAGTGTTCTGCCTCTCTGTCCCTCTTACAGCCCTTGTCCCAGTCCTGCACCCCTTCACTCTCTCTCTGTCCCCCATCTTCCTGTTTTAGATGTCCCCATCTCCTCTCTACTCCATTCTCCTCTCTGTCTCTCTCTTGTGTCTGCAAGACCCTCCACCTCTCATTTCTCCTCATCAACCCACTTCTTCCCTCCTGTTTCTCAGCCCTGTTCTCAGCTTCTGGACCCTATCACCCCCTAAACTCTGAAAAGAGGATGAGGGCTGTGGTGAGTTACCTTCACACCCTCCGTGGAAGCTTCCTGCTGATTGGCAATGGCTGGCTGTCCACCCCAGCAGCAGGGGCTGGCATCCAGGCTGCAGCTCTCAGTCCTGCTCTTATTGTCCCCACAGCCCCTGGGGCCCTGGATGAACTCTGGGAAAGCCCATGAGAGAGCGCGGGCTGTAAACAGCAATGTCTCCGTGTTGAACCACACACTTCTGACTCTGCCTTTCTTTGTGAGTGGCCCCTGGGAGGGGTGGGCAGTCATGGGGAGAATCTTCCTAGTTCTGAGAGGGCCTGTGCATCTATCCAGGGAATGCTGGGTGGCCCTCACTATCCTCTATCTGCTGCCAGGGCCAAACCATTCGGCTCTGTTCACCATTACTGTATAGTGTTATCGAACCAATAAGACTCAGTCTCTAAGATTCTGACACAAATAGATGTCCTCGGGGTTCCCGGCACTGGGGCTTCTGCTGGGGAGGCTCATCCTTCGCATCGGGGATCCTGACGAGGAGATCGGCCGGGAAGCTCTGGACGGCATCACCATCCTTTACACCATTCTGGAGCTCCAAAAGAGTAAGCCCTATTTGAGTGCTTCCAAAGCAAGACCTCTGAATAGATGCTCAGCGTGGGAATCTGGGGTGAGGCAGGCTGGGGCCTTGGCAATAAAGTGCTGGTGAGATATGGGGGAGACCAGGGTAAGGTCAGATGGGCCTGGGACAACTTGTGTGAAGCCTTAGTCACTTCAGAACCAGAGACAGCCTACAAACAAACCTGTTTTGTTTAAAGAAACCCTTCTTCTACCTGAGCATTTTTTTTTTCATCCTTCCAAGCTTAATTTGTGACTTATCTTCACGTTTCCATGCTATTGCATATACCAGGGCGTGATAGCCTTAATGGCAAGCTTCTTTGTCTTCCCTACTGGATTTATTACCCCATTGAGGGTAGGCCAGGGTGGTTTCTTATTCACAACAGTATTCTTAAGGCCTAGCACTGGGACTGGCACATGGTGGGTGCTCAGTGAATATTTATTGAATGAGTGAACCAAAAACAGGTCTTATCTTAGAATCTGGAGTGGTTAAAACCTATTGTTGAGGGACTACCCCTAGATTTGGCATCAGGGAACTGGGAATGTGGTATGGGCTGACACAGGTACTCATCTGGCCCTGCACCTACAGCTAGAGGTGGATGGTACTAGCTGTTACTTACCTTCTTCTTCTCCATTGTCCCAACTCTGCCCCAAACCAGAGGACCTTGACATATTGTTTAAACTCCACTGGCTCTGGAGACATAGTGACCTAGGTAAAAGACCCAGCTCTGGCCCTTCCTAGCTGTGTGACCTCAGGCAAACGACATTGCTTACCCAGGCCTAGGTCTCCTCATCTGTAAAAAGGGCACAATAGGTATAACTTGCAAGCTTTTCAAAAGATTAAACAAGATCCTATATGTGAAGAGGCCAGCTCAGTGCTGGGTCATTATAGGTACTTGTTGTATAGAGTTTCTTTTGTCCCTCACCTACAAGGCCCATCTTCCTCATTTCAGCCTATCACTCCAGGCTTCGGGGATCTGTCTACTGTCCCTGCTCTTCTGGATCCCCAGTGTTGGGGCAAAGATTTGGTCCCTGGGAACTACTCACGCCTCCTGAGTGATGGGGTGAGGGTGGTATAAGCCATGTTATGCCTGGCCTTAACCAAAACAAAAAAACCCACTGCCGCCAAGCCGATTCTGACTCATAGCGACCCTGTAGGACAGAGTAGACTACTGCATAGAGTTTCAAAGGAGCAGCTGGTAGATTCGAACTGCCGACCTTTTGATTAGCACCCAAACGCTTAGCCACTTCACCATGTGGGCTCCATGATTGGCCTGAGGGGTAGGAATATTACAGACCAAATTAGAATTGTCAGATTTGGCAAATAAAAATACAGAATGTCCAGTTAAATTTGAATTTCAGATAAATGAATAATTTTTAGTATATTTGGGACATACTTATACTAAAAATTATTCATTGTTTATCTGAATTCAAATGTAACTGGGCAGCCTGTATTTTATTTTGTATTTCTCCCTAGGTCAAACCCACATTGGCAAAGTCTCAAGGAGTAAAGTGGCTTGTCCAGACACCCTGACTACAAGAAGCAAATCTGTATTCCAACCCGGGTCTGCCAGATTACAGACCTCAAGCTCTTTCCCTTTACAAACAACCCCCGCACTTGGTCCTTAGGATCACTCTGCCTTGATGGCCCTTTCTTATGGCACAGTGCTTAAGTGCTTGGCTGCTAAGCAAAAGGTCAGCAGTTTGAATCCACTAGCTGCTCCTTGGAAACCCTATGGGGCACTAGGAGTCGAAGCTGACTCCACAGCAAGGAGTTTGGTTTGGTTTTGGTGTTTTGCATACCTTGAGGGAATGCAGGCAAGACCCAGGCCAGGCCCTGGTAAGGGCTCAGGAAATGGACCTGAAATGCATTTCTTTCCACAGAAAATATGGAGCCCCTGAGTCCCTGGGTGGCACAAATGGTTAAGTATTCAGCTACTAGCCAAAAGGTTGGCAGTTCAAACCCACCCAGAGTTGCCTTGGAAGACAGGCCTGGAGATCTGCTTCCAAAGGTCACAACCTTGAAAACCTTATGGAGCAGTTCTACTCTGCATACGTGGGGTCCCCATGAGTCGGAATCGACTTCACAGCCACTGACAACAACATGTGGCAGGTACTATGCTAGGTAGTGCAGACATAGCAGTGAAGAGATGAATTCAACTATCCACCTTCATTAAGCATGTGTTCTTGTTGCCCCAAGACAAACAATGAACAAAATAAATAATACATATTGCAAGTCACATGGTGAAAGTGCTTTAAAAAAAAAAAAGGCAGAAAAGGGAATTGGGAGTGCCTGGGGTAGAAGGGTTACAATTTAAAAGGGGCACCACCATCATCCCCAGCCACAGAATGTAAAAAATGAAACAGATGAAAATAGGGACAACATTAGGAGCCCTAACACATGGCATAAACAGTATATAAAACATTACTAACAATGCAGAAGAGAAACTAGATAACTGGGAACTCCTAAAAATCAAACACCTATGCTCATCCAAAGACTTCACCAAAAGAGTAAAAAGATTACCTACAGACCGGGAAAAAGTTTTTAGCTATGGCATTTCCAATCAGCACCTGATCTCTAAAATCTACATGGTACTGCAAAAACTCGGCTACAAAAAGACAAATAACCCAATTAAAAAAAATGGGCAAAGGATATGAACAGGGACTTCACTAAAGAAGACATTCAGGCAGCTAACAGATACATGAGGAAGTGCTTGGGATCATTAGCCATTAGAGAAATGCAAATCAAAGCTACGATGAGATTCCATCTCACTCCAACAAGGCTGGCATTAATCCAAAAAACACAAAATAATAACTGTTGGAGAGGTTGTGGAGAGACTGGAATACTTATACACTGCTGATGGGAATATAAAATCACACAACCACTGTGGAAATCGATTTGGCGCTTCCTTTTTTTTGCTGGGTAAAAAGCTAGAAATAGAACTACCATAAAAAAAAAAAGGATCCAGCAATCCCACTCCTTGGAATATATCCTAGAGAAATAAGAGCCTTTATACAAACACATATGTGCACACCCATGTTCATTGCACCACTGTTTTCAATAGCAAAAAATGGAAGCAACCAAGGTGCCCATCAACGGGATGAATGAATATATAAATTATGGTATATTCACGCGATGGAATACTATACATCCATAAAGAACAGTGAGGAATCTGTGAAACATTTCATAACATGGAGGAGTCTGGAAGGCATTATGCTAAGTGAAATTAGTCAGTTGCAAAAGGACAAATATTGTATAAGACCATTATTACAAGAACTGGAAAAACAGTTTAAACAGAGAAGAAAAATTCTTTGACGGTTATGAGAGAAGGGAGGGAGGGAGGGAGGGAGAGGGGTACTCACTAATTAGGTAGTAGATGAGAACTACTTTAGGTGAAGGGAAAGACAACACACAATACAGGAGAGGCCAGCACAGCTGGACTAAACCAAAAGCAAAGAAGTTTCCTGAATGAACTGAATGCTTCGAAGGCCAGCGTAGCAGGGGTAGGGGTTTGGGGATCATGGTTTCAGGGGACATCTAAGTCAAGTGGCGTAATAAAATCTATTAAGGAAACATTCTGCATCCCACTTTGGAGAGTGGCGTCTGGGGTCTTAAGCGCTAGCAAGCAGCCATCTAAGGTGCATCAATTGGTCTCAACCCACCTGGAGCAAAGGAGAATGAAGAACACGAAGGACACAAGGTAATTATGAGTCCAAGAGACAGAAAGGGGCACATAAACCGGAGACTACAGCATCCTGAGACCAGAAGAACTAGATGGTGCCTGGCTACAACCGATGACTGCCCTGATAGGGAACACAACAGAGAACCCCTGAGGGAGCAGGAGAGCAGTGGAATGCAGACCCCAAATCCTTGTAAAAAGACCAGACTTAATGGTCCGACTGAGACTAGAAGGACCCTGGTGGTCGTGGCCCCCAGACCTTCTATTGGCCCAGGACAGGAACCATTCCCAAAGCCAACTCTTCAGACAGGGATTAGATTGAACTGGACAATGGGATAGAAAATGATGCTGGTGAGGAGTGAGCTTCTTGGATCAAGTAGACACTTGAGACTATGTGGGCAGCTCCTATCCGGAGGGGAGATGAGAGGGCAGAGGAGGTTAGAAGCTGGCTAAATGGACACGAAAAGAGAGAGTGGAGGGAAGGAGCAGACGGTCTTATTAGAGGGAGAGCAGTTAAGAGTATATAGCAAGGTGCATATAAATTTTTGTATGAGATACTGACTCAATTTGTAAACTTTCGCTTAAAGCACAATAAAAAAAAACAGACTGGCAATACCATGTGCTGGCAAGATGTGGAGCAGCCAGAACTCTTATACACGGATAAAAAAAAAGAAAAACCTAAATCCATTGCTGTGGAGTCAATTCCAACTCAATTCCAACTCATAGCAACCCTACAGGACAGAGTAGAACTGCTCCACAGGGTTTCCAAGCAGCACCTGGTGGATTCAAACCGCCAATCATTTGGTTAGCAGCTGTAGCACTTAACCACTACACCACCGGGGTTTCCCGTACACCACCAGTAGGAGCTAGTTGGCTAATTCCCCGCTGTGGAAATTGTTCAGTAGTATCTCCTGAAGCTGAACATATGCCTACCCCACCGTCCAGAAATTCCACTCCTAGGTATATACCCCCCCAAAAAATGTGTACATATTTTCACCAAAAGACATGTACTAGAATGTTCATGGTAGTTCTATGCATAATAGCTAGAAACAGCCCAAATGTCCATCACAAGTCCAAAACCCAAACCAAACCCAGTGCTGTCGAGTGGATTCCGACTCATAGTGACCCTATAGGACAGAGTAGAACTGCTCCATAGAGTTTCCAAGGAGTGCCTGGCGGATTCCAACTGCCGACCCTTTGGTTAGCAGCCATAGCACTTAACCACTACGCCGCCAGGGTTTCCCCATCACAAGTAGAATAGATAAATAAGTGGTGATATATTTACACCACGGAAACTCTGGCGGCGTAGTGCCCAAGTGCTACAGCTGCTAACCGCAGGGTCGGCAGTTCCAATCAGCCAGGCGCTCCTTGGAGACTCTATGGGGCAGTTCTACTCTGTCCTATAGGGTCGCTATGAGTCGGAATCGACTCGACAGCACTGGGTTTGGTTTGGGTTTTATATTTACACCATGGGAATTTAGACAGCACTGAGAATGAATGAACTAATGCTACCTGCGACAGTATAGATGAATCTCACCCACGTAATCTTGAGTAAAAGGAACCAGCCGCAAAGGACAACATATTGTCTGAGTCCGTTTAAACAAAGTTCAAAAGCAAGCAGAACTAATCTAGGGATGCAGAAGTTGGAAGAGCAGTTACCCTGGGCGGGGAGGGGATAATGATTGGAAGCGGGGGGCACAAAAGGGGCTTCTGGGGTGCCTGTCATGCTCCAAATTTGCTGGCTACACAGTATGTTCACTGCGTGCAAATTTATCACGGGGGTTACTTAAGATCTGTACACTTCTGGTTTAAACAATTAGGGTGGCCAGGCCTCACGGAGATGTTCTCTCCTTGCAGGAGCCAGAGACAAGGAGCAGACCAACAAGATGGACCTCTACGAGAGCAACAAGCGCTTCCTGGGGCCCTATAACCCCGTCAGCCCGTGCCAGAACATCCTGCGTGTGATCGCGGTGACTGCCTGCTGCCTGTCAGCCTTCCACCCCAAGTGCCTTACCCTCCCCCTCCCTCAGCTGGCCCCCTCTGCAGGAAGCCTTCCCCATCTCGTTAGCCCCTCCTGAGCACCTCCTCCTCCTCTGCCCTTTGCCACGACTCCTGGGTCATGACTTTGTTCTCCTTGATGGGTGCTACCCAGTCCTGGGGGCAGGGACCATGTCACCTCTTCTACTGTAGCCCCTCCTCCCCTACCAACCCTGTATGCGTGGGCCCCTCTGTGGCTGTGTTTGTACATCTGTATATTGTGCCAGGTATGTCAGCATCTCTCCATCTTTGTTTCAGGAATTTGGGGACTTCCTGGGACCCCAACAGGTAAAGGACCTGCTGCTGGCAGCCCTGGAAGGGTTGAAGAGTGGCTCAGAGGCTCTTGGGAAGGACTCGGGGGAGATGATGCAGCTGGCTTCGGAAGTCACGCTCAGCTCGGTGCTGGAGTGGTACCGGCACAGGGCGCTGGAGGTGGTAAGGCCCGCTGCGGGCAGGGGACTGGGCTGTCACTGGGGGTCTGGGAGTCCCTACAGGGCCTGCTTGTTACTCTGAGCAGCCTGCTTGTCTGTGGATGAGGTTGGAGGGGTGGGGAGTGATGTTGAAACCCTAACCAAGCACTGGGGCAGAGTAGAGTGGAGGGGTGGTAGCTGAGTTCTGGGAGCCCCCAACCTGCAGCTTTCTCCCCACCCCCAAGAGAAAGCAAACTGAGTTGGGAGGGGGAGGAGGCAGCTGATACCAACTGACTCATCCCAGGGAAGAGCAGGCGCTGGCTGTCTGTCCCCCCATTTCTCTCCTTGCTTTCTCCTCCCTGCCTCCTGTCACCCTCTCTCCTGTCACTCCTGTCACATCCCTTCCTTCCTCCTCCCATCCCCCTACGCCCTTCCCCCATGCCTCCTTTGGCTTCTCTGTCTGCCTGCCTCCCACCTGTTCATGGCTGCCTGGCTGTGCCCCAGATCCCGGAAATCATGCAGGCCATCTACGTGCAGCTGAGCCACATCCAGGAGCCACGGGCCCGCGAGGTGGCCCTGCTGCCTGTCTCCCTTCTGGCCAGCTCCTTCATGACTGAGGTGGTTGTGGCCCTGCTCATGTGCCCCCTCCCACTGGACAGGTACCAAGTGGGGGCTGGGAACCCCCCCTTCTGCTCCCCTGCCCTCCCAGATGGCCCTTCTTCATGAGCACTGCTGGGTGTCAAGCACCATGCTGGGCATTTAGTACATTCTCCAATTCTCACAACAGTCCCATTCTACAGATGAGGAAACTGAGGCTCAGCAGGTAGTTTCTTGCCCTAGGTACCAGTGAGCAAGCAACAAAGCCAGGACCTAAACTCAGGTCTGACTGACTCCAAGCCCAGAGCTCTTTTAGTGATACCAGGGAAAGGAGGCCTGAGTGTTGCCCTGACTCTACCTTCAGCTGCTGTGTGACTTTGGGCAACTGCTTGCCCTTTCTGGGCTTCAGTGTTCCCCCATAGTCGAGAGGAAGAAATATCCCTGCATCTACACTGGAGGGGTAGTTGTGACAAGTAATGCAGCCAGTGGTCCTGAGTGCCTGCTGGGGCCTGGCCTATGCTGGAGGACGTGCCACACTCACATTCTGATGGACAGAGGGGAACAGGGCCAGACAGTGAGCTCGTGGGCACCAGAGACCAGCATGGCTGGCCTCAGCCTCTCAGCGCAGGAAACATGCCCATGTGTTCTGTGAATGAATAAAACAAGGCGTTGTGTGGTATTGTTATTAATTGCAATCGATTCCAACACATGGTGATCCCATGTGTGTCAGAGTAGGACTGCTCCATAGGGTTTTCTTGGCTGTAATATTAATGGAAGCAGATTACCAGGGCTTTTCTTCTGCAGTGCTGCTGGGTGGGTTCAAACTGCCAACCTTTAAGTTAGCACTCGATTGCAAAGTTGTTTGAGAACAAATGTGAAAGAATTGTGCAGAGCTGGGCAAATGGGGTGTGTTTCCAGTAAAGAGCATTGCTATCATTCATAGAGACTGAGAGTAATCAGGATGGCGAGGGCCAGCCTGGCATAGCCCCATCCTCCCACCTGGAAGGATTTCACCCTTATCAGCTGCACTGACCACCAGGGCGGTTTCTTTTGGGTCCAACTAAACATTCAGACTCACGAGACTATCCTGGGCCACACTTGACACTGGAGTCATTCAGGATAGAGAACAGGGCAGTGTCAGGGGCTTCTCTTTGCAGATGTCCCCACAATCATTCACACAGCAGTCCAGACAGGGCTGAGACTGGGGTGAGGCAAATGAGGCACTCAGGATGCAAAAGTTAAGGAGGCAACTACACTCAGGTGCTGAGGCTGCACTTGCAGGAACCTAAGAGTGAACGCCTCCTTAAATCTTGGGCCCTGGATGCCTCACTTGCCTCACCCTAGTTTTGGCCTTGAGTCCAGTAGTTGATCTCTTGGGCCTGCCAGGTGAAAGCTCAGGGGTGAGCAGAGGCCTAGCTAAGGAGGGCAGGTAGGGCGCGTGCCCCGGGCTTCACCTGCATGCTCTGGGCACCGCTTGAGGCAGGGAGCCAATTAGCAGTTTCTATTGGCCATCACAGTTTCCATTGCCAGCTGTGAGAGACCATTCAGCAATTTAACACTAATTGACCTAGGGGCTATTTTCCGTAGTTAGGCCCCTGGGTGTGAGGGAAGGAGCTGCCCTGGTTTAAGTGGCTGAGGCCTCGCGGGAAACAATCTCTCCTGTAATAACTCCATAGAGCTGGGTTCCAGGGTTCCCACTGGGACAAGCTCAGTTACAAGAGTCACAGCACCCTGGGAAGCTCAATGCTGTAGTATCCCCACCCGTTTCTTATAGTTAATATATACTTCTTCCCAGCCCAGATGCAATTTACCAGTCGGGTCATTTCTACCATAAGCAACGTTGCCTAGCAACATAGTTGACATACTATCTTTATCAGGTTTCCAGGGGAACAGAGCTAGAAAGTTAATGGAAGGTTCAAATGCTCATGCAGAAGGGAAAAAGATTTTTGTTAACCCTTTACCACACCGGCCCATCAACACTGCTCCCTGGTATTGTGTGACAAGTGCAAGATCCAGGCCCCAGAGGGTTCAGCTGCTTTGATTCTTGCTCCTTGGCATAGAGGAAAGAACACAGGCTTTAGAGAGCTTAAAAAAAAAAAGAACAGTTGCCATCTAGTCAGTTCCAACTCCTAGTAACCTCATGTGTGCAGGGTAGAACTGTACTCTATAAGGTTTTTAAGGCTGTGACCTTTCAGAAGCAGATTGCCAGGCCTTTCTTCCAGGGCACCTGGGTGGATTCAAACTGCCAACTTTTCAGTTAGTAGTTGGGCACTTAACCAAATGTGCCATCCGGGGATGGAGACATTGGACCTGATCTAGTCTTGATTCTGCTGCTCATCAGCTGTATAGTCTTGGACTAGTGACTTCAGCTCTCTGAACCTCAATTCTGCATCTGTAAAATGGGAATGACAACACCCACTTTGAGGGGCATGAGATTTCAATGACCTTGAATGTCTTGACTGTCTTGTTCATGTCTGTATCCCCAGAGATTTGGCCTAGTGTCTTGCATATAGCAAATCATAAATATTTGCTAAGGAAATAAATTCTATGTAAGCACCTGGTATGATACCCAGGAAACAGCTTTTTCAATAGTTATTAGCACCTCTGCTTCCTGGGGAGTGTTTTTTGGACCATTCTTTCCTGGCATGCCCATGAATGTCATTACAATGGCACCTTCTCTTTCCCCTCCCCAAATCATTTGAAGGAGGGTGGGCCCCACTGCCCTGGCCACCACTAACCATCCTCCCTGTGGCCTTTCAGCAATGGAGCAGAGATGTGGAGGCAGCTAATACTGCGCAAGCCCAGCTGTGATGTCCGAGACCTCCTGGATCTACTGCTGACCAGCCTGAAGGAGAAGCCTGTCACTAAGAAGGGCCGGGCCTCCATCGTGCCCCTAGCGGTGAGGATCCGCCCCCAGCTCTGCCCCTTCCCGCCCTTCTCCTCTCCTTCCCTCCCTTTACTGAGCTCAGCACAAAGGGCTTCTTCGGCTTTGAGTTTCCCACGCCGCCAGTAACCGGTTATGTGGCCTTAGGCAAGTCTCTGTCTCTGGGCTGTTGTCATCTGCTGGACAATAACAGTAGTGCTACTTACAGTGACAGCAGCAGCCTGGGACAGTGGAAACAAAACAGCCCCGGAGCCACAGCTCTGAGTCTGAGTCTGACGTTACTACGCTACTAGTTTGTGACCTGAGCAAGTCATTTCACCTCTCTGAGGCTGAGTCTCTGCATCCATAAATGGAAATAGTATCTGCCTTATTTGGTGGTTGTGAAGATTAAATGAGAACTCATTTCTTCATTTAGGCAGCACAAATGCTTAACTACTCCTTGCTGCCAGGCTCAGTGCAGCCCTGGGAGCACAGAGGGAAGAGGCAGCTCTGACTGCAGGGTGCTGGCTGACAGTCAGGTGGGAGAGGCAGGAAGAGCTGGCAGATAGCAGGTGCCTGCTACAAGTGGACTGGAGAGTTGGGTTTCTCTGTGCCTCCATTGCCACCACCCTGGTCCAAGCCTGCTGGATGACACCCCTGCTTCTCACTCATCTCCCTGCCTCCACTCTTGCCCCTCCAATCTGTACCTGTTGCTGTCGAGTTGACTCTGACTCATGGTGACCCCCTGTGTGCAGAGCAGAACGGCTCCATAGGATTTTCAAGGCTGTGACCTTTCGGAAGTGGATCACCAGGTCTTTCTTCCGAGGCATCTCCGGGTGGGTTCGAGCCAGCAACCTTTCTATGGT
The DNA here is from genome assembly GCF_030014295.1 of Loxodonta africana. Lineage (NCBI taxonomy): Eukaryota > Metazoa > Chordata > Mammalia > Proboscidea > Elephantidae > Loxodonta > Loxodonta africana. The sequence goes on from NC_087344.1 coordinate 92,903,581, forward strand.
AGTAGAGCGCTTAACCATTTATGTTACCCAGGGGCTCCTTCCAATCTGTACCACAGCCAAAAAGTCTTTGAGAAATATACATCCGTTCTTCTCACCCTCCTCAATGGCTTCTGTTGCCCTTGAGAGTAACACACTCGTCCTGCCTGTGCTGCAAGGCCCTGCACCCCTCTCTAGGCTCGCCACACTCCATGATCCTTGTGCTTGTTCTGCCTCACCTCCCTGGTCTTTCTCAGGACTTCATACCTACCACATGTCCTCCTGCCACAGGCCCTTTGCACGTGCTGTTCTCTCTGCCTAGAAGATTCTCCACTTACTCAACTCATACTCATCTCTCAGTTCTCAGCTCAAATATCACCTCCTCAGGAAGGTCCTCCCCAATCTCTCTGACCAGGTCAAGTATGTCTGTTACACTTTCCCATGACACATACTTCACCTTGGGGGAATTTACCCCAGTTGTGATTTGACGGAAGTGTGGGCAATTGTTGGATAATTATGTGAGATGGATGAGGTAGTATCTGTGCCTGTTTTGTTCACCATGATATCCCAATGCCTAGCATACGCCTGGCACATAGTAGGCACTTGAAAAATTTTTGTTGGGCTGATTTATTTATTCAATAAATATTTATTGAGCACCGACTGTGTGCCAGGCACACTCAAAGGTTCTGAGGATTCAGCAGAGAACGAGATATTCTGATGAAGGGGAGTATCTTAGTTATCTAGTGCTGCTGTAACAGAAATACCACAGGTGAATGGCTTTAACAAAGAGGAATGTATTTCCTCACAATAAAGTAGTCTAAAAGTCCAAATTCAGGGCATCAGCTCCAGGGGAAGGCTTTCTCTCTCTGTCGGCCTTCTCATTAATCTTCCAACAGACTAGGTGCTTCTCCGTGCAAGGACTCTGGGTCCGAAGGATGCACTCTGCTCCTAACACTGCTTTCTTGGTGGTACGGGGTCCCCAACTCTCTGCTTGCTTCCTTTTCCTTTTATCTCTTCTAAGATAAAAGGTGGTGCAGGCCACATCCCAGGGAGACTCCCTTTACATCGAATCAGGATGTGACCTGGGTAAGGGTGTTACAATCCCACCCTAATCCTCTTTGACATAAAATTACAATCACAAAATGGAGTACAAGCACAGGATACTGGGAATCATAGCCTAACCAAGGTGAGGTGTACTTTGGGGGGACACAATTCAATCCATGAGATTGAGCAAATAAATAAATATGTAGTGGACAGAGGAGGGAGTGCTTTATCCCATTTCCAGAGGAGGGTACTGCTGCTCAGAGATGTTCCACATCTCAGTCAAGGTCACCTAACTAGTGAGTGGTGGTGCGAGGACTCTGGCCCAGACTGCTTACCCCCAAATCCCATGCTTCATTGCCGTATCTCCCCTACCACTGTGTTCTATGACTAGGGTGTCAGTGTCATTCTCTGCCTGATTTGGGCAATCATCCATTCCTCCTTCAATCACTGTGTGTTACTGTGTTTACCAGTCACTCACTCAAGCTTCTTGTTCAACAAGCATAGTGTAGGTGTGGAGACGCCCTGAACAGAATTTTTATCTGTGGTATTGATAAACAGTTTGTGTAAGACAGAGCCAAGAGCAGAGCCCTCTGGCACCTGACTAGAGACGCTTCTCTACATTACAGACTGTACTCTGGAAATAGCAGCTTTGGGATCACTGTGAAAAGTGCAAGGGCTTTGAGTCCAAGAGGCTTGTCCTAGCTTTGCCACTGCCTCACTATATGTTTGTTAGGTGCTGTTGAGCAGGTTCCGACTCAAAGAGACCCCATGTACAACAGAACGAAACACTGCCCGGTCCTGCTTCATCCTCACAATTGTTGCTGTGTTTGAGCCCATTGTTGCAGCCACTGTGTCAGTCCATCTCCTTTAGGGTCTTCCTCTTTTTTGCTGACCCTCCACTTTACCAAGCATGATGTCGTTCTCCAGGGACTGGTCTCTCCTAATAACATGTTCAAAGTATGTGAGACAAAGTCTCGCCATCCTTGCTTCTAAAGAGCATTCTGGCTCGCCTTCTTCCAGGACAGATTGGTTTATTTTTCTCGCAGTTCAAGGCATATTCAGTATTCTTCACCAACACCATAAGTCAAAGTTATCAGTCCTTCTTTGGTCTTCCTTATTCATGGTATTTTCAATCAGCTCATATGCATGCAAAGCTGGACAATGAATAAGGAAGACCACACTATATAACCTTCACCAATCACTTCCCCTTTCCAGCCTTACCATTTAGATCTGTAAAATGGGTGGAACTAATTCCTGTCTTGTCTATCTTACCTAACTGTTGAGAAGAGTGAGATTGTGTATGAAAGGGCTTCCTAAGCAGCAAAGTACAAACAACTATCGTGGATTGCTCTCATCCAGCCCACATGATATTGCTTATTTCCAAGGGAACATGGGGATTCTTCCGCTCCACAATGAAATGCTTTTCCCTTGGGCTGGCTGCATGGGGCCTAGTGGCACAGCTCTTGACCATTGCTTTATAAAGTTGGCCCTCAGTAACTGCAGGTTCCACATCCACGGTTTCAATCAGCTGTGAATCGAAAATATTTGGACAAAAAAAAAAAAGTTCCAAAAGCAAAACTTGGCATTTCGGTGAACCCATGTGAATGAAGTAATGTGTAGGCATACCCTGCCCTAGCCTCCTGCCATTTCAGGGATCCTCAGTCTCTCTCCAGCCCTCGTTGTTTGAGCATTGTTCCTCTCAGTCTCATGAGTTCTCTACTTGTGTTGTGTGCACACTTTGTTTCTGTGAAAAAATGCCCCCTAAAAAGAAATTAAGGGGTCTAAGCAATCTCTCAAAGGCTAAGAGGGAGTGTAAAGTGCTATCTAGATAGCACTTTACAACTATTTACATAGTATTTACATTGTTTGGGTATTATAAGTAATCTAGAGATGATTTAAAGTACACGGGGAGGATGTATGTAGGTTATATTGCAAGTACAACGCCGTTTTATATTAGTGACTTGAGCTTTCTATCCCAGGGTCTGGGAATCACTCTCTGCAGATACCAAGGGCCGACTGCATAGCATTCTCACTACCACCATCTCATTTACCCTCCACCAAACCTGTGAGGTTGGCTGGAGGAGGATCAGTACTCCCACTTTACAGATGAGTCTGAGGTTCAAAGAAGGGACAGGGAATGGTGGAGCCAGAACGAGCCACTGGGTCTAGTTACCCCAGCCTACGCCCTCTGCCCTAGCGCATTATTCTCTGTCAGGGAGAGAGGCCTTGGTGGGCTGAGTGTGAGGGATGGGCCAGGCCAGGGCCAGAGCTGGGCTGGCAGATGGAGACACTGGATGGTGAGTGCAAAGTGGGTCCCAGGGAGCACTGTGGGCCAAATCCCAGCAAAGCCAAAGTCTGACTCCAAGTTCATGGGACTTTGGAGGGTTGACAGAAGGAGCCATGGACTGGAACAGGCAGGAGAGGGCCTGCAGTGATGGAGTCCAGGACGGAGTCCAGGACAGAGTGCCTCCCCTGGCTCCTGCTCGAGCATTAGTTTTCCTTGGTGCTGATCACTTAGGGGCGGGGGTAGGGGGGGACAATCTAGTTTAATGGCCCAGGGTAAAGAGACCAGCCTGGTGCTCCCACCATCTGTGTGTCTATGTTGTGAATGAAGAGGAGACTGGGCATACTACGGCCAGTATCTGAAAACCTGAGTGCAAATCCCAGCTGTGCCCCCAAGGGGCTGGGTGACCTTGAGCCAGTCCATTTGTCCCTCTGAGCCATCTCCCCACCTGCAAAATGGGATCAAGACTGCCCCACAGGAGGTGGGAAGGGATCCCTCTGCCATGATTCTTCCAGGGTTGTGTAGAGATCAAACCCAGGACCAAAGCTATCAGCTACCGGTTGCTGTCAAGTCGATTCAGACAAATGATGACCCCATGTATGTCAGAGTAGAACTGTGCTCCATAGGGTTTCCAGCGGCTTATTTTACCAAAGTAGATCACCAGGTCTTTCTTCCAAGGTGCCTCTGGGTAGACTTGAACCTCCAACCTTTCAGTTAGCAGCCATGCATATTAACCATTTGTACTACCCATGGACTCCTGGACCAAAGATAAGCGGCGGCTGTTGTTACTGTTTTGGGTAGGACCCACCCAGAGGACCAGGGGGCTTACGGGAGGATCTAGACTTTCCCAGGCTGGGCCAGAGAAAAGCAAAGATTTGGGTTCAACCTCCCCGAGAAGCAGTCCTGGCCCCAGCCGGGAGTGCTGGGAAGATGGGCCAGGATATCCCAGCAACCTCCCCTCTGCCCCCCACAGGCAGCCAGCGGCCTGTGTGAGCTCCTGTCTGTCAACAGCTGCATGGGTCGCGTAAGGCGAATCTACCCCCAGCTGCTCCTGGCCCTGCTCATTCAAGTCCACTACCACATCGGCCTCAACCTGCCTGGCCGTGTGTCCTCCCGCAAGGACACCAATAAGGATGCACAGCTGCCTGCCTTCGTACCTGTCCGGTATGCTTTGCCCATCTCACTTTATCTGCTGTCCCTGGCAGTGGGGACAGCCACCCAGCAAGGGCCCTTCCAGAAGTCCTTAGAGTGATCAATCAACAGAAATTAGCTTTGAGAATAGAAGAGAAAACAGAAAGACAATTTTAGTAGCGCCAATAATTCGTTCAACGATGGTTTTTGAGCACCTGCTCTGTGTCAGACACTGAACTTAGTACTGGACCCAGGAGAGGACCATAGTCCCTCTCCCAAGGCACTCACCATTTCATTTTCCTTTCCTCCCTCCCTAGAGATATTATTTGTATTAGGTTCATATCGAAGAACTGAGTGTCTTACTTTTAATTATTAATTATAATAGGTAATATATGCACATGGGTAAAACATTCAAAAGACAAAAAAGCAAGTCTCCCTTTTTATCCTACCCCTGTTATCCTCTCCAAAGACAGCCATATTGTTATGGACTGAATTGTGTCCTCAAAATATGTGTCAACTTGGCTAGGCCATGATTCCTAGCATTGTGTGATTGTCCACCATTTTGTCATCTGATGTGATTTTCCTATGTGTTGTAAATCCTACCTCTATGATGTTAATGAGGTAGGATTAGAGGCAATTATGTTAATGAGGCAGGACTGGATCTACAAGATTAGGTTGTATCTTGAGTCAATCTCTTTCGGAATATAAAAGAGAGAAGCAAGCAGAGAGACAGGGGGACCTCATATCACCAAGGAAGTAGTGCCAGAAGCAGAGCGTGTCCTTTGGACCCGGTGTCCCTGTGCTGTGAAGCTTCTAGACCAGGGGAAAATTGATACGGACCTTCATCCAGAACTGAGAGAGAGAAAGCTTTCCTCTGGAGCTGGTGCCCTGAATTGGAACTTCTAGCCTACCAGACTGTGAGAAGATAAATTTCGGTTTGTTAAATCCACTCACTTGTGGTATTTCTGTTATAGCAGCACTAGATGACTAAGACACATATTTTTTTCATCCCCTTCCAGAGATGCTACCTGGTGGCCTATAAGAACAGAAGATTATTATCTCACAGTCCTGGAAGTTAGTACTTTGAATTCAGGGCCATCTCCGAAAGCTCTAGGGGAAGAACCTTCCCTGTTTCTCCTAGCTTCTGGTAGCTCCAAGTGTTCCTTAGCTTGCAGCTGTAGCATAACTCCACCTTCACATGGCCCTCTTCCCTCTGTCTCTCTGTGTCCCTTCTTTTATAAGGATACCATTCAGATTGGATTAGGACCCACCCACTCCAGTATGTTGTTGTTAGCTGCCATCGAGTTGGCCCCCAACCCAAGGCAACCTCACGCACAATGGAATGAAACGCACGTTGTGAGTGTCATTGGCTGATTTTTAGAACTAGATCTCCAGGCCTTTCTTCCTAGTCCATCTTAGTCTGGAAGCTCCACTGAAAGCTGATCAGCACCGTAGCAACCTGCAAGCTTTCCCTGACAGACGGGTGATGGTGGCCTTCCATGCGCAAGGCTGGGATTCTACCGCTGAACCACCACTGTCCCCTACTTCAGCATGACCTCATGTTAGCTGATAACATCTTCAAAGACCCTATTTCCAAAAAGGTCACATTCACAGCTACTGTGGGTTAGGCCTTCAACATATCTTTCTTTGAGAGAGATAATTCAATTCATAAGATGTGGTCTATACACATATAAGCACATGTATTTATATTCTCTATATTTACACCAGTGGTAGCATACCTTACGCACTGTTATGCAATTTTGCTCTTATCATATACTCTATTTTGGAGATTATTACATAAAAAGTTCCCTCATTATTTTAATAGCCACATAGTATTCCTATGAACAGAATTCCAACATAGTAATTTATTTAACTGGGCTCTTCTTGATTTAGGGAGTTTCTAGCCCTTGCATTTACGATGTTGTAGTGAATTTCGTTGTTCATATGTCTTTATGTACACGTGTGATTACATATGTAGGATGAATTCCTGAAGGTCGAATTGGTGCATCAAAGGATTTCTGTATTTAAATATTAAAGTGGAACAAGAATATGTGGTAGAAAATTCTTGACCTAAAGTGCTCATTTGCCAAACTGCTCCCCCACGGAGGGCACTGCCACCAGCAATGTATGAGAATGTCTATTTTCCCACACCCTCATCAACACAATTTATTACAAAATATTTTTATCTTTGCCAGTCTGAGAGCTGAAAAAACAAAAAACTATTTCATTATAGTTTTAGTTTACATTTCTCTTATTATGAGTGAGATTGAACATCTCTAAATAGGATTAAATGCCATTTGTATTTCTTTTTTGGTAAACTGCTCTTGACATTTGCCTATTTTTATATAGGACTGTTGGGAAATTTTCTTATTACTTTGTAAAAGCTCTTTGTATATTAAGGAAATTAATTCTTTGTCATTTGCATACCAGTTTGTCACTTACCTTGTAACTATTTTATGGTCTTTTGGCATTCAAAAATTTTAGGTTTTTATATAGTTGAGTTTTATCATTCTTTTGTTTTGGGGCTTCTATTGCATATTATACTCCAAAAGGGGCATTTTGAAGGGCAGAGGGCAAGCAGTTGTGTAGCAGGGCTTGAAGTCAGAAAGTCTTGGATTTGAACCCTGGCTCTGTCATTTAGTGCTTTGTACTTTGGGTAAACTTGGCAGGTTGATTTCCCTGCCTATGAAATGGGGTAAATAATTCCCACCCCATAGGTGTGTTGTGAAGACCAAATAGGATCACCTCACTGACTGAGAGCACGTGCCCATAATGTGGCACCAATTCTGATTCTCCTGCACTAGTAGCTGCTGCTCCGAGCACATCGCCCTTGACACAGAAAGCTGGTAAGCTCTAGGATAAAACAAACCAAGAGGAAAGTGGGGAAGGTGCTGGAGGCGGAGGAGAAAGAGACGCACGGAGTGGAAACATTCCTGACTGTTGTATGATGAAGAGCATGACTTGCCAACGTGGAATGAAGCATTCATTCATTGAGTGACGACATGAGGGAGCTGGAAGAGAGCTGGCATGCCTGGCCTTACCTCCACGTCACAGAAAGCAGCCTGTGAGACAGAAACAGGCAGGCCAGACACACACTGACAAGGGTCAGAAAAATCACGAGGCCATGCCTGGGTGTAGCGGAGCTCTGCTGACATCTTGATTTCATCGTATGATACTGACTTTGGACTTCTGGCCTCCAGACCTGTGAGAGAATCAATTCTGTTTTAAGCCACTGTATCTGAGGTACTTTGTTACGGCAGCCCTAGGAAACAACTACGCTGAATTTGGAACCGGAGTAGATCACGGTGTTACAGACTCCAGCGATGAAGAGGAAAAGCTCAGAGAAGCTGACAGGTGCCCACAGGTGGTTATGTCATTCAGTGAGGAGAGGCGAGGCTGGTCAGGGGATGAATGCAAGGATTAACTCTACTGACCCAAGTCCTGTCACATCTGACTTTGGGTTGAAGGGGGAGAGAGGAGTCCTAGTGGAGTAGCCACCAAAGGCATGGCCATCCAGTCTCTGCACCCTGCAACAGCTACAGGCTTTAAAGCAGCCTCATGTCGTATCACTGACTTCTCCCCCCAATCCTAGGAGAGGGAAAGGGAGTGAGTATTTCAAGGCGGCCCTTGCTCAATGTCGCTGAGGAAAGCCAAGAGCTTTCCTGGAAGGTAAAACTTGTAGAGTAGGTGTTTAAGGACAACAGAAGAGCCACTACACCACCGCAGCCTTCTTCCCCAGATGTCAGCTCTGCACTTCACGGAGCAGCATGGCATCACTTTTGGCTATTACAAGCATATCATTTGAGGGTGAGTCAGGGAGAAAGGAGATGCATAAGGTCATTCTTGTTAAAATTTGGAACCCAGTTGAGGAAATGGAGAAAGGCTGGAGAGGACAAACTACTAACGATGTCATTTTGTGTTCAGAAGCTCTTGCCTAAATATATATACTCACTACTGAGAATGAGGACAAGGAGTCTGTGTAAACATGACTGTGTGAAGCCTTCTGAGCTCCTGAGCTCAACGCTGTCCCCAAGCCAGTTAATGAGAAGGTGACGAAAGCTGTCCTGGAGATGGAGACCCTAGAAGAGCATGCACAAGCTGCTCATCCTGTCGTAGTTAAAGGTTCTGGTTCTTGAAATTGAAGGGAATAATTATTCTTTTCCAAATGAAAATGTATAATCTCAGCTTAGCGATTCAGCCAGTACTTGGAGTTTTAGGGGCAAGGGAAGAGGGTAGAGATGGGAGAGTTGGGGAGATTGAGCCCCCAGGCTGTTTGGGTGGGCAGCACTTACAGCGTGCCTCTGTGTCTCCATCTTCCCTTCCTTCCTTTTCTCTTTCCTCCCTTCCCTCCCTCTCTCCCTGTCTCATCTTCTTCCTTACCTTCTTTTACATTTTCTTTCTTTCACACTTTCTTCCTTTCACCCTTCCTGCTTTCTCTTTAGCGTTGAACCCTGGAGCCATTGCTGGTAGGGGCTGTCATGGGCTGAGTAGTGTCCCCCTAAAAGTCATGTCCTGGGACCTGTGAATGTGGTCTTATTTGGAAATAGAGACTTAGCAGATGTAGTCAACTAAAAATGAGGCCATACTAGATTAGGGTAGGCACTGAATTCAACGACTGGTGATATCATAAAAGAAAGGAGAGGGAGATTTGGATATAGAGACACAGAAGAAGAACAGGAGAGAAGGCCATGTGACCATGGAGGCAGAGATTGGAGTGATGTTGCTACGAGCCAAAGAGCAGCAAGGATGGCCAGAGCCATCCAAAGCTGGGAAAAGGCAAGGAAGGATTCTCCTCTGGAGTCTTCAGTTGGAGGATGTCCCCGCTGACACCTTGATTTTGGACTTCTAGCCTCCAAAACTGTGAGAAAATAAATATCCGTTGTTTTAAGCCACCCAATTTGTGGTATTTTGTTATGGCAGCTTCAGGACCCGAACACAGGGTCTATTATTGACAGCACATGTTTCAGTTAGTCACCGTAAGGGTGGGATGATTCCAAAGCCCTGGCCTCAGGAGAAGCTTGAATTTTCACACTGGGACAATGAGTGTACCAGTGAGGGGACAGGACTGTCCCCCAAGGTGCCCACCCAGCTGCATGGGGTCAGTCTTGGGCTTGAGGGGAACAACAGATGGGAGTGGAGGGTGAGAGTAAGGCAGAACCTGAGACACCCAGCTGCCCTGGGGAGGGGCAGACTTCTCCCTCCAGCAAAACAAGGTTCTGAAGAAAAGAGAGTGGAAGCAGTCTCCAAAGGGAGGTGAATTTTTCTTCTGTTTACTCTCTTGTTCTCAAAGGGAATATTATTTTTTAAAGCAACCCTTTATGGGTACACTGAATGCTGTATCTGACAATTAGCGTGGTGGAGAGAAGCTTGCAGGGCCAGACGGGAGCTGATGGTGAGAGAGCCCCGGGTGGAAGGCAGCCCGGCCTGCCTGGGACAGGGTGGACATGAGGTCTCAGCCTCCTTGTCTTGGCAGCTGGGTGGTGAAAGTGGTGAAAACCCTGCTGCTGAAGATGGGTTGCTCCTATGAGGCCACCTTTCTGGAGGACCAGGGCGGCTGGGACTTCTTGGAGCAGGCTGAGAACCACCACCGTGGAGTGTCCTTGCTGGCAAGGTGAGGCCTGAGGATGGGGGACCGCCACGGGCAGGGGTGGGAGAGACCCCAGGATCTTCAGACAGACTTGGGTTTGCATCTTTCTCTGGGCTGGTTTCTTCTGCTCAGTCTATAACCTCTTCTCGACAACAGGGAGAATATGGTCTATCTCGGAGGGTGGTTGGGGATCCAACAGATGTGAAAGCTGGCCCAACACTCTACGGATATAAACTCTGGTTGTAATGGTTCTGGCAATTGCAGAGCACTTTGATTATTTACAATAATGCTTTCTCACCGCTTTATAGAAGTGGCTGTTTACCCTAGCAGTTAAGGTTGTGGGTTGGGGTAGGTCTGCCCTGTCTGAACCCCAGCTCCCTGCTTATCAGCTGTCTGACCTCGGGCCAATTACTTCTCCCCAGCCCACGTGTCAGTTTTCTCATCAGTAAAATTGAAATAATAATAGCACACGTCTCAGAAGTTCGGAGTGAGGAGTAAACAAATTACGTGTAAAGTACTTTGAACAGCTCACATGGTAAGAGCTGAACACGTGTTATCTTCTGTTATCATTATTATGATCACGGTGGGGCAGGGATTAAGGCACATTTTGCAGAGGAGCATACCAAGGTCTAGACACAGGCAGTCCTGTACCCAAGGTTACACGACTAGGAAGTGATAGAGCTGGAAAATGACCTACTGACCCCAGATCAGGACTCTCCCCAACCACACACAGACTGTCATGGGGTCCTGGGCAACTTAATTTCTATAATGTGGCCCCTGAAGGAACCAGCCTAGTTTCTTAGTCCTGCACCTTGAGTGCCCAGGATGGTGCTCTCCCTGGAGGTCTCAGGATACAACAGTGCTTACTGAGCACTTACTATGCTCTAGGCACCATGCAAAGAGCTGTACATGGATTACCCATTTAAGCCTCACCATGACCAATGAAATAGCACTACCATTATCCCAGTGTTATACATGAGGAACCTGAGGCCCAAAGAAGTCAAGAGACTTGCCCAAAGTCACGCAGCTAGTTTTGGGGCAGGATTTGAACCCAAGCTAACTAACAGGTTCCCAGCTGATGCTGATACTGATGCTGCTGGCCCCAGTGTTCCACACTGAGAACTATTGGCTTAGTAGAATAAATGACGAAACTTGAGTGAGGAGTCCTGCCTGGGCAGGGGTCAAAGCTCTGCCATTTTCCAGCTCTGTACGTATGTGTGTGTGGGTGATCTTAAGTGGCTCACCATCCAAGCCTCTGTCTCCTCATCCAGGAAATGGGGATAATAATAGTAACCTGCCTTGAAGGGTAATGGTGAGGATTGAATGAAGTAACAATGTGGAAGCGCCTGCCTGGGCCTGGCATTAGTGAGCGGGTCCTCACATGCTCTCCTTCTGTCTCTTTTCCTGAAGTGGTCAGGTACAGTCAGGGATCTTAAGCCTGTCTCTCTTACTGATTTGCTCTGGCCCTCAGTTTCCCCATCTGTAAAACGAAGCGGTTAAACTAGATGGCCTCTGAGATCCCATCCGGGGGGTCATCCTGGGAACGCAGGCACCCAGGTGACCCTGGCTTGCCCATGGTGTCGTGAGCAGGTCCCCCTGAGCCCAGAGAGCCTGAGGGGCCTGCCTCCCACTCCCACCCCCAGGGCTATGGTGCACTACTCCTGCCAGGAGCTGTGCCGCATTCTCTACCTGCTCATCCCACTCCTGGAGCGAGGCGACGAGAAGCACAAGATCACCGCCACCGCCTTCTTCGTGGAGGTACCAACTGGGCCACTGGGCATGGGGTGGGGGGCTCTGTACGGGCCTTCCCCTGAGCATAGGCCTCAGTTCCACTACTGGTCATTTCTCCCTTGTGAACAGTTCTTGGCAGTTTACAAAGCCTTCCCTCAAGCATGATTTCTCTTGCTTATGGAGACCCTGTAGGTCTCCTTCCCTCTTCCTTTCCTCTTCTCTCCTCCCCTTCACCCCGTTCCACTCTTCCCAGACCCCCTAGCATCGCAGGCAACAGCCAACTTTTACTGGACTCCAGAGATACAAATATTAATTTAACTCCGCCGTGTCCTCGAGGAGTTCTCAGTGCAGGGGAGACAGATGACACCCTAATCACAACCTGAGGTCCTATAGGGTGATAATGGGGGAGCCCAGGCAGCGGGGTGGGGAGAATAGGAAACTTGGGGTGTCATCAGGGAGGGCTTCCTAGAGGAAATGACATCTAAGCTGAGTGTGTATGTGGGGCAGAGGCTAGAGAGAGAAATTCATAATAAGAGATGAGTCCGGAGAAGTTGATAGAGTCAGACCCAGAAAGGGAGACTAACCAATAATAATGTTATGTTGTTAGATACAGTCCAGTCAGTTCCAACTCATAGCAGCTGTGTGCACAACGGAATGAAACTCCGCTCAATGCTGCACCACCCTCACAATTTTTGCTATGTTTAAACCCATTGTTACAGCCACTATGTCGATCCATCTCCTGGAGGGTCTTCCGCTTTTTCCCTGACCCTCTACCTTACCAAGCATGATGTCCTTCTCCAGGGACTGGTCCCTCCTAATAACATGCCCAAAGTCTGTGGGACAAATTCTCACCATTCTCACTTCTAAGGAGCATTCTGGCTTTATTTCTTCCAAGACAGATTTGTTCATTCATCTGGTAACATCGTAATTCAAATGCGTCAATTCTTCTTTGATCTTCCTTATTCGTTGTCCAGCTTTTGTATGCATATGAGGCAATTGAAAATACCATGGCTTGAGTCAGGTGCCCGTTAGTCCTCAAGGTGACATCTTTGCTTTTTAATGCTTTAAAGAGGTCTTTAGCAGCAGATTTGCTCGATGCAATAATACTTTGTTGATACCTTTTTTAAATTGTACTTCAGATGAAGGTTTACAGAACAAACTAGTTTCTTATCAAACAGTTAGTACACAGATTGTTCTGTGACATTGGTTAACAACCCACGACATGTCAACACTCTCCATTCTCAACACTGGGTTCCCTATTACCAGCTTTCTTGTTCCTTCCTGTCTTCCAGTCCCTGCTCCAGGGCTGGTGTGCCCCTTTAGCCTTGTTTTGTTCCATGGCCTGTTCAATCTTTAGCTGAAGGGTGAACCACAGGAGTGACCTCATTACTGAGCTGAAAGGGTATCTGGGGCCATGCTCTCAGGGTTCCTCCAGTCTCTGTCAGGCCAGCAAGTCTGGTCTTTCTTTTTGAGTTAGAATTTTGTTCTACATTTTTCTCCAGCTGTGTCTGGGACCCTCTATTGTGACCCCTGTCAGAGCAGTCAGTGGTGGTAGCCAGGCACCATCTCGTTGTTCTGGACTGAGTTTGGTGGTGGCCATATGGTAGATGTGGTCCTTTAGTCCTTTGAACTAATCTTTCCCTTGTATCTTTAGTTTTCTTCACTCTTCCTTGCCCCTGAAGGTGTGAGGCCAGTGGAGTATCCTAGATGGCTGCTCACAGGCTTTTAAGACCCCAGACGCTACTCCCCAAAGTAGAATGTAGAACATGTTCTTTATAAATTATGTTATGCCAATTGAGCTAGATGTTCCCTGAGATCATGGCTCCACAGCCCTCAGCCTAGCAATTCTGTCTGTCAGGGAGTTTGGATGTGTGTATGGAGCTACCCTGACCTTGCCTTGTACAGGTTGTGCTGGCTTCCCCTGTATTGTATATTGTATTACCCTTCACCAAAGTTACCACTTATCTATTGTCTATTAAGTGTTTTCTCATTCCCACCTCTCCCCTCCCTCGTAACCATCAAAGATTGTTTCCTTTTGTATGTAAACCTTTTCATGAGTATTTACGGTAGTGGTCTCATACAATATTTGTCCTTTTGTGATTGACTTACTTCACCCAGCATAGTGTGTTCCAGATTCATCCATGTTATGAGATGTTTCACAGATTCATCATTGTTCTTTATTGTTGTGTAATACTCCATTGTGTTTATCTTCCAAATTTCTTGGCATAGACCAGAAAGCATTTCCAGCATTGCACCCGTTTGTTGAAATATCTCATTTGGTATTCCGTCAATTCATGGAGACTTGTTTTTTGCCAATGCCTTCAGTACAGCTTGGACTTCTTTCAGTATCATCAGTTCTTTTATGAGCCACCTAGAAATGGTTGGGTGCCAACCAATTCTTTTTGGTATAATGACTCTGTATTCCTTCCATCCTCTTTTGATAACTTTCTGCGTCATTCATCTTTATATATTGTCTTTTCCTCTTATTCATTGTTGTTGATTTTGTTTTTGCTGAGTCTTTATTTTTTTTTCTTGTATTTTATTTTGATGAGTAGGATTATTTGTCTCCTTCGTGGTTACCTTAATATTTACCCCTATTTTTCTAAGTTTAAACCTAACTTTTATTTCTTTATATTGCCTTAACCTCCTCTCCATATGAAAGATCTGTGACTACATTTCTTAGTCCCACTTTATTGTTTTAATGTTGTCTTCATTTACATAATGACATCGTTGTTTCCCTGTTGTATTTTTTTTTTATCTTAATTTATTTTTGTGATTTCCCTATCTGGGTTGACATCTGGTTACTCTGTTCTGTGTTCTAGTCTTGGGTTGGTATCAGATATTATTGATTTTCTAACCAGAGAACTCCCTTTAGTATTTCTTGAAGTTTTGGTTTGGTTTTTATGAATTCCCTAAACTTCTGTTTATCTGGAAATGTCCTAATTTTGCCTTCTTATTTGAGAGACTGTTTTGCTGGATATATGACTCTTGGCTGGTAATTTTTTTCCTTCAATGCTTTATATAAGTCATCCTTTATTGCCCTATGCCTGCATGGTTTCTGCCGAGTAGTCCAAGCTTATTCTTATTGACTGGACTTTGTAGGTGACTTTTCGTTTATCCCTAGCTGCTCTTAAAATTCTCCCTTTATCTTTGGTTTTGGTAAGTTTGATTATAATATGTCTTGGTGACTTTCTTTTGAGATGCACCTTATGTGGAGTTCAATGAACGTCTTGGGTAGATAGCTCCTCATCTTTCACAATATCAGGGAAGTTTTCTGCCAACAAATCTTCGACAATTCTCTCTGTATTCTCTGTTATCCCTCCCTGTTCTGGTACTTCAATCACTCGTAGGTTATTTCTCTTGAGAGGGTGCCACACGATTCTTAGGGTTTCTTCATTTTTTAAAAGTCTTTAATCTGATTTTCCTTCAAATTTATTGGTGCCAGGTGTTTTGTCTTCAATCTCACTAATTCTGCCTTCTACATCCTCAATTCTGCTCCTCTGACTTTCTATTGAATTGTCTAATTCTGTAATTTTATTGCTAATCTTCTGAATTTCTGATTGCTGTCTCTCTATGGATTCTTGCAGCTTATTAAATTTTTCATTATGTCCTTGAATAAGCTTTTTAATTTCTTCAGCTGCTTTATCTGTGTGTTCCTTGGCTTTTTCTGAGTTTTGCCTGATCTCATTCCTGATGTTTTGAAGAGTTCTGTATATTGATCTTTTGTATTCTGCGTCTGGTAATTCCAGGAATACACCTTCGTCTGGAAGATTCCTTGGTTCTTTGTTTTGAGAGCTTGTTGAAGCGATCATGGTCTGCTCCCTCATGTGATTTGATATTGACTGTTGTCTCCAAGCCATCTATAAGTTATTATATTAGTTTACTTTATGTTTGCTTACTGTATCTTAGCTTCTTGCTTTGTTTTGTTTTTATATGTGTAAATAGGCTGTCTGAGTGAGCTAGCTTGATTTCTTTTTCCCTTTGAAGCTCTGATGTCCTTTCACCAGATGGCTAGAGCTGTTACCAGGTATATGAGCCTAGGAGTCCATTCACTTTTCTTGTATGGATTCAGCTCAGGTGTCCAGGTAGTTGGTCATCAAGTGTGTGGTATAGGCTCTGTCATACAGTCTTAGAGGGGCAGGGGTGATTGGTGTAGGTACAGGTATCTGGTTGCAGCAGGGGGTCATGCTGTGAACAAGGCGGAGGCTGACAACCATCCCCTGAGTGTCTGTGAGGAAAGTGCATCACTGTTCCCTAGGATGCACAGGTGGGTGGGTTCTGCAGCTGGACCATGGATGCCCAATGCTTTTGGACCGGGAGGTACCACATATCCTTGGACCCCTGTCACGAATGGCTAGTTGACATGGGTGGAGCCGCCAGTCCTTAGGCCCCTGATGTGGGTAGGTGAGGACCCTGTTTATTAGGCAAAGTGGTGTCAAACATCAAACACCCACCTCTCCACTGCACAGCTGAAACAGTTGCAGTCTACCAACAAGGGCCTATTCTCCTAAAATGGGCCCACACAGATCCATGCAGGGGGGAAATGTATTCAAGGTATTCAAAGTCACTGTTTGTGCCTGGACAGGAGCCGCTTCTGTCCTGAGCTCCCCAGCTTAGTGGAGCTGGCAGATTATCTTTTCCCCCAGTTGTGAATTTACTCATTCTCCAAGTCCGGGAGAATGGCTCAGAGCACACTGCAGAACCTGTCTCAGGCTCAGGGAAATTGACAGCCACTGAAGCTGGCTTTGGGGCTGGGGGCACAGTAAAATAAGTGCAAGTACTTAGCTTTTGCTGAGAGCACCATTCTTCTCTGTTTCCTGAGGTGTGAGTAGGCTGTGCGGGTCTGTCTGTCCCTAAGGAAACCATTTCTGGAATGCTACCTCCAGCCCCACTGTGGTCACTCCAGGGAATGGTACCTGAGGGTTCCTGGTAATTCAGGTCCGGCAGCCCCTCTCCGCTTCTGAACCATCTCTCCCTCCCCCTGATGCTCAGTCCGTTTTCTTACTTGGCCTTTGATGTTCAGGGCTCCTAGCTTGTCATATATATAATTGTTCCACTTGTTTTTTTGGGTCTTTGTTGTAAGAGGGATCACCAGAAACCTCTGACTACTCTGCCGTCTTGGCCCCACCTCATTCCTGCATCATTCAAGTTTTTGCCTGTAGAATCTTTCACTATTGCAACTCGAGGCTTAATTTTGTTCTTCAGTTCTTGCAGCTTAAGAATGCTGAGTGTGTTCTTCCTTTTTGGTTTTCTAACTCCAGGTCTTTGCACATGTCATTATTATGTCTTACTTTGTCTTCTCCAGCCACCCTTTGAAATCTTTTGTTCAGCTCTTTCATGTCATCATTTCTTCCCTTTACTTTAGCTACTTGACATTCAAGAGCAAGTTACAGAGCCTCTTCATACACCATTTTGGTCTTTTTTTTTTTTCTGTCTTTTTAATGATCTTTTGCTTTCTTCATGTATGATGTCCTTGGTGTCATCCCACAACTCATCTGGTCTTTAGTAGCTAGTATCAGTCAAGTCTATTCTTGATATGGTCTCTAAATTCAGGTGGGATATACTCAAGGTTGTGCTTTGGCTCTTGTAGATTTTTAAAAATTTTCTTCAGCTTCAACTTGAACTTGCATATGAACAATTAATGGTCTGTCCCACAGTTGGCCCCTGGCCTTGTTCTGACTGATGATATTGAGCTTCTCCATCATCTCTTTTCACAGTTGTAACTGATTTGATTCCTGTCCATTTCATCTGTCGAGATCCACATGTATAGTAGCCATTTATGTTGTTGAAAAGAGGCATTTCCAATGAATAATTCATTGGCCTTGCAGAATTTTATCTTGCAATCTCCCATGTTGTTTCTATCACTAAAGTCATGTTTTCCAATGTTAATGAGCACCTACTATCTTCCAGGTATGCTCTAAGAGCTTTCCATGTATTGGTTCATTTAATCCTCACAATAATCCTACCAAAAAAAAAAAACAAACCAAACCCAGTGCTGTCAAGTTGATTCTGACTCATAGTGACCCTATCGGGCAGGGTAGAACCGCCCCATAGAGTTTCCAAGGAGTGCCTGGTGGATTCAAACTGCCGACCCTTTGGTTAGCAGCTGTAGCACTTAACCACTATGCCACCGGGGTTTCCATAATCCTACCAGGCAGGTGCTATTATATCCCCTGTTTTACAGAAAAGGAAATTGAGTTACAGATTTATATAACTTTCCCATGACTATGCAACTATTAAGCAGCAGATCCAGGATTCAAACCCAGACATTTGGGTTCTAAAACTTGCTCTCTTAACTACCTTCCTTGCCTGTGTCTTGTGACCTGATGATTGTGATGCAGGAGGATCCAGGTTATTCCCAGGGTCTATCCAGTGGTACTCAGAGGCAGGAGGCTTACTGCCTCCTTGAAAGGTAGTGAGGTTAAGGAAGGCTTCCTGGAGGAAGTGACATTTGAGCTTGCCAAGTAAGTCAAGTTTGCTAAATGGAGAAGAGGTAACACTTATTGCATCTTTTGTGCCTTTCCAGCTGGACCGTGAGCCTGAAAGGCAGGGACCATGTCATGTTTGTGTTGTATCTCCAGGGCCAGTACAGGCCTGGCCCAGAGAGGGCCCCAGGCCATGGGGACTGGATGGATGAATGAGTGCCTCAGTGAATGCTTCGCCTGGCACTGCAGAGACCAACAGAATGTACCACCTCTGGAGAGGACATGCCTGGGTCTTGGGGCCAGGAGTCCTGGGTTCTAGCCCCAGCTCTGCCCTGGCTCTACTTCTTATTTCTTTCGTGACCCTGCTGAAGGAAAGGGAGAGGACCATTTCTTGAGGATCTACTATTTGCCAAACACTGTGCTAACCTCTTTCGTATTTTACCCCACTAATCTGGTCAGGAACCCTGCAAAGAAAGCAAATGCAATGCTCGTGTATAGGTGAATTAGGGGTATTTTTCAAGATCACACAGCTCAGGGAGTCCAGAGAGATTCAGACCACAGATTCCGCCTGACTCGCTCCTCTATCCTGGTCAGCCTGTTGTGTGGTGTACTTCTCTCTAAGCCTGTTAATGGGAGAGGATGTGGACCTTGCCAGACATTGAGGGTGCTTCCTATGTCTAGTACAAGATCAGGGATCCTGGGCCTAGCTTGTCCCTAACATCCTCCTGTAGCCCTGAGCAGCAGCCCTCCCTTCTGGGACAAAGTCCTCACCCAGGCTCAGTCCTACATTTCCAGAAGAGGTGGCCCACTCCTAGCCAGAGCCATGCTTGCCCATTTGCTGTGGCACTTTGACATAGTACAGCTGTCCCTCCCAGGCTCCCCTTAGCCCTCTATGCTGTGACTGTGTGTGTCTGCTTCACCCAGCAGTGGGTGACCTCTCAGGGGAGCTGTGTGACCTTGGGTAAGTCACTTAACCTGTCTGCACTTCAGTTTCCTTACCTGTAATATGGGGATAATGAATTGCTGACCTCATATGGTTTTGTTGTCGCTGAGAATATACACAGCAACACATACACCAATTCAACCGTTTTTACATGTACATTCCAGTGACATTGATTACATCCTTTGAGTTGTACAACCATTCTCACCCTGCTTTTCTGAGTTGCTCCTCCCCCACTAACATAAACTCACTGCCCCTAAGGTTCCTATCTAATCTTTTGAGTTGCTGTTGTCAATTTGATCCCATATAGATAGCTCTTAAAAGAGCACAATGCTCAAGGCAGACATTCTTTACTACTTAATGAGCTCTTATGGTTTTGATGATTAAGTGAGTTCATGTAAAGCACTTAGAACAGTGCCTGGCACATAGGGGACATCCCCATGAGTCAGCTATGTTACTGTTATTATTGTTATTACTCATTTCTGTGTGTCTCATACCTGGCCCAGAGCCTGGTGTGGAGTATACCTGCGCTGCGGTTGTGTCTATAATGGGGGGGGGGGTGGTTGGGGGCTAGGAAAGGTGGAGCTCCCCTTTCCTCCCTCCTTGGAGAACTTCCTGCCCCTCAAGTGTCCTGCAGCCTCTACTCTAGCCCTCCCTCTCCTCAGCTCTTCCTTCCCACCATACAGACACACCGTTGCAATAGCGTCAGCAGTGGTGTAGATGTAAGATGAGGGAGTGAAACTGTTCATGAGGATGACTCAGCAGGGACTGAAGACTACTGAGGCAGAGAGGGAGGTAGAGAGTGAGAAAGAAATGAGGTAGGGGCCAATTTTTGGCTCAGACAATGAGGGGCTGGTGATGTTAGCCCTGCAATGGGGAACCCAGTAGGAAGAGCAATTCTAAGGAGGAAAGGGACCGAGTTTCATGTTGGACCTGAAGTCATGATACAAATGTTCCCTAAACACATAGACCACAGCAGACCTCGTGTTAGGTAGAGGAATTCCAGGATGAACAGCTTGGCTTTTGTCCTCAAGGAAGCCCTCAGACTGATAGGGGAGGCAGATGTGAAAGCAGACGGGAACACTAAAGGTTTCCAGGTGCTGTCTCAGGGGGATGTTTGTGGCTCCCAGGGACCCCAAGAAGGGGCAGTCAGCCTGGGATGGTGGAGGGGGGACCTGAGGAGCAATGTCAAGTGTAGTCTCAAGGGAGGCTGAGCTTCAGATGGAGCCGTGCAAGGTGAGTGGGGATGAGAGTAGAGGTGGGAGTCCCTGCAGAAGGTCATCCTGCCAGCAGAGAAGGGACAAAACAGTCTGGGTCATTCAGAAAATGGTGGGCAGTTTAGGTAGAAGCTGGTTGGCTAGTGGTAAGAATCTTGGCTACATGATGGGCATACTGAGAATGAGGCCACAGAGGCAAGCAGGGGCCAGATGGCAAAAGGCAGCAGGGGGCCACAGAGGACCCACAGGAGAGAGTGGCATGCTCAGCTTTGCCATGAGGTGCCTGATGGCCCTCCAGTGGAGATGTCCAGTGAACTGCTGGTTTTCCAGTTCTCAAGTTCTGGGCAGAAGCTGAAACTAGAGATAGACATTTGGGAGTTATCTGCCTATTAAAAAAGCAAAGCTAACCAATGTCATACAACAATGTGTGTACTAACTGTTGAGAAACTAGTTTGTTCTATAAACCTTCATCTAAAGTTCATTTAAAAAAAAAAAGGATCTGTTGCCATTGAGTTGATTCTGTCTCATGGCTACCTAATGTGTGATGCTAGTTGCTCTATAGTTTTTTCTTGGTTGTAATCTTTACAGAGGCAGACGACCAGTGGCTTGCATTGTACAGTGCTGACCCAGCCAGCAGCTATTCATTCATGCTCCATACCTGGTTTCCTGGTTATCCAACGTGTACTACCTTCCCTGGGGAGGGCAGTGGACCACTCTTGCCTCTTGGCCTTGTGAGTGATTACTCATTTGCTCCCTCAGCTCCTCCAGATGGAGCAGGTACGGCGGATCCCTGAGGAGTACTCTCTGGGGCGGATGGCGGAAGGCCTGAGCCACCGCGACCCCATCATGAAGGTGCTGTCCATCCGTGGCCTGGTCATCCTGGCCCGCAGGACTGAGAAGGTGAGTGAGGGTGGAGAAGATCCTGGCCCAGCCAGGTTCCTGGCTGGAGGGAGGATGGAGCTTGGCCATCAGAGTCTCTCAGATGCTGGTGGCCAGAATCAAACCCTATCTCTGTCCCAGCCTTGATTGTCCCATCTATAAAATGGATGTTTTTGTTGTTGTTAGTTACTGTTGAGTTGATTCTGACTCATGGTGACCAGACATGTACAGAGTAGAGCTGTATTCCACAGAATTTTAAAAGCTGTACCTTTCTGAAGCAGATTGCCAGGCCTTTCTTCTGAGGTGCCTCTGGGTGGGCTCAAATTTGTCAAACTTTCAATGAATAGTCCAGCACTTAGCCATTTGCACCACCCAGGAACTATCCCTTAATAATCCTTTACATGCTTTATTCTTTTTGTAATAGTTTCTAATTCAGGTTTTCCAGCTCTGTATGTAGGAGGAGCAGGATAAGCGGCAGAAATGGCAGTAATTATTCCCATTTTACAGATTAGGAAGCCAAGATACATGATTAGCATTTAAAAAAATAGCTTTGTTTTTCTTTACCAGGCACTGTTGCAGCTCACGATGTAGCCAGCATGAAGGGGTAGGCCGTAGACTTAGAAAGATAACTCACAATGCAGGGCTCTGTCTACCTAGTGCCAAGGAAGGAAGCAGACAACAGAGGGCCTCAGGCGTCTGGGCCAGTAAGGAGTCACTGAGGCCAAAGAGGGCTTCAGCGGGGAGCAAGAGCTTGCATGAGGGCATTCCAGGCAGGTGGGATAGCATAAACAGAGGCCTGCTGGTGGTAATTTGTTCACCAAGTGCATATTGGTGAATCAGAGGCTGGACCTCCTACCTGTTAGCCCAGGTAGGAGCCTCCATCACAGACACTCCTGCCCCACAGACAGCCAAGGTGCAGGCTCTCCTACCCTCCATGGTAAAGGGCCTGCAGAGTGTGGATGGGCAGCTGGTGGTAGAGGCAGTCCACAGCCTCAAGACTATCTTCAAGGGGCAGGACCGGAAGCTTTCGGACAGCTCGGTCTATGTGGAGATGCTGCAGGTCCTGCTGCCACACTTCAGTGATGTAAGCAGCCGTTCTGGCACGTGTAGAGGGGAATGGGAGTGGTGGTGGTGTATGAAGGGCAGTTCTCTACTACCCTGGGGGTGCAATACCTTGTAGTACCCCAGTCCTTATACCCTGGGATTTGTTAGGGTGTAGTCAGACGGAGAATGGGGCCCCTTGCTCCAAATGATCCATGTCTTGTTGTAATTGGTTCTGCCAGAGAAGGTCCCTTTTTCTAAGTGGTTCTACCATAGAAGTTCCCTTTTTCTAATTATTTCTTCTAAACAATGTTCCTTTTTCTAATTGGTTCACCCAGAGGAGGTAGCTTTTTCTAACTGGTTCTCCCAGGGAAGGTCCCTTTTTCTAATTGGTTCCCACGGAGAAGGTCCCTTTTTCTAAGTGGCTCTACCATAGAAGTTCCCTTTTTCTAATTATTTCTTCTAGACAGTGTTCCTTTTTCTAATTGGTTCACCCAGAGGAGGTCCCTTTTTCTAATTGGCTCACCCAGAGGAGGTCCTTTTTTCTAATTGGTTTACCTAGAGGAGGTCCCTTTTTCTAACTGGTTCTCCCAGAGAATGTTCCCTTTTCTAAGTGGTTCTACCATAGAAGTTCCCTTTTTCTGATTATTTCTTCTAGACAATGTTCCTTTTTCTAATTGGCTCACCCAGAGAAGGTCGCTTTTTCTACCTGGTTTTCCCAGGGAAGGTCCCTTTTTCTGATTGGTTCACCCAGAGGAGGTCCCTTTTTCTAACTGGTTCTCCCAGAGAAGGTTCCTTTTTCTAAGTGCTTTTACCACAGAAGGTCCCTTTTTCTAATTATTTCTCCCAGATGAGGCTCCTTTTTCTAATTGGTTCTCCCATAGAAGGCCTCTTTTTCTTTGGTTCACCCAGAGAAGGCCCCTTTTTCTAAGTGGTTCACCCAGAGAAGCTTCCTTTCTCTAACCGGTCCTTTCAGAGTGAGCTTTTCTTTTGTAATCAAGTCTCTCCAGAGAGAGTCACCTTATTGTAATTGATCCACCTAGAGGTGCTGAATGATTTTTATTGTTCCTGGCAGAGGTGGACATTTTGCCACTGGGCACTAAGGCACCTTTTAGGTTAGTGGGGGCCCTGGCTGGGAAGAGTGGGGACAGCTTCAGACCTAGGCTCAGGGGAGGGGATGCTGGCACCCAACCAGGCCTGCTGGGTGGCCTGGGCTGTCCCTGTACCTTTGTGCCTGGAGGGCCCATCAGAATGAGTGAAAGGAGGCCCTGCTGCTCTGGGTAGGTACAGGAGGACAGAAGCCTGGGCAGCCTCTCAGAGGAGGGCACCGCCTGAGCCTTCCCTTTCACCCCAGTCACGAGAGGACGTACGCTGCTCCTGCATCAACCTGTACGGGAAGGTGGTCCAGAAGCTGCGGTCCCCATGCACCGCGGCCATGGAGGAGCAGCTCATCAGCACCTTGGTGCCCCTGTTGCTGGTCATGCAAGAGGGCAACGCCGAGGTGAGCCAGGTGAGTGTGCCGGGGGCACTGAGGCCTCTACCACCCTGAGAACCAGCAGGTATGCCTCTCTTTGCAGAAACCAAGGCAGAATCAAGAAATAATCCTTTGGGGAGTAGTTATTTATAAGAGTCTGTTTTCCAAAGACACCCACTACCCCGAAACAGCTAACTTCACTTGTATGTTTGAAAGAGGAATTGGTTTTCCAAAATCTAGTCTCCATACTTTTTTTTTTTTTTTTTGGAACATGGTCTGCTGTCCTGGAATTCCACAGCTATGGTATTCTATTCCTATTGGTTCCCAGAAATGTGTGAAGACCCTGTTCCGCTGTTCTTGCTTCATGGGTTGGGAGTTGCCAAAAAGAGCTTACAGCCGGAAGCCCTGGGACAACCATCAGCAGACAGTGGCCAAAATCTGCAAGTACCTTGTGAGTGCTTCCTGGGTCTACAATGGTTGGTTACGAGTATTTGGGAGTAGAGGATTCTTTACTTTTCCTTCTTGTTACACAAGCATCCTATCTGATGAT
Source organism: Loxodonta africana (assembly GCF_030014295.1). Classification (NCBI taxonomy): domain Eukaryota; kingdom Metazoa; phylum Chordata; class Mammalia; order Proboscidea; family Elephantidae; genus Loxodonta; species Loxodonta africana. Next base: position 92,927,860 of record NC_087344.1, read on the forward strand.
TTCCATCACCACCTACAAGTCATTGGCTCCTGAATGTCCATCTCCATCTCTCACTTCTTGCCCCATTTCCAGTGTTTCCTTTCCAGGGGCTTTCTGGACACCTTCCCCTGAATGAACCACAGGCACTTCAAGCTCAGCATGTCTCTCAACTTACGATTTTCCATTTCAATCCCCACACAGCCACTAGAGAGAGGTTGTTAAAACACTAGTCTGTCTGTATTATATCACTGCTTAAAGAGCTTTGTTAGCTGCCTGGCAACATCAGTCCCACAAGATATACCCCAGGGGGGAAAAGAAGTTCCAAGGCAAATGAGTTTGGGAAATACTGCAGAGTCATTTTCCTCTTGGAGATTTGTAATGACATTAGCACATTAAAGGCTCTGAGAGGTCCTGTACTGCAGAATTGTGTTCACTGTTGTTTAATCCATCGTTTCCCAAACTTATTTAACCACAGAACACCCTCTCTAGGTAACACTTGTGAACTCCTTGTGGCACACTGCCCTGCAGGAGACAGCCCCAGTTCCTCAATACAACCTTTGGGAAGCTTTGCCATCTAGTCTCAGTGTACCTTCCCTGTTCTCAGGTTGGGTCCCCAGGAAGCTGACTCTGGGACAGAGGTTAGCTGCAGGAGGTTTCTTACAGAGGGTCCTTGGGATCAACACCTGTGGAATGGAGAGGAGGGAAGCAGGATTGGTCAAGGGAGAAGTTGAGCTGCCATGTAGTTTCAGTGAAGTTCTCAGCCAGCCCTATGTGAAAGTCCTTCAAATTGGGGCCAGGGTCCAGGTCTCTACAGCCTCCTGGCTATCTGTTGTTGGATGCTGGTCACCCCAGGAAGGGGTTTGACCTTAGGCAAGGTAGTTTTCCTCAGTTGAGGCAATCCCTATACCTGAGGAAATACATCCATAATACCTGAAGGGAGATCTGATCTGGGAGGAGTATCCCAGCATCCACTAGACATATATACATAGTAACAGATTGTCATTATGACTGAGACATCGGCTTGACATCATTATTATAAATAACGTTCAAAACCTGGGCAGTCAAGTATCTAGCATTACTGCTATTGTCTTCCAGAGGAGGAAAAGCTATCTGGAGCAGGTGTTTGGCCAGGGCCGCTAATTCAAATGCCTACAGTGACCAGGAGATAATGACCATGAGCAAAGCGGAAGTGGTGGGGGGCCTGGGGCAATCTGGAGAGTCTAGACCCATCAAAAGCAACAGTGGAGAGCCCCAGTTCACTGTCACCCCACAGGCCACTCATGCTGGGTCCTCCAGTTTAAAAGAAAACCAGAAACCCAGATCTTTTTTTTTTTAATTTTATTTTCGGTGAAAATATACATAACATACACCCATTCAACATTTTTCGACATGTACAGTTCAATGACATTGATTACATTCTTGACATTGTGTCACCATTCTCACAGTCTCTACCCATATTGTTTCACCACCATTAATGTAGACTCTTTGTCCCCTAAACTTCTCCTCTGTTTTAGAGTTACTCTTGTCAATTTGATTTCATATAGATAATTCTTTAAAAGAGTGCACTGCCCAAGGCAAACCTTCTTTATTAGTTGGGCTAAACTGTTGTTGAGTTTAAAGATGACTTCATGGGATAGTTTTAGTTCAAGTTTAAAGATTATCTCAGGGCAACAGATTCAGGGGTTCCCCAGTCACAATGTGTCCAGTAAGCTTGGAAACTCAGATTTTCATAAGACATTAATTAACAGTGAATTTAACACTATGCCTGTCACAACTCCACAGGCCACTTGTGGAGTCACATAAGCAGAGGCCTGGCTTGTGACCCCTCTAGATTCTCAGTCTCTTCTTGCTCCAGGCCATCAACAGCTTTTCTCATTCAAGGTCAACCTCTAGCCTTAGCTTTAAGAAGAGGTGGTAACCTTCTCACTAATTAATTAACTGATTTAGCTAACATCTCAGTTTCTTCATTGCCTGCTCTGTGCTAGATCCTGCCCAGGGTGTTGAGAACCCTGACCTGAATGAGACAGCCCCTTCTCTTGGGGAGCTGTGGGTCCAGTGGGGGAGACAGGTGTAAATAATTACAACCCAGTGCCATTGCTACCATGACAAAGGATGTGCAAGATGCTGCAGAAACCTCAAGGGTGGTGGGATAAGCTCTGCCTGAGGGTTGCAGAAGGCTTCAGGGAGGAGGTGGCTTCTGAGCTGAGCCTCAAAGGATGAGAGAATTTATCAGGTGAGGAAAGGAAGGAAGATCACTGCGAACAGGAGTAATCACCTGTACAAAGCACGGAGGTGCCAAGAAGCCTGCCTGTCTGAGGACAGCTGGGCTGTATCCTTGGACTAGAGCACAGCATGCATAGAAGAAGGAGGCAGTGGTGGGAGATGAGGCTGCGAAGGAATGTTAGATGCAGAACATGATCATGAAGGCTTTGCATACCAGGCCCAGGAGTTTAGATCTTGACAGGAAGGAGTTGTCAACGGAAAAGTGATCAGATTTTTCTTCATCTCCCTCAACAAACTCTTAGCTGGACACCCGCCTCCCAGTTTCTACTTGATCAAACCCATCCTGAATACCACTGACTATTTTGCTCCAAACACTGCTTTGTCACTGCCCTACCAAGAATGAATGCTGACTTCCTGTTTTCTAGTATATAAGTAAGCCCTATTCCTGCCTGGCTTTTAAGCACCTTTTAGACCTCTTAACCATCCAGTTTACTCCCTCACTGCTCAGGAGCTTGAATCTTTCACCCTGATCAGACCTGTCTCCTTACCTCTCTGTCTCTCACATGCCCTAACCATCTCCACCTCTGGCTGGATTTACATATTAGAACCTTCTGTCCACCTGCAACAGGGGATAGATTGGAAGAGGAGATGCTGAAGGCAGGAAGACTATTGAAGCAATCAGCTAAGAGAAGAGGCTTGGCCTCTGGGAAGGCTCAAGCAGATAGTGGGTGGCAGAGATGTTTAGGAGGCAGAAGGCCAGGGCTTGGCTGCCTGCCAGGGTCACCATTACTAGCTTCAGGAAGGTAGGGTGGATAATTAGTCCCCTGAAAGCCCAGCACTCTTGGATTTCTCTTTGGCCCAGGTGAACATTCACGGAGACAGTGCCTCCAAGTTCCTCAGCCAGAGCCTGGAGTATGCCAAGAACTCCCGGGCCTCCCTCCGGAAGTCCTCAGTCATGTTCATAGGTAACCTGCCCTGGCGTAACTACCCCTGCTGCCAGGCCCCTACCTGCTGTCTAATTTGCTTCCTTCCAGGCTGTCAGCCTTTCTGCCACCTAGATGAATGCCTCCCTTTGGATGCAAAGGTTGGCCAGCAGATAGCACTATGGTACAAATTAGAAAGATCCTCCCTCCTCTGAGATCACAGCTTGGGAAATGGGCTGTAGACTGGATTTGGCCTGGAGTCCTTGTGCAGGCCACAACCTGGGCAACTGTGCACAGCAGAATTGCTGCTTCCTCCCTGGAGCATAGCATGGGTCCAAGCCCAACCAAAGCTCAGCCAAATTCCCCACTGGCTTCAACAGGAAGGGCTAAACTATGCAGTAGAAAAGGTCAAGCAGAATTTTCAGCTCCATCATCCCCTTTCTGTGTGGCCCCAACTGAGTCATTTACTCCCACTGAGCCTCAGTTTCCTCATCTGTAAGATGAGGATCGAATCTTGTTTTACAGATTGAATGAGAATATATTTTGAAAGGCGCCAGCCTTGAGGTCCGGCATATCAAAGAGTTCAATGAATGCTAGTCACCTTAATCCTTCTATTTCCCATAATCCCAACCTTTGCCTTTCTGGGAAAGAATAAACAGCAGATTCCCCTTGCCCAGAATCCCCACACAGGACTCTTCTGATGGCATGCTGGGTAGATGGGTCTCCTTTCAGCCATTCTCTTCAAAATATCCACATGGCCTTCACCAAGGACGGGGAGTCCCTGATGCAAAGGGGCTTGGAGATGATGATGCTCCCAGCCTCCTCCCCTTAAAAGCAATGCTTGTTTTTTTTTTTTTTTTGTGCTTTCCCCAATTAATTTGCTTGTTTTTTTATCCATCCATCCATTAATTGGCTTATTTAACAAAGGTTTATTGATCCCTACTCTAAGGTCCCTGGGTGGTGCAAATGGCTTGTACTCGACTCCTAACCTAAAGGTCATCGTTTTCAACCCACCCAGCCACCGTGGAAGAAAGGCCTGGTGATTTGCTTCCATAAAGATTACAGCCAAGAAAACCCTAGAGTTCTACTTTAACACATGGGGTCTTCATGAGTCAAAACCAGCTTGACAGCAACAAATAACACTGAGTCAGGCATGCTTAGCGCTAGAGAAACAAAGAACCCTTCAGGAGGTGATGCTGATGGTGGGAGTAGGGGAAAGAGGAAAAACAAGATCTGTCAATATGCTCAGTCCTGGGCCGGAGGAGGGATGCCCAAGACTGAGGGTAGCCCATTGAATGTGGGGGGCCATTCAGAGGCAGCTTCCTGCACAGAGTGACATCTGGTTCCAAGATGCTGATTTCTTTAAATCTTCCTCCAAATGAATCACTTCTAAAAATGGTAGTTGGTGACCTATTTGTTTAACACCCAGGAGAGTCTTCCCTGTGCCAGGGCCTGTGCTGGGGAAACAAAGCTGAGCTCCCAGCATAGTGTAGTGATTCTTAACCTTTCTGAGGTTACGAATCTTTTGTGAGACCTTAAAGAAAGTTATGAACGCTTTCTCTAGAAAATGCTTATATGCATACAATTTACAGTTTTGCATGTAACTTTAGGATGCTTAGAGACACTTCCCACCCCTCCAGTGGATCTAAGATTAAGAAACCCCAGGTCTGGTGGGAGATGCTGTTGTTGTTACCGTTAGGAGCCGTCTAGTTGACACCAACTCATGGAGACTGTATGCACAACAGAATGAAATGCTGTCTTTGTCATCCTCACAATCGCCAGCATGTGTGAGTCCATCATTGGGGCTGTTGTGCCAGCCCATCTCACTGAGGGTCTCCCACGCCCTTATTGGCCCTCTCCCCAAACATGATGCCCTCCTCCAGCAACTGATCCCTCCTGATGAGGTGTCCAAAGCAAGGGAGTTGGACAGTGTTCTCTTGTGATCAACAAGGCTTTCATGGGCTAATTTTCGGAAGTAGATCACCAGGCCTTTCTTCCTGGTGGAAAAAAGATATTCATAAATCACAAATAGAATGGAACATAGTATATAGTGATAAGAACTCACAGATACTCTGGGAGCCCAGAGAGGCACCTAATCCAGCCTGGAGGTGAGGGGATTGGTCAGGAAGAACTTCCTGGAGGAACCACTTGTCGAGCTGAATGCTCAAGGACACACAGAGATCAGCTAAGCAAAGAAGTGAGGGAAGGACCTTCCAGGCAATGTAGCAACGTGGGTAAAGGTGTTGAGCCATGAGAGGTGGTACAGTCATTCGAGGGCCCGTAGGCACCTCAGGAGCCAGGCATGGGGCTAGGATGGGCTGGGGTCTGAGTAATGTGGCTACTGAGGACTCATGGAGAGCAGAGAGTGCAGGGCTGAGCCTCTTTTAAAGAAACAGGTTCCTTGACCCAGCACACCTGAATCGCTGGCCCTCCAGGGACCCTGCTCACAGCCACCCTTGACAGGTTCAGGGCATTCGGCATCTAAGGCCCCCTGTGTCTTTGATATTATTGCCTCTCAAGCTCCTTGGTGAGTGGGCAGCAGAGCAGTATCTCTCCACATCACAGATGAGGAGACTGAGGCCCAGCCTGGGTAAATGACCAGCCGAGGGCCACACTGTGGGTCCAAGTCAGCTGTGGACCAGATCCTGCCCCTGTCCTGGTGCCATCCCTGTGCTGGGCCAGCCACCTCTGCCAAGATCCCTCTTAGGGAATCAGCCTCAGGGTCAAAATGAAGTCCTTCTTTCAAGTCCTCATTTGTGGGGTTGGGAGAGGATGGGGTGAGCTTCTCTGAGGAGGTCTGGTCTGAGAGTGGGATGGTGGTAGGGGTTGGAGTTAGGGGGTGGGAACACTTACCTCCTGGATTCTGCTCAAGGGTTCCTGGTCCCCTGTATGGAGAGCATAATGACAGAAGATTGTCTGAATGAAGTTAAAGCCGGTGAGTCCTGCTGCAGCTGATGAGATTTCAGGCGGGGGACAGAGAGTGAGTAGGAACACAGCACAGTGAGCAATAGGGAAAGGGGAGGGATATGTCCCGAAGCAAGAGTCTTCAGCTCAGTTCAGTTGTGCTAGTCTTTGACCAGAGTGAGTACCATGTTAGGTATCATGAGGTCACCATAAGAGAGAACACGTAGCCCAACTCTGGGAAGCTGACAATCTAGTTGAGATAATGAGGCTCAGGAAATGACACCAGAACCCATCTAGTACAGAGAAAGTAGTTCAGACTCTTAAGAGGGACCATGGTCACCATGATCTGCATTTTATAACTGGGGAAGTTGATAGGAGCCTCGAGGTAGATTGGAATAGTCTAGGAAGGCTTCCTCAAGGAGGCAGGTTTTGATTCAGACTTAGAAATGTGTGAAAAATTTGAAGGAAGGTGAGATGAGGGGATGCTGAGCAAAGGAAATTGTCAGAGGTGGGATGGAAAGATGAGAGACAGAAAGATGAGGTGACGGAAAGCAGGATTTTATACCCAAAGAGACCCATGTGGGGACCTGGTCTTAAGTTGCCTCTCCCCTTCCTATGATCCAGCTCTGGAAAACTTGAGACATGACCCAGAAGCATCAGTGTGCATCTGTGCGGCCCAGGCCCAGGACCACATCCTGGCCAGCTGCTGGAGGAACTCCTGGCCGCTGCCACATGGAGATTCTTGGGTGTGCGACCCAGCCACCACACACCGCTGGAGCCCCAGCTGTGAGAACCTGCCCACTTCCCACCAGCGACGCTCCTGGATCATGCAGGCACTGGGCTCCTGGAAGATGTCCCTGAAACAGTGACGTCCCTGAGCCCCTAGCCCTCCTCGGGGTGGTCACAGCCCCAGCCATGCTCCATATAAATCCCACATGGCTTACCTTTTCCTCCTGAGTGTTCCTCATTGGAGAGGTCTGGGCCCAACCAGCCTGCCAGGAGGGCAGAGCCCTTTCCCACCATCACTTTGAGATGAGCGTGGCCTTCGTTCATTGACTCAGTCAGCACTCACTGGCTCACGTAGGCTGTTTGTCCACCTTTCATAAGTGAGGCAGCTGAGACTCAGAGAGGTGAAGTGACTGGCCCATGGCCATGCAGTAAGTAGGCTGGTGTCTCAGTCCTCCACACCCTCCCTCCCCCGGACTCCAAAGGCAATTATCAAAACAAAAGGAGATGATGATTTTGGTGAGCTTTGGGAGATCTCTGAGTCCCATCTTTAAGTCTTTGCCCAGAGATTGGCCACAACTCATTTGGGCAATGTTTACTGAGTACTTACCCCAGGCCAGGTATTCTCTGGGTGCTAGTGATACAGACAGGAAGGAGACCCAACCCTGGGCCCCGAGTTCATAGTCTAATACAGTGATTCTGAACCGAGGGGGGATATCTGGAGATGTTTTTGGTTGTTATAACTGGGGAGAGGTGGAGAGTTGCTATTTGCATCTAGTAAGCAGAGGCCAAGAATGCCGCTACACATTCTACTATGCACAGGACACATCCCACAACAAAGAATTATCCAGCCCCAGATGTCAATAGTGCTGAGACAATGAAGTCACAAATAGCACAGCAGGACAGTGCAGTAATGAGGGGAGGCATGGGTTTGTGGAGTCCAGAGAAGGTACATAGCCCAGCTGGGGTCTAGAGTATCAGGGAAGGCTTCCCAGAGAAGGGACCTCCCCCTAAAAATATGTGTTCAGATTCTAACCCTTGTGCCTATAAATATAACTGTGTTTGTAAATAGGAGTTTCTTTAGTTATGTTAATGAAGTATCACACCAGAGTAGGGTGGGTCCTGAACCTAATCACTCCTGAATTATAAAAAGAGCAGAATAGACACACAGAGAAGAGACAGACATCAAGAAATGTCAAGGAACTCCAAGGATTGCTGGCAGCAACTAGATGCTGAAATAGCCAAAAAAAAAAAAAAAATACTTCCACCTAGAGACATGCCCTGAATTGAGTCTAGCCTCCAGAACTGTGGAAAAATAAATTTATGTTCTTTAAAGTGACCTATTTGAGGTATTTTTGTTATGGCAGCTCTAGGTACCTAAGACAGTGCATGTGTATGGAGGAGAGCAAGGCACACACAGGCCCAAGGACCAACTGTGTGTGCATTGAGCCTGGAATGAAAAGGGAACAGAGGGCTAGGGCCAGGTCACCACGTCTTGGCAGCTGTGTTGAGGGGGGGTAGACTTCATCCAGAGAGCAAGAATGCATGGTGGGATAAAACTAACTAGGGACATAAAAGATTTATACAAAGAAAACTATAAAACACTACTGCAAGAAACCAAAAGAGACCTTCGTAAATGGAAAAACATACCATACTCATGGATAGGAAGACTTGACATTGTGAAAATGTCAATACTACCCAATGCAATCTATAGATACAATGCAATCCTGATCCAAATTCCAACAACATTCTTTAATAAGGTGGAAAATTAACCACCAATTTTACACGGAAAAAAAAAGAGCCCCCGGATAAGTAAAACATTATTGAAAAAGAATAACACAGTAGGAGGCCCCACACTACCCAGTCTCAGAACCTACTATACAGCTGTGGTAGTCAAAACATCCTGGTACTGGTATAACAACAGACATATAAACCAATGAAACAGAATTGAGAACCCAGAAATAAATCCACCCACCTATGGATACCTGATCTTCAACAAAGTGTTGAAGTCCATTAAATGGGGAAGAGATAGTTTCTTTAACAAATGCTACTGGCAAAACTGGATATCCATTTTCAAGAAAGTGAAACAGGATCCACACCTCACACCATACACAAAAACTAACTCCAAATGGATCAAAGACCTAAATGTAAAACCTATAACTATAAAGTTCATGAAAGAAACCATAGGGACAACACTAGGGGTCCTAATGGCATAAACAGAATATCAAACATAACTAAAAATGTACAAACTCCAGAAGGTAAACTAGATAACTGGGACCTCCTAAAAATTAAATACTTATGATTATCAAAAGAGTTTTCAAAAAAAAAAAAAAAAGACTTTTCTAAGGAATAAAAAAACCTATGGACTGGGAAAAAATCTTTGGCAACCACATATGTGATAAAGGTTTAATATCTAAAATATACAAAAAACTTCAACAACTCAACAATAAAAAGACAACTCAATCACAAAATGGGCAAGGGACATGAACTGACACTTCACCAAAGAGGACATTCAGGTAGCCACCAAATATATGAAAAGATGGTCACCATCGTTAGCCATTAGAGATGCAAGTCAAAACCATGATGAGATACTATCTCACCTCTGGAAGAATGGCACTGATAAAAAATTAAGAAAACAATAAATGCTGACAAAGTTGTGGGGAAGCTGGAACTCTCATATACTGCTGGTGAGAATATAAAATGGCACAACCACTATGGAAAATGATATGGTGCTTCCTTAAAAAGCTAGAAATAGAAATACTAGAGGACCCAGCAATTCCACTCCTAGGAATATATCCTAGAGAAATAAGAGTTGTCACACAAATAGACATATTCATACCCATGTTCATTGCAGCATTATTTACAAGAGCAAAAACATGGAAACAACCTAAGTCCCCATCAACAGATGAATGGATAAACAAAGTATGGTACATACATACAATGGAATACTATGCAACGATAAAGAACAATGATGAATCCGGAAAACATCTCACGACATGGATGAATCTGGAGGGCATTATGCTGAGTGAAATAAGTCAATCACAAAAGGACAAATATTGTCTGGGACCACTATTATAAAAACTCTAGAAAAGGTTTACACACAGAAAGAACCTTTGATGGTTACAAGGGAGGGGAGTCATGGAGAGGGGAAATCACTAATTAGATAGTAGACAACTGTTAACTTTGGTAAAGGAAAGACAATACATAATATAGGGGAAGTTAGCACAACTTGACCAAGGCAAAGGAAGACACTTAAAGGAACACAAGAGAAAAAAAAAAGAGGCAACCACAGTAAATTCTATAGCTTATACAACACTACAACAACAGTAAAAACAATAACTTACAAGTAGATACACAGACAGACATATATGCTGAATAGGAGAAAGAGGGGGTATAGGAGTATATCCACATACATACATAGGTTAAAAAAATACTATTTATACGTACAGCATAACCCCCCCAAAACATATATATTCATATATATAATAGATCACAAAGGGGGCACGTCATAGAAGGTTTCTAGACACATTCAGACACCTTGAAGGACCGAATTACTGGGGCTGAGGGCTGGGGACCATCGTCTCAGAGGATATCTAGGTCAATTGGCATAACAGTTCATAAAGGAAATTTCTACAACCTACTTTGGTGAGTAGTGTCTGGGGTCTTAAAAGCTTGTGAGCAGCCACCTAAGATATATCGATTGGTCGCATCCCGTCTGGAGCAAAGGAAAATGAAAAAAACCAAAGACACAACGAAAATATTAGTCCAACCTGAGTCCAGAAGAACTAGATGGTGTCTGGCTACTACCACCGCTTGCCCTGACAGGGATCACAATAGAGGGTTCCAGACAGAGTGGGAGAAAAATGTAGAACAAAATTCAAATCCATAAAAAAGATCAGACTTAACTGGTCTGACAGAGATTGGAGGAACCCCATGAGACATCCTGCTAACTCAGAACTGAAGCTACTCCTGAAGTTCACCTTTGAGCCAAAGATTAGACAGCCCTATGAAACAAACTATAACAATATGTGTATAGGAAAAAAAACTATTGAAAGAAAATTAACCAAAACCGTAACATTCTCTCTTGGTGATGGGACTCTGAGTGAATATTTTCTTTTATATATTATTGTCTAACTTTCATCATCAAGCATGTATTACTTTTACAATCAGTTAAAAAAAAAAAAAAAAAGCCAAATAATTACTGCCAAAAAAAAGAGAGAGAGAGGAGATCACAGCAGATTGGAAATCCAAAGGCATGAAGCTGTTGTCCTGAGGCAGAATTTCTTCTGTCTCTTAGGAAAGCTTCAACTCTGTGCTGGTCAATTTCAATTACAATTTGTTTGCTTATTTTTTTTCCTTTTAGTTCTAACAGGCAGAATACTGTAAACCAAATTCCTATTTGTAATTAGGTTTTTTTTTCATTTCATATGTGTCTTTAAAAATACAAATAATATTGTCAATAAATCTGTTCATTCCCGGTTAAAAAAAAATAAAACAATAACACACGTGAGGAAGGTGCTTTTTAGATCAATCAAGTATACAAGACCAAGTGGGCAACACCTGCCCCAAAGCAACGGCAAGAAGGCAGCAAGGGACAGGAAAACTGGATGAACAGACACAGGGGACCAGGGAGAGTGCTGACATGTTGCAGCAACTGCAACCAGTATCACAAAACAATTTGTGTATAAATTTTTTAATGAAAAAATAAATTTGCTCTGTAAACTTTCACCTAAAGCACAATTAAAAAAAAAAAAAGGAGAAGCAGCAGCAGCAATGGCTGGGTGCTAAGCAGGGAAGAAGGTCCCTGGGTGGTACAAACAGTCAAGCACTCAACTACCAGCCAAAAGTTTGCCAGTTCAAACCTGCCCAGAGGTGCCTCGGAAGATAGCCCTGGCGATCTGCTTCTCAAAGGTCACAGCCTTGAAAACCCTGTGGAGCAGTTCTACTCTGCACACGTGGGGTGGCCATGAATTGGAATCTACTCAATGGCAACTAACAACAACAAGCAGGCGAGCGTCACGGGCACATGTATGGCAGGAACACCCAGGCGCTGCTGGTGGGAGGGTAGCTTGGTGCAACATCCTGTACGGCCATCTGTCACTACTCAGTCATATCAAATTTATGCAGACCTGTGAACTAGCAATTCCATGTGTGGGTACACATCTCAGGGAAATCTTTGCACAAGTCTGTACGGGGATATGTATGGGGAAGTCTATTGCAGTGTTATTTGTGGTGCCTGGGGAGGAAGGGGACAGCCTCCAACCTAGTGCTGAGTGAGAAAAGTATATCCAAAATGTATCCACAAATGAATTAATATTTTGCAAGAACACTCAAACTGAAGATACTCATTAATTACGTTAGGATGACTTTTTATAGTGGGGGAGGGAGGGGAGCACTGAAGCATAAAAAACTAATTGCTGTCGAATAGATTCTGATTCATGGTGACACCATGTGTGTCAGAGTAGAACCCTGCTCCATAGTGTGGTGCAATGAATTACTTATTAGGGCCCTTCTAGCCATAGTCTTTTTGACTCCCATACAATGATTGGGTGGGACTATGCAAATAAGGTGCTTGTGGCCCAAAAAGGGAATTGGGCAGATTGCTAATAATGCAAATAAGGGGCATGGAACCCTAATGAGGGGATTGGTCAGTTTGCCAGTTTTGCCAGGGTTAAAAGAGAGTCGATCCCAGAGCAGAGGGAGACCTCACTATGACCAAGAAAGCAGAGCCAGGAGTGGAGCACATCCTTCAGACCCAGGGTCTCAGCATGGAGAACCTTCTAGGCCCAGGAGACAGGGGGAGAGAGAGAGAGAGCTGTAACACCGGAGATGGTGAGAGATGATGAGAAGCAGTTGCAGAAAAACAGCTGCAGCAGAACCAGGAGACTGGTGTGAGATGGCGAGATGGGCTTCCTGGCCCACAGAACAAGGCCGTTATGGTGGACATGCTGCCCCACAGAGTGAGAGAGTTGACTGCCTTTGGGCAGGAGGCATTCTGGCAGAGTGGGGTGCCTCTGGGCACTCATCGGCAGAGCTAGAGAGCTTTGTAACACTTGACCAAGCAGAGCAGAGGCAAGGCTAAGGGGCCCAGTCCTGGCAATAATCCGATCTCCTGCATCAGGCTCCTGTAATATCTTACTACCCTTCTTTCGAGTCTCTCATTCCAGGGCTTTGACCCATAATTTTTCCTGTTCCGCTTAACCCAAATTTTACAAAAATTTGGGTCTGTTCCCATTTTGCTTCATCAGCCATGACTGAACCGGTCCAAACCAGTTCAAAGCCCTGGCAGAGAAGTAGAGAGTGCCATGGGAGAGACGCCTGGTGTCAGAATTGGTAAAAAGCTTGAGGAGAGGAGGGTATGTCTAACCTCCGCCTCGTAGGAATCAGCCTGGAGTTGATGTTGATCTTGATCTTCCCTCCTCATGAAGTTAGAGGAGGTCAAACGTCTGCATGGCCATTTTTACACGTACGGTTTTCAACAGCTGATTTTTTTGGAAGTAGATCACTGGGCCTTTTCTCCAAGGCACCTCTGGGAGGTCTCCAACCTTCAACCTTTCAGTTAGCAGCCAAGAGCCACCCAAAAATCCCAAAGCATAAAAGAGAATTTAAAAAAAAAAAAAAAGGAGGGGGGCAGAAGAAAGGTCACTCTGTTAGTGCAGTGAAAGCTGGGGGACTGGAGTGGACGAGAGCACAGAGAGGGGCCTGGCTGGAGGGTGGCCTGGGCTCTGGCAGTGCTGGATGGAGAAGGAAGTTGACAAGGAGCCCTGGTGGTGCAGTGGTTAAGCACTACAGCTGCTAACCAAAAGGCTGGCAGTTTGAATCCACCTGCTACTCCTTGGAAACCCTATGGGGCTGTTCTATCCTGTCCTACAGGTTCGCTATGAGTCAGAATCGACTTGACATCAATGGGCTTTTTTTTTTGGTGGTGCACAGAATGGGCAGAAGGTAGAGAGAGGGAGGCATCAAGGATGGTTTCTGGGTGGGTGACTGGGCCAATTGTGTCCCCACTGAGTGGTGAACCCAGGACCAGGAGCAGGGGTGAGTTCCGTCTGAACACGGTGAGCTTGAGGGGCTTTTGGGACATTCTGGTGGAGACATCCACAGGCAGTTGGCTGCACAGGGTGGAGCTCAGCAGAGGGTCTGGGATGGAAACAGATTTGGAGTTCATCTGTGTACAGAGGATGGGGTGAGATTCCCTGGGAGAGTGTGTAGAGTAGGAAGAAACATAAGCCTGGAAAGCTCCTATATTTAAGCTCCCACTGAAGATGAGGAGTCATGACACTGAAGACACAATCACACTCCAGTGAATGGTAGGCCAAGGCCACCGGAATCCTGGTCCTGAGAGAGTGCAGGGAATAGGGGTGGTCCCCTATTCCCTGCTTTTTCCGTTGCCAAGAAGGATGCAAAGCATTGCGGCCTTTGAATCTCATGGTAGTAGGGTAGCATTTTGCTTACATTCTACAGATGAGGACATGGGCACAAAGACAGACCTTGCTTAAGGTCTCACAAGGGAACCAATGGAAGTGTAGTCCCAGAGGTCTCCCAATTCCCATGCCTGAGACCTTTCCATCCAGGGTGGCCTTGGCCACTGACAGCTGCCACATTCTGGGTCAGGGTGGCCTTGGAGCATGGCAGAAACTGATGGGCTTTGTTATCTGCCAAGGACACAGTTATGATTGAATTGCATCCCCCCCAAAAATGTGTGTTGGATTCCTTGGGTGGCGTGATGGTTAAGATTGTGTGTCAACTTGTCTGGGCCATGATTCTCAGTGTTTTGGCAGTTGTGTGATGTTGTGGCCATTTCCCTGTTGAGATGGGATGTGTGATCCACCCCCATGGTGGAATCTGCTGTGAGTGGCCAATCGGTTGAAGGGGAGTTTCCTTGGGTGTGTGGCCTGCATCGAGTGTGGGCAGACGTTCAGGCAGGGGTTGGGGGCTTTTGCTCACTCTGGATCCTGCAGCTGGCTCCTATTTGTCTGGCCTCCAGTTCTTGGGACGAGTTAGCAGCTTGCCTGTTGTCTTTCCTGCCAATCTTGGGATTCATTGATCTTTACTGCCTGTGAGCAATAGCCCTGCTCTCCAACCTGCTGATCTTGGGTTCGCCAGCCCCTTTGGCTACGTGAATCAGGAGAAGTCTCTATCCTGACTCATGGACTTGGGATGTTACAGCCTCTACAACCATGTGTGCCATTTCCTTGATATAAATCTCTCTCTAGATATATATTTACATGCTTTACTGGTTTTGCTTCTCTAGAGAACCCAGCCTAAGACAGGTGGCACAAGTGGTTTGCACTTGATTACTAACCTAAAGGTTGACAGTTCAAACCCACCCAGTGGCGTCACAGAAGAAAGGCCTGGTGATCTGCTTCCATAAAGATTATGGCCAAGAAAACCCTAGAGAGTAGTTCCACTCGGTGACACATGGGGTCACCATGAGTCAGAATCAACTTGATGGCAATGGATTTTTGTACCCATAAATGTGACCCTGGTTGATAATAGGGGTTTTCTTTTGTTATGTTAATAAGGTCATACTGGAAGAGGGGGAGTCCTAGTCCTAATCTCTTCCGAGTGGTATTTTATAAAAAGAGCACACGGAGGACAGTCACGTGACAATGGAAGCCAGGAGAGAGGCATGGACACTTCCTCTTTCAAAGCTCTCAGAAGGAGTCAGCATGTCCAATATCCTGATTTGGATTTGTAGCCCCCAGAACTTGAGATAATAAGTTTCTGTTCTTTAAAGCCACTCACCTTGTGGTAGTCCTAGGAAACTAACCAAAACACCAAACCTGAGTTAATTCTGACTCATAGCAACCCTGAAGCACTGAGTAGAACTGCCCCATAGGGTTTCCAGGGCTTTAATCTTTATGGAGAGCCCTGGTGGTACAGTGGTTAAGAACTTGGCTGCTAATCAAAAGGTAGGCAGTTAGACCCCACCAGCCACTCCTTGAGAACCCTATGGGGCAGTTCTACTCTGTCCTACAGGGTCACTGTGAGTTGGAATTGACTGGATGGCAATGGGTTTTGTTTTGGGTTAATCTTTATGGAAACAGACTGCCACATCTTTCTCCCCTAGAGCAGCTGGTGGGTTGAAACTGTTGACCTCTCAGTTAGCAGGCCAGTGCTTTAATCACTGTGCCACAGGGCTCCTCTGGAGACTAAAACCAACCAAAACCCACTGCCGTCGAGTCAATTCCAACTCAGCGACCCTATAGGACAGAGCAGAACTGCCCCATAGAGTTTCCAAGGAGTGCCTGGTAGATTCGAACTGCTGACCTCTTGGTTAGCAGCCATAGTACTTAACCACTAAAAAAAACTACAGCCCCTAAATTAGTCTTGAGTTGGAGGGTGCAAAGAGCACTAAGAAAGTCATTTGCCTTCTCTGAGCCTCCCCTATCATCATCTGTTCTTACTTCACAGGGTTCTTGTAAGAATCAGATGGGAAAATGGAGACAGAAGGACTTTGTAAGCTCTGTACTCAAGAGGGGAAACGATAATGAAGAGGAGAATAAGGAAGGGGAACTAGGCTTAGGGAGCAGGGTTGGAGGAGAAAGTGTGGAAAATGAGGTTTGGCTTTGGAGGAAAGGAAGCACTTGAACAAGGTCTTCTGCTAGGTGTGGGCATTTTAGAAAAGATACAGTTCTGGCCCTGGAAGGCTCATGGCCCCCTTATCACCCTTAGTCCTCATCCCCATATCAAATAATGACCATGCCAGCCAGCTCCACCTTCTCCACGGCCAAGCTTCAGACCTTTTCTCTCTCACTGGTAGCCTCCTTGCCAATCACTTAACTCAGTCTCTTCACCTTAATCCTTGCTCACCTGGAAACCCAGGCCTTCCTAAGACAAATTTGCCCATGGCCCTCCCTCCCTTGAGATCTCTTCAATGTCTCACTACCCTCTGCAGTATAAAGGCCAACAAGGTACTCAGGACCACTGGCCTCTGCCCACCTTGCTGGCCTTACCTCTTAGCTCTTGCAATATCCAGCATGCCAGGTTGTTGTGCACCTCCATGACTCTACACACAGCCTTCCACTGCCTAGATGACCAACCTGTCTCGAGCCCCATCCATCTGCAGAGACTTTTCTCATCTGTGCTCTCAAATCCAGCATCACCCCCTCTGTTAAACCTTCCTGAATCCCTCAGGTAACAACAACCCCTCTGCGCCTCCACTGTGCAGATCTGTGACTCAGCTCTGGTTTACATTGGTCCACTGCCTGACTGTCTGTCCTTCCAGACCAGGCTGCAGCACCCAGTGCAGGGCCTGGCAGCCATCTGCTGAGTAACTGGCTGCAGGAAGGCACACTAGATCTGCCTCAACTGGGCTAGAAACCCTGTTTCCATCCCTGCTGTTGGAGTGGGGAGGAGTTAAGCTCAGAAACAGACATGTTCGATTTTCTTTTTCAAAACTCTCCAACACATCAATCGCACTCCCAAGAAAAGCCAAAATCCAGACAGTGGTAACAGGCCCCTCATGGCCCCTTGGCCCTTCCTCCTCCCCTACTACTCAGCCCCTTCTTCATTGGCTCCAGATACCCTGGCCTCTCCTTCATGTTCCACAAGCACGCCCCCGCCCCCTCTCCCTCCTAGACCCTGCAACCTGTTCCCTCTCTTAGGAATGCTGTTCCCCAGATATGTGCCTTGTCACTCCCAAGTCTTTGATTGAATACCACTTTCCCAGTGAGGACTACCCTGACTGCCCTGTTTAAAATTTTTCAATAGCTCTTGCTACCACCTGACAAACTATTACATCTTCTTTGTCTCTCCCTACTACCTTATAATCTCCTACGGGGCAGTGATTTTATCTAGGATTTGTCTAGAAGAGGGCCTGAAACACAGAAGGAGCTTAGTAAATATGGGCTGACTAATTTTACAGAGGAATGAAATGATGGATCAGGTGGGGGCACTACGGGGTTTTGGCCTTACCCATTACTCCAAGAGTACTAGGGACCCGCAGCAGGACTAGGTACTCCCGAAGGGAGAGAAGGATGGGCCAACAGTTTGGCCGAGGAGATAGAGCCGGATTGGCCCCGCCCCCACCCCGGCGGAACCCAAGGTGTGCGGGTCGGCGCCGCCCGGAGGATTGAGGGTAGGACGCTGGCGCCGCCGGAAGGAGCGTCGCGGTTCCGCACCGGGACCTCGACGACGGGACTGTGGCTGGAGGGCCGGATAGCTGCTATGGAGCGGCTTGGGCCGGACGCGGTGTCCGACGACGCCATGGACTCGTTCCTGGAGAAGTTCCGGAGCCAGCCTTACCGCGGCGGCTTCCACGAGGACAAGTGGGAGGAGGTGGGCGGTCCCGGGGGCCCCGCACGTGTGTGGGGGTGTCGTCCGAGTATTTGGGGCCCCTCGCTCAGGCACATCTACCTCACCCCTCGGGACACTGGCGCTACGAGCAGATAGCGGGAGAGTTTCCACTGGGGTGTTAAAAATCTGCCTCGAGGTTTTGAGGGTCTTCTTTCAGCTCTCGGTACATTTAAGAGTCCGGGTTTTGGAGTCAGAAAGACTTGTGCCTCCACCGCTTATTGCTTCTGATATTGAGTGAGTTATTTAACTTCTCTCAGCCCCTTTCTTCACCTGTAAAATTGCCTTAACAATAGCAGCAAGCTCGTAGGGTTGTGGTGGAGATTAAATGAGATGGTGGGTGAAGTACCTGGCACATGATTGTAGAATGAGACATGAAAAACTCTTTAGGGATCATTATCGTACACTCTCATTTTACAGAGGGATACTGAGACCTGGATGAGGGGAGGGAGATACAGCAAATTGTGATGAGTAAGGCAACTTTGATATAGAGTCATAGAATTGGATCTACTCAGTGGAAAACTTTATTCATAGACTTAATTCTTCTCTTAACAATCCCCAGGAATTTGAAAAGATCCCCTTGTTTATGAAGACAGCACCATCAGAAATTGATCCCAAAGACAATCCGGACTTGGCTTGCCTCCAGTCAATTATTTTTGATGATGAGCGATCTCCAGAAGGTATTTTACATGACTGTAACATTAATTTTGTGTCTGCGTTGAATTGAGGTAAAGTGTGAGTTAGAAAAGTTCTGATGGATAACAAGAGGTAGTTAGCATGTGAGTGTCCTTGTCACTATACATTCCACACACATCTTTGGATTCCTACTAAATGCTGTCCATTGAGGAAGCAAAGGTAAATACAAATTTTTGCTCTCAAAGGTCACACTCCACTGGATAGCCAGATTGTTCTAAAGAATCAGGGCAAATGTGTGTGATCAGTGCCAATATGCAGCTGTATACAGTGAGACCTGTGAGAGCCAGAACTCAATGGGACTGCCTTGTTTCTGGGTCTCAGAAGTTTTCTGCTTTTGACAGGGTGTGATCTTAGCACTTTTCTATCACTCATTTAGTGGAAAATATTTGCATTTTCCTTTTCTGACAGGTTCTTGCTTTACACCTGTTCCGGCTTTTGCAGGTTTTACTGTACTAGCTCTGGGAATGCAGAAGGGGCAGGAGTGGGCTCACAATGGGTTGGAAATTTGAACCAAGTCTTAAAAATGTTGCAGGCTCTTAGCAGAGCGAGGAGGGTACTTTGCATTCCAGGTAATGAAACAACGTAAGCAAAAGCAGAAATATAATTTCATCCTGTTTTTTCAGCAATTAAAAAAAAAAATCCTTTCTCCAAGAGCTAGGATAATTATACTTTTTTCTTTTTTTTTGGTAAGCACTTTGTAATCTACTGTATAAGATCCTTGGAATTAATTGTAGCATTAAGTATGCATGACTTTGTTTCTCCATATTGATCCGTTTTCTCATAGCAATAAATTTGTGTTTTCTTCCCCTATGGGTTTCTTCTGTTTGGTTTATCATGTATTAGATTATTGCATGATTTATTTTTGATGAGCCCTTTAAAAATTAGGAAATAGTGATCATTTTTCCTCCTCTTTCAGAACAGGCCAAGATCTATAAAGATGAGGGCAATGATTACTTTAAAGAAAAAGACTATAAGAAAGCTGTGATTTCCTACACTGAAGGATTAAAGAAGAAATGTGCAGACCCTGATTTGAATGTTGTCCTTTATACCAACCGGGCAGCAGCACAGTACTACCTGGGTAATTTATTTTATTATTTAATGCTTTCTAAAGAATTAGCTTATGATAAAAGGCTTTACAGTGGATACTAGAATGTTTGACAGAGTCAGAGGAAGAGGGGCGGTTTATCCTAGAAAACTAGACTAAGGATAAAAAACAAAAAAAAGTTTTTTTTTTTTTTTTTTTTTAAAGGATAGTTTGTTGTAATTGAACTCTGACCTTCCTGGTAGACAGTGAAAAGATAGGTTGTGTAATTCTTACTCTCTGAAACACATAAGTGGCTTAGTAGCTGTATTAGTTTCATAGGGCTGCTGTAATAAAGTACCACAGACTCAGTGGCTTAAAGCAATAGCATATATTCTCTCATAGTTCTAGAGGTTAGAAGTCTAAAATCAAAGTGTCAGCGTGGCCATGTTCCCTCTGAAGGCTCTAGGGAAGAATCCTTCTTTGCGTCTTCTAACTTTTGGTGGCTGCCCACAGTCATTGGCATTCTTTGGCTTGTAGCAGCATCACTCCAGTCTTTGCGTCTGTCTTCCTGTGTTCTCTCCCTTGTGTGTCTGTGTGTGTCCTCACATGGCCTTCTTATACAGACGTCATTCATTGGATTTAGAGCCCGCTCTAATCTTGAATGACTTCATCTTAGCTAATCATGTCTGCAAAGACCCTATTTCCAAATGAGGTCACATTCTGAGCTTCCTGGTGGACATAAATTTTGGGGGGACATGACTGTTGGGAGACGTATTGCATTGGGCAAATACGTGGCAAAAGATCTCCTTAAAGGGTGCCTTAAAGGTGCGCCTGACCCAAGTCATGGTATTTTTGACCACCTTTTTCATATGCATGTGAAAGCTGGATAAGGAATAAGGAAGACCGAAGAAGAATCGATGCCTTTGAATTACGGTGTTGGCAAAGAATATTGAATATATCATGAACTGCCAGAAGAACGAACAAATCTGTTTTGGAAGAAGAACAGTTAGAATGCTCCTTTAAGCGAGAATAGTGAGACTTCGTCTCGTGTACTTTAGACATGTTATTAGGAGAGACCAGTCCCTGGAGAAGGGCTTCATGCATGGTAAAGTAAAGGGCCAACAAAAAAGGAGGAAGACCCTTGACGAGATGAATTGACATAGAGGCTGCAATAGTGAGCCCAAACATAGCATTGATTATGAGGTTGGCACAGGACCGGGCAAGGCAGTTTTTCGTTCTGTTGTACATGGGGTCGCTATGAGTCGGAATTGACTGGATGGCACCTAACAACAACAGTGATTCAACCCAGTATAGTTACTTTCGTGTGGTATTTGAGCTGTTATGATCTGAGATTTTTTTTAACCTAAACACTTCTCAATTAAAAAAAAAATTTTTTTTTGTGGCCTTTTACCCTCTTCTCAGGGATATGAGAAGGATTAAGGTGATAGATGTTCATGAGTGAGAGATACTATATTAATCTAAAGGAGGATTTCCCGAGAAGTATTCTGTGGAACCCTTGGAGTAAAAAAAAAAAAATTCCATGGGCAAGTTTGGATATTGTTACTTCTTTGTTAGTATGTTAAAAACTCTTGAGGTGACCTACAATAGTCTCACTCTATCTTTCTCAAGTTTTGTAAACCCCCCCTTTGGAGTAACACTTATTAACATGTTACAGGGCTGTTCTGCTGATGGAACTTTGGGAAATACTGATTATTTGGGTGATTATTCTAGCTAGGGTAAGTGGGAAAATAGTAATAACACCCCATGAAATAGGTACTCTAGAGAAAAAGGAGCAGAGTTTAGGAAGTGGGTATGGGGAGAAGTAATAAGTTTCTTTTGGGGCATGTCAGGTTCGAGGTACCTGTGAGACATCCAGGTGGAGAAGTTTGGAAGTAGTCGGACATGTTGATGTGATATTTATACTCACAAATTTATGTTCATAGTCAAGAGTATGAAGGTAGCAGGTGAGAGCTAAAAAAAAAAAAAAGTGGTCAGAAATCCCCCAAGGAGGGTGTATAGTGAAACAGAATGAGTGGCTGAGGAAGAAACTTTAGGAATCAGAAACAGAGAACTGGTAGGTGAAGAACCTGGAAACAGTAGTATCACCGGTGTCTAGGGGATAAATCTAAGGGAAAAAGAAGTAGACTGAAATAACTGTTGGCCAGCTATTTTGTACCCCAGATATGTATTGCAGATATTTCCAAAAAACTGAACAGTATGTCTTGGCTACTCTCTGGATGGAGGTTTTCTTCTTTTCTCTGCAGCATGCAGAACTGTGAAATCACGTGGACAGATAACCTGCTTTTAAAATGTAGGACCACCACCTGCTGATTTGGAAATAGGAGAGTCTTAGTAATTTTTGTTGTTGTGGTTAAAGTAATACGTGTTTATTGTAGCAACTTTGAAAAATACAGGAAGGGTAAAAAGAAAATTAAAATCATAATCCCACAAGCATGTAACTACTGGGAACATTGGATATATATCCTCCTAGTCTTATTTATTTACATTCAGATTTTTATCACATTTACGTATACGTGTAATTTAAATAGTCAAATAGTTTTTTAAAGCTTCTTATGAAATGTTATCAGTCCCTCGACTGCCTTTCCTACCATTTTGTGCTCCTCAGAGGCAGCCACTTCCAACTGTTGGCTGTTTCTTTTCACATGTATCTCCGTATAACTAAATAACACACTTACATTGCTACTTTTTTATCTTTCAGTTTTAGCCATTATCTGCTGATTCCTGCTATGGAAGATGAGTAGTTTATTCTCTTTCACTACTGCTACCACATCTCCACACATTCTGTCCCCATGTCCTCAAGTGTATATTTGAGTTTGGTATTCAGTCTTTACATTATTATGTAATGTAAATTGCATCACTATGTAAACGTTATTTACAACAATGTTGAATATTATAATCATTTTTCTTTTTTTAATGAACATTTGTTTTCCCTTCAGTTAATAACCCAACAAAACCCACTGCCGTCGAGTCAGTTCTGACTCATAGCGACCCTGTAGGACATAGTAGAACTGCCCCATAGAGTTTCCAAGGAGCACCTGGCGGATTTGAACTGCCGACCTCGTGGTTAGCAGCTGTAGCACTTAACCACTATGCCACCAGGGTTTCCAGTTAATAGCTGTCTTAATTATTATGTTTACTTGGTTTTCATTGTACTTATCACTAATTCATTGATGTATTCTCCCCATATTTCTAACTCCTTGCCCCATCCATTTTACCTTCTTGGTGACATCTCTCTGGGAGTCTTCTGATTTTGGTCTGGCCTGGTTACTCTTTGTGCTTAGTGCACAGCTGTTATCCTGGGATCTCTCTTCTCCTTTATCTAGGGATTCCGTTTCCCTTTTTTGTGTTTGATCCCAGTTTTCTGGATCCCACAGTTTTTTCTTTCTTGATTTACTCCAGTGTTTTGGTGGAATGCATTCTTCAGTAGCTCTCTGATGAAGGAGGCAGTAGAGGTGAACTTTCTGAAACCTTTCGACTCAACAGCAACGGGCTGTATGTCCGAAAACACCTTTATTTTACTCTCACGCTTAATAGATAATTTGGACAGGTGTGGCATTGCAGATTGAAAGTCATTTTCCCTCAAAATTTACAGCATTTCTTCATTGTCTTCTAGCAATACTCAGAAGTGTTGCTGTTAAGAATCCAGAACTATTCTGATTCCTGATCCTTTGAATGGTGTTCTCTTTGTTTTGTTTTCCTTTAGAAGCTTCTAGAATTTTCTTTATCTCCAATGTGCTGAAGTTTCATAACAGTGTGCCTTAGTGTGGGTCCTGTGTGTTGTGTATTCAGTGAACAACTTTTTCTGTCTGGAGAGTTGTTTTTAGGAAAGTTTTTTTTAAATTATTTCATACTTTCCTTATTTCTGTTTATACTGTTTTCTCTTTTTGGAAATCCTAGCTCCTGGTGTTTTGAGAACCAAGTAGGGGAATAGGGCTAAGGGCTCAATATTTAGAATGTACTTTCACTGAATCACCACTATGCCTAGTGGTCTCTGTCCAGAGACCCTGTTTTATTCTTTATATAGAATAAACCTCTGGTCTTCCACTAAGCAAGGGGGAGCGGTAGGTCCCACCACAGGACACAAGTTAACAAGCACGGGCATCTGACTGCTTCTTAAATAGATTTCAATGCACTTTCACCCCCCATTTCCAGAGATCGCCGGTGCCATCAATTCCTGGGTCTTGGAGGTTCCGCAGCACAAGCTGGTGGCTTTTTGGCTTTCCTCCTGCTGTGTTAGAGTTCAGTTTTCTCAGGCCAGATAAGTCAGTCAGTCCTTGTCCCTTTACTTTCCAGCTTTCAAAATTTGTTCTGTGTTCTTCTCATTCCTTTTCTCTCTGTGGGTTTATAGCTTTTTGTTTGTTTTTCAGTGGGATTTTTGGGAGGGAGCTGAGTTAAGTACATGTTTTCAGTCTACCACCTTTAACCAGAAGTCCTTGGATCTTCTATATGCATTTTTTGCCATATTTGAGATCATGCTGTGTACACAGTTTTATTTTATATATAAACGTATGCACAGTTATTTTATTGTGGTACAAATATACACAGCAAAACTTCGCCAGTTCAACAGTTTCTACATGCACGTGTGCAATTTTGTATGCAGCTTTTTTTTCTGCTTACAATTTTACCTGTCATTAAAAATTATTTGCAAATGCTATTTGAATAGCTACATGGAGTTCCATCATATTTACACTACTTGCTTTACTATTCCACTTTTACTGAGTAGATAGGCTGTTTCTGGTTTTTTTTTAAAATGTAACAATGAACAAAGTTAGTTGTGAAGTATTACCAACAGTTCTGACTACTACTTAGGCTAAAGCAAGGATCTCTTCCTTTTTCATACCTTCTTCAATAATGGATATTATCTGTCTTTCATTTTTACCTATTTCATATTTCATTTTCATAATCATTAGTGAGGTTGAGCATTTTTTGATGTGGCTAGTAAGCCACGTACGTTCTATGGATTGCCTGATGCTATAAACATTTTTGAGGCTCTCGATGAGCACAGCTATATTTTTTCTAAAGACAGTTGCTCTGATTTATATTTCTTCAAGTTGTATAAGTGTCTTTGTCACTACACACAAAATTTTGGAAACATTCTGTCTCAAAATTTCTTTTTTATTAAATCACAACTTGTTAGGCAATTTCCGTTCTGCACTCAATGATGTGATGACTGCCAGGAAGCTAAAACCCAGCCACCTGAAAGCAGTAGTAAGAGGTAAGTCTTAGAGAACTGCAGTACGATTGTCATTATGGAAAGGATGGAACATGTCACACCAAATATTGAGATATTTTAAGCTTAGGTACTAAGATGCTAAGATACTAATTTTTTTTTTTTCCAAATTGATTGAAGGGCGAGATCTTCAAATGCCGTGTTAATGTTAATTAACAGATAAGTTACAGGACCTTTGCTGGTAACACTGATGCTGCAGTGTTCCCAGATTATTTTTTCTGTTGTAGCCTGACCTTTCTGTATAATAACAGTGCTGTTATCACTTTTATACCTCACCTTTTCTTTGAGAAGTTGATAGGTGCTTTGCAAACTTTAATTTATTCATCATACATTAATCTTTGCTACATCCCCACGGACCAGCTTAAAATGCTTTAACGAAGTTATGCTTCTTTTGATGGTCACGATTAGACGATGGCAAGTAGATCTGCTTTCCTCAGCTGTAGGGAAAAGAAGGTACTGACCAAAGACCGAAGATGGGCAGATGAATCAAGTGCAGTCCTGTGGGATTGGCCTCGGGCTGGAAGTCTGTAGTCCTCTGATCAGTTGTCAGTTTCACCTTATCATGTGACCTTGGCAGGATACCCAGTCAGATCAGTGTGCTCATCTCTGGAAAATGGAGTTGGAGTCTGTGATATCTAAGCCCTTCCAATTCTGGTATTTTGAAATTATGTGTAAAACCTAAAGAGGCTTATTGGAGAAAACGCAATTACAATAAAAACTTTTTTTTTTTTTTTTTTAATAGAAAAAAGAGGTAGCTTAAACTGGTAGCCATAAAGAACAAGATTAGGAGAGACCTAGATGGCTTTGGTCATGCCACTGACTTGATGAATGGCTGAGGCAAATTCTACTTACTGTCTCCCTTTAAAAAAATTATGTGAGATAGGCTTTATTCTTTCCATTTGCAGATAAGGAACCTGAAGCTCAGAGATGCTCAGTCCTTTTTTTAATAAGGCCCAGCTGGTAAATGATAGAGCCAGAATTCAAGCCTGTGCTCTTTGCTAATGAGCCATAACCTTCCTGACTTTAAGAGTCCTTAATACTTGGAAGACTTATTTTTTTAATGCAGGATATATATATCATATATATGTAAAATATATTCTTTATTTGGGGAGTACAGCACAAGGGGCTTTACCGCCTGTTCTCCCTTCAGGGTGCTGGCTGGTGGTTACTAGGGGTGGGGGTTGTTGGGGTCCTGCTCAAGGCAGGCCTCTTTCCATGTCCATGCATTCTAAGGGTTCTGGATTCTACAGGTGCCTTATGCCATCTGGAACTGAAAAACTTTGCTGAGGCCGTGAGCTGGTGTGATGAGGGACTGCAGATAGATGCCAAAGAGAAGAAGCTTCTGGACACAAGGGCTAAAGCTGACAAGCTGAAGGTTGGTGGTGGAATAAGCAGCCAACTACCATTTGGCTTCCCCAGATTGTGGCTCTCAGGCCATTGCAGACATTTTCTTCTTTAAAAACCAAAACCCAAACCAGCCAATATGACAGTCCTACCCTTGGAGCTCAGTGAGAATACAAATAAGTAAATAAGCAGTTACAATGTGTGATATAAAGGTAAGCAAGAATATATAATATATATAGTAGTGATTCATACAGCTTGGATGAACCTTGAAAACATTCTGCTAAATGAAAGAAGCTAGGCATAAAAAGGTCATATATTGTCTGGTTCCACTTACAGGAAACATCCAGAATAGATAAATCCCTAGATACAGAAAGCAGACTAGGGGCTGGAGGAAGTGACTGCTAACGGGTAGAGTTCCCTTTTTGGGGTGATGAAATGTCTTGGAACTACATAGAGGTAATGGTTGTACAACATAGTGACTATACTAAATTACCCTGAATAGTACACTTTAAAATGGCTGATGGTTAATTTTATGTTATGTGGATTTTCTGTCAGTTTTTTTTTTTAATTGTGCTTTAAATGAAAGTTTACAATTCAAATCAGTCTCTCATACAGAAACTTACACACATTGTTATATGACCCTGGTTGCTCTCCCTGCAATGTGACAGCACTTTCCTTCTCCCCACCCTATATTTCCCATGTCCATTCAACCTGCTCCTGTCCCCCTCTGCCTTCTCATCTCGCCTCCAGACAGGAGCTGCCCACACAGTCTCATGTATCTACTTGAGCTGAGAAGCACACTCCTCACCAGTATCATTTTATGTTTTATAGCCCAGTCTAATCTTTGTCTGAAGAGTTGGCTTCAGGAATGGTTTTAGTTTTGGGCTAACAGAGTCAAGGGGCCTTGTCCTCTGGGGTCCCTCCAGTCTTGGTCAGACCGTTAAGTCTGGTCTTTTTACTAAAATTTGAGATCTGTGTCCCACTTTTCTCCTGTACCATCAGGGATTCTCTGTGTGTTCCCTGTCAGGGCAGTAATTGGTCTTAGCCAGGCACCATCTAGTTCTTCCGGTCTCAGGCTGATGGAGTCTCTGGTTTATGTGGCCCTTATGGGTCAGTTCTATTCTGTCCTATAGGGTCACTATGAGTCAGAATTGACTTGACGGCACTGGGTTTGGTTTTTTTGGTTTTTCTTTTTCTTGGGCTCGTATTTTCTTTGTGTCTTTGGTGTTCTTCATTCTCCTTTACTCCAGGTGGGTTGAGGCCAATTGATGCATCTTAAATGACCGCTTACTAACTTTTAAGACCCAAGATGCCACTCACCAAAGTGGGATGCAGAACGTTTTCTTAATACACTTTGTTATGCCAGTTGACCTAGATGTCCC
This sequence comes from Loxodonta africana, assembly GCF_030014295.1. Lineage (NCBI taxonomy): Eukaryota > Metazoa > Chordata > Mammalia > Proboscidea > Elephantidae > Loxodonta > Loxodonta africana. Next base: position 92,955,610 of record NC_087344.1, read on the forward strand.
CTGAAACCATGGTCCCCAGACCCCCGCCCCTGCTACTCTGTCCTTCAAAGTGTTTCGTTGTATTCAGGAAACTTCTTAGCTTTTGGATTAGTCCAGTTGTGCTGACTTCCCCTGTATCGTAGGCTGTCCTTCCCTTCACCTAAAATAATTCTTGTCTACTATTTTTTTATCTAGTTAGTGAATATTCCTCTCCCTCCCTCCCCACCCTTGTAACCATCAAAGAATGTTTTCTTCTGTGTTTCAGCCTTTTTTTGAGTTCTTATAATAGTGGTCTCATACAATATTTGTCCATCGTGACTGACTAATTTCACTCAGCATGCTTTCCAGATTCCTCCATGTTAGGAGATGTTTCAGGGATTCATCGTTGTTCTTTATTGTTGCGTAGTATGCCATTATGTGAACATACCATAATTTATTTATCCATTTATCTGTTGATGGACACCTTGGTTGTTTACATCTTTTTGCTATTGTAAACAGTGCTGCAGTGAACATGGGTGTGCATATATGCATTCGTGTGAAGGCTCTTATTTCTCTAGGGTATGTTCCAAGGAGTAGGATTGCCAGATCATATGGTAGTTCTATTTCTAGCTTTTTAAGGAAGTGCCAAATCGATTTCCAAACTGGTTGTACCATTTTACAGTCCCACCAGCAGTGTATAAGTATTCCAGTCTCTCTACAACTTCCAACGTTGATTATTTTGTGTTTTTTGGATTAATGCCAGCCTTGTTGGAGTGAGATGGAATCTCATTGTAGTTTTGGTTTGCATTTCTCTAATGGCTAATGATTGTGAGCATTTCCTCATGTACCGGTTAGCTGCCTGAATGTCGTCTTTGGTGAAGTGCCTGTTCATATCCTTTGCCCATTTTTTAATTGAGTTATTTGTCTTTTTGTCGTTGAGGTTTTACAGCATCTTATAGATTTTAGAGGTTAGACACTGATGGGATTTGTCATAGCCAAATTTTTTTTCCCAGTTTATAGGTTGCCTTTTTACTCTTTTGGTAAAGTCTTTGGATGAGCATAGGTGTTTGATTTGTAGGAGTTCCCAGTTATCTAGTTTCTTTTCTGGTGTTTGTGCATTGTTAGTAATGATTTGTATACTGTTTATGCCGTGTATAAGGGCTCTTAGCGTTGTCCCTAATTTTTCTTCCATGATCTTTATCATTTTCGGTTTTATATTTAGGTCTTTGATCCATTTTGAGTTAGTTTTTGTGCATGGTGTGATTTACAGGTCTTGTTTCATTTTTTTGCAGATGGATATCCAGTTATGCCAGCACCATTTGTTAAAGAGACTGTCTTTTCCCCATTTAACTGACTTTGGGCCTTTGTTAAATATCAGCTGCTCATAGGTAGATGAATTGATGTCTGGATTCTCAATTCTGTTCCATTGGTCTGTATATCTGTTGTTGTACCAGTACCAGGCTGTTTTGAGTACTGCAGTGGTATAATAGGTTCTCAAATCAGGTAGAGTGAAGCCTCCCACTTTGTTCTTCTTTTTCAGTAATGCTTTATTTATCTCAGGCTTCCCTTCCATATAAAGTTGGTGATTTGTTTCTCTATCTCATTAAAAAGTGCCATTGGAATTTGGATTGTGATTGTACTGTATCTGTAGATTGCTTTGGGTAGAATGGACATTTTCACAATGTTGAGTCTTCCTATCTGTGAGCAAGGTGTGTTTTTTTCCACTTATGTAGGTTTCTTGCAGTAGTGTCTTATAGTTTCCTTTGTATAGGCCTTTTATGTCTCTGGTTAGATTTATTCCTAAGTATTTTATCTTCTTAAAAAAAAAAATCTTCTTAGGGGCTATTTATTGTAAATGGTGTTGATTTGGTGGTTTCCTCTTCAGTGTTCTCTTTGTTGGTGTAGAGGAATTGAACTGATTTTTATGTTTATCCTGTATCCTGATGCATTGCTGAAACCTTCTATTCCAGTAATTTTCTTGTGAATTCTTCAGGGTTTTCTGTGTATAAGATCGTATCATCTGCAAATAGAGATACTTCTTCTTTACCAGCCTCGGTGCCCTGTGTTTGTTCATCTAGCCTAATTGTTCCAGTTAGAACCTCCAGCACAATGTTGAATAAGAGTGGTGATAAAGGGCATCCTTGGCTGGTTCCTGTTCTCAAGGGGAATGCTTTCAGACTCTCCATTTAGGGGGATTTTGCCTGTTGGCTTTGTATAAATGCCCTTGCATATGTTGAGGAATTTCTCTTCTTTCCTATTTTGTTGAGAGTTTTAATCATGAATGGGTGTTGGACTTTGTCAAATGCCTTTTCTGCAACAATTGATAAGATTATGTGGTTCTTTTGTTTTATTTATGTGGTGGATGACATCGATGGTTTTTCTAATGTTGAACCATCCCTGCATACCCGGTATGAATCCCACTTGCTCATGGTGAATTATTTTTTAAAAAGTTTGCTCTTCAAAGGACATTGTTAAGAAAATTAAAAGGCAAGCTATGGAGTGGGAGAAAATATTTATAATACTTATATCTAACAAAGGATTTGTGTCCAGAATGTATAAAGAAATATATATCCTCAAAAAAAAAAAAACTAAAAAATGGGCTTGATTTGATGATATGAACAAATACTTATCTAAAGAAGATATATAAATGGCCAGTAAGCAAATGAAATATGCTTAACATCAGTAGTCATTAGAAAAATTCAAAGTAAAACTTGAGTAGAACACCACTTGACACCATCTAGGATGCCTAAGATTTTAAAACAGCTGACAGACCAAATATTGGCAAAGATGGGGAGCAACTAGAGCTCTCACACTTTCCCACGGGATATAAATTGGTGCAACCACTTTGGAAATCAGCTTGGCATTTTCTTGTAAGGTGAAATATATGCCTATTCCATAATCCAGCAGATTCACTCCTAGCTATTTACCTAAGAGAAATGAAAACATGTTTTTGTAAAAAGATTCATGTAAGAATGTTCATAGCCGGTTTATTCATAATAGTGTAGAACTGGAAACAGCGTTTGTGTCCAAGAGTAGGAGAAAGGATAAACAAATTGTATATTCATACAGTGGAATATTACTTGATGATATAAAGAAAGAACTTACCAGATCAGTGATGGAGGGGAGTTGACTGCAAAGAGGCATGAGGGAACTTTCTAGGGGATGAAAATGTTCTCTGTCTTGACTGTTGGGTACTCATGTGTATACATTTGCCAAAACTCATTGAACTGTACACTGACTTTTATATTTCTGCTGCCCCAGCCTTTGTACATGTGCTTTGTAAATGTTAATTGGATCTCAACTACTGGTATCCCTTAACACAGGAGTATGGGTTGAAGAGACTAGAGATAGTAATTCAGGAGCAGGTTGGGGTAACAGAGGAAACAAGTTCTCTAGGGTTGATGCATCTGAATTTCATTTTCAGCGAACTGAACAGAGGGATATAAGGAAAGCAAAATTGAAAGAAAAGAAGGAGCAGAATCAGAATGAGACTTTAATCCAGGCCATCAAGGTGAGTTCTCAAAGCTTAGGCCCCTCTGGTCCTGTTAAATCCACTAAGCCTGAAGTTTGTCGAGAACCTTTCTTGGGATGCTTTACCTGAATGAATTTGCTCATTTTCATTTTGCTTTGGTGAAGCAGTGTGATGAAAGAACCTGGGCTCTAGAGTAAGACCACCCAAATTTATTCTCAGTACTCCCACATGTATGCATGTTTGGCCTCAGGCAAGTCATAGAACCCCTCCAAGGCAGTTTCTTATCTGTAAAATGAAGGCATTATCTCTTTATAAACATGTAACTGATGAGTTACATTGATACCAACCTGTCTACAGGAGCCTACTTGTAAAAGGTATATATGGGTATGATTTCGCAGCTCCGGAATAAAAACTGATGCTAGCTATCATATGCTGAATATCTACTGTGTGCTAGACATTGGGTAGGGAACCCTGGTGGGACAGTGGTTAAGTACCAGAAGGTCAGTTGTCCAAACCCACTAGCCAATCTGTGGGAGAAAGATGTGGCAATCTGCTTCGGTAAAGATTTATAGCCTTGGAAACCCTATGCGGCAGTGTTGGTCTGTTCCGTAGGGTCTCTATGAGTTGGAATCACCTGGATGGCAGTAGGTTTAGTTTTTTTGTTTTTAGACATTGTGTTAAGCATTATCTCGTTTAGTCTTCACAGTTGACTTCTGAAGCAGACAGCTTGCTCTTGTTTTGCTAGGTGATAAAACATTCTCTGAGAGGTGAAGAAACCTGGCACAGCTAACGTGTGTCAGAAACATACCCTTGCTCTCAACCACTGTGCTTTGTACTATACTGCATCCTGAGAATGTCTGTGTTTAGGACATTGCTTCTCTGACTGTAATAAAAACAATTTAAAAAAAACACCGGCATTTTCTCTCCTTTTTAAATTTTGAAATGAATGCAGTCTGATCCACATCTTGCCTTTAACTTGATACCCAGTAAGTCACCTGTTGGAACGTTGGCTTGCTTGGTCTTCAAAAGGGAGAGAAGACTTTCTGTGAGGTTTCGGGATAGGTTCTTTGTTTCATTCTTCGTGCAGCTAAATTATGAACCCATTTAAGTTACTCACTGACCTTGAGAACCTAATGCTGCCAAGATGCACTACTTTTGTCCCTCCCCACAACAAGCCAACTGTTAACGTGTATGAACAGATTAAGCAGAACAGAATACTCCAGTTTCTCATCATCATTCACAGTGAGGGATTTGGTTATTTTCTTAAAAGTAGAATATTTGAGTGCCAGACATTTGCATATAGATTTTTTGGTGGTTCCCTCCTTTAGTCTAACTCTTCATCTTAAACTTCAGTGTTTATAAGATTACTCTCACCAATAGTATACACAAAGCCATACAAACCGTATTTTACTGATGGTTTAAGGCAGGGATCGGCAAACTGCAGTGCTAGAACATAGCCATGCTCCATTATTTATTTATTATCCATGGCTGTTTTCACATTATAACAGCAGAGCAGAGTAGTTGGGACAGAGACAGTTTGGCCCACAAACTCTAAAATATTTATTATGTGACCCTTCAAAGAAAGTTTGCCAACCCCTGATTTAAGATGGATAGCTCCTGATTTGTCAAGAGCAATTCTGATTGCATGTAATTTTCTCCTAACGTGCTAACTTCAGGATCCTCTCCACACGCACATATGTGCACACACACAAAAAAAGAGGTAACCCCTTCCTATTCAGACACTTGATTTGGCCATCATTTCCATGAAAGAGTAACGATTAAGTCCACACACATTATTTTAAGTATTCCATGTTCTAGCTAAGCAAGACTTCTGCCACTCCTGTATACACGACACCTTATTTCTTCTCTGCCTTTGCACATGCTGGTCTTGGCTTGGAATGCTTTTCTTCCTCCTCCCCTCAACTGCTCTGCCTATCAAAGTCATTGCCCTCGGCCTAGCATTCCCCAGGCACCTCCATCATTCATTCCAGCTTTGCAGTTCCACAGCTCCACTTCTTGCCTTACGTTGTGATTATTTCTATAGCTGTCTCCTCCTTAGACCATGAGATCCTTGCGTGCAGGAAACCATGTCTGGCTCACCTGTGTGGCACAGGGGCCAGCATGTGTAGTTAATGATGAGTTGAACAGATGATGCCTACCATGTGCCAGGCCTCAGGGATAATGAAGATGAATTGTGTATAGGGCTGGCCCTCAGGGAGCTTGCAGTGCTGTTTCCCTATTTCAGTGAAGTAGGTCTGCATTCTCCTCTACAGAAAGGTTTGTGTGTGTGTGTGTGTTTCTTTAATGCAGGCTAGGAACATCAGGTTAGTTTCTGAAGCTGCCGGTGAAGATGAAGATGCCGCCTCAGAAGGTTTAGCTGAGCTTTTCCGGGATGGGCTTATCTCTGAGAACCCCTACGGAGCCAGAGTGAGTCTCGATGACCAGGGCAGGCTGAGCTGGCCTGTGCTCTTTCTGTACCCAGAGTGTGGGCAGTCGGACTTCATCTCTGCCTTTCACGAGGACTCCAGGTACTTACCGGCCTGAGATCCTTCTGCTTCTGGTTACGTTCTCTCCCGTTGACTAGGAAGTAGGAAGTGGTAGATTTTGCTTGAGGAGGGAGTAGAATAGTTGAGAGGGTTTTACACAGCCTGGTTTGGTGTAACCTGTCTACCTGTAGCTGAGTTCTCCCTTGCTAATGAGGTTTGCAGTGGCAGACACAAGCCTCACCAGCATGCTGACTGGGTTAGTAAGTGTAACACCACAGTAGAGTGTTCGCCAAAGAGTGTATCACATATCATCTTCACATATCACTGTTGAAATGTGAAATCATTTTAGTTTGTACATGAATAATAAATCAAGTGTATGAAGATTAGAAAAAATATAATTAGCACATTTAGCTTGAGATTGATGAAATTAATGCTTAGAAAGTAGCTAAATTTAAGTAATGTTTTTAAGCCTGAGTGAATTTAAAGAACAATATTATGTCAGTAATAGGAGGTGATACACGTACATATTTTGGATGCTACTGTCAAAACGGCTCAAGCCTGCGTTGCATGTTTTATGTATCCCTGAGGTATCTGAGAATCGGTATCTAGGGACTGTGGTGTGGGAAAGCCCGGTCATGAGCTAGTGACACCCAGAAGTATACGTTGTGCCCTTAGGTTTATTGATCATCTAACGGTGATGTTTGGTGAAACGCCCTCTTGGGACTTGGAGCAAAAATACCGCCCTGATAATTTAGAGGTAAGAGAAGTTTTACTTTGTTCTTCTGTGGGATTTTTTTTTTTTAAACAATCGCAAATTTACAATACAAAGAACTTATCATCTTCTAATAATTTGAAAGGAGCCCTGGTGGCACAGTGGTTAAGAGCTCAGCTGCTAACCAAAAGGTCAGCAGTTTGAATCTACCAGCTGTTCCTTGGGAACCCTTATGGGGCAGTTCCGCTCTGTCCTATAGGGTCACTATGAGTCAATCGACTTGACGGCAGTAGGTTTGGCTTTTTTTTTAATTATTTGAGGGTAAGATGCCAACTGATGCCCTATCACCCCCAAATACTTCAGTGCATATTGCCTGACATTCTCAGCTGTATTTACGTGTGTGTGTACACATTAACACGCACACACACATATATAACCATGAGTTCTCATTGATACCTCCAGTTCTAATCCAGTACCAGATTTTATATTCTTGTTTTCTCCAGTATTTATAAACAGTGGCTTTTATTATTCTTAATATGTTTATTCATTTGATCAATCCCTCATATTTAATCAGTCTTCTGTCACCACCACTGCGTCTCGCCCACATGGACCTTCCTCACCGGGTTGGACTCTCGACTCCCTGTATCAGGCTGCGGCCTCTGCATTGGGGCCTTCCTCATCCTGTGTAGACTCTGACTGCACTGCTCAACCTCCCTGTGTGCACAGCCTCCTCATCGTCCTCAGGCTCTGACTCCCCACAACAGGCACCCCCTGTGTGGACGGCCTTCTCACCCTGCTTGAGCTCTGACACCCTTTGCTGGACAGCCATATGACAAGGAAGCCTTTTCACTCTGCTCAGGCTGGCAGTCTCCCAGCGTGGGTGCTCTCTTCCACTGGTCGGGCTCTGACACCCTCACATTTTGGCAGCCCTGCTGTGCAGACGTCCCCTTGCCCTGCTTGGGCTTTGATACCCTGCACAGGTCTGTCCACTCTGTGGCCACCCTTCTCGCCCTGCTTGGGCTCTTTCCCTCCTCACGGCTTTTTCCCCGCTACACCTAATGGCTCTGGGACTGAATTGTTAGGGAAGGGAAGGCCGCATAGGCCTGGGCTTGAGTCCTGGCTGCTCGGTTTATTAGCTGGGTGACTTTAGCAAGTTACTTCACTTCTCTTAGCTTTGGTTTTGTCTTTGGAACACGGAGCTGGTAATGTGTTTTTTCAGTGTCATGAGGAGGACTAAAGGCAAAGTAACCAGCCCTACAACTGTATAAAGAAGTCACTCAGCTAATACCAGTTGCAATCTCTTTACCTTTTCCTTGGGCTTGCCTGTAGCACACCTAGTGCTGCTGATGCCTTTTATTCATACTGACTACTCGTTCTCTAAAGGAGCACTTGATGGCCCAGTGGTTAAGCACTCGGCTGCTAACAGAAAGGTCAGCAGTTCGAACCCACCCAGTGGCTCTGTAGGAGAAAAGACTTGGCAGTCTGCTCCTGTTAAGATTACAGCTTTGGAAGCCCTAGTGGCAGTTGTGTTCTGTCCTGCAGGGTCACTACGAGTCAGAATCAAGTAGATGGCACACAACAGCAACAGCAACAGCACTGCTTCTCTGTTAATCTTGCAGGTCTACTTTGAGGATTCAGAGAGAGCAGAACTATACCGGGTGCCTCCTGAGAACACCCTGCTGCACACACTGCAGCACCCCAGGTGAGTCATCCATGTGGGGCTGAGTAGAATGGGGAGGGTGCTCAGGCACAGCCCGAGGCAGGCAGCCAGGTTCTCAGGCTATCGCTGGCTGCCAGCTTTGCCGGTTGATTGCCTGCACCCCCTCACTTCTGAACTGGGTGCAAAGCTAAGTGAGATGGCATCCTGGAGCCTCACCTGGCCTGTTAAACTGGGCCATTGGCCAGACAGGATACAGTGAGTGACAGCTCATTGCACTGCATATGACACCCCCAGGCTGGGGGACATAAATGGGGTTGGTCTGAGCAGAGAAAAGCTGCCAGGCTTCTGTACCTGAGGGCAGCTGAGCTGACCCTCCTGATCCTAATTGTGTCTGTGTCCCCGGAAATTGTTTAAAGGAAAGAGCACTGGCTCTTGAAGTCAGACATACAGTCATTTACTGGCCGTGTGACTCTAGGAGATCACTACCTGTCCGAGGCTATTGCCTCATCTCCAGAACGGGAATAACTTGTGCCTTCCATATCTTGGGATTTCTGAGAGCCAGTGAGAGAGTAGGCATCCAAGTGCTCTGGTAAGCGTAAAGTGGTCCCACTACACAAGGGCGTCTTTGTTAACTAGTGGTGGCAGCCAGTTGGATTTGGCAAGTTGTCCCCTTTTACAGCTGTGAGGTGTTCCCAGACTGTAAGAGAATGCCCTCAGTAGGTGTATAAGTTGGCTGCTGGACTACTATTCCCTAAGGTTTGAGCAAAGCAGAAAAGGGAAAAGCAGATACTTTTGCACTGAGGTAGAATGAAGAGGTTGGGCGTGGCAGGAGGTGAGGCTGGAGAGCTAGTTAGGGCCCTGCACAAAGGCCTTGAATGCCCTGCCAGGGAGTGTGCAGTTCATTCTGATGGCATTGTGGAGCCAAAGGGGGTTTGTTTTTTACATACAGAGTAATGCACAGATTTTAAGTGTACTATTTACTGGTGAGGCCTAAAATAGTAGAGAGGGATTAGAGAGGTTTAGGAGGCAGATTGGGTGGGAACTGGTGATGTGTTGACTGACTTGGTAGAGATGGCCAGCTTGTCCTGTTCCTGCTGCTTTGGCTTGGTAGGCAGGAGGGGAAGATTTCCTCAGAGCTGACCTCTGACTTTTCCTTGGTGTTTTCCTCTGGCTGCACATCTCTCTTCTCCAAGTTCATAGACACAGTTTTAACTGTTCGTTTTCTCACTTGTTAGCAAATTACATAGAATTCTTTAAAGGCTGGAGGTCCGCCTACCCTATCTCTAAGAGATCGGGGGCTGGAGGGAAGGATTTAAAGAGAAAGCAGGCAGATTGTGGAGGGAAACCAATTTCATGCTTCTCAGAAAGTAATGTAAATGCTGTTGAAAGTGATTGCTTTTTAAATGACTAGCATAGGCAAGAGGCTTCCCAGGGCTGGTTTCTGGCAACTCTAGACCCTGAACTGGGCGGAGCTAAGACATAGGGCCTCCTGTCTAAAACCACACCCACTGAGTAATGCTAACAGACCTGGGAGGCCAAGGCCCTAACCCTCTCCACCCTGCTTCACTCCCTTTACAATCTGCCCCAATAACAGCAGACAGCTTCTGGTTCTGTGTACCCCCTGGCTTTTGCCTCTCCGCTCCTGCCGCCCCCACTATCACCACCACTTTTCCAAATTAAAGCCAATCTAAAACCTTTCAGGAAAGCCAGTCAGGAAGCCTTTCCTGATTCCTCTTCCCCAGAGAGGGAATCATGCCTCCATGGCTAACACTGTACCTCACACATGTGTCTGCGGTTGAGCCTTGCTGTCATTAATTGATTCCTTATCTCCTTGCCCCAGTACTGAACTTGGAAGCAAGGATGATGGTTTTTATTTTTTTTAATCTCTGTGTTTTCAGCACAGGAGACCTGGCTTAACCCTAGCACTCACTGAATGTCTGTTGAATGAATGAAAGCATGTTTTGTAGCTTATTTCAGATTTAGCCATAGGCAGGCATGATGCTGGAGGACTGGCCTAAAGGTTCTGGCTTGGGTAATGGAGAGAGTGTCATGCTAATTTGCCGGTTCTATAAACAGCCAACCAAATAAATGTGTTAAACTTGGGTTTTAATGTTGACTAACTTCCAGAGGTTCACTTTAAAGGTTATGGGGAAGGTCCATGGATGATTAAGATTGTAATTCAGTTAACCCCCTCTCTTTCATTGTGTTCACTGCAGGTACTCTGTAAAAGCCCTGACACCAGCATTTTTGGTATGTGTAGGATCCTCTCCTTTTTGCAAGAATTATCTCCGGGGGAGAAAGGTGCACCAGGTAAAGTGACCAAGCCAGGCTGTGGGAGCCAGACCCCTGGACCTCCTCCTTCACCCGCCTGTGGCCGAAGTCCAGCACACTTGATTCAGCTCTGAGATGCCATTTCTCTCTCTCTCGGGACAGTGCTTCCTAGCCTCTGGCTAGGGAAGTTGGCGCTGACTTCCCTGGACTGTAGCCTTTCTGGCCAAAATGCTGAGCTCCAGCTGGTCTCCATTCTCCTCTGCTGACAAAAAACTCTGTGCCTTGGTCCTGTCATCCTTGGACTCCCTGTGAGCTAGCTGTATTACTACCAGCCTCCATCTCAGAAGAGACCATCTATCGCATTTAACACAGCAGCTGACCCAAGTGACTAACTGGCCTGCAGAGACTGGCTCACGATCCAGTGACATGGCTCTGGACCTCTGTGGAGTTAAGATGACTTAGAAAAGCTACCCCTCAAATTGCACTTACTCATATAAGCAAATTGTGCATATAATTTTAAGGCATTTACTGAATCGCTGAAGGCCAAGCTAAGATACACTAGCCTCCAGCTATTTGGTGAGCACAGGGGGAATTGTGTGGGATGTGGTAGAGATGCCCTGGGGTGAGATGGGGCCAGGAAAGCCAGGTCCCATTTCCACATTTATAAACAGCATGCAAACAGGTCCTTGGTACCTCTAAAGATACAGTCAGTGCTCCTGATCTTTGCAGGACAGAGGTCTACCATAGACTTGAGCAGTGGCCCCTGAATTCCTCTCCAGTTTCCACATCTTAGGATTTTGTGCCTTTTAAACTGAAAAATCTTTTTGTATGTTGGATGATTGTCACAGGTTGTATTTTTGTTTACAGCTATCTTTGCTCCCTTTACCTATTTAGAGGCTTTTGTATGTATGTCCTTGCCAGTAGTTACCTGCCTTCTTGTAGCCCCCGCTCCCTGCAGGGATGCTTCTGCTTCTCTAGCATTGGGCTTAGTTGTGCAACTTGACTTCAAAGGGATGTTAGCGACGTGACGGGTGCCGTGTTCCAACAAGTGTGAACTGCCATTGCGTGAGAGATGTGCGCTGTTTTCCTTCTGCCATGAGAACACGTGTCCCAGATACAAGCTCTTTCTTCAGCTTGGGAAAGGGGTGAAAAGGGACTTCAAATAATAGACTGTTAGACCACAGGTTGAATCCTGGTGGCTGCCGACTTGGTGCGGCCACAGGTAAGGCACTACCACTTGGAGTCTGTGGGACTTCTGTACAAAATGGTATGTGAAGGACCCAGCACAGTGCCTGGAACATGGTTATTCAGTAATTTCTGTTAAGTGAACTGTATCCAGGGCACATCTATGCTGACCGATAGTGCTAGTTCAGCGGTTCGCAGCCAGGGGTGATTTTGCCTCCAGCAGACATTGGGCAGTATCTGGAGACATTCTTGGTTGTCACAACTCAGTGGAGTGCTGCTGGAATCTAGTGGGTCAGGGACGGTGCTAAACACCCTGCAATGCCCAGGAAAGCCCCCAGTAGCAAAGAATTAGCCATCCCAAATGTTGATAGTGCTGAGATTAAAAAACCTTGCACTAAACCAAAAAAATAAAATGAAACTTTCATTCAGTCAAACAGGTTCACAATAGTCACCAGTCTGTATAAGTTGAAGCACTTAAAATAGCAATCCCTAAGAGTAGTCTCTCAGCCTTTCCCAGGCCTAAAGGTAGGGGTGCAGAGAGGAGCCCACGCTGTTGGCCTGGTCATTATGCCCTGTGTCACCAGTACAAAGATGGAAAAAAAAGGGCTCCCAACCCTGCTGAAATGTGGTTGCATGTTCAATTACTGTTGGCCACATGGGAAGCTGGAGTCCTGGCCCTGCCCAGACCCACTGTGTGACTGCATTGTCACCAGATGTTCCTCACCTGAACATCTGTAGGGCTCTTTGCCATGCTCTCTGGTTCTGCAGCTCTGTCATCCCCACCTCGACAGGGGAAACAGCCTGGCCCCTTCTGGCCAATGTTCAGTGGGTAGTGCTTGCTGAAAGGCCAGAGAAAATGGGCCCGGAACACAAGAGTTGTGGACGTGCAGGGCCCATGGTGGATCTGCAGCTGGGGAGAAGCCACTGTGGCTAGAAATGGGCCACCATGAACCCTGAGACAGCTGAGAAAGGTGCCAGCCTCCTCACTGGCCTCAAATGGGACAGAGCTTAGACCCAGCTTACACTGCCTGGCTCTGTGGCCACGGGCAAGTCCTGTGCGTGCTATGGGCCTCTAGTCTCTCTTTCTGTTAAAGAAGGTTGGAGAGATGATCCCTGGAGCCCCTTGCAGATCTCACCAGGTTGGGGAGGAATGGGGTTTGAGGGCCCTCAGCATAGCAGGTTTATTGGGTGAGCCCCCCGGCAGGGCTAGAGGCTCACTTGGGAGAAAGCCACAAGGCCCCTCCCCGTCAGTAGGACTAGAGTGTGGAGAGGCGTGTGGCCAGGTGGTGTAGGCTTACACCATTACAGGCCATGCAGACCAGGTTGCAAAGGAGCAAGAGGCAATGGTAGCAGGTAAGCTGGCAGCAAAGGGCCTGGTAGTGGGGTTGGTAGCTCGCAGGTGGGTGTAGGACTTCCTGGAGAAGAGGCTGATGTCATGGCCCAGGCCGTAGCTCTGTTCAGTAAGGTACATGTCAGCCACGATGTCTGACGTCATCTGCCCAAACCACTGGGAGTTCGCCATGGCTACACACACAAACAAGATGACCGGCTGTAGCAGGGTGGGAGAGAAAAGGTCAGGACATGGCCCTCCTGCTGCCCTCTCCCACCATTACAGGCCGCCAGGGTAGCCAGAGCACTGAGACCTGGGTTCACATCCATGCTCCTGTGCTATCTTGGGCAAGTTACTTTAACCTCACTGAGACTCAGAATTTTTGGCAAAATGAGGCTAATAAAGGTACCTGCACTCAACAAAATGATAGTGATACACGATTCCCTTCCTCCATCAACTCAGGTACTACATGCGAAAAGCCTTTGCCAGAGTGTAAGCAGTGATGTCTGCAGGGCACAATCCTGTAAGATGATTTCCTAGCCCTCATCCTGACATCTGGAACCAGGATGCCTATCTCCAGCCCAACAGGTGCTGGAAGCACCATAATTCTTGAGCTAGAAGGGCTGTCCCCACACCCCTGTTTTAGAGGTGGTTTGGACATTGCAGCCACACCAGGGCTGGAAAAAACCATTTGCTTCTGTCATTCTGCCAAAACCTTCACTGGGGCTAGCTCTGGGGCAGGTCCCGCCCTCGGCACTGGGCACTGGGCCCTGCCCTTGAGGAACACCCAAGCCATCAGCAAGGGAGATGTGGGACAGAACGAGGATGCAGTCAATGATGCAGAAGAGGCCCGAGCAGCAGGAGTAATTGATCCTGATGGAGAGGCTGGGGGAGAGCATAGGAAAGGCTTTTCAGAGGAGGTGATGCATGAACTAGGTCTCAGAAGATAAAGAGGCCCGAGGGGAGAAACAGGAGCATTCCCGGCAGAGGGCTCAGCATATGCAAAGGTGTGGAAACCTTTCCTGACCTTTTGCCCTTCCCAGGTATGTTTCACTGCATCCACATCTCCTACACCCAGTTCTTTTCACCCTTTTACCCTGCCAGACTGTGCTCCCCAAGAGCCAGGCTGGTATCTGATACCTGTGTGCCCAATGCCCAGCTCAGAGCCCAGCACAGAGGAGGTGCTGGAATGTATGGTGGTGCTGGGCTGGCATGCTGGAGGAACAGCGAGCAGTGTGGTAGCACTGGAGCCAAGGAGAGAGGGACAGAATGGCAGGAGGTGAGCAAAGCTATGACCAGGAGGTGAAAGGCCTTGATCATTGGGCCCAGGCATTTGCAATTGATTCTGTGCACCCTGGGGAGCCCTGGATGCACTCTGAGCAAAGTGGTATGCTCAGAGGGGTTTTCCTAAACTCTGGTAGCCAGGGTGGGCACTGGGCTGGGAGGCGAGGGGGCCTGCATACCTGCGTGGGCTCCTCATTGAGGAGCTCCCTTGGGTGGTATGTGGTAAAAAATAATCAGGTCGCAAAGGGGCGGGCAGAGCCCATGTGGAAGTAGAAGGGGAAGAGGCGGCTCTGGATGAAGCCCTGGGCTGGTGTGGAGAAAGGGACTAGGATTTCGCCTGGGAGGGGAGACCCGGTCGTGGCCCCGCTCCCCGGCGCCCTGCGGTCGAGCACGTGGCCGGCAGCTGGTTCCCCGGATGGCTGCCAGGCCGGGCGCGTTCAGAGCCCGCGCGGCCCCGGGGGGTGCAGAGCGCACCCTTACACCCCACCCCACCCCCCACCGCTCCCCATCGCTTACCGAGTGCTGCGCAGTCTGCAGGTACCTGAGTCGCAGCTGTGCCGTGGCGAGCTAGCAGCAGGATTCCGGGAGCTAAGCAGCCAGATAGGGCGCAGCTGGTCGGGGGACAGTCCTTGGGTTCTCCTCTTCCTCCAGGAGCGGGGTCGGCGGGGGTGCGGGGAGGGAAGCAGCCCATGAGGCTGAAGCTGCCTGTGGGGATGGTGAGCTTGGGCCTCGTGGGTGGGTGCTTCCTGGGCCACCTTGCCTCCAGGAGAGACCAGCCAAGATCCCCTCAAGGATGAGAGAATCAAGGCCCAGAAAGGAGGAGGACAGGGGCAAGGCCAAAGCACGTGCACCAGCCTGTGCACCAGCCTCTGCACCCCTGACTTGAGGCCACAGGTTTTCCCACCACCCTGGGACCCTCCATCCCACAGCACTCACACCCTAGTGCAGCCCTTCCCAGAACTGAGGCCTCCGTTACGGAGGTGGCACTGGACCACTTCAGTCTGGTTCTTAGCTGCAGTCAGCCTGGGATGCATGGGATCGGACCATTGTGATCTGTTGGCTCATGTTTGGAAGCAGATTGTCAGACCTTTCTTCTTAGTCTGAAGCTCTGCTGAAAACTGTTTAGCATCATAGCAACACACAAGCCTCCAATGACAGATGCATGGTGGCTGCACCTGAGGTGCGTTGGGTTTGGTGGGGTTTGCCGGGTCTCCTGCATGGAAGGTGAGAATTCTGCCACTGAACCACCACTGTGCTCTTCTGTCTGGTTACCTCTGTGGATTCCAGGTGATAGATGAGAGAATTGGAGTGGGGGGACAAAGCCCCCTTAAGGCAACCCTTGTCACACATTGCTGGCAGATGCACAGGGCAGGCGGGGAAGGGGGAGTGATTGTGGTCACTGTTAACACAGCTCCGGCCCTGCGCTAACCTGCTGTGTCTGGGTTCTCTTATTTAATCCGAGCAGCCTCTCTCTAAGGTCTGTGATCCGTTTCATAAATAAGGAGATGGAGACAGAGAGTGATTAGAAACGTTGCAGTCACACCACTAGTGAGTGTCAGAGCCAGGATTTGAGCCCATGCACCTCACACCACAGCCCACCTTCCCTCCCTTTCCGTGCTCCTTGGACAGACCCTCAAGGTCAAAGTGCATCGGGCAGCGTCTGCCTTCAAGGTCACACTGCTGAGTGAATATAACTCTAACCCTGAACTCCAGTGAAGAGAAATACAGCCACAAGCAAGTCCATCCACGTCCCTGCTCTCAACCCTCAGTGGCTCCCCCTTTTTCCTCAGCAACACTCTTGGCCTGGCATTCATGGCCCAGTCATCCTGGACATGTTTCAGTTCTGGGGCAGGAGGGTGCAGTGGTTAAGAATGTGGGGTCTGGAGCCATGCTGTCTGGATTCCAATTCCAGTCTTGCAGCTCACTAGCTGTATGGCCTTGGACACTCTGTTTCGGCTCTCTGTGCCTCAGTTTCCTCATCTGAAGTATAAGCAGGATAATAGCACTTACCTCATCTGAGTTAATCTGTGTGAAACAAATAGAGCTTGCTTGTAATGAGTGTTCAGTCTATGACACTACTTTTTATTCCCCAACCTTGCCATGCTCTCTTAGCTTTGGGCCTTTGCATAATTCAGTTCCCTTTGCCTAGTGTACTCCCTCCCATTTGTTACTCCCTCTCCTAACTGTTCCTCCCTGCCTTCATTCAGGTCCTGTTGCCATCTGCACCATCACTTCATGTCTGTTTACCTGATGGTTTTCCCTACTTTGTGTAAATTACACTTCAGCACTGCTGGGGCCTAACACAGCACCTGCTCAGCACATAGTAGGTGCACAACAAATAATCACTGCCTAATGGCACAGAGGAGGGAATAGCTTAGGGTGGAAGCCACTACCCATGATGGATTTGGGCCATGAAGGCGTGAAGGAATTGGGGGTGGGGGAGGTGAGAGGGCCTTCTAGGCATGGGGTACAGCACAAGCAAAGGCAATGAGACTTGCAAGGGAAATATTCCAGGGGATATGCTGGCATGGCTCAGCTTCCATCTCTTGAGTACTTAAAATATGGCAGACACCATTCTAGGGGCTTTGCATGCATTAGTTCATTTAATTCTCCCAACATTCTAGGACCATTTTACTGATAAGTGGCACAGAGAGGTTAAGTTTCTTGCCCAAAGTCAGCTAGCTAATGGAACATCGAGCCAGACAAAACGTGAACTCAGGACTCTCCTCAGCCCTTTGGGAGATACAAATAGGAACAAGACCCAGCCCCTGCCCTCAAGGAGCTTCCAGTCGACCCACCTGCCGTTGCCCACCTACTCCAAGGTAGTGCTTGCTGTGTCATGTAAAGTCCCCAACCTGTCTGCTTGGATAGAAGAATCCACTGTCTGCAGAAACCTCTACCAGAGCCTACGGCCAAATCCCCACACCAAGTGACATACCACCAATAGGGCTCCCCTAGCCCACCAGTTGCACTCTTGGGCCTAAGCAGCATATTCTGCCTTTGCAAATGGGGCGTCCTCCACTACCATTAACTGGTAAGTGCTTCCTCCTCACTCCCTTACCTACATAGTTTTAATTAGCCAAGGTCAATTAAGCTCTAATTATGAAGCTCATTAGCAGCCTTTAGAGCTGCTGGCTTGACAGAGGTGGACACCAACCCTACACCAGGGATGGTGCATTAACAGCGGGGCCTAAAGGTGTCACCCATCCTGCTGGGCCACAGCACACCACTCGCCCACCTACTATGAGCAAAGGGCCAACTGGCCTAATATAAGGCAGCTGCCACTTACCAAGCACCTGCTGTGAGCCAGGCACGGTTCTCCCATTTTAAGGATGAGGACACTGTACGTTCAGTGCAGAGAGTATGAGGAAGTGCAGTGCACCCCATGCAGTCTGACTCCAAAGTCTCCAGTCTGGCTCACTGTTGTTTTTAAAATTAGGTGAAGTACTTTTTTTGTTGTTGTTGTTCGTCTAATAGCATCATAAAACAATTTCACACATTTTAAGAAAGCTTTTAAAAATCCTTTTCCTAACTCTAACACAAAGCCTTATGTGCCCCTGGGTGCATAACTCCATTCTAAAATCATATAAGCATCTTGGTGTGCGAATGGGTGGTGGGAAATCTGCAGGGGCCTGGTACACAAGTAGTTAAGGAAATGGCAATTTCAACAGATTTCTGCAAAGCTCCTTTATTGATAGCCCAGCAGGTGTTTCTCTATTAAAACAGAATATTAATGGAGCCCTTGATTTACATTCTAGGCTTGATTTACATGACGGTTTTGTTATGCACCAGCCTTTGTCCCCAAGTATTAATTCTGCTAAATATTTCCCAGCCAGTTGCTTCTCAGTCTCTCCAAGGAATGAGCAATGATAATACAGGCTGTACCTGTTATTTTGCCAGCATCTCAATTTCATCAATTTATGGCAAGAGGTAAAACTGGCAAGTTCAGTAATGAGAGAGCAAGGTACGCAGTTTGAATATTTCCATCTTTCCTCTAAGGAGATGGAACCATTCTGTAGGCGTGACCTAATTCTTGCTGGTGGCACTCCCCAGGAAGATTGTAAAACATCGTATCAAGAAAACAAGACCCAGGTCTCAAGATAACGAAGTTAATAGCAGAACCTGGGCTCCCAACGGAGTGACTTCCTAAGTCATACGGTCTAAGGGAAGTGTCTTCTTAAGCACACTACGGGCCATGCGTTTCATGTGAGCTCATTCAACCCCCAAACCACCCTATGAGGTGAGCAGCATTATCACGGCCATTTTACAGATGAACAATCTGAGAGGCACCAAGGGCAATTAACTGATCCAATGTGACATTCCTGCAAAGTGTTGGACCTAGGATTGTGTGTCTTCCAGGTTCTGATCTTTCCACCAAATCATGCTGCCTGTGGCTACTAGAAGAAACATTGGCTTAATGACCAGGACACCTAGGTTATAGTTCAGCTTGACCCTGGGCAAATCACCATGCTCCCTGGATTGTCCCCACATGGTAAAATAAACATGATGGGTACCTATTTTAGCAAACCTACGAGGCTTCTGTGATCCAGCCAGTCTTCTAATGCAACAAGAGGTAGCCTGATTGAGGGGACACAGCACCTGGCCTGAATCAGTTTTGTCAGTCAAATGGTACCTGGTAGGTTAATTCTCTCTTCAGACCTGTTCTCCCTTGGTGAAAAGAGGGCTGGACACACAGGTCCCAGGTTCTCCTCCTGTTCTAAAGTGCCACGATCTTTTATCCATCCTCAAATCATTCTGTAACTAGCACATTTATGAAGAATTTAAAATTAATTGGTTCTCTATTCTTGGAATCTGGTTTTTAAAAGTGCTTACATTAGGCTAGCCTTCCATAAATACGCTTATGGAACACAAATTTAAAATTAAAAAAATTAAAGCACCCATTTATGTAAGCTCCAATTTCTCATATACTCCAGGCTAACCTGATTAAACAGACTATAAATAATCCAGTTTTATTTATTGAGATCGCTTTGCTAAGGCAGAGGCCATGTATGGTAGCAGGAAGGGCATGGTTTCTGGCTGATACTCAGATTCTAGCTCTGACACTTGACAGCTATGTATGCATCCTCGAGTAAGCTACTTAAACTGAGTCTCAGGTTTCCTCATCTGTGAAACGGGAATAATAGCATCTATCTTGCACAGTTTTAAGGTCTGGGAACTCATAGCCTAGTGGCACATGGCAGGCCCTCAACAAATAAATGAGCACCCCATTAAAAGCAGAGGGCTCACAGCAGTCTGATAATGCACAATATAAATTACTCAAAGAAATGCCAAGCCACAAAGTGGACTTGGGGTGGTGGCTACCCTTACGCCAGCCAGAAGCTCTCAATCGACTGGCTGCACATTCGAATCACCGGGGGAGCTTTAAAAAAATCACATGGTCTGCCACACCCCGACCTTAATCAGAACTTCTGCATGGAACCCAGGTGACTCCAACCAGCAGCCAAAGGTAAGGTCCCCTGCCTTACCATCCAGCCTTTCCATATCTCTCTCAGAATCCACATATCCTGAGCTGAAAATTTGAAGTATTCCAACGGAAGCCTGGGAGTCATAAGGGTTTGGTGTATACATTAACTAAGAGACCTGATGGTGTGTTTGGGGGATGGAGTTACTCTAGCAGAACAAGCTGCCAGAAAGCCAGTGAGCGGGTGAAACAGGCCAAAATGAGAACTGCAGTGCACTAGGAATGGGCTCAGGACCCTGGCTTCAGGAAGCTCACTATCAACCATAGGTGGCTGAGCCATACATACAATGAGCTGCTGCAAAATAAGGAATGTGATCAATGCCATAGGCAAAGTGCCACTGGGGGTAGGGGGGGACCACTTCCAATACCTGCCAGGAATGTTTTGAAGAGGTGGTGGCTTTGAACTTGGCCTATCCATTCTTATTAGATGTGGACATGTAGAGACCCTAGGAGGCCAAGGACAGGGCACCTGACTGTGCTCCCAATCTGATGTACAGGAGCAACGAAAGTAGACGACACTCTGTGGAAGCTAAAGTTCACTCCCAGTTTTCACAGAATGTTGGCAGAGACCATCTCTTAATATTCTCCCCTTGTGAATGTTTCTAGGATCCAGCTCTGTTCCTAGGACAAGGTGACCATGGTGGTTTAAGCCTGCTCGTCCCTGGCATCTGTCAGAAAAAATGGTTTAAAACACATTTTTCCAACCCCCAATGTTTGTTTTGTTTTGGTTGCTGTTGTTGTTGAGTGGGGTGTAGAAACAGTAGAAAAAGAAAGGAGAGGCTCAAGACAGGAAGCCATTCCACTGGTAAAAGTGCAAGACCATTGTTTTAAATTAACATGCAAGGCGCATTTCAACAGTTTGACTTTATTCAATCAATACAACATGATCTGGAGAGCTTAAGCTGCCTCAATAGGGCCAGGTCTCTGGAGCAGTTTTTGGCTTGAGCCATCAGCTAACTATATCAACTTGCCAGTTAGCTTAGACTGTGGAGGGTCAGGGAAACCAGCTCTACCTGTCACGGACCTGTCATGGAACCACCCTGGGACAGCTGTTGGGACTTGACAAATCTAATACCATTTTCTCATGTTACAGATGAGAAACAGAGGCCCCCGAAGAGAAAGGGACATGCCCAAGTCACCAGTGATTTGGTGGCAGGGTCAGATCTCCTGATTCTTTTGCCCACACACTCAGCCCACTGCTCAGTGTGGGAGGGCTGAAGGGCCTGCCCTCTGGGCCTAGCAGCAAGAGGCCTGTGGTCACAGATGGCAGAACCGGGAGGGAAACTCAGCTGAGGACAGCGGCTCATCCCAGGGACAAAACTGGAACCCGGGTTTCCTTCTTGTTTGCCTCCTAACAGAAGCTTCCGCCAGTAGCATATAAGAGGAATGGTATGTGGTGGCTTGGCCAATCCAGACAAACAGATCACGTTAATAACTTAAAATACAAACAGTGTGAACAAATGACTGAGATAAAAACTGGTTTCCCTAACACAGTCTTGAGGAGTTCCTGGGTGGTGCAGTTAAATATTCAGCTATTAACTGAAAGGTTGGTGGTTTGAGTCTACCTAGAAGTGCCTCAGAAGAAAAGCTGGCAATCTACTTCCCAAAAATCAGCCACTGATAACTCTGTGCAGCAGTTTTACTCTGACACACACGGGGTCACTATGAGTCAGAGTGGACTCAACAGCAATAGGTACTGGAAACACAGCATCATCTTTCAGGAGCTGCCCTGTTTCTGGAGAGGCCAGCCCAGAGACCCTAGGAAAATGCGGCCTCAGAGTGAACACCAAGGATGCAGGATGGGGGCAGGGGTAGGGCTGTGGACAACTTGGTTGGGTCATGACTCTCACTGGTTTGGCAGTTATGATATAGCTTGGCACCTCCATGAGATCTGATATAATATCATCACCTCCATAAGGCTGTGAGTAGCCAATCAGTTAAAAGGGAGTTTCCTTGGGGGTGTGGCCTGCATCCAATATAGGTGGACTTTCTGGCAAGGCTTGTGGGCTTTTGCTCGCTCTGGATCCTGTAGCTCGCTCCTGTTCATCTGACCTCCAGTTCTTGGGACTTGAGCTAGCAGCTTACCTGCCGATCTTGGGATTCATCAGCCTCAGCAGTCTGTAAGCCAGCAGCCTGCCAGCTTACTCGCCAATCTTGGGATTTGTCAGCCTCCACAGTCTGTAAGCCAGCGGCTTGCTGTCTTACCTGCTGATCTTGGGATTCATTGGCCTCCGCAGCCTGGGAGCCAGGGCCTGCTGTCTGACCTGCTGATCTTGGGTTTGCCAGTCCCTGCAGCTTTGTGAGCTTGGAGAAGCTTCCAGCCTGGTCCACGGACTTGGGACTTTCAGCCTCTAGAACCACGTGAGCCATTTCCTTGATAAAATCTCTCTCTCTCTCTATACAGACGCTTCAGTGGTTTTGCTTCTCTAGAGAACCCAGCCAAAAATAGGGGCATTTAGGCAACCTGCACTGTGCTCAGTAATTCCACAACCCCCTCTTTGGTAAGAAAGACCACCTCACCAGTGTTCTGGCACCAAACTTCAAGATGTGAAGGGTCCTCCAGAGCCCTCTTGCCAGCAATTATCACAAAGGGGTAGCCAAGCTTGTTGGCGTCTTTCAGTCTGTTTCCAATGGTCAGATGAGTCCTGTCATCCAGCAGGACCTCGCCGTGAAGCTGTGGCAGTGCCTCGGCGATATGGTCGTGCAGGCTCCCCATGAGCTCCGTGGCCGCCTCCTCCTTGCTGCCCCTCTTAGGGGGGATGAGGCAGACTTGGTAAGGGGCCAGGAGGCCAGGCCAGCGAATACAGTCCTCTGTAGAAAGTACTTCAATGGCAGCAGCCAAGATCCGCGTCACACCCAAGCCATAGCACCCCATTTCGGCCAGCGATGGTTTGCCATAGATATTGGTAAACTGGGCATTAAAAATGGAGGAGTACTTGGTGCCCAGGTAAAATGTGTGCCCTACCTCAATGCCTTTGGTTTCAGTCAGTGGTCCCTGGCACACAGGGCAGTGCGTCTGTGACAAGTCTAGTGTCTCCATGTTGGCTGAGAAGCTGCAGCTGAGACAGACTGCAAGCCGGTCCTCGCCAACATCCACCGGTAACTGGAACTCATGAGACATCGTGCCCCCAATGCTGCCCACGTCAGCCTGAACCTTGACAAACGGCAGCCCCAGCCTGCTAAACAGGCTGCAGTAGGCACCACACACCAGGCTGTAGGTCTGCTGGGCGGCCTCTGTGGAGGAGTCGAAGGTGTACATGTCCTTCATGTAAAACTCTCGGCCACGGAGAAGCCCAAAGCGGGGCCTAGGCTCATCCCGAAACTTCCTTGTCACCTGGTATAGCAGGAAAGGAAGCTGCTTGTAGGACAGTGTCTTCTGGGAGGCAACCAGAGCTGTGATGGCTTCCTCATGAGTCGGTCCTAAGCAGTATTCCTTCCCATGTCTATCTCTAAGTCTTAAAAGCTCCTTGCCCATCAGGTCCCACCGATTGGTGGCTCGCCAGAGGTCTGCTGGGCTCAGGCTGGGCATGTTGACCTTCTGCCCCCCGATGGCCTGCATCTCCTGGTCTATCACCCGCACGAGCTTCTCCAGGGCACGCACAGTGTAAGGCAGAAGGTGGTAACAGCCGGGGCTCGCCGGGTGGATCAGGCCCACCTGAAGCATCAGCCGCTGGCTCTTACAGGTCAGGTCCCCAGATCTGCCTTCCAGGGACAGCACCTGGTCTTCCCGCAGGTTCTGCGGCTGGAACATGCGGGACAGCACCAAGTGCTTCCCTCTCCCTAGGGTACGGTGGTGAAGCCTGCAGGGAACGTACCCGGAGAGGTGGCGACTGCAGGTGGCCAGGACGGGCAACGTTCTCCATCTTGTCAGCAGTCTTCCCATTACACCACAGCACAAGGAAGCATTCGCGCCTGGACGAAAATAAGTTGTACAGAAATAGGCATTAAATGTGTTTCAACACCATGAAGTTGCCAGCTGAGTCCGGTCTCCAACAAACTTCTTAGACAGCCGCTGACTTTGCAGATACAAAGCCTTTCATCTCTAATATCCTGGCAAACCAAAGTACTACTTTCTTACCTGACCGCCATTTTAAAAAATCAGTATTTACCCGATTATGAAAAAAATAACAATATACTGGCGAGAGACACGACTGGGTAGTGATTTGAAGTGCAGGCTGTGAGAGCAGGCAGCCCGGATTCTGTCTAGCTTCCCCAGGTCTGCACCCACGTCAACTGGGACGTGTGACTTAGCCCTCTGTGCCTGCTTTCTTCATCTGTAAATGGCAATAGCACAGCACCCACCTTGTAGGTTTATTGTGGGAATTGGAAGAGCTGTGGAAAGTTCTTAGAACAGGATCTGGTACATACTATGAGCTCAATGTTTGATGTTATTATTATATAAAATGAGAGGGAAAAGAGAAACAAAAAAGAAAAGATGACGACTAGCCATAATCCCTCTGCCCAGAGACAACCATTGCTGACATTTTTTTGCAATCCTGTCTGTTTTACAAGCCCTTGTCCTTTGCCCAGGAGTCCCTGGGTGGCACAAACTGTTAAGCGTTCAGCTACTGAAAAAAAAGGTTGGTGGTTCGAATCTACCCAGAGGGGCCTTGAAAGGAAGGCCTGGCAATCTACTTCTGAAAAATCACCCATTGAATACTCTATGGAGCACTGTTCTACTCTGCAACACAGGAGTCAGAAATGACTCGACAACAACTGGGTCTGTCCTTTGCCCACCCCTTAAATGTTGTGTCTTTTCTCTCCTTATACTTCAACACACTCCCTGGTCAGGCCACAGGCTGGTGACTCCAAGTCAACATCGTCACTCAAGGTGTCTCTTGAGCTTCAGATCTACGTATCCAACATATCCTTACACAGGTTCTTCAGTGTCCCTGGAATGAACACAGCCTTCTCCCCAGGGCCATCACTCTGAATGGCCAAACCAGAAACCTCTCGATCCCTCTGCCCCACATTCATCAGCCCACTCAGCCCCTCATTCCTACCTCTTCAATTGCTGCTGAGTCCATCCCCTTCTCTCCACCACCAAGCACCCAACCAGGTCCAGGTCACCATCACCTCTCACCTGGCATACTGTAGCAGCCTCCTCATGGGTCTCCTGACTTCCATTCCTGCCCTGCACCAATCTGCTTGCCACACTGAAGCCATGGGAGATGCTTCCAAAACACAGCCAGGAATAGTTTTTCTTGCATAAAATCCTCCAATGGCTTCCTAATGCCCTTAGAATAAGATCCAAATGTGTGACCTTCATGGTGTACATGGCCCCATGTGAGGTGGCTGCTGGGCCCCTCTGGCCTCATCTCTCAGCACTGCCCGCTTTGTGTTCCCGCTGTATCACCCTAATTCTTAACACTGTCCCCTCTGCATAGAACACTCCCCTCCCCTTTGCCTAGTGACATCTATTCATCCTTATTCACCCTCCAGGCCTTAGGATTACCATCCTGTCCCCCAGAAAGCCTTCCCTGACCCCTCTCCATACTCCAAAAGACTGGCTTCTCCTGCAGCAGCCCACTCTTCCATCCCCTATCAGACACCAATCACCCTTTCAGGTTATTGCTCACTTGGCTGCCTATTTCCCCCCCAGACACTCAGCTCTGTGCGGGCAAGAACCACATCTGACTTGCTCACCACTGTTATCTTCAGCACACAGCAGGAGTTTACTAGACATCCTTTCTTCATGATTTTACAAAATATTTCTAATGGCAGTACAACATTTCACTGAGTGACTGTATAAAAAACAATCCCCCCACTACTGGAGAGCTGTCAGTCTTCCCCTTAAACACAATCTAAGATGAACTCTTGGGTAGGGCAAATGGTTAAGTGCTCGGCTGCTAACTGAAGGCTGGTGATTCAAGTCCACCCAGACACCTTTGAAGACAGGCGTGGTATCCACTTCTGAAAAATCAGGCATTGAGACCCCTATGGAGCACAATTCTACCCTGACACGCATGGGGTTGCCATGAGTCGGAATCAACTCAGCTGGCAACTGGCTGGGTGGTACTACAAAGAGGGGAACTTGTCAGTTCCCAGTCCTGGGGCAGGGACTCTGTGCTGCTGCAGGGAGGGCTCATGCCACCAGCACGTTGGAGGCTGGGTCCAGGCAGAAGTCAGCTGCCGTAGAAGCAGGAGTGGCTTTTCCTCCCTCTAACCCAGGCCCGTGTCTCTACTCCCTCTTCAGCTGGTGCTGCCAGAATATTTCATCCACAGCCTCTTCTGGATCATGTTCCTGTGTGCACAGGAGTGGCTCACCCTGGGGCTGAATGTTCTTCTACTTTTCTATCACTTCTGGAGGTGAGTCTGCCAGGGACTGGTTTGTCCTTCCCCTAAGATGAGCACAAGGCTTTTTTCAGGTATTTTTTGGTTATATACTTGTAAGGATGGCGCAGGACTGGACAGTGTTTCATTCTGTCGTGCACAGGGTCGCTATGAGTCGGAACCGACTTGACGGCACCTAACAACAACAACAACAACATACTTGGGAGAGATTTGCAGGAATGGAATTAAGAGTTAAAGGGTATGAACTCTTTTATGGTTCTTGACTTACACTGCCAAATTTAGAGAGTACTTCTAGGCATACCCCATAGAGCAAAGCTCTATGGGTTGCTGATTCCTCTCAGCTCTGGGTAGCTGGAATCCCCAGGTGGTTACCGCCAGCCTTTAGCAGCCTCAAGTCCTCCAACTGCTCACCTCCTACCTCAAGCAGCCTCATCCATCTTCCCTGTGCACTGTACGAGTATTACCATTTCCTGTGTGGCCTATGATCTGAAAAAGGTTGGGAGGCTCTGCCAGACAGAGCCCTATGTGAAGGGAGGTGTGGAAAAGTGTAGGCTTTGGTGACAAGGCACACGTGGGCTCACACCTGGCTCCATCACTTACTGCAGTCTGATCTCAGACCAGTGGCCCAAGCTTCACCCTTAACTGTTCATGTCCTGAAGCAAAGAAGCCTGTCTCCAAGATCCCTCTCAAGTCAGCCCACTCCTTTCTGGCCCCTACTGCCTCAGCTTTGGGGTAGCCCCTCAGTACAGCTTGCTATGTTACCGTAGCCCAGTGGTTCTCAAGCTTTAGTAAGCATCAGAATCGCCTGGAGGGCTTGTGAAAACAGATTGCTGGGCCCTGCCCCCAGAGTATCTGACTCAGTAGGTTTGTGGTATAGCCCAAGAATTTGCATTTCTAACAAGTTCTCCAAAGAGGCTGATGCTGCTGAACTGGGGACTACACTTTGAGAACCACTGCAGGAGCCTAACTGCTCACTTGCTGATTTAGACCGTAAACTCCCATGAGGGCAGTAACCAGGCCTATTTTATTCCAAGCTGTATGCCCAGCCTCCAACACAGTAGCTGGACACGATACACATTAATGTTTTATTAATGAATGAACTGAATGATCCTTAAACCCTGTCAGTCTACAGTCTAGTCTCCACAGTACAGCTAAAAAAAAAATAGCTGATTCAATTAGTCTCCTTATAATCCATCATAATTTTCTCAGAATCGCACCTAAGCCTCTACATATTTTGATCTCAACACACTTCTTCCAGCTTCTTGCCACTCCCCTAAACCAAATAAAAAACAAACCCATTGCTGTTGAGTCGATTCCGACTCATTATGACCCTATAGGACAGAGCAGAACTGCCCTATAAGGTTTCCAAGGAGTGGCTGTTGGATTCAAACTGCCAATCTTTTCGTTAGCAGCCAAATTCTTTACCACTACGCCACCAGGGCTCCACCACTCCCCCATCATGCCCCAAACTGCCTGTCATTCCCAGAAGAGGCCACCTTCAGCCAAGATGTCTCCTTTCCTCAATCTCCACCAACTCCACTTCATCACTGAAGGTTCACTTATTCTAAGCAGCCTTCCCTACCCCTCTAAGTGCAGACAGTCACTGCCTTCTCTGTGCTCCCACTGCACATGCTTCTAATTCTTTACAGTATTTATTATGCTGTGATCGGATAATTTTTAAAAATGTTTCTGAGAAACCATTATGAGCAGGCTCTTGGAGGGAGAATTGTTTCATGTCCTATTCCTCCTTGAAACTATAAGTTCATGAGGTTTTCTACATTTTTACATTTCAGGGCCCAGCACAATGCCTCTATATCTATTGTCTTTAGGTGCTGCTGAGTCAGTTCAGACTCATAGTGACCCTATGCACAACAGAACCAAACACCGCCTGGTCCTGTGCCATCCTCACAATCGTTGTTATGCTTGAGCCCATTGTTGTGGCCACTGTGTCAATCCATCTCATTGAGGGTGTTCCTCTTTTTCGATGACCTTCTAGCATGATGTCCTTCTCCAGGGACTGGTCTCTCCTGATGTCTTTGTTTGTTGATCAAATATATTAACAGATGAAGAACAAAGTGAAGGGATATGATGAGATAATTATCTAGATAATTTAAGTAGAAGCCTTAAGCCCTCCCCCACCAGGCCACTTGAGCTTATACAAACAGGAAGATAATTAGTAGCATCTCAGTCGTTCCAGGTTATCCACAGACAATCCCTCCAAAGCAATATAGTAACTACCTGTCCAGCACCTCAGATTCTGACAAAGAGCTTCGGAGTCATTTGACCATTCAACAAATATTTACAGTGCACCCTGATGCTGGCGTAGGGGTTAAGTGTTACAGCTGCTAACCAAAAGGTGGGCAGTTTGAATCCACCAGGCGCTTGATGGAAACTCTATGGGATAGTTCTACTCTGTCCTATAGGGTCACTATTAGTCGGGATTGACTCGACGGCAACAGGTTTGGTTTATTTGGTTTTTTGTTCTGTGGCAGGCTGCCCACCTTCCCAGCCCAGGCCTTTTTAAAGATTCTTTGACTCACAATCCTTGGCAATACAAGCAAGAAGTCGCACAGAACTCAAAGCGCTTGGAACAGTGCCTGGTAGACAATAAGTGCCATAAAGTGTTTGCTGTAATTACTATTGTGCCCAAAGCACAGAAAAGATCAGGCAGGTGAAGTCACTTGTGTCAAGCAACACAGCAAATGAGCGCAGGGCCACACCTGGAAGACAGGCAAGGTCCTGGGCTCCAAATCCCATTAAGTTACCATCACTTGACCATGCTGCATAAAACAGCAATGGAATTTCAGATCTAGCTCTAAGAACTGGCCCGGCCTTCAACTCGCTGGTCAATGCGCTCCATTCTCCGGATCTCAGTTTCCCCATACGTAAAATAGGAAATTTGATCTTTTCAGGGCCTTTCCAGGGCTGGCACTTGCAGAAACACCGTCACGCTCACAACAATACGAGGCAGACAAGAAGTACTTGCCCTCATTTTACAACAGAGGAACCTGGGACTAGGAGATGAGTATTATTCAGGAGTTTATATGATTGTTGCCCCCTCCCACTTCAAGGCCCGGATGCGAGTGGGAAAACAGGCATCAAGGTCCCAGACCTCCGCCACCCAGAACACGGTCTTCTCTTCACTCCACTGCCCCCCGCCCATCACTGGTCCCTCGCTGTCACCCACACTCACCAACCGCAGCTACAGCCAACACCACCCGCGAGACCGCTGTGCCGGGCCAGCGCGCCAGCGTCAGAGGCAGTGTCAGCCCCGAGACCCCCTTCCTGTGCTTTTCGCCAATCACAAAGCCGCGCTCACGTAGGCGGGAAGCGCGCACTCTGGCCCCACCCCATTCTAGACGCACGTGAGAGGTTTTCCGGAAGCTTAGGCAAAGAGAGAGAGCTTGGCTCTCCCCCAGGATCATAGATTGGCTGGGGCAGCGATGAATAAATTACCGTTCCGGATGTGCCCTCTAGGAAGTAGAGAAGTCTAACTCTATGATCAAAGCCGCTCTCGTTGGTCTGGTGTTCCCTCCCGCTGCCAGGCACTCCCGCCCCACTGTCCGAATAGGGCGACAATCCGTCATGGTGTAACCATGACAACACATCGGCCAATGGAGTTTCGCATGTACCCTGTGATTTTACGGGCTTTCAATTTAAATAACTTTAGATTTTTTAAATAAAAAAATTGAAAAGCTGGAAAAGAGCCTTTTCTTTCTTTCTTTTTTTTTTTTTTACAAACCCTAAGGCATTCTTTAAAACACGAAATCAAACATTTATTCACAAAATATTTATTAAGCACCTACCAGGTCCCAGGCACTGCTCTAGACACTGGGACTACTGCAGTGAACTAAACAGACTAACAAAAATCCTGGCTGTCAATGTAGCCTACGTTTTAGTGAGGGGAGACAGTCAATAAACCAATACATGAGTGAAATAAAAGAAGTATGTCAAAACCTTTAGAGCCAGGAGTAGGATGAGGCAAATGAGGTACTTGCCAAGGGCACAAAATTTAAGGGAGTGCCAAAATACTGAGGAATCAAGATAAATAATATCTTAATGCAATATTTTTTAAAAAGCTAAAATTACTGCAAAAATCCATTTGCATTGTTGATGTTTGAAGAAAATATGAAATTTTAAATAATGACAGGGTCCATCAGTCAGATGATGTTAAATGTTATGGAGAAAAATAAACCAGGGAAGGGGAATGGAGTGGAGGTTGGGTGGTTGCCATTTAAAACGGGATGATCAAGGAAAGCTTCATCAAAAAGGTGACATTTTAGCAAAGACTTGAAGGAGGTGAGAAACAGAGCCTTGCAGCTACCTGGGGAAAGAATGTTCCAGACAGAGGGAACAAGTGCAAATGTCCTGAGGTGGGAGCTGCATATCATTTGTTGTCATTAGGTGCCATCAAGTCAATTCTGACTCATAGCGACAGAATCTGTGGACGACAGAACAAAACACTGCCTGGTCCTGCACCATCCTCACAATTGTTGCAGTGTTTGAGTCAGAGCTCTACATAATTAATAACACCACCACTTGTCTGTTTGTTGTACTGTGTTGGCTTGCATGTTGCTATGATTTTGGAAATGATGCCACCAGCATTTCAAATCCTAGCAGGTGGACACGTTTCAGTGGAGTTTCCAGATTAAGACAGACTA
Organism: Loxodonta africana; assembly: GCF_030014295.1. Lineage (NCBI taxonomy): Eukaryota > Metazoa > Chordata > Mammalia > Proboscidea > Elephantidae > Loxodonta > Loxodonta africana. The sequence goes on from NC_087344.1 coordinate 92,986,405, forward strand.
GGAAGAAAGGTCTGGTGATCTACTTCCAAAAATCAGTGAACAAAAACCCTATGGATCACAACAGAATATTGTCCAATATAGCGCTAGAAGAGGAGCGCTCTAGGGTGGAAGGCACTCAAATCACACGGTGGCTGCAACAATGGATCTGAGCATGCCGACAATCATGAAGATGGTACAGGACCAGACAATGCTTCTCTGTGTTGTACGTAAAGTCACCATGAGTCCGAGCTGACTCGATGGCAACTAACAACAACAACAACTAATAACAGCTATAATTTATTGATTGCCTAAAATGTGCCAGACCCTATGCATGACACTGGTGATGCCCTATAGGGTTTCCAGGGCTGTAATTTTTATGGAAGCAGACTGCCACATTTTTTCTCTCATGGAATAGCTGGTGGGTTCAAAGTGCCTATCTTTTGGTTAGCAGCTGAGCACTTAATCACTGTGCCACTAGGGCTTTTTACTGGTGATTCTCCTGGCCCTAAAAAACTCACCTACTGCCAGGAGCTACAAGGAACAGCACAGAGTGATTAGTGGTGTAACGGGGGCTGAGAAAAGTCCCGCCGGAGCACGGGGAGGTAGGCTTCACTGAGGAGGTGACCTTTGAGCTGGGCCTCGCGGATGATGGGGGCTTACCAGAACAAGAATGGCAGAGGCTTGGCAGGGGAGAGTAACCAGGCAGAGGGACCCGGACAGTCGAAGGCCCGAATCAGGAAATGATAAGCAGTTGTGAGGGAGGCATGGAGGCATGGTGGGGTTAACATCTTTATTTCTTACTGCTCCTAACACAGTGCTTGGCACACAGGACAGAGCGGTGGTTCTCAGCTTTGGCTGCATTGGAACTGCCATGTGTCCCTGCCATAGAGACAGTGGGTGTTGATCTGGGGTAGGCTCAGGCATCAGGATTTTATAGTCCCTGAGACGATTGCTCTGAATGTGCGGGCTGGTGTAGAGGGAAGTCACTGGACAACACGGGGAGGGCGTGGGGTGGCCACATGTTATCATCTGCTTTTACAGCTCGGGAGACCATATGACTGGTGTGTGCCCACCAGCTCAGAGGCCGGGCAGAGCTGGGCTGGACTGAGCCCTTTTGTTTCTAAGAGACTTGCTTGTCCTTTGCACCTCACACTATGGTTGGGGTTTTCCCCAAGGAGGTCAGTCCCAAAAGTTTTGCTGGGCAATATCCTCACTCCCGCTTTTGTGAGGATGGGTGGGGGGTTGGGTGAATACTCCCTTGGCATAATTCGGAGTCCACATATTCAAAGCAGCCTTATATTTCTCCCTGTTCCCCGTGCATGCTATTACTTCTCTTCCAATCCTGGAAAAGCCAGGCATCTATCCTCAGCACCCTGAGGTGTTAATTATTTCTCAATTAGCAGTTCCCAGGCTGTAGAGCATGGTGGTGTGGAGAGGCCTAATGAGTTGCCATGTTTATACACCCCTACATCTTCAGAGCACTTTACCAATGGTAACTAATTAATGCTCACGACCCCCTTGGGAGGCAGGCCGAGATTGCTGCATTTTACTTTGAGTTTGCAGGAGGCTCTGCAGCCTGGAGCTGTAGATTCGCTTTGAGCCAGCCAAGCTGAGGGTAGATCTGCTCCGCATTGAGAAAGCCCTGGGTGGTTGAATCTGGCCCTATCGCTGCTAGCAACTTCTTGTGAAGCATTTCAATCAATGGACCAATCACTTATTGGGTGCTTTGATTTACAGAGCTCATTCTTGGAAAAAACTCCCATCTGTCAGGGAGGCTCGTGTGTTGCTATGACGCTGAACTGGTTTTAGCAGAGTACCAGGCTAAGGTGGACTAGGATCTACTTCCAAAAATCAGCCATTGAAAACCCTGGGGATCACAATGTTCTGTTCCGCAACCGATGATGGAGATGGCAAAGGGCTAAGCAGGGGCAGCGTTTTGTTCCATTGTGCATGAGGTCACCGTGAGTCGGGGACCAACTGGACAGCGACTACCAACAACAACATTTGCCTTGGTGCCCCACAGCCCTGGGGACACACCACGCGCTTAGCGGTTTGCAGCAGTCACTGACCAGACTGGAAGCGCCTCGCAGGCAGGCACAGATTTTACTCTTTTCTGTGTGCGCAGACAGAGCAAAGGACCTGGCCCAGTGTTGGGGATGAGTATAGGCTTTTTATTTTTTGTTGTTTTTTGAATGTGTAAAAAAATAAATGAAAGGAAGGTTTGTCTCCACTGCTCAAATCTTGAGCTCCTATGAGGGCCTACTGAGTCATCCTGGCATCCAAAGCCCATCCGCTGGCACCAGAGAGGGGCTCAGCAAACACAGTACCCTGCCTCTGTACCCCAGTACCCTGCCTTCTTCCATAGTACCCTGCCCCTCTGACAGAGTACCCTGTGCCATCTTCCACAGTACCCTGCCCTCTACCCCAGTACCCTGCCCCTCTACCCCAGTACCCTGCCTTCTTCTATAGTACCCTGCCCTCTACCCCAGTACCCTGCCCCTCTACCCCAGTACCCTGCCTTCTTCCATAGTACCCTGCCCCTCTACCTCAGTACCCTATGCTCTACCCTAGTACCCTGCCCCTCTACCCCAGTCCCTGCCCCTCTACCCCAGTACTCTGCCCCTGTACCATAGTACCCTGCCACTCTACCCCAGTACCCTGCCACTCTACCCCAGTACCCTGCCCTTTACTCCAGTACCCTGCCCCTGTACCATAGTACCTTGCCCCTCTACCTCAGTATCCTGTCCCTGTACCATAGGACTCTGCCCCTCTACCCCAGTACCCTGCCCCTCCACCACAGTGCCCAGCACCTCTATCACAGCACCCTGTGGTAGAAGCTCTGATCAGACAGACCTGAGTATAAATCCTTGGTTTCCCTCCCACTTCCTATGTGCTCGTGGATGAGATGCTCAACCTCCCTGAGCATCAGATTCCTTATCCTTAAAATTGTAGTCACATCTCCCCATGGGATTGGGGTGAAGATTAAATGAGATAATCCTTGTAAATGGCTTAGCAAAGTGCCTGGCACATAGTCAGGTTCAATAATATTTGCTATTAATATTAATGTTATTATTATTATTATTAACATTAATAATACTGATATTATTGATACTATTATTACTGCCAAAAGAATTAACAAATCTGTCTTGGAAGAAATACAACCAGAATGCTCCTTAGAAGTAAGGATGGCGAGACTACCTCTGACATACTTTGGACATTTTATCGGGGGGATCAGTGTCTGGAGAAGGATATCATGCTTGGTAAAGTAGAGGGTCAGCGAAAGAGAGGAAGAACCTCAAGTGAGATGGATTGACCAGTGACTGAAACAATGGGCTCAAGCATAACGACGATTGTCAGGATGGTGCAAGACTGGGCAGTGTTTCTTTCGGTGGTACATAGGGTCGCTATGAGTTGGAACCAACTCAACAGCACCTAACAACAATAATAATTATTATGAATGTTGATGAAAGTGTCCCTGGCTGGAACGATTCCTGGCACATAGTAGGTCATTTAGCACACATACAAGGTTACTCTCTTCAGCTCCTACTGGACTGTGAGCTGCCAGAGGAGAGGGCTCATCCTCTATTTATCTCTAGCCTTTCTACATGTATTTTGCAGATGGTTAAAACCACATGCAATAAATACTTGCCGGATTAATGTATTTCTAAATAATGCCCTCAAATGATAAGAATGCTGTGCTAGAAATTCAAAGAACAAAAATTCAGCAATAGTTAACGTGCAACCAAGAACTCCTTTCCAAACATCTGCTTTGGGTAAGCTCTGCAGAGCGCTGGCAGAGCCAGAAGTGGGGCGCACAGCCGGTGCCCCAAGATAAAGGCAAATAATTAAAATGTCTGTGTGAGCTCTGGGTGATTCCAGCAGTTTATCTGGTCTCTCTCATAATTTTTTTTTTTTTCTCTCATCTGGAAGGGTGATGGGAATTCAATTCCTTTCAACAAGCCTTCACCTTCTCTCTTTGGTGCAAGGTTTGGGTTAGGTGTCAGTGGGGATGGTGGATAACATATTGAACAATATGGAATCCATGCCCACTAAGGCTGTGGCTTAGGAAGAACAGCATGTAAACCCAGAAAAACCTGGGTTTTTTTTTTTTTTCCAGCTCCACCACTTACTGGCTATGTGACCTGGGGCAAGTGATTTGACCTTTCTGATCTTTGCTACTCTACAGTGGGGGTCAGTAACCTTTGAAATGTGGTCAAGAGCAAATAAACAACTTTATGAAATGCCTTTGTAAATTGAAAGTGCTGTATAAATATTAGGGATAGTAATATATTCAGGTCTTCTTCTGTAAAAGGACAGATAAAAATATTTTAGGCTTTGAGGGCCATATGGTCTCTATCACAACTATTCAACTCTAATGTAGTAGCATGAGAGAAGCCATAGACAATAGATAAACAAATGGGCATGACTATGTTCCAATAAAATTTTGTTTACATAAACAGACCGTAGGCCAAATTTGTCCCTTAAACTACAGTGTGCCAACCTCTAGCTCAATAAATATTTATTGAATGAATTATTAGTGAATAAAGGAATGACTGGCAGAAGGCATCTGTACCCTGCCCGGTTCACGACTGGTACTCAGAAAACATATATTCCTTCCTATTTTGTACTTGATAGATATGACAAGATAAATTATGGGTATTTGCATTAGAGGTACAAAGAAAGTGCAATAGGAGTATTGAGGTGGCAGAGACCTCCTGTTGGAATGAGAGAGGACTTCAAAGCTATCTAAAGCTGAGACAGGGATTCAAGGGCAAGTAGTTTATTTGGGAAATGTACCAGGAAGCACTGGGAGGGGGTAGGGAAGTGAGACACGGAAGAGAAGGGAAAGAAGTGAATACAGGGTGTGATAATGAGCAGGTTACTGCTGTGGGAGAGGGGCTCAGGCCCGGTGGGACCTCTGGGAGACAGTGTGGAATATGCCTTAGAAGTATCCTATCCACAGGGCTTAGGGGGATGGAGTATTTATTCTCCAATTTCCAGTCATCATTGGTTGAAGGCTGCTTCCAGGGGCATCAACGAGCAGTGCTTCCAGTGTGCACTGTGCTTGGGCTGAGGGAAAGCCCTCAGGTGGAGAGTGGCAGGTGCTGGCAGTAGGACACCTTTAGCATGCACCGGATAGGTGAATGCAGTGGGTGAAGAATTATTTTACCTGAAGAATTTGGTCTTTGTGCTTGTTTCCTGGGAATTAACCTCTACCAAAAAAACAAAACAAAACAAAACCCACCGCTGTCGAGTCAAGTCAATTCTGACCCTATAGGACTGAGTAGAACTGCCTTGTAGGGTTCCCATGGTTGTAATCTTTACGGAAGCAGACTGCCACAACTTTCTCCTGCGGAGCTCCTGGTGGGTTCAAACCACCTACTTTTCGGTTCGCAGTAGAGCGCTTTAACCACTGAGCCACCAGGGATCCTAGGTAACTTCTAAAACTTCTAGACCCTTGGAATTTCCCAAGTGACTGGAGGGTCTTTGTTGTTCATGGAGGGCACAGGACCACACCTGACAGTTTATCTAACTACTCATGGTGATATCAGCCTGAAGGGGGCTGGAGACTGAGTTCGGTCACATTATACCTACGTAATGGAACCCCAGTAAAAACTCTGGACACTGAAGCTTAGGTGGCCTTCCTGGCTGGTGATGGACTTTGATGCACCAGGAGAGTAAAGTGTCCCTGAGGACACAGCAGCTCTGTGTTGAAGACCCTCCCATACCTCACCTTACTTGTCTTTCTTCTTTATGCTGTTCCTGATTTGTATCCTTTATAATAAAGATATAAACATAAATATAGTGCTTTCCTGAGTTTTGTGTGTCGTTCTAGCCAATAATTAAAACTGAGGTTGGGAGAACCCCCAGATTTGTAGCCATTTTCCCTTTAACATATGAAGTTTGGACCTAACTCTGGGTACTGAAAAAAAAAAAAACAAACAAACCCATTGCCGTTGATCCCAACTCGTAGCAACCCTGTAGGACAGAGTAGAAACTACCCCATAGGGTTCCCAAGGTTGTAATCTTTGTGGAGGCAGACTGCCACATTTTTCTCCTGGAGTGGCTGGTGGGTTCCAACTGCCAACCTTTCTGTTAGCAGCCAAACACTTAACCACTGTACCACCAGGGCTCTAACTCCAGGTAACTCCAGGTAGTTGGGGTCAAAAGAACTGTTACAGGCACTGAGGTGATACCTGAGGGTCAGAGTAGAACTATGCTCCATAGGATTTTCAGTGACTGTGATCTTTCAGAAGTAGATCGCCCGGCCTTTCTCCCAAGGTGCCTCTGGGTGGATTTGAACCATCAACATTTCCGTTAGTAGCTGAGCAAATGCTTAACCATTTGCACCACCCAGGGAGTCCCGCTGTTACCAGAATAAGGTTCTTGCCTCTTGCTGGTCAAGAATGAGCAGGTAAGGCACTTAAGAGTTTTCCACAGAAGCAAAGCTTTATTGAAGAGGCTTGTAAGCGGAGACGAGGAGGGCCTACAGCAACACATATCCCAGTCTCACAGAACAAAAGACAGGCCTGGGTTTTTTTTTAAGTTCTTGGGTGGGAAAATATTCATATTTATTCATAGACACAGGCAGGGATACGTTAACTAAAGTGCGCGCAGCAGCTTTCCAATATGGCTCCTGTCCTGGAGGCCTCTGGAATTCGTAGCAAGACTTATTATGGGGTGTCGCGCCTGTGCAGTCTACCAGCTGCTGCTGCAGCTCCTTACTGCCCCTGGTGGGAGGTCACACAGCGGGCACAGGTGGATGTTCTGTGCATGTCCTTGGGGCTGGTTTTCTCCAGCTGCTTCTGAAAAAACTTTAAAGAAGTTTGGGGGCTATTTTCTGATACCTTGGCCCATTGTTCTGGGGAATGGCTTTGTTTCTGCGCCCTGGCCCATGTCTTGTTACTTTGTTTGCAGATTTGGGTGGGGGGAGGGGGACTCTTACCTCACAAAGAAGGGGTGTGCTATTCCCAGCAGGTAAGGGCAGCGGGCAGATAAAACAATAGATCTCCACCACAGTGGGAGTTCTTTTATTTCTTTCACTTTGTGGATGACAAATACAACTCACAGAGGAACTGCAGTTTAATGAAACAATTTACATGCTAAAATAGAACAGGCGCCACCACAGAGTTATTGAGTGGTTTGAAAACACAAACATGAAAAATCCATTTGGATTTTATAAGTGTTCAGCTTATACAGCAACATATGTGAAAGAAGAGAAAGTAATCTAAACTCCAAATAGTTTTAAAAAACAAAACCAAACCCATTGCTGTCGAGTAGATTCCGACTCATAGCGACCCGTAGGACAGAGTAGAACTGCCCCATAGGGCTCCCAAGGATCAGTTGGTGAATTCAAACTGCGGACCTTTTGGTTAGCAGCTGAGCTCTTAACCACTGTGCCACTAGGACTCCAAATAGTTGAAAAGCCATTCGTTTTTACTCCTTAGCCTACTTGCTATTCAAGGCAGTGTGGTGGGATGTCAGGGAAGTTCCCTAACCTCTCTGAGCTCAGTTTCCGCATCCGTAAAGTGGGGACGATGCTGAAGCATGCTCATGGGTTTGTGAAGGTTAAACGGGGTGAGGTGTGTGAGACACAGGCCACAGTGACTGGCCTATGGCAAGTGCTCAGTAAATAGTTTTGATGGTGATGACCATGACAGTGATTTTCTGTGACCTCACTGTGGGAAACTTTCCTGCTCAAATTGTTCACTTGGAGGCTAGCTGGAGCTTTCCCACAGCTCCAGTCTTTGCTCACCACTTTCTCACCATGAACACCCCCCTCCTCCTCTTCCCCTTCATCGAAATCCTTAATCAGTTGCCATTGCGTTGATCTGACTCATGGAGACCCCATGTATGTCAGAGTAGACTCATGCTCCATAGGGTTTTCAGTGGCCAATTTTTCTGAAGCAGATCATTAGGTCTTTCTTCGAAGGTGCCTCTGGGTAGACTTGAATCTCCAACCTTTTGGCTAGTTAGGTTATATTCCAACAGGACCTGAAAGTAGGAAGAATGTTCTAGGCAGGTGGAGCAGGGTGAGCAGAGGCAAAGGAACAGGAAGTGTGGGGCCGGTGGGGAGTCACGTGTGCGGCCTGCAGTCGGGGAGAAGCTGGGGGAAAAGGAGGGAAACTAGCTGGTTTCTAACCCTATTAGCAAGCCCTGCCAGTGACTTTGGCCCCATGGAGCTGGGGAGGATTTCTCGCTGCGAAGCACACCCGCAATGCCGGGGATCTGTTTCCATCTGCTCATTTTACTGCCGAGTTGTAAAGTGCTAAATGACATTATCCTCCCATTCCTTAAACAAGAAAAAAAGTTAACAGCCTGAGAAAAGGAGATATTTCACTTCATTTGGCATTCAGCCACCACCATCCACACAGGGTGCTCCCTTGGGGCCTGATTAGGGATGGGGAGAAGCCTTGTTCTATTCTGCTTTCAGCTGCTAGCACCCACTCTGTGCAGGCTCCAGGCTGGGCATGGCAGCTGGAGGCCCTATCACAGCCCAACCTGGTCACTGATGCCATAACAGGGAGAATAGGGGCCAGAGGAAAGTGACTTGTTCTAGGCCACCCTGCATATTAAGGTTTGTTCTGTGTGGTTCCAGAAGGTGAACGTGAATCAAGGGATGGGAATTACAGAAAATACAACTCAATAGAAGGACAAACTCAGAAGACTCAAAAAATAAAACAAAGCAAAAACCAAACGTGTTGCTGTCTCATAGTGATCCCATATGGTACAGAGCAGAACTGCTCCATAGGGTTTTCTTGGCTATAATCTTTACGGAAGCAGATCACCAGGCCCTTCTTCCATGGTACTGTTGTGGGGGTTCAAACTGCCAACCTTTATTTTTTTAATTTTTATTGTGCTTTAGGTGAAAGCTTACAGAGCAAACTAGTTTAACATTCTATAGTTTGTACATAGTGTTCCGTGACATTGGTTGCATTCCCCACAATATGTCAGCACTCTCCTCATTTTCACTCTGGCTACCCCATTCCCTTTTGTCAAGATTTTCTACCCCTTTCTGCTTTCTCTTCCTTGCTTTTGGGCAAATGTTACCCTTTTGATCTCAGTAAGTGATTGTTCTTAGAAGCACGTTCCTCTTGGGTAATATTGTTTATTTTATGGGCTTGTCTATTGTTTGGCTGAAAGGTAGTCTCCGGGAATGGCTTTAGTTCCAGGTAAGAAGGGTGTCTGTCTTAAGGACATAGTCTCAGGGGTTCCAACCTTTAACAGCCAATCACAAGCCACTTGAGCCACCCAGGGACCTTAAAACTAAAACAAAACAAAACCCAAACCCGTTGCCATCGAGTCAATTCTGACTCATAGCAACCCTACAGGACAGGGTAGAACTGCTCCATAGGGCTTCCAAGGAGCGCCTGGTGGGTTCCAACTGCTGACCTTTCCTTTAGCAGCCAAACTCTTAACCACTATGCCACCAGGATTTCCCGGGGACCTTAGGGATTGTCTTAGTCATCTAGTGCTGCTATAACAGAAATACCACAGGTGGATGGCTTTAACAAAGAGAAATTTATTTCCTCACAGTAAAGTAGGCTAAAAGTCCAAATTCAGGGCATCAGCTCCAGGAGGCTTTCTCTCTCTGTCGGCTCTGAAAGAAGGTCCTCGTCCTCAATCTTCCAATGGTTGAGGAGCTTCTCAGGCACTGGGACCCTGGGTCCAAAGGAAGAACTCTGCTCCTGGTACTGCTTTCTAGGTTGTATGAGTTCCTCAACTCTCTGCTTGTTTCTCTTTCCTTTTATCTCTTAAGAGCTAAAAGGTGGTGCAGACCACACCCCAGGGAAACTCCCTTTACATGGATCAGGGGAGGTGACCTGAGTAAGGGTGGTATTACAATCCCACCCTAATCCTCTTAACATAAAATTACAATCACAAAATGGCGGACAACCACACAATACTGGGAATCATGGCCTAACCGAGTTGATACCCACATTTTTGGGGGGACATAATTCAATCCATGACAGGCATGTTCAAAAATGGATTGATTGTTTCATCAGATAGTGAGCTGCCTGTCTGCTAGAAGCATGTAAGTGGTTTAAAAGCACCTTTCGGCACACTCGCTGCTTTAGATGGGGAGGGTAGAAGAGATGATGACTAAGGTTCTTTCCAACTCTGAGATTCCAGAAACCTTTAACCAAGAAATTTCACCATTTTCATGATCTTTAACACTCCTTGCTCACTCCAGCTAAAGGGGAGTTTCTGACTGCCTGATGTTGGCTGCTAGGCATAGAGGAAGGAGTGGGCAGGCAGCACAAGGTGTGATTCATCTTCATTACTCTGATTATGGGGTTATTAAGGCTTTCACTCTAGAGTGCTCCCCTGAGGAACTCCTACTGCTTCAGCTGTGTGTCAGTTGTCCTCTCAGCAGCCCAGCAGGCAATGGTGTCACGCAGGGCTCAAAGCTGTAATTAAATAAAGATCACCCACCCACTGGCCTCTCCCTTCCAACTGGAGTCCCAATCCCGGGAGACTGCCCGGACTGGCCTGAGCAGTTGGCTTGCTGCAGAGGGGTGGCCAAGGGCCAGAGCCTATGCCCCAGGGCTAGCTAGGCTCTCCTCCCCTGGGGGGTGTAGAAAGGCCATTAACACAGGATGAGTCTAGCTGGTGTGGAGAGGCAGAGGCAGCCAGCTCTGCCAGCTGAAACCTTTTAATGGCTTCCCTTTGGTCTTCCACAGTCCCCACTCTGGCCCACCAGTCTCTGCCTAACCTACTCTGCATGGTTTAGACTGTGAGCTCTCTGATGGCAAGGACAGAGTTAGCCCCAGAGCTTGGCACTATGCTTGGCACTTGGTCAAACGAACAAATGAACAACAAGCCCACTGGCTGCTGAGCTGACTCCCACTACCCCGCGTATGACAGGGTAGAATTGCTCCACACAGCTTGCTTGGCTATAGCCTCTACAGAAGCAGATCACCAGGCCTTTCTTCTGCAGCACTGCTGAGCGGGTTAGAATGGCCAACCTCCAGGTAAGTAGCCAACTGCAAACTGCTTGTGCCACCCAGGGACCACCAGTTTAAGTAAAGGGGTGTTTACTGCAAGGATGGAGTGTGGTTCATAGGAATCCAAAGACAGACACTCAGGCCTCAGGGATTGAGCACCAAACCAAAAAACCAAACCCGCTTCCCTCTAGTCTATTCTGACTCATAGCAACCCCATAGGACAGAGCAGAACTGCCCCATACGGTTTCCAAGGAGCACCTGGTGGATTGAAGTGCCGACCTTTTGGTTAGCAGCGGTAGTAGCTCTTAACCACTATGCTACCAGGGTTTCCTGGATTGAGCACACGGACTAGAAAATCTCCACAACTGAGGCGGAATCTTCTGTCTTTAGAGGCTCGCAGCCATCTTATTTCCTGTGCATATCTGCATATTTCTGTCCCTCAAGTGGCAGTTTCCTGGGGGACTCTCACATCTGCCTCTGCCTCCTTCACTCTCCTAAATCAGGCCCTTCCTCCTCCGTGGGCAATTCCAACAGTCCCGGGGTCTCAACGTCCCCATTCAAAATTCCCAACAGACAATCTGATTGGCTCTGCTCTTCCTCCAGCCTACGGCTCAGGGCGGCCCTGTCTGAGCGTCCACTCCCGGCCCAATGAGCTGTGGCTGGGGACAGGCTCCTCAGAAGGAGAGCGCCCGGTGGCCCCGCGCCGCGCCCTCGCCTGCGCCCTCGCCCTCTAACTCCATAGTCTCGAAGAGCAGCCGCACCAGCGCCAGCCGGCCCTGGGCCACCAAGGCTCGGGCCAGCCCCAGCACCTCGTCCGTGTGGCCGCGCCACACGCGCTGCAGCTCTTGGCGCAGGCGCACCGGCGGATACTTGCCCTGGGCGCGGCGCAGCCACGCGTCCACCTCGCGGCCCAGCTCGCCGTCGCTCAGCTGCGCCTGGCTCCACTGCGCCAGCAGCGCCTCGAGCAGGCAGCCGAAGCCCTCGGTGTGGCTGGAGCCCTCATCGTCCAGCTCCACCGCGCGCTTGAAGCAGGCCGCCGCGTTGGCCTCCTCGCCCTTGATGCGCAGACACTTGCCGCGAAGCAGCTGCAGCTCTGGCAACGTCGGGCCCAACTCTGACTCGCCGGCTTTGGCCAGGAAGACCAGCGCCTGGTTGAGTGCTGCCTCATCCACCGCCATCAGCTCCTGCATCGCGTCCACGCCCATGTAGTAGTACACCTGCAGTGGGTGGGGGCAAGGGTGAACCTTCCTCCCATCAGTCACTGCTTCCAGCTCAGTCCGTTCCCATACTTCCACGCATTCATTCATCATTCATTCTGTCCTCTTCACCCTTCAGCCCTGAACAATAATTAATCACAAATTTTGTCCCCTCCCCGCTCCTAGGTTCCTTGAATGGAAAAGGAGAAAGTACTCAGATTCCAGTTCCAACCGCTCCGTGCTTAGCCATATAACCTTGAGAGAGTCAATCTCTGGGCCTCAGTTTCTCCTAGGAAAAACTGATATTGTCACCTCCTTGATAGCATTCCCCGAGCACGGAAGGTGCTTCTTACTGAGTGCGCACTTAATGAGTACGTAGAAAGTGCCAGGCCCTGTTCTAAATGGTTTACACCCATCATCTCATTTAACCCTCACCATGTTTTTTGTTTTTTTTTTATGGTTGTAAGAGATGGGTACTGTTATGAGGCAGGGGGAAGTGCCTTATTTCTCTCTGTCCTCAGTGGCCAGGCCTGGCCTAGCAATAATTCTTGGTTAGCAGTTGCCTAGCCAAGCCAAGAAGCTGCCTTACCTGGCCGATGTCCAGGTAGGTCTTGAGGCCTGGGCACACCTTGACCACTTCCTCAAGGTCGGCCTTGGCACAGGCCAGGTGGTTCCTGTCAGGCATGCCCCCGACCCCCATCTTGGCCCGCTCCAGGTCATGCAGGTAGGCTCTGATATGGATCTGCCAACAGAGAGAGTCAACTCAGGGAAGATTCTCCAAGCAAGGACTGCTACCTTCCTCTCTGCCCTAACTGAAACCAGTCTTTTCTCAACAGCATCTCAGGGAGGCTCTGTGGTGCAGCAAAAAGCCCCCCAAGACTGGGAGCCAGGAGTCTGTGCCTAGTAGACTAGCCACTCCTCTCTAAGCCTTAGTTTCCCCATCTGTACAATGAGGACATTAACAAAGTAAAAACCCTTCATTCATTCACACATTTATTCACAATTACAAACTGGGTACCCACTGTATGGCAGCCACTGTTAGGGAGGTGCAGTGGCAACAAGGCAGATGAAGTCTCCGCCCTGGTAGGGCTTACTTAACATTCTAGTAGGAGAGACAATTATAAACAACAATAATGCCACTTCAAGTGGTGGTAAGTGCTATACAAAAATAAATAGGGAGATGGAATAGAGGTAACTGGGAGAGGGGTTACGTTAGATAGGATGGTACCACCAGATTTGCAATGGATTGACATTAATAATAGCCACAACAATGGACTCAAACATACCAGCAATCAGGAAGATGGCTCAGGTCTGGGGAACGTTTCATTCTGTTATACACAAGGTCGCCCCAAATCGAGGTCAACTTGGCAGCAACTAACAACACCACCATATAAGCAACAATTTGGCAAGAACAGGTGGCCCCAATTTACAAGTGTCAAATTACAAATGACTCCAGACCCCTACTTTCATCCCTACTTCCTTCCTTTAACCACACTTGGAGCATTTAGAAAATCTGGAGGTTCAGGAGGGGTGGGTACGAACAGGCAGGAGGAAGTAAGAAAAGGAGGGTCATTGTTGTGGAAGGTATTAAGGCTTATAGCCATCAGGGTGGGCTCTAGTTACAAAACAGTATCTGTCATGGGATGCGGAAAGCCCTGGCTTTGGAGTCAGTTGGACTTGGGTTAGTACTCCAGCTCCCTGCTCCCCTTATTAGCCAAGTGACCAGGAAGAAGTTGTATAGCCTCTGTGGGCTTCATTTTCCACGCCTGAAAAATTACTGCACTAATGTCTTCTTGGGGAGTTACCGTGACGACTGAGAGGACATATCCTAGCGTATGGGAGGTGGTCAGTTCATTCATCAAGAGCGTACTGTATGCCAGGTACTGTTCTAGGCACTGACTAAAGAGTAAACAGACAATATAAGTAAATAGTATGTTAAGGAGTGACAAGTGCTAAAAAGAAAAAGTAAGCCTGGGGATGGAGCCATAAAGTGCTGGTGAGGAGTTGATGTTTTTGTTTTGTTGTGCTTTAAGTGAAAGTTTACAGCTCAAGTTAGTTTCTCATACAAAAATTTATACACACATTGTTATATGACACAAGTTGCTATCCCTGTAATGTGACAGCACACTCCTCTTTCTACTCTGGATTTCCCATGTCCATTCAACCAGTTCCTGTCCCTTTCTGCCTTCTCATCTTACCTCTGGACAGGAGCTGCCCATTTAGTCTCATATATCTACTTGAACTAAGAAGCACACTCTTCACGAGTATCATTTTATGTCTTACAGTCCAGTCTAATCTTCGTCTCAAGAGTTGGCTTTGGGAATGGTTTTAGTTCTGGGTTAACAGAGTCCGGGGGCCGTCTTCTGGGGTTCCTCCAGTGTCAGTCAGACCATTAGGTCTTGTCTTTTTACTAGAATTTGAGTTCTGCAGCCCACTTTTCTGTTCTCTCAGGGACTCTCTGTTGTGTTCCCTGTCAGGGTGGTCATTGGTGGTAGCTGGGCACCATCTAGTTCTTAAGGGGTTGACATTTTAAATGAGATGGCCACTAGAAGCTGCCTTTTGTGTCAAGATCTGTAGGAAGTGAGGGAGGTAGCTGATCAGAGACCTTCTAGAACAGTCCTTGAGGCAAGATCCTACCTCACAGGTTAAGGGACAGAAAGGGGTTCAGTGGTGGCTAGAAGAGATGAGCAAGGGGGAGGACAGAGGGAGATGAAGTTGGAGAGGAAATAAGACCAGATAATTGCCCAAACTCTGAGCCTTAGTATCTACATCTGTAGAATGGAGATAACAATACCTGCCTCATAGGGTTGCTCTAAGAATTAAATCAGATTTTGTGTGTTAACATCAATACATAGTAAGATGCGATTACACAAGTGATTGTTATTATCAGGCATATTTTTTAACTATTTATTTTTTTCATAGCACTTTTCACCAGTGAAGTGGTGTTGTTTACTACCGTCTCTCCTAGAATGTTAAGCTTTACCAGGGCAGAGACTTTATCTGCCTTGTTGCCACAGGTCTCTTTGGAGCCTGTGGGGTGCAGTATGGACTGAGGCTTTTATGAAGGCAACCTGAGTTCCTTTCCCTTCTGTTCTTTCCTCCTCACCACCCCCTCCCCACAGCCTGTTGGATGTCTAGTCATCTGAGTAACAAGTGTGACTCTGGGAGTTACAGGGATGCAGCAAGCATGCTGGGAAGACAGAAGACCAAGATGGAGTCAGAAGAGTAAGGTTTGTGTCAAATTGAATTGCAGTTGAATTTTAATTGAACTGAATTGAATGCAGGACCTTGGTTGGGTAAGTCTGCTACCTCTCTGAGCTTCTGTTGTTTCCTTTAAAGAAGGACACATGTTTAGCCCCTATCATAGGATTCTTGAGAGGATTAAATAAAACCGTGAACATGAAAGTGATTGGGGAATGCAGAGTGTTATAGAAATGCTTTATTATTTACTGTTATGATTATTGATAATAATAACCATATCAACTACAATGAAGGGATCCCCTGCCTTCTGCCTGCTGGCAAGATGATTATGTCATAGAACCAAGATGGGGAGCAGATTGGCCACCAGGTCCTATGAAAGGTACTGGAGAAGACAGGGAGCTGTTTAGCCTGGAGCAAAGTCAGCTCAGAGTCCAGGGTCTTTAAGCAGATGGGCTCTGTGAGTGCTCCAGAGGGCAGATCTGGGACTAGTGTTGGAAGCTACAGGGAGGTAGCTCTCAGCTAAATTTGTGACTTGTGTAGCTGAATGACTATGTATGTGGTAGACTGCTTCAAGAGACAGTGAGTCAGTTAAAAAATATGCCTCATAATAGCAATCACTTGTGTAATTGCACCTTACTATGTGTTGAGGTTTACACATGAAATCTAATTCTCATAATAACCCTATGAGGTAGGTACTATTATTCCCACTCTACAGATGGAGATAGTGAGGCTCAGAGTTCGGGCAAGAGGGTTTTCCCTAAGCTTCCAGAGAATGTAAGTGGCGAAGTGGGATTGGAACCAAGGCTGGCTGTGTTCAGAGCCAGAGCTCTGATTCAAGACATTAAGCTGCCTCTAGGAATCGACTCGATGGCACTGGGTTTTTGGGTTGGGTTAGTATACCCTGTTGTTAGATGCTGTCAAGTCAACTTCTACTCATAGCAACCCCATGTGACAGTAAAACTGCCCCATAGGGTTTTTTAGGCTGTAATTTTTATGGAAGCAGATCGCCCGGTCTTTCTCCCATGGGTGGGTTTGAACCGTTGACCTTTCAGTTAGCAGCTAAGAGCTTAACCGTTGAACCACCAGGGTTTCTTACTGCCTTTCAAAAGCAGCTCTTACACTCCAGGAACTATGCTTTAGATGTTACTTCTGACAACCTTTTAAAATAGGTTTTATTACCATGCCTTACAGATTTGGGACCTGAGGCTTGGAGGGATAAGTGACTTGCCATGTCCCTCAGTAGTAAATGGAAGGGCCAGATTTCAACACAGGTCAGCCTGACTCCATGTGGATGCTAATCAAGCAGAGGCTGGAGGGTCATTAACCTGGGTGTTGTAGAGGGGCTTCCTGCAGTGAGTGGAAGGCCCCTCCGTTCTTTCATTCGACAGCCTTCTAGAACATAAACTGTGTGCCTTGATGACTCCAAAGCTCCCTTCCACCATGAAGGTTCCATAATCTTTGGACTCTGGAAACTGGGGCTTGGCCCCTGGCCCTTGTTCTCTGACTCCCAATGCGAGGATGAGGTGGGAACTGCAGGTTGACCCACCACCTGCCCCCTTGGTACCTTGGCCCTTGTGCAGTATGCCTGCCAGTTGAGCTCTGGATCTTGAAGGACGTCCAGTGCCATGTTGCAGGTTCCAATGGCCATGTCCTGCTTTCCTAGGAAGTGGAAGATTTTGGCCAGGCGATTCAGGATGGAGGGGTGGTCCTTGGCAATCTCGATGGCCTGGGTAAGGGAAGAGGGTAAGAGCAAACCTCAACTCTGAATGGAGACATATCACCGCAATGCTCTTCTCTCCCATGTCCACCTGCCCTTAAGTTCAGACCCATCATGGAACCCAACACTTGGTGTACAACCCAGTGGCACTCAACCCCTGAGAGTCTGACTTACTGCCATGCTCTCTGCCAGGATCACTGGTCATTGTCCAGTAAATCCTCCTAGACCCCAGGTAAATTCCTCACAATGCACACATCCATCTTCCCCAGGGCAGGTGAGAGGACAAGGCCAGAACCCACCTCCCCTCTCCACCATACTTAGGCAGCACAGGGTTTCTCCCTGGGCTACAGAACTGACGGCCTAGGTTGTTATGACTACTCCCTGTCTGCGTGTGCTGCTGCCTCTGAGATGGTGAACTGCAGGGCAGGGGCCCTGTCCATTCCTCCCTGTGCCCTGGAACAAAGTAAGTTCTCAAGGAAGGGCAGAGGAACACTCATGAACTAGAACATGATTTGCTCTGCTCTGATCTAAGATCTTTCAAGAAACTGCTCCTTAATCTCCCCACCAGCAAACACTAAGGGATGTGCCCTGGGTCGGGCACTGTGGTGAATGTACAGGTGAATGAATATCGTAAGCTCCTTGGCTTCCAGGAGAGGCTTCAAAACTGAGCTAAGTATGGAAACCGCCACATATATGAGGTGCCAGTAGTAGGATCTGAACAACACTTTACAGTTGACAGTGTACAGTTTTGTCCACTACCTACTTGGAGTCCCTCAATAACCTACAAGGTAGACAGAACACTAATTAACTAAGAAAACCAGGGCTCAGAGATCTAAGTGACTTGCTTAAAGTCACTCATCCCATAATTATGCAGAGCTGGCAACGGGACCCCAGCTAATCTCGCCTTCTTTCCACTATGCCATTGGGGGTGGGGGAGGGAAGGAACTCAGTGCAGAGGAAACAATGTGAACAAAGGCCTGGCGGGAGAAAGTCTGGGGTTATCTTTTGAAAATGGCGGATGGCTTAGATGAGGAAGCCAGAGAAATGGGCTTGGGCCAGACCGAGTGTGGGGAGGGTCTTAGGCAAAGAGGAACTGTGACATTGTTTTGAATGAAGAAAGGATGGAGAGAAGGCCTGGAGTAAGGGTCCTTCCTGGATGGGGCACACAGTGAGGGATGGCAGCGATTCTGGTAGGGAAGTAGAGGTTCTGGTAGGGAAGGTCGGGGTGTCAGGCTCTTTCCCACTTGGGAGAGTGGGTGTGGTTGGGGGCATGTACCTTGCCAAAGCAATCCAGGGGTTCGGTCCCTGAGTACCCGCAGTCGTGGACACCCATGGGAGTGGTAGAGAAGGTGTCTTTTCTCTCCAGCAGCATCCCGAGGTAGCACCAGGCTAGAGCTAGGATGAGGGGTGGGAAGTGGGTCTTGAGGAAGCAGCAGGATGAGAGGGAAGGGTGCCGCAAGAGGGAGTGGGCCAGGTCCATTCAAGCTGTTAGTCTCCATGAAGAGAAAGGAAGGGATAGTGACGTGAAATCACTGAGGGTGGCCCAGGGACAGAAAGAGACAAAGTTGGGAGGAGGGGACATGTGAATGAATGAATGAACACATTTTTAGTGCTTTCCTATCTGTGTTTAACATGTCACTCCAAAAACCAAAACCAAACCCTTTGCCATTGAGTCGATTCTAACGCATAGAGACCCTATAGGACAGAGTAGAACTGCCTCATAGGGTTTTCAAGGAGCAGCTGGTGGATCTGAACTGCCAACCTTTTGGTTAGCAGCCGAACTCAAGGCACCTCATTCACTGAAGGTACAGAGTTCTCTCCTGACTTCAGCTCTTCACGAGCTCTGGTAGTTCTAGTCCCTGTTCTAGCTGTGGGGCCGTGTGAAAAAATTACTCGACTCTTCTCCAACAGAGTCTCCATTTCCCCAGCCATAGAATGGGGGTCATGAGACATACCCAGAAACCTGTGACCATAATGATTTACACCCGGTGCATTCACTTGTTCATTGTGCATGAGCACCTTGGGGGTAGCAAATGAATATGAGACAGAGGGTGAGGGAGAAAGAAAAACCACGCCCAAAAAAGGGAGACAGTACTGGAGGTGGGGATAGCAGGGTAGCGACAGGTACAGGGAGAGCGAGGTAGAGGGTGCTTTCCCACCGCTCCTCACGGGCCCCTACCTCGGTGGTGGGGCTCTGAGGACTTGAGGACTTGACGAAGCAGAGCCAGTGTGCGGTTGAAGGCGGGCAGCCGCTTCTGCTCCTCGCTGCCCAGCTCCAGGGAGATGCCATCTAGCCTGGGGCCGAGAAGGGCACATGGCTGGTCTGTACCCCCTCCCAGCTGCCCCCAGCCTGCTGCAAGCCCCTCCCCAGGCTGATGGCAGGGAGGGGGCCTTGGGAAGTACTTGCCATGGAGATAGGGTCAGCCACCTCTCCCCTCACCCTCAGCCTGGGTTCCAGGCCAAGCTGCAGGCAACATTGCCCCGTTCTTCCCCCAACCACTGCCACCGGACCTGACCTGATGAAGAGCGTTGCCATGGTGAAGTACCAGCCCCTTTTCTCCTCTATCGGGACCTAAAGAAGCAGAGAACCACCAGGTTACTGTTATTAAGGTACTCAGGCCATTGTGCGGATTCCCACATTTTCCCAAATTCCAAGAGGCGGCAAGGACAGTGGGAAGGGCACAGGCTTTGGCTTTAAGCACCCTTGATTACAGTCCTGGCTCTGCCATTGGCTGGCTTGGTGACCATGGGCAAGTCACTTCACTTCTCTGGCCACAGAGGATGTGGGGAGATAAGCAGTGTGGAAGCTCCAAGCAGAGTGCCTGTCACAGAGCAGGTATGAAGCGCCTTTCCTCACCTCCTGTCCTGCTGTCCAGGCTAAGCTCCCCTCCACCTGGCTTCCCACCTATGCTCTCGACCCCCCCCCCCCGCCCCACTGCACTGGTCACTCTCTCTCTTCCCCGCAGTCCCTCCACCTCTGCGCTGCGAAGCCCTCCCTCAGGCTCTGCCTTTCTGAAAAAGCCCCTTTGGGCATGTTAAGTGAGTCCAGTTCAGCTAAAGCCCAGGACCCCCCTGAACTGTTTTCCCGTTATTATTCTTGCCAACCTTGCCGTGCATTTAGACCAACTTGGGCACCAGATAAAATATTTATGCTGTTATTTATGGGAGTAGCTGCTTCTGCCTCGGGAAGGAATTTTAATGAAAACCAATAAAACCCCCAGTGCATATCAGCAGCTCTGCCTCGGGCTACCGGCCCCTCCCTCCGCCTTCAACTCTGGTCATTAATCTCAAGGCTCAATTCTGTACTCACCCTACCCCCAGCGTGGCCTTCTCAGCTCAGGACCCCTGTCCCTCCACTCCCCACCCCCAGCAGCTGGGCTGAACACATTCAGTTCTGCCAGCATTTCTGAGCACCTTTTTTATTGTGTGAGGACTGGAAACCCTGGTGGCTTCGTGGTTAAGGGTTATGGCGAGTTACAGCTGCTAACCAAAAGGACAGCAGTTCAAATCCAGCAGTGGCTCCCTGGAAACCCTGTGGGGTGGTTCTACTCTGTCCTATATGGTTGCTATGAATCGGAATTGACTGGATGGCAATGGGTAGTGGTGGTGTGTGGTTGTTATGAGAACTGGAAACCCTGGTAGTGTAATGGTTAAGAACTACGGCTGCTAACCAAAAGGTTAGCAGTTCAAATCCACCGGGTGCTCCTCGGAAACCCTATGGGCCAGCTCTACTCTGTCCTATAGGGTTGCTATGAGCCGGAATTGACTGGATGGCAACAAGCTTTGGTTTTTATTGTGTGAGACCCTATGCCTGTGCTGGGTGCTATGGGGATATGGCAATGAATGGGACCTGCATCCTGACCCAAACTGGCTTATAACCTGGCTGGGCAAACAGACCCAGGCTTAAGTAATAAGACCTGACCAAGTGCCTGCCATGTGCCAGAATCTTGACATCCATCATCTCATTTAATCTCACAACAAACCTATAGGGTAGGTATTATCCCCGTTTTACAGATGAGGTTATTGAGGCTCAGAGAGATAAAGTGACTTGCCCAAGGTCACACAGCTTGCATGTGTCAGAGGTGGGATTCAAACCCTGCTCCTTTCACCAAGCTGGGTTGCCATCAAGTTGATTCCAATTCATGGAGATCCCATGTGTGCAGAGCAGAACTGCTCCGTAGGATTTTTAAGGCTGTGACCTTTTGGAAGCATATCACTAGGCCTATCCTTTGAGACACCGCTGGGAGGGTTCAAACCAACCTTTTGGCTACTAGTTGAGTGCTTAACTGTTTGTGCCACCCAGGGACTCCTGCCAATAACTATAAACCAAATCAAAAAATCCTTTGCTGTTGAGCTGATTCCGACTTACAGCAACTCAAAAGGACAGAGTAGAACTGCCCCATAGGGTTTCCAAGGAACAGTTGGTGGACTTGAACTGCTGATCTTTTGGATAGCAGCCGAGCTCTTAACCACTGTGCCACCAGGGCTCCCCAGTAACTACAGAATGAGGCAAAGGGAGATGAAGGCCATGAGAGTGGAGTAGACAAAGTGCAGCCAGAAGCCTGAAGGCCTCGCAGAGGACATGGCATTTAAGGTGGGCCTTGAGGAGTCAGTGGTATATTGGGGGTGGGGGACAACGGGGTTCCAGATGGAGGGTTCAGCTTGAGCAGAGACATGCAGACAGGAACATGCATCTGGGGCATATGCAGGAACTACTGAGGTGGAGCATGGCATGTGTGAAGAGGTGTGGTGGGAACTCACACCACTGACAAGGGAAGCTGCTTGCATGCGTGTTGAGGAGTTTGGAGAGATGGAGCTTGTGGGTCAGCCTTCAAAGGAATCGGAGTCTGAGTTCACTGAGTGACTTGACTGTCCGGGTAGGGACTGGAACCCAGGCCTGAGCCAGATGGCCCAGAGGAGCCCCCACCAATCGCATTTCTCAGCCAGTATTCACAGAGTATCTCCTCTGTGTGGCCCTGGCTGGGCAAAAGGGACAGGACAGATATAAGGCAGGTCCCACCCTTAGTGGCTCCTGGAGATACAATTACAGCAGAAGGAACCCAGGGCCTATGGGAGCCCAGAGGAGGTGTCTTACCCAACCCAGGAGTATTCCCATGGCTCCCCAAAAGAGGCAGTGCTGGGTGGGAGGGTCCTGGACGGGTAGGAAGCAGGTGGACAGTGTGGGAAAAGGCATTCCAGACAGAGCAGATATCATATGCAAAAGCTCAGAGATGAGTGAGCACAGTGTGTTGGGATCCGTGCCTGGAATATGGGTTGTAAGGGACGGGGGGGATGAGCCAGCAGGGGCAGATCAGCAGGAGCCCCTGAGTGCCAGCTCAGTACCTGTACCACATGTGCAGGCAATAGGGAGCCATGGAAGGAGTTAGAGCTGGGGAGTGCCAAGAGCTGATGTTTGTTTTTACATTCATATCATCTTGAAGGGGTAATTCTGTGGGAATTTGTGTATTGAGGCTTTAGCTGGGAAGAGGGTTGTCTGGAGGGAAGAAGGGAGGTCCCAAAGATTAAAGGGCATCCTTGAGAAGTGGGGAACATTATTTGCCAAAGCAAAAGGCTAGGATGGGATACCTGCTTTACCTACACAAGACCTGGGTTGTAGGAAGGGGACTTGGATTTATGGAGCACCGACTGTGGGCCCAGCTGGCTAAAGACCTCAACATAATGTTAAAGCTTGACCCTGTGAGGGACCAAAGGCATGCGGTGCCTCACGCTCTCTGGCTGTGTTATGAATGATCTCATGACCCATGGCCCTGTGCCTGCTTTGTGGTTGACTGAACTGAGTCACGGGGGGGTGGGGGGGGGTGGGGAGGGGAGAACCAGAACCTCCTTTCCCATTTATGCTCTTGACCAGGAGGTGTAGTCCCAACTGGGAGCCGGTTTAGGAGATGCTGGAGGTTGTAATGGAAACCCTGGTGGTGTAGAGGCTAAGTGCTACAGCTGCTGATGGAAGGGTTGGTGGTTCGAATCCACCAGGCACTTCTTGGAAACTCTATGGGGCAGTTCTACTCTGTCCTATAGGGTCGCTATGAGTTGGAATTGACTCGATGGCAACAGGTTGTTTTTTTTTTTTTTGGTTTGGGGGTTGTTATGCAAAGACCAGAGGCTCTAGTGTCCAATAGGCCTAGCCAGATGAGGAGGGTGACCCTGGGGGAGTGAGTGACCCCTCAGAGGCTGTGTTCTTATCTGCAAAGGGGGATGGCCGTACTGGCCTCGCAGGAGTTGTGAGGGCAGCGCGCGCTCTGGGTATGTGCTCCACACGTTGGTCCTTTTCTCCTAGTTTGGGTTAGAGCTAAGTGAGGTTAGGGGTGTCTCAGGGCCGGCTTTGTCCACCCACGACCTGAGATATTTCAGTTCCCTGTGGAGCAATGAGGTCTCAGGCCCTGGAGTCCCCACTCTTCACTCCCGTAGAGTTCTGGGCACCTTTCTCACCTCCATGGGTCTCCTGTATTGGAGAGTAATGTGTTGTCCTCAAGGCTCTCCCTGGTTCTGCAGAGTTCACAGCCACTCTCATTTTGTACTCAGGCTGTGAGAAATGAAATCACGTGCCCCAAATCACACAACTGGTACAAGACAGAGCTGAGGTGTAAACTCAGGCCTTTGTGGTCCTAACCTAGCCCCAAGCCTTGGCACAACATTCAGCTATCTTGATCAATCTCATTATATATCTGAGGACACGAAGACTGTAAAGGTGAAGTGACTTACCCAAGGTCATACACTAGTTAGCATCAGGGCTTAATACCAGGTCGTTTCACAAACGCTGTGCTCACTGTTCACTATCCTTTGATTCCTCAAACGCCTGGTTACAGTTTGCACTAAGCAAACAATACTACCACCTGGTGGCAGTATGCCTGAATTGCAGGAACAACTCCTAAGCGTTAACTCTCCTTCTCACCTTGAAGACTAAAATTGCATTTTTTAAAAAGTAGCTGAGTGGCACCTGTTTAACCAATCCCAGATATAATTCCTCATCAAATCCTGCGTAAGAGTAAAATTTGCAGGAGGGCTTATGGGGTTGCCAGTGAAGTCAGTAGAGATGAAATGGAGTTAATAGTATAAACAGATCTAGTCCAAGGCCTCATAGTGCCTGGGCGTTACTCCTCTATCCCTGTGATGAAGCTGCTGGAGGCTGTGTAATCTGGCCCTAACATGGGCTGTGTCTTTAAAATCCTTCTGGTTGTAACTGAAGCAGCAGCTGAAGCTGTTACCAGGGGCAACCTGGCAAGCCACAGTGCGTTAAATTAAATTAAACAGGCCTCTAACTGCCCCCTCCCCTCCTGTAGAAGGGAGGGGGCTGTTCCACCTCTCTCCTGGAGAATAAAGTTGCTGTGAAACCTCTTACGACTGCAAGGAATTCAGTTACAGAGTTTATGGCTCCCATGGGCAGGATGCTTGAAGGCAGCCTGGGAGGAGGAGGCTCAAAAGGCTTCTGCCAGGAGAAGAGGCAGGACTCTGGCTCTGGGCAGGGCTGCCCACCATTTCTGTTGTTTAATCTTCATCACAACCCCGTGAGCTGGGGGATTCCAGGTCTAGGAGAGAGGCTGAATGCCTTGTGAGTTAGGCTGCTGTTCTGTGGCAGATAGTGGGAGGAAACTGGGGCAGGCCCAGTAACCAGTGCGGACCCTCAGTGAAATCCACAGTCCCTGATATGAGATGACGGTGAGAGTGAGGGGAGACCTTAGGCCAGTGGCTCTCAGAATATGTCCCAACCCCCTGAGGCCCTTGCCGTTAGTTCCCTCATTATAGAGATGGGGAAACTGAGGCTCAAAGAAGTAAAGAGGCTTGCCTACTTAACCGGATTATTTGAAGCCAGGTCACTCTGACGTTGAGTTCATGTTCTTCCCACAGCTAATGGCAAGGAGCTAGTGCTTGTTCAGCATTTACCATTTACAAAGTGCTTTCGCATAGATGCTGTTTGATCCTCAGAACATCCTGTGAGGAATGTGAAATGGGTATCATCACCCTCTTTGTACAGATGGGAAAACAGGTGAGATGATGTCCTGAAACTCACGTGGCCAGTGTGACAGCCTGGACTGAAATCTGGAAGTGGTGCTCTTTCAGCCATACTAATAACAGTAATTATCACTGAGCACTTATTATGTACCATGCCCACAGTTTACACTTGTTAACCCATCTGACCTTCTAAATAACACTGTGAGATAGAGACTATTATTATCATCCCAGCTTTACAGATAAGAAAACTGTGACAGAGAGGGGTTAGTAAACATGCCTCGAGTAACACAGCTAGAAAGCAGTAAGGCTGGGGATCCAATAGCTTAGCTTCAGAGTCCCTGCTCCTAACCATGCTAGATCAGTGGTTCTCAAAGTTGGTCCCAAGACCAGCGGTATCAGCATCACCTGGGAACCTGAGAGAAATGCTCATTCTTGACCCACTGAATCAGAAACTTTGGGGGTGGGGTCCAACAATCTGTGTTGACCAGGCCCTCTAGAGCACACTCTAGTAGTTTATAGACCACTGCACTAGACTCCCCTGCACCACACTGCTGAGAGAGGGGTAAAAAGGGGCGAGTAGATGAATCTCTTTTTAAATAAGTGAAAGTATCAGAAATCGTGATCCTTAGGTAAGCCTGAAGATTTGAGTTCTTACAGCCGGATGGGTAAGTGACAGAAGTTGGTGATCTAGCAGACCCCACAGATGATGCTAGGCTCAGGACAAGCCATTACAGGAGTAGGTATGTGTTAACTTGGGCAGGTACAAGAGCAGATCTTGACTATTCCATTTATTTTAGAAGGTGGCCCTCAAAGATGGAAATATGGTAGGTGAGGGGACTTGGCTATTTTAAGGGATTTCAACAGAAGATCTTTTAATATACCAGTGGTTTACAAATCTGTGTAGGTCCCTGGGTGGCACACATGGTTTGTGCTCAACTACTTACCTAAAGATTGGCGGTTTGAATCCACCCAGTGGCACTGCAGAAGAAAGGCCTGGCAATCTGCTTCCCTAAAGATTACAGCCAAGAAAACCCTAAGGAGCAGTTCTACTCTGTAACACATGGGGTCGCAATGAGTCCGAATTGATCTGATGACAACAGGATTTTTTTTTTTTTTTTTGTCTTACAAATCTACACACATCTGAATAGGCTATCACAGAGACCTTGGTTCTTAAGAAACATATTTGCCTTATGGTTTGAACTTTGTCCCTGCTGACAGGTGTACCCTAAGTTCTGAGTCAGTTCTTGAGAGCTGACTAACTCCCTTACGGAAAGGGATGACAAAGAGGAAAGAAAAGGAACATTTCTGAAGCATCGATTATCCACATTACGGCACTGAATTCTCACAGCAGCCTCAGAAGGAGCACTCTGCCTTCTTCCTTTTACAGGCCAGGAAACAGATAAAAAAAAAAAAAAAAAAAAAAAAGCCACTGGCCCAGCCCCACAGCCTAGGGAAGAAGTGCCAGGATTCAAGTCCAGATCTGTCTCCTTCCAACGCCCCTGTTCTTTCCACCTCATCACGCTTGCCCCCGTGAAGGCTGATGCTGCAGAAATAAAAGTCGCACGGTGACAGGCCTCAGGGAATATGCTCTTCCTGAACAACTGGAATGTCCTCTGTGATGACACAGCATACAGCCCCCACCCCACCCCCTGGCACCTGCCGTGTCACCTATGGGGGCATCACAGAAAGGACCAGGGAAGGGGGGTCTCCTCCCCACATCCAGTGGTCGAGTGTTGATGTTCTCAACACTCCTGTTTTGCCAGGTGTGGAGAGTGCACAGTGGGATAGGATTGGAGTCCCACCCTGCCTCTAACTCCCCGAAGGGTTCTGAAAAGGCCACTTCCCTGTCTGGGCCTCAAGCTTCTGCATCCATAAGCGGGACAACCCCACTAGGCCTGTCTGTGTCACAGGTGTGTTAGCAGGGCTGTTAAAAAAAAAACCAAAAAACCATTGCCATCAAGTCAAGTCCAACTCATGGCAACCTTATGTGTTACAGAGTAGAACTGCCCCATTGCCAGGCCTTTCTTCTGTGGCACCCCTGGGTGGGTTCCAACGGCCAACCTTTGGGTTAGTAGTCGAGTGCAAGCCTCATCATCCAGGAACCCTAAATGCAACCGGGGAGGGGGGCGGTGTTAAGCTGCAGAATTAACTATTTGATCCTATCTCGGGTACCCTGGATGATTCCGTGGGGATTTTAAGCTTCGAGCAGGTGAACTGCAGCTCCCAGTTGTCACCCCTTTTCTGGTTCTACTCTAGGCGCAGGCCCTGTGGGTGATCCTAGCTTTGGGTTGGTTTCCTGGACTTGCTGCCTCCAGGCCAACCTGAGCCACTTTTCTAGTCCACTGTCCCTAGAGAAAAGGGCCGTCTTTGTCTAGTCCTGGGTTCAAATCCAACTTGACTGCCAGTAGAGGCCAGGTGGGTCTGAGGAAGTCTCTTGCCCTCTGAACTTGCTCAGCTCCTCCGGCGGGTCCCTGCTGTGCTGTACCCTCAACCTGTTGTTGTTGGGTGTTGTCCAGTTGATTTTTAACTGATAGCAGTGACAGAGTAGGACTGCCCCACTGGGTTTTCTAGGCTGTAATCTTTACAAGAGCAGATCGCCAGGTCTTTTCTCCCACAGAGCCGCTAGTCTCCCACGGAGCCAGCCTTTCGGTCCGCAGTTGAGCACTTAACCGTTGCATCACTAGGGCTCCTGTCCTCAACCTACACAATCTTTTCTCCTGTAAAAGTGGTAGCGGCAGATGATGCTAAAGGCAGATTTGGCTCTGGGGTTCTGTATCTATGAGAAGAGGAGGCCCAATTCTCAAACTCGCAAGGTAAGTATGAGAGAGAAGCCAGCAGCAAACTCCTAAAACAGAAGGCACTGATTTGCAAAGTGTG
This sequence comes from Loxodonta africana, assembly GCF_030014295.1. Classification (NCBI taxonomy): domain Eukaryota; kingdom Metazoa; phylum Chordata; class Mammalia; order Proboscidea; family Elephantidae; genus Loxodonta; species Loxodonta africana. The sequence goes on from NC_087344.1 coordinate 93,014,292, forward strand.
GGTGACCCCAAGGCCACCAGTAAGCAATGGAGCCACAGCCTCTGGAAAGCTGTCCCTCAGCCTGGGCTTTGATGTCCCACAGTCCTGAGTTCAGTTCCTATTAGGCACTCAATGATTGTGTGCCCTTGGGCTCTCTGAACCTCAATTTTGCTCATCTGTAAAATAGGGCTAACATCACTTCTGACTTTCCAGCATTTCTGTGAGGGTCAAATAAAATAATCTATGAAAAGTGCATGTGTGCATTGTACCTGACTTATCACTCAGCTTCATTCATTTCCTTTTCTAGTTGAAACAAGTCAAACCACTTGGATTTGGGCTGTGTGTATGTGTGTGTGAGGCACAAACAACCTGCACTCAACTACTAACCAAAAGGTTGGTGGTTCGAACCCACCCTTCAGTGCCACAGGGATCTGCTTCCAAAAAGATTATAGCCAAGAAAACCCTATAGGACATTTCTACTCTGAAACACATGGGGTCACCATGAGTCGGAACTGATTCAAAAGCAGCAGGTTTTTTGGGGGGTGGGGGGCATTTGTATTTGCAAGTACCACGGGAGGAAAAATCCACTCATGCTCTCAAAAAGTTTGCAGTTAAGTTTCTAGATCACTTCTGTCCTCAACAGTCACCCTGAGATTTCCCGCCTCCATGTGCTCGTTTACGTGTTTCCTTCTGCCGGGAGGATTGTTCCTTCCTTCACTTCTCTGCTGTTCAAATGCCTTCTTGTCCCTGAAATCACCTTGGCCACCACCTTCATCTAGCCCCTCATTCGACAGGAAGAATCAAGACCTAGAGAGGGGAGGTGACCCACTCACGTCCCAGTGAGGCAGGAGCATGGCTAGGACCGGAACCCAAATCCTGGCTCCTGACTCTGAGTGGGGTCTCCCCAATGTCATCACTCTTTTTCCCAGGCTGGTTGTGGGCTAGGGTGAAGGGAGACAGCCGAAAGGAGCAGGAGGGGATGAGAGAGATGGGGTGGTGGTGGGGAAACACTCAGAAGGAGTACCCTGGGGTCCCCTGCATGCTTGGCCTCCTGACCAGGGGGTGAGGATGAGAATGGCCGGGTCTATGGATATTCACTGGGGCTGGGCCTTCCCTGTGACCATAGCTACTCCCCCGGAAACCCTGCCAGGTTGGTACCACCATCCCCATTTCATGGAGGAAGATATGGACACTTTGAGAGGTTAAACAGCTTGCCTGGGTCATGCAGCTCATGAGGGCTGCAGCCTCCCACCCTCAGGCTCTGACCACGGCCACACCGAGTGCATCTGCACTGCACAGTGTAACCCAGTCATCAGGACCTCAGTGCAGTTCTGCTTCTGGGAGAGAGCAGGAGAGAGCAAGAAAGGAAGATGGAGGAAGAAAGAGGGGGCATGTGGGAGGCCAAAGAGCTGTAGGAAGGGCAGCTCCTTGAGAGCAGGGTGTCCCCAGTCCCCTGAAGCCGGCCTCCCCGGTGGTGGCAGTGCTCTGTGTGTGTGTCAGGGACCCTGGGCTGGCTGGCTGGCCATGCCCTGCAGCCCTTCCTGCCTGGCTCCCCCACCCTTCTGGGCGCGGCCATCTGTCGGAATGCCCACGCCTTTGTTTGTGAGGCTCCTGCCTGGCCTGCCAGCACTGCCTCCTCCCTGCCTGCCCCAGCTGGCCAGGTGAGATCCCAACAGATCCACAGGGCGCACCGGGTCACCTTGGACAAGCTGCTGTACCCTCCCTGAGCCTCAGTTACTTCCTCTGTGAGATGAGGATCACAATCCCCAGTATATCTGTGAGATTTCAAGAAAGGTCAAGTGTACTGACAAAGTTCTGAGCTCAGTGCCTGGCGCTCAGGTGTGGGATAAATGGCACCCGTTGTGGTGCTGGTTCTTGTCTCCCAGGGCCTGCTCTGGCCATGAGCAGTGGTGAAGGACCTAAGTGTGTGCATGTACCTGTGTGTGTGGGTGTATGTGTGTGTGGTAAGCTATCAATTTTGGGGGAAAAGAGGAGGAAAATCAAACAACCAAGTTGTCTTAGGACAGAGATTATTTGTGTAGAGAAATGTGAGTTCAAGATGTTGTCGTTGGGGATTGTTAAGTTTATTTGGACTCATAGCGACACCGTGTGTTACAGAGTAGAACTGCCCCATAGGGTTTTTTTGGCTGTAATCTTTACGGAAGCAGACTGCCAGGTCTTTACTAAAAAAAAAAAAAAAAGAAAAAGAGGCTTCAAGACTTAAAAAATTCAATTATTCAACCAAATTAAACAGTGGCCCCAACCCAGTGCTAGTAAACACTGGGTGTGTATGGCGGGGGGCGTGGGGGGGCAGGGGAGATAGAGGCCCAAGACAGAGGGTTCACTCTCTAGGGGGTGAGAGAGAAGTTGCTTTGAGCTAAGCCAGAGACTGGGAATGGCTCTGTTACAGAGCAACTAAGCACCGTGTAGGGGTGCGGGGAGGAGGACTAACTATACTGAGCCCCGACCACGAGCAGTGCCCTGCCTGGTGCCTTTCTTGTCCTCTCACTGAATCCTCACAGCAAAGCTGTGAGATAGACGTCAGAACCCCATTTTATAGATGAGAATATTGAGGCTCAGAGAAGTGAAGTGACTTGCCTGCAGCCATCTGATGAGGAAGGTGGAATTTGAACCTATCTGTCTTCTAAAGTTTATGCTCTTAACGCCCATTAAACCGTGAGATTTGCCACCAAGAGTCTGTGTGTGTGTGTCTGTGTGTGTGTGTGTGTGTGTGTAGGAGGTAATGAGGGGAATGGCAGATTAAAACACTCCTCAACTTCACATTTTTGTAATTTAAGAAAGAGAAAGGGGAGGGAATGAAAAGCAGAGGAAGGGAGTCACAAAGACTCACACAACCATGCACAAACACTACTTATTTTTGGATTGTGGGCTGAATTATTAACTTTTATAATATTTTCTTTTGTCATTTTAGTTAGCAGATGAGCAGGTCTTCCTGGCTCTCCAGCAGCTCTTTATCCTTTGAGCTCCAGAGGCTCTTCCCTGCCCAGGGCAGTTGCAGCCCCCATGAGGATGGAAGATCTCGTGGAGCTGCAACACAGGTGGCGTCAGAACATGGCTGGTTTCCAGCCATGCTCCTGTTGGTGGAGATCCTCTCAATCAGGGGTCCCATAACTCCTGCTCTCTTGTCCCAGCCCCTCCTCCCTGGCCCTGCCTCCAACTCCACCTCTGTTCTATTCCTCCCAACTACTGACCTAAAGTTTGATGGTCTGAACCCATCCAGAGGCGCCTTAGAAGACGTGCCTGCATCTCACAAGCCTTGCAGACTCTATGGAGCAGTTCTACTCTGCACACATGGGGTCACCATGGATTGGAACAGACTTGATGGCAATGAGTTTACTGTCCACAGTACGCACTTTCATTGTCAGCCTCTGGGGCCCTGTTTTTGGTTCAGAAAAATTATGATTTCTGGGCCCATGGCACTTAGAGACGATCATCACACTACATGGGTCATGTAGTGAATACCTGCGACCTAGGCCAGTTGTAGACACATCTCTGATCTGTCCCTTTGTCTCCTGTTCCCAGAGGAGGGGCTCAGGCAAGACCAGTTAATGAAGGAACACATTTTTGCTTCTCCCTTTGTCCCCGGCCTTTGTAAAGGCAGAAATTTCTTAACGACAGGGCCTGGCACACAGTAAGTGTTCGATAAATGTTAAGATGCTAAGTTAATGGCTCTCAGACATGCCCAGAATTTATCAGCTTATGGGCACTTTTACCCCATCATTCGATTGGATAGCCCTAGTAAACTTGAGGCAGCTATTATTATTATTTAATGTTTATGAAGCAGACACTCAGACCCAGAGACGAAAAGTGACTTGTCCAAAGTCACACAGCAAAATAATAACAGAACTCCAGCCCAAGCCCCTTGACTTTAGCTATAATGAAGTCGTCGTCATTGTCTTGATTGTGACTACTGTTTCTTCAGCACCAGCTTTGTGCCGGGTATTTTAGAAAGGCAAAATCTCATCTCTAATCATCATGATAATTATATGAAGTAGAAATTCTCACCCCCTGTTTTTCAGATGATCAATCCCCAACTTTCTCCTGGGGTTTATGTGTGGGACTGACCACAGCTGCTCTGTCCAGACCAGGGAGCTGAGTCAGGCCCAAGGACACAGCACAGAGAGCTGTCAAGTCCCAACACCTGAACCCATCAGCTCCTTCCCTGGGGCATCGGGCTGTGTCCTGCTCAGCACTTTTTCAGCTGGGCGTTCACTCACTGGGCACCACCCACTGTGGCTGTGCTGAATGGTGGCAGGGAAGGAGCTGGCCACTTTCGGGTCCTCACCCCTAAAGCTCTGCTTCCCTCCTCACCTCCTCCAAAAAGCCTTCTCCAGGGAATATCCTCCTGAACGCAGGAAGGGACCTTGGAGACCATACAGTCTACCCTCCCATCCCCATTTCACTAACAGGGAACCACATCCCAGAAGAGAAGGCCCACAGCGAGTCAGTTGCAGCTGGGATAAGAGCTCCATCTTCCTGGCTCTTAGCCCAGGGCTCTTTAGGCCCCCTCTGCAGCTGTGACCACATTCAGCACATATAATGCCAACGGTGCCTTCAGCTGAGGGCAGTCTAGCGTTCAGGGCTATAAGCCCTGGATTTAGAACAAGAGACCTAGGTCCCTGTTGGTCCACATGACCGCAACATCGACACACACCTTGGGGGTGGAGGAGACACTCCCAGGCCGTACTGAGGAGGACCTCACTTCCAGGGATAGGCAGGGCTGGATTCTGATCCTGCTCATCTCTGCGCAGGCGCTATTCTAGGTGCTTTACAAATATTAAATTTTAATGATAACAACAAGGAGCCCTGGTGGCACAATGGTTACGGGCTCGGCTGCTAACCTAAAGGTCTGCAGTTCAAACCCACTCAGCTGCTCCATGAGAGGAAGACATGGTGATGTGCTCCCATAAAGATTACAGCCTAGAAAACTCTATGGAGCAGTTCTATTCTGTCATATGGGGTCGCCATGAGTCAAAAATCAACTCAACGGCACCTGACAACAATTAAAATCCAAAACCAAGTCCGTTACCATTGAGCTGTTTCTGACTTGCAGCAACCCTAAAGGAGTCCTGGTGGCGCAGTGGTTAAAGTGTTGCACTGCTAACTGAAAGGTTGGCAGTTCAAAACCACCAGTGGCTCCATGGGAAAAAGGTGGGGCAGCCTGCTTCTGTAAAGATTTGCAGCCTTGGAAACCCCATGGGGTTGCTATGAGTCGGAATCAACTTGACAACAGTGGGTTTGGTTTTTTATTGTTGTTGTTGTTATAGAACAGTATAGAACTGTACCATAGGGTTTCCAAAGCAGAAATCTTTAGAGAAGCAGACTGCCACATCTTTCTCCCATGGAGCAGCTGGTAGATTCAAACTGCCAACCTTTTGGTTAACAGCCAAGTGCATAACCACTGTGCAACCAGGGCTCCTTATAACAATTATAACAGCAACCAGATGAGGAATGTCCCCACTTTACAGATAAGGAGGCTGAGGCTCAGAAGTTAAGCCGTTTGTCCAGAGTCACATAATCAGGACTCTGGCTCCAGAGCCCATGCTGTCAACTACAACATAAGCCACCTCCCCTATAAAGTGGAGCCAATAATAACACTGCCCTTCCAGGGGTGTCAGGAGCATGTAATGAGACAATAGCTGTAAACACCAATCTCAACTCTAACCAAGATGATGAGTGCAAGCAATGCTCTGTGTAGCTGGCAGTGTGGCTGGAGCCTCACTAATGAGTATGAATAACAGCTACCCTCTGTGCATTGCTACTAGTCCCAGGCCCAATTCTAGGTGCTGTGCTTAAGTTAACTCATTGACTCTTCACAATTATCCTATAACATAACTATTGTTATTATCCCCGTTTTACAGAGAGGAAAACTGAGATGCCAAGTACCAACATGAAGTAAGAGAGTGTGTAAGAGTTGGGATTTGGACCCAGCCCGTCTGACCCAGAGTCCACCCTCTTAACGTCTACCCTGCAATGCTCCTTTAAGGCAAGTCCATGCTCTCCAGCCTGTACTCCCTGGGGTCTGGACTCCTGTATTCCTCTTACTGAAGCCAGAAGCTTTGGTGGAAAAGCAGTGAGGAGGTGTGCAAAGTCTTGGTGAATGGAGACAAGCTACGTATATGTGAGGACTTCTTGTTATTGAAATATTACAAATCTAAAGCATTATAAAGCATCATCATTATCAGCTCAACCGTGCCCATGCTGTGCCATCATGGAAAAGCCATGGTACCCTTCTGAACTGTGCTTTCCTCTTCTGTAACAAGAGGTGGGCCCTCTGTATCATTCACTCTGCCATCCAGTGCCTAGAGTGGAAGGCAGCCTCTGAGATGCCCCCAGTGACCTCAGTCTCCTGACCTTCATGGCCTTGTATAGTCCCCTCCCTTTGAATGTCAGTTGCACCTAGTGACTTGCTCCTAATGAACAGAATATGGCAAAAGTGATAGGATGTCACTTCTGAGATTAGGTTACAAAAACACTGTGGCTTCTGTCTTGGGTGCCCTCTCTTGCTAGCTCTCTTGCTCACTTGCTCTGCGGGAAGACAGATGCCATGTTGTAAACTGCTGTCCATGTGGCAAAGAACTGAGGGAGACTTTTGGCCAACAGCCAGTGAGGAACCGAACCCTGCCAACTGAGTCAGCTTGGAAACAAATCCTTCCCCAGTCAAGCGAGCCTCCAGATGAGTCTGCAGCCCAGAGGCACCTGGGTAGGCCATGTCTAGGTTCCTGACCCATAGGAACTGTGTGCGAGATAATAAATGCTTATTGTTTTAAGCCACTGAATTTTGGGGGGATTTATTTTGCAGCAATAACCAATACACCTATTACTTGTCTATTTGGTGCCAGGTCCTATGCTGCACATACATTTATTCAAGATACGCTTATTGAGTGCCACTGTGTGCCATGGTGCCAGGTATTGGGTTTACAGTGGCAAACCAGACAGATGTCTCCACTCTCAAAGACCTCAAAGTTGAGTTGCGGGACAGGCTTTAAATGGATAATGTAAACACTGTTACGGAAACTCTGAGGAGGCCCTTGAGCCAGGCTGGAAAAGTCAGTAGAGGCTGCCTAGCACAGGGGTGTCTGAGATAAAACCGAAATTAAGGAGAACCCTCCAGGAAAAGGCGGAACAGGAAGGCATGTCAGGAAGCAGCCAAGTAAAGGGCAAAGCAGGCTAAGGAGACTTGTCCCACATGGGAAACAAGGGGAAGTAGAATGTGGCACAAGCCTGGATTGCAAGAGTGACCTGGCAGAGGGGAAGTGGAGAGGTAGGTCATGGAGGGCCTCAAACACCCGCCTGAGAGCTCAGGATTTATCTGCCCGGCAGTAGGGAGCCACTGAGGGTCGTAAGCAGCTGAGGGACATGGCCAGCAAGATTAAGCAACATGACACTGGCCATAGAGGCTGGGGTGGAAGGGTCAAGCTGGAGGGCAGGAACCCAGGAAGGATGAGGGCTACACTAGTCCAGCCAGGAAATGATGGAGGCTGGGCTAGCACAGGGAGGCTGCAGAGTAGATAGACCTTACAGATATGAGGGGGTGAGATGGCCAAGATTTGGGGTCTGACCAGACGGGAGGGGGGTGAGGGAGAGAGAGAAGGCAGGAATGCCACCCGTTTCCGACGGTGAGGTCTGCTCGTGCCTTTAGTTAGAAGGGGGTGCACGGACACATGGACAGGTATTGGCTGGGAGGAGCAAAGTAAAGGGATGAGTTTGCCAGCATGATTTTGCAATATTGCCAGAAGAGGACTTACAAGACAGCCCCGCTAGGAAGCAGGTCCACCTCTTAGCATAGGAAAGAGAAGCTACAGCCCTGGTCTGCCACAGGCGCAGAAAAGGAGAGGTACATTGGTAAGGTATTTGAGAGGCCTAAGGGCCAGAGCTTGAGGAAAGTCTGGGGAGCAGGGGGCACGCCCAGGTGGGGTCCCTGCGGATAGAGGGGCCATGACCCCAGTCCGGGAGTCACCCACCTGCTGTGCGAAGCCCAGCGCCTTGTCGTAGAGTGCGATGCCCGCCTTCAGCACCCGTGCGCGCTCCTCCGGGCTGGTGCAGCCCACGTCGAAGCCGTGCGCGTAGCCCTGTTCCGCCAGGCAGCGCGCAGCGCGGAGCTGGGTGTCGCTGGCAGCCTCGGTGCCGGCCTCGAGGCCCATGAGAGCGGCCAGCCGTCCCGCACACTCTTCCTCCTCTTCCTCCTGCTCCAGCCGCCCGTATACATGCACCAAATTGGCCCAGGCGTTGAGGTTGCCCGGGTCGTCGCGGGCCACCTCGAGGAAAAGCTCGCGGGCTTCATCCAGCTCCTCCAGATAGAAGGCGAAGGCGCCCAGGAGGTGGCGCATCGCGGGGTGCTGCGGAGCGGCCGCCAGCTCGAGCTCTTGCCTCAGTCCCTCCCGCTGCAGCTTCAAGTCCCTGGCGCGGAGTGAGGCCGGCGAGCGCGGCTCGAAGTTCAGCTGCATCTCAAGGTGGAAGTGGCCCGGGAGGTAGTCCAAGTCGTCGATGAGGGCGTTCAGGTCCTCAGCCGCGGCCTCCGTCTCTGCCATGGCTGCCCAGCGGCTCCCCGGGACTCGCTTTTGCCCTGGAGGTTGCTTAGTGCAGTGGATGGGGCGCCCCAGAGTGAGTCCGGTGGAAGGCGAGGGTCAGTGTGCGCGGAGGCCCAGGGCGCGGCTGCCTCCCGGTCCTGGGGCCCCTCCTGCGGGTAGGTGGATCCCAGCGTCGGCTCCTGGAGCGCCCTGTGGGTGTTTCTGCTTTCGCTGCTCAGCGGCTCTTAGACGCCTGCATTGCACAGCTAGGTGCTCCAGAAAAACAGGTGCATTGCCAAATTGAGGTGCGCAAACCCTAGTGCATGACAAAAGACGTTTTTACTCTTCCTGCTGAGCAGATGAGGAAACCGAGGCTCCCAGCAGGGAAATGACTTGACGGGGTCGCAAAGCTGGGGCGTGCTGAGCCAGGCCCCAAACCGCAGTTTGCTGAATCCAGCCGGGTTCTTCTTCCGTGAGCGCTGCACCACCCCCTCTGCGTGAGCGCGCTGACTAGGAGAGTTAGGACTAGCCCTTCCAGTCCTAAATCATTACTTTCATTATTACTACTTTCCCCGTCCCCTCCCTCCTCTGGTGTCTAGGCCTCCCTCGCAGTTCCTCAGAGTTCTCCTTCCTCTGAATGGAGCCTGCCACCTCCCTCCTCTCCACCTTTGACCATTATTTTCCAGGCTTCCCCTGCTGAGATTTCTCTTGCCTCCTCTCTGTTCATCAGATCACTGTGGAAAGACCATGGAAGGTCCCTCCTGCTGGCTCTAACCCCAGTGTTTCACCTTTAATAATAAAGTGTGACCTTGGACAGGTCCCTTCATCCCTCTGCGCCTTACTTTCTGCATGGGTGAAATGAGCACTGACAATCTCGCCCCCAGGGGCAGGGGAGATATTAGAGGGGGACTGGTAAGTGTGGGCTCTCACCTCCTCCCCCTTGGTTCCCACCCCATTCCAATACTCTGCCCTTGGTCCCTGATTTCTTACTTTTGCCAGTCTTTTCTCCTAGAACTGGACCTAACCTCTAGCCTGGAAGCTGGGCCAAGCTCCCTGCTGCAGGGACTGTCTGATCCTCTGAAATTTGGGATTTGTCGCAGGTCTGAATTTTCGAATCCCATCTGCTCCTTGTTCCACCCAGGGCTGGGCTCCTGAGGTGCCTGCTGCCTCATCTTCTTGGAAAACAGACCATAATTTTCAAGAGAGGAAATATAGCCAATTAGTCAACTTGGAAAAATATTTGACTTTAGTAGTAAAAATGTCAATTAATACAATATTCTGCTACCATTTTTTCACCTGTCAATTAAAAAAATAAAATTTAATATTTTTTTAAATTAAAAATTGTCAGCGTAAGTTGCAGGTGATGATGAGATGGAAGCTGAGCTCTCCCCTGCTTGGGAGGATCAGGGATGGGCTCCCAGAGGGTCTGGGCTTTGATCTGACTCTAAGATGAGGAGGAGCTGTGTGGGGAGGGTAATTGGGGAGCATTCCAGCAGAGGGAAAGGCATATGAAAAGGCCTGGAGGTTCACCTGTGCAGGGTGTGTCCTGGGGACAGAGCAGACCCAGGGTCTGGAGGTCACACAGCTTGGGGGAGAGATGGCAGGAAATGAGGGCTGGAGGCTAGGCCATAGCCCCATCAAAAAAACCAAAAACCAAACCCTTTGCCGTGGAGTCCACTCTGACTCATAGTGACCCTATAAGACAGAGTAGAACTGCCCCACTGAGTCTCCAAGGAGCGCCTGGCAGATTTGAACTGCAGATTCTTTGGTTAGCGGCAGTAGCACTTGACCACTATGCCACCAGGGCTTCCTCAGCCCCATCAGAGAGGCCATAATCCTGGCTGAGGAACTTCACTTGACTCCTTGGCCTTCACAGATGGTTTTGGAGTCTGCATAGGTTAGAAACTCTTGCAACCACAGAGCTCCCAAACCTAATTAAAAGTCCCATCTTCACTGTGTGCCCTATATCTCCGAGTGTGACCAGGACAAGTTACTCTCCCTGTCTGAGCTTTTGTTTCCTCTTCTGTAGAATGGAGGCAGGGAGGGGTCACAATAGTAAGACAGGAGAGAGTGACATAGTTGTGATAAGGAAAGTGCACTGACATGGAGGTTTTGGGCAGACCAGGACAGGCTGCCTCAGAGCTGATTCACCCTGGCCTGCTCTGGCCTGCTTGGCAGCCAGGGCTCCCAGGCCAAAGGGTCTTGGCCTACACTCTGTGGTCACTCCTCTATCAGCCCCAGAGCCAGGGTTCAGGCCAGGAGAGAGGAAGCAAAGCAGCAGAGCCAGGACTCAAATGTGAGTCTCTGAGGATTTATGCATTACTGGGAAGCTGGACTAGATTATTTATTCACCTGTCATTCAACTCATTGAACAAATATTTATTGAACATTTACTATGTGCCAGGCACTGCACCCTGGACACACGTACACGCACAGACACACAGAGTGAATTAGACACAGTCCCTGCGCCTGGGTATTTTGTAAGATCCATTTCTGAGGGCTGGGAATGACTTCTTATTGAGCACTTATTGTGCCAGAAACCTTACCTAAATTATCTTATTTAATTCTCACAGTAATCTGGAGAGACTGGAATCATTAGCTCCATTTTACTGATAAGAAAGCTGAGACTCAGGGAAGGAAGTGACTTACCCAAGGTCACATAGCTGAGAGGGGGCAGAGCCTGTGCTTGGGTGACTGGGTATTCTATTCTGTGTGAGTCCCTGAGGCCTGACGCCTCTGACCACCAGCTCAGCAGTGCAGTGTGGACGCCTTGCTAACCATGTGCCCACCGGGCCTGGAGCCAGAGTCCGGCTCCTGACTGTGTGTGAGGGTCTGTCCTTCCTATTTAAATGCTGGCTTGGGATGTCAGAAGCTCATTGTGTGGGGCCTGGAAAGAGCTCCACTCTCCCCTGGTCCAGCTTTGCCACTGGCTGGATGCAGGACCCCAGACAAGTCTTGCTTCTCTCTGACATCAGTCCTGTCATCATCGGATGGGGTAAATTTTTCTGCCTCACTTTGCAGGCCACTATAAGGCCCTTAAAGAGCCCTGGTGGGGCAGTGGTTAAGCAGTTAGCTGCTAACTGAAAAGTCGGTGGTTTGAACTCATCAGCCGCTCTGCAGGAGAAAGATGTAGCAGTCTGCTTCTGTAAAGATTGTCATTGTTAGGTACGGTTGAGTCCGTTCCGGCTCATAGCAACCCTAGTACAACAGAATGAAACACTGCATATGAGGCGACTGAAAATATTATGGCTTTGGTCAGGCATACCTTAGTCCTTAAAGTGGTATTTTTGCTTTTTAACACTTTAAAGAGGTCCTCTGCAGACATTACCCAATGCAACGTGTCATTTGATTTCTTGACTGCTGCTTTCACGGATGTTTCTTGTGGATCCAAGTAAAATGAAATCCTTGACAACTTCAATATTTTCTGTTTATCATGATGTTGCTTATAAGCCATAAAGATCACAGCCTTGGAAACTGTGGGGCAACTCTATTCTGTCCTATAGGGTGGCTATGAATCAGAATTGACTTGAGGGCACACAACAACAACATAAGGCCCTTGGGAGGAATAAAGGAAATCACTGGAGATATTAGACAATCTCACAGCATGGCGGGTGCTGGTGGGGGGCAAAAGGGGAGGAGAGAAGAGAGAGCTGACTATGCCTTGGTGGGGATATATACCCTCAGCTCTCTTCTTCACCTGGCAAAGTACACATGCTTCAATGTCGAGTTTTGAACTCTTCTCCTCCAGGAAGCCTTCCTGGATGTATGCACGTACAGACTGGGTCAGAGGCCTCCCTCTCTCATAGGCCTAATTACACTCTGTAGTCATTGTTGCCCCTATTTAGACTCTCAGGACAGAGGCCACATCTAGGTCCTAGGTACCCTGCACAATGCTTGTCCAGAGTGGATGTCAGGGGGAGTCAGAAGGTATCTACGGGATGGATGAGTCCTGACTCCATTCCTGCAACCCTCACCACCTTTGCTCCTGCCCCTCCATGCTGTCTCTCTTTGCCCGCCCCCCGCCCCCCCCCCGTCCCCTTCCTCCCTTCCCTGAAGCAGAGAAGTCCAGATACACTCCTCACCCAAGTCGAAGCCCTCCCCTTTCTGTGGGCCTCAGTTTTCCCATCAGCACAAGGTGGACATTAAAAAGCATTTGCTGAGCCTCCGCTCTATCAGGCCCCACGCTGCGCGCTGGGATAAAGGGAGAAATTAGACACTGTTTAACAAATGACTCTCAAATCCGACCACGTGGGATCCATATTAAACACTAAGAGGGGCCATCACATCTGCAGGGTTCAGGGAAGGCTCTCTGGTAAGGCAGCACCGGAAATGTGCGTGTAGAAATGAAAAAGACAGCAGCTGAGTGGAGAAAGGACGCCCGCGGGCCCCACGGGGACAAAGGCGCGGCGCACAGTTCTCTGGAGGATCACAAAGCCCGGGTTGCCTTGGCAGCGGCGGCAGAGTGCCTGGGCGCCTAGGAGCCCAGGGGTGGGAGGTGGAGCTCCCTCAAGCCGGCCAGGACTCCGGGCGGGCCGGCGCTATGGCCACCAAGTTGTATAACGGGGCGCCCTTCGGGGTGCAGAGCGCCAGGTGGGGCTGGGCTGGGGGCTGGGAGCTTCAGCTAGCGCCGGCCCATTTAAGGCAGGCCCTGGCCGCCCGCTGCTACCCCTTGGTTCTCCCTTAATTCTCGGGAAAGCCTGGCCCACCCCAGCCACCCTTCACACGAGGCTGGAGCCTGAAGGAGGGGGGGGGGGGGGCGGCAAGAGGGGAGAAGGGAGAGAAGAGGGTAGGACTTCCTTGTCGCGCTCACACCTGTGGCACTTGTGCCCAGTTGTTATTTAAAGCCGTTGCAAGAGCGCAGACTCTGTGCTGGGCGCATAGAGGCCAAAAGGCCTGAGCCACGGTAGGTCTCTCAGATCACAAGTCAAGGGTAGGATTTCAACCCAAGTGTTTTTCTTCACTCACTCATTGATAAGAAAGAAAAAAAAGCACCTGCTATGTGCCAGGCACAGTTATAGGATCCTGGGATAAAGCAGTGAATTAACAACACATCTGTGTACTCATAGAGTCTGTACTCTTGTGGGGAAGCGTGGCTGGGGTGGATAATAAACACAAAAAGGAAAACATATGAAATACTGTACAGTGAAAGATGGCTAGGGAGGAAAATAAAGTTGGAAGAAGGAGCTGATGAAAGCTGGAGAGGGGGTGAGGTGGGAGGGGGTTGCACTGAGAAGGTGACTTTTGAGCAGACTTTGGGGGGCCACAGGTAGGGAAAACCTAGGTAGATGAAGTCAGCAGGGACAAAGGCCCTGAGGTGGGAGCAGCCTAGGAATGTTCTAAGCCGCTGAAGTCTTGCTTATCTTTTATGGGCCAGCTCCAAAGTCACCTCCTCTGGGAAGCCAACTCTCCTGCTCCCCAAAACTGTCCAAGCCAGAGGCCAGGTGGCAGCACTAGACTCTCACTGAGCCTCTGTCTCTCTCTAGGTTTGATGTCTCTGCTGTTTATCCCAACCAGAAGAAGCTTAGCACCTTCACGGAGGCCCCATACTCCAGGCATTATTCTGTGGAAGTGGTGAGTTTGCGCATGTGGCCTAGCTACTGGCCGTTTGAGTCTCCCTACCGTGGTGGGTGACCTGTGTGCCTACCCCCAGAGCCCTGAGCTCTGTAAGGGGTGTGCCCACTGCAGCCCACAGCACAGAGTGAGGCTCAGAGTTGGGGCTTCAGATGTGCGTCATAAATGCAGGACTATAGCAGTGCCTTGGAAGAAAGACCTGGCCTGCTTCCACAAAGATTATAGCCAGGAAACCCTCTGGAGCAGTTATTACACTCTGTAATACATGGGTTATAGTGAAAAGAGCATGAGTTTGGGATCACAGAGACTTGGGTTCGTTCCTAGATCTTCCACTCACTACCTGGGGGTTCTAGAACAAGTTACTACACCTCTCTGAGGTATAATGACTGGGGCCAATAAAGGAGACTTCCTAGGGTTGCTGCAAGAATGAAACGAGGGAATATAAACAATAAAAGGCCTGGCAAAGTGTAGCAGTTTCTGGGATAAGAGGAAGATGTTATGGTTGGGTTTACTAAGCTCCCTGGTGCCTGGTTTGGTGCAGGGGGTGGGGGCCACAGGAGGGCACTATTTGTTCCCCCAATTCCAGGTTGGGGAGGCAGCTGGGGACAACTTGCTCCACGCGTGGACTGGGTAGGTGTGGCTGACATGTCTCTGACATCGCTCTGACTCAGTCCCACATAGGACCTGGAACCTATAGCTCCAAGGAGACCTGCTTTAGCAAGAAGAAGCTGAACAAGGAGGTGAGCACAGGCTGGGCCAAGGCCCAGGAAGCCACCCGGCTGACCCAGCTGCCCCACTTCCAGTACCAGGCCATCATGAGAGAGAAACGGCTGCAGGTGAGGCCCCTGAGGCCCCACCCCTTCCCCTTCCCCTTCCAGGTGCCAGGCCGCCATGCAGTTGTAGCTGCTTCAGGTGTGGCCTTCAGTGTCCTCAAGGTCCAGGTGGAGCTCATCCTTTAAGGAATACCATCAGCCCTGGGCTCCTTCCTGGATGGACCTTCCCAAGTTTAGAGTTTCATCTTCCACTCTCTCTTCTCTTGGGACAGGAGGAAAAGCTGGGGCCCGGCTCCTACAACTTCAAAGACTTCTTGGAACAGCTGCAGCAGAAGCCAAGCAGCAACCGGGGGCTGCTCAGCTCTGGGGAGGTTCGCTTTCGAGGACTCATCGGGGTAGGTGTTCATCACAGTATTCCTCACAAGCCTCCTCTCTCTGCAGGGCATTCGGCCTGGGCGGTGCCTTTTCTTGGGCCCCTCTCCTCTCCAAGCTTGCCCAGGCTGTCCTCTGAGTCCCCACACCCGCTCTGCTTTCTAGTGTCTTTGCCTCGAGCCCCCTGGTTGTCATATAATCCTACATCTGTCTGCTCCACCAGATTGGGAGCTCCCTGCAGGCAGGGACAGGTCTGATTTATCTCTAGTACAGGGCTCAACACACATTAGATGCTCAACAAATTAATCCATCTATATATCCATCTATCTTTCCACCCGCCCAGCTATTCGTCCAGCAGATAATGATTGAGCACCTACTAAGTGCCATGCACTGTTGTAGGCTCTAGGGATCCAGCAGTGATGAAGACAAGGTCTCTGTCCTTGAGCTGATGTCCTTGTGGTGGAGACAAGAGTATTAGGAAACAAATACATATATAACCAGTGCTATGAGGAGAAATTAGATGAGGAGGGAATAGAGAGTGATGGAGGTGTAACCCGTACAGAGTGGTCGGGGAAGGCTTCCAGGAGGAAGTGACATTTGAGCAAAGACCTACAGGATGTGAGCAGTGGAGACTTGTGGTATCTGGGGGAGAGCATTCTGGATGGTGGGAACAGGCAGGAGGCCAGTGTGGCTGGAGAGGAGTGGGCGGGGTCAAGAGGAGGAGTGGGGGCAGGGGAGTGAGCGGCTGGGTCATGAGGACTTTGCTACCACTGGCAGGGGACAGTGGAGGGTTTTCACAGGCAACGAACTCGATTTACATTTTTAGAACACCCTGGTTGTGGGGGTGAGGGGTGGGAGGCTGCCACAGGTGTCCCAGCAGGAGGTCATGGTGGTGAGTGGTGGGGTGGCAGGAAGGCTACTTGGGCAGTGGTGTGGGTGGAATGATCACCCCGTGTAGGGAGGAGGACACTGAGGCTCCAGCTCAGTGAGGTCAGGAGGAGACGGCAGGAGTCATGCCCACACGCATAGCACTCTGCAGTTTGTGGAGTGGCCTCTTCTCCAGCCTCCACTTACCTCCTCTTATCCTGAGCTCCCTGTACCTGCCCCTGTCATCCTTCTCCCACTGCTCTCTTGGCTGAGGCTTTGCTCCTGCTGTTCCCCCCTGCAGCCTCCTCTTCTAGGGAACTCATTTCTCAGTTCCCAGTTCCAAGGTCCCTTTCTCCAGGAAGCCTTCCTGACCCCCCACGAAGTGACATCTCCCCTTCCCTGGAGTCCCTCTTGTGGGGGTGTGCTACGTGTCTCTTCCCCACTGGGTGTTAGCTCCTGAGGGTCGACTGTCTGCCTGGCCCATTCACTGCAGAGTCCTCAGGGCCTAGCAGTGCCTGGCACACAGGAAGTATTTGTGGACTAAATACGTGCGTGCATGCCTACCAAGTGCTAGGTGCTCCAAAACATTTTAATTCTTTACAACTATTCCAGATGAGGCCCGGGAGGCTCAGAGAGGGTAAGCAACTTGATTCAGGGTTGCACAGCTGGCAAGCAGGGGACTGGGATCCACCCGTGGGAATGCTTAGCCCCAAAACCAGAGCCTTTCTCCCACATCTCATGGCGGTGTTCAGAGGCTGGCGTAGCCACTGTGAAACTGTCATGAGGGCTGGAAATTACCCCTTGCTCCCTTCAGGGGATGTGCAGGTACACTTTACAGGTGCAATTGAGGGCGAGGGCATTCCTGGAGGCATTTAAAGATGAGTCATTACCTTCTTGCCTAAAGTAATAATAGCTGACACACAGCGCTCACCACTTCTAGACTGTTCCAAGCATTTGGCATGCACTAATGTATTCAGCCCTCACAACAACCCTATGAAGTGGGCACTAGCATAACCTCCATTTTACAGATGAGAAAGCTGGAGTACAGAGAGGTCACACCACCGCCCACAGTCACAGAGCTAGTGAGTGGCAGAAGTAGGATTTGAACCCAAGGTGTCCACACGCTTGGCTTGCTTAGTTCTGGGATTTGGTTCTTTGACTGTATGTGTGGAGGACAATATCGAATGTCAGAGTTCAGCCCCTCTAATGACAGAGGCAGTGGGGACAGGTCCGAAGCTGTTCTGTTTCTTTCCTTCCCTGTCTCCAGTCCCTAGCCCCAGGGTGTCTGGGAGTGTTTGTTTAATACACAGAAGAGTGAGCAGTGAAGGGCAGGCCAGACACTGAGTGGCGTGAAGGTGCCCCGGCTTGTTCCCTCCTTCGGCTGCCTCCTCTTCTCCCTGGCCCCCACACCCGCTCCTGCAGTGACCTCAGCTAGGCCTCTCTCCTGGGCTCCGGGCTGGACAGCAAGAGCAAGGAGGTACAGAGGGTGCAGAAGCCAGCCCTGGGGGAGCCTATGGCCCAAGACCTGCTTTGCTCAGTTGTCATCTTGTCCTGAGAGCTGGGCTGGGAACTTGGTGGCCTCCTTGTGTCTCTGGTGACCAGCTTCCTCCCCCACCCATTGCAAGTCTGCAAAAGCCACCAGTGCAGAGGGCACTGATCCCCCACGGGAACTTCCCCAGTGCCAGCACCAAAGCTTCAGGTGCCACCGCACTGCAGCCTCTTCCCCAGCAGCCCACAGCATGGCAAGGTTGTCTCCTGGTTTCTGAACCCCACCCCTGGTGGTACTGGGTGCTGCTGCTCACCACTCTTCCTGCTACACTCTCGCCCCCTGGGCCCACAGCCCTGGATTTTCTCTGCTCGTCTCCGTTCGTGGCACCTCTTTCCCAGCCCTCTCAACCAGCCAGGTCTCCGTGCACTACTCTAGACCCCACCCTAAAGATCCTCCCCCGCAAACAAAAATCACACCCATTGCCATCAAGTCAATTCCTACTCATAGTGACCCTATAGGACAGAGAAGAACTGCCCCATAAGATTTCCAAGAAGCAGATGGTGAATTTGAACTGCCCACCTTTTGGTCAGCAGTTGAGCCCTTAGCCACTGTGCCACCTCTCTCTCTCTCAGTCACTTTCTGTCTCTCTCTCCAGTGCCTCCCCCAGCCTGCCCTTTCTGTGGAATGGCACCGCCCAGAGGCCAAAGCTGGAAACCCAGGGCCACCTTGTTTCCTTTTTTCCTGCCATTGTCTCCACATCCAGTTAGTCACCCAGGCGGTCTGTGCTTTCGTCTTTTACAACTTACTTTCTTCTAGCCCTGACCCAGGCCACTGTGCCCAGTGCCCTGCCTGGATGTGGGGTGGCCCCTTCACCTGTTTCCTGGTCTCTCCTCCATGTTGCCAGAGTCACGAAGCACCCTCACACCTCAGAATCAGGTCTGAACACCTCAGCCTGGCCTTTGTCCCCTCCCAGCATGACTCTCCCGCCTCGCCCCTACAGGCACGGCTCCACCCTTCTTGCCTTTGCTCCCTCTGTCTGGAGTACTTTCCCACGTTCCCCACACCCATCTTTTAGGATCCTTCTCATTCTTCAAGGTCCAAAAAAAAAAAAATCTTATAAATGAAGATTCCTCCATTCTCACCCTCCCCCAAGAATTAATCACTCCTTCCTGGATCCCCAAAACTCTCAGCATGACATTCTTGTTAAAATAGTGGGCTTTCCCACCAGCCCAAGTGTGCTCCTAAACTGCTCTGAGCCTGAAGATTTGAAGGAAGAAATGAGCTTGGCACTGGGCTTGGCACAGGGTGTGAGTTCAGTGAGTAGCAGCTGCCCTTAGCCCTTTGCTATCACTGTCATTCCTGAGGTCTCCCAGGATGCCACAAGCCAAGGGCAGAGCCGGGGGGTCTTCGTTGCGCCCTCACCCAGTGCCTGCCATAGTGTCTGGCAAACACTGGAGGCTCAGAAAAATGATGGATTTTAGAGCAGAAGCCCAGTGCTATGGCTTTCCAGAGATGGAATTGGGAGCCCCTGGGTGGCGGAAATGGTTGCTGCACTCAGCTGGGCTGCTAACCAAAAGGTTGGAAGCTCAAGTCCGCCCAGAGGTGCCTCAGAAGAAAGGCCTGACCATCTACTTCCGAAAAAGCAGCCATTGAAAACCCTAGGGAGCACAGTTCTACTCTGATGCACATGGGGTCACCAGGAGTTGAAGTGAACTCTAGCGACTGGCTGGCTGTTAATTGCGGATGGCGCTGACTTCCTGAGTTTTCGTCGGGTGGCTGCCAGGACCAAGATGTTCAGGCTTGCGAAGTACCTGACAGGCAATGCAGGGGCCCAGCTTCCACCTTAGGGATTGTCTCTAAATGCACCTGGGGACCCTGGAGCCCTGGAAGGAGATAAAGCATAGTTCCTTTCCGCCCAGGGTGCCCTCCCCGCTGCAGAGCTCCCTGCCCTGTTCCAGGCTGGGCTCTTCAGGCTACTTCCCCAGGGCCAAGTTCCAGGGCCGGAGGTAGGCAGGGCCAAGCCATCTGTGGAGCGGCAGCGCCCTCGTGTGGCTAAAAAGTGCAGGGCAGCAGCAGGCTGGGTCCCTTCCCAAGGGTCCTACTCACACACCCATATTACAGAGCAGTCTCCTCTCTCTATATACAAGACCACACTTCTGACCCTGGCGGTCGGGGCACCAGGTGATGATCCTAACCACAATTCTTGGCCACTTCTACCTCCTCCTGCCCCCACCCCCCACTCTGACTTAACATGAGACTATGGCCACTGCGTGCCAGGCACTGAGCAGGGGGCTGTGCAGACATTGTCTAACTTCATGACCCTGGGGGAAAGTATTACAATTCCCATGATACACATGTGGAGCATAAAGCTCAGAAAGATTAAGTGGTCTGCCAAAGGTCACTGAAGTCAGAAACAGCAGAGTCAAAATGGGAACCCAGAACTCCGGAGCTTTCCAGACCACAGCACCGTCCACAGCAGAGTAAGAAAGCCATTGGTACAAATGCAGGACTATGATGCATGGGTGTAAAGGATGGGCCTGCCCAGGTAGAAGCAAGTAACCATCTGAGGTTATAGGGAAAGGAAATTTCTGAGCTGACTTTGCAGGATTGGTAAAATTTTCCATGGCAATAAAAGGTGGGGAGGGCATTCTGGGTGGCAGTAATAGCATAAGCAAGGCAAGGCAAGGAGGTTGGACAGATGGCATGTGTTTGGGAATGGCAGGGATGGAGGAAGGGAGCAGTAAGCGATAAGATGGACAGGCCGTGGGGCCCTGGTGAAGAGTCTGAACTTGGAAATGAAGGTCTGGGCAGTGGTGGAGGCTCATAGCCAACAATGCTGTGTGTTGGGAGACAGTTAGCAGGCAGGGACACTGAAAGTCCTGCTCCCCAGCATTGCAGTTATCTCTTCCTCAGTTGCACTTGGCTCAAGAAGTGGGACTAATGGTCTTTAATCCCCACCCCCACCCCGCCCCAACCCCAGAACTACTATCCAGGTCCTGGAAATTATGGAGAGAAGGGCAACCCATACACGAAGCTGGAGGAGAATGCATGGAACCGGTCCCACTCTGAGGGCCTCATGCGCAGGATGACCAACAAGCCACCCCCCTTGGCTCATCAGGTATCCCCCTCACCTGGCTAGGCCTTGCCCACCTTCTTGCACAGGCCCAGAGGAAGGCTTCCAAAGGAGATGGGGAAACAGGGACCCCGAGAGGGCAATGGACTTGCCTCAGCAGCTCTCCTGTAGGGATCGTCTGCTCTGCTCTGCTCTAGGGAAGTGGTCTGGGACCAGGGACCTACTTCTTGAAAAGTGGCATTGAGACATACCTGGCACGAACAGTCGGTACCCGCGGTCCTTATGATATTTTCTCTGGTGACCGAACCAAGCCCCAGCCTTACGGACATTACTCTGTGCAGGTGTGTACCTGGGTGGGGTGCAGGGGGGGACATTCCCCAAGGGGATGACAAGCCTCACTATTTGATGCCAGGAACAGTTGCTCTTTACTGACTCCCCCTTCTGTGGGGAAACGGAGGCAGGCCACACAGTTGGTTAGGGGCAGAGCCCGAGTAAGGAATTTGAACCCTAGTAAGTCTGCCTGACTTCCCAGCCAGCCCTCTGTCCTCTGCACTGGCACACACTGCATAGGATGCAGATGGGCTGGGCAGGGACTAGCCACAAGGCCTGTGGGGGCCTCAACAGAGCAGCCCTGGGTGTCCTGCCATTTCGGAAACACTGCCCAGGCGTCATGAACCCACCTAAGCTGGTCAGCTTAGTGGCAGTGCTCTGTTAATGAGGCAGAGAACTGGAGGTCCATGAGGGGAAACTGAGGTAGGATTTTAGCCGAATACCCCCTCTCCTATCAGATTCCTATTACATCCTCTCATAGCACATGGTGCTTTGCTTTCTTCATGTTCGTAGCAACCAGAATTATTTGTCTAATGACTTGGGGTTTTCTTTTGTCTCCATGGTACATTCACTTGGAGTCCTTAGGTGGCACAAACGGTTAAGCACTTGACTACTGATCTAAAGGCTGGAAGTTTGAACCCACCTAGAGGTGCCTGGGAAGAAAGCCTGGTGATCTGCTGTTAAAAGGTCACACCTTTGAAAACCCTACGGAGTGTAGCTCTGCTCTGCACGCATGGGGTTGCCATGAGTCAAAATCCACTTGAGGGCAGCTGGTTATGCGTTCATGCTCAGTGGGTACAAATAGACCAGGTCATAGTCTAGGTGCTGGGGAACCAGCCCTTGTGGAATGTGCATTCTGATGAGAAAAGACACACAATCACCAATGAACATATTAAAAGAGAAAACGATAGAGTGTTAGCAGGTGATGAGTGCTGTGGTAAAGGATACCAGGGCAGCTGGCAAGGAGGTGATAGTGGATAGGTGTTGAAATACTTTTGAACCAGGTAGTCAATAGCCACTGTACTGAGCCTGCTGACCTGGCCTCTCCCCTGGAACCCTCTAGACATCCCCATGACCAGCTACTAAACGGTTCCTGCCCAGCACAGCAAGGCCTCTGGGACCCCTCTCAGTTGCTATAGCCAATGCCTGTTCTAATTGGCCAGTGCCCAGGCTACACAGGTTTTTAAATATTTGGAATATCACCCCTGCCTAGAACAATGCCTGACTCAATAAGTGCCAGTTAAATGAATGAAAAAGAACAAGTGGATAAACGCAAGCTGGGTCGTAGAGTGCGGGTGTGTTGGTGGGTGTTGCAATAGACTCTATGTCAGACTAACCCCAGCTGGTGGGTGGGAGACACAGTCTGTGTCCACCTGCCCAGATCAGTGGGCCTCGAGACTGGCCAGCCATCCCCCTCCCCAAACACAGCCTGGCCTTGGGATGCCAGCACGGGCAGGGTAGTCAGTGGTGCCTCGCTGCTGCTTGTACTTGCTTTTCTTTCGTTGCTGCTGTGATCAAGAAAGTGGGATCGTGATTTTCCCGGTGTAATGAAACTCTTTCTCTGTGTCTCAGAAAATAAAGCCCAGAGAGCTGATGAGTTTCAAGAGCTTCGTGGAAGAACTGAACTCACGTCACAATAAGAAACGTGGGGTGTTTTCGAAGCTTTCCCGCAACCCAAAAACTCCTTCAGAGAGGATTTACTGGACCACCCTTAGCCAGTGCCCCCGAAAGTTGGTCAGTGTGCACTCATGGCCTGCCTTCCTCTCTTGGAAGGTGGCTTTCTTGCATGTGTATTTGTGTATGTTTGTGTGTCTGTGTGTGTGTGTGTGGGGGAGGGTACTTTAGGGGGAAAAGCTCAGTCTTGGGAATGAGACCCACCTGGTTTACAGTCCTGGTCTTGCACTTACCAGTGACTTTGGATAAGTCTCTCTCACTCTACAAGCCTCAGTTTACCTGCCTGTCTATGAGGACACCCTGGGAAGATGGGCCCCTGGGGAGCTGGGAGCTGGCTGGGTACCTCCCACCATCCTTGGCACAAGGCCCAGGGCTTCCAGGTGGGTGAGGTCTGCTGCCAGGAGCCCCCTTCACCTGCCCGGCCCCAGGTGGGGCTGATCATTGCCAGAGCCTCTCCAGATTCCAACAGTCATGCCTTACTCCTAGGCCACGTCTGGTCCTGGTACATGGGTTGAGCACAAGGTGGAGCGTAAGCACGTCAACCGGCCACCGTTCCTGATGTCCTCGAAAAGGATTGGCATAAAAGCCTACCAGATGCTTTTGGGAAGCTGGGTGAGTTGGTCTGCAGCGCAGGGTTGGCGGGGGCAGGGAGCACATGGTGATGGGAAGGGACCCCTCTCCTATGCTACAGATAGCCCCAAACCCTTCTTGCTCCCTGGAAACTGATGCTCTGAGTAGGCCTGGATCCCCTCTTTTTTCCCCAAGGGACCTGACACCCACTCCCACTCTCTTATTTCTTGAAGGCAGTGGTTCTCAAACTTGAGCATGCTTTAGCATCACCTAGAGAGCTGGGCCCAGGAGCTTCTGATTCAGTAGGACTGGGGTGGAGCCTGCAAGTTTGCATTTCTAACAAGTTCCCAGGTGATGCCGATGATGCTGCTCCAGGGACCACACTCTGAGAACCACTGTGCTAAGGGCCATCACCTCGAGCCATCCCACTCTACTTGCCCAAGAGAAATTCTCCCTCCATCCTCTCTTTGCTTCTGTCTTGGGGCCCCAGGGGCAGCTGGTGGAGTGGGCACATTGCTTGTCCCTGGGTGAACAGGGCTGTCTCCTGTTTCACTTATTTCTCCCCCCAACCCTTTCCCACTCTTGCTCTCTTGCCCCTCACCCAAGACAGCCATCCAGGTGTGTGATATAACCTTTAGTCTGCTAGTGTTGGTGTGAAATAGGTAATTTCTTGTGTTTTTTTGTATGCTTGCCTTCTTAATTTGCACAAATTTGCACAAATTTGCACCTCGTTCTCTTTCTTACTGCCCACCTTCAGTGTTTAAGTGCACCTTTTTTTAAAAATTTTGCTTTAAGTGGAAGTTCAAGTTAGTTTCTCACACAAAAATTTATATGCACATTGTTATGTGACCCTAGTTGCTATCTCTATTCCTCCTTTCCACCCCAAATTTCTTGTGTCCATTCAGCCAGCTCCTATCCCCTTCTGACTTCTCATCTCACCTCTGGACAGGAGCTGCCTGTTTAGTCCCGTGTATCTGCTTGAACTAAGAAAGCACACTCTTCAAAAGTATCATTTTGTGTCTTATAGTCCAGTCTATTCTTTGTCTGAAGAGTTGGCTTCTAGAATGGTTTCAGTTCTGGGTTAACAGAGAGTCTGCAGGCAATGTCTTCTGGGGTTCCTCCAGTCTGTCAAACCATTAAGTCTGGTCTTTTTAGTAGAATTTGAGTTCTGCACCCTACTTCTCTCTTGCTCCATCAGGGACTCTCTGTCGTGTTCCGTGTCAGGGCGGTCATTGGTGGTAGCTGGGCACCATCTAGTTCTTCTGGTCTCAGGCTGATGGAGTCTCTGGTTTATGTGGCCCCTTTTGTCTCTTGGGCTAATATTTTCGTTGTGTCTTTGGTGTTCTTCACTCTCCTTTGCTCCGGATGCCATTAAGTACACCTTTTATTGGCGTCTGATAATCACACAGAAAGGTACATGCATCCAAAGTAAACCGCTCCATAAATTGTCACAAAGAGGACTTCCCTGTATAATCACCACCCACAGCATTCAATGGCACATTCCAACACCCCAGGAACCCCTTGAGCCCCCTCCCCCAGGCAGGTAGTCCCTATCTTTAATTGTATTAGCACAGGTTAGTTTTACCTGGTTTTGAACAGTTTTATATTTTTAAGGTCTCTCCAGGCCTCCCTGGTACATCTTGCAGCTTTATCTACCTTCCTGATCTGTTTCCGTTGCCCCATCCTACGCCCCCACACCTGAGCACTCCCTCCTCTGAGGGGAGCAGCAAGACAGCCACACCAGCTCCTAATCTCCCTGTGGGATGGCACAGTCCCCAGTGTGACCGATCCCCACCGCCCAATTCTCTTGAGAGCCGGTGGCCGGTTCCCTACCTCCTCATCCTTCCTTTTCTCACCTCCAACCTGTACCTCTGCAAAGGGGAGGCTCTTCACTTGCGGACCTCAGGTAAAATGTTTAGACAAGAGTTAATTGGCCACGCTGCTGTCTCAGGGCCAGTCCTCCAAGAAGGTGGGAAGGGCTAGTGAGGTCAAGATTCCAACAGCTTGCCTTGCCCTTTCCCCTGGGCAGGAAACCCCTCTGCTTGCCCACCGCCAACCTTGGCGACCACTCCCTCATGCAGCAGGCCTGTCCCTTGTGGGAGCAAGTTCTTCTTAACCCTGAACTAGAAGCTGGTCTCTTGTTCTTAACCCCTGCCCGGCCTGCTGCTTGGCACTGGTCCTCCATGGAAGCTGAGTTCCTGTCCTGCCTTTATCCTGTCCTTACTACATGACCTTGGGCAAGTTACATCTCCTCTCTGTTGAGCCTCTTGTATCTGCGACCCAGGAATGGGTTCTGGGTGGGATGGAGCAGGGAGCAGTGGAGAGGAGAGGGAGGCCTGAGAGCCCGTTTCCAGGCCAGGTATTCAGCTTGCTAATATCCTGGTGCAGAACCCCGTAGGTGTGGGCCGCTACCTCAACACCTGGCTGATGGAGACAAAGGACACACGGCAGCGATACAGGTCTCTATACCTGGGCAAATCTAAGCGCTACCCCTCGGACCCAGCCTGGGACATGCTTCTGCAGTGAGTACACCTGGAGCTCAGGGGAGGAGGGGTGGAGGGTTCCCCATGCTTGGTTCCCTGGTTTTGAACAGTTTTATATTTTTAAGGTCTTTTTCCAGGCCTACCCGGTATGTCTTGCTTACAAATTTATCTGCCTTCCCGATCTATTTCTGTTGTCTCATCCTACACCCCCACACCTGAGCACTCATTCCGCCTCATGCCAGCCAAACAGCAGAGGCAGTGGAGAGAGGTTTGAGCTCAGATCCTGGCTCTACTCTGGCTGGCTGTGTGAGGTGGGTGGGGCGCTTCACTGCTCAGCCTCGCTTCCCTCAGCTCTCTGTCACATGAGCAGACCACTGAGGAGACCTCAATGAGATGATCTGTCTAAAACTCCCGATAAGGAAAAGGTACTCTGTCAGCCCTAAATCCTCGGCCCACTACCTACAGGGTCTGGGCTCTGCCCTGGGTAAATCTTAGTTTCTTGGTGTACCTAATGGGGTTGATAAAACTCATTTTGGGAAGTTGTTGTGAAGTCTTAGGAAGAAAATGTACATGAAATTATACCATGGCTAACATAACTGTAAACAGCTTGCAAGTGTTAGCTGCTGTCCTGTTTTATTAACCTGAACCAAAAACCAAACTTGTTGCCCTTGAGTTGATTCTGACTCGTATCAACCCTATAGGACAGGAGACCAGTCCCATAGGGTTTCCAAGGCTGTAATCTTCACAGAAGCAGACTGCCACATCTTTCTTTCTCAGAGCAGGTGGTGGGTTCAAACCACCAACCTTTCCGTTAACAGCCGATCACTTAACCACTGCTCCACCAGGGCTCCTTCTTATTGACCTAAGAGGCCATCAATTGCAATATCAGCTCCATTTCAGAAATCTCAAAATGCGAATAAATGTGCATTTTAGAATTGATGAAATATAGTATCATTTTGTTTTTAGAAACTAAGGTAAGGGTATAAGGACCAGATTCTGGGGATTGCTCAGGGAAAACCAGCTTTTAAATGCAGTTCTTTGCTTAATGTTTTATTGTTATTATTTTTTAATCGAAGTAGTCCTGTGTCTTCTTCCTTTATTTACTTACTTGGTTTGGTGACTTCTTGAGAAAGGGTGATGAGGGTAAGATTTTTGCTTGGCTGCATGCCTGAAAGGTTTTTTTTTTTTTTTTTTCTCTACGTCTGATTAATAGTTTGGTTGGAAATGAAATTCTAGGGAAGAAATAATATTCTCTCAAAGATTTGAAGGCTTTGCTCCATTGCCTTCTAGCTTCCAGTATGGTTGTTGAGAAGTCCTTTGCCATTCTGGTTTTCCATTCTTTGTCTGTGATCTTTATGTTTTTCTCTGGAAGTTTCTAGGATCTTCTTTTTGCCCCTCATGTTCTGCAATTTCATGACGATAGGTATTAGTGTGGGTCTGTTTTCATCCATTGGGCTGGGTGCTTGGTGGGTTCCTTTAATCTGGAAACTCAAGACCTTATGTCTGGGAAAATTTTTTGAGTTTTTTTCTTTTTGATTTCCTCCTGTCTGTTTCCTCTCTTCTCTCTTTTAAGAATTCCCTTTATCCTGAAGCCAACTCTTCAGACAAAGATTAGACTGGACTATAAGACATAAAATGATACTGGTGAGGAGTGTGCTTTTTACTCAAGTAGACTTATGAGACTATGTGGGCAACTCTTGTCTTGAGGTGAGATGAGAAGGCAGAGGGGGAAAGGAGCTGGTTGAATGGACATGGGGAATACAGTGTGGAGAGGAGGAGTGTGCTGTCACATTGTAGGGAGAGCAACTAGGGTCACATAACAATGCGTGTTTAAGTTTTTGTATGAGAAACTGACTTGAATTGTAAACGTTCACTTAAAGCACAATTAAAAAAAAAAGAATTCCATTTATAGCTTAGTTAGAAAGGAACGTCTGCCTTGAGTACTTGTGGTCCTTTAAGAGCTATCTATATGGGATCAAACTGACAACAGCAACTTGAAAGATTAGATAGGAAACTTAGCGGCAATGAGTTTATGTTAATAAAAATGTTAATAGGGGAGGAAAAACTCAGAAAAGGAGGATGAGAATGGTTGCACAACTTGAAGAATGTAATCAGTGTTGCTGAGTTGTACATGTAGAAATTGTTGAATTGGTGTATGTTCTGTTGTATATATTCTCAACAACAATAAAGAATTCTTTTTAGATAAATGTTAGATTCCTGGTTTGATACTCTAATTTTCTTACCTTCTTTTCTCTCATTTTCCTTCTTTGCCTTTTTTGTTCTACTTTGTGATAAATTTTGTTGACCTTATCCTCCCACCCTATTTTTGCATTTACAAATTTGGGGAATTATGTTTTTTAATTTCTAAGAGTTGGTTCATGTTGTGGATTGCTCTATTTTCTTTCTTATTAATAGCACATGGTTCTTGTGTAATCTGCACAGTATGTTCTTTTATCTAATGATATTATAATTTTTCTTCAGTTTTCTTTTACTTCCTGCATTGTATCTGACTGTTCCAAGTACCTTTTTTTTTTTTGGCTCCTCTTGCTCATATTTAAGAGGAAAGCGCTAAAAAATACTGTTAGTCTGGGTGGTGGGGGTGTCAGTTGGTGGTCTCACTGGGAGTAATTGGATGAGGATCTGGTCATACCATTGGGAGACCCTCAAATGTCAATATTTCTAGGTGCTCCCTTTGGGGTTATTCAGCTTTTCTAGAAAAGAATCCTCCACCCTGGATGGATAAGTTGGTTGCTGGTGTTTTGTGAAGGAGCCTGGAAGGTCTCATCATTCAGCATATGGACTTAATCCCTCCATCTTCACTATGATGCCTGTCTGTGGCTGGCCTTCCCCCTTGGGAGCCTCTAGTCTTCTGCTGAGTGAGTGGGGAGTCAGGGGGGCAGTCTAAGTTTCCCCCATTTTCATCCCTTGGTCTTGTACCTGCTTTTTGGGATAGCCGGTGCCCCAAATTTCTGGTTCTTTGTGGGGTTTTGTGGCAGGAATTTGCATGCTAATCATCAATTCCCCCTGCTGCAGGCAGCTTGCTCTTCAGCCTTCTCAGCTTTGCTAATGCCTTCCTCCAGTTTCTGTTTTCCAAAAACATGTCCATATCCCTTGTCTCTGATGTCTCTTCTCCCATTGTTGTTTGATAACTTTTCAAAAATTCCTTTATACATTTTTAATGGATTGTAGGAAGGAATAGAAATTTGCCTTGTTTAATCGTAACTCACGTGGAACATTTTTAGTGCACAAAAGCATTTTCTTCTTTCAAACAAAGTGGTTAGCCTTATTTTAAAGGCCTCGAACCAGGCCCAGAGAGGGGAGAGACAACAACTTGCTCAAGGTCACTCAGCTGGAGAATGATAGAGCTGGGACCAGAATCTGATCCTTCCCACTTTCAGGGCATGGTCCTTTCCACACACTAATGCCCATGTGATGCTTTGGGATGCTAAGAAGAGGGCCACATCATGATTCCTGCAGGCCACCACTCGCCCGTCACCCTTTTAGCAAAGTTCCAGCCTACATGCAGTTTTCTTAGCAAAGCGCTCTAGGGAAGGAAGGGCTGCCCCATTTTTGTTGGGTCCTTAACTCCCTACCCCTCCACCCCCCTGAAAATCTGCCTACCTCTTGGGTCTGAAATTCTTCTTTCACTGCTGTTATCACATCCAACGTTCAGGACTGTGGGAGTTATAGGATTTCCCTTCTAACCTGGTTTATGATCCTATGTCTACCACTTACCTGTGTCACCTGGAATCAACTCAATGGCAATGGGTTTGGTTTTGGTTTTGGGGGAGAGGAAATATGTGGGCATTTGATTCCTGATGGGGGGTTAGGAAACTTTGAAAGAAGAGGCCAAATACATTGAATATAACAATGAAATGCTAGGAACTTTTTGTTAATGTCAGGAAAAAGACAGAGAAGTTCTTATCACCGGCGTTATTCGACATTGTTGTAGAGGTTCCAACCAATACAGTAAGACAAGAAAAATAAGAAATATAAAATATTGGTAAGGAAGGGTAAAATTATCGCAATTTATAATGATATGTGTGTTTGCCTAAAAGATACAACAAAAAAAACCTGTTGCCATTGAGTCAATTCCAACTCATAGCAACCCTATAGGACAGAGTAGAACTGCCCTATGGGGTTTCCAAGGCTGGTAGATTCAAACTGCCGACCTTTTGGTTAGCAGCTGTAGCTCTTAACCACTGCATTACCAGGGCTCCAAAAAATACAACAGAGTTCATTTTAAAACTCTACAGTGAAGAAGCAAGTGCAGTAAAGTATATGAATGAATGATTGTTTTATACACATCTGTAGTAAATGGAAAACTCAACTGAGAAAAACAAAAGGATCCCATTCTTATTAGAAGCACAAACTATAGAATGTATTGGGATAAAGTTAATAAGACATAGTTAAAGCATAAATGAAGAAAGATAAAAACCTTCCTAAAAGATCTTAAAGAAGGACTGAGTAACTGGAAAGAATACCATGTTCATGGATCAAAGAACTCAATATTGGAAATGTACATATTTAATGCCATTTGAGTCAAATCCTAAAGAGGTTGGTGAGAGCACTGGATAGATTGATTATAATGTTCCTCTGGAAGAGTAAATAATATGAATATTTAAAACAGAATATGATCCCATTAAAAAATACATTGACATATACTTAGAAAACAATATGGAAGATGAGGTACCAGACTGTTGACCATGGTTACCACTGGAGGGTGGGTTTACAGCCTTTCACAGTCTACCTTGTTTTATTTTCTGAAATGTCTGAATTTTTCAAAATTAACATATTATTTTTGTAATTAGGAAAAAAAAGCAAATAGAAAGAGGACAAAATCTTTGGAGACAGTTCATAAAACTTATTATAGGCTCTCCTTTAAGATCCACCTCCAGCCAAGAGTCACGCTTTGATCCTCCAGATCTCAGTTTTCCCATCTGTAAAAGGGGAACAGTTTATACCCTACAGTGACATTGTGAGACTTAATTAAAGCTTATGGGTTCTCCTGAAAGGAAGACAATCACCCTGTAGGTCTCAGATTGCTAGGTTGGTGCATGATTCTCCCTGGTTCTCAGTTTGGCATCATCTCTGAAACCCTGACCTCACTTGGGCTCTTGAATGAGGAGGCCTGTTCTACAGAGCACAGGTGAGTCATGAGACAGAAAGATTCCCTTATACTTTCTTTCGTTCATTTGAAAAACCTGCTCTGTGCTTGGTTCTGTGCTGGGCACTTCTGAGCTGCTGGTTGTTTTCAGGTGTCCGGAATTGTTCTCTCATTCGTTCACTGAATTTTACTTCTGTTTTCATATTTTAATTTCTAAGAGTTATTTTTATGTTTTCTGTTACTTTTAATAACAACATGCTTGTGTTTTCTGGATGCAAATTTTCTTTTATCTCTTTGAGGAATTAATAATTAAGACATTTGTCTGACATAGTCTTTTTTTTTTTTTTTTCTTTCCCAAATCCCTTTTCTCGTGTGTTTGTTTTGGCCTCGATTGTCCATATCAGGGATGTTTTTTTCAAATGCTTGGTGATCCTTGGCTATGCACCGATATTGGAGATGGGGCAGTAAAAATCCTACTGAAAGCTCTGGGGCACTTGTGTTACCTGATTAGGGTCCATGCCCTGGAGGAGTCAAGCTAATGAAACACACTCTAAGTCAGAAAGAGTGAGAAAGTTTATTCAGGAGATGTATACATCACCAAGGACTGGCAGCAACACAGGCTGTCTCTATGGAGTTCCAAAGAGCAATTTGACATTAAAGCTTATATAGAATCTTGCAAGGATTATAAGTACCTTTGTAGTTCCCAGATGGCCTGGCTGGAGGAGTTATTCATTACAAGATAGTGACAAAAGACCCTTTATCATGCTAAAGAGGTACATGCCAGGACATCTCTTTATCAGGCTAAAGATATACATATCAGACACTGGGACTCTGATTTTCCTTGGGCGGGTTGTAAGTCACAGGTGGTCAAGGATAGAACAAAACAAAGTTATTTGCATCAGATTAAAACAAAGCACAAAGTCACTAACATTAGTTTAGAACAAAGTCATTAACAAAGGTATGTGAAGGAGGAGGCAGGCAGAGGATGGAGAAAAATTTATGGGTTCATCATGGGAGTTAGTTATGTCAAGCTCAGTTACCCATTTTGAAAAAGGAGAAAACATGCTGGGGAGTCATACTTGTTTACTGTGGACTTCACCATAGGGTGATCAAGCTGGAGAAACTGCCAATGTCAGTATTGTTAGATATTTTCTGTTTTTTTTTTTTTTTGGCCAGAGAAGGATCTTCTAGGGGATGTAAGTCTGGCTGCCAGAGCTCTAGAATCCAAGGGAAGAGTGAAAGGGTAGAGGTCTCCATATTTAGTGATTATACTTTTGTTCATTTCCCTATTTTCAATATGATACTCATGATTTCGACCATGCCTATTGTCATCCTATACAGAGACCCTCTGTTTTAGTGACTCCAGAGAACATATCCCCAATCTTCGGCCAGGCTGAACGAGGGGCACTCATCTGGCTGTAGAGATTGGGGAGAGAAACTGATACTAAACAGACTTTAGATCAGTAATGTTTTCAGTTCCACTTTCACTCCTACTTCAGAGGTACCTGGTGCTGCCAATTTTCGGTCTTTCAGATTGGTGGTGGAGGGAGGAAGGGTAGGTTCTTAGCTTTACTCTCTACTGACTTACAGTTTAATTTCCTTGTGTCTGCTAAGTCATTTATGATTCATCTATCTGTTTCCAACTGCCAAAATATATTTTCTTATTGCTTCTTCTATTCTTTTTGTCCTTGTGCGTATATACTTTTAATTTTTATTCCTTTGCTGTTGTTTTAGTGGTGTTTCAGGAGGAAAAGAGGTTAATATATGCCTTCAGTTCACTGAAGTGTGAAATTTCTAAGTTTCAATGGTAAATAAAAATCTTGCAAATGTTCCATCTAAAAAGACAAGTTATCTGCAATCTAAAGAAAAGACAATCCGATGTTTTGGGCTTCTCTTCTGAAACATGAATGATAGAAATCACTGTTTATAGAATTCTCAAGAAAAAGAATTGAGACTGTAGAATTTTCTGTGTAGTCAAGCTATTATTCATGTACAAGGCAAAAGAGACACAGAAGGATTCAGAATGTATACCAATTATATACTTTCTGAAAATATTACTAGAGGATATACACCAGCCAAATGAAAAATGAATTAGCATTGAGAGCTCAAGCAATGGGAAGATGTAATACATAAGACTGTATTTGAATATGATATACCAAACAAATGTAGCTAACAACAACAACAAAAATTGGTAATATAAATAACCAAAGTAGAATTCAGGCAAAAATATTAAAGGGACAAAAATGAATATTTAATCATGATAAAAAATAACGGCCATGAAGATGTTAGAAGTGTAAACCTTTACACACCCAAAATAACAATGTCAAGTTCCCAAAACTATAATAGAAATTCTTAACACATCTGTCTGAGAATTTGACAGATAAGGATAGATAATGATTTGGAGGATTTGAATAGGTGTATCTTAAAACTTTGTATCTTACAAAATTCTACGTTATTTTCAGATACTTATGGAACACTTACAAAAATTAATCCTCTATGAAAATCTCATTAAAAATGTCTAACATGGAGAGACTGGAACCTTTATGCATTGCTGGTGAGAATGTAAAATGGTATAGCCACTGTGGAAAACAGTTTGATGGTTCCTAAAAAAGTTAAACATATAATTACCGTATGATCCAACAATTCCACTAAAAAAAATTGACTCAAAGAGATACTTGTATACCAATGTTCATTGCAGTATTATTCACAATAGCTAAAAAGTGGAAACAACTCTAGTGTCTGTTAACAGAGGAATAGATAAACAAATTGCAGTATATCCATACAATGAAATCTTTTTCAGCCATGTGGGGAAATAGAGTTCTGATACATGCTATGACACGAATGAACCTTGAAAATATTTTGCCGAATGAACTAGACACAAAAGGACAAATATTGTATGATTCCATTTATATAAAATACCTAAAATAGGCAAATGCATAGAGACAAAAGTTTATTAGTGGTTACCAGGGACTGAGGAGAAGGGAGACTAGGGAGTACTGAGTTTCTGTTTAGGATCATGAAAAATATTTGAAAAGGGATAGTGGTGATGGTTACACAACATGGTGAATATAATGCTGCTAAACTGTACACTTAAAAATGGTTAAAATGGCAAATATTTTGTTATGCTATATATTTTACCACAGTGAAATTTTTAAAAACATCTAAATTAAAAAAAAAAAAACCCAGGTAGAAGAATTTAGGTCACTTTTTCTTAAAAGTAACATAATAAAGTAGTAATTAACAACAAAAGGATAACACCGAAAACCAAGTACTTGGAAATTTGAAAACTCTCTTCTAAATACATGTTGAGTGTAAGAGAAAATCAAGTTTGAAATTACAGACTATTTAGAAATTTATTACAATGAAAACCTATGTAATATAGTCAAAGCGCCTGTCAGACGAAAATTCATAGCTTTAATTGCTTTTTTTATTAAACAAGAAATATTGAAAACAAAACAAAAAAATCATTCAACTCTACAAGTTTAAAAAAAGGTTAAAATTAATAAAAGGAAAGCAGGAGGTAAGAATTAATAAAAATGAATGGTGATGGAAAAATTTGAAAATGGGTAGTGGCAATTGTTGAATGACATGATGAACATAATTAATGTCACAGAACTGTACCTGTGAAGAATGTTGAAACAGAAAATGTTTTGTTACAGATATATTTACAATAATAATAATAAAAAGAATGGAGACTGAATGGATGGAGGCGTTCTCATTGGATCCTCTCAACTCTTAATGGTGATATGGTGTTGTTAATGCTGCCTATCACTCCAGGTGTTGGTGAAGAATATTGACTACACCATGGACTGCCAGAAGAGCCAACAAGTCTGTCCTGGAAGAAGTACAGCCACAGTGCTCCTTAGAAGCAAGGATGATGAGACTTCATCTCACGTACTTTGGACATGTTATCAGGAGGAACCAGTCCCTGGAGCAGGTCAGCGAAAAAGAGGAAGACCCTTGACGAGATGGACTGACACAGTTGCTGCAACAATGAGCTGAAATGTAATGACAATTGTGAGGATGGCACGGGATCAGGCAGTGTTTGGTTCTGCAGTATATACAGTTGCTATGAGTCAGAACTGACTCAACGGCACGAAACATCATCACTCCAGGAGGTGTCTCTGGGTCGTGCAAATGGTTAAACACTAGACTACTAACCTGATGCTTGGTGGTTCAAACTCAGAGAATTTTCAGGAGACAGGCCTGTGATCTGCTTCGGAAAGGTCACAGCCTTGAAAACCCTATGGAGCAGTTCTACTCTGCACACATGGGGTCACCATGAGTTGGAACTGACTTGATAGCAACTAACAACAACAACAGTGTCACTCCAGGGTGGTAGTCAAGAACCAGTGTGCTACTGAAAAAGAAGAACAAAGTGGGAGGCCTCAGTCTACCTGATTTTAGAACCTATATACTGCCACAGTAGTCGAAACAGCCTGGTACTGGTACAACAACAGACACATAGACTAATGGAACAAAATTGAGAATCCAGATATAAATCCATCCACATATGAACAGCTGATATTTGACAAAGGCCCAGTGTCAGTTAATTGGGGGAAAAGGTAGTCTTTTTAACAAGTGGTGCTGCCATAACTGGGTATCCATCTGCAAAAAATGAAACAGGACCCATACTTCACACCGTGCACAAAAACTAACTCCAAATGGATCAAAGACCTAAACATAAAGTCTAAAAAGATAAAGATCATGGAAGAAAAAATAGGGACAATGTTAGGAGCCCTAATGCAAGGCATAAACAGAATACGAAACATTACTAAAAATGCCGAAGAGAAACCAGATAACTGGGAGCTCCTAAAAATCAAACACCTATGCTCATCTAAAGACGTCACCAAAAGAGTAAAAAGACCACCTACAGACTGGGAAAAATTTTCAGCTATGACATCTCCGACCAGCGCCTGATCTCTAAAATCTACATGATTCTGCTACAACTCAACCACAAAAAGACAAACAACCCAATTAAAAAATGGGTAAAGGCTATGAACAGTCACTTCGCTAAAGAAGACATTCAGGTGGCTAACAGATACATGAGGAAATGCTCATGATCATTAGCCATTACCCGCTCCCACTGCCGTAGGGTCGATTTGCATTAGCCATTAGAGAAATGCAAATCAAAACTACAATGAGATTCCATCTCACTCCAACAAGGCTGGCATTAATCTAAAAAACACAAAATAATAAATGTTGGAGAGGCTGTGGAGAGATTGGAACTCTTATACACTGCTGGTGGGAATGTCAAATGGTACAACCACTTTGGAAATCGATTTGGCACTTCCTTAAAAAGCTAGAAATAGAACTACCATACGACCCAGCAATCCCACTCCTCAGAATATACCCTAGAGAAATAAGAGCCTTTACACGAACAGATAAATGCACACCTGTGTTCATTGCAGCACTGTTTGCAATAGCAAAAAATGGAAGCAACCAAGGTGCCCATCAACGGATGAATGGATAAATAAATTATGGTATATTCACACAATGGAATACTACGCATCTATAAAGAACAGTGAGGAATCTGTGAAACATTTCATAACATGGAGGAACCTGGAAGGCATTATGCTGAGTGAAATTAGTCAGTTGCAAAAGGACAAATATTGTGTAAGACGACTATTATAAGAACTTGAGAAATACTTTAAACTTGAGAGTAAATGAGAGTGTGTAGCAAGGTGTATATGTTTTTATGTGAGAGACTGACTTGATTTGTAAACTTTCAATTAAAGCACAATAAAAATTATATAAAAAAAAAAACCAGTGTGATTATGGATGTAAAAGTACTCTACAGAGTGCAGAGGTGCTACAGAAGTGCAAAGGGCAAATGGCAGTGCTGTCTCCCCCCATCTTATGTTTGAGTAGCTGAGGCTTGGATCAGCACGGGTGATGGGACTTGCCCAGAGGCAGGGCAAGGATCAGAAACCTGGGGCCCTGACTCCAGCCCTGTACTTCAGCTTCTCCTCCTTCACCAGGTTGGGAGGTTGGCCACGGTTACCAAAATGCAACATGTCCTTGAACAATGTGCCAGTTTGCTGTCTTCATTCAGGTGAGGGAAGGTGTGTGTGGGAGACAGGCAAAGTCTCCTTCTAGTCTGGAATGTGTAATTACGGCTAATCTTTCTTACCGGTCACTCCCAAGCTTCACTGCTGCTGGTGCTTGTCAAACCACAGGATTCTAGGCTTCTAGCCAGGGGGCCTGGCATTTAACACCTGCATGGGAAAGTTAGCCTTTTGCTTTTCATTCTCTTGTGCGATGTATAAGGAGCCCCGGTGGTGCAACAGTTAAGAGCTTCGCTGCTAACTGAAAGGTCAAAGGTTTGAACCCACTCAGTGCCTCCATAGGAAAAAGACCTGGCAATCTGCTCATGTAAAGATTACAGCCTAGAAAACCCTGTGGGGTAGTTCTACCCTGTCATATGGAGCCGCTGAGTCCGAGTCCACTCCATGGCAGCCAACAACAGTGCTGTCCAGAGAGTAGGTGCTTCATAAACATGCCTGACCGCCCAGTGGACCAGGTTTTATATCTCGCTGCCTTTCTGGCTTTTACAGCCATCTCTTTTTGCTCCGTCTGGCCCAGCAGCCTCTGGCTGTGTAACAGCAGCGCACTGTGCACCAGCCAGGCCGTGCTTTGCACCACTTGGTAATCTTCAGCCCATTGGGCCTTGGTTGCACTGTGCTCTGTCCTTGAACTTCCTTCCCTGAGTCTCTGTTGGGAAAACTATCCATCCTCCACAACTCCTCTGTCTGATTTTTCCAGATAACGTCTTTTGATGGAGACTTTTCCCATTGTATAGAAATTGTTTATTCATATGCCTGTGGCTCTTACTAAACAGAACTTCTCCGTTCTCTAGCTGTTGAATGAGGAGTGAATTAATTAGTGAATTAATTGATGAAACGGTCCAGGGGGCTCTGAAAAGGAACGCTTGGGAGAACTTCCAGTTTGACCTAGCAGAGTTTTTTTTTTTTTCCTTTTAAGTTTTTCCTACCAACATTTTATCATGAAAAATTTCAAGCATACAGGAAAGTGGAAAGGATTTTATAGTGTACACCTGTACGCCACCACTTAGAGTGTACCACTAATGTTTTACTCTTCTTACTTTATGGCATGTCTTTCTACCTATCCATCCATTAATCATTTTATATTTTTGGTAAATTTCAAAGTAAGTGGCAGACATCAAGCACAACTTCCCCTAAGTACTTCAGCATGCATATTACCTTTTTCTAATTTTTAAAACTAAAAAACACGTTCCTTGTCAAAACCAAAAAACCAAACCTGTTGCCGTTAAGTCAATTCCGACTCATAGCAACTCTATAGGACAGAGTAGAACTGCCCCTTAGGGTTTCCAAGGAGGAGCTGGTGGATACCTTTTGGATAGCAGCCAAGCTCTTATACAGATATCTAAAATTGAAATAGTAAATGTCCATTTTCTATAATAATGATAATAAAAATAAAACAGATAACCTTGGAATGTGTTTATAATGTACAAAGTGATTTCATATGTATTTATTATATACGGTCACTTTTTTAAAAGGTAGGTGTCACTCTCGATGTTTTTCAGCTTAGACAACCTAAGTTCAGAAAGAGACAGTGACCCACTAGTAAAAGGCATTCGTGCATGCATTCCTCAGAAATTGATTGAGCACTTACTATGTGCCAGGCACCATGCCGCCTACTGGGACACTGTAGAAGAGAAGCAGACAGCAGCTCTGCCCCAGAGTGGCTCACAGTCTTGGAGAAGGCACCCATCCTCCACTCCCCGTGGTTACAGGCTAGGGTGAGAAGGGGGATGAGGGCAGGTGGAACCCAGGTCTTCTCTCTTTATGTCCAGAAAACTTTTCCTACTCTTTGCCCCACAGCTTTCTAGAAGATGATGCCAGGGAGCTGGAGTGGCTCTTTGAACCCAGGAATGCTAAGGCAGAGATGGGCCTTCCCCATCCTCTTGTTCTCACCTCACCTGTACTCACCCAGTAACTTTCCTCTTAACCTCCTGGCTGTTTTGGTGAGAGGTTTGGAACTCGGGTATGAAGGAGGGACTCTTTGGAAGCTCAGCCCAGAGTCCTTCTCCCCTCTTCACCCCCCTCCCCACACACACACTTACTTTGCAACATAGAAGTCAGGTGGTTCCCCTAGAGACAACATGGCCCCAGGGAAAGGTAGGAACTTAGCCCCAAGGTGGGGGAAAAAAAAAAAGTAGAACCTTAGCTCCAAGGGAAGGCCATATTTTTATTTTTCCTTCCTCCCTCTCCTTTTCTTGGGGGTAGGCATGGGTGGGCATACAGACTTGTGTATATTTCTGGGTTGATGGGCAAGGAAGGGCTGGGGCATTCAATTGTGAGGTGGTGGAATAAACTGCTTGTGTGGCCTGGTGGGAAGGTCACCTAGAACACAAAGCCGAATGTTGGCTTTTGTGTCCTTTCTCAGGAGAAAGAAAAAAGATTGAAGAGTCTATTAAATTTAGTGAACGTCTGCTAGGGTCTAGGGGGCCCTGCCCTCAGAAGGTTGCAGTAAATGGGGCAGGGGGATTGATTTAGAACCAGAGACATGGCAGACGGCTCAGCAAGATGCTGGAGAGTGTGGAAGGCAGACGGAAAAATACCCAAGTCTACCTGGGAAGGTACTCGAAGAGATGGAGGCTCTCCCAGGCCACCAGTACGGGCATGGAGGGATAAACAGCCTGGCCTATTTGGGGGTGACTGAGCAGCTGGAGGGTGGGACATGGAAAGGGAAAATGAGGTATGACGGATCAGGCAGGGTGGGATTGGCAGCATCTGGTTGTGTTTGGCCTTTTTACCAACCAACAGCTGCATATCAAGTAGCCAGCAAGCTTTCCTTAAAGTGCAGTTGACACAGGAAAGGTCACTTGGAAGATGTAATATCAGGGTGGAATTTGACTTTGCGTTATCATATCTGAGTTACTAGTTGCTGAGGCAGGGAACCCTTAGGGGGTTATAAGCCATTACACCAATAAACCAGTTGCCATCAAGTCGATTCCAACTCATGGTGACCCTATGTGTGTCAGAGGAGAACTGTGCTCCATAGGGTTTTCAATAGCTGATTTTTCAGAAGTAGATCACCAGGCTTTTCTTCTGAGGTACCTCTGGGTGGATTTGAACTGCTAACCTTTTGGATAACAGCTGAGCGCATTAATGTTTGTACCATCCAGGGGCCCCATGAGGCATCATAATAGACCCTAAAAAAATGAGCCCTGGATTGGGGCCAAGAGACTGGGGTTCTGTTGCTTAACACTGTGTGGTCTTTGATAAGTCACCTGCTTTCTTCTCCAAATGATGTCAGCATTTATAGCTCGTGTCCCAGTGGGTAACCTGGACTCTGCACTGGACCGTGTGATCCACGATCAGCCTGGACTTCTCAGCCTGACATGAAGTCTTTGGAGGCTCTGACAAGTCTGTGGACTTTGGGATAAGATGTGGCTTAAAGTCTGCTCTATCATCTCCTAGCTGTGTGTCCCTGGGTTAGTAAGCAAGCCTCTCTGTTCTCTCAGTTGTAGAATAGGGATGCTGAAGCCTGTCTCACAGGTCAGGGTCTGCATATAAGAAAGACTTGCCATCCCCCTCCTTCCCCATAACCCAGTATTTCTCAGCAGGGCACTGTCAGCGTTTTGGGAGGGACACTTCTTCATAGTGCTGAACTCTCCTGCCCATGGTGTGATGTTTAGCATCCCCAGTATCTGCTTACTGGTTGCCAGTTGTGGCTCCCAGTCTTTGTGACAGCCTCAAAACTCTCCTGCACATTTCCAATGCCCCAGAGGGGGCAAGTACCATGTCTAAATGTAGTTGAATCAAGCTGATTCAAGATATATTTATGGAGTGCAATTTTACAAAGAAGAATTGATGCATTTGAATTGTGGTGTTGGAGAACAATATTGAATATACCACAGACTGCCAAAAGAGCTAGCAAATCTATCTTGGAAAAAGTACAACCAGAATGCTCCTTAGAAGCAAGGATGGCAAGACTACGTCTTGCATCCTTTGGACGTGTTGTCAGGAGGGCTCAGTCCCTGGAGAAGGACATCATGCTTGGTAAAGTAGAGGCCCACCGAAAAAGAGGAAGACCCTCAATGAGATGGACTGACACAGAGGCGGCAATGATGGGCTTAAGCATAACGATTGTGAGGATGGCACAGGACCAGGCAGTGTTTAGTTCTGTTGTACATAGGGACACTATGAGTCAGAACCAACTTGATGGCACTTAACAATAACAACAACTATAAGCAAGGGAGTATGCTGGCAATGTCTTTGAAGGGGGACTGTATGTAATGGTGGAGAAACAGTGGCCTTAGAGGTAGGAAAAAAGATTTTCTGTCCCAGGTCTGTACAAATCACTTAATCTTTATCTCTGAGCCTACCTCTGTATTGGACCCCTATGTTTAAGGCCATGGCTGTATTTCCAAAGCACTTATGATTGAAAGTACAATGGAAGGAGATAGAGAAAGTGTTATGGGAATTCAGAGGAGGAAAAAATTAGATCGAACTTGAAGACTCGAGGGTTGTTTGGAAGAAGTGGCATTTGAGCTAGCTCTGCAAGGTCAGCTCTGAGTTGGGCTTGATAAGTCAATACCTACCTAAAAATAAGTACCATTAATCAAGTGCTAACTGTGTCCTAGGCGCTGTACTCAGCTCTATAGAAACATTGTCCCTTATGGAACTCACAAAGCCCTGTGAGGTATGTATTATTAGCTTTATTGTATGGATGAGGAAACTGAGTAACTTCCCCAGAGTCATATGGTGAGTTACTGACTTTATCAGTTAGCTATTGCTGCATAACAAATCACTCCAAGACTGAATGGCTCAAAACAATAGCCATTTGTTGTTGTTAATGAGTCTGTAGGTTGGCTGGAGTCTGGCTGGCCTAAGATGGTCTTGGATGGGACACTAGGTTCTCTTCTACGTGGATTCTCATCCTCAAGCAGTCTAGCCCAGGCTTGTTCTCATGGAAGAGACAGCAATTTGAGAGAGGACTTGTGCATGGCCTCTTGAGGCTTAGGCTTGGCATGGGCACACCATCATTCTGCCACATTCTGTTGTCCAAAGCAAGTCACAAGGCCAGCCCAGATTCAAGGGGAGAGGAAGCAGGCTATCTCTTGATGGGAGAAGCTGCAAAATCACATTGCAAAGGGCGAAGATACAAGAAGAAGGGAGTTTTGGACCATTTTTGCTGTCTGCCACATAGAGGTGTTAGTTGCCATCAAGTTGGCTCTTACTCATGGTGACTATCTTAGCTATCTAGTGCTGCTATAATAGAAATACCTCAATGTATGGCTTTAACAAACAGAAATTTATTCTCTCACATTCTAGGAGGCTAGAAGTCCAAATTCAGGGGAAGACTTTCTCTCTCTGTTGGTTCTCGGGGAAGGTCCTTGTCATCAATCTTCCCCTGGTATAGGAGCTTCTTAGTGCAGGAACCCTGGGTTCAAAGGACACACTTCACTCCTGCTCTTCTTGCTTGGTGGTAATGATGTCCTTCTGCTCTCTGCTCCATTCTCTCTCTTATGTTTCAGAAGAGATTGACCAAAGATACAACCTAATCCTGCAGATTGAGTTCTGCCTCATTAACATAATTGCCTCTAATGCTGCCTCATTACATCATAGAGGTTAGGATTTACAACGCATCAGATAATCACATCAGATCACAAAATGGTGGACAACCACACAATACTGGGAATCGTGGCCTAGCCAAGTTGATACACGTTTTGGGGAGACACAATTCAATCTATAACAGTAATCTTATGAATAACAGAATGAAACGTTACCTGGTCCTACACCATCTTCACGATCTTTGATAAGTTTGAGTCCATTGCTGTGGCTGTTGTGGCAATCTATCTCATTGAGGGTTTCCCTCATTTTCACTAACCCTCTGCTTTACCAAACATGATGTCCTTTTCTACCAACTGGTCTTTCCTGATGATGTATCCAAAGTAAGCAAGTAGAAGTCTTGCCGTCTTTGCT
Organism: Loxodonta africana; assembly: GCF_030014295.1. Lineage (NCBI taxonomy): Eukaryota > Metazoa > Chordata > Mammalia > Proboscidea > Elephantidae > Loxodonta > Loxodonta africana. Next base: position 93,057,086 of record NC_087344.1, read on the forward strand.
TCTGAGGAACGTTTTGGTTGCACATCTTCTAAGCCTGATATGTTCATTCTTTTGGCAGTCTGTGGTATATTCAGTATTCTTTGCCAATGCCACAGTTTGAATCTATCAATTCTTCTGTTTTCCTTATCCAACTTTCACATGTGTATGAGGCAACTAACTGAAAAGACCATGACTTGGGTCAGACACATCTTAGTCATTAAAGTGAAATCTTTGCTTTTTGAAACTTTAAAGAGGTCTTTTATAGCAGATTTGCCCAATGCAATACATCATATGATTTCTTGCAATAGTCAAGAATTTCTGGCCTAGCTGGCTCCAAAGCTGTGTTCTTTCCACGAGGATTCACTTCTTTCAGGGAAAAGAAAAAAAATTTTTTGGACAGAGAGAAGAACATGAGGAAAGAAAGAAAAAAAAGCTCAGAATGTGTCTGGGAAACAGTAAATCATTCATTTGGGATGAAGTGTGGGCTGTGTAAAGGAGAATGAAGCAGGAGGGGTTGAGTAGAACAGCCCTTGGAGACCTGAGTGCCAAGCTGAGCTTCTCGGACATTATCCTGCTTGTGAGAAGCCACAGAAGGATTTTTTAAACGTCAGACTTATAATAGTATTGCTTACATACAGTAAAACTCACCCTTTGAAGGTATACAGTTCTGTCAGCTTTGACATGTAGATAGTTGTATAATCACTACCACAACAAACAAGATATAGATTGTTGCCATCACCCCCCAAAATTTTCTTGTGTCATTGTAGTTAGTTTCCTTCCCCTACTTAAGTCTCTGTTGACTACTGGTATGATTATCATGCTTATAGTTTTTTTTTAAATAGTATTTTTATCCTTATTAAATTTATGAAGGGGTAGGTACATTTTGGGGTTGATACCAATTAGTTTACAACAATAATTTCACTTTCCTACTGAAAATATATATATATTTTTAAATTTTATTAAGGTAAAATGTTTATTAAAAATTTGCCAATTTAACCATTTTAAGTGTACAATTCAGTGATACTAATTACATTACCATGTTGTACACCCATCACCACTATTTCCAAAAGCCTTTCATACCCCCAACAGAAACTCATACCCACTGAATATTAACCTCCCACTCCCCTCTCCCCAGTCCTTGGTAACCACTAATAAACTTTTGTCTCTATGTGTTTGCTTCTTCTAGCTATTTCATGTAAGTGGGATCATACAACATCAGTCCTTTTGTATCTGATTTATTTCACTTAGCATAATGTTTTCAAGGTTTATCCATGTTGTAGCATGTATCAGGACTTCATTCCTTTTTATGGCTGAATAATATTCCATTGTTTGTACATACCACATTTTGTTTATCCATTCTCTGTTGACGGTCACTTCAGTTGTTTCCACCTTTTGGCTATTGTGAATAATACTGCAGTGAACATTGGTGTACAGGTATCTGTTTGAGTCCCTGCTTTCGTTTCATTTGGGTGTATACCCAGGAGTGGAAATACTGGGTCATGTGGTAATTCTGTGTTTGACTTTTTGAGGAACTGCCAAACTGTCTTCCACAGTGGCTGCACCATTTTACATCCCCACCAGTAATACACAAGGGTTTCAATTTCTCTACATCCTCTCCAACACTTGCTGTTTTCTGTTTTTCTGATAATAGCCATCCTAGTGGGTATGAAGTAGAATCATATTGTGGTTTTGATTTGTGTTTACCTAATGACTAATGATGTTGAGCATCTTTTCATGTGCTTATTGGCCATTTGTGTATCTTCTTTGGAGAAATGTCTCTTCAAGTTCTCTGATCATTTTTTAATTGTGTTACTCATCTTTTTGTTATTGAGTTATCAGATATGTGGTTTGCAAATATTTTCTCCTATTCCATAGGTTGTCTTTTCACTTTCTTGATGCACATTTTTAGTTTTGATTAATCTAATTTGTTTATTTTTTCTTTTGTTTCATGTTTTTTGTGTACTATCTAAGAACCCATTGCCACAGGGTCTTGAAGGTTCACCCATATGTTTTATTCTAAGAGTTTTATGGTTTTAGTTCTTATATTTAGATCATTGATTCATTTTGAGTTCATTTTTGCATATGATGTGAGGCCTGTGTTGACCTTCCTTCTTTTGCGTGTGGAGATCCATTTGTCCCAGCACTATTTGTTGAAAAGACTCTTCTTTCTCCATTGAATGGACTTGGCATTCTTGTTAAAAATTTGGCCACAGATGTATGGGTTTCTATTTGGACTCTCAATTCTATTCCATTGGTCTCTATGTCTATCATTATACCAGTGCCACACTGTTTTGATTACTGTAGTTTTATGGTATGTTTTGAAACCGGGAAGTGTGGGTCCACCTACTTTGTTCTTCTTTTTCAAGACCATTTTTTAGCTATTTGGGGCCCTTTGCAATTCCACATGAACTTGAGGATTAACATCTCCATTTCTGAAAAAAAGGAATTTTGTTAGAGAACACCTTGTATCTGTGAATCACTTTTGGGTAGTATTGACATCTTAACAATATTAAATCTTTTAATCCATGAACTTGGGATGTCTTTCCGTTTATCTAGGTCTTCTTTAATTTCTTTCAGCAATGTTTTATAGTTTTCAGTATATAAGTCTTTTAATTTACTGGTTAAATTTATTCCTAGGTGTTTTATCCTTTTAGATGCTATTGTAAATGGAATTGTTTTCTTAATTTCCTTTTCAGATTGTTCATTGCTGGTGTATAGAAACACAACTAATTTTTATGTGTGGATTTTGTATCCTGCAGCTTTGCTGAATTCGTTTAATAACTACAGTAGCTTTCTTGTGGATTCTGTAGAATTTTCTATATATGGCACCATGTCGTGTGAATGGAGATAATTTTACTTTTTCCTTTCTAATTTGGATGCCTTTTATTTCTTTTTCTAGCCTAATTCCTCTGGCTAAAATTTCCAGTACAAGGTTGAATACTAGCTGGCACCTTTGTCTTGTTCCTAATCTTAAGGGCAAAGCTTTCAGTCTTTCACCATAAGTATTATGTTGCTGTTGTTGTTAGGTCCTGTCGGGTCGGTTCTGACTCAGTGACCCTATGTACAACAGAACGAAACACTCCCTGGTGTTGCACCGTCCTCATGATCGTTGTTATGCTTGAGCCCGTTGTTGCAGCCACTGTGTCGATCTGTCCCGCTGAGGGTCTTATTTTAGCTGTAGGTTTTTCATATCATGTTCTGAAATTTCTCTTCTATTCCGAGTTTGCCGAGTGTTCATATCATGAAAGGGCATTAGATTTTGCTTTTTCTGCATCAATGGAGATGATCATGTAGTTCTTTTCCTTCATTCTATTAATGTGGTGTATTACATTGATTGATTTTCTTATGCTGAAGCACCTTTGCATTCCTGGAATAAATTTGTCTTGGTCATGGTGTGTAATCCTTTTTGTACGCTGATGGACTTGATTTGCTAGTATTTTGTTGAAGATTTTTGCATCTACATTCATAAGGGATACTGGTCTATAGATTTTTTTTGTGTGTTGTCTTTTTCTAGCCTTGGTATCAGGGTAATGGTGGCTAGAATGAGTTAGCTTTATGTTTGTTGAGTCGTTACGTTTTTCTTGAGTTACGGAATTGATATTCCTTTTTGTGGTTACCTTATTATTTACCCCTATTTTTCTAAGTAAAAACCTAACTTGTATCGTTCTATATCGCCTTGTATCACTCTCCATCTGGCAGTTCAATGCCTCCTATATTTAGTCCCTCTTTTTGATTATTGTGATCATTTATCTATTGATTTCCATGATTTCCTGTTATGTGTATTATTTTGTTTATTTATTTATTTTTTAGAATTAATCTTAATTTGTTTGTTTTTGTGCTTTCCCTATCTGAGTTGCGTTGATATCAGGACGTTCTGTTTTGTGACCTTGTATTGTGCTGGTACCTGATATTATTGGTCATCAGGCCAAACAATCTCCTTTAGCATTTCTTGCAGTCTTGGTTTAGTTTTTGCAAATTCTCTAAACTTGTGTTTATCTGTAAATATCTTAATTTCTCCTTCATATTTCAGAGAGAGTTTTGCTGGATATATGATCCTTGGTTGGCAGTTTTTCTCCTTCAGTGCTCTGTATACGTCTGCCCCCCTGGGCTCTGCCCCAGATCGGGCTCCGAAGGTCACCTGCCTGGTACGCTGGCTCCTAGTTCTGAAAACGGTCGCTGTCTGCCTGTATTTGTTCGTTTTCCGTCTCTAAGTCTGTGTTTGTTGTTCAGAGTTCGTAGATTGTTATGTATGTGATCGATTCACTTGTTTTTCCGAGTCTTTGTTGCAAGAGGGATCCGTGGTAGCGTCCACCCAGTCCGCCATCTTGGCCCCGCCCCTAGAATGAGTTAGGAAGTGTTCCCTCCTCTTTATTTTTGGAAGTGATTGAGAAGGATTGGCATTGATCTTTAAATGTTTGGTAGAATTTCCCACTGAAGTCCTGGACTTTTCTTTGTTTGGATGTTTTTGATTACTGATTCAACCTTTTTTCTTGTTACAGGAATGTTGAGATTTTCTATTTCTTCTTGAGTAAATATGTGTGTTTCTAGGAACCCTCCATATAGTTTTGCCTTTTCCAAAACTTGTCATATAAATGGAATCATGCCACATGTAGAATTTTGCATCAAGCTTCCTTTATTGTGTATAATGCTCTTGAGATTCATGCATATTGTTGCATGCATTAGTAGTTTGTTCCCTTTGAATGCTGAGTTGTATTTCATTGTGTGGATGGGCCATAGTTTATTTATCCATTACCCATCTGAGGAATGTTTGGATTGTGTGTCAGCTTGGCTGGGCCATGATTCTCAGTGTTTTGGCAGTCATATAATGTTGTGATCACTTCCCTATTGAGATCTGATATGCAATCACCCCCATGATGGCTCTGCTGAGTAGCCAATCAGTTGAAAGGGAGTTTCCTTGGGTGTGTGGCCTACATAGAATATAAGTAGCCATTCTGGCAAGGTTTGGGGCTTTTTGCTTATGGTGGATCCTGCAGCTGGCTCCTATTCATCTGATCCCTGGTTCTTGGGACTTGAGCTAGCAGCTTATCTGCAGCCTTGCCTGCTGATCTTGGGATTCATCAATCTTTGGCAGCCTGTGAGCAAGAGCCCTGCTCTCTGACCTGCCTAGCTTGGGTTCACCAGCCCCTGTGGCTATGTGAATCAGGAGAAACCTCGGTCCTGACCCATGGACTTGGGACATCCCAGCACTTACAACTGTGTGAGCCATTTCCTTGATATAAATCTCTTTCTCTATATTTATACGCTTTACTGGTTTTGCTTCTCTAGAGAAGCCAGCCTAAGACAGGATTGTTTCCAGTGTTGGTGATTTTGAGTTAGGCTGCTATGAACTATCATATAGGTCTTTTTGCAGACATGTTTTCATTTCTTCTGGGTAAATATTTAAGACTGGAATTTCCAGACTGTTTAGTCAGTGTATATTTAACTTTGTAAGAAACTACTGAATTATTTCCTGAAATGGCTGTACTGTTTCTCATTCCCAGATGCAATACTTGAGAGTAACTGCTTCACATACTTGTCAGCACTTGGTATTGTCAGTTTTTTCTTTCTAATTTTAACAATTCTAATAGGTATATTTCATTGTGACTTTAATTTGCATTTCTCTAGTGACAAATGAAACTAAGCATTCTTTCCTGTGTTTTGTCCACGCCTCTTGGTGTAGTATCTTCAAATCTTTTGTGCATTTTAAAAAATGGGTTGCTTGTTTTCCTATTAAGTTTTGATGGTTCTTTATATATCCTAGATATAAGTCCCTTATCATATATCTGTTTTGCAAAAGTTTTCTCCCAGACACTTAGACATATTTTAATGAGAAGTAACTCTTGGGTTTTAGAAACTTAGTCTGTGACATTGTGGGACAGGGGATTGGGTTGAGGAGGGATAGAACAAGGAGGCTATCTTGATGGTCCAAGTGAGAGATGAGGCTCTGAACCAGGGCAGGGGCAGTGAGGATGGGGAGAAGTGAAGAATATAAGACATAGAGACCCACTGGAAGGTATAATGGCCTCTTTTACCTTGGTGATCCCTTCCTCCCTCCCTCCCTCTTTCCCTTCTTCCTTTGACAAATATTTGTGGAACACCTACTAAGAACCAGGTAATGTTCTAGACATGGGGAGAAATATCAATAAAGAAATCCCTGCATTCATGGAGTTTGCTTCTTAGTAGAGAAGGCAATAAAAAACAAACACACAAACGTGTGTGATATAATGGCTGATGGGCACTGTTTGACACAATACCTAAGAGTTCTTACTGAGATGCCATCATCCAAATGACTCTTCAGTTGGAACCAGAGTCTTCAGGAATTCCACCCAGAGGAAGGGATCAGAGCAGTGGGAGGAACACTGGGCTGAGGCCATGAACTTTGGCCTTGAATTCTTTCCTGCCTCTGGCCATCAGCGTGACCTCAGGTAATTTTCTTCCTCTCTTGGGCCCTCAGTCTCAGGGTTGAACTAGATGATCTTTCGGGTACTAGAATTTCCTATTGAAGTTTTTACAAACCAACTTAGGGGCTCTGACAAGCCAAATTATGTGCGAAGTGAAGGGACCTCCTTCTTAGAACTAGGCTGTTTTGTTTGAAAAGGTTTGGAGATCATCAATTTTGGCCTCTCACCCAATGTAGGATCCCCTGTGAAGCACGTCTGACAAGTAGGTACTTGTTCGTCTCCTGTGGGTGCCCCTTCAAGGATGAGGAGATTACCCTCTTTCAATGAACCAGTTCCATTTTCTCTTTCTTTCTGTTTTTTTAAAGGCAAAGGATCACACCTTTAACTAAGGGGAAGTGCCCTCCAACTGTGGATTACAATTCAGACCCTACTCCTTAAAGCTGCATGTGAAGGACAGGCCTGCAGTGACCTGAGGGCCCAAAGTCCTGAAGACAAAAATGGGGGTGGGAGGGTGGAATGGGAATGGGAGTCTTGGAGAAAAGACATTTGAGAATGCCTGGGAGAAATGTGGCTGGATCACCTTTGCTGGAACCGTCTACTTGGCAGTCACGATGTCTGCTGGAGCAGCTGGGGCCAGATACCTTTTGATACAAGAGATCAATTATCCTGAGAATTCAAACTGGATAGTGACAGCAGATGGACTGAAGGGGTGGGATATGGTGGACCCTCTTGGAACTCCCTCTATTCTAAAGCCAGACTGCTTGACTCCGTATTCATTAAAGTCCAAAAAGAGGTGGGACGGTGTAGTATATGTCATGTAGAAGCTCTGTGCCCTTTTTAGGAATACCCCATCACCATCCAAGGATACTTCTGGAAGCAGGGTGGGGTCTCAGTACTGACCTCTAGGCAGTGTCCAGATATTGGAAACAATTGGGTCCACACATAAAGTCAGCTTTTGTGGGCACCCCAATCTAGTCCAAAGGGGGGTCTGTTGGGATGGGTCACAATGTCCAGAGCTTTTCCCCTCACTATTTGTCAATGACAGATTTTGTAGGATAGGGAGAGTTCATTGGTCATCCCTAAAGAGGAGAAGACAAGGGCACACCACAGCCTCAGTCACTAAAATGACATAGTAATAAAAAATATTTCAAACACTCTCTTCAGAGCATGAGTGTCTTAAAGAAACAGTTACTTTCTCACTCATGTTGAAACAACTGTTTTGGAAGAAGTAAAACTATGTTTATTCAGACAACATGATCATCTATATAAAAAATTGTACTGAATCTACAAAAAAACTACTGGCTCTAATAAGTTTACCAAGAGTTGAGGATCAACATACAAAAATAAACTTTCTATAATCTAGCAACAATTAAATATTGAAAATTAAAATTACCATTTATAAAAGCATCACACTATGAAATACTTAGGTATAAATTTGACAAAATATGTACAAGATCTGTACATTGAAAACTATGAAACACTGCAGAGAGAAATTTTAAAAGGCCTAAATAAAGGGAGCGATATACTATGTTCATGGATCAAAAGACTCAATATTGTTGAGATAACAGTGCTCCACAAATTGATCTATAGATTCAATGCAATATCAATCAAAATCCCAGTAGGTTTGTTTTGGTAGAAACTGATAAGCTGATACTAGAACATATAGAAATACAAAAGACATAGATCAACTAAAAGTTTTGAAAAGAACAAAGTTGGAAAACTAACACTACCTGATAGATTTCAGACTTACTATAATGCTACACTGTTAACCAAGAGGTTGGCAGTTCAAATCCTCCAGGTGCTCCTTGGAAACTATGGGGCAGTTCTACTCTGTCCTATAAGGTTGCTATGAGCCGGAATCGACTCGAAGGCAGTGTGTTTATAAAGCTACAAGAACCAAGGCACTGTGCAATTAATGTTGATTTAGGCAGGAGAATCCAGAAATAGACCCACACATGTATGGGCAACTGATTTTCAACAAAGGTGCAGAGGCAATTCAGTGGGAAAAGGGTGGTCTTTTCAACAAATGGTGCTGGAACTATTGAATATCCATATACAAAAAAGTGAACTGTGATCAATGCCTGTATCATATACAAAAATTAACTCAAAATTGATCATGGACTAAATATAAACTATAAAACATCTAGAAGAAAACATAGGAGGAAATTGTTGGACCTTGGGTTAGGCAAAGATTTCTTAGATATAATGCTAAAGTATAATCCATAAAAGAACAAATTGTTAAATTGGACTTAAACCAAATCAAAAACTTTTGTTCTTATAAACTAGTAAGAGGAAGAAAAGATGAGCCACAAATCATATATTTGATAAAGGACTTATAGCCAGAATATATTAAAAAAAAAAATCTCAAAACGCAATAATAAGAAATCAAACAATAACAGTTTTGCAAAAGGTATAAAAAGACACTTTACCAAGAGGTTATATGAATGGCAAATAAATACAAGAATAGATGCTTAACATGATTAGTCATTAGAGAAATGCAAATTAAAACCACAGTGAAATACCACTGCATACCTATTAGAATGGCTGAAATTTAAAAGACTGGCCATACCAACTGTTGGAGAGGATGTAATGTGGAGCAACTGGAATTTTCATACATTGCTGGTGGAAATGTAAAGTGATACAGCCTATTTGGAAAAGTTTGGCAACTTAAAAATTTAAACATACACCTATCACATGATCCAGCCCCCTCCACTCCTAAGAATTTACTCAAGAAACGAAAGCATGCATCCATACAAAACTTGTACATGAATATTTATAGCAGATTTATTTGTAAGACAAAAACTGTAAACGACCTTGATATCTGTCAGTGGGTAATGAATAAACAAACTGTGGTATATCCATAAAATGAGATACTACTTAGCAATAAAAATGGAATGACACAACATGAATGAATCTCAAAATAAGAATGAAAGAAGCCAAACCAAAAACAACAAAACATGTACATACTGCTTGATTCCACTTACATAAAACTCTAGAAAATTCAGACTAATCTATAGGGACAAATAGATGGTTGCCTCGCAACAGTGGTGTGAGGGGTTGTGAGTAAGAGAAGAAAAGGGATTGCAAAAGGGCATGAGGAAACTTTCGAGAATGATGGATATGTTTACTATTTTAATTATAGTGATGGTTTTACAGGTGTATACATATGCCAAGACAACAAATTGCAAGCTTTAAATATATGTAGTTTCTTGAATGTTAGTTGTACTTCTTAATAAACTGTTACAGTATGGAAAAGACTAAGGAGAAATAACTAAATGCAATGTTGTTGCTGTTAGATGCTATCAAGTTCCTTCCAATTTATAGTGACCCTATGTACAACTGAAAGAAACACTGCCAGGTCCTGTGCCATCCTCACAATTGTTGCTATGTTTGAGCCCATTGTTGCAGCCACTGTGTCAACCCATCTCATTGAAGGTCTTCTTCTTTTTTGCTGACCCTCTACTCTACCAAGCATGATGTCCTTCTCCAGGGACTGGTCCCTTCCGATAACATGTCCAAAGTATGTGAGATGTAGTCTCACCATCCTTGCTTCTAAGTGGCATTCTGGCAGTGCTTCCTCCAAGATAGATTTGTTCATTCTTCTGGCATGGTATATTCAATATTCTTCACCAACACCATGATTCGAAGGCATCAATTCTTCGGTCTTCCTTATTCGTTGTCCAGCTTTCGCATGTGTATGAAGCGATTGAAAATACCATGGCTTGGGTCAGGGGAACCTTAGTCCTCAAAATGGCATCTTTGCTTTTTAACACTTTAAAGAGATCTTTTACAGCAGATTTGCCAAATGCAATACATCATTTGATTTCTTGACTGTTGCTTCCGTGGGCATTGATTGTGGAGCCAAGTAAAATGAAATCCTTGACGACTTCAGTATTTCCTCTGCTTATCATGATGTTGCTTACTGGTCCAGTTGTGAGAATTTTTGTCTTCTTTATGTTTAAATGAAATCCATATGGATAGTAAATAGAATAGTCTGACTCACAGAGACCTATAGCATTGGCTAGTTGATCATGGTGTCTCTAGAAAAGAAATATATGGACAGTGTACTAAATTCTTCCTTGATATGTATAAGCAGAAGAGTTCTAAGTCGAGTGAACAGAAGTCTAACTTTAATTACAAAACAGAGAATCATAAACTCTCAATCAATTCCCAGATTAGAGAAAATTTACAGACCCAAAACTCCTTGAATAAAGGGTAGGTCAGGTCTCCTTGAGGAAAGACCTCACTACACTGCCAAAATTTTATACTGTTAGTCTTTCTCAAAGCCTTCCCCAAAGGACTTACGGCCTTTTACCAGGGCGAGTGTACACTGGGGAAAAAGAAATAATCAGACTTTGGAGGGATTACTGGATACTGGTTCTGAACTGACACTAATTCCAGAAGATCCAAAACATCATTGTGGGCCACCAGTCAGAGCAGAGACTTATGGAGATCAGGTGATTGATGGAGTTTTAGCTCAGGTCAGTCTCACAGTGGGTCCAGTGGGGGCCCAAATCCATCCTGTGGTTATTTCCCCAGTTCTGAAATGCATAATTGAAATAGACATATTCAGCTACTGGCCAAAACCCCCACATTGGTTTCCTGGCTTGTGGCCTGACGGCTATTATGATAGAAATGGCCAAGTGGAAGCCACTAGAACTGCCTCTACCTAGGAAAATAGTAAACCAAGAACAATAGCACATTCCTGAATGAATTTCAGAGATTAGTGCTACCATCAAGGTCCAGAAAGATTCAGGTGTGGTGATTCCCACCACATTCCCGCTCAACTTGCCTGTTTAGCCTGTGCAGAAGACAGATGGATCTTGGAGAATGACAGAGATTATCATAAACTTAACCATGCGGTGACTCCATTTGCAGCTGTTGTTCCAGTTGTGGTTTCTTAGCTTGAGCAGATTAATACATCTCCTATTACCTGGTATTCAACTATTGATCTGGTCAAAACCTCTTTCTCAATACCTGTTCTAAAGACCATCAGAAGCAATTTGCTTTCAGCCAGCAAGGCCAGCAATATACCTTCAGTGTCCTATCACAGAGATATACCAACTCTCCAGCCCCATGTCATAATTCAGTCCACAGGAAACTTCATCACTTTTCCCTTCCACAAAACATCACACTGGTCCATTACATTGATAACATTATGGTAATTGGAACTAATGAACAAGAAGTAGCAATTACTCTAGACATGTTGATAAGAGATTTGTGTGTCAGAGTGTTGGAAATAAATCAGAAAAAAATTTACAGGCCTTCTACTTCAGTGAAATTTCTAAGGGTCTAGTGGTATGGGACATGTTGAGATATACTAAGTGAAGAATAAGTTGTTGTATCTGTTTCCTCCTACAACCAAAAGAGAAGTACACTGCTTTGTGGACCTCTTTGGCTTTTGGGAGTAACTTATTCCTCATTTGGGTGTGTTACTCTGGCCTGTTTACTTAGTGACCTGAAAAGCTGCTAGTTTTGAGTGGGGTTCAGAACAAAAAAAGCTCTGCAACAGGCCCAAGCTACCATGCAAGCTGCTCTGCTACTTGGGCCGTATGCTTCAGCAGATCTGATAGTGCTTGAAATATCAGTGGCAGATAATGATTATTTTTGGTGCCTTTGGTGGACACCTTTAAGAGAATCATAGTGTAGACCATAGGAATTTTGGAGCAAAGCCCTACCATTCTCTGTGGACAGCTACCCTCCTTTTGAGAAACAGTTTTTGGTTGCTATTGGACCTTAGTAAATACTGAATGCTTAACCATGGGCCACAAAGTTACCATATGACCTGAGCTGTCCATCTTGATGTGGGTGTTGTTTGTCCCACCAAGCCATAAATTTGGGCGTGCACAGCAGCACTCCATTATCCAATGGAAGTGTTGTATTTGAGACTGTGTCCCAACGACACAAGTAAGTTACATGAGGAAGTGGCCCAAATGGCCATGGCTCCCACTCCTGCTACACTACCTTCTGTCTTCCATCCCATAATTGTGACCTCATGAGGAATGCCCTGTAATCAGTTGACTGAGGAATAAAATACTTGGGTCTGGTTTACAGATGGTTCTGCACAATACACAGGCCCCACTTGTAAGTGCACAGCTTCAGCAATATAGCTTCTTTCTGGAGACATCCCTATAGGGGAATGGTGGAGGAAAATCCTCTCAGTGGGGAGAACTTTGAGAAGTGCACCTGGTTGTTTATTTTGCTTGGAAGGAGAAATGGCCAAAGATCTGTATCAATTCATAGGCTGTGGGTAGTGGTTTGGCTGGATGGTCAGGGACATGGAAGGAAAATGATTGGAAAATTGGTGATAAGGAAGTCTGGGGAAGAGGTATGTGGATAGACCTCTTTGAATGAGCAAAAATGAGAAGGTATTTGTGTCCTCTGTGAATACTCATGAAAGGGAGGGTTTTAATAATCAAGTGGATAGGATGACACATTCAGCCTGTTTCCCCAACCACTCCTGTCATTGTTCAATGGGCTCATGAACAAAGTGGCTACGATGGCAGGGATGGAGGTTATGCATGGGCTCAGTAACATGGACTTCCACTCACCAAGGCCAATCTGGCTACAGCCACCACTGAGTGGCCAATCTGACAACAGCAGAGATCAACACTGAGTCCCCAGTATGGCACCAGTCCTCAGGGTGATAAGCCAGCAACCTGATGGCAGGTTGGTAACATTGAACCGCTTCCATCATAGAAAGGATAGCATTTTGTTCTTACTGGAATAGGCACTGTGCATATGGATTTTCCTTCCCTGCATGCAGTGCTTCTGCCAAAGGTCTCATCTGTGAACTTATAGAATGCCTCGTCCACCATCATGGTATTCCACACAGCTTTGCTTCTGACTGAGGAACTCACTTCCCAGCAAATGAAGTATGGCAGTGGGCCCATGCTTGGGGGATTCACTGAATGTTCCCCATCATCCTGAAGCAGTTGGCTTGGTAGAATGGTGGAATGGCCTTTTCATGACTCAATTACAGTGACAGCTAGTTAGCAATTCCTTGCAGAGGTGGGACAACGTCCTCCAGGAGCCTGTATGCTCTAAATCAGCATCCAATATACGGTGCTGTTTCTCCCACAGCCGGGATTCATAGGTTTAGGAATCAAGAGGTGGAAATGGACGTGGCACCACTCACTCTTAGTGATTCATCGAGGGCAGTAGTGGTTCAGTGACAGAATCTCGCCTTACATGTAGGGTTATCTGGTCAGAATCCTGGCTAGTGCACCTCATGTGCAGCTGCTACTCGTCTGTCAGTGGAGGCTTGTGTGTTGCTGTGATGCTGAACAAGTTTCAGCAGAGCTTCCAGACTAAGACAGACTAGGACGAAAGGCCTGGTGATCTGCTTCCAAAAATCAGCCAATAAAACTCTATGGATCACAATGGTCCAATCCTGTTGTGCGTGGGGTCATCATGAGTAGGGCTGACTGAACAGCAAACAACAACAATAGAGATCTGCTGGCAAAATATTTTCTTCCTGTCCCTGTGAATTTATGCTTTGCTGGACTAGAGGTCCTGGTTCCAAAGAGAGACATGCTTCCACCGAGAGACATGATTCCATTGAGCTGGAAGTTAAGACTGCCACCTGGGCACTTTGGGCTCCTCATGCCTCTGAATTAACAGGCAAAGAAGAGAGTTAGTGAACTGGCAGGAGTGATTGATCCTCATTACCAAGGAAAAATTGGGATCCCACTACACAGTGGAGGGAAGAAGAGCATGTGTGGAATACATGCAATCCTTTAGAGTGTTCCTAGTACTACCATACTCTGTGGTTGAAGTCAGTGGGAAACTACAAGAATCAAATTCAGGCAGGACTGATAATGGCCCAGATCCTTGAGGAAAGAAGGTTTGGGTCAGCCCACCAGGCAAAGAACCACAACCAGCTGAGATGCTTGCTGAGACAAAGGTAATCTGGAGTGGAAAAAGGTAGTTACAAATACCAACCACTTGAGTAGTTGTAGAAATGACTATAATTGTTATGAGTATTTCTTCCTTATTTTGTTATGAATATGTGTGTGTATAAAATATTTTTGTTTTCTTCTTGCTCTTATCCCCTTGTTTTCTAACATAAGATGTGTTAATAATTGTTAACTTTACATCACAGTATATTTAAGTACAGAATCGCAAGGAGAAGAGTGAACATCACCCAAGGACTCTGCATCCTCTTCTGAAGAAAGCGTTAGCACATTTTTGTTTATATGCAAAATATCTGTATCATGGTAGGTGGAAATATGACTTTGTTACTTTCTCTAATTGGAGATTAAATATAGTTCAAGGAGATGTATATGGGTGCCACGTTTATAAGGAATGTACTGTGATGGTTAGTTTTATACGTCAACTTGGCCAGGCAATGTTACCCAGTTATTCAATTAAACACTAACCTAGGTATTGCTGTGAAGGTATTTGGTAGATTTGGTTAACATCTGTAATTAGTTGACTTTAAGTAAAGGAGATTAGCCTCAATAATATGGGTGAGCCTCATCCAATCAATTGGAAGACTTTAAGAACAATAGTGAGGCTTCCCTGAGGAAGAAGAAATCCCGTTTGTGGACTGCAGCTTCACCTCCTACCTGAGACTTTCCACCCTACTGACCTGCCCTACAGATTTTAGACCTACCAGCCTCCACAGTCAAGTAAACCAATTTCTTGAAATAAACCTCTTAATAGATATCCCACTGATTCTCTTTCTCTGATACAGTATGAAACCGCAGAAGAGGCTTCTAAACATCCATACTTTGGTAATATTTTGCAAAATACTGGGCTGACTGCATACCTTTAAGCATTTCTGATGAGGTTGTATGGGTGTGTCTTCTTGTTCTGCATGTTTAGGATTAAAATCCTTGTTGATCATCATGGCTTTATCCTCTGATTAACTAATATCTCAAGACACAATATACACTTAAGGTGAAGTCAGTATTAATGACAGTGGACAGAGCTACATATTTCAAATATTGCTAGGTACTGTCGAGTCAATTGCAACTCATAGCAACCCTGTGTACAACAGAACGAGACACTGCCTGGTCCTGTTCCATCTTCACAATCATTGCTATGTTTGAGTCCATTGTTGCAGCCGCTGTGTTAATCTGTCTTCTTGAGGATCTTCCTCTTTTTCACTGACCCTCTGCTTTACCAAGCATGATGTCCTTCTCCAGGGGCTGGTCCCTCCTGACAACATGTCCAAACTATGTGAGATGAAGTCTCACCATCCTCGCTTCTAAGGAGCATCCCCTACTGGTGTTTTCTTCACCTCTCAAGTAAACCGTTGTTGTTAGGTACTGTCCGGTAATTCTGACTCATGACAACCCCATGTTTGACAGAGTAGAACTGCCTCACAGAGATTTCTAGGCTTTAATCATCATTATGGCAGCATATCCCTAGGTCTTTCTCTCTAGAAGCCATTGGGTGGCTTTGAACCACCAACCTTTTGTTAGCAGCCAAGTGCTTAACCGTTTTTTGCCACCCGGGCTCCTCCCAAATAAACTGTTGTTGTTATTGTGTGCCATTCAGTTGATTCTGACTCAGAGTGACCATATAGGACAGAGTAGAACTGCCCCATAGGGTTTCCTAGGCTGTAATCTTTACAGGAGCAGGTTACTAGGTCTTTTCTCTCATGGAACCACTTGTGGGTTTGAACTGCCAACCTTTTGGTTAGCAGCTGAACTCTTAACCATTGCACCACCCGGTGCTCCTCCCAAATAAACTATTTGTGCTCAAATCCTTATCTCAGCATCTGCTTCTGGGGAAACCCAAACCAAGAGAAGCTCTAATATTTTTTTTTTAGGCATCCCAATGTACCGCCTTGCCACAGCCCTGGGCTGGGACCTTCACTTTGGAGGTCACTGCTCTACTCTACAATGATCATTCTGTCTGTCCAGACTCTGCTTGCACGCTCCAAGGCAGCTTCTCCCAACGCAGAGTTGCACATATGATGGTAAAACGGCCTTTGGATGTTGAGCCGAAATATGGCTCTTTGGGCCCTTGGTTCTTGCGCATTACTCTATCTCCTGCATTATCTCCTCCTGTTGTTTATAGTCAACCACAAGAGAACATGGAGATCTGAGGTTTGTAACTGGGCTCTGCTGATGTCTCTAGCAACCCTGGTGAAGGAAGGCAGGAGGACTGGTCATGAGACTGGGCTGCTGGCCCCACCCAACTTGAACCAAATCAGCTCCATATTTATGTACTGGACTTTTCATTAAAGTTTGTGCTTAAAAAATGTAGAGTTCACAGATTTAAAAAAAAAAAAGTTTAAAAACTACCAATTCAGAGAAATGAAGCCCTGATACGTGCTACAATACAGATGAACCCTGAAAACATTATGCTGAGGGAAATAAGTCCGTCTCAAAAGGATAAATATTGTATGTTATTGTTAGGTGTCATCAAGTTGATTTTGACTCATAGTGACCCCATGTAGCAGAGTAGAACTACCCCACTGGGTTTTCTAGGCTGTAATCTTTACAGGAGCAGATCACCAGATCTTTCTCCCACGGAGGCACTGGGTGGATTCGAACTGCCAACTTTTCAGCTAGCAGCTAAGTGCTTAACCGTTGCACCACCAGGGGTCCTTAAATGTTGTATAGTCCTACTTACATGAAATATCTAGAATAGGCAAGTGTATAGAGACCAAAGTTTATTAGTAGTTATCAGAGGCAGGGAGGAGAGAGGGGGAAAGGAGGACACGATGCCTAGGGGACACCGAGCCTCTATTAAGGGTTATGAGAAAAGACAAAAAAAAGAGACCTCATAAAAATGAAAAAGTTTTGTTCATCAAAAGGCTTTACCAAAAAGTGAAAAGTCAAGCTACCGACTGGGAGAATATGTTTAGAAACCATATATTCAATAACAATCTAATAACCAAAATATATATAAAACTTTGACAACTTAACAACAATAAGGCGAACAACCCAGTCTTAAAATGGGCAAAAGACTTGAACAGACATTTCAGCAAAGAGGACATTCCAATGGCCACCAAACACATGAAGAGATGCTTAATGTTAGTAGCCATTGGAGAGATGCAAATTAAAACCATGATAAGATACCATTTCACTCCCACTACTTTGTCCTATAAGGCCGCTATGAGTCAGAATCGACTCGATGGCAATGGATGTGTGTGGGTGTGGGAAGGCTAAGATAAAAAAACAAGGTTGGTAAGGATGTGGGGAAATTGGAACGCTTATCAATTGCTGGTGCAAATGCAAAACGGTACAGGCTTTGTGGAAAACAATGTGATGTTTCCTCAAAAAACTAAAACTAGAACTACTGTATGACCTAGCAATTCCATATACCCAAAAGACTTGAAGGCAGAGACTCAATCAGAGACTTATACATCAATGTTCATTGCAACACTATTCACAATAGCCAGAAGGTGGAAATAACCTAAATGCCCATCAACAGTTGAATGGATAAACAAAATGTGGTACATTCATAAAACTGAGATGCCTGGCATGGCTAAGTGATTGACACAAGTTTGAATCAAACTCCCTTTTGCCCTAAATCTCTGCTTCTGTTTTCAAAATATGTGCACCCTTCCCACCTCCCCCCTTAAATGAGCAAGTATGTGGTTATGCTTACTTTAGACTGATAAAAACTTTCTCTTCTCAGAAAGGATGCTTGTAGACAAGGTTATTGTTATGGATCGAATTATGTCCCCCCCCCCCCCCCCGCCAAATGTGTATATCGACTTGGTTAGGCCATGATTCCCAGTATTGCGTGGTTGTCCTCCACTTTGTGATTGTAATTTTATGTTGAGAGGATTAGGGTGGGATTGTAACACCACCCTTACTCAGGTCACCTCCCTGATCCAAGGTAAAGGGAGTTTCTCTGGGGTGTAGTGTGCACCGCCTTTTCTCTCTCAAGAGAGAAAAGAGAAGCAAGCAGAGAGTTGGGGACCTCATACAACCAAGAAAGCAGCACCAGGAGCAGGGTGCATCCTTTGGACACAGGGTCTCTGTGCCTGAGAAGCTCCTCGACCAGGGGAAGATTGAGGATAAGGACCTTCCTCCAGAGCTGACAGAGAGAGAAAGCCTTCACCTGGAGCTGGTGCCCTGAATTTGGACTTGTAACCTACTAGAATGTGAGAAAATAAATTTCTCTTTGTTAAAGCCATCCACTTGTGGTATTTCTGTTATAGCAGCACTAGATGACGAAGACAGAGTTTATGGTTAAGCAAATGATAAGAATGTTCCAGGAAGGGAATGACAAGAATGTCCCACAAAAATGTTTGTATAAAATTGTTCTCAGGAAATTGCTTATGCAGTTTGCCCCCAGAAAGTCTGTGATTAACTGACATTGTAAAAGGTTTACTTGTGGCTCATTGAGATAGGGAAGAAACAGGGACTGAGCCCCTAGGCAAGGAGTCCTGCGATACCTGCAACTTGCAAATTCAATACTACATGCTTGGCTAATGACATAAAATCCCCATCCTGGGATGTGCGATAAAGAAAGAACAAACAATGTACTTCCTTGTAAGATGTTTTTCAGAAGGACTGGCTTGATCTGGTCCCTGGAGCATGTGCAGATATCTGCAAGGTGACCGATGGCAGTAGCTCTCTGCAAGGTGACCAACGGATGACTTCAGCCTGATGCAAGTACCTGCGACAGGAATTGAACTGGTGCTGCAGGGGGACTGCACAGGTGCAACACTCCATAATAAGTCCTGCCACCCAGTCCCGGGAGCCTTTGCTACTGGTTCCATCTTGGATTCCAGACGCACACAGCCTAATTTAGTATGCACCACCATTCTAAAGTACCCACCCCTTGGAAGAAACCTACTAAATATTCATTACTTTATTACCCTCACCAACTCCGTATAAGCCCCAGAAAAACCTTTGTTCGGTGGAACAGAAGCTAGTGTTGCTTGGTTCCTCTCTGTGCCCCGCTCTTGAGCCTTTACTCTCTTTCTGTCGCCAATAAACCTTTGTTCATGTGGAACCTCTGAGCCTCTCCTGGTCATTCTTGGTCAGTAGAAAGCAAGAACCTAGGAAGGGCTTAGTCCCAAGCTGGGAAGCCTTGCCCTGCAACATCGTGGGTAACCCCAGCCCTCCCGTATAAAAATCCCTCTCTCCTTTCAGACTTCAGAGCATTTGGTATTTTACCAAGATGCTGTAACAAATCTTCAATAAAACTGTATCATTTCTCTCCTTACAGAGTTCTTGTTATTTTTACATTTTGACAAACGGAATACTACCCAACTGGTAAAGCAAACAAACAAACAAAAAAAAACCAAACCAATTGCAGTCGAGTTGATTCAAACTCATAGTGAACCTATAGGACAGAGTAGAACTGTGCCATAAGGTTTCCAAGGAGTGGCTGGTGGTTTTGAACTGCTGACCTTTGGTTAGCAAACGTAGCTCGCTGTAGCTCTTAGCCACTACACCACCAGAGTGCCACTCAGCCAGTAGGAGAAATGAATCTTGATACATGCAGCATTATGGATTGAGCTTGAAGACGTTATGTTGAGTGAAATAAGTCAGTTACAAAAGGGCAATTATTGTGTGACATCACATACAAAAGACAAGGACAGGCAAATGTGTAGAGATAAAAGTTTATTAGTGGTTACCGGGGTGAGAAAGAGGAGGAAAGGGGGAAGTTACTGCATATTAAGTACTGAGTTTCAGTTTACAGTGATGGAAAAATCACATTGATTAAGGGTAGAGTTGCACAGCCAATTACTGTAAGTACTGTCAATAAGTTGTATACCTGTAAAAAGTCGAAATTGCAAAACTTGTGTGATAGACATATTTACAAGAAAAAAAAAAAAAAAGAGTAGCTGCTGAGGCTGCTTATGTATAACCAAACACCTCATGGGATTTGGTTCCTTGGTATGGAGGTTTAGGGTTCATGGCTTCAAGGGACATCTCAATTACTTGGCCTAATAACGGGTTTAGTGCTTCTGTTCTACCTACAAGTTTGCTGTGTAATTCCTAGAGTTTAAAAGTTTGCAAGCAGCAATCCCAGGCACAACAATTGGTGTCTGTTCACCTGCAGCAACAGAGGATGAAGAAAGTCAGGAATAGAAGGAGGAAATGGAATGTGTGGCTAATTGCCTCCGTGAATAACTGCCTTCTTGGCCATGAGACCAGAAGAATTGGTGCCTGGCTACCATTACCGAACAGTTTGATCAAAGATTCTATAGAAGAATACTGCTCAAAAGAGGGAAAATGCAGATGAGAATTTCAAATTCTCATGGAGTCCGGACTTTCTGGAGCCATGGAGGCTGTATGAACACCTGGAACTATTGTCCTGAGGTATCTTTAAACCTTAAGCCGAAAATATTCTCTGAAGTCTCCTTAAAGTCAAACAATAATTTAGCTTAACTAGTAAAAAATGTCTGCCTTGAGCATTATGCTCTTTTAAGAACTAGCTATATGGGATCAAATTGACAACAGCAACTCAAAAGATTAGATAGGAGCCTTAGGGGAAAGCAAATTTATTTTAACGGGGGAGGAAAAACTCAGAAAAAGAGGGTGAGAATGGTTGCACAATTCAAGGAATATAATCACTGAATTGTAGAAACTGTTGAATTGGTGTATGTTTTGCTGTATATATTCTCAACAACAACAAAATTAAATAAAAAAAAATTTTTTTAAGGGATCAAGTAAAAACTACTAAGGGGGGAAGATTACAATCTAGGAAACCTTAGGGGGCATTTCTATTCTATCATATAGGGTCACTGTGAGTCCAAATTGACTCAATGGCACAAAACAACAACCAGAAGCTGGTAGAGACAAGAAAGCCTCTTCCCTTAGAGACTTCAGAGGGTGTACGGCCGCGCCAACATGTTGATTTGGTTTTCTAGCCTCCAGAACTATTAGGCTGTTCTTTTAAGCCTGCTTTGTGGTTCTTTGTTACGGCAGCCTTAGAACACTAAGATAGCACACCATATTTTCCTGCTAAGCCTGAATTTGGGGGGTCATTAGGAGAAGAGGCAGCCTTGGTGGCACAGTGGTTAAGCACTCGGCTGCTAACTGAAAGGTTGGTGGTTCCAATCTAGCAACATCTCTGTGGGAGAAAAGATCTGGCAACCAGCCCCTGTAAAGATCGCAGCCTACAAAACCCCACGGGGCAGTTCTACTCTGTCACACAGGGTGGCTCTAAATCCAAATCGACTCAACGGCACCGAACAACAATATTAATAGAGGTGTCTGATAATCCCCCTCTTTTAAGGATGTTCTGGGAAATGTTTGACAACTGGCTCTCCAAGACAAAATAAAACAAGCAAGCACTGACTTGTAGTGTTTGCCAATTTCTGTTGTGTAAATACTCCCACCAGGGCTGATTTCAGGCTACCAAAGTCATTGCATATGGAGTTGAAAAGAGGAGTGTGAATGGCTTTTGCGAACTTGTGCTGGCCAGCTCCATCACACCACTGACCCACAGTGACCCACACACCTTTCCTACTCCCCACCCCCAGCC
This sequence comes from Loxodonta africana, assembly GCF_030014295.1. Classification (NCBI taxonomy): domain Eukaryota; kingdom Metazoa; phylum Chordata; class Mammalia; order Proboscidea; family Elephantidae; genus Loxodonta; species Loxodonta africana. The sequence continues at coordinate 93,078,880 of NC_087344.1, forward strand.
CAGGAAAGCATAGTCCTTTGAGTGGGTCAGGCTCCAGGTTTGTGGGTGGGGACATGACCTGTAGACACTCTTCTATTTCCAGCTTCCATGAAGATCAGGGAATGAACAGACTGCTGGCCTGTTCACCTTGCTCTTATACCTTCTCTGACACCCTTCTGCCACATGGATGAGTTGATAATCCAAGCCATGGCCCCTCATGTGGCCTTCTTGCACTTTCTCTTGCTTCCTGTCACAGGTCTTGATGCCAGGCCCATGACTTCAGGCTCAGGGTTCGAAGACTCAGATTTGGAATTGGGGGAGTGAGCAGCAATGTACAGATTGTCCAGTCTAGAGCCCAAGCCCACTGGGCTCCAGGTACCAGGCAGATAGTAAGGATCTCATTTCCTATCACCCCTTGGATCTGCTCCCTTGGGAACTTACGGATTCAGCTATTTCTGGGTTTCTTGGCTGCTCCGTGGGAGAAAGATATGACAGTCTGCTTCTATAAAGATTAAAACCAAAACCAAACCCATTGCCCTCCAGTCAATTCCAACTTATAGTGACCCTACAGGACAGAGTAGAACTAACTTATAGGGGTTCCAATGAGTGGCTGTTGGATTTGAACTGCCCACCTTTTGGTTAGCAGCCAAGCTCTTAACCACTGAGCCAACAGGGCTCCCTGGGAAGGTACAAAGGAAGAGGGAAGTCCTGGGTGGAATAGGAGAAAGTAAAGATTAAAGCCTCAGAAACTCTATTGGGCAGTTCTACTCTGTCCAATAGGGTCACTATGAGTTGGAATCAACTCGGAAACAGTTTTGGCTCAACGACCCTAATACTTTCAAAATGTCACCTCTTCATCTGAAACAAGGCCTCACAATCTTTCTCAATACAGCATACCAGGGCAGTCACCTGCAATAATTAGCAGCTGTGGGCCATCTCAACACCAGGAAAGAATTGAGAAGCATATTTTTGAAACACATCTACATTTAAATTGTGTGTGTATATGTGCATGATTTTTCTTATAAAAAGTCAGGCTTGGAAAACCACTTATTGAAACGCCAGCATGAATGTGAGTGTCTGGACACTGGCCAGGTTAGCTGAGGGTCTGGTTGAGAAGGAGAGGTCCTCATGGAAGAACTGCCCTGGGTCAATGTGGGACAGTCCCTGCTGACCACGGGTGGCTTCCCTCCTGAGCTAAGCTCAGTTCAATAAAACCTGGCCACTTGCAGTGATCTACCAGTAAATCAGGGACTCAGGCTTCTTCAGCTGCGGCTCTGCCACTGCCTATGGCCTAGCTATCATCTGTATCCAGCTAATAGAAGAAGAAAGAGTCAAAAGAACCTCCTGTGGAAGGTCTTTATCGCTTCTGTTTACATTACTGGAGAGAACGCCAACACTAGGACACACCTGACTGCAAGAGAGGCTGGGGAATACAGTCTAGATAGGTGCTCAAAGAAGGGGAGATGGAGATGGATTTTAGTGGGTAGCTATGGTCTCCACCAGTTTATAAGTGAGGGAACAGTCTTAACAGGATTAACTAACTTACCAAAATTAGTTAGGTCACAACCAAATGACAGAGCCATGGCTGCAGTCCAGCTCCTGACTATCAAGTCTGGTGCTTTTAAAAGCACTGCTTTCACCCTGACCTGAGCCACTGTCATCTCTTGTCTGGGCTCTTGTGGTGGATTTCTCACTGGCCTCCCCTCCCTTCCCCCCCTACACCCTGCAGTCTGTTCTTTGCCTTGCTGTTATTGTTAGCTGTCATCAAGTCACCCTCAACTCATGGTGACACCATGCACAATTGGATTGGATTGTTGTGATCTATAGGGCTTTTATGGGCTGATTTTTGGGAAGTAGATTGCCAGGCCTTTATTCCTAGTCTGTCTTAGTCTGGAAGCTCTGATGGAACCTGGACAGCATCATAGCAAAGGCAAGCCTCCATTGACAGACAGGTGGTGGCTATGCATGAGGTGCATTGGCTGATTGCTGATAGGAGTTTCTGGGTGGTGCAAATGGTTAACACACCCAGCTGCTAACTGAAAGCTTTGAGGTTTGAGCCCAATGAGAAGAACCTTAAAAGAAAGGCCTGCCAATCTACTTTCAAAAAAGCAGCCACAGAAAACCCTATGGAGCAGTTCTACTCTGACACACAGGAACACCCTGAGTTGTATTACCATTAAACAACTTCCCAAAAGCCTAGACAATGATTCAGAACTTCTGGGTGTCTCATCATTAAATATAAGCCTGCAAACCAACCTCATTAATCCCTCGAGATTGCCACTTCTTGTTTTCTCAAGGACCTTGCTCACTTTGAAGTAACAGATGGTAGATGTTTAGCCTAAAAGTTTCTTTTTTTCCAAGACCTGTAGCTCCAAGATTTTGTGTATTCCATGTGACTTGTTCTTCTGAAGTACTGTATAAAACCCAAAAACCAAACCCACGGCTGTCGAGTCGATTCTGACTCATAACGACCCCATAGGACAGAGTGGAACTGCCCCATAGAGTTTCCAAGGTGTGCCTGGTGGATTTGAACTGCCGACCTTTTGGTCAGCAGCCGTAGCCCTTAAGCACTAGGTCACCAGAAAACTTTCAAAAAAAACTCTGAGCCATACGTTCTTTCTTTTGTCACGAGATTGTAAATGACATTTTAGCAAAAAACTGCTTTATGATAATCAGTTGCAGCACCTTCCCTAGAACTGACTGCCTGTTTGCAAATGCCTCTCTCTCTTTCTTTCTCTCACTCTTAATAAATAGTTGTTCTCGTTAACTGTCAAAGTCTTACTGTTTTTAACAGTTCTGGTGTCAGAAGTGGGATCTGGAGTTTCTGGCCTTGACAACCCCAGCCCATTGGTAGCAGGCAGAGATCCTGTGACTTTTCTCAACTTTCTGTTTCTCCTGATGTCTGGGGTACTTGGGGTAAGTGAAGTCCTGGGCTGAGCTCCGCTCTCTTTGCTTCGTAGCTCACTGGGATCAACTGTTTATTCTCTATTTCTCCTGGACTAAGTCCATCATTACACTTTCTCCTAGATTAGGCCTGGTGTTGAACTCTCTCCCAGACTAGATCTGATGTTTGGATCTTCCTTCCCAAACTGGGTCCAGTATTGGAGTCTTCCCCTGGACTGGGTCTTGTATTGGAGTCTTCTCCACAGACTAGGTCCAGTACTGAACTCTTTCTCTTGGACTGGATCTGGAATTGAGTTCTTTCTCCTAGACTAGGCCTGGCATTGAACTGTTTATCCTAAATGTGAATCCAGAATTGGGGCCTTTCTCACAGACTGGGTTGGATGTTGAGGTATCTCTCTCCCACATTAAGTCCGTAGTGGAGGTCTTTCTCCTGGACTAGGTCCAGCACTGGGGTCATTGTGATTGGTCAAAAATGAAACTAGGTTTCACTGAGCAGTCTCAGTTAAAAAATTTGGGCTACTGAAGATAATGGGATCCATGGATTCTAAAAATGGGTTGCTAGGCATCCCTCCCACATGTTAACCAAATGGGTTGTTCATTGTCTTAGAAACAATGAGCTTCCCCACCCTCTTCAGCAGGGACACCTGCCATTATATTTGGTCCTCAGATCTGCAGTTTCTTTAAGTCTCTGCAGTGACTTAACTAAGGATGGTATGGGACTGCAGTGGCCTCAATAAAGCTTATTCTTTTAAAATAAGATTATTTATTTACAGGGTAAATTAGAAAAAGGAAAACCACAGTACTAAAACTAAACAGCCCCAATGGGAGGCTTTTTTAAACCTAGTATTCTGAGGCCACACACAAATTTAATAAATCTAAAATAGCCTCTTTAAAAAAGACTTTGTACAGAAAGCATATGAAAACCTGACACATTAACAGCTAAGGAACCAATCTTGTAAACAAACAACACCAACAACAAAAAGAAAAAAATTTGTTTTGGATTATGCAAAAGATCATTGCGGGTTTTCTTGATGAATTAAGATCTGATATAGCCTGTTTATAAAAACAAACATAAACATAAATGTGAAACTGCCCCTTAAAAGAGAAGACTTCATCAGATAATTAACATTTTAAATGGGCTTTAAAAGAGAAGAAAAAGAAACTCCAAGAGATGAGAAAAGATGGTTAGATAAGTTATAATAAAAGGAAAAGATATATTTGTTGATAAACTAGCTAAAAATGTTTGATTTTAAAATATTGTATCTATTTTAAGATTGTTTAATTACCTAATGAACAAAATGTAAAAACATAGACAAGAAAAGTAAAAATAAATCAAAAGAAGAGTCTGTAAACTCCAGAACTGACAAGCTAAAACAGCTTCCAAGGTTTTATGACTATTTCCTAACTCCTATTAAACTGTAGTTTTTCCTAAATTTATATTCAAGGTCAAAAAAAAAGTAGTTTAAGGGAGGAAAAAAAAGATTTTACCGTTGATAGGGAACTACAGATAGAGAGACAAAAAGAAAAAAAAAAAAAAAGAGATTTGAAATAAAGGAAGATCTATATGAGCAGCTGAAGGACCAGTTAACTAAAAAGAAGGTCTGTGTAAGTGAAGAAAAGATGAAATATAGCTAAAGTAAGAGTTAAATAAAAGAATTAAATGAAAAATTAAGAGCCATGAATGTGGCAGAGTCAGAGTCTGAGTCAGAAGGCAGTGGAGCAGACTGCAAATCTTGAGGATATTTAGAATTAAAAGACTTAGTAATATATGAAAATCAGGACTCAGATTTTGCCTCAGAAAATGAAAGGAATGTCTAAGATATAAAATGAAAGACTTGTTTATGACATTAAACTCAGGGTGACTATGAGCAGTGTGATTGCTAGAGACAAAACAATAGTCATAAAAATAGGAGATAAACTGTCATGGATTGAATTATGTTCCCCCAAAAATGTTTGTATCAGTTTGACTGGGCCATGATTCCCAGTGTTGTGTGGTTGTCCTCCATTTTGTGATTGTAATTTTATGTTAAGAAGGATTAGAGTGGGATTGTAACACTCTTGCTAAGGTCACAGCCCTGATCCAATGTAAAGGGAGTTTCCTTGGGGTGTGGCCTGCACCACCTTTTATCTCTCAAGAGCTAAAAAGGAAAGGGAAGCAAGCAGAGTTGGGGACCTCATACCACCAAGAAAGCAGCACCAGGACCAGAGCATATCCTTTGGACCTAGGGATGCTCCCGGACCAAGGGAAGACTGATGATAAGGACCTTCCTCCAGAGCTGACAGGGAGAGAAAGCCTTCTCCTGGAGCCAGTGCCCTGAATTCGGACTTCTAGCCTATTAGACTGTGAGAGAATAAACTTGTTTGTTAAAGCCATCCACTTGTGGTATTTCTGTTATAGCAGCACTAGATGACCAAGACATAAACTATTTAAAATACTTTTTTTTTTTTTAATATGTTGTCTTATTTTGCTATCCCAGAATATAGGCATATTTTAAGCTTTCTTGTTGATGCTTGCACATCTTTAAGGAAATATGTGCATACATTGCAGACACTGGGTGCCAAATTATTCTGTTAGCTGCCCCTTTTATATAAATTTCTCCACCTCAGCACCTTAGTTTGACAGCAGAAACAAGAAAATATTTTTAATTCAGAGCAAGTTTTATGCTATTTGGGGCTCCCATATTATTAATCTTAAAAAAATAAAACAAAAAACGGGTCAGTTGCAGGCAAAATTACCCTAAATTATTAAAGGTAGTGACTACAAAACTGACAGAGGACATTTTAACTACTAAAATAAAATATTTTTTAAAATTTTATTAAAAAGCTGTTGTTAGGTGTCGGTGAGATGGTTCTAACTCATAGTGACCCTATGTACAATACAGTGAAATGCTGCCCAGTCCTGCACCATTGTTGCTATGTTTGAGCCCAAGAAAGCCAAAAGAAAAGGTACGTTGACAAATTTTTAAGAAAAAAATAGTTTTGTCTTAAAACGAAATGTTTGGCTATGACAAAATTAAAGTTCAATGAAGAGAGGCAGGGCTAAGATGGCAGACTAATCAGATGTTTCCTGAGGTCCCTCTGATAAGAAACACCCCAAAAAACAAGTGGATCTATTATATATGACACGCTAGGAGGCTGGAACTTCACAGGCAAAGTTAAGGACTCAGACTGAGCAGTAGGGGGAGGGAGAAATGGTTTAGAAGCATCGAGGAGTTGCCAGGCCTGACCTGGTGGGAACTGGCACCCTGCAGGCCAATTCTGCCACTATTGTGATCGTGGCAAGGTAAGCAGAGGCGTTTGGGATGTGTTTTCTACATGGAGGGAGGCCGAATGGCGGAGAGTCTGCTTAAGCCTCCGGAACAAGCGAAAAGTGGCCCACAATTGGCAAATAGATAAGTACCTGCTTTTAACTTACTGTGACCTAAAAATACCCCTTCGGGAAAAACCTCTCACCCATTTACCTGCTCACTTCCTGCTCCGCACTGGGTTCCAGCTGGCTGCGTCTCCTGGTCTGGAAGATGTACCCTGCACTTACCCTGAGCCATCCTCTTGGCCTTGGAGAGGGAACAAATTAACTAACAGGGAAAAAATAATCTGCCAGCTCCCCTAAGCTGGGAACTCAGGGCAGAAACAGCTCCTTTGCCTAGGCACAGGCATAATGAGTCCACAGGCTTTGAATGCCTTTCACCCCTGCATAGATCTGTATGGGCCCATTTCAACAGTGTAGGCCCTCATTAGCACAGTACAACAGAGTATATACCTGAAGACTAACTTCAGCTGTTTCAGCTACATGGTGGAGAGGCAAGTTCATGTCATTTGACACCTCCCTGCCTCTTAAGCAGGGTCCTCACCTACCCACATCAGGGGCCTGAGGACTGGTGGCTTCACCTGCAACACCTAGCCACCTGCAACAGGGGTCCAAGAATAAGTGGTGCCTTGCAGTCCTTACAGCCCACAGTATTGAGTGCCCATAGTCTGGATGTGAAACCCCCCCCCCCCACCTATGTGCACTAGGAAACCGGGACACACTTTCCTCACAGACACTCAGGGGCGGTAGTCAGCCCCCTACCTTGCTCAGTGCGTGATCACCTATTGCAGCCAGATACCTGTGCCTACACTAATTACCCCTGCTCCTCTAGGACTGTAGGTGAGAGCCTGTACCACACACTTCATGACTAACTACCTGGGCACCTGAGCTGAATCCATATAAGAAAAGCGAACAGACTCCTGGGCTCACATACCCAGTAAGAGCTGTAACCACCTGGTGACAGAATGTTAGAGCTTCAAAGGTGCCAGTAATCAAACTAGCTCACTCAAGTAGCCTACTTGGTCTTATCAAAACAAAACAAGAAGCTAGGACACAGTAAGCAAACATAAATAAATACAATAACTTATTGATGGCTCGGAGACAACGTCAATATAAAATCACATAAAAAGGCAGGCTCCCAAAACAAAGATTCAAGAAATCTTCCAGATGAAGAAACTTCCTGGAATTAGCAGAGGTAGAATACAAAAGATTAACATACAGAACTCTTCAAGAGATCAGGAAGGAGATCAGGCAACACGCAGAACAAGCCAAGGAACGTGCAGACAAAGCATTAGAAGAACTTAAGCAGCTTAGACAAGAGCATAATGACAAATTTAATAGGCTGCAAGAAACCATAGAGAGATAGCAAACAGAAATTCAGAAGATTAACAATGAAATTTCAGAATTAGACAATTCATTAGAGAGTCATAAGAGCAGAACTGCGGCAACAGCAGTCAGAATTAGACTGAAGATAAAGCACTTGGTACCAACATATTTCAAGTAAAATCAGATAGAAGAATTTTTAAAAAATGAAGAAATCCTAAGAATTATGTGGGACTCTATCAAGAGGAATAACCTGTGAGTGATTCAAGTACCAGAACAGGGAGGATAACAGAAAATACAGAGACTTGTTGAAGATTTGTTGGCAGAAAATGCTGATATCATGAATGATGAGAAGATATCTATCCAAGATGCTCATCGAACCCCACACAAGGTAGACCCCAAAAGAAAGTCACCAACACATATTATAATCAAACTTGCCAAAATCAAAGGTAAAGAGAGAATTTAAGAGTGGCTAGAGATAAATGAAAAGTCACCTACAGAAGACAGTCAATAAGACTAAGCTCAAGCTACTCAGCAGAAACCATTCAGGCAAGAAGGCAATGGAATGTCATATATAAGGCTTGAAGGAAAAAAATTGCCCGCCAAGAATCACGTATCCAGCAAAACTGTCTCTCAAATATGATGGTGAAATTAGGACACTTCCAGGCAAACAGAAGTTTAGGGAATTTGCAAAAAACGAACCAAAATTACAAGAAATACTAAAGGGAGTCCTCCAGTTAGAAAGTCAATAACATTAGATAACAACACAAAACTAGAACAGAGGACAGAGCGGCCAGATATCAATGCACATAGAGAAATTACAAAAATAAATCAAAGCTAAAATGCTCAAAACAGGGAAACAGAGATGTCATTATGTAAAAGATGACAACATTAAAACAAAAAAGAGGGACTAAAAAATGTGGTTATAGATCTTTCATATGGAGAGGAAGTCAAGGCAATATAAAGAAATAAAAGTTTGATTTAAACTTAGAAAAAATAGGGGTAAATATTAAGGTAACCACAAAGGAAACTAACAATCCTATACATTAAAAAAAAAAAAAAAAAAAGACTCAGCAAATACAAAATCAACAACAATGAAAAAGAGGGAAAGAAAAGAGATAAAGAAAAATGACTCAGCACAGAAAGTTAAGTGAAACAAAGGAACTGTCAACAACACACAAAAAGACATCAAAATGACAGCACTAAAGTCATACCTATCAATAATTATGCTGAATGTAAATGGACTAAATGCACCAATAAAGAGACAGAGAGTGGTATCGTGGATAAAAAAACACGATCTGTCTATATGCTGCCTACAAGAAACACACTTAGACTTAAAGGCACAGACAAACTAAAACTCAAGGGATGGAAAAAAATATATATATATATCAAGCAAAAAACAATCAAAAAAGAGCAGGAGTGGCAATATTAATTTCTGACAAAATAGAATTTAAAGTAAAATTCACCACAAAGGATAAGGAAGGACACTACATAATGATTAAAGGGTCAATACACTAGGTGGACATAACCATAATAAATATTTATGCACTCAATGACAGGGCTCCAAAATACTTAAAACAAACTCTAACAGCACTGAAAAGAGAGATAGACAGCTCCACAATAATAGTAGGAGACTTCAACATACAACTTTCAGTGAAGGACAGGACATCCAGAAAGAAAATAAAGATTCAGAAGATCTAAATGCCACAACCAACCAACTTGACTTTATAGACATATACAGAACACTCTACCAAACAGCAGCCAAGTATACTTTCTTTCCAACACACATGGAACATTCTCCAGAATAGACCACATATTAGGCCATAAAGCAAATCTTAACAGAATCCAAAACATCGAAACATTACAAAGCACTGTTTCTGACCATAAAGCCATAAAAGTAGAAATCAATGACAGAAAAAGCAAGGAAACAAAATCAAAATATGGAAACTGAACACCTTGCTCAAAAACTATTGGGTTATAGAAGAAATTAGGGATGGAATAAAGAAATTCATAGAATCAGATGAGAATGAAAACACATCCTACCAGAATCTTTGGGACACGGCAAAAGCAGTACTCAGAGGTCAATCTGTAGCAATACATGCACAAACCCAAAAGGAAGAAAGGGCCGAAGTCAAAACATTAACCCTACAGCTGGAACAAATAGAAAGAGAACAGCAAAAGAAGCCCTTGGGCATCAGAAGAAAGGAAATAATAGAGATTAGAGCAGAAATAAATGAAATAGAGAATAGAAAACCAATTGAAAGAGTCAACAAGACCAAAAGCTGATTCTCTGAGAAGATCAACAAAATCGATAAACCACTGGCCAAACTGACAAAAGAACAGGAGAAGAAGCAGATAACCCAAATAAGAAATGAAATTGGCGATATCACAACAGACTCAACTGAAATTAAAAGAATCATAACAAAATACTATGAAAAACTATACTCCAACAAATTTGAAAACCTAGAGGAAATGGACAAATTTCTAGAAACACACTACCTACCTAAACTAACACAAACCGAGATAGAAAAACTAAATAAACTTTAACAAAAGAAGAGATTGAAGAGGTAATAAAAAATCTCTCAACAACAGCAACAACAAAAAGCCCTGGCCCTGACAGCTTCACTGGAGAATTCTACCAAACTCTCAGAGAAGAGTTAACACCAGAACTCTAAAGGTATTTCAGAGAATAGAAAAGGATGGGATATTACCGAACTCATTCTATGAATCCAGCATAAACCTGATACCAAAGCCAGGTAAAGGTACCACACAAAAAAGAAAATTACAGATCAATATCCTTCATGAGCAAACCGTGGTGGTGTAGTGGTTAAGAGCTACAGTTGCTAACCAAAAGGTCAGGAGTTTGAATCCACCAGGTACTCCTTGGAAATTGTATGGGGCTGTTCTGCTCTGTCTTATAGGGTCACTATGAGTCAGAATTGACTCAATGGCAGCGGGTTTTTTTATCCCTCATGAACATAGATGCAAAAATCCTTGACAAAATTCTAGCCAATAGAATTCCACAACATATAAAAAAAAAAAAATTCATCATGACCAAGTGAAATTCATACCAGGTACGCAGGGATGGTTCAGCATCAGAAAAAAAATCAATGTAATCCACCACATATATAAAACAGAAGATAAGAACCACATGATTTTATCAACTGATGTAGAAAAGACTTTTGACAAAGTCCAACACTACATTCCTGATAACAACTCTCAGCAAAATAGGAATAGAAGGGAAATTCCTCAACATGTTAAAGGGCATTTATACATCGCCAACAGGCAACATCATCCTAAATGGAAAGAGTCTGAAAATATTCCCCTTGAGAACAGGAACCAGACAAAGATGCCCTTTATCACCACTCTTATTCAACATTGTGCTGGAGGTCCTAGCCAGAGCAATAGGGCAAGAAAAATAAATAAAGGGCATCCAAATTGGTAAGGAAGAAGTAAAAAAGTATCCCTATTTGCAGATGATATGATCTTATATACAGAAAACCCCAAAGAAGCCACAAGAAAACTACTGGAACTAATAGAAGAGTTCAGCAAAGTATCGGATACATGATAAGCATACAGAAATCAGCTGGATTCCTCTACACCAACAAAGAGAAAGTCGAAAAAGAAACCACCAAATCAATACCATTTACAATAGCCCCCAAGAAGATAAAATTCTTAGGAATAAATCTAACCAGAGACGTAAAATACCTATACAAAGAAAACTTCAAGACACTACTGCAAGGAACAAAAAGAGATCTACATTAAGTGGAAAAACATACCTTGCTCATGGATAGGAAGACTCAACATTATAAAAATGTCTATTCTACCCAAAGCAATCTATAGATACAATGCAATCCCAATCCAAATTCCAATGGCATTTTTTAATGAGATGGAGAAACAAATCATATGGAAAGGCAAGAGGTCCTGGATAAGTTAAGCGTTACTGGGGGAAAAAAAAAAAAAGAGAACAAAGTGGGAGGCCTCACACTACCTGATTTTAGAACCTATTATATCGCCACAGTAGTCAAAACAGCCTGGTACTGGTACAACAACAGATGCGTAGACCAATGGAACAGAACTGAGAATCCAGACATAAATTCATCCACCTATGAGCAACTGATATTTGACAAAGGCTCAAAGTCCATTAAATGGGGAAAAGGCAGTCCCTTTAACAAATGGTGCTGGCATAACTAGATAACCATGTGCAAAAAAAAATGAAACAAGACCCATACCTCACATTATGAACAAAAACGAACTCAAAATGGACCAAAGACCTAAATATAAAATCTAAAACGATAAAGATCATGGAAGAAAAAATAGGGATAACGCTAGAAGCCCTAATACATGGCATAAGCAGTATACGAAACATTACTAACAATGCACAAATGCCAGAAGAGAAACTAGACAACTAGGAGCTCCTAAAAATCAAACACTCATGCTCATCCAAAGACTTCACCAAAAGAATAAAAAGACAACCTACAGACTGGGAAAAAAATTTTGGCTATGACAAATGCAATCAGCTCTAATCTCTAAAATCTACAAGATACTGCAAAACGTCAACAACAAAAAGACAAATAACCCAATTAAAAAAACGGGCAAAGGATATGAGCAGGCAGTTGACCAAAGCAAACATTTATGTGGCTAACAGCATATGAGGAAATGCTCACGATCATTAGCCATTAGAGAAATGCAAATCAAAACTACAATGAGATACCATCTCACCCCAACAAGTCTGGCATTAATCCAAAAAAAAAAAAAAACCCCAAAATAACAAATGTTGGAGAGGTTGTGGTGAGACTAGAACACTTATACACCACTGGTGGGACTGTAAAATGGCACAACCACTTTGGAAATCCATTTGGCACTTCCTTAGAAAGCTAGAAATATAGAACTACCATAGGATCCAGCAATGCCACTCCTTGGAATATATCCTAGAGAAATAAGAGCCCTCGCATGAATAGATATGTGCACACCTATGTTCATTGCAGCACTGTTTACAATAGCAAAAAGATGGAAACAACCAAGGTGCCCATCAATGGATGAACAGATAAACAAATTATGATATATTCACACAATGAAATATTATGCAATGATAAAGAACAACGGTGAATCCATGAAACATAACATGGAGGCATCTGGAAGGCATTATGCTAAGTGAAATTAGTCAGATGCAAAAGGACAAATATTGTATGAGACTCAAGAAAAGGTTTAAACACAGAAGAAAACATTCTTTGATGGTTATGAGGGTGGGGAGGGAGGAAGGGAGGGAGAAGGGTATTCACTAATTAGATAAAAAAAAAATTAGATAGTAGACAATAATTATTTTAGGTGAAGGGAAGGACAACACACAATACAGGGAAAGTCAGCACAACTGGACTAATCTAAAAGCTAAGAAGTTTCCTGAATACAATCAAACACTTTGAGGGACAGAGTAGCAGGGGCAGGGGTCTGAGGACCATGGTTTCAGGGGACACCTAGGTCAATTGGCATAATAATGCGTGTATTAAAAAAACTTTCTGCATCCCACTTTGGTGTGGCATCTGGGGTCTTAAATACTAGCAAGTGGCCATCTAAGATGCATCAACTGGTCTCAACTCACCTGGAGAAAGGAGAATGAAGAACACCAAAGACACAAGGAAAATACGAGCCCAAGAGAAAGAAAGGGCCATATAAACCAGAGACTCCATCAGCCTGAGACTGGAAGAACTAGATGGTGCCTGGCTACCACCAATGATTGCCCTGACAAGGAACACAACAGAGAATCCCTGATAGTACAGGAGAAAAGTGGGATGCACACCTCAAATGCTTGTAAAAAGAGCAGACTTAACGGTCTGCCTGAGACTGTAGGGACCCTAGAGGTCATAGCCTCTGCACTCTCTGTTAGCCCAAAACTAAAACCATTCTCGAAGCAAACTCTTCAGACAAAGATTAGACTGGACTATAAGACAAAAAATGATACTGGTGAGAAGTGTGCTTCTTAGCTCAAGTAGGCTCATGAGACTATGTGGACAGCTCCTGTCTGGAGGGGAGATGAGAAGGCAGAGGGAGACAGGAGCTGGCTGAATGGACATGGGGAATACAGGGTGGAGAGAAGGAGTGTGCTGTCACATTATAGGGAGAGCAACCAGGGTCACGTAACAATGTGTGTATAAGTTTTTGTGTGAGAAACTGACTTGAATTGTAAACTTTCACTTAAAGCACAATAAAGAAAAAAAGTTCAAAGAAGAAATAGAATTTTATTTCTTGGGCTTTTCGATAATGGAACACAGGTGACTGTGGTCTCTGTAATACGTGACACCAAGGTGAGAAAACAAGAGATGCTTTCTGCTTTCTTTTGGCTCTGAGTTCACTACCACCAGGACTCTTGCTCAAGCCTGACTGTGGATAAGCCCCTTTTGGGCCCCTACAGACCTCTATTATATGTATTAATGATGTTGTTATATTAATGTACACCTCTGTAAGCTTTTGCCTCCAAATCCTGATGAGAATTGCTGCAGTTAGGGGCATTCGTAATGGGGTACATGTGTAACTGTGACATAGGCTATATTGTATAGTAACGGTTATTTTTTCTAATGTCAAAGGAACAACTAACAAAGAAGTTTTAATCTGGGGATTAATCAAGTCTTAGCAGATACCCAGCAATTAGTCTGATCTGTTTGCTTAGTCTATGAGAAATTAAATAAAAGTATCTAGCTGTGGAGGTATGCCTGCACCACGCCATTTTTACAGTGGGTGTCAGGAGTGGGGTTCGTGGCAATGGCTTCAGACTTGTGGAAACATGCGACTTTGTAAGAGAAAAAAATGAAGGGGCACGAGAAGTGAAATTTTGTTTTTTAGACGGTTACTTTGGATGTGGTTACCTGTAAAAGCTCCAAGGGAAATAAACGATGTTATGCTGCAGCTGAGGGGAGAAAGGCCAAATCTGGAGTGGTTTTGGGCAAAAGCCAGGCCAGATAAGCAAGATGATTAATAGAGGGCCAGGGTTTCCTGGTTCCACCCAACCAGAGGCCAAAGTCCATATGCACATGAATGGAAAGATAGTTAAGGTGTGGAAAAGAAGATGAAATTGAAATGTTTAAAAAGGGTTTATGTGTTTATCTAAAGGTACTGTGGGTAGGAAATGCTTTTCCTACATAGAGAAGGGGCTGACTAGTCTGAAGTACAGGGAGGTGTGTGTGTGAACTCCTGAGCCTATGACTGGTACCCCCATGACCTAGTTTAGATGACTAGAGATGAGCTGACCAGAAGCCGACCGAATGAAGAGAAAGATGTCTGACACCGTGAACTACTGTAAATTGCTATAATTTAATGACTTGCTCTGGACTGAACTTTGCTTATGGATACAGATGTTCAAAGTTCCAACCAGAATAGAAGATTCTTCAGATAAAGAAACAGGCTTGTCTCTTCAAAATATTAGTTTAATAGGGACAGACAATTTAAACTTTAACTATCTAAAATGGGGAGAGGTAAAGGCATAAAGTGGCTGGCTTACATGATTTTGTAAGTATACTTAACGCCCAAAATGAGGGGAACAAGGGAGGGTCCCCACTAAATAATTTCCTCTTTTCCTGATGAGTCTGGGAAAGAAAGGGTGGGGGGAGATGCTGATAAGATTATATTATTCAATTGTGAGTGGTGATTGTTAACAGGGTTGACCATGATTATAAGACCTGTAATTGTAGAAGCAGTAACTGGGAAAGAGCGGATGGACTAAGGGGGAGGCACTGCTGGACTGGAGTACAGTGGCTGAACCTAAAGTCCTTTAAAGGTTTTGCTATGCTGATACCTCGTGAAGCTCAGAGCAAGGGAATGATCTTCTTTTAGTTAAATTTTATCCGACAACAGAAAGGGCGAAGCCAAGATGACTTTTGGAGAACCTGACAGGATCAGGTGGACACCTACAGCAGACCTGAATGGCTAGTACCTGAGTAACCTCACCCTGAGGACTCTTTGCTCTATTGAAAGACTAATTGTTAATGACTGTTCTGGATAGTAAACTGATTGGGAGGGGGAAGTTATCCTTCGAGTATGAAAGAACCATGGCTAGAAAAGCAGTGAATCAATCACTTTTACATGACCTTTCTTGTCATGGTCTTATAATTCCCTCAAATAAGGTAATTGTGGCCGACCAAGGGCAGTCTTTTTTTAAGGGCGGTAGGTCAGTTTTGCCATTCTACTTAGGCTTAAAATGAGCCATCCCAGAGGCAGAAAAAGAGGATCTCACCACCACGAAGAAAGAACAGCCGGAAGTGGAGTGTGTTCTTTGGACCCAGGACCCCTGCACTGAGAAGCTCCTAGAACCAGGATACCTAGAGCTGTAACACTGAAGACTGCTAGAAGTGGCAGCAGCAGAGGCAGGAGACCAGCAGGAGATGAAGTGATGGGCTTTCCAGCCCATGGAGAAGGCTGAGTGCCTTCGGGCACCTGGTAGAGCTGGGTTTGCTGACCCATCAGTTAGAGCTGAGCACCTTTGGGCAGAGGCTTACTGGTAGAGTGCAGTGCCTCTAAGCACTTATCGGCAGAGCTAAAAGAGTTTGCCTGAGCAGGGCAGATGCTGAGAGGCCAGAGAGAAGCATGCCTACAACATGGCTCAGAAGAGGCTGTCCTGATGGAAGAACTGTATCCTGAGCTTTCCTGAATCTGAATTGTAACCTGTTACTTCCGTAATAAACCCCATAATCATGAGTATTGTCTGTGATTTCTGTGTGGCCATTGCGATGAATTATTGAACCCAGCAGGTAAGCAGAGTGCCACTTAGCTGGTGTCAGAATTGGTAAAGAGAGAGAGGAGGCATGTCTGACCTCCCTCTCATAGGAATCAGCCTTGGGCTATTGGTCTTGATTTTCCTTCCTCCTGGTGAAGCTAAAGAATGTCAGACACCGCCCTGCCACACCATTTTTACAATACCCCTGCAAACCAACCTCATTAGTCCCTTAAGAATGCCCCTTCTTGTTTTCCCAAGGACCTTGCTCACTTGGAAGTAACAGATGGTAGACATTTAGCCTAAAAATTTGTATTCCCCAAGACCAGTATCTGTACAGTTTTGTGTATTCCTTGGGTCTTGTTCTTCTGCACTACTGTATAACCTCCAAAAAACCAGGTGTACCTTCTTTTATCACAAGATTGTAAATGACATATAAACAAAAACCCACTTTGCATAATCGAAGCAGGTTCTCTATAACTGATTGCCTGTTCGCAAATGCCTCTCTCTCTCTTAATAAACATTTAATTGTCAAAGAAGTCTTAATGTTTTTAACAGTCGAAATCGACTCAGTGGCAACAGGTTTTTTATTAACACCTATGCCAGATGACCTTGTGACAATGACAGAAATTCAAAATGGGTCAAGCACCTCCCTACCTTAATAAACTTGTCATTTTCCCATGTTGTCTTTCAGCCTTTTCAGAGGGAACCTGACCTGGTGAGTGGCACAGCCTGCCCTTGAACCCAGGTCTGACGCCACACTCAGTAGTCCCCACTAAACACACCCCAGAGCAAGAAAGGGCAAAGGCTAGTTTCCAGGCCATAGTTTTATTTTGTAGGAGCAGCGGCCACACAGCCACAGGAACATGAAATGTTCTATACAGCAGGCACAGCATCTGTGGCTGGGGAGACTCATGCCCTCCCCCTCGGCCCCATAATCAAGGAAAAAAATAAAACTCACACACCATACGCTTCCACACCCACTCCTTCTCCTGCCATAACACCCAATTAAATGATTCATCCTTCCAGCCCAAGAAACCGGCTGCAACTTGATTTTACAGAAAACCTTCATGCAGCCAAGGAACTGGGGGCTCTGGAGGGGAGAGGCCTACTCTTCCTTCCCACATGCACTCCCCCAGCACCAAGTTTAGCTCCACCCGAAACCACCGCACCCACAGTGACAGGACTGGGTGCATGAAGAAGCTGGTAACTCAGCTCAGTACGCTGGGAGGATGGTCTCTTTCCAAGCAAGGCATTACTGGAGCAAAATATTAACCTGAGGTCCACATGATCCCCAAACACTTTCCCTTCCTAGCCCTAGGGCTCTGGATGAGGTCTGCAGAGAGCAGGATTTTGGTTTATAGGACTAAAAGTGACAGAGGCTGCTGGCATCTCTGGCCACACTCAGTGTCTTAGGGATGGCAGCTCCACTGGGGAAATGACGGAGCTCTGACTGTTGGGTTAATCGAGCTGGTGGAAACCATTCCTCTACAGCAAGTAGAATCATCAGTTCAGCACCAAGCGAGGAAGCACATGGATCCACTAGGAGAGCTAATGCTAGAATTCACGCACTTTGCATACAAGCTGAAGAGTGAGGTTGCTTATTTTTTTCTTATGCCCCCTCCAGAGGCCAAATGGGTAAGGGCAGTTCCTTTACCTTCTGAGAGCTATGGATGCACTCAGCACTCACAGGACGCAGGTTAAGACACTTTGCAGAGTGTGCCAAGCCCTAGGTGGGATGGGTGAGTATCCTTTAGTCGAAACATGACTTTAAGAAGATTCTGGCAACCTTGAGTGGCAAGACTGCAAGCCATGGATGGATGCACCTTTCTGTGAATGAGATGGGAGCTAGCCTTGGGGCTGAGGGAAGGACCTGAAATGATGAACAACCCCCAATTGTCCACCTGGACCCTTTATGTTTCCACTTACTTTCTACGGGCTTTGTAACCGTGGTATCCAAGGCCACCGGTAGTCTTTTACAGCAGAAGGGCTGGGGAGGTCTTGGCTGTACTGATATGTATAGATGAGGTGAGGAAAGCACAGCTCAGAGGGGACAGGCGGTTTGCCCAAGGTAGCACAGCTCATTGACAGTAGAGCAGGGACTGAAACCCAGGTCCCTGGACTCCTGGCCTAGTGCTCTCTCTCCACATATCACACTGCCTGGCAAAGCTCATAGAATTCCACCTTCCCTTTTTAGATTCTGGGTTTTCAGCTGAGGCTGTGAAGTTCATAAGATGGAGCTGCATAAATAGCCAAGCTTTAGTAACAAGTAGGGAAGGATCTTGGGGACGTTTCCTTCTGCTGGAACAGAAACAGAGCTAGCTTTTCTCTGAGCTCAGGATTCGTAAGGCACTGAAATTAACTAGCTGGGGTGAAAAAAAGAAAAAAAAAAGGAGACAAGCAGTTGGAGAAATCAGTAGTCCATGATACTGTTTCCTTTCAGACCTGCCTCACAGAAGTAATGATGGCAGACTCCATTTTCCGGCTTGGTGTGGCCTACCCCAGCCCCCATGCCACAGAGTGGCATGGAAGTGTCCCTACCACGACTAAGTGGGTTCTGGGGACAAAAGGAGGTGTGGAGGGTTGGAGGGCCAAGAAGTATGGGCCCAGGTCCTTGGGATCAAATTCAGAGTGGAGACCACTCCCTTCACCTAGGGGTCCCAGACCTAGGCTGCGATAGCTATCAGCCTTGACGTGTCCTCTCCAGTGACATGGTCCTGAGTGGACTCAGCAATGGCTGGGGTAGGCCTGCAAGCCATGTGTGAAGGAGGCATGGAAGGGGCAGGATGTCCCCAAGGATGGCAGAGACAACTTTGGAATCGGACCTGGCTTTGGCACAACACTTCTTGGGTCTGCCTACTGCATCTGCTGCCCTCCTGAGTCCCCAGGAATGGAGAGATGCCTTCCTTCTCCCCATGAGGAGCCCGTCTGGCTGACTGAGGCAATGGCAGTGAAACTCCAGGGCATCCCCTTCATCATTCCAGCCAAACCTGTGCACAGGTGACCTAATGTGAGGCTTTCTGGACTCAACTGCTGAATCCAAGATACTTTAGTCAAACATGATGCTGAGTGGGAACCAATAATAGCCACCACTTACCAGCACCCACAATGTGACAAGTGCTTGACCTATATGACTGCTAATCTTTACAATGACCTGCAGGTAGGTATTATCATTCCCTTTGGACAGATGAAGGAACTGGGGCTCAGAGGGGTTAAGTGACTTGCCCAGAGATGCACAGCTAATAAGTGACTAAACTGGGAACTGGACTCAAGCTTGTCTGATTCCGGATCCCAGGCTCTTTCCACTCCACTAGGCTGCCCCCTGGGAACTGGGAGGAAGCCAGGGGGCTGTCTGGGTGGGACTATGGAAGGGCCTCTATCTGAAAGTGTGAAGCTGGACAGCAGCTGAGCTTGAGTGAAGGGAAGATGCCTCCTAGCCCTGGGGGACAGGATCCATCCACAAGTCTCCTTCCCAGTCGGGTTGCAGCTCAGTGCCTGGCGGCCTTGCAGATCTTGTCATACACCTCTGGGAAGGCGTCCTGGCAGTTGAGCTGCTCCCGCAGCTTGTGGTACAGGGATCCGTCAAACATCTCCCAGAACTCCTCCCGGTTCATGTAGCAATCGGCATACAGCATCTGGAATCTGCAGAGGTGGACGAGAGGGTGAGGGCACAGGGAGCCACGTCTGCTGGGCAGGGAGGCGCGAGGGGGAGACACTCAGTCCGCCCCACCGTGCAGCGTGTTTTGCAACGTAGGGGCACTTCAGGAGAATTTGTTGTGTTTGATTCTTCTGAACGCCTAGTGAGGAAGACAGTGCTGGAATGCTGATCCCCATTTTGCAGATGGGGAAACGGGGCTCGAGGGTGAAGCAGCTTAGCAGTGGTGGCCCTGAGTGGAGCTCAGGCTGCTGGGCTCCCTGCTGCAGCTCGGTCCTCTCCACATACTGCCTCGCCTCATGGGGGGTGGTACAGCTTTTATTGACATTCAATAAACTGTACATATTTAAAGTGTATAATTTGGTTAAATCTTGATACATGTACCATATTTTTATGCATTGTGCGAATAAATTGCACCTTCTATATTTGTTTGACAACTGCTCCCTCCCCCCTCCCCCCCAGGTATTTTTGTAAGTAAGTTATGCTTTTTTTTTTTTTACAGCAACATGTAAAACAAAAATTGGCAAAGCGATACTTAGGAAAATATCTGGCGGGGAGGGAGCGGTTGACAAAACAAAGGTAGAAGGGGAGCGTTATTTGCGTAAAAATACGGTATCTCACCATGAACCCATCACCACAATTGAGATAATGAACCTCTCCACCACTCACAAACATTCCTCCTGATCGTTTGTTACTCATCATCCTCTGCCATTCCTAGGCAACCTCCAATCTATTTTCTGTCACCATGGAGTCATTTGCACTTTCTAGAATTTTATATAAATGGAATCATACAGTATGTACTTGTTTTTGCCTGGCTTCTTCCAATCAGCATAATTATTTTGAGATTCACCCATGTGTGTACATCAATCATTTGTTCCAGGCAGTTTCCTGAGCATACTCAGCCTGTTCCGAGCCTCTCTGTGGTTTTCATAGTCATGGACCCCACCCTCCTTAGCTCTGGTCTTTTCAATCTGAAGAGGTCTCAGCAGGCAGTGGTCCTTGAATATATCTAAACTCAGACCCATCATCTACCCTGTGGGGCAGAGTTGGGGTGACTCCTGGGTTTCTGCCTTGAGCAGATGAGGGGTGTTCACTGGAGAAGGGGGATGCAGGAAGAAGGGCAAGAAGTTCTGCATTTCTCCCTCCCTACCATCTTCATGGGGACAGTGGTGGTTCAGTGGCAGAATTCTGGCCTTCCATGCGGGAGACCTGGGTGCCATTCCTGGCCAATGCACCTCATATGCAGTCACCACCCATCTGTCAGTGGAGGCTTGTGTGTCGCTATAATGCTGAATAGGTTTCAGCAGAGCTTTCAGACTAACATGGAGTAGGAAGAAAGGGCTGGCAACCTACTTCTGAAAATCAGCCAATGAAAACCCAACAGGTGACAATGGTCGAATCTGCAACTGACCATGGGGATGGCGGAGGACTGAGCAGCATTTTGTTCCGCTGTGCAGGGCATCACCATGAGTCAGGGGTCAACTCAATGGCAGTTAACAATGAACGCCATCTTCATAGCTTGCTTCCTAGATCAGAGATGGCTGCAACAACAGGGTCCCTATGTGATTAGCTGGTCTAGCCTGGGGGTCTTGGATCTCAATCCAGAGCTGGCACCCTGGTCCTGCCCTGCACCCCAGTGGAACAGTACTCTGAACCATACTCCTGGCCACTCACCCATGCACGCTTCGAACGAACTTCTCCAACTGCCTCATGCAGGACCTGGCTTCAAAGTGCTTTATGCGTGGCTCCCCATAGGCCCCAATGTCGACGTAGAGCTCTGCCTCATCTCCTTTGGGGTGCACCAGGCCTGGCTGGCTGGGCAGGATGAAGGGGCACAGCCAGATGGGGTAGACCTGGGTGGGCCGGGGAGAGGGAGTTGGAGCTTTTTCTCCATGGGGAAGCTCACAGCACTCTGCAGGCTATGCCCCCTTGCCTGATCACAGCCTTACCAACCGCCTCCCCAGCCCTGGCTGAGAACAACCCAACTCTGCCACACTAGAGGACACAATCTGAGCAGGTCATAGAAGTGAAGGTCACTCAGCCGGGGCCCTGGCCAAGCGGGCTGAGGCCTCACAGGGCAGGCATGCCCACGCCCCGCCAGGAAGGCTCACGTGGATGTCGTTGTGGAAGGTGTGCAGGGCCTGCGGCATGCACTTCATGGGCACCAGCATGTCCTGCACCACGTGGTGCTGCTCATACAGCTTGCGCAGGGTCTCGCCCTGGGTCAGCTTCAGGAGGGAGATCTTAGGAGGTACCATCCAACCAAAGAGGTAGCGGAAAATGGGGTTGTTGCCGAAGGGGATGATGTCCTGAAAGACAAAAGTTGGGGAGGGAGAGAAGGCACCAAAAAGCGCTGAATGTCTACCACGAGCCAGGGGCCAGGTCCTCTGGTTCAGTGCGGGACATAAAGATGACACGGATACAATTCCCCTATGTGGAGGGGTGTGGTGGTACCTAGAACATCACCATCAGATCTGGGTTTGGATTTCAGCTGTGGCATTTACCAGCTGCGATGAATTGGGCTACTTAACTTTTCTGAGCTCAGTTTTCTTGTCTGTGCAATGGATATGACAGTACAGTGCCTCCTTAGGATTTGCTGTGAGGATCGTGTGATACCATATGGAAGGCACTCGGCCCAGTGCCTGGCACAAAATAAGAGTCCAATTAACAGTAGCTATCATTTCTGTTCTTGTTGTTGAGTCAGAGTAGCTGGCACAGGGTTGACAGACCATAAATGTTTGAGACAAGAATGCTGTTCACTGAGAAGAGTGATACTCAGAGAGCTGAAGCAACTTCCCTAAGATCACCCAGCCAGGAACAGCTCTCTGGGTGGGTGAGGTCTAGCTCAGGTTTAACGGCAAGACTTTTGGCTTACAGCATCCTTAGTGCGTTGCCTGATTACCCTGCATGCCCCGCCCGCATGCCTCAAGCTGCCCTGAGGGAAGAGCCCTCAGGCTCACTCAGCACTGCTCTCTCCAACCACACGTCCTCCTTACCCTCAGCTCCTCCATGGCTCCCATCTGCTGGCAATCCAAACAGTGAAGGGTTTGACCCCTGGCTCACAATATTCCTCCTGCTCCAGGTCCCACTGGCTTCCTGAGCATTACCAGGATAGCCCATTTTCTACCAGAATAGTTACTGGGATAGTCCTTGAAGACAAGGACATTCACTCATTAATTAGACCATTACAAGTTGCCTACAAGGTCAAGCACCAGGTTCTGTGCTGGGCACTGGGGCTATCAATATAATTGAGACGTGACCCCTGCCTTCAAGACCCTGCTTATCAATGTATCCTGGAACTCACTGTATCAGTACACAGAGTGATGCCTCATTGTCATGGCTGCACAACACTGTACTGCAGGGAGAAGCAAACAATGGCACATGGGACAAATCCAGCCCACCATCTGGTTTTGTAAAATAAAGTTTTATTGGAACACAGCCATGCTCATTCATTAACATATTGTCTATCCCTACTTTCAGACTACAACAGCAGAATAGTTGCACAAGAGGCTTTTATGGTCCAAAAAACCTAAAATATCTACTACCTGGTCCTTTACGGAAAACGCTTACTGAGCCTCGCTCTACTGTATGGCTGCATCATAATTTATTTAATCAGTTCTGTGCCGAAAGACATTTAATTATCTCCAGATTATTCTAATGATTATTCTTTTTACATGTGTCTTTGTCCACTGGTAAGCATCTATAAGATAAATTCCTAGAAGTGGAAAATTCTGGTTCACATAGTGTGTGCAATTTTAATGGAACCTATTTTTTTTTTTATTTCAAGAACTTGCCCCATTTTTTATACTCTCCCAAACAACACAGGAGAACTGTTTCCCCACACCCTTGCCAGCACGGTATACTATCAAACGTCTGGATCTCTGTTATTCCGACAGGTGAAAAATGAGACTCATTGTAGTTTTGTTTCACTCTTCAATTCTGAGAGAGACTGCATCACTTTTTGTATGCTCAAAAGCCATTCGCATTGTTTTTTTCTGGAAATAGTTAATTATTAGTTAAATGTACCAGCTGGAACAACTCCTTTTCCAAAGTCTCAGCCTCAGAAAGTTCCCGTTGTAAACATGTGTCCTATCCTCCTCTCCCAGCTTCTGTCTGCCCCATTAGTCTCGCTTCTGCCTCTCAGTGACCTCAGGTCCTATGACCTTGGCTTCATGCCTGTCCCTACTGTCAACACATGAAGGTCAGTCATTCCAGAGAACCAACCTTGTTTCAGGCCCTCCCCTCCTCGGCTTACCAGCTGCTCTTGCCCTTAATCTGTGTCCAGATAACTGGCCGTGTCTGCTCTGCTGGGCTGCAGGGCCCTGCTACAGATCCAAGGAGCCCAACCTCAGGCAGGACCCCAGACCCCAAAGCCAGGTCTATGCAGTGGTATCCCAAGTAACAGAAACAGCCAAGGAGCCCTGTTGTATCCTTTCTTACTGGTGTTACTTCCCCGTCTTAACCAACCACTTACGCTAAAAATGATGGCACAGAAGGAAAGGGAAAGCTAGGGCAGCAGTAGCTCCTCTTCCTTTCCGTCCTCCCTTACTCATCAGTGTTGGTAGGATGCAGCGCAGGTATCAGGAAGTGTCAGAGAAAACTGAGTTTTGTGCACCATTTCCACTGCTCTGTTAAGAACAAAGTACTTATGCCTGGAGCGTTAAAATAACTTTAATATTTTCATTCAAAAGATGAACGGTAACATTCATGATAGTAATTTAAATTTAAAATTTTTCTGTACTTAGAATGACATTTAATAGGAAATATTTATGACAAATCAAGACAGGCCATGGAAAAAGCTTAATGTTTTAGTACCTTAACGGTGCTCTTTGTCTGCTTTTTTGCAGATTGTGTAGCCAGCTGATTGGCCAAGCTGGGGGAGGGGAAGCAATTGGATGGGCCGGGACTGGCCCGGCCCAGGTTTGACGGAATGGACTGATCACCTAGAATACAGCTTCTTCGGGGGCTCAGCACCCAGGCCAGGCCAAATTTGGTTCATTAAAGGGCCAGATTCAGCAGGGAGGAACCTGGGGGGAGGCTGCCAAGGGGAGAAGGAGTTATCCCCAGGGAAGGGAGAAAAAGACAGATGTTTGAAATTGTTTATTACTCTTTCTTTCTAGAAATGTCTTGGCTTCTGCAATTCCATTATAGTGGATGATGCTGTGGTGCTCTGCCCAGATGCCCACTCTAGGGAAGCACCCGTTCCCCCAGGTGTGGGAAATGTTGGTGGCTGATGCTCAGAGCTGAGTCCCTCTCTGGGGAATTGTCTTTGCCTGATGGGAGCTGCCTCATCCAAGTTCACACCACTTCTTCAAGGGCAGCCCACAGTCAATGGCTGGCTAACGGGAGGAGTGGGTGGACAGGGTATAAAGTCCTAGGTCTGTCCCTTGCCTCAAGGTGAGACAACTCTGGAGAACTCCAGAGCAGAAGACAGCAAAATACAACCCATCGGGATCCCCCCTGCTGGCCAAATCTGGCTCACCATCTGCTTTTGTAAATAAAGTTTTATAGGAACACAGCTATGCCCACTTGTCCACACATCGCTTGTGGCTGCTTTCATGCTGCAAAGGCAGAGCTGAGTAACTGTGACAGAGACAGTATGGCTGCAAAGCCTACAATATTTACTATCTGGGCCTTTAGTAAAAGTCTACTGATGGGTAGATGTTGTCATTTGTCTATATTCATTGCGTCCAAAATTTCCATTTCAAGCATTCGCCCTCTGACTATCATCACCTCTCTTTCCAGGTCACTCCCTCTAGTACCCTGACTTCAATTCTTCCCCCTCCTGGGACAGCCAATCCACCATAACACCTTGTCAGGAACAGAGCTCTTCCCATCCTTACCCTTCTCCCTGACTGGCTTATATTTCACTACAATCATGCCTTGTAGCTTCAGCAACCTTACCCTACTCACCTTCTATCATACTTGCCTGCAAAATCTCAACCTTGCTTAAATCTAAATCCTCACCTACTCTGCTCCACCCACACAGCTTCCAACACCTGCTGACAATTTGCCTTTTTGCGGAACATTTTATTGTTATTTAGGTGAAAGTTTAGAGAGCAAATTAGTTTCCTGTCCAACAATTTATCCACAGTTTGTTTTGTGACATTGGTTGCAAACCCCTGAATGTGTTGGCACTCTCCCCGCTTCCTCCATGGGTTCCCCATGTCTATTCGCCCAGTTTTCCTACCCCTACCGTCTTTCTGAACTTTGCTTTTGGGCAAATGCTGCCCTTTAGATCTTGTAGAGTTGATTGCTCCAAGGTGTACGTTTTACTGTTCATTTTATTGTATGGCTATAATGTGATCTCCGGAAGTGATCCAAGTTTGAAGGGCGTCTAAGGGCCACAGTGTTGGGGGGAGGTGGGGGTTCCACTAATGAATTTGCATTTCTAACAAGTTCCCAGGAGATGTTAATGCTGCTGGTTAGGGACCAGTTCTGAGAACCACTAGTAGAGTAGTAGTTTTCAAAATTTATTATACATAAGAATCACCTGGGGATCTTGTTAAACTGTACATTCTGATTCTGTATATCTGGGGTAGAAATGCAAACTGTCAGCAGAGAACGAACCGGTCCGAAGCCCTGGTGAAAATCCACAACCGCAACGGCAGGTTTCACTGTAAATTCATGATCGCCATCTTAGGTGGGCACAGTGTTGCCTGGCCATCTTTATATTTCCCCAGTTAGCTCACTTCCCGCTCTCCAACAAATGATTTCACATCTCCTCTCTCAAACCTTTCATGCTCTCTCACCCCGACTCTCAGCTGAAATCCTGGCTTCCTATTCATTGAGAAAATAGAAGCAGTCAGAACTCTCGCACCTTCCCGCCACCCACACCATCCTATTTGTAGCCACTGTCCCCATTTACACTTGTTCCCTCCTGTCGAGTGGATGAACTTTCCAGGCTCCCATCAAAAGGCAAACTCTGCACCTGAGCTCAGGGCTCATCCCCCACCCCTCTCTTCAGGACTTTGCCCTATAAATATACCCCTCTCTCACCTGCACTGTCACTTCCCCTCTCTACTGGGTCATTCCCATTAGCACACAAACATGCTGGAATCTCTCCTTTCCTCAAAGAGCCACAAAAACATCCCCTTCCAGCAATCACCTACTTCTCTGCTTTCCTTCAGAGCGCATCTCCTCAGGTTTCTGTTTCCTATTCTCTTGTGAACCTACTCCTGTCAGGCTTTTGCCTCCACCGCTCAAGGTCACTAATGACCTTCTCATGCCTAAGCCCAGGGGTCAATTTACAGTCCTTATCTCACTCTGCAGCATGTAACACAGTTGTTTATCCTCTTTCTAGAAACACTGTTTTTACTCAGCTTCTGGGACTCCATGTTCTCCCGGTTTTTCTCCCCTCCGACAGACCACATCTCCTCCTCAAACCTTTGAGGTGGCTGGGGCTGGGCTCTTGGGCCTCTTCTCTTCTCTCTCCACCGTCTCTCATAGGCTCCCATGGCTTTAGTCACATGTCTCTGCTGCTGACACCCACATTTACATCTGCAGCCTCAGGCTCTGCCCCAAAGTCCTCATACAGGCAGCCAGATGCCTGAGCGGATGTCCCACTGGATGTCTGACAGGACCTCAAACTGACATGTCCCAGACCAAACTTCTGATTTCCCTCCATTCATCCCATTGCTCAGGCCCCAAACCTTGGAATCACACCCACGTCCAGTCTATCTGGAAATCCTAGTGGTTGGTTCAGCCTTCACGGTACCTCCTGGATCTGACCCTTCTTTCCTCCTCCACTGCTAACACTCTGGGCAAGCCAAAATCATTTCTTCAGCTCTCCCATTCTTACCCCACAACCTCAGCCCAATCCACTCTCCATCCAGCTGTCAAAGTTATTCTTTTGAAATAAAAATCCTATCATGTCCCTTTTCTGCTCAAAACTCTCCACTGTCTTCCTACTATCAAACAAACCTATTGCCATCGAGTTGGCTCCTACTCATGGCGACCCCATGTTACAGAGTAGAAATGAGTTTCATAGGGTTTTCTTGGCTATAATCTTTAGGGAAGCAGATCGGCAGGGCTTTCTTTCATGACGTCACCAAGTGGGTTCAAATCATCAATCTTTAGGTTAGTAGTCAGGCACTAACTGTTTGCGCCACCCAGGGACCTGTGTTCCTGTCACAGTGATGAAGAGCATTCGAAAGCTAAAACCCTTGGTGTGACTGGGACTTCTAGCAAGAGTCTAAGCCAGAGTCTTTCTTGTCCTCAGCGACTCCATCTTGGATATCTTCTTTGTCATATAATAAAACTCGTCATTTCTGCAAAGCTTTCCACTGTACCCTGACCTAGATAAATGCGGTTTTGCTGCTAGAGGAAGAGTTTGCAGTTAGAAATGGCTGATGCTAAAAAGAGATAATTCAAGACCTATATAGGTGTTAGACAAAAGTGTTAAATATGTGACTTACACATTCAGCCAGTTTTTAGAAAATGCCCTCTTCATTCTCCCTCGAAAAATGTTTCTGTAACCTGTACCTGAATCCTTACAAGGCCCTGTACCTTTTCCATAACCTTGCTCAGCCTAAAAAAAAAACTCATTGCCGTTGAGTCAATTCCGACTCATAGTGACCCTACAGGACAGAGCAGAACTGCCCCATAGGGTTTCCAAGGAGTGCCTGATGGATTCAAACTGCCGACCTTTTGGTTAGCAGCTATAGCTCTTAATCACTACACCACCAGGGTTTCAGCCTAACTCACCTTAAACCTGTAACTAGAATAAGCTAGTGTTACAAGGTTATGGCTTTTCTATATCAAACCCCCTTTTTCTCTCCTTAAGCATTACAATAACCATTTTCACTTATAATCATCGTAGAACTTTGTTTTATATTTCAACAGAACTCTCCCTCATAATGGTAAAGTCAGTTTAACATAGGCTAGATGGCAACGGGTTTGGTTTGGGGTTTGGGCTACAGATGTTTAGATGCCAGAAAACATGTGATTTTTGTGGTCAGCCAGAATTCTGTCATTGGAGCCATCCCTGCAAAAGATGTCAATACCTGCCAGGATGGTTGACCAAGGTGTTGCCACCTGCAACTATGTAAATGTTAACCCATCAAAACTGTTTTAGCTGTAACCTGCTGTTTGTGTTTTTTTTTCTTCATAAGTCTTTGTATTACTGTAGCCCCCTCACCAGCACAGAGTTGGATTTCTCCCAGCACTGTGTCTCCCCATTTTGCAGATCACTTTCTTTGCCATAGTAAAACTCCCTTTGTTTTTAAATTTAAACAGACTATTGAGTGTTTCACTACAACAACACTTAGAATCAAATCTAAAGTCCTTCGTTAGATTTCATCACCATCACGCCCTTGTACTATCAACATTGCCCCGCTCACCCCCTATTATCCAAACCAAAACCCACTGCCATTGAGTTGATTCTGATTCATAACAACTCGATAGGACAGAATAGCACTGCCCCATAGGGCTTAAGAGGCTATAAATCTTTACAGAAGCAGACTGTCACATCTCTCCCGCAGAGTGACTGGTGAGTTCCAACCACTGACATTTTGGTTAGCAGCTGAGCACTTTAACCACTGCACCACCAGGGCTCCTTCCCTCTATCATAAAAACCAAACCAAACTGGTTGCCATCCAGTTGATTCCGACTCACAGTGACCTTAGAGGACAGAGTAGAACTGCCCCATAGGGTTTCCAAGGAGCAGCTGGTGGATTTGAACTGCCAATCTTTTGGTTAGCAGCCGAGGTTTTAACCACTACGCCACCAGGGCTCCAACATCTGCAAAACCTCAACATTTAGTGAGTCTAAGTTTCCACCTCTTCTGCATCAGCCACAACGCTGAATGTGTGAAAACCCACAACCACAGGGTCCCACAGAATCTAGCCTCTGGCTATGTTTGACCTCTTCCCACCACCCCCACCCCACCCCACTCTGTCCCATTCACCAGGCTCTAGCCCCAGGGCCTTCTTCCTATTTTTCAATACCAGGCAACCCACTTCAGGACCTGGGCTCTGGCTGCTCCTCTGCCTGGGACACTCTCCCCCAGAGCGCCGCATGGCCTGCCCATCCCAAGTTCAGGTCCCTGCTCATGGTCATCTCCTTAGAGGCCTTCTCTGACCCCTCTATTTAAAACCCACTGCCCACATCCCTCCACCACCCCATCCACACAAAAGCAGAGATTCCTGTTCACCACCAAGCCATGCTTGATGCCTGCCTCCAGCCCTAGGCAGAACTAGACACTTCTTTTTCTTGTTCCTGTGGCCTTCTATAGGGCTGGGGTCTGTCTGCTGTTCCTCAAGGACAGAAGCAGGCCTGAGTTCCCCAAAGTATGTGGCCCAGCGCCCTACTCTCTGGCACCAAGGAGATGCTCACTAAAAGCTGCTGCTTTAACTGAAGTGGTCAGTTCCCGCAGCAGGAAACGACATTGTTGCTGCTTAAGAAGGCGTTCTAGTCCTTTAGGACAAAGTCGCTCTTTTCCCTTAGGAAAGAGAGATTTTGGCCACAATGTCAAACACTTTGGTGTCCTCCTTGCCCGGCGGGAGAAGCCAGGACTCCTGGGAAATCCGAGCCTCACCTGGAGCTCCCAGAAGATGCTGCGCGTGTGGCGGTGATAGTAGTGCCTCAGGGGAACGTACTCCAGGCCCTCTTGGTTTGTCTTCAGGTAGTTCTCCACGTGCTTGAAGAACCATGGCTTGTAGTAATTCCCAATGCTATTCAGCTGAAATGACAGGGGGCATTGTGATCAGCCACAGATAAGCACCAAATGCCATTAGGGTGTAACGGAGATACCCAGCTTCTGTGCTGCACGCCTGACCCTTTCAAAGCCCTTTCATGTCTATTATCGCCTTTGAGACTCCCAGAAGCCCAGTGAGGTTAAGCACAGCAGGTTTTCACACGCAGAGAGAAGAGGAGCTCAGAGAGGTTAAGTGGTATGTCCAGAGTCAAACGACTAGTTCCTGCTAGTCTAGAGAATTTAGCAACCTGCTCCCTAGCCTGGGGCTCCTCTCAAAGAGAGAATCTGAAGTGCAAATGTGTCACAGTGTTTGCCACAATGCAGGCTCCATGCAGGTGAATTTTCTTCCCTTCTGCTGCTGGGTCAGTGCTGGTAAAAACACTGAGCGTGTATCATCAAGCCCCACTGGAACCCAAGGCAGCCAGCACTAACTGATCACAGAATGTTTCCTGCTTCCCCTCAGCTGAGCTCCACAGTCCTGGGCACAGTGCTTCATCTAGGCAGCCACCATAAAGTACAGATGGCTCTCAAGAATCAACCAACATGCCACCCTGGCCCTGTACCCCGGGGTCTCTAACTCCTCAATCTTATATTTAGCGGGTGCCTTTTTCAGTCCAAATAAAAGGTCCAGGACTTAACTTGCTGGGTGCCCTGGGGTGACTTAGCTTCTCTGTGCCTCAGCTTCCTCACCCATGAAATCAACTCTGAGCAGATGCTCTTGGAAAGAGGCAGGGTGGTGTCCTAGAAAGAGCCCACATTCTGGGATTGGGTAAGCCAGTCGCCATTAAGTCAGTTCCGACTCCTGGTGACCCTGTATGTGTCCAGAGTAGAACTGTGTACTCTACCGGGTTTGTGACCTTTTGGAAGTAGATCACCAGGCCTTTCTTTTAAAGTACCTCTGAATGGGTTTGAACCACCAACTTTTGGTTAGAGCCCAGCACTTAACCGTTTGTAACGCTTAGGGTCTCCTCTGAGATTGGGTGCCCAGGCAGCCAGAGCCAAACCACAGCCCAGTCACTCACAAGCTGTGTGACCCTGGGCACATCGCTTTGCACCTCAGTTTTATCACATATAAAACAACAATAAAAATATATACTTTGTGGGAGATTTTTGGTGTTTTTTAGAAATTATAAGCATACACTCATCGATCACCCAGCCTAGTGCTGGTGAATGCTCCTTCCTGCTCTAAACTCCAAGCCCCACAGCCTTCAAGAGGCAACCCACCAGGCCAGGTTTTGCACCCTGGCTGCAGATGTCCAGGCCCCACACCAGACCAGCCTCTCTGCAGGGCAGGGAAAGGTACTGAGTTTTACGGAAACGTAAGATCACAACCAGCTGGGGGATCAGCAAAGGGTTAAGAATAAGTAGGGAGTGAAATGAAGATCAAAGACCACAGCCTTCAGTATGGATTACACCTCAAAACAAAGACAATAAAAATCCTCACAACTGGACCAATAAACAACACCATGATAAGCAGAGAAAATATTGAAGTTGTCAAGGATTTCATTTTACTTGGATCTACAATCATTGCCCATGGAAGCAGCAGTCAAGAAATCAAATGACTCATTGCATTGAGCAAATCTGCTGCAAAAGACCTCTTTAAAGTGTTAAAAAATAAAGATGTCACTTTGAGGACTAAGGTGTGCGTGACTCAAGCCATGGTATTTTCAGTCGCCTCATATGCATGTGAAAGCTGGGCAATGGAAAAGGAAGAAGATACAAAAAAAGAGAATTACAGACCGATATCCCTCATTTTTTTTTTTTTTTTTTTTTTATCCCTCATTAACTTAGCTGCAAAAATCCTCAACAAAATTCTAGCCAATAGAATTCAACAATGTATCAAAAAAATAATTCACCACAACCAAGTGGGATTCATAGCAGGTATGCAGGGATGGTTCAACATTAGAAAAACAATCAATGTAATCCATCACATAAATAAAACAAAAGACAAGAACTACATGATCTTATCAACTGATGCAGAAAAGGCATTTGAGAAAGTCCAACACCCATTCGTGATAAAAACTCTCAGCAAAATAGAAACAGAAGGAAAATTCCTAAACATTATAAAGGGCATTTATACAAAGCCAACAGCCAACATCATCCTAAACAAAGAGAGACTGAAAGCACTCTCCTTGAGAACAGGAACCAGACAAGGATGCTCTTTATCACCACTCTTATTCAACATTGTGCTGGAGGTCCCAGCCAGAGCTATTAGGCTAGATAAAGAAATAAAGGGCATCCAAATTGGCAAAGAAGAAGTAAAAGTATCTCTGTTTGCAGATGACATCATCTTATACACAGAAAACCCTAAAGAATCCTCAAGAAAACTACTGAAACTAGTTGAAGAATTTAGCAGAATATCAGGATACAAGAGAAACATACATAAATCAGTTGGATTCCTCTACACCAACAAAGAGAGCGTTGAAGAGGAAATCACCAAATCAATACCATTTACAATAGCCCCTAAGAAGATAAAATACTTAGGAATAAATCTAACCAGAGATGTCAAAGGCCTATACAAAGAAAACTATGAGACACTACTGTAAGAAACCAAAAGAGACCTACTTAAGTGGAAAAACATACCTTGCTCGTGGATAGGAAGACTCAACATTGTAAAAATGCCTATCTGCCCAAAGTGATCTACAGATACAATGCAATCCCAATCCAAATACCAGTGACATTGTTTAATTAGATGGAGAAACAAATCACCAACTTCACATGGAAGGGAAAGAGGCCCTGGATAAGTAAAGAATTACTGAAAAAGAAGAACAAAGTGGGAGGCCTCACACTACCTGATTTTAGAAACTATTATACTGCCACAGTAGTCAAAACAGCCTGGTACTGGTATAACAACGGATACATAGAACAATGGAACAGAATTGAGAATCCAGACATAAATCCATCCACGTATGAACAGCTGACATTTGACAAAGGCCCAAAGTCTGTTAAGTGGGGAAAAAACAGTCTGTTTAACAAATGGTGCTGGCATAACTGGATATTCATCTGCATAAAAATGAAACAAGACCCGCACCTCACACCATGCACAAAAAACAACTCAAAATGGATCAAAGACCTAAATATAAAATCTAAAATGATAAAGATCATGGAAGAAAAAAAAGGAACAACACTAGGAGCCCTAATATGTGGCATAAACAGTACACAAAACAGTGTCAGAAATGTACAAATACCAGAAGAGAAATTAGATAACTGGGAGCTCCTAAAAGTCAAACACCTATGCTCATCCAAAGACTTCACCAAAAGAGTAAAAAGATTACCTACAGACTGGGAAAAAGTTTTTAGCTATGACATTTCCAATCATGACATGTCACTGCAAAAACTCAGCAACAAAAAGACAAATAAACCAATTAAAAAATGGACGAAGGATATGAACAGGCACTTCACTAAAGAAGGCACTCAGGTAACTAACAGATACATGAGGAAATGCTCACGATCATTAGCCATTAGAGAAATGCAAATCAAAACTACAATGAGATTCCATCTCACTCCAACAAGGCTGGCGTTAATCCAAAAAAACTCAAAATAATAAATGTTGGAGAGGCTGTGGAGAGATTGGGACACTTATACACTGCTGGTGGGAATGTCAAATGGTACAACCACTTTGGAAATCGATTTGGTGCTTCATTAAAAAGCTAGAAATAGAACTACCATAAGATCCAGCAATCCCACTCCTTGGAATACATCCTAGAGAAATAAGAGCCTTTATACGAACAGATAGATGCAAACCCATGTTCACTGCAGCACTGTTTACAATAGCAAAAAGATGGAAGCAACCAAGGTGCCCATCAAAGGATGAATGGATAAATACATTATGGTATATTCACACAATGGAATACTATGCATTGATAAAGAACACCGATGAATCTGTGAAACATTTCATAACATGGAGGAATCTGGAAGGCATTATGCTGAGTGAAATTAGTCAGTTTCAAAGGGACAAATATTGTATGAGACCACTATTATAAGAACTCGAAAAGCAGCTTAAACAGAGCAGAAAATATTCTTTGAAGGTTACGAGAGCGGGGAGGGAGGGAGGGAAGAAGGGGGATTCGCTAATTAGATAGTAAACAAGAACTAATTTAGGTGAAGGGAAAGACAACACACAACACAGGAGGGGTCAGCACAACTGGACTAAGCCAAAAGCAAAGAAGTTTCCTGAATAAACCGAACGCTTCCAGGCCAGTGTAGCAGAGGCGGGGGTTTGGCGACCATGGTTTCAGTGGTCACCTAGGTCAACTGGCATAATAAAATCTATTAAGAAAACATTCTGCATCCCATTTTGGGGAGTGGGTCTGGGGCCTTAAACACTAGCAAGCGGCCATCTAAGATGCATCACTTGGTCTCGACCCACATGGATCA
Organism: Loxodonta africana; assembly: GCF_030014295.1. Lineage (NCBI taxonomy): Eukaryota > Metazoa > Chordata > Mammalia > Proboscidea > Elephantidae > Loxodonta > Loxodonta africana. Next base: position 93,113,822 of record NC_087344.1, read on the forward strand.
AAGGAGAATGAAGAACACCAAAGACACAAGGTAATTATGAGCCCAAGAGACAGAAAGGCCCACATAAATCAGAGACTACATTAGCCTGAGACCAGAAGATCTAGATGGTGCCTGGCTACAATCGGTGACTGCATGACAAGGAATATGACAGAGAATCCCCAGAGGAGCAGGAGAACGGTGGGATGCAGACCTCAAATTCTGGTAAAAAGACGAGACCTAATGGTCTGACTTAGACTAGAAGGACCCCGGAGGTCATGGTCCTGAGACCTTCTGTTAGCCCAAGACAGGAACCAGTCTCAAAGCCAGCTCTTCAGACAGGGATTAGACTGGACATAAGATAGAAAATGATACTGGTGAGGAGTGAGCCTTGTGGATCAAGTAGATACATGAGACTATGTGGGCAGCCCCTATCTGGAGAGGAGATGTGAAGGCCGAGGGGGACAGAAGTTGGCTGAATGGACACAGAAATATAGGGTGGAGAGAAGGAGTGTCTGTCTCATTAGGTGGAGAGCAACAGGGAGTATATAGCAAGGCGTATATAAATTTTTGCATGAGAGACTGACTTGATTTGTAAACTTCCACCTAAAGCACAAAAAAAAATTGAAAAAAAGAAAAAGGAAGATAGAAGAATTAATGCCTTTGAATTATGGTGTCAGTGAAGAATACTGAATACACAACAGACTGCCAGAAGAACAAACAAATCTGTTTTGGAAGAAGTACAGGCAGAATGCTCCTTAGAAGTAAGGATGGTGAGACTTTGGCTCATGTACTTTGGACATGTTATTAGGAGGGACCAATCCCTGGAAAAGGACATCATGCTTGGTAAGCAGAGGGTCAGCAAAAAACAGGAAGACCCTCAACGAGATGGACTGACACAGTGGCTGCAACAATGGGCTGAAACACAGCAAGGATTGTGATGATGGCACAGGACCAGGCAGTGTTTCTTTCTGCTGTACATAGGGCCTCTATGAATCAGAACCAGCTTGACAGCACCTAATAACAACAAAGACAGAGAGAGAAATAGGCCATGCAGGAGAGGCTGACTGTTGATTGTTTCTAGGGAGGAAACCAGCAGGAGCAAAGACAAGAAGTGAGCAAGCCTGGAGAACAATCACAATGATATGCGCAGAGTGTCCACCTTCCAGACAGGCATCTGGGCTCTTTATCCCCTCAGTAACTTGTCAAGGCAGGGCTTGTCCCTGTGTCACTGATGGGGAATTGAGAATCTTCAAAGGTGAATAGCCTGCCCAAGGCTGCACGGCTGCCACTGGGCTGCCACAGTGCAAAGATTCAAACCCCACAGCATGTTGCAAAACAAGGCCAGAGCCAGAGGGCAGAGAGCTTTCAACAATGGAGTCTGGAATGTGGGAGTTATTTGAAACAAAAAAACATATAAAACTATGAATTTTTTCCCTGATTCCAAAAGCAATACGTACTCTTTCTGAAAACTTCAAACAGTGTAGAAAACGTAACTTGGAAAGTGAAAAACCCCTGTTGCCTAACCCTCCAGGGATAATGGCTGAAATTGATACTTACTAGGCTTTATTTTCTGTACATATACACACACACAATTCATAAAATGGGACCATCCTATGCATGTTGTTGTTGTTGTTGCCAGGTGCTGTCAAGTTGATTTGGACTCCTAGTGACCCCATGTGACAGAGTAGAACTGCCCCTTGGGGTTTTCTAGGCTGTAATCTTTATGTGAGCAGATCACTAGGTCTTTCTCCTGTGGAGCCAATAGGGGGTTCGAACCATCAACCTTACAGTTAGCAGCTGAGCACTTAACTGCTGCCCACCAGGGCTCTTTATCCTATGCATGCTGTTGGCAATTTGCTTTTCCTACTTATATCACACTTGGTTGATCCTGGGCAGGTTACTTAATCTCTCTGAGCCTCATTTGCTGCGAGGCGAAGATTGAGACATTAACTAAGACAGGGAGCAGAGGCCCTGAGATCAGAGGGTACCTGTTTGAGAAACTGCGAAGAGACTGCTGTGGTTAGAGGAGAAACAAGTAAAAGAGAAATAGGCTATAGGGTTTTGTTTTTTTTTATCAGAGAGGTAATAGGGGGTTGAGTACGGAACCTAGAGACTTAGTAAGACAAGGAACAGAGGAGCCCCAAATCTGCAAACAAAATAACAAGAAATGGGCCAGGGCGCAGAAAGAAAGCCATTCTCCAGAACAATGGGGCAGGGTATCTAAAAACAGACTGCAAACTTCTTTAAAGTTGCCTTTCAGAAGCAGTTGGAGAAGACCAGGCCCAGGGACATGTGCAGAATATCCACCTGTGACCCCTGTGTGACCTTCCACCAGGGGCAGTGAGAATCCACCCGGGGAGCGGGGAGCGGGGAGCGGGAGACTGCGCAGGTACCACACCCCATAATAAGCTCTGCTATGAATCCCAGAGGCCTCCAGGACAGGAGCCATCTTGGCAAGCTGCTGCAAGTGCACCTTAGTTAACATATCCCCCGCCTGTGCCTATGAATAAACATGAATCTTTTCCCACCTAAGAACTTTTAAAAACTCAGGCCAGTCTTTTGTTCTGTGAGATGAGGGTACGCGTTGCTCTAGGCCCTCCTCGTCTGTGCTTGCGAGCCTCTTCAATAAAGCTTTGCTCGTGTGGAAAACTACGTGCCTTACCTGTTCATTCTTGACCAGTGAGAGGCAAGAACCTTATTCAGGTAACATAACTACTCCTGGGGTGCTTGAGAAAATTAAAAGATCTAATGTACTAAGTTCCAAGTGTGCTGCCCGGTCCACAGCAGGGTGCAGCATCAGTTCCCTGCTTCTCATTGCCTCTTGCCCCACTCTATGCTGGAGCCAGGCAGCCCCTCGCCCCTTACCCTCTGGCAGCCAGCACCTGCAGCTTGTCTGGCATCACCCTCCTGTGTTAGCCCACTCTGCTAATAGGTTACTCTGCAGGGAGAGAGCCAGGGACCAGACATGCCAGGGAACTAGGGCTGAAGAGCCTGTTTGCCCAAATCAGCTTTAGTGTAGATCCTAAGGGGCAGGGCAAGGGCACCATACATCGGCCTCTGCCTGTGAATCAAAGGAGAGTGAAACCCAACAGAAAGCAGAGCAACTTCACCCAACCCCAGGTAGGGCCTGACCGTATACTTGGCTGTGGTGCTGGCTGCAGAATGGAATCGAGACTCTGGGGTGCCTTGATCACAGGTGCTCCTGTTGCTCACGAGCTCATCAGGGCCATCCATGCCGGAGAAGCCCAGGGTCGGGTACAGAGCCCAGACCATATGTCTGTCCCAGAACATACTTGGGTTGGGGAGGCCAGGTGACTGCAGGTGTTCCAGCTCCAGCCCTAACACTTCCTCCCCTGTAAAATGAGGTAGGTTGCCTCCTGGCAGGGCTGCAGTGAGTCTTCCACAGGACACAGTCGCAAAGAACCTATCACAATGCCTGGCACACTTCCTGTGCAGCCTTCCAAACAGGAACGTTTGGAAGAAATGTTCCTGCAATGAAAAGTCTACGTGTTATGGTTTCTACCACTGTCTGTGGCCAGCCCTGTTCCCATCAGGTCTTGCTCCTCAGGGCACATGACAAATGTCTGTGGGCCTTCAGGTCTGGTCCCTCTGCCACTGATGCCAAGGGAGCAAGGCTCTCTGCTCTTGATCTTCTCCTGGGGAAACACAGTAATTGGGTCAGGGTGTTCGAACATGTGAAAAGCTGTACAAACTCACTTGTCCAATCATAACTGTCATGGTTTGAATTGTGTCCCCCCAAAACGTGCATATCAACTTGGTTATGGCATGTGTGGTTGTCCATTTTGTGATTTTAATTTTATGTTAAGAGGATTAGGGTGGGATTGTAACACTACCCTTATACAGGTCACCTCCCTGATCCAAGATAAACAGAGTTTCCCCCAAGAGATAAAAGGAAAGGGAAGCAAGCAGGGAGTTATAGACCTCAAACCACCAAGAAAGCAGCACCAGGAGCAGAGCGTGTCCTTTGGACATGGGGTCTCCGGGCCTGAGAAGCTCCTGGACCAGGGGAAGATTAAGGACAAAGACCTTCCTCCAGAGCCTACAGAGACAGAAAGCCTTCCTCTGGCGCTGATGCCCTGAATTCGGATTTCTAGCCTACTAGACTGGGAGACAATAAACTTCTCTTTGTTAAAGCCATCCACTTGCGGTATTGCTGTTATGGCAGTGCTGGATGACTAAGACAGTAACCTTAGATAGTAGCTAGTACGTCAAACAGATTATAGCAGAGCCATTTTAGATAGAGTAGGGGTGGCAATGCCCCTTGAGTCCCTAGCTGAACTTTACTACCTCTGAGAAGTAGGACAACCTCTCTGGTCCAGATATCCTTGCTAGGTGTATCTATTCAACACACCCTGACAGGGCTTTGGCCAGGGTCAGGCAGAGCCAGAGGCTGGGAAGGCCAGGCCCAGCCCTGGCCTTGAACATGGGCACTTTGGCTCCATGCCCCAGAGTTCCCACCTCTGTTCCACGATCCCCCTCTCCAGTGCTCACCACAGTGTCCCACGAGGAGTGGGTGCTCGATCAATGTTTGTGGATGATGATAACTCTAGAAGCTGAGATGTAGGGGAATGAACACCAAACTGGGAGTCAGAGACTGGAATTTAAACCCGCCTCACGCTAGCTGTGTGTCCTCAGGAGTTGTTTTTCCCTCTCTTGGCCTCATTTCCTTATTTAGAGAGGGGATTGTACCAGATGATTTTCGAGGTCTTTCCAACTTTGAAGTGTTTTAACTCAATAAATACAGACCAAGAGCTTTAAGAGAACCCCCAAGACTATGGGCTCCAGACACACTGCTAACTCAGAACTGAAGCCACTCCCAAAGCCCACTTTTCAGACAACAATTAGACAGGCCTAGAAAATAAACGATAATACACATGAGGAAGGTGCATCTTAGTTCAATCAAATATACGAGACCAAATCGGTAACTCCTGCCCAAAAGTAAGACAAGAGGTCAGGAAAAAAGGTCAGGAAGGGACAGAAAATCTGGAGGAATGGACACAGGGAAGGCGGGGTGGAAAGGAGAGTGCTGTCACAGTGCTGGGATTGCAACCAATGTCACGGAACAATATGTGTATAAATTTTTGAATGAGAAACTAACTTGAGCTGTAAACTTTCATCTAAAGCACAATAAAAAACAAAATTGAAAGGTGTTTGTTGCTACATTAATTAAAGTAATGAAAAGACTGGAAGCAGCTTAAATTTCCAGCAATAGGGCAATAGTTTAGTAAATGAGAGCGCATTTGCTCAATGAAATGTTCTGCAGACATTAAATACAACCTCGTAGTAAAGAGGGAAACCCTGGTGGCGTAGTGGTTAAGTGCTAGGCTGCTAACCAAGAGGTGGGCAGTTCAAATCCACCAGGCGCTCCTTGGAAACTCTATGGGGCAGTTCTACTCTGTCCTACAGGGTTGCTATGAGTCAGAATTGACTCGACGGCAGTGGGTGTGTGGGTGTAGTAGTAAATGGAAATGCTTGTCACACTAAACGAGAAGAGCAGGTTATATATTTGAACAGGTTATCAAAGCCGAAGACCAACAAGCCATAAACTAGGCAAAGAAATGCTCGACTTGGCAAGTGACCTGAGAACTGCAAAATAAAGCCAGGAGATACTATTTTTAACCCTATCAGGCCGGTGAAGCCTAAAGAGTGATACTATCTGGGGCTGGTAGGAATGTAGGGACATTCTTTTGAGGCTCTTCTTTTGAGGGCTCTTAGGAGTTATCTATCACTATTAATGGACTCAAATCCTTGGGCCAGGAATTCCATTTTTTTGACTCAACCCTAGAGAAATTATTGTACAAGAGGGGGCAAGGAGAAACATGAAAAAATCTTCAGCACGATCTCATTTGTAAGAGCAAGATATTTTAAGGAACATGAATGATATCGGTAAGCAATGAGTTAAATAAGTTATTTTCACCCAACACCTGAATACTATGGGATGAAACACATGTATGTTCACACACACACACACGCAGAGAAATAACTCTAGAAGAACACACACCGAACTGTGACTAGCGGTTATCCTGGAGTGTGCCTGGGGGTGGGGAGATGCACTTTAACTTTTTCTGTGTTTATTTCAATATTGTTATACTACTTTTGTAATTAAAAAACTTAAAAAAAAAAATCTATGCACAGAAAAAGAGAAGAAAAAAAATATACCAAACACATTAGCAACAGTTGGCTTTGGGTCATGTTTGTACGCAGAGTCTTTTCTTTCCTTTTATTTGCTTATACTTTCCAAGTCTCTTATGATAAGGACAAATCCTTTCAAAATGGAGGGAAAATGCTGTTAAAACGTACGTGGCATAAACTGAATAAAGTGTCAATCTGAATTCCAAGGCATCACATCAGCCTCCATCACCAAAGAAGACATTCGGGTAACTAACAGGCATATGAGGAAATGCTCGTGATCATTAGCCATAAACCCACCCATTGTTCTCAACTCCATTCCGACTCATAGTGACCCTATAGGACAGAGTAGAACTGTTCCATAAGGTCTCCAATAAGCAGCTGGTAGATTCATACTGCCAACCTTTTGGTTAGCAGCCGTAGCACGATGACTTGGCTCTTAACCTCATTAGAGAAATGCAAATCAAAACTACAATGAAATACCATCTCACACCGACATTACTGGCATGAATCAAAAAAACAAAATAAGAAATGTCGCAGAGGCTTTGGGGAGATTGGAACTTTTATGCACTGCTGGAAAACAATATGGCTCTCCCTTAAAAAGCTAGAAATAGAAATACCATACAATCCAGCAAGCCTAGTCATCAGAATATATCCTAGAGAAATAAGAGCTGTCACACAAATAGACATACGCACACCCATGTTCATTGCAGCATTATCCACAACAGCAAAAAGATGGAAGCAACCTAAGTACCCATCAACAGATGAATGGAGAAACTATGGTAATACTACGCAGCGATAAAGAACAATGATGACTCCATGAAACATCTCACAATATGGATGAATCTGGAGGGCATTATGCCGAGTAAAATAAGTCAATCACAAGGGACAAATACTGTATGAAACCATTATTATAAAAACTCATGAAAAGGTTTGCATACAGAAAGAAACAATCTTTGATGGTTACGAGGGAGGGGAGGGGTGGGAAGGGAAAAACACTCGAGTATAGATAACTGGTAAATTTGGTGAAGGGTAAGACAGTACACAGTACTGGGGAAGTCATCACAACTCGACCAAGGCAAAGTCATAGAAGCCAAACTCCCTGAGGAACTGAATTACTGGGTTGAGGGTCAGGGACCATGGTCTTGGGTGCCACCTAGTTCAATTGGCATAACATTTATAGAGAAAATGTTCTAGTTCTAATTTGGTGAGTAGCGTTAGGGGTCTTAAGAGCTTGTGAGTGGCTGTTTAAGATACTTCACTCGTCCCACCCTGGTCGGAGCAAGGGAGAATGAAGAAAACCAAAGAAACAATGGAAAAATTCATCCAAAGGACTACTGGACTACAACTACCACAGCCTCCACCAGACTGAGTCCAGCACAACTAAATGGTACCTGGCTATCACTGCCCGACTGAGTCTAGCACAACTAGATGGTGCCTGGCTACCACTGCCACTGACAGGGATCACAGTAGAGGGTCCCGCACAGTGCTACAGAAAAATGTAGAACAAAATTCTAACTCATTAAACAGAAAAGAAAACCAGACTTACTGGTCTGACAGAGACTAGAAAAACCCTGAGAGTATAGCCCCCGGATACCCTTTTAACTCAGTACTGAAATCATTCCTGAGGTTCACCCTTCAGCTAAAGATTAGACAAGCCCATAAAACAAATAATACATGTAGTTCAACTGCATGTACAAGACTAAATGGGCACACCAGCCCAGGGGCAAGGACAAGAAGGCAGGAAGGGTTAGGAAAGCTGGACGAATGGAAATGGGGAAGCCAAAGTCAAGAATGGGAGAGTGTTGACAAGTTGCAGGTCGGCAACCAATGTCACAAAACAATATGTGTATTAATTGATTAATGAGAAACTAATTTGCTCTGTAAACCTTCATCCACAGCACAAAACAAAACAAAAAAACCCAATGGGGGTGGCGGGGGGCAATCAACCTCCAACTTTGGCTTTGTCATCTTATGGAAGCATTACACTATCTTTTGTAAAAAGATATAAAATGCGGTTGTTGTGAGGATCAAAGATTACACCTCTCAAGAAGCAAGCCCATGCCTGGTAGGTGGTAGGGGCACGGTAAACAGAAGTTTTCTCACTGCCCACAAAAGCCTGGACTGTAAGTCTTGTTGCCTGACCCCAGGTAGGCTGACCCAGGGAGCAGCTTCAAAGAGGGCGGCTGCCAGGTCAGGGTGGGGTGAAGATTCCAGCCTCCCCCATGTCTCCCTTCTCTTCAGGCCTCAGTCCACAGAGGTGACACCTGGCCTACCTTGCTGGGCTCTGCTTCGTCTGTCATGACGCCTGTCATGATGACGGCCTCATCCAGGGAGTATAGCAGCCCTTCCACGAAGTGGTTCTCCAGCTGCTGAGACTCGCGGGAGAACTTGTCACAGATATTCTCCAGGCCCCGTACTGGCTCAAAGCGCAGCTTGACGTACTTCTTGGCAGGGATGATGCGGATCTCAGCGGTCACCAGGAAGCCCAGTGTCCCACAGGACCAGGGCACAGCATAGAACAGATCTGAGTTTTCAGACTGTGAGATAGAGGCAACACAGAGAGCTTGAACCCTGGACCTCACATTCTCGTATGTGTTCAATGGGGGAACAAAGAACCTAGGGTCTCAGCCAGGAGGCCTAGGCTAAGATCCTGTTCTGTTACTATTTCGCTGTGTAAACCCATACAAAGAATTTTACAAACTGTACTTTCTGGGATTCAATTTTCCCTTCTGTGTAATAGGGGTACAACTCTTCTGCAGCTTCAACACAACTTTTGGCCTTATATTGCCCTCTGTATCGGAGATGCTCACTGAGAGAGCATCTTCCCTTCTCCACCCAGGCACAGTACCTGAGCCACAGCTAACCAGGAATGAGGCCATGACCAGCACTGCCCAAAGACCCAAAATGGAGGACTAAGGGGCACAGGTACCAGGCCAGGCTGAAAAAAGAGCTGAGCCTTATTGAGAGTCAAAGTAACCAGGAAACATTAAAATGCCTTCCTTCTGGGCTGTTACTAAAAGTTTTTTTTTTTTAATTTTATTTTTGGTGAAAATATACATAGCAAAACCCACTGCTATTCCAGTTTCTAGACATAATGATCAGTGACATTGGTTACATTCTTCACATTGTGCCAACATTCTCGTTATTTTTGTTACAGTTGTTTCACTTCCATTTATTTAATCTCCCTGCCCTCCAACCTCCTCATCTGTGCCTTAAGATAGCTGTTGACCCTTTGGTCTTAAACAGATTTTTCTTTTCTTTTTTTTTTAAAAGAAATGCAATACTCAGGGGTGCCAATCTTTATTCTTTGGGCTAAACTCTTAGTTTAAAGGTGACTGCAGGGGATATTTTCAATTCAAGATCTGAAGAGCGACTCAGAGCCATAGTCTGGGGGATTCCTTCAGCCTCAATAGGTCCAGTAAGTCTGGATTCTTTAAGAAAATAATTCTGTTCCACAATTTTCTCCCTCCTTATCAGGATTCATCTATTGTCTCCCTGAGTAGAACATTCAAAAGCTGTAGCTGGGCACCATCTAGTTCTTCTGGTCTGGGCTGTTACTAAAATTTACAAAGCCTTTTCAGTCCATTAGCTTGTGTAATCCTCCCGACACCCAGGGAGAGAAAACATTGATATTCTCATTTGACAAGTAAAGAAATGCAGGCTCCAAGAGGTGACATAACTCACCCAAGGCTTCTCAGAAAGTCAAAGGCAACAGTGCCAGGCAGGGCAGGACTGATCAGTAAAACGGTATGTACTGGCTTGCATTGAGCAAAGTACTCACAGGCAAAACTGTATTTATTTGCTAATATATGGTGAGCAATTTCACAAGGGTTTCACTGCATCTTTGACATGATGGGGGATAGGTGAAATTGTGCAGATTGCTGGGAAGACAAAATTGGGCCCGTACATACCTTATTGGGTAATCTGGCCCTGACCGTGGCTCAGGCAAGAAATGTGCACCTCCCAATCCAGCCTTCTTCCTACAACACGTATCTGGTTCTATACATCTGTTTCTAACTTCGCCATTTTCCTGTTTTGGTTTTTGTCTTGAAGACAGACAGCCGACTTCTCCCTGGCTAATCTAATTCAGATTCTTTGATTAAATAAGGCTCCTTTTGAAAAATGCCGGCCTTGTCTTGGCTTTCCCAAGACGACACCCCTGTGCAGTCTCTGCTAAACCTGGGAGGCCTCGGCGGCGAGCAGGGTGGGTGAGGGGAGCTGGAGCAGAGAAGCTCCATGGCAGGCCAGCAGAAGCCTCCAGAACAGCAGAACTGGGCTACCACCTAATCACACTGTCATGATCTCAACAGTGATAACCATGCACCTGCTATGTACCAGGCTTGATGCCAGGAGATTCACATATAATATCAACTTCCTCCTCCTGACAATGTCTTTATTAGATAATGGAAGTGAGCCTCAGAGGAGGGAGGTGATTCATGAAGGTTTGTCTCCTTTGTCTGTTGATAAGAAGCAGGTTAGAGGGCAAGGCCCAGGCAAGTGTTTAGGGAAATGTGCTGAACAGATGTGAGTCCTGAAAAGGGTCTCTCTCATCCAAGATCAGAGCTCCCAAGTCCTTCCCTGGGCTCTCTGTTGTGAGGCCACCCTCTGGTGGCTTCTGAAACACCCACTTCAAAAGGCTCAGACTCTCCCTCCCATCTCAGTGCCTCTTAAACATGCTAGCAGGGATCTGAGTTTATTTGAACTTTTAATCCAGTCCCACTTTTTAGGGTAAGAAGTCTTAAATGTTTGTGTCCCACTCTGGGTGGTAGGATTATCTTTTATTTCTCCAAAACAGTTCCTCTTAATGCTTTTAGCTACACCTCACATCTAGCAATATGGTATAAGGAACATGAATGGCTAAGGGCATAGATCTGGGAACCACATTATGTGAGTTTGAATCCTAGCTCAGCCATTTACTAGCTGTATGACTTTGGGCAAGTTTATTAATCTCTCCGTGCTTTAGTTTTCTATCTGTAAAATGGGGATATTACTACTATTTACCTCATAAGTTTGTGGAAGAACTAAATGCATTAACATATATAAAGCATTTAAATAGAGCCTGAATAACTATAACCAAAGCAAACCCATTGCTGACAAGTGGATTCGGACTCATAGTGACCCTAGAGGACAGAGTAGAACTGCCCCACAGGGTTTCCAAGGCTGTAATTTTTACAGCGGCAGACTGCCACATCTTTCTCCTACGGAGTGGCTGGTGGGTTCAAAATGCCAACCTTTCACTTAGCAGCTGAGCAATTAACCACTGAACCATCTGAGCTCCTTCTGAATAACTATAAAGGGCTATATTAACGTTTGTTACTATCATGGGTAGAGACCTAGGCTGAACAAGTGTTGGATGCATCCCTGAAGCATTTGAAAGGAAGCATCCCTAAGTGAGCCACTTCCCCACCCCTGAGATCTTCGATGCCCAGGCTGGTGTGGATGCCCCCCATTCCTAAACTCACCGGCGTACATCGCACAAAGCTGCCATCAGCTAGGACCAGCTCATAGGCTGTACAGATGTGCTGGAACAGACCATACTTGTGGGATGACGACTCGATGCCAGTGCCCATGATCAAGCCCCCTGCAGAGACACACGTGTTAGCCAGGGAAGGCTGCAGGGTGCAGGGTGGGAACTGCTTGAGTACAGGGCACCTCACTGGAACTGGGGGAGCTCATGGCATGAGGGGAGCAGGGCAAAGATAGAAGAAATGGGGCTGCTGACTTAGGGAAGAGTTCAGAAAAGAAAAGGAGGGCCTGCCTGGAGGCAGGGAATGGGTGGGAAAACCCTGTCAAGGGTGCTCATAGCCTCAGCTCTTGCTACACCCAACTCAGAAAACTGTGCATTCATGTCAAGACGGACCTTGGTAGGGTGGCAGGAAGCTGTGTCTCAGGGGAATAGTTAAAAGAATTGCAGGTGTCTCCCTTGGAGAAGAAAAGATTTTGGGGCTGTGAATTCTGTGGAAGGGAAGAGAAACTAGACATTCTGTTCCACAGGATAGAGTTAGGAGCAATGGATACAAGTCACAGAGAAGCAGCTTCTAGCTAGAAATAAGAAGTACTGTCTGGTAACTTGAGCTGTTCAGAAATGGAATGGCAGGCAGTGATTGCACTGTCATGGCAGCTGGGTGAGTAGAGACGGATGACTTCTGCTGCAGATGGAATAGAGGTGGATGGTGAGGCAAGGCCCTCAACTCTGATTCTGGCATTCTCTGACTCCTCTTGCCCCTTAACATGAGGTGCTTACCTACGGTGAGGTCATCGAGCTCGGGCAACACAGGCAGAGTCCAGCCAATGGAAGTCAGCAGGGCAGTCACCTGACCCATGGTCACCAAGGGCTCCACACGGACAATCTGTTGACACAAGAAAAGAGACCCTGGGTCACATGGAAGCTGCCAAGACTAATGGGGACATGCAAAGCATGTCATTCCAAATTTTCCAAATACTCAGCGCTGGGTTTACTCATAGCCTTTGTGGACTCTTTCTAGAACATTACACTGCCTTTAGTCACAGTGAATGTGATTTCTGGCTCTGGGTTTACCAGTATTTAATTTCATCCTTTCAAGTATCATTATACTTACTGCTTAGTTTTGGTGTTTGTTCTGCCTCCTAGATTATAGAAAAAACATTCATTTGGAAGATACAGCATCTATTAGGAAGGAAATGAAAATGATCCATCCTAATTCTTCAGAGTTACCAATGTTTATTCTGGAGTGTATTTACTTTCAGCTTTTTTTCTATGCATAATTATATTGCTATTTTGTATGGCTTAATGCAACACATATATAGTGCATAAACGATGTATCGCATTGGGCAAATCTGCTGCAAAGGACCTCTTTAAAGTGTTGGAAAGCAATGATGCTACTCTGAGGACCAAGGTGCACCTGACCCAAGCCATGGTATTTTCAATCGCCTCATATGCATGTGAAAGCTGGACAATGAATAAGGAAGACAGAAGAGTTGATGCCTTTGAACTATGGTGTGGGCAAAGAACACTGACTATATCATGGCTGCCAGAAGAACGAATAAATCTCTCTTGGAAAAAGTACAGCCAGAATGCTCCTGAGAAGCGAGGATGATGAGACTTCATTTTACATACTTTGGACATGTTATCAGGAGGGCCCAGGCCCTGGAGAAGGACACCCAGCTTAGTAAAGTAGAGGGTCAGTGAAAAAGAGGAAGACCCTTATTAGATGGATTGACATAGTGGCTGCAACAATGGACTCAAACATAACAACGATTGTGACGATGGTGTAGGACTGGGCAGTGTTGCATTCTGTTGTACATAGGATCACTATGAGTCAGAACCGACTTAACAGCACTTAACAACAAACCTGAAAAAAAGACAAAATACACAAAACGACAGTTTTCAGATTCTGGACGTTAGGCAATGAAAGTCAGTGATCCTTCAGAGATAAGAAATAAACAAGGTGAATTCTATGAATGCCCCAGCTAACTGCCTGGAGAGAGTATCCAGGCCTCAGCACAGGAAGGGGGAACCAGGTGGAGTTCATCGGACTCCCTGAGTTGAGTAGGTGGAGATGAGAGCCCCTAAAAGACCAAGGTAGCTAGAATTTGCAGGAGAGTAGACAGTTGTACAGAAAGAAAACTTGGAAGAACTTCAAAGGATGCCCCTCAAGTATTTAACTGAGTGGCGATCAAGGCACACACGTGAGGAATTGCCAGAAGCTAAAGTCAAGGAGGGTCAGGAGCGCTGGTGGAGCAATGGTTAAGCACTTGGCTGCTAACCAAAAAGTCAGCAGTTTGAACTCACCAATGGCTCCATGGGAGAAAGACCTGGTGATCTGCTCCTATGAAGATTATAGCCTGGGAAACCCTATGGAGCAGTTCTACGCTGTCATATGGAGTCACTACGAGTCAGAATCGATTCAACAGCATACAATAAGAACAAGGCCTGGAAAAGAACCACTGGAAAGAATATTAGCAGGGGCTCATACATGTCAGCAGCCAGTGTCTGTTCCCATGAGCTAGACTGGAAAACCTCATGATTCATAGGGCATCGCGTAGAGTACTGAGAAGAGTCTTGCCTCAGCAGTGCAGAATAATTAGCTCTAGATTAAATGCTGTTCTGACCCCACCTAAAAAATAAAGACCCAACAGGATCAAACTATTTCCAAGTAACTTAATTGCATCCCAGAAGAGAGCTCAAGAAGATTTATATAAATACAAAACTATCCAGCACCCAAAAAGGTAATGTTCACAATATCTAGAATCCAATCAAATGTTACCAAGCATATAAAAAGACAGGAAGATACAACCTATAATAAGGAGAAATATCAATTAATCAAAATAGACCCAGAACTGACGCAGACATTAAAATTAGCAAACAAGGACATTAAAACAGTTTTAACTGTATCCCCCATGTTAAAAAAGTTAAGTAGAGACACTAAAAGATATTTAAAAGGCCCAAAATGAACTTTTAGAAATGAAAAGCATAATGTCTGGGATGAAAAATATACTGGATGGGATTAATGGCAAATTAGATATCACAGAAGAAAAGATTAGTAAATTTAAGTACATAGCAACAGAAAATAGCCAAAATAAAACTTGGAGAGAAAAAGCAATTTTAAAAAATGAATACAGCATCAGTGAGCTGAGCTGTGGACAACTTCAAGTGGCCTGTTACATGTGTAACAGCAGTCCACAGAAAGGAGGAGAGAAAGGGGGAGGCAGAAAAAATATTTCAAGAAAAATTGGCCAAAAAAAATCCAAATTTGGTGAAAAATTATAACCTTACAGAACCCCAAGCACAAGAACTATGAAGAAAACTATGCCAAGGCACATCATAATCAAATTGCTCAAAACTAGTGACAAAAGCTGCTAGAGAAAGAAGACATACAGAGGAGCAAAAGTAACAATGACAGGATTCTCGTCAGAAACATGACAAGCAAGAAGACAGTGAAGCAATGCCTTTAAAGTACTGACAGAAAAAACCCAAAACTGTCAACCTGAAATTCCATACCCAATGATAATATCTTTAAAAAACAAAGGCAAAATAAACATATTTTCAGACATACGAAAGCCAAAAGATTCATCACCAGGAAAACACTATACAAGAAGTGTCAAAGAAGGTCCTTCAGGCAGAAGGAAAGTAAAACCAGATGGAAATACGAACCTACACAATCGAACGAAGAAGCATCAGAAATAGTGGCCACATGGGTAAATACGTAAGATTTTTTCCTTATTATTAAATTTCTTTAAAAGATAACTAACTGTTAAAAAAATAATAATGCAGTGTGGGATTTATCATTTAGAAGCACGTCAATAGTAGCACAAAGGCCAGGAGGAGAGAAATGAAAGTATATTATTGTAGGATGCTTATGCTATATGTGTAATGGTATAACACCATTTAAAGGTAGACTGTGATAAGTAAAGTGCATACTACAAACCCTAAAAAACCCGTTGCTGTTGGGGTTCTGACTCATAGGAATCCTATAGGGAAGAGTAGAACTGCCCCATGGGGTTTCCTAGGCTGTAATCTCTGGAACCAGATCACCACATCTTTCTCCAACAGAGCAGCTGGTGGGTTCAAACCACTGATCTTTGGGCTAGCAGCTGAGTGCTTAACCATTGTGCCATCAAAACCAAAAAACCTGCTGCTGTCAAGTCGATTTTGACTCACAGCAACTCTATAGGACAGAGTAGTACCGTCCCATAGGGTTTGCAAGGATCGGCTGGTGGATTTGAACTGCTGACCTTTCGGTTAGCAGCCGAGCTCTTAACCACTGCGTTATTATAACCAACCCTCACCAAAAACTAAACCCATTGCCCTTGAGTTGATTCCAAATCAGAGCGATCCTATAAACCCTAAAACGACAGCTGAAATAAAGAGTTATAACTAATAAGGAGCCCTGGTGGTGCAGGATTGGAGGAAGACTAACTAACAACCTGTGATATGCAGATGACACAACCTTGCTTACTGAAAGTGAAGAGGACTTGAAGCACTTACTGACGAAGATCAAAGGCTATAGCCTTCAGCATGGATTACACCTCAACATAAAGAAAATAAAAATTCTCACAGCTGGACCAATAAGCGGCACCATGATAAATGGAGAAAAGACTGAAGTTGTCAAGGATTTCATTTTACTTGGATCCACAATCAACGCCCATGGAAGCAGCAGTTAAGAAATCAAATGATGGATTGCACTGGGCAAATCCGCTGCAAAAGACCTCTTTAAAGTGTTTAAAAAGCAAAGGTGTCACTTTGAAGGACTAAGGTGCACGCAACCCAAGCTACGGTATTGTCAATGGCCTTATATGCATGTAAAAGCTGGGCAATGAATAAGGAAGACCGATCAAGAATTTAAGAGTTTGCATTATGGTGTTGGCAAAGAATACTGAATATACCATGGACTGCCAGAAGAACAAACAAATCTGTCTTAGAAGTACAGCCAGAATGCTCCTTAGAAGTAAGGATGGTGAGACTTTGTCTCACATACTTAGGACATGTTATGTGGAGGGCCCAGTCCCAGGAGAAGGACATCATGCTTGGTTGAGGAAGACCCTTAACAAGATGAATTGACACAGTGGCTGCAACAGTGGGTTCAAACATAATAATAATTTTGAGGATAGCGCAGGACCGGGCAGTGTTTTATTCTGTTCCGCTATGATTCGGAACCAACTCGAAGGCACCTAACAACAACTACAACAAAGGAATACTTCTTAACTCATTCTTATGGACTTATCAGAAAGATCAGTAATCAAGACAGTGTGGTATTGGTATAAGGGTGAATACAACAATAGAACAGAAGAAAGAATACAGAAATAATTTATATCTACCCATGCATCCATCCATCCATCAATCTATACAACTGATTTCAAGAGGTGCAAAGGCAATTCCACAGAAGAAGAACTGTCTTTTCAACAAGTGGTGCTAGAAAAACTGTCTGTCCACATGCAAAAAAAAAAAAATGAACTTTGATCCAGACCATACACCATACACAAAAATTAACTAAAAAGAGACCATATTCAGCAATAAAATGGAAGGTATTATTGACACATAGTCCAACATGGATGGATCTCAAAAAAATTATGCTGTGTGAAAAAAGCCAGACAAAAAAGAGTATATACTGTATGATTTCATTTGTATAAAACTAAATTCAAACTAACCTATAGTGACAGAAAGCAGATCATTGTTTGCCTGGGAATGTAGAGGGAGAGGAGGAGAAGGGCTGGAGGAAAGGATTACTAAGGAGCATGAGGAAATTTTGGGGCGATGGATATGTGCGTTGTCCTGACTATGTAACTGTTTCATGGGTACATAAAAAACCTAGCCAAACCGGTTACCACTGAGTCAATTCCAACTCATGGCGGCCCCATGTTTTTCAGAGTAGAACTGTGCTCCGTAGAGTTTTCAATGGCTGATATTTTGGAAGTAGATCGCCAAGGCTTTCTGCCGAGGCAACTCTGGGTGGCCTCGAACACACCTATTGTTCTCGTTAGTTGTCACTGAGTCAACCCCGACTCATAGCAACCCCGTGTGTAACAGAATGAAACACTGCCTGGTCCAACGCCTTCTTCAGGATTGTTGGTATGGTTGGGACTCCCATGGGTACCTACATACGTCAAAATTTGTCATCAAATTGTATACTTTAAATATGTGCAGTTTATTTTATGTCAAATATGCCTCAATAAAGCTGTTTAAAAAAATTACAAAATAAAACTTGGCCAAGGTCTCGGAATAATAGCAAAATACCATCTTGTGGATATACCATATTTAATAACTCCCCTATTATTGGCTATTGTATTGTCCTCAGCTAGAAATAAAGCTGTGATACAATCTCTCTGTGTATATATCTTTGATTACTTTGAGGCTTATTTCCTTTTTCCTTAAATCAGGTTTCAAGAAGTTGAATTATTAGATGGACCAGAGAGTACACACATTTTGAAGGCTGTTAAACATGTGGGTCCCCAGATCCTGATCAAAAAGGGGGAAATGTAGACGAGAATCTCAGTTCTCATGGAATCCAGACTTTCTAGAGCCATCGAGGCTAGATGACTCCCCAACACTATTGCCTTGAGGCAATCTTTACACCTGAAACTTTAAACCAAAAATATCCTGAAGCCTTCTTTAAACCCAAAATAAAAAATAGTCTAGGTTAATTAGTAAAGGATATCTACCAATGAGCATTGTGCTCTTTTAAAGAACTATCTATATGGGATCAAGTTGATAACAGCGACTGGGGAGGTTAGATAGGCAGCTGAAGGCTGTGAGTTTATGTCAATAGGGAAGGAACAAATTGGAAAAGGAGGGTGGGAATGGTTGCACAATTTGAAGAATGTAATCAAAGTCACTGTACTGTACCCATAGAAATTGTTGAATTGGTGTATGTATTACTGTCTACATTTTCAACAAGAATAAAAAACAAACAAAAAACAAGTGTGTCCCCAGGAAGCTTGTTATAAAGCTCACTCCTCCCTGCCATCTTCACAGTCCATTTTTTACCAGCACACTTCCTTACTGAGAAGAGCTAAACCGGTTCCCTTTTTTCCCTCTCATTTTTTCTCATGTTTTCTCCTGGCTTCCTATAGAAGTACACGCAAATCCCCTGAGCTCTCAGTTTGCCTGCTTGTGAGATGGGGCTATGACCAATCTCTCCTGTTGGTGGCTATGAGGATTTAGAGGATGGCAACGGTAGGCAGAGCCCATGGGCCTCAGTCCCATCTACTCGGAATTGCTGTTATGGATGGAATCGTGTCCCCTAAAAATGTGTGTTAGAAATCCTAACCCCTATACATGTGGGTATAATGCCATTTGGGAATGGATTTTCTTTGTATATTAATGAGGCAGGATTAGTATAGAGTGTGTCTTAAATCAATCTCTGTTGAGATATAAAAGAGTAGATTAAGCCAGCAAACAAGGAAGCAAGTACAGATGGGGGAAGACAGATGTGAGGCCACATGAAGATCACCAAGGAGCCACGGAACAGAAGCTTCAGAGACAAGGGCCTTCCTCCAGAACCAACACAGAGAGAAAGACTTTCTTTAGAGCCGGCATCCCGAATTCGGACTCCTACCCTCCTAAGCTGTGAGAGGAAACCCTGGTGGCGTAGTTGTTAAGTGCTACGGCTGCTAACCAAGTGGTTGGCAGTTCGAATCCACCAGGCGCTCCTTGGAAATGCTATCGGGCAGTTCTACTCTGTTGTATAGGGTCACTATGAGTGGGAATTGACTCGACAGCAGTGGGTTTGGTTTGGTTTGTAAGCTGTGAGAAAATAAATTTGTTTGTTAAAGCTGCTCACTTCTGGTATTGCTGTTACAGCAATACTAGGTAACTAAGACAGATGCCCTTGGTGAAAACTGTCTGTCTATGAATCACTTCCACCAAGGCAGTGTCCGCATGATCCCAGAGGCAGGGACCAGTGCTGCTCTCACCTGTTTCTTGGTGTCCACCTCCAGAATGTCCATCAGGTTGATCATGATGTTTTTGTGTATCTTCTTGTACTTCCCAACCCGCAGTGAGATGGTGAGCCAGCCAGGGCGCCCGGTGCACATGAACGTCTTGCTGCCCTGCTCCTTCCATTCTCGTACCTGCAACCGTGAGGACAGAGGCTGAGCGGCCCTGCCAGGGATCCCCAGAGCAGCTCACAGCCCCGCTTTCATGCAGAGGGAACTGGGAAAAATGCCTTCACTTGCCAGCGAACATTTACTGAGCTACATCCTTCCAGATGCAGGGAGGAACAGGGCAATGAGAGGCTAGCTGGCCCTGTCTTCTGGCATCTCCAAGGCCAATAGAAAAGCCAACAAGTTGCTATACCACAAAGTGGTGTTTTGGAAACATTAACTGGGAAGTTGAGGTAAGGCTTTGATAACAATAGCGATTACAAAAATGATTTCCATTTACTGGGTGACCTCATTGTGCCAGGCACCTACTGTACCTTTCTCATTTACTTCTCACAACAACCCCAGGAGGCTGGAAGAACCAATTCCCTTTTGCCAATGAGGAAACCAAGAGGCAAAATGGCTTGCCCAAGGTCATACAACTGAATGGTGGAGCCCAGATTCACTGCCAGAACCGTCCAGCTTTTGATTTGTGGGAGAAGAAACTTCCATGTCAGGCCTGAATGGGCTCATATCAACAGTCAGCAGAATAGCAGCTAACAGTACTGAAGCTTATTATATGCCAAGTCCTGTTCTAAGCATTTGCATGCATTAAGCATATGTCACTTTGAGAGGGAGAGAAGAAGGCAGGAAAGGTCCACCTTGCCAATGCATTTGCAAAACCTCTACTGGAAGTAAGCAGAAGACAAAACAGAGAATAATGGCCCAGGAGTTGACACGTCTATCAGGAACTCAGGAGGAACTGTTCCCCTCCTGTTGAGATGGGCCAGGGCAGGGGAGGTGGGTATCAGTTGTTTTGACCTGCCACCATCCATTCCCTCTTCATCTGCTTCTAACAATCCCATCTTCTTTTGGTCCAGGTGAGGCTAATTCTATTTCCCCTGCTCCAGGACATGGTACTGACTTAGGTCTGATTCCATCCTCTTGGTGTTGGTGACAGTTTTAGGGGTGGTCTGACTGGAGCCAGGCCAATAAGCCTGGTTCCAGGAGAGGCACTCTCTCTCCTGGAGTTACTAAGCCAGTCTGGTGTAAGCCAGAAGCTGGTAAGGCCTCCATGAGGAGATGGCTTCGCTGAGAGTGAAACTGACCCAGAGGAAAGCAGAGTCAAGAGGTGGCTGACAGACAGAGAGATGGAGACAGGAGAGAGGAGTACTCTGGATCCTGCTACACCTGAGTCAGTTTCACTCCTTGACTTTTCAGGTACCTGAGTCAACAAAGTCCCTTTTTGCTCATGCCAGTTTAAGTTGAGTTTCTATCACTTACAACCAAGAGTCCTGTCAAATACTGGTCAGGCCTCCTGAAGGAGGCTGTATTTGAGCTGGTCAGGCAAACAGCTCAGCACAGGAGGACTTCCTACAGTCAGAGCCCAGGGTGCCATGTGAAGTGATGAGCTCCTCAGCCTGGGAGGTATTCAAGCAGAGTGCGGTTACTGAGGAAGGAAGTCCTGTGATTAGGGGTGAAGGGACGAGCAGTGGGATTTCATGACCAACCAGGCCTTGCTTCTACCCAACTCTGTAGCCCCACAACTTGATACGAGCCAGACGTGTGACGTTTCAGGGGCAGGGAATGCATTCTGAGAAGGCAGGCCACATGAAGTGAATTTAGAAGCTACAACGCCTGAATCAGTGGGTGGATTGGATCCTGATGGGAATCAACCAAGATTCTGGGCAGGCAGGTGACATGTGAAAAAGTGACTCTTGGGACTGTATGCAGGACAAAGAAAGGTAGAGAGGGCCCCGAAGAAGGGCAACTGGTCAGAAAGCTGTTACAACAGGCTATGTGTGAGGCAACATAACCAGAATGGAAAGGGATGGGAAAGAGGAAGTGTTGGCGTTCAAGCTCTGAAGTCATGCAGACCTGGAATGCAGCCTTGTTTACTAGCTATGTCATCTTGGGCACCTGACTTACAGTCTGAGCCTCAATTTTGCCCATCTGAAAAATAGGTAAAAGATCTACCAGCATTGCTGTGAGAATTAGAAACAAGGGATGCCAACGGCACAGGATGTGGCACATGGCAGGTCCAGGGCAGTGGGCTGGTCCAATGTGGCCATCCATGTGACAGCTGATATGCTGGACCCCTTGTCTTCCTGACCACAGTGAGCCCTTTGGTTTAGTTTAGGTGAATAAATGCTCTCTGGGCTGCTCTGAGCCAGGGGAGAGTTGGACACAGTCCCTGCCTTCAAGGAGCTCACAATCTGATGGAGACTCTGAATACAATGTGGAAAGAACTGTGAAAGAGGGTGCAGTTGGGGAGGGCGGTAGGCAGGGCTTTGGAGCCATGACTGTGATCAGCAAAAACCCAGGGCAGCCTGAGCAAAGCATTTCCATTGCTGCATTCTCCCAGCTGCCCAAGTCTTGCTCCTCATGGGGGCATCTCTCTGCATTTATCTTCATGGTCTTGTTTGCAGCATCCAGAATGCAGCAAACAGAAACTGGAGGCTGCTACACCCGAGGATAGGTGGGAGCAGGAAACAGAAGCTCTTTGCAACCTGATGCCACTAAGAGAGGAACACAAGGAGGGGAAGAGGAGCAAAGAAACTGCCCAGGCCCGACGCTTATGCCAGCCCTGAAGTGAAGACAGCTCTGCTGTGAGCAGCAGCTGGTCACTGGCTCTGTGGGGGCTGAGGATATATACAGTTACTTGGAGATGGAGGACTGCCTTGCCAAGGAGTGAGCACCCCTTCACCAGAGGTTGTGAGGCTCCTCACCCGGGGAGTGGCTCTACCTGCTCACTTCAGTCCTCTATCCTAAAAGTGTCAAAAGCTCCTTGCTGCTATAGAATAAACTCCGAACTCTTTAACCAGGCATCATGGCCCCTCCCCAACTAGCTCCAAACTGACTTCCCCAGCTTCTCCCTCCCTCCCTGCACTGTTCTCCCTCTCTGCCTTTGCTCACACCAGTCCCTCCACCTGATACACTTTTCTCCATCAGTTTGCCTGCTTTCCAGTCTCTAGCTTCAGCTCCATCCTCTGGAAGCCTTCCCTCCTCTGAACTCACCCAGCGTTTTGCCTCAACCTCCTTTAGGCTTCTCGCTTCAGGATAGTTACCTGTGTATTGCTCTTCTTCCCCTATGCTAGGATTCTTTATATTCCTCTTGGTACCCACACAGTGCTCTGCATATGGTAAACCCGTTTCTGTCCAGTAGATTCCGATTCATAGCGACCCTACAGGACAGAGGAGAACTGCCCCATCGGGTTTCCAAGGACCGACTGGTGGATTCGAACTGCCAATCTTTTGGTTAGCAGCCTGAGCTCTTAACCACTGGATATGGTAGGCACTCCATAAACATCTGAGGAATGTTTTGTTTCCTCAGTGCCTTTGCTGATTCCTTTCCTTCCCCTGGAAGCCCCCTCCATCATCATTTTTGGTTCAAACCTCGCCTTCCCCCAAGATACCACCTCCTCTGTGAAGTCTTGGCTCCCCAGCTGAGGCTGGCGTTGAGGCTCCCTCCTCTGCACCGCACATCACTTTCTCGATTCTCCTCCCGGGCACTCTCTATCTGCTGCCGCTGCCTCGCACACAGCGATTGGCACACGTGTTCCCTGTCCCATCAGCCTGGGAGCTCCTTGACCACTGGTGCCTGGCGCAGGCCGGCCCGACAGCCCACTCTCGGATCCAGGCGCCACTCACCTGCTTCTGGATGTCCCGCACGCGCTGCTCGTGCAGCCGCGGCGCGCTGCTGAGCTTGAACACCACCCAGGCGCGCACGTAGTAGCAGATGTCGAAGATTAGCGACAGTGGCAGGAGGAAGAGGCACACGAACACCCAGCGCTGATGGATGAGCACGAACTCCAGCCCCTTCACACGGATCCAGAGCAGGAAGAGCAGCGCGCACACGGCCAGGGACACAGCGGGCTCCATCGCGGGGACTAGGGCGCCTCCTGTCACTGCCACCACCCGCTCCGCGCGGGCCTGCGCCTGCCGCTGCTGCCCGCTCCGAGCTGGCCCGGGAATGAGGTGGTGGGGTGCGGGGTGGGGGGGGGAGAATCGCCTCTCCTGCTCGCGATTGGCTCGGGTCGCAAAGGTTCGGTGGGCCGAGACCCGGGTGGCGACCAATGGAGAGCCGCGCAGGGGATCGGACCAGGAACCCTCGGCTTTTATTGGCTGTGGGCGTTGGACCGCTCCACCCCTTGTCGTCGCCAACGCTCGAGGAGGGGATGTCCGGGGACTGGGGCGGTGGTGGGGTCAACCGCGCTCTGCAGGGCCAGGGGCTGCTTGGGGCAGTGGCGGCTGAGAGTCGGGGTTTTCCACGCTTGAGGCTTGGAGGCGGCTCTTTGGTCGAGAGGCGCGGCTGCACCCTTTTCCTTAGGGGGCGCTTCCTCAGAGAGGCGCGTTATACGGTCCCGCATCGGGTTACCTCCGGGGAAGGGGAGGAAGGGATACCCAAGGCCGCACAAGCCGGCTTCTGGGAATCGCTCTAGGCCAGAATTCTGGCTGGCAGGACACTCTTGGCAGTGTGGAAACCTGGCCTCGACCTCTGTAGGTCGTGTCACTTCCTGCCGCAAGGCCACGAGATGGACCTTTTCATTTTTGTAGGCGCTTTCCATAAGTTCATTTGAGCGACACAGCAACCCTGAGCAGCGGATAGTTGTAAGCCGCATTTTATAGACGACAAAATGCACAGAAAAGTGCAGACTTGTCTGTGATCTCCATGGAGGGCTATGTCTGGGAACTTTGCCGCTGTCTGCTCTGCTGAGGCAGATCGGAGGGGGCGTTGTCAGTCGCTGTGGAGTTGATTCCCACTCACGGAGATCCCACGTGTTACCGAGTAGAATTTTCTTGGCTGTGATCTTAAAGGATGCAGACCCCCAGGCGTTTTCTTCCACAGCTACACTGGGTGGACTCGGACACTTCATGCCACCTAGGGGCCTTTGGATGGGAAGGGGTGAAGGGGAAAGAACCAAGGGAGGAATGCCAGTCATGCCTGTGCCAGGCAGTGTTGTAGAGTGAGCAAAGCTGATGGCCTGCCTTGATGGAGCAATCAGTCCTTTACACTGAAATCCAGTGTCATTTAGGCTTCACCTTAATTCCGTAGAGAGATGATTGCCTCTTCTGGAATGTTAGGAAGTGTACCAGATGTTTTGTTTCATAAGGCAAACATGACATACCAGCCCCTCTGCTGTCTGGCCATGCTGACCCCTCCAGTTTCCTCTCCTTTCACCTTCGCTCCAGCATGCACTTTTAGGAGAGTTCCTGCACCCTGCTGTTTCTCATTTCAGTGCCTTTACTAAAGCTGGCCCCTTTGGAATGCCTCTTCCCATCCCCTTCACAGAGCTAACATTACATACACATTTATGGCTCCTCCCTCCCCCTCCAGATACTCATAAAATACTTGCATCTATGTCTCCATTCTTTCGCGTTGTTTTGTAATTGTGTGTTTATGTGTCTTTCACCCCCACAGACTGAGCTTTAGGGCATACAGTATCTTGTTCACTTTTGTACAGGCATACCTCATTTTATTGTGCTTTGCTTTATTATGCTTTGCAGATATTGTGTTTTTTTTTTTACAAATTCAAGGTTTGTGGCAACGCTATGTCCAGCAAGTCTGTTGGCATCATTTTTCCAACAGCATGTGCTCACTTTGTCTTTGTGTCACATTTTGGCAATTCTCACAATATTCCAAACTTTTTCAGTATTATTATACCTGTTATGGTGATCTATGATCTTTAAAGTTACTATTGCAATTATTTTGGGGTGCCACAAGCTGTGCCTATATAACATGGTGAACTTAATCCATAAATGTGTGTGTTCTGACTGCTCCGCTGACCCTCTGTCTCTCTCCCTCTCCTGGGGCCTTCCTATTCCCTGATACACAACAATATTGAAATTAGGCCAATTAATGACCCTACAATGGCCTCTAAGTGTTTAAGTGAAAGAGTCTCACGTCTCGCTTTAAATCAAAAGCTAGAAATGATTAAGCTTAGTGAGGAAGATGCATTGAAAGCTGAGACAGGCCGAAAGCTAGGCCTCTTGCACCTAATAGTTAGCCAAGTTGTGAATGCAAAGGAACGTTCTTGAAGGGAATTAAAAGCGCTACTACAGTGAACACATGAATGCAAGAAAGTGAAACAGTGGTCTGGATAGAAGATCAAACCAGCCACAATATTTTCTTAAGCCGAAACCTAATCCAGAGCAAGGCACTAACTCTCTTCAATTCTGTGAAAGCTGGGAGAGGTGAGGAAGCTGTAGAACAAAAGTTTGAAGCTAGCAGAGCTTGGTTCATGAGGTTTAAGGAAGAAGCCATCTCCATAACATAAAAATGCCAGGTGAAATAGCAAGTGCTAATGTAGAAGCTGCAGCAAATTATTCAGAAGGTCCAGCTAAGATAATTGATGAAGGGGGCTACGCCAAACGAGAGAGTTTCAGTGTAGACATAACAGCCTTATAGTAGAAGAAGATGCCATCTAGGGCTTTCACAGCTAGAGAGGAGAAGTCAACGCCTGTCTTCAAAGTTTCCAAGTACTCTCTTGTTAGAGGGTAATGCAGCTGGTGACTTTAAGTTGAAGCCAATGCTCATTTATTTATCTTTCCGAAAATCCTAGGGCCCTTAATACTTTTTTTTTTTTAATACTTATGCTAAATCTACTTTGCCTGTACTCTGTAAATGAAACGACAAAGCCTAGATGACAGCACATCTGTTTATAACATGGTTTACTGAATATTTTAAGCCCACTGTTGAGACTTAGCGCTCAGGAAAAAAGATTTCCTACAAAATATTACTGCTCATTGACAATACACCTGGTCACCCAAGAGCTCTGATGGAGATGTCAAGGAGATGAATGCTGTTTTCATGCCTGCTAACACAACATTCATTCTGCAGCCCATGCATCAAGGAATAATTTCGACTTTCAAGTCTTAACATTTAAGAAATACATTTTGTGAGGCTATAGCTGCCATAGATAGTGATTCCTCTGATGAACCTGGGCAAAGTAAATTGAAAACCTTCTGGAAAGAATTCACCATTCTAGATGCCATTAAGAACATCATGATTCATGGGGAAGGTCAAAAGAGCAACATTAACAGGAGTTTGGAAGAAATTGATTCCAACTCTCATGGATGACTTTGAGGGGTTCAAGACTTCAGTGAAGGAAGTATGTGCAGATGTGGTGGAAATAGCAAGAGAACTAGAATTAAAAGTGGAGCCTGAAGATGTGACTGAATTGCTGCAATGTCATGATAAAACTTTAACAGATGAGGTGTTGATTCTTATGAATGAGCAAAGAAAATGGTTTCTTTATTATTATTATTTTTGTGCTTTAAGTGAAAGTTTACAGTTCAAGTCAGTTTCTCATACAAAAACTTATACACACATTGTTGGGTGACACTAGTTGCTCTCCCTATAATGTGACAGCACATTCCTACTCTCTACCCTGTATTTCCCGTGTCCATTCAACCAGCTTCTGTCTCCCTCTGCCTTCTCATCTTGCCTCCAAACAGGAGCTGCCCACATAGTCTCATGTGTCTACCTGAGGTAAGAAGCAAACTCCTCACCAGTATCATTTTATATTTTTATAGTCCAGTCTAATCTTTGTCTGAAGAGTTGGCTTTGAAAATGGTTTAAGTTTTGGGCTAACAGAAAATCTGGGGGCCATGTCCCCTGGGGTCCCTCCAGCCTCAGTCGGACCATTAAGTCTGGTCTTTTTACTAGAATTTGAGATCTGCATCCCACTTTTCTCCTGCTCCATCTCTGTTGTGTTCCCTGTCAGGGCAGTCATTGGTGGTAGCCAGGTACCATCTAGGTCTTCCGGTCTCAGGCTGATGGAGTCTCTGGTTTATGTGGCCCTTTCTTTTTCTTGGGCTCATATTTTCCTTGTGTCTTTGGTGCTCTCCATTCTCCTTTGCTTCAGGTGGGTTGAGACCAATTGATGCATCTTAGATGGCCACTTTCTAGTTTTTAAGACCCCAGACACAGAAAGTGATTTCTTGAGATGAAATCTACACCTGGTGAAGATGCTGGGAACATTGTTGAAATGACAACAAAGTATTTACAATATTACATAAACTTAGTTGATATAGCAGTGACAGGTTTTGAGAGAACTGACTCCAATTTTGAAAGAAGTTCTACTGTGGGCAAAATGCTATCAAATAGCATTGCATACTTCAGAGAAATCCTTCATGAAAGAGTCAATCGATGAGGCAAACTTCATTGTTGTTTTATTTTAAGAAATTGTCACAACCACCCCAACCTTCAGCAGCCACTACCCTGATCAGTCAGTAGCCATCAACATCTAGGCAAGACCCTCCACCGGCAAAAAGATTAAGACTTCCTGAACGCTCAGATGATGGTTAGCATTTTTTAGCAATACAGTATTTTTAAATTAAGGTATGTGCATTGTTTTTTTAGACATAATGCTATCATACACTTAACTGACTAAAAAAAAAATAATAACACTTAATTGACTGCCCCCTCCAAAAAAAAAAGAAAAACTCCAAGAACAACAACAAACCAACCCCATTGCTGTCAATTTTGACTCGTAGTGAACCTATAGGACAGAGTAGAACTGTCCCATAGGTTTTTAAGAAGCACCTAGTACATTCAAACTACCAACCTAATAGAATACAGTATAGTATAAACATAAGTTTTATATGCACTGGGAAACAAAACAAAACAAAAATTCACATGACTCACTTTATTGTGATATTTGCTTTATTGCGGTGGTCTGGAACCAAATCCATGATATATCCAAGGTATGGCTGTATTTCCAGCTTCTAACATGATGCTTGGGGCATAGTAGACACTCTAGTGTTTGTTGAACAGATGGATGAATGAAAGAAGAATGTAGGCAGAGGTCTGAATATTCAATAACCATCAAAATCCAGATACACAAACAACATCACCAATAACCAAAAAATGAATTTATGGTCACATAGGTACAAAGGCATATATGTGTATGAGTAGGTACAGGTGTATACATATGTATGCACAGATGGAAGTATCTACAAGTATGTGTACATACAGATGTGTGTGCACACATATATATTCATAGAATACACAGTTACAGGTACTTCTCAAATATAACCAAACACCTTGCAAGATCAGTTTTCTGGGTTTGAAGGCTTAGGACCTTGGTCTCATGGGACAACTCAACTGGCATAATATAGCTTACGAAGTTTGTGTTCTACGTCCTAGTGAGGTGAGTGGCATCTGGAATCTTAAAAGCTTGCAAGCAGCCATCTAAGATACAATTATTGGTCTGTACTTGTCAAAAGCAAAAGAGAAAGAAGGAAACAAAAGTCTCGTAGAAAAAACTAGTCTACAGGGCTAATAACTTACACAAGCCATATCCTCATCTACTCTGAGACCAGAATTAGATGGTGCCCGGCTACCACTCCTGATCATTCTGATCAGGGCCACAACAGATGAACTCTGATAGAATGGGAGAAAAACACAGAACAGAACTCAAATTTTAAAAAAGTCTAGACTTACTGCACCAATTGAAACTAAAGTGCTCCTTGAGACTCTCACCCTGAGATACTCTTTAAACTTTGAACTGAAACTATTCCTGAGGTCACCTTTTATCAAATTAACAGATTGGCACACAAAATAAAGGATATTACCTGTGAGTACAGTGCTTCATTAAAAAACCATCTAAATGAGACCAAAAGGTCAAAAATTACTCTAAAGCAAAGATGAGAAGATAAGGGGACAGGGAGACTAGAGTACTGAAAACAGAACAACCAAAACACAATTTAAGAGGATGTTGACACATTGTGAAAAATGGAGCTCATGTCACTGAACAATTTGGATAGACATTGTCAATGGAAACATAATTTGCTGTGTAAGCTTTCACCGAAAACACAATAAAATATTATGAAAAAAAAGAGAGAAAATAGTCTAGACTTTTCAAACATTTGTTACAAAAAGAGAATGTAAAATATGTTATTAATAGTTTTTGATATTGATTATATGTTGAAATGGTAATATTTCGATAAATTGGGTTAAATAAAATATACTATTAAAATTAATTCCACCTGTTTTATTTACTTTTTTAAGGTGGCTACTAAAACAAACAAACAAAAAAAACTCTTGCCATCGAGTCGACTCCAACTCAGCGACCCTATAAGACAGAGTAGAACTGCCTCATAGAGTTTCCAAGGAGTGCCTGGTGGATTCGAACTGCGGACCTTTTGGTCAGCAGCCGTAGCTCTTAACCACTATGCCACCAGGGTTTCCAAGGTGGCTACTAGAAAATAAAAAATTACATATCTCTTACATTACATTTCTAGAAACTCTAATCAAGAGGGGGTAATTGAAGAATAAAGAGGAGAGATAATACGAAAAATGCCTCTTTCCTGATTCTATCTGAATTCAAATGTTGGAACTGCTATGGAGGGCTTTACTTTAAAGCTTAACTGTTCTGAGCGTTGTCAGGATGTAAGGTAATCTGGAAAGTAAACCAAAAAACCAAACCCACTGCTGTCGAGTTGCTTGTGACTCACAGCGACCCTATAGGACAGAGGAGAACTGCCTGATAGAGTTTCCAAGGAGCGCCTGGAGGATTTAGACTGCCGACCTCTAGGTTAGCAGCCGTAGCACTTAACCACTATCCCACCAGGGTTTTCTCTGGAAAGTAAAGTTAACCTAACAATCAACTGAAGTGCTTAGTGCTTTGTAGGAGAGACAACCTGTGTTACTGGTTAATCAGAATAGTTGGTCACGGGAAGAGGAAGGCCCAAGAAGTAGATAAAAGTGATCTGCAGGAGGCAACACTCAAAAGCCCAAAAAAGAAAAGAAAACATATTCAGAACGAGTGTTTACTTCCCATGCACTTTCTTCCCGTTCTTCCTTCCTGCCTACTCTTTTCGTCTCTCTGATTCTTCTTTTCTCTCTCTCCACAAATCCCAACCCTTGGATTGCTATTATCTAGGCAAGAAAAACGTTCACCTTGAGTTGGGCCAATTATTTTATTTTTTAAATTAACATAAAGTAAAATTGTTTTTCTTTGTGTTTGATTCTATGAATTTTAACACATGGAAGGATTCATGTAAACATTATTTACAGAGTTGATGGACCATAAAACCTCGGTTAGAATGCTTAAGAATAAGATGTTCTGGTCAACAAGTTCTTGGGTTAACATTGGAAATTAAACAAAATCCCTTTTATCGTTTGACCATGAAGCAATGTTTCTAAAATATGAGTCCCCAATATCTTAATAAATCGAGCTTAAAGAACACAAATGACTTTTTCTGATTGAAGAGCTCTTAACAAATGGAGTTTGTTATAGTAGTAGCAATCCAGAGAACTATTAATTTGTCTTGTTTTTAGTAAATAAGGACATTCAGGCTCAGAAAGGTTAAATGACTTGCCTAATCAGTGTCTTATCCTGGTGAATTAGTGAAACCAAGATGTGGCTCCCACGTTCTGGATAGCTCCATTATTTGGACCTGCTCCCTCAGTTGTGTGAAACATCACTTCTTGTTGGATAAACAAAATGTGATACATATAGATCACATTATATATGTATAACATCTTATATATATAATACACACATACACACAAAATGTGATATATATAACACATATATTACATTTTGTTTACATATATATACATATATAATAGAATATTATTCAGCCATAAAAAGAAACGAAGTTTTGTACATGCTCCGACATGGATGGAACTTGAAAACATGCTGAGTTAAGTAAATCAGCTATGAAAGGACAAATATTGTATGATCCCACTTATATGAAGTATCTAGAATAAGCAACTGCATAGAGACCAAGGTTTATTAGCGGTTGCAGGAGCAGGGAGGAGGGGAAAAAAGAGGGTCATTGTTTAGGAAGCATTGAGTATCAGTTTATGGCGACTGGAATTTGGCAACGAATACTGGTGATGGTTGTACATGATTAATGTAATTGGTGTCATTGATTCATACCAAAAAACCTGCTGCCGTAGAGTTAATTCTGACTCATAGTGGATATTTTTGGACAGAGTAGAATGGCCCCGCAGGATTTCCAAGGCTATAAATCTTTATGGAAGCAGACTGCTACATCTTTCTCCTGAGGAGTGGCTGGGGGTTCGAATCACCAACATTTCAGTTAGTAGCCAAGCTCTTAAACACTGAGCCTTTAGGGATCCTTCGTTGAATTATAAACAGAAAAAATGTTGAATTGGTGAACATTATGTTATATATGGATGTTACGTATATTTTTACATCATTAAAAAAAACAAGATTGATGGTCAAAGTCTACCACTTCCTATATTTCAAAACATATTGCCAAACTGTTTTGTAAAAATATTACCTGCAGGATATTAACCCATTGCTGTCGAGTCGAATCTGACTCACAGGACTCTATAGGGCAGAGTAGATCTGCCCTATAGTTCCTGAAGTTGTAAATCTTTATGGAAGCAAACTGCCACATCTTTCTCCCCCACAGAGCCGATGGTGGGTTTGAACCTTTGACTTTTTGGTTAGCAGCCAACTGCTTAACCACTTCACTACCACAGCTATGTACCAAAAAACAAAACAAAACAACAAAACCTGTTGCCATTGGATCAATTCCCACTCATAAAGACCCTTATAGGACAGAGTAGAACTGCCACATAGGGTTTCCAAGGAGCAGCTGGTGGATTTGACCTGCTGACCTTTTGGTTAGCAGCCAAACACTTAACCACTGCACTACCAGGGCTCCTATTGTTGTTAAGTGCCCTCAAATCAATTTCAACCCATAGCGACCCCGCATAGCTTCCCCATAGGGTTTTCTCAGCTGTAATCTTTACAGAAGCAGATCACCAGGTCTTTGTCCCATAGAGTCACTGGGTAAGTTCGAACCACCAACCTTTTGTGCCACCAGGACTATAGGAATGTCAATTTCCCCAAAGCCCTTATCAGCATTGGATTTTACCTATGCAATCTGAGAGGTGATAGATGGTATTTCATTGTTGTTTAAATTGTGGGGATTTCAGACACTGTAGCTGGTTGGTCCACTTGGCTTTTCGGTGTCTCTCATATCATGCCAGTTCACCATGGAATTCAGCCACCAATCTCCTTTTCTAGTCTGCCATAATGTCTACCATTCAGTGCTTTCTGGACAAGAAAGACTGAAGCAAATGTCCTAGACCAACCATTCTTTCTATCCTTGCACTGTGACAACCCTGGGCGTTTTCACATTTTACCATCATTCCTGAGGGCAGTCTTAAAATTCCTTTGTTGCTGCAATCTTCTCTGTGCTCAGGTCAGTGACAAACTTTCAGACCAATGTTCTTGAATGCAACCTTCACTCATTTGTTTATGGAATCAATCAACAAATTATTAAATATCTATCGAGCATCTACAGAGTGGTCATAAAGTCCCTATGCATAAGCTTGTGTCTCCTATTATTTATTTGTCTTAATTTTTTTTCTGTGTAGGATTCTGTGATATTAGGGACTGCTTTTCATAGCTTCCTGCCATCAACATGGAAAGAAATGTGCAGAACGTGGAAACATTTTAAACTGGGGTGGAAAATGCAGAACATGCTTAGGGATTTTGTGGCTCTGAGGAGAAAACAGAAAATAAGCTGTTCTAGTCCCTACGCTCATGAAGCTTACAATCTAAGCCAGTGTCTCTCACCCTTGGCATTATTGACATTCCTTTGTTGTGGGGGCTGACTATGCTTTGTAGGATATTTAACAGCATTCCTGGCCTATACTCACTAGATGCCAGTAATACCTCCACTCCACCCAGTTGTGACAACCAAAAAATGCCTCCAAACATTGCCAAATGTCCCTGTGGGATAAATTCTCCTCTGGTTGAGAACCACAGGAAGAGAAAGACAGACACTGAAAGAGTAATTATAAGTGCAACTCTTCTCAAGTTGCACAGTAGACAATCATAGTACAGTAAAACAAGGGGACTCAATGTGGCCCAGGCCTTGCTACTCAAAATGTGGACATTTTGGACAGATAGCATCAGCATCACCTGGGAGCTTGTTAGAAATGCCAAATGTCAGCCCCCACCCCAGACCTACTGGATCAGAGTCTGCATTTTACCCTGTCTTGTCTAGGGGAGGAGGGAAGGTTTGCCTGAGAAAATGAAACTTTAAAAGTGAAAAGACATTAGGAAGGCAACGGTTGGCGGTAAAGATTGGTCAAGATGAAGGAAACAGCCTACCTGAAGGAAAGCCTTGGGCCTGTGAGGAGCAATGCTAATCATAATAGTGAAAACAGCTGAAATGTATTGAGCATGTATTTTTTGTCAGGTCCGGTTCTAAATGCTTTATATTTATATGAAATACAATACTGTAATTAAATACAATAAAACAGTTCAAATACCTTTTGAGTGGTCCAATACTATGTAAATGCTTAAGAGGGAGGGAAAAATTTTTTGCATAATAATAAATATTGAGCACCTGCTGTGTACTAGACATAGCATACCCATCACCTCAATACAACCCTCAAAACAACTCTGCAAAGTGGGTATTGACATGCCCTCAATACATCCACGTTTGGAGAAGTTGGGGAGCTGATCCAAGGAGGGTAAGTGGTGAAACCAGATGCTGGACCCTTGATCTCTTAGGACAGATATTAGGAGCCAGGCACACACAGCCAGTGTGGGCTGGTGTCAGCTTTGTGCAGCTTTAACAAAGGACACGAGCATGTAGGCCAAACAATAGTAAAAGGCTTTTCACAAAAATAGCAATCTGCTGCCCCTTCCTTCCCACACCCCAGCTCCTCACTCCACTCTTGCTGCTGGCTCCCTTAGGCTGTGAGCTCCTCAAGGACAAGGCTCGTCTCCTAATCTCTGTGTACCCAGTGCCCAGCATGGGGCCCGGTGTTCTGAAGTCAACTGGTCCTCAGCTTGATTCTTGAATTAGCATCATTTCAGTTTCCTCCAACAGTCAGAATATCTCTTTAAAAAAGAAAACAAAAACAAATTATTAATGTAGAAGCATTGCATACCTCCAATATGATCTATATATCTTCACTTATTTAATGGCCAGACTTCTAGCAGCTCACTATCGAAAGCACCATGGTGTTGTTAGTTGCTGTCAAGTTGGCTCTGACTTTTGGCGATCCCATGTACAACAGCCTGTTGATCCTGATCCTGAGCTGTACCTCATTACTTCTCTAATAAACCACTTAATTGTAAGTACAGTCTGTGAGTTCTGTGTGGCCACTGCAATGAATTATCAAACCCAGCAGAGAATTAGAGAGTGCCGTGGGAGGGACAGCTGGTGTCAGAATTAGTGAAAAGATTGGAGAGTGGAAGTCTGTCTGACCTCCACCTCATAGGAATCAACACCGGACTGATGTTGATGGTGATTCTTCCCCCCTTCCCCACCCCACCGAAGTTAGAGGAGGTCTGACACCATGACATTTTTATAGATAAGTCTGCAATGAATATTATCTGTCATTACCATTTCCCAACAGAAACGGACAATTCTCTTTGATCATTTACTGAGCCTATGTCCTTAATTCCTTGGCAGAAGTAAACAGTCCCAAAGTCACAGGCTGCTGACTTAAAATGATGTGTGAAATAAACTCACTGATGTAATAAGTTTGGTGGCCTGACATTCTGGGAGTGATGGGTGGAGGAAGAAACTGACTCACTGAGAAGAGGAGGCTAATGCGTGAGAGTTAACTGCAGAGGCGGCAGGATTACTTTACAGAGGACAGAAAATTGGCCTGGGGAGTTTAATGAGGGACAAACAGTCCTTTCTTAAGTGGCCTCCCCGAGGACATGGCTATGGTTTTGACAGCTCTTGATTGTAATAGAAGTGCATAATGATCACTTGACGCTTCAATAAAAGGTCAGACATGTTCACAGTAAGCTGTTCAGTCAGGCCAAACGTTGTATAATGCCTTTTTAAAAGACACCTGAGAACCCTAAGCTTAACTTTGGAAACACTCTTTGAGAAATCATTTAGTCCAACCTCTTATACACCAGAGGGGCAGTGTTTCCTAGAGTTTAGAAGTTCATGGACCGAAAAGACTTTTTAAAAGTTGAGGAGCACCCCACGGTTGACAACTTGTTATTTTGTATGTAAAGACACAAAGAAACAAACCAGCAAAAGAACCATTATCTACTCGCATCATCTTTCCAAAAAAGAAATTTTAAAGTTCAAAAGAGTAGGAAAGTCACAATCTTAGAATAAAGGACAATTCTTCAAATGGAATAAATTTAGCATCATGAAAAACCCATTATACATGATTTTTCTTGCTTTGCTGCAACCTCTGGAAGCCTTGTCACAGATCAACCAAACGAACTGGCATTTAGAAATTACTGCCCTATAAAGGCCCACCACCCATCTGTCACTTTGTCATACTGTGGTGGCTTGCATGTTGCTATGATGCTGGAAGCTATGGTATATTTCACATACCAGCAGGGTCACCCATGGTAGCCAGGTTTCAGTGGAGCTTCCAGACTCAGACAGACTAGGAAAAAATACCTGGTGATCTACTTTTGAAAATTAGCCAATGAAGACATTATAGATCACAACAGACTATTGTCCAGTGTAGGGCTGGAAGGTGAACCCCCTAGGTTGGAAGACACGACAATAGCTGTGTCAATGGACTCAGCATGCCAACGGCTGTGAAGATGGTGCAGGACCAGGTAATGTTTTGTTCTGTTGTACATGGGGTGGCCATGAGTTCGCAGCTGACTCAGGGTATCTAACACTAATTCTATAAAGCAGTGGCTATCAAAATGTGGACCCCCAACAAGAAGCATTAGCATTGCCTGGGAACTGCTAGAGATGCAAATTCTCAGGCCCCATCCCAGGCCTACTAGGACAAATTGTGGGGGTGGACATAGCAATCTGTGCTTTAACAAGCCCTCCTGGTGTTTCTGAGACACACTCACATCTGAGAACACCTGCTATACAGCATCTCTTCTAGATGGATTACAGAGGCTCTCTCTGGAAAACCCGTAACAGGATTCCCACCTGCCCCCTCTCCTCCCCCCCTCCAAAAAAAAACCACATTGCTGTTGAGTAGATTCGACAACTCACAGTGACACTGTAGGACAGGGTAGAACTGGCCCTTAGGGTTTCCAAGGAGCAGCTGGTGGGTTCGAACTGCTGACCTTTTGTTTAGCAGCCACAGCTCTTAATCACTGTGCCATCAGGGCTCCAACAGAATCCTAGCACCCCCCAAAGCAGCCTATTCCAATGAGAGTCAGCTCAGGTGGTGAGAAACACCTAGACTGACACAGCTCTGCCTCCTTGGTTCCCATTTTACCCTCTTACTGCTTATTTTGTCACACAGAATGAATCTTCTCTGTCTCCCTTCCACTTGACCGCAGTGTGTACATTTGAGGATGACTATTTATCTCCCTTCTCCAGGTAAGTACAGCCAGTGCTCTTAAGAGGTCCTCACATGACTTTATCTTTAGTCCTCTCAGCATCCTGTTTACCCTCATCTGGATGCCCATTATTATGATTATTATTATTAACCACTATTTACTGATAACTTGTTCCTATGTGCCATGCACCATCTAGGGATGGTCCATGTGTTCCTGCTTTTAATCTTCACAGCAACCCTGGGAAGTAGATCTGCTATTTTCATGTTTCAGATGAGAAAATAAGCTCAGGGAGGTCAAGTAACATGCCCCAAATCACTCAGCTTGTAAATAGCTGAGCCAGGATTCCAAACTCAGGTCTATGGCACTACAGAGCTCTTGCTATTTCTACCACATCAGGCTGCCCTGAAATGTCCATCAAAATATTATTAATTTAGAGGAGCCTGACCCAAAAGAGGTAGGCACGAGGGCTGAGTATATAGCATGGTGATAAGAGCATGGGCTTCGGAGTCAAACAAATCTGGTTTTGAGTTCTGGTTTCAGCAACTCTTAATTATGTGACCTTGGATGTGTTTCCTACCCTCTCTGAGCCCCAATTTCCTCATCTGTACAATTGGGATAACAACAGCATCCACCTTGTAAGTCTGCTATCAGCAGTAAATGAATTAAGGCTTGTAAAGCACTAATAACGTGCCAGGTATCTAGTGAACACTCAATAAATATTTCTATTATCATTACCAAATCTCTGTACTTAGCAATTATATAATTATAATATAGATGGGCCACACCCAGGCACCTGAACATTATGACAGTATAAATCATTGTCTCCTTTCCAGTCCCTCTGAACACTCACATTATCCTGGCCTTGGGCCATTTCAGCAATAGTCCTAGTAACTGATTCCCTGTCTCTAGTTTCTCTTTTATAAGCCAACCTACATATGTTGACATGCCAATCTTCCTAAAGACCAGCTCTGACTATGTGGGTCATGCCCCTGCTCAAACACCGTCTTCATATTAAGTCCAGGCTTTTCTTCCTGGCTTTCAAGGACCTGTATGTAATATGGCTTCACATTCCCACTCCCACCTTGTCCCCACTATTGCTCTACAAGGACTCTGGGTTCCAGCTAAAGAGAGTCATGGATCTTTCTTTGGACATACATTTCCTTCTGCATTTTCTCTATCCAAAATGGCCACCTATCTGCACCCCCTACTTCCCATGGTTTTTTGTCAAAAATTTTCCAATTACCAAGCACTACCTCTCTCAGTCAAGAAATCAAATGACACATTGCACTGGGCAAATCTGCTGCAAAAGACCTCTTTAAAGTGTTGAATAGCAAAGATGTCACTCTGTAGACTAAGGTGTGCCTTACCCAAGTCATGGTGTTTCAATAGCCTCATATGCATGTGAAAGCTGGACAAAGAATAACGAAGAACGGAGAAGAATTGACACCTTTCAATTATGATGTGGGTGAAGAATATTGACTATATCATGGACTGCCAAAAGAACAAACAAATTTGTCTTGGAAGAAGTACAGCCGGAATGCTCCTTAGAAGCAAGGATTTTGTCTCACATACTTTGGACATGTTATCAGGAAGTGTCAGTCCCTGGAGAAGGACATCATGCTCGGTAAAGTACAGGGTCAGCGAACAAGAGGAAGACCCTTAGCAAAATGGATTGACACAGTGGCTGCAGCAATGGGCTCAAGCATAACAGCAATTGTGAGGATGATGCAGGACCGGGCAGTGTTTCATTCTGTTGTACATGGGGTGGGTATGAGTTGGAACTGACTCGCCAGCATCTAACAACTACAACAACCTCTCTCATGAAGATCTCCTACAACCCCCAAATGGATGTGAGCAACTTCTTCCTTTGAACTCATTTGGCCTTTATGTCTTGAACTATAATACTGTTAGGAAAAGAGCTAAGAATTTGCCACCAGGTAGACCTAGGTTCAAATTCTGGATCTTCCTCTCATTACTGCATGATATTTCTGAGATTCAATGTCTGTAAAATGGGGATGGGGAATATTCGTGGTTCAATGGTAGAATTCTTGCCTTCCATGCAAGAGACCTGGGTTTGATTCCCAGCCAATGTTCTTCATGCACAACCACCATCTGTCTGTCAGTGGAAGCATGCATGTTGTTATGATACTGAACAGGTTTCAGCGGAGCTTCCAGACTAAAACAGACTAAGAAAAAAGACCTGGTGATCTGCTTCTGAAAATCAGCTAGTGAAAGTCCTATGGATCACAAGAGTTTGAACCGCAACCAATCGATCATGGGGATGGTCCAGGGCAGGGTGCCGTTTTGTTCTGTTGTATGTAGGGTTACCATGAGTTGAGGCTGGTATCTATGAGAACTAAATGAGAGGAAGGAATGGAAGGCCCTTTGCTTAATGCCCAACTTATAGTGAATTTTCCAGTTTTCATTCTCCTTCTACCCTACTGCATGCACAACATGATTTGTTTCCTCTATTTGCTGAGACTAAGTACTGTGTCCTAATCATCTTTGTATCTCAAATAGTGCTTAGACTAATTCTTTATGCATAACTGCTCAATAAATACTTGTTGAGTTGAACTAACTGCTGTTTACTAGCTAAAAACAAAAACAAAAAAACCTGTTGCCGTCGAGTTGATCTAGCTAAGTGGCCTCAATTTGCTTAACCTTCCTGAACATCCGTTTTCTTGTTCTCAAAGCTAATGACATTAAAAATAATTTTTTGAGCCAACATAGCACTATAGACAGAAGCACCATGCTGTCCTTCAGCAAAAAGACCCAAAAAACTAAGTACAACAGATACAAACGTTTATCCTGGAAGCCTAATAACCAAACGAAGGGATAAAGAACTAGATCAAACACCATATGGAAGAAGAAAGGGACAGAGAGCAGAGAATGAGGAGAGCCTACAGAATGCAGGTTCTCTGCCTGCTGTCACGGCACAGCTTTGCTATCTTGGAGCACAGGAAGCAACAACCCTGGACAGGGAGTGTGGAAAGGCAATTCACAGAGCTTCCATCAGGAGACAGAGCACCTGGTAACCAGAGATACACGTTTTCCCACCCCTCACCCTTCTGCTCTGTGTGCTGCTTCTCCCACTTTCCAATGGGCCATGGTCACCCGGTGGGAGAGACACTGGTTCATTGCCACCCTGGGTCCATTCCCCCAACCAGCTAGCTTCCTCAGAGCCATATATATATATATTCTCTTTCTTTTTCTTCCTTTTCCTTCTCTCTTCCACCTAGCCCCCTGTGCTGTCCCACCCCTTCCTGATGGGCTATGCCATGCCACCCAATGAGAGAGACACCAGCTTGCTGCCACCTCAGTTCTGCCCCTTCCCCAATGGCCAGTTTCCTCAGCATCATATATTTTTATTTGTTTCTTCTCTCTCTTTCTCTTCCTTTCTCCCACCCACCTAACCCTGTGCACTGCCTCTGCCCCTTCTCAACGGGCCCTGCCACTCCACTCAGCTAGAGAGCAATCAGCACATGGTCACCCCAAGTCACCCTGCCACCACCCACTCGCTCCTGCTATGCCATTTTTAAAAAAGTTTTGTTTCTCTTTTCTTTCTCCCTCCCACCTAGCCCCACACATCACATTCCCTCTCTTCCCTCCTGCCTCTCTGTACTGTCCTCCAAGCAAGATGCCCCTGAGTGGCACCTATGCAGACCCCCGCCCCATGGACCCCACCTCATGCCACCTCCTGGCCCTGCCCTGCTGATCACTATGCCACCAAGTGGCACCAGCTTGGATCCCCAGACCCTGTCCCATTCCATGCCCTGGCCCCATCCTGCCTCCGGAGTGGCACTGGTGCAGATCCTCAGGCCCCAGAACCCTGTCCCATGCTGTGCCCAGGTCCCTCCCATCGAGCACTGTGCACCTGTGTGGGACCGCTCTGGATCCCTGGAGCCCCACACCCTACACTCTACTTTCTCCCCAGCCCTACTCCACCAACAGCTATGCCCCCAAGTGGGATCGGAATGGACATCTGGACCCCCAGCCCCACCCAGCCACACCACTTCCAGACCTGCCCCACTGGCTCGTGCCACAGGTAAATGGACCGTTTCTACTCCTCCCCCACACTGGACCTGCCCTGCTGCACCATAGCTGAGCTACTGGCCCTGCCCACCTGGACAAGGTGGTGAGAACTATTGTGCCCATAGACAAGCAAGCAAAAAACCCTACCCAGCTCACCTGATCAGACATAGCCAAATAAAACAAAAAAGCAGGACAAAACAAACACACCTACAATAAATAAATGAAGAAAATATTTCTTGAATGGGTTGGGGACAGCAGACAATATCAAAACATATTAAAAAACA
Source organism: Loxodonta africana (assembly GCF_030014295.1). Taxonomy (NCBI): domain Eukaryota; kingdom Metazoa; phylum Chordata; class Mammalia; order Proboscidea; family Elephantidae; genus Loxodonta; species Loxodonta africana. The sequence continues at coordinate 93,155,070 of NC_087344.1, forward strand.
GGACAGGATAACTCCAGTAAGAAACCAAAATAAAACAACAGATGACCTTCCAGCAGAATAAAATGCTCTGGAAATACCTGATAGGGAATTCGAAACTAATATTGACGAATCTCTATGAGATCAGTAAAGAGATCAAGAAAAGCACAGATAAAACTAAGAAAAACAGAAAAAATCATATAAAATACAGACCAAATCAGGGAAACACAGACAAAGAAATAGAAGAATTAAAGAACAAAATGTCAAAAATAAATAAATAAATAGAAATAATACAAAACAGTAACTAGAAATCCAAAAGATAAACAACAAAATTTCAGAAATGGACAACCAATAGAAGGTTTTAGGAGCAAATTTGAAACAATGGAAGACAGAGTCAGTGAAATTGAAGACAAATCTGTGGGTATCACATTGAGGATAAATCAGAAAGAATGAAGAAAAAAGAAAACCTAAGAACTATGTGAGATACAACCAAGAGTAAAAATTTGCATGTGATTGGAGTTCCAGAACAAGTGGGGAAAATGGAAAACACAGAGAGGATTATTGAAGACTTGCTGACAGAACATTTCCCTAATATCATGAAAGACTAAAAGCTGACCATCCAAGAAGATGAACAAACACCATATAGCATAGACCCCAAAAGAAAGTCACCAAGACATATCATAATCACATTCTCCAAAACAAAAGACAAAGAAAGAATCCTGAGAGCAGATTGAGAAAAAGGAAAAGTCACATAAAAAACGGTAACAATAAGACTAAGCTCTGATTACTCAGCAGAAGCCATGCAGGCAAGAAGGCAATAGGATTACACATAAAAACTTTGAAAGAAAAAAAATTGCCAACCAATAATAATATATCCTGCAAAACTTGTTCAAATCTGATAGCAAAATTAGACATTTCCAGATAAACAGAAATTAAGGGAATATGTAAAAACCAAACCAAACTTACAAGAATTATTAAAGGGAGAAAAAATAAATCAGATGACAACCTAAATCTAGGTAGGACACAGGATAGCATCAGCCAGATACCATCCTAGGTAATGAACCCTCGAGGATAAAACAAAACTAAAAGATTTACAACAGGTGGGCAGGACCAAGATGGAGGAATAGCCAGATGCTTCCGGTGATCCCTCTTACAACAAAGACCCAAAAAATCAAGTGAAATGATTATATTTATGACAAGCTAGGAGCCCTGAACAACAAAGGCAAAGTTAGAAAATGGACTGAGTGGCAGGGTGAGAGAGAAACCATTCAGAAGTGGAGAGGAGTTGCTGGATCTGAATTGCTGGGATTCTTCAGGCACCATTCCTGGAAGCGGCTGTGGCGGGTTGGTGGTAGCTTTCAGCCACAGTTTTCTCACGGAGAAGCAGCCAGCTACACAGCCTACTCAAACCTCCGGAACCAGAGAACAGCGCTTTCGGCAAAAGCTAAGTACTTAAGTATGTTTTACTGCACTCCCCCCCCAAAGTCGGCTTCAGTGGCTATTGATTTCCCTGGACCTGAGATAGGCCCATTTGAGTGCCCTCAGCCATGCTCCCGGACTTGGGGAAGGAGTAAATTCACAACAGGTGAAAAGATAATTTGCCAACTCCACTAACCTGGGGAGCTCAGGACAGAAGTGGCTCCTGTCCAGGCATAAACAGTCTGTGGACTTTGAATACCTTCCCCTCCCCTCACCCGCATGGACCTGTGTGGGCCTATTCCAGGAGAACAGGCCCTTGCTGGCAGATGGCGACTGTTTAAGCTGTGTTGTGGTGAGGTGGGTGTCTGATATTTGACACAGCTTTGCCTATTAAACAGGGTCCTCGCCTACCCACATCAGGGGCCTAAGGATGGGTAGCTCCACTCAGGTCATCCAGCCACCCATGACAGGGGTCCAAGGATAACTGATACCTCCCAGTCCTTACAACCAAAAGCATTGGGTGCCCATGGTCCATCGGCAGAACCCGTCCCCCTGTATGCTCTAAGGAACAGGGATGTGCTTTCCTCACAGACACTCGGGGGATGGTTCTCAGCCCCCTGCCTTGTTCAGAGTGTGACCCCTGCTGCAACCAGACACCGGAACCTACACCAAACACCCCTGCTCTTCTAGGACTGTAGAACAGAGCTTGTACTGCACACTTGATGATCAGCTACCTGGAAACCTGACCTGAATCCACACAAGAAAAATGAATGGGCTCATAAGCTCATATAACAGCCCTAGCCATCTGGTGACAGGAGGTCAGAGCCCCAAAGGTGAAAATAATCAAGCTAGCTCACTATAGCAACCCATTTGGGCATATCGAAACAAAACAAAGCAAGAAACTAGGATACAGTAAGCAAACATAAAATAAACTAATACAATAACTTATAGATGGCATGAAGACAACAGTCAATATCAAATCACATAAAGAAACAGACCATGATCACTTCCACAAGCTCTCGAAACAGAGAATCAAAGCATCTTTTGGATGAAGGTGACTTCCTGGAATTGTCAGGTGCAGATTCAAAAGATTAATATGCAGAACTCTTCAAGACATAAGGAAGGAGATTAGGCAATACGCAGAACTAGCCAAGGAACACACAGATAAAACAGTTGAAGATATTAAAAAGGTTCTTCAAGAACATAATGAAAAATTTAATAAGCTGCAAGAATCCATAGAGAGACAGCAATCAGAAATTCAGAAGATTAACAATAAAATTACAGAATTAGACAACTCAATAGAAAGTCAGAGGAGCAGAAGCAAGCAAGTGGAAGGCAGAATTGGTGAACTTGAAGAGAAAGCAGTTGGCACCAATATATTTGAAGAAAAATCAGATGAAAAAGAATTAAAAAAAATGAAGAAACCTTAAGAATCACGTGGGACTCTATCAAGAGAAATAACCTGTGAGTGACTGTAGTACCAGAACAGGGAGGGATAACAGAAAATACAGAGAGAATTGTTGAAGATTTGTTGGCAGAAAACTTTCCTGATATCGTGAAAGATGAGAAGATATCAATCCAAGATTTTCATCGAACTCCACATAAGGTAGATACTAAAAGAAAGTCACCAAGACATATTACAACCAAACATGCCAAAACCAAAAATAAAGAGAGAATTTTAAGAGTGGCTAGGGATAAACGAAAAGTCACCTACAAAAGACAGTCAATAAGAATAAGCTTGGACCACTCGGCAGAAACCATGCAGGCAAGAAGACAATGGGATGACTTATATAAAGCATTGAAGGAAAAAAAATGTCAGCCAAGAATCACATATCCAGCAAAACTGTCTATCAAATATGAAGGTGAAACTGGGACATTTCCAGATAAATGGAAGTTTAGGGATTTCATTAAAACCAAACCAAAACTACAAGAAATACTAGAGGGAGTCCTTTGGTTAGAAAATCAATAATATCAGGTATCAACCCAAGACTAGAACACTCTACAGGGCAATCAGATGTCAATCCAGACAGGGAGATCATAAAAATAAATCAAGATAAAAAATGCTCAAAACAGAGAAACAACAATGTCATTATGTAAAAGAAGGCCACGTTAAAATAATAAAGAGGGACTAAGAAATGTGGTCATAGATCTTTCATATGGAGAGGAAGACAAGGCAATATAAAGAAATAAAAGCTAGGTTTAAATTTAGAAAATTAGGGGTAAATATTAAGGTAACCACAAAGGAGGCTAACTATCCAACTCATCAAAATAAAATACAAGAAAAAAACAGAGGCTCTGCAGAAATGAAATCAAGAACAACAAATAAGAGGAAAAGAAGAGTGGCGTCTGGGGTCTTAAATGCTAGCAAGCGGCCATCTAAGATGCATCAATGAGTCTCAACCCATCTGGAGCAAAGGAGAATGAAGAACACTAAAGACACAGGGTACTTATGAGCCCAACTGACAGAAAGGGCCACATAAACCAGAGACTACATTAGCCTGAGACCAGAAGAACTATATGGTGCCCAGCCCACTGATGACTGCCCTGACAGGGAACACAACAAATAATCCATGAGGGAGCAGGAGAGCAGTGGGGTGCAGAGCCCAAATTCTTGTAAAAAGACCAGACTTAATGGTCTGACTGAGACTAGAATGACCCTGGAGGTCATGGTCCCCAGACCTTCTTTTAGCCCAAGAGAGGAACCATTCCTAAAGCTAACTCTTCAGACAGAGATTGGACTGGACTATGGGATAGAAAATGATACTAGTGAAGAGTGAGCTTCTTGGATCAAGTAGACATATGAGGCTATGTTGGCATTTACTGTCTGAAGGGGAGATGGGAGGATAGAGAGGGCCAGAAGCTGGCCGAATGGACACAAAAAGAGAAAGTGGAGGGAAGGAGTGTGCTGTCTCATCAGGGGAAAGCAATTACGAGTATATAGCAAGGTGTTTATAAATTTTTGTATCAGAGTCTGACTTGATTTGTAAACTTTTACTTAAAGCACAATTAAAAAAAAAAGAGATTTATAACAGGGAACCAGGGATGTCAGTCTGTAAATGTCAATGACATCAGAACAATAAAAGGGAGGATAAACATTGTAGGTATTGAACTTTTAAATGGAGAAGAAGCCAAAGTGATATCAAGTAATAAAAGACTGGTTCAAACTGAGGAAGTTAGGGGTAAATCATGGTAACCGCAAAGGAAGTTAACAAACCTACTCGTCAAAATAAAGAAGAAAAACATAAATTCTCAGTAAACGCAAAATCTACAAAAAGAAAAAAAAAAAGTAGAGGAATTCCACAAACAAAAGGAACTCAGTACAGGAAAGTAAGAAGAACAAAGAAAATATCAGCACCACCAAAAAAAAAAGGGCACTACAAAATGACAGTAATAAGCTTATACCTATTGATAATCTCCCTGAATGTAAATGGTTTAAATCTGCCCATAAAGAGATAGAGAGTGACAGAATGGATTAAAAAAAAAAAAAAATGACCTATCAATATGCTGTCTACAAGAGACACACCTCAGAAACAAGGACATAAATATATTAAAAATCAAAGGATGGAAAAACCATATCAGCCAAACAGCAACCAAAAAAGAGAAGGAGTGGCAATATTAATCTCAGATGAAATATACTTTAAGGCAAAATCCACCATAAAAGAAAAGGAAGGACATTATATAATGATTAAAGGGACAATCCTCCATGATGACACAACCATAGTAAGTATCTATGCATTCCATGACAGGGTTCCAAAATACTTAGAACAAACTATAACACCACTGAGAAGAGAAATTCACAGTTCCACGATAATATTAGTAGACTTCAACACATCATTCTTTGAAAGTACGGAACATCTAGAAAGAAACTCAACAAAGATACAGAAGATCTAAAGGCCACAATCAATCAACTTGACCTCATAGAACACTCCACCCAACAGCAGCAAAGTATACACACTTTTCCAATGCACATGGAATGTTCCCCAGAATAAACCACATCTTAGGCCACAAAGCAATCCTCAACAAAATCCAAAACTTTGAGATAATACAAAGCATCTTCCCTGATCACAGCACCATAAAGTAGAAATTAATAACAGGAAGATCGAGGAGAAAAAATAAAAAACATGGAAGCTGAATAATGCCTTGTAAAAACTACTGGGTAATAGAAAAAAATCAAAGATGGAATAAAACGATTCCTAGAATCAAATGAGAACAAAAACACGTCATACCAAAATCTTTGGGACACAACGAAGGCAGTGCTCAGAGGTCAATGAGATGTACATGTCAAAAAAGAAAAAAGGGATAAAATAAAAAACGATAGCTTTACAACTAAAACAAATAGAAATAGAATAGCAAAGGAAGCCCACAGTCACCATTAAAAAGGAAATAATAAAGATCAGAGTAGAAATAAATGAAATAAATACTAGAAAAACAATAGAATCAAAAAAACCAAAAGTTGGTCCTTTGAAAGGATGAAAGAAACTGATAAACCATTGGCCAAATTGATCAAAGAAAATCAGGAGAAGTTGCAAATAATCCAGATAAGAAACAAGATGAGAGACATTACAACACACCCAACTGAAATAAAAAGGATCATAACAGAGTACTATGAAAAATTATACTCCAACAAATTTGAAAACCTAGAGAAAATGGACAAATTTCTATAAACACACTACCTACCTAAAGTATCACAAATTGAGATAGAAAATCTGAACAGACCTATAACAAGAGAGTGAAAAGATTAAAAAAAAAAAAAACAAAAAAAAAAACTCCCAGCAAAAAAAAAAAAACCTCTTGGCCCAGACAGCTTCAATGGAGAATTCCACCAAACATTCAGAGAAGAGTTTGCACCTGTACTACTCATATTATTTCAGAACATAGGAAAGAAAGGGATACTTCTGAATTCATTCTATGAAGCCAGCATAACCCTGTTACCAGGCAAAAACACCACACAAAAAAGAAAATTACAGACCAATGTCTCTCATGAATACAGATGCAAAAATTTTCAACAAAATTCTAGCCAGTATAATTCAGCATCATATAAAAAATACACCCCAACCAAGTAGAATTCACACCAGGTATGCAAGGATGGTTCAGCATTAGAAAATCAATCAATGTAATCCACCACATAAATAAAACAAACAAACCAAAAAACACATGATCATCTCAATTGATGCAGAAAAGGCATGTGATAAAGTTCAACACCAATTTTTGATAAAAACTCTCAATAACATAAGAATAGAAGGAAAATTCCTCAACATAATAAAGGGCAACTATATAAAACCAACAGCCAACATCATTCTCAATGGAGAGAGGCTGAAATCATTTCCCTGAAAATGGGAACAAGACAAGGATGCACTTTATCACCACTCTATTTAACTTTGTGCTAGAGGTACTAGCTAGAGCAATAAGGCAAGAAAAAGAAATAAAGAACATCCAAATTGGTAAGGAAGAAGTAAAACGATCCCAATTTGCAGATGGTATGATACTATCCATACAGAACCCTAAAGACTCCACGAGAAAACTACTGGAACTAATAGATTCAGCAGAGTAAGTAGCAGGATACAAGATCAGCATACAGAAATCAGTTGGATTTCTATATACCAATAAAGAGAACCATGCAAAGGAGATCAGGAATGCAATACCATTTATAATAGCCCCCCCCATAAAATACTTAAGAATAAATCTAACCTGGGAGTAAAAGACCTATACAAAGAAAACTACAAAACACTACTGCAAGAAACCAAAAAAGACCTACATAAATGTAAAAACATACCATGCTCATGGACAGGTAGACTCGATATTGTGAAAATGTCAATTTTACCCAAAGCAATCTACAAATAAAATGCAATCCCAATCCAAATACCTACAGCATTCTTTAACAAGATGGAAAAACTAATCATTAACTTTATATGGAAAGGAAAGAGGCCGTGGATAAGTAAAGCATTATTGAAGAGCAAGAACAAAGTAGAAGGCCTCATACTACCTGACCTCAGAACCTACTGTGCAAATCCCATAGACAAAAAGGTACTAGATACAATGACAGTCACATTGACCAAGGGAACAGAATCGAGAGCCCAGATGTAAATCTATCCACCTCCAGTCACCTGATCTTTGACAAAGACTCAAAGTCCATTAACAGGGAAACAACAATCTTTTTAACAAAAGGTGCTGGCAAAACTGGATGTTCATCTGTAAAAAAAATGAAACAGAACCCACACCTCACACCATACACAATAACTGATTCAAAATGCATCAAAGACCTAAATATAAAACAAAAAATTATAAAGACCATCGAAGAAAAAATAGGATACAAACCATAACTAACAATACACACAAACCAGAAGATAAGTTAGATAACTGGGAACTTCTAAAAATTAAACATACGCTTACCAAAACCTTCACAAAAAGAGTAAAAAGAGAACCTACATATCGGGAAGAAAATTCTGGCTATGATGTGTCCTACAAGGGCCTAATCTCTAAAATCTATAGGAAAAGCCAACACTCTACAACAGAAAGACAAGTAATTCAGTTAAAAAATGGGCAAAGGGCATGAACAGACACTTCACCAAAGAAGACATTCAGGTGGCTAACAGACACATGAGGAAATGCTCGTGATCACTAGCCATTAGAGAAATGCAAATCAAAACTGCGATGAAATACCATCTCTCTCCAACATTATTGGGGTTAATAAAAAAAAAAAACAGAAATTAACAAATGTTTCAGAGGCTGTAGGGAGATTGGAACTCTTATGCGCTGCTGGCAGGAATGCAAAATGATACAACCATTTTGGAAAATGATATGGTACTTCCTTAGAAAGCTAGAAATAGAAATACCATATGATCCAGCAATCCCACTCCTAGGAATATATCCTAGAGAAATAAGAGCCGTTGCAAGAATAAACATATGAACGCCCACGTTCACTGCAGCATTATTCACAATAGCAAAAAGATGGAAACAACCTAAGTGCCCATCAACAGATGAATGGATAAACAAACTACCGTACATACACACAATGGAACACTGTGCAATGATAAAGAACAATGATGAGTCCCCAAAACATCTCACAACATGGATGAATCTCGAGGACATTACGCTGAGAGAAATAAGTCAGTCACAAAAGGACAAATACTGTATGAGACCACTATTTAAAAAACTCATGAAAAGGTTTACACACAGAAAAAAAAATCTTTGGTGGTTATGAGGGAGGGGAGGGTTGGGGAGGGAAAAACACTAGACAATAGACAAGTGGTAACTTTGATGAAGGGTAAGACAGTACACAACACTGGAGAAGTCAGCACAACTGGACCAAGGCAAAATCATAGAAGCTTCATAGACACATCCAAACTCCCTGAGGTACCCAGTTACTGGGCTAAGGGCTGGGGACCATGATCTTGGGGAACATCTAACTCAGTTGGCATAACATAGTTCTTAAAGAAAATGTTCTACATCCTATTTTGTTACGTAGCATCTGGAGTCTTAAAAGCTTGTGGGCAGCTAAGATACATCTACTGGTCCTACCCTGTCTGGAACAAAGCAGAATGAAGAAAACCAAAGACACAAGGGAGAGATTAGTCCAAAAGATTAATGGACCACAACTACCAAAGCCTCCGCCAGACTGAGTACAACAGAATTAAATGGTGCCCGGCTACCACCAACATCTGCTCTGACAGGGATCACAATAGAGGGTTTCAGACAGAGCAGGGGAAAAATGAAGAACAAAATTCAGTATTACAAAAAAAGACTGGACTTACTGGTCTGGATAAAGACTGGAAAAACGCTGACAGTATGGCTCCAGACTCCCTACTAACTCAAAATTGAAGCCACTTCCCAAGTCCACCTTTCAGCCAACGATTAGTTACGCCTATAAAACAAACTATAAAACACGTGAGGAATGTGCTTCTTATTTCAGTCCAGTATATGAGACCAAACGGGCAACTCCTGTCCAAGGGCAAGATGAGAAGGCAGGAAGGGACTGGGAAACTGGGTGAATGGACATAGGGAATCTGGGGTAAAAAGGCGGGGAGCGCTAACACATTTTGGGGATTGCAACCAATATCACAAAACAATTTGTGTATAAATTTTTGAATGAGAAAAAAATTAAGAATGATTTGTCAACAAATTCAAACTTACACATCATATTATGTTTGCTTTGAGAATCTAAAGTAATTCAGTTAGAGACTGAAATTTAACCATGCCAGAGCATCAAAACTCGACAAAAATGACTTTTAGAACATGATGGTTAGAACTCTAGCATTTTATGCTTTCTTAGGTTTGTTTTATATTTTCAGGCTATGTTTCTGACTAATAAGAGCCAGGATACTTCTTTAAAGTATTTCTCTACAAATAACACATTTCACTGTTGATTTGTCTTTATTCTTATTGCATTTTTATTCCTAAAAAAATAACTACAATTTTTGTGTTTCTCCCAGCTATTAATAATTCTTTCATTTACTCAGCAAATGTTTACAGAACCCTCAGCAAGATGTAATGGCAGGAGGCTGTAACAATAGGCTCATGTGTAACGATTGTGAGGATGAGGCAGGACTGGGCTGTGGTTCATTCTGTTGTACATGGGGTCGCTATGAGTTGGAACAAACTTGAGGGCACCCAACGACAATAATGACAACAACCATGTGTTAGGTGGTCTGCTAGGTGCTGGAGATTCAATGGTGAATAAGCCAGACCCTTTATAATTAGAGCTTGGTTCCATAGTAAGGAAAACAAAGTCTAAAACTGGCCCAGGTGCCGGACCAACAGGGTTAAGCTGCAGATGTTGGAGGAACTGTGTGCTGGCAGCTGGGAAGAGTTGGAGCCTCTCGGAATAATGCACCCTTTCATCATAGGTGGGAAAACCAGTTGTTTCCTTTGCCTGGTCCTGCACCATCCTCACAATCGTTGCTATGTTTGAGCACAGTGTTGCAGCCACAGTGTCACTTCTTCTTTTTCACTGACCCTCTACTTTACCAAGCATTATGTCCTTCTCCAGAGATTGGTCCCCCTGATAACATGTCCAGAGTAAGTGAGATGAAGTTTTGCCATCCTCGCTTCTAAAGGAGTGTTCTGGCTATACTTCTACCGAGACAGATTTGTCCGTGCTTCTGGCAGTCCATGGAATATTAGTATCCTTCGCCAACACTGTAATTCAGTTCTTCTTTGGTCTTGCTTTTGAATGCCCATGAGACAATTGAATGTACCATGGCTCTGGTCAGGTGCACCTTAGTCCTCAAAGCAACGTCTTTGCTTCTTAACACTTTAAAGACTTTTTTTTTTTTTGCAGATTTGCCTAATGCAGCACATCGTTTGATTTCTTGGCTGCTGCTTCCATGGGCATTGATTGTGGATCAAGGAAAATGAAATTCTTGACAACTTCAATATTTTCTTCATTTATCATGATTTTGTCTATAAGTCCAGTTGTGAGGATTTTAGTTTTCTTTGTGTTGACGTATCACCCATACTAAAAGCTGCAGTCTTTACCTTCATCAGTGAGTGCTTCAAGACCTCTTCTCTTTCAGCAAGAAAAGTTATGCCACCCACATATCACAGGTTGTTAATGAGTCTTCCTCCAAACCTGATGCCACATTCTTCTTCATATAATCCAGCTTCTCAGATTATTTGCTCAGCATACAGATTGAAAAAGTATGGTAAAGGATACAACCCTGGCACACACCTTTTCTGATGTTAAAACACCGTTTCCTCTTGTTCTGTTCGAACAACTGCCTCTTGGTCTATGTACAGTTTCTGCATATGCACAATTAAGTGTTCTGGAATTCCATTCTTTGCAATGTTATCCATAATTTGTTATGATCTATACAGTCCAATGTCTTTGCACAGTCAATAAAACACAGGTAAACATCCTTCTGGCATTCTCTGCTTTCAGCCAGGATCAATCTGACATCAGTGATAATATCCCTCCTTCCAAGACCTCTTCTAAATACAGCTTGATTTCTGGCAGTTACCTGTCGATGTACTGCTGCAACTGTTTTTGAATTATCTCTAGCATAATTTTACTTGTGTGCGATAATAATGATATTGTTTGATAATTTCCACATTGTGCTGAATTATTCTTTGGAATGGGCCCAAATAACAGTCTCTTCCAGTCAGTTGGCCGGGTAGCTGTCTTCCAAATTTCTTGGCATATACGAGTGAGCATTTCCAGTGTTGCATCCATTTTTTTAAACATCTCAGCTGGTATTCTGTCATTTCCTGGTGCCTTGTTTTTCATCAGTGCCTTCGGTTCAGCTTGGATTTCTTCCTTCAGCACCATTGGTTCATGATCGTATACTACCTTCTGAAATGGCTGGCCATTAACTAGTATTTTTGGTACAGTAACTCTGTGTATTCCTTCCATCTGCTTTTGATGCCTCTTGAGTTGTTCAAATTTTTGGCCATAGAATCATTCAGTATTGCAACTCAAGGGTTGAATTTTTTCTTCAGTTCTTTCGCTTGAGAAATGCTGGCCATGTTCTTCCCTTTTGGTTTTGTAATTCCAGGTCTTGCAAATTTCATTATGTTATTTTGCTTTGTCTTCTCGAGTCAACCTTTGAAATCTTCAGCTCTTCTTCATTTCTTCTATTTGCATTAGCCTTCAAGAGCTGACCCTCTACTTTACCAAGCATGATGTCTTTTATCCTTTTAGGGACTACTATAAATAGCACAGTTTTTCTAATTCCCTTTTCGAAGTTCTCTTTGTTGGTATATAGAAATCCAAATGATTTTTGTATGTTGATCTTGTATCCTGCTACTCTCCTGAATCTTTCTATTAGTTTTTGTAGAATCTATGGCGTTTTCTTGTGGAATCTTTGGTGTTTTCTCTGTATTGTATCATATCATCTGCGAGTAGGGATAGTTTTACTTCTTTTCCAATTTGGGTGCCCTTTCTTTATTTTTCATACCTTATTGCCCTAGCTAGGATTTCCAGCACAAAGTTAAATAGGAGTGGTGATAAAGGGCATCCTTGTCTTGTTTTGGTTCTCAGGCAGAATGCTTTCACCCTCTCTCCATTGAGAATGACTTTGGCTGTTGGTTTTGTATAGATGCCCTTTATTATGTTGAGGAATTTCCCTTCTATTCCTATTTTACTGAGAGTTCTTAATCAGGAGTGGGTGTTGGATTTTATCACATGCCTTTTCTGCATTGAGTGAGATGATCATATGATTCTTTTCTTTTGTTCTATTTATGTAGTGGATTACATTGATTGATTTTCTAATGTTGAACCATCCTTGCATACTTGGTATGAATTCCACTTGGTTGTTTATATATATATATATATATATATATATATATATATATATTTTAATGTGATGCTGAATTCTATTGGCTAGAATTTTGTTGAGAATTTTTGCATCTATATTCATGAAAGATATTAGTCTGTAATTTTTTTTTGTGGTGTCTTTGCCTAGTTTTGGTATCAAGGTTATGCTGGCTTCATAGAACAAATTTGGGAGTATTCCTTCCTTTTCTATGCTCTGAAATACTTTGAGTAGTGCTGATGTGAGGTCTTCTCTGAATGTTTGGTATAATTCTTCAGTGAAGGTGTTCAGGTCAGGGCTTTTTGTTGTTGCTGGGAGTTTTTTTTTTTTTTTTTTTTTTACCTTGTCAATCTCTTCTCTTGTTATGTGTCTGTTCAGATTTTCTATCTCAATTTGTGCTAGTTTGGGTAGGTAGTGTGTTTATAGAAATTTGTCCTTTTTTCCTAGGTTCTCAAATTTGTTGGAGTACAGTTTTTTGTAGTATTCTGTTATGATCCTTTTTATTTCAGTTGGGTGTGCTGTAATGTCTCCCATCTCATTTCTTATTTGGGTTATGTGCACCCTCTCCTCTTTTTTTTTTGTAAATTTGGCCAAAGGTTTGTTGATTTCGTAGAGCTTTTCAAAGAAGTAATTTCTGGTTTTGTTGATCTTTTCTATTGTTTTTATGTTCTCTATTTCATTTATTTCTGCTCTACTTGTTATTATTTCCTTTCTTCTTGTGCTGTGAATTTCTTTTGCTGTTCTCTTTCTATTTGTTTGAGTTGCAGGGCTAATTTTTTTTTTTTGGCCCATTATTCCTTTTTGATGTGTGTATTTATTGCTATAAATTGACCTCTGAGCACTCCCTTTGCTGTGTCCCAAAGGTTTTGGTATGGTGTGTTTTTATTCTCATTTGATTCTAGGAATTTTTTAATTTCCTCTTTGATTTTTCCCATTACCCAGTTGTTTTTAAGCAAAGTGTCAATCAGTTTCCATGTATTTGATTTTTTCTCCTTGCTCTTCCTGTCATTGATTTCTACTTTTATGTCATTGTCATTAGAGAGAATGCTTTGTATTATTTCAGTGATGTGGATTTTATTGAGGGTTGCTTTGTGGCCTAAAGTGTGGTCTATTCTGGAGAATGTTTCACGTGCATTGGAACAGAATGTACACTTTGCTGCTGTTGGGTGGAGTGTTCTGTATATGTCTGAGAGGTCAAGTTGGTTGATTGTGGCCTTTAGGTGTTCTGTATCTTTATTGAGTTTCTAGATGTTCTGTACTTTACGAAGAGTGGTGTGTTGAAGTCTCCTACTGTTATTTTGGAACTGTCAATTCCTCTTTTTAGTGCTGTTAGTGTTCATTTTACTTACTTTGGAGCCCTTTCATTGGGTGCACAGATATTTATTAAGGTTATGTCTTCTTGGTGGATTGCCTCTTTTATCATTACATAATGTCCATCCTGTCTTGGAGGAAGTACAACCAGAATGCTCCTTAGAAGCAAGGATGGTGAGACTACGTCTCACATACTTTGGATAGGCTATCAGGAGGGATCAGACCCTGGAGAAGGACATCATGCTTGATAAAGTAGAGGGTCAGTGAAAAAGAATAAGACCCTCAATGAGATGGATTGACACAGTGGCTGCAACAATGGGCTTAAGCATAACAAAGATTGTGAGGATGGCACAGGACTGGGTGGTGTTTTGTTCTGTTGTACATAGGATCACTATGAGTAGAAACTGACTTGATGGCACCTAACAACAACAATGTCCTTCCTTGTCTCTTATGGCAGATTTTGCCTTTAAGTCTATTTCATCTGAGATTAATATTGTCACTCCTGCTCTTTTTTGGTTACTGCTTGCTTGATAAATTTTTTCATCCTTTGATTTTTAATATATTTATGTCTTAGCGCCTAAGATGTGTTTCTTGTAGACAGCATATTGATGGGTCTTTTTTTTTTTTTTTTAATCCATTTGGCCACTCTGTCTCTTTACAGGTATGTTTAAGCCATTTATATTTAATGTGATTATCAATAGATGTGAATTTATTGCCCTCATATTGTGCTTTTTTTTTTTTTTGTCATGCTGGCTTTTTCTTTGTTCCTCTTACTTCCCTATGCTGAGTTCCTTTTGTTTGTGGAATTTCTTTTGATTTCTTTTGTTATTACAGATTTTGTGTTTACTGAATATGTTTTTCTTCTTTTTTATTTTGATGAGTAGGTTTGTTAACTTTCTTTGTGGTTACCTTGAAATTTACCTTATCTTCCTAAGTTTGAATTTCTCTCCATTTGAAAGTTCTTTACCTATATCTGTTGCCGTCAAGTTGATTCTGACTCATGGTGACCCTATAGAGTTCCTGTGGGTTGGAATAGACTTGACGGCAATGAGTTATACCTACATCATTTATTCCTCCCCCCTTTTTATTGTACTTTAGGTGAGGGTTTACAGAACAAACCAATTTTTCATTAAACAGTACACATATTATTTTATGACATTGATTAACAACCCCATGACATGTTAACACTCTCCCATCTTGAACTTGGGTCCCCTATTACCAACTTTCCTGCACCCTCCTGTCTTCTAGTCCTTGCCTCTGGGCTGTTGTGCCCATTTGGTCTTGTTTTATCTTATGGGCCTGTCTAACCTTTGGTTGAATGGTGAACCTCAGGAGTGACTTCATTGCTGAGCTAAAACGGTGTCTAGGGCCCATACTTTTGGGATTTCCCCAGTCTCTGTCAGGCTAGTAATTGATATTTTTTTGTGAATTAGAATTTTGTTCTATGTTTTTCTCCAGCTCTGTCCAGGACCTCAGCTGGACACCATCTAGCTCTACTGGACTCAGTCAGGTGGAGGCCGTAGTAGTTGTGGTCCATTAGTGCTTTGGACTAATCTTTTCCTTGTGTCTTTAGTTTTTTTCATTCTCCCTTGCTCATGAAGGGGTGAGACCAGTGGAGTATCTTAGATGGCCACTCACAGGCTTTTAAGACCTCAGATCCTACTCACCAAAGTAGGATATAGAACATTTTCTCTATAAAATATGTTATACCAGTTGAGCTAGATGTTCCCTGAGACCATGGTCCCCAGAGCCCTTAGCCCAGTAATTTGGTTCCTCAGGGAGTTTGGATGTGTCTACGGGGTATTCCCCCTTTATTGTTTTGACATTGTTTTCACTTAGGATTGATGTCCCTGGTTGCCTGTTTTAAGTCTTTTCGCTTTGTTTTATCTGTCAGAGTTCTTTAATTAGATTGGTATCTAGATGATGCTCTCCTGTGTCCTAGATTCAGGTTGTTGTTTGATGTTGTTGGTTCCCTAACCAAAAGACTCCCTTTAATATTTCTTATAAGGTTGGCTTTTACATTATTCCCTTATTTTCTATTTCTCTGGAAATGTCCCAATTTCGCTGTTGTATTTGATAGACAGTTTTACATAATATATTTTTCTTGGTGGGTAGTTTATTCTTGGAAACCTTGGTGGCATAATGGTTAAGTGCTAGGGCTGCTAACCAAAGGGTCAGCAGTTCAAATCTGCCAGGTGCTCCTTGGAAACTCTAAGGGGCAGTTCTAATCTGTCCTACAGGGTCACTATGAGTAGGAATCGACTCGACGGCACTGGGTTTGGTTTTGTTTTGGTTAGTTTATTCTTTCAAGGTTTTATATATGTCATCCCATTGCCTTCCTGCCTGCATAGTTTCTGCCAAGTAATCAGAGCTTAGTCTTCTTGTTCCCCCTTTGTAAGTGACTTTTTGTTTTTCTTGAGCTACTCTCAGGATTCTTTATTTGTCTTTGGTTTTGGCAGGTGTGATTATGATATGTCTTGGTGGATTTCTTTGAAGCCGGTCAGTTTTTCATCTTTTGTGATTTGGGGGAGTTTTCTGCTAGCAAATCTTCAACAATATTCTCTGTGTTTTCCATTTTCTCTCCCTGTCCTGGAACTCCAGTCACTCATAAATTTTCCCTCTTGATTGTGTCCCACATAATTCTTGGGTTTTCTTCATTCTTTTCTTTGAAGTTTCCTGAAACAAAGTGGCATTCGTGAATTTGTCTTCAATCTCACTGATTCTGTCTTCCTTTGTTTCAAATTTGCTGCTAAAACTTTCTATTGAGTGGTCCATCTCTGAAATTTTGTTGTTTATCTTTTATATTTCTAGTTACTGTTTTCATGTGATTTCTAATTGTTTCTTTATTTTGATGTTTTGTGTTTGTATTATTTTCCTGAATTCTTCTATTGCTTTGTCTGTGTTTTTCTTGATTTTGGTTATGTTTTCATTGGTTTAGTCTGTGTTTTCCATGATTTTGTCTATTTTTTCCCTGGTTTTGTCTGTGTTTTCTTTGATCACTGTCTTAGCTATCTGGTGCCTCTATTACAGAAATACCACAAGTAGATGGCTTTAACAAAGAGAAATTTCTTGTCTCACAATCTAGGAGGCTGGAAGTCCAAATTCAGGGTGCCAGCTCCAGGGGAAGACTTTTTCTCTTTGTCAGTTTTGTCATAAGGTTCTTGTCATTGGTCTTCCCCTGGTCTAGGAGCTTCTAAATGCAGGAAGCATGAGTCCAAAGGACATGTTCTGTTCCTGGCACTACATTCTTGGTGGTATGAAGTCCCCCTGTCTCTCTGTTCACTTCTATCTTTTATATCTCAAAAAAGATTGACTCAAGGTAAACCTAATCTTGTAGATTGAGTCCTGATTCATTGGCATAACTTCCTCTAATTCTCCCTCATTAACATCACAGAGGCAGGATTTACAACATACAGGAAAATCACACCAGATGAAAAAATGGTGGACAATCACACTATACTGGGAATCATGGCATAGCCAAATTTATCCACATTTTGGGGGGACACAATTCAATCCATAACAATCTCTTTCTTAATCTCTTGGAGAGATTAGCATTTTGAATTCCATATCAGGTAGTTCCATTGCCTTTTCTTCTATTGAAGGGTTATCTGACTATTTTGGTCACTTGCTGGAACCATCTTGTCCTGCTTTTACATATGTTTTTATACTGTTTGCTGTCTCTGTGACATTAAGGTATTATTTTTTTCTTTATTGATTGTATATTCACGTTTCTTCCTGCTTTTTTGTTTTGTTTTCATATGTCAGGGTGGGCAGGCTGGGTGTGCTTTGCTACTTGCTAATCTTTGGGCAAGATAGTTCTCATCACTTTATCCTGGTGGGAAGCGCAATAACAAGTCTGCTGCTCTGTGAACTGGTTTGGCAAGGTGGCTTAGGGCAGACTGGGTGGGTGCTGTCTGCCTCCTGATGCTGGTCCAGCAGTGTGAATGTGCTCACTGTCCACCATGCAGCAGCTGGTTGAGTGGTGGGAGGGTGGGGCAGTGCAGGCCTAGTGCTATAACCGGTCTGAGCACTGTAGGAGCTCTAGTTGCATCAGAGGCCAGCAGGAAGGGGGGTTGTGGTGGCATACAAGGATAGGTGGAATGGAGAGAGAAAGAAAAAAAGGGCAGCATGTTGGGAGCCAGAGGATGGGGGCAGGTCGGGTGCAGGCACCAGCTGCTAGGTGGGAGAGATAAAGAAAAGAAAGAAAAAGAAAAACAAATGGTGAAGTGATGGGGGCCAGAGGGTGTGGGCAGGGCAGACCTGGAGCAGTGGGAGGCTGGTGTGCTGTTGGCACTCTATCCACAGTGGCGCATTTGGTTGGGGCTGACAGGAAAGGAGGGAGGGGGTGTAAGGGGCTAGGTGGAAGGAAGAAAGAAAAGTAGGAAAGGAAAAAAATGGTGCCGTGGTGGGGCTGGCAAGTGGGGCAGGGCAGACCTGGGGCAGATGTGGGCTGGTGCCCTGGTGCGCCAGTGGCTCTCTAGGCATGGCAGTATGGCAGGGGCTAGTGGAAAGTGGGACTAGGTGGGAGGGAGAAAGAAAAGGCAGAAAGAGAAGAAATATGGTGGTGTGGTGGGGGCCAGCAAGATGGGACGAGGAGGACCCAGGGGCTAGTGGGAAGAGTGGGGAGGTGGTGTACCAAGACAGGTGGGAGGGAGAAAGACAAAAAAAAGAAAAGAAAAGAACTGGTGGCATGGCGGAAGCTGGCAGGAAGTGTGAGGAGGTGGCATATGGGGTAGGTGGGAGGGAGAAAGAAAAGAAAGAAAGAAAAAAAAGAAACAAACAAAAGCCACATGGTTGGAGGGGGCGGGGTGGGCGCAGGATGGGAGGCTCGTATTAGGGACCTTGGCAGCAGGGGCTGGCAGGATGGGGGGGTTCTTACTTCTATTCACTGGAAGGGTAAGAGGTGGGTAAACATGTTTCTCTGGTTACTGGGTACTCTATCTCTTGTTCAAAGCTCTGTGAAGTTGCTTTTCCGAACTCCCTATGCAGGGTCATTGCTGACTGTGTTTCAAGATGGCCATGCTGTCCCATGTTGGCAGGTGACCTCTACTCAGTATCTCTTCTTGTTCACTGTTTTCTGTCAGTTTCTTCTTCTATTCAGTGTTTGAGCTAGTTCTTTATCCCTTCATTTGATCTTCCAAGATTGACATTTATATCTGTTTTATTTAGCTTTTCAGGTCCTTGCTGCAGAGGGACACTGTGGGGTGCCTGTCTAGGGTATTATGTTAGTGAGCTCTTCTTTTTTTTTTTTAAACAGCTTTATTGAGATAATTTAGATATAAAATTTACCCGTTTAAAGTGTACAATTCAATGGTTTTAGTATATTTACAGAGTTGTACAACCATAATCTAAATGCAAAACATTCTCATCCCACACAATAACCAGGTCTGTTTTATTTTTATAAAACACACCAAACTAATGAATAGTACCTTTGTCCAAGTCAAGTCCTACTTTCTTCACTACCACAGTAATGTTGCTCAAATAGTTGTAAAGATTATAGGATTAAGGAATCAGACTGTGGAAATATATTTTAACTACATCATTGACATTCATTTGGTAAGTCAGCTTGAAATATACAGTCAACCCAGGAGATTCCCTGGGGAGACTTGGTTAAATGCAAACACCTCTGCTAAATTCTTCTTCTCCAAGCACAGCTCTGATTTCATCAGCCCCTTGCTCAACTTGAAGGCAGCAGGTTTTTACTCAACTAACTTCAGTGGCTTCCTGTTATCTGAGTAATTACAGATCCTTAAACTGGCATTCACAAGATGATCTAAGATGGATCCCTCCCTCCCTCCCTCCCTACTTCCTTTCCTTTCTTCTTTTTTTGCTAAGGGAAAAACATTTAACATTTACTTAACCTTTAGCTTCAAGCTACCAGGAAACAGTCCCCCGCCACCCCGCACCCCGCCTGCCACACACGCACACCCTTTAATTTTCTTCTCAGCTCTTCTGCTGAAGAATTTGGCTTTCATGAAGACAGGCTGCTTTGGGAGCTTTCCCTTCCCTAGAACTTTGCAGTAGCCCGATCATATCTCATCAATGATGGAAACAGCTCCAGTCTTATTTTTGGCAGAATTATTATTATTTTTTTTTCACCCTTGTCTGCTCAGAACAAAGTCCACAACTTATCAAGGTTGACAGTTGGGCAGAACTCTGGTTCCTCTTCAAGTGATAATGTCTCACTCTTACAAACTTTCCCAAAGTAACCTGGATGATATTTGTAGAAACTGATCCTGTGGTGATGCATGCCACCAGCATTACCCAGGCCTCCTGGGTACTTCTGGTGCTTGCTGGTGCAGCTGTGGCCATGGCTCACGTGACCCCAAGTTTTCTGGGTCTTCCTCAGTCTGAATGGCATTTTGGCAGCCAAAGGAAAAGAATTCTTATCTTCTCTTTACAGACAAGCTCCTTGAATAAGTTGGCTATCCTTACAGTGCCTGCTTCCTCAGGGTTATGGTGGCTTCATAGAATGATTTGGTAGTATTCCATTCTTTTCTATGTGTTGAAGTACCTTTAGCAGCACTGGTGTTAACTCTTCTCTGAAGGTTTTGTAGAATGCTCCAGTGAAGCTGTCAGGGCCAGTTTTTTTTTTGTTGTTGAGTTTTTTTTTATTACCTCCTCAATCACTTCTTTTGTTAAAGGTTTATTTAGTTTTTCTACCTCAGTTTGTGTTAGTTTAGGTAGGTAGTGTGTTTCTTGAAATTTGTCCATTTCCTCTAGGTTTTCAAATTTGTTCAAGTACAGTTTCTCATAGTATTTTGGTATGATTCTTTTAATTTCAGTTGAGTCTGTTGTGATATCGCCAATCTCATTTCTTATTTGGGCTATTTGCTTCCTCTCCTGTTTTTCTCTTGTCAGTTTGGCCAATGGTTTATCAATTTTGTTGACCTTTTCAAAGAACTAGCTTTGGTCTTGTTGAGTCTTTTGATTGGTTTTCTATTCTCTATTTCATTTATTTCTGCTCTAATCTTTATTATTTCCTTTCTTCTGATGCCCGAGGGCTTCTTTTTCTGTTCTTTTTCTATTCAAGTTGCAGGGTTAATATTTTGGTTTTGGCCCTTTTTCTTTTTGGATGTGTGCATTTATTGCTATAAATTGATCCTGGGCACTGCTTTTGCTGTGTCCCCAAGGTTCTGGTAAGATGTGTGTCTTAGTCACCCAGTGCTGCTTTAATAGAAATAGCACAAATGGATGGCTTCAACAAGCAGAAGTTTATTCTCTTACAGTCCAGTAGGCTAGAAGTCCAAATTCAGGGTGCTAGCTCCAGGGGAAAGCTTTCTCTCTCTGTTGGCTCTGGAGGAAGGTCCTTGTCATCAGTCTTCCATTGGTCTGGGAGCATCTCAGCACAGGAACCTCACGTCCAAAGGATGTGCTCTGCTCCTGGCACTGCTTTCTTGGTGGTATGAGATCCCCAACTCTCTGCTTACTTCCCTTTCCTTTTATCTCTTGAGAGATAAAAGGTGGTGCAGGCCACACCCCAGGGAAACTCCCTTTACATTGGATCAGGAATGTGACCTGGGTAAGGGTGCTACAATGCCACCCTAATCCTCTTTAACATAAAATTACAATCACAAAATGGAGGACGACCACACAATACTGGAAATCATGGCCCAGGCAAGCTGATACACACATTTTTGGAGGACATAATTCAATCTATGACAATGTGTTTTCATTCTCATTTGTTTCTATGAATTTCTTTATTCTGTCCTTAATTTCTTCTATAGCCCAGTAGGTTTTGAGCAAGGTGTTGTTCAGTTTCCATATATTTGATTTATTTTCCTTGCTTTTTCTCTTGTTGATTTCTACTTTTATGGCTATAGGTCAGAAAAGCAGGTTTGTAATATTTTGATGGTTTGGATTCTGTTAAGGGTTGTTTTGTGGCCTAATATGTGGTCTGTTCCATGTGCTTTGGAAAAGAATGTGTACTTGGGTGCTGTTGGGTGGAGTGTTCTGTTTATGTCTATGAGATCAAGTTGGTTAATTGTGGCATTTAGATCTTCCGTGTCTTTACTGAGGTTTTTTTCCAGATGTTCTATCCTTCACTGAAAGTGGTGTGTTGAAGGCTCCTACTATTACTGTGGAGCTATTTCTCTTTTCAATGCTGTTAGAGTTTGTTGTATGTATATATACATGTACCCAAAGAGTGCTGTCTTTGGGTACATGTATATATTTATTATGGTTATGTTCTCCTGGTGTATTGACCCTTTAATCATTATATAGTGTCCTTCTTTATCCTTTGTGGCGGAATTTGCTTTAAAGTCTATTTTGTCAGAGATTAATATTGCCACTCCTACTCTTTTTTTGGTTGTTGCTTGCTTCATATATTTTTTCCATCCTTTGAGTTTTAATTTGTTTATATCTTTGAGTCTAAGGTGTGTCTCTTATAGGCAGCATATAGATGGATTTTTTTTTTAATTCATTCTGCCACTCTCTGTCTCTTTATTAGTGCATTTAGTCCATTCACATTTAGTGTAATCATTGATAGGTATGAGTTTACTGCTGTCATCTTGATGTCTTTTTTTTCATGTGTGGTGTTGACAGTTTCATTGTTTCACTTAATTTTCTGTGCTGTCATTGTTTTTCTTTATGTATTTTTTTCATTATTGTTGATTTTGTGTTTGCTGCATCTTTATGTTTTTCTTTTTTCTTTTGACAGGTAGATTTGTTAGTTTCCCTTGTTGTTACCTTAAAATTTATCTCTATTTTTCCAAGTTTAAACCAATCTTTTATTTCTTGATATCACCTTAACCTTCTCTCCATATGAAAGTTCTATGACTACACTGTTTAGCCCCTCTTTTTTTTTTTTTTTTAATGTTGTCATCGTTTGCATATTGACACTTCTGTTTCTCTATTTTCAGTCTTTTAGTTTTAACTTATTTTTGTAACTTCCCCATCTGAGTTGATATCTGGTTGTTCTGTCCTCTGTTCAGTCTTGGGTTGTTGTCGATATTGTTGGTTCTCTAGCTGGGGACTCCCTTTAACATTTCTTTTAATTTTGGCTTTTTTACAAATTCCCGTAACTTCTGTTTATCTGGAAATGCCCTAATTTTGCCATCATATTTGAGAGACTGTTTTGCTGGATATATAATTCTTGGCTGGCTACTTTTTCCTTCAAGACTTTATGTATGCCATGCCATTGTCTCCTTGCCCGCATGGTTTCTGCTGAGTAGTCTGAGCTGAGTCTTATTGACTCTCCTTTGTAGGAGACTTTTCATTTATCCCTAACTGCTCTTAAAATTCTCTCCTTATCTTTGGTTTTGGCAAGTTTGATTATATTATGTCTTGGTGACTTTCTTTTGGGATCTACCTTGTGTGGGGTTGGATGAGCTTCTTAGGTAGATATCTTCTCATCTTTCACAATGTCACAGAAGTTTTCTGCCAATGAATCTTCAACAATTCTCTCCGTGTTTTCTGTTATCCCCCCAGTTCGTGTACTCCAGTGGTATGGAGTATTGTTATGGTATAAAAACAAGAGTATGTTTTCCTCTTGATTGTGTCCCACATAATTCTTAGAGTTTCTTCATTTTAAAAAATTCTTTTATCTGATTTATCCTCAAATAAATTGGTGTCAAGTGCTTTGTCTTCAATCTCCCAAATTCCAACTTCCATTGCTTCAATTCTGCTTCTATGACCTTCTATTGAGTTTTTGTCCAATTTTGAAAAAATTTTAAAATAATTTTTATTGTGCTTTAGGTGAAAGTTTACAAATCAAGTCAGTCTGTCACATAAAAACTTATATACACCCTACTACATACTCCCAATTACTCTTCCCCCAATGAGACAGCCTGCTCCCTCCTTCCACTCTCTCTTTTTGTGTCCATTTTGCCAGCTTCTAACCCCCTCTACCCTCCCATCTCCCCTCCAGGCAGGAGACGCCAATATAGTCTCAAGTGTCCACCTGAAGCAAGTTGCTCACTCCTCCTCAGCATCTCTCTCCAACCCATTGTCTAGTCCAATCCATGTCTGACGAGTTGGCTCTGGGAATGGTTCCTGTCTTGGGCCAACAGAAGGTTTGGGGACCATGACTGATGGACTCCTTCTAGTCTCAGTCAGACCATTAAGTCTGTTTTTTTAATGAGAATTTGGGGTCTGCATCCCATTGCTCTCCTGCTCCCTCAGGGGTTCTCTGTTGTGTTCCCTGTCAGGGCAGTCATTGGTTGTGGCCAGGCACCATCTAGTTCTTCTGGTCTCAGAATGATGTAGTCTCTGGTTCATGTAGTCTTTTCTGACTCTTGGGCTTGTAATTACCTTGTGAGCTTGGTGTTCTTCATTCTCCTTTGATTCAGGTGGGTTGAGACTCATTGATGCATCTTAGATGGCCACTTCCTAGCGTTTATGACCCCAGACACCACACTTCAAAGTGGGATGCAGAATGTTTTCTTAATAGATTTTATTTTACCAATTGACTTAGATGTCCCCTGAAACCATGGTCCCCAAACCCCTGCCCCTGCTTCACTGACCTTTGAAGCATTCAGTTTATTCAGGAAACTTCTTTGCTTTTGGTTTAGTTCAGTTGTGCTGACCTCTCCTGTATTGAGTGTTGTCCTTCCCTTCACCTAAAGTAGTTCTTATCTACTATCTAATTAGTAGATAACCCTTTCCCACCCTCCCTCACTCCCCACTCTCGTAATCACAAAAGAATGTGTTCTTCTCAGTTTAAATTGTTTCTCAAAATCTTATAATAATGGTCTTATACAATATTTGACCTTTTGCAACTAACTAATTTTACTCAGCATGATGCCTTCCAGGTTCCTCCATGTTATGAAATGTTTCACAGATCCGTCACTGTTCTTTATCAATGCGTAGTATTCCATTGTGTGAATATACCATAATTTCTTTATCCATTCATCTGTTGATGGGCACCTTGGTTGCTTTCATTTTTTGCTATTGTAAACAGTGCTGCAATAAACATGGGTGTGCATACATCTGCTCTTATTTCTCTAGGATATATTCCGAGGAGTGGGATTGCTGAGTTGTACGGTAGTTCTATTTCTAGCTTTTTAAGGAAGCGCCAAATCGATTTCCAAAGTGGTTGTACCATTTTACATTCCCACCAGCAGTGTATAAGTGTTCCAATCTCTCCACAGCCTCTCCAACATTTATTATTTTGTGTTTTTTAGATTAATGCCAGCCTTGTTGGAGTGAGATGGAATCTCATCGTAGTTTTAATTTGCATTTCTCTAATGGCTAATGATCGTGAGCATTTCCTCATGTATCTGTTAGCCACCTGAATGTCTTCTTTAGTGAAGTGTCTGTTCATATCCTTTGTCCATTTTTTAATTGTCTTTTTGTGGTTGAGTAGTAGCAGAATCATGTAGATTTTAGAGATTAGGCGCTGGTCAGAGATGTCGTAGCTGAAATTTTTTTCCCAGTCTGTAGGTAGTCTTTTTACTCTTTTGGTGAAGTCTTTAGATGAGCACAGTGTTTGATTTTTAGGAGCTCCCAGTTATCTGGTTTCTCTTTGGGATTTTTCAGTAATGTTTTGTATTCTGCTAATGCCTTGTATTAGGGCTCCTAACGTTGTCCCTATTTTTTCTTCCATGATCTTTATCTTTTTAGACTTTATGTTTAGGTCTTTGATCCATTTGGAGTTAGTTTTTGTGCACGGTGTGAGGTATGGGTCCTGTTTCATTTTTTTGCAAATGGATATCCAGTTATGCCAGCACCATTTGTTAAAAAGACTATCTTTTCCCCAATTAACTGACACTGGGCCTTCGTCAAATATCCGCTGCTCATATGTGGATGGATTTGTATCTGGATTCTCAATTCTGTTCCATTAGTCTATGTGTCTGTTGTTGTACTAGTACCAGGCTGTTTTGACTACTGTGGCAGTATAATAGGTTCTAAAATCAAGTAGAGTGAGGCCTCCCACTTTGTTCTTCTGTTTCAGTAATGCTTTACTTATCCAGGGCTTCTTTCCCTTCCATATGAAGTTGGTGATTTGTTTCTCCGTCACATTAAAAAATGTCTTTGGAATTTGGATCGGAAGTGCATTGTGTATATAGATGGCTTTTGGTAGAATAGACATTTTTACAATGTTAAGTCTTCCTATCCATGAGCTAGGTATGTTTTTCCACTTATGTAAGTCCCTTTTGGTTTCTTGCAGTAGTACCTTGTAGTTTTCTTTGTGTAGGTCTTTTACATCTTTGGTAAGATTTATTCCTAATTATTTTATCTTCTTGGGGGCTACTGTGAATGGTATTGATTTGGTGATTTCCTCTTCGATGTTCTTTTAGTTGATGTTTAGGAATCCAACTGATTTTTGTATGTTTATCTTGTAACCTGATTCTCTGCTGAACTCCTCTATTAGTTTCTGTAGTTTTCTTGAGGACTCCTTAGGGTTTTCTGTGTATAAGGTCATGTAGTCTGAAAATACAGATAATTTTACTTCTTCCTTGCCGATCCAGATGCCCTTTATTGTTATCTTTTGGACTTATCGTTAGTCTTTTGGATTTCTATTTGCTGTCTCCTTATGGTTTCTAAAAAAAAAAAAAGGTTTCTAGAAGCCTGTTAAATTTGCCATTCTGTTCTTGTTTTCCTAAATTTCTCTATTGCTTTGATTGTGTGTTCCTTGGCTTGGTCTGAATTTTAACTGTTCTCTTAAAGAGCTCTGTATATTACTCTTTCAAATTCTAACTCCAATAATTTCAAGAAGTTATCTTCCTGTGGAAGGTTTCCTGTTCTTTGTTTTGTTCACTTGCTGTAGCCATCTTGACCTATTTCTTTATGTGATCTGATATTGACTGTTGTGTCCGAGCCATCAATAAATTATTATATTTATTTAATGTATGTTTGCTCACTGTGTCCTAGCTTTTTATTTTGTTTTGACATGCCCCAGTATGCTGGACACGTGAGCTACTTTGGTTATTGGCATCTTTGAAGCTCTCACGTCCTGTTACCAGGTGGTTAGCACTGCTACTAGGTATGTGAGCCCAGGGGTCTGTTCACTTTTCTTGTACGAATTCAGCTCAGTTGTCCAGGTCACTGGTCATTAAGTGTGTGGTGCACACTCTCACCTACAGTCCTACATGGGCAGGCTGCGTAGGGGTGATTGCAGCAGGCACAGGTATCTGGCTGCAGTAGGGGTGTATATGGTGAGCAAGATAGGGGGCTGCTGGCTGCCTCTGAGTGCCTGGGTGAAAGGTATGTCCCTGTTCCTTGGAGCATGTAGGTGGGTGGGTTTTGCAGCTGGACTTTGGGCACCCAATGCTGTTGACTGTAAGGACTGGGAGGCACCACTTATTCTTGCACCACTGTTGTGGGTGGTTAGGTGGAATGGGTGAAACAGCCACCTCTCAGCCCCTGATATGAGTGGGTGAGCACTCTGCTTAATGGGCAGGATGGTGTCAAATGTCATGAATCTAACTCCTCCTTGGCTGCTGCAGATGAAAATAGGCTTTACGTATATACCCTGTTGTTCTATGCTAATAACGGCCTACGTTGTTGAATTGGTCCACACAGGTCTAGGCAGGGATGAAGGAGTGGACTCCTTATGCCAGTGACTAGGTAAACAGGCAGTGCCTGCCCTGAGTTCCCGGCTTAGGGGGAGTGGTGATTTTTTGAAGCTGTGAGATTGGTTTGGTCACGGTTACTCCTAAGTTCCTGTCTTAGGGGACTTGGTGTGTGTGTGTGTGTGTGTTTTACTTTTTTATTATTGGACTTTAGAGGAAGGTTAGAGGACAAACTAGCTTCTCATTAAACAGTTAGTACACGTATTGTTTTGTGATGTTGGTTACCAACACCATGACATGGCAACACTCTTCCCTCCTTGCCCTTGGGTTCCTATTACCAGCTTTTCTGTCCCCTCTTGCTTTCGGGGCTGGTGTGCTCCTTTAGTCTCATTTTGTTTTGTGGGCCTGTCTAATCTTTGGCTGAAGGGTGAACCTCAGAAGTGACTTCATTACTGAGCTAAAAGCGTGTCTGGGGCCTGTACTCTTGGGTCTCCAGTCTCTGTCAGACCAGTAAGTCTGGTCTCTTTTTTTGTTCATTTGTGAGTTAAAATTTTGTTCTACATTTTTCTCCAGCTCTGTCCAGGACCCTCTGTTGTGATCCCTGTCAGAGCAGTTGGTGGTGGTAGCCGGGCACCATCTAGTTGTGCTGAACTCACTCTGGTGGAAGCTGTGGCAGTAGTGGTCCATTAGTCCTTTGAACTAGTCTTTCCCTTGTGTCTTTGGCTTTCTTTATTCTCCCTTGCAGACAGGATGAGACCAGTGAAGTATCTTAGATGACAGCTCACAAGCTTTTAAGACCCCAGATGCTACTCACTAAAATAGAATGAATGTAGAGCATTTTCTTCATAACCTGTGTTATGCCAATTGAGCTAGATGTTCTGCAAGACCATGGTCCCCAGAGCCCTCAGTCCAGTAATTTGGTCCCTCAGGGAGTTTGGATGTGTCTATGGAGGTTTTTTTTTTTTTTTCCTAAAGCCACAAGACTGGTTTGGGTGTCATAGTTCTTAGTTCAGGCTTAGGGGGCATGGCAATTGTTGAATACTACAGCACTGGCATCAGAGTGGAGCAGGGAGGGGGGTGGGAGAGGGGAAAGTGGCACTTCTCTACTCTGAAAGTCCTGGAGGATGGGTTGTTTTGATCCTATGTGTTAGGTTAGACACTTGCATTTAACTTTTGCAGATCCAGTGCCACTTCCCGCTGTCTCTGGGGGCTTGTGCAGACTTTCTGTCATCTGGTCTCTCCCAAAGTGGTGAAATGCGTCTCAAGCACTACTGCTCACCTCAACCCACGTACGCCAGCCAACCCATCCCACAGGGTGCCAGCTACCTCAAGTCTGGCACTTCTTCACTGCTTCTGAACTGTCTCTCCCTCTGCCTGCTGCTCAGTCCGACTCCTCAACTTTGATGATCAGGGCATTCTATTTTGGGAGTAGCATCTGGGGTCTTAAAAGCTTGTGAGCTGTCATCTAAGATACTTCACTGGTCTCACCCTGTCTAGAGCAAGGGAGGATAAAGAAAGCCAAAGACACAAGGGAAAGACTAGTTCAAAGGACTAATGGACTACAACTACCGCATTCTCATATAAAATCAACTCACTTGTTTTTTCAGGTCTTTGTTGTAAGAGAGAACCACAGGAAACATCTGCCTATTCCACCATCTTGGCCCTGGTTCCCCCCGTAGGGTTTTCTTATAATCTTTATGGACACAGATTACCAAGCCTTTCTTCTGTGATGCCACTGGATAGGTTCAAACTGCCAACCCTTAGGTTAGTAGATAAGCACAAACCATTTCCACCACCCAGGGACTTCTCTGAGGGGACCATGGGCCAATTCATGTAAGTATCCCAGGGCCATTGGGGAAAGAAGGGTCTGAGATATCACCCCTCACCAACCCCTTCTCCCCATCATCTGAAGATGGAGACACCTGCCTTCAGGGTGGACTACCATGATCTTGTCTGTGGTCCCAGAGTTGGCAGAGAGGGCCTCAAAGGCCTTGAAGGACAGCACATTACGGGGGTCTGGTGACCAAGCATCCACACATGATGGGAGGGTGGGGGTGGTGGGACAGGCTGGTTCCTGTCCTGTTTTGGGAAGTGAAGGAGTGGGTGGCATTTATGGACCGCAGCAGGGGTTCTATAAAACAGTGGCACCTTCTGATGGTGGTAATTGTAATAGTGAATTGAGGATTTTTTAGCCCTGGGGCCCTCAGGGTTCCTAGATAGTTGGGAAGGAGGGGTGGGGAGACCTCTTAAGAGAGAGATGTTGGATTATCCATTAATAAGAGCAGGTAGTGGCTTGAGAAGTTAATTTGAAAAACAAAGGATGTGACCATAGCTGTAAACCGAGCTGGTGAAGCAGGACATACTGGACACACATATAAAAGAATATCTCCTTCTTGCCTTATATACGCAATGCCTATTGGACATCTCCAGTTGGAGTCCTACAGGCAATTCACACTCAGTATGCCCAGAGTTCATCCTAGATGTCCTGTCCTGAATCATGGCACAGTCAATCTACTGTCACCAGGCCAGAAACAATGGAGTTATTCTTTAAAAACAAACCAAATCATGGCAACCCCATGCGTGTCAGAGTAGAACTGAACTCCATAGGCTTTTTTTTTTTTAATTGTACTTTAGATGAAGGTTTACAGAACAAACTAGCTTCTCATTAAATAGTACACATATTCTTTTTTGCATTCTTGCCAGTAACATTGGCTAACAATCCCACGACATGTCAACACTCTCCTTGGGTTCCCTATTACCAGCTTTCCTGTTCCATCCTGCCTTCTACTCCTTGCCTCTGGGCTGGTGTTCCCCTTTAGTCTCATTTTGTTTTATGGGCCTGTCCAATCGTTGGCTGAAGGGTGAACCTCAGGAACGATTTCATTACTAAGCTGAAAAGGTGTTCAGGGGCCATACTCTCAGGGTTTTTCCAGTCTCTGTCAGGCCAGCAAGTCTGGTCTTTCTTTTTTTTTTTTCTCTAATGTTGAACCATCCTTGCATACCTGGTATCAGTCCCATTTGGTCATGGTTAAATTATTTGTTGGATATGTTGTTGAATTCTTTCTTTTTTTTTATTGCACTTTGGATGAAGTTTTACAGAACAAACTAGTTTCTTGTTAAACGGTACACATATTGTTTTATGACATTGGTTAACAGCCCCACGACATGTCAGCTCTCTCCCTTCTCTACCTTGGGTTCTTTTTTACCAGTTTTCCTGTTCCCTCCTGGCTGGGCTGCTGTGCCCCTTTAGTCTCATTTTGTTTTATGGGCCTGTCCAATCTTTGACTGAAAGGTGGACTTCAGGAGAAACTTCATTACTGAGCTAAAAGGGTGCCTGGGAGCCAACCTCTTGGGATTTCTCCAGTCTGTCAAACCAGTAAATCTGGTCATTTTTGAGAGTTAGAATTTTGTTCTACATTTTCCTCCAGCTCTGTTTGGGACCCTCTACTGTAATTCCTATAAGAGTGCTCGGTGGTGGTAGCCAGGCAATATCTAGCTGTACTGGACTCAGTCTGGTGGAGGCCATGGTAGATGCGGTCTGTTAGTCCTTTGGACTAATCTTTCCCTTGTATCTTTACTTTACTTCATTCTCCCTTGCTCCCGAAGGGGTGAGACCAGTGTTGTACCTTAGATGGCTGCTCACGGATTTTAAGGCCCCAGATGCTTCTCACCAAAGTAGAATGTAGGAACACTTTCTTTATAAACTATGTTATGCAAGTAAAGCTAGATGTTCCCCAAGACCACGGTCCCCAGAACCCTCAGCCCAGCAATTCAATCCTCAGGGAGTTTGGATGTGTCTGTGGAGCTTCCATGACCTTGTCTTGTACAAATTATGCTCACTACCCCCATAATGTGTACTTTCTTACCCTTCACCAAAGTTACCACTTATATATTGTCTATTTAGTGCTTTTCCACCCCTAACCTCTCCACTCCCTTCCCTCTTAACCATCAAAGATTGCCTCTTTTTGTGTGTAAACCTTTTCATGACTTTTTACAGTAATGGCCTCATACAATATTTCTCCTTTTGTGACTGACTTATTTCACTCAGCATAAAGCCCTCCAGATTCATCCATGTTGTGAGGTGCTTCACAGACTCATCGTTGTTCTTTATTGTTGTGTAATACTCCATTGTGTGTATGTACCACAGTTTGTTTACCTATTCATTTGTTCATGGGCATCTAGGTTGTTTTCATCTTTTTGCTATTGTGAACAATGCTGCAATGAACATGGGTGTGCACATGTCTATTCGTGTGACGACTCTTATTTCTCTAGGATATATTCCTAGGAGTGGGATTGCTGGATCATATGGTATTTCTATTTCTAGCTTTCTAAGGA
Source organism: Loxodonta africana (assembly GCF_030014295.1). NCBI lineage: Eukaryota > Metazoa > Chordata > Mammalia > Proboscidea > Elephantidae > Loxodonta > Loxodonta africana. Next base: position 93,186,814 of record NC_087344.1, read on the forward strand.
AGCACCATATCATTTTCCAAAATGGTTGTATCATTTTGCATTCCCACCAACAGTGCATAAGAGTTCTGATCTCCCCGAACTCTCTCCAACGTTTATTATTTCTTGTTTTTTTGATTCATGCCAGTAATGCCAGGGTGAGATAGTATCTCATTGTGGTTTTGATTTGCCTTTTTCTAAAGAAGTGATCATGAGCATTTCCTCTTGTGCCTGTTAGCTGCTCAAAGGTTTTCTTTGGTTAAGTGTTTGTTCATATCCTTTGCCCATTTTTTAATTGGATTATTTGTCTTTTTGTTGTAGAGGTGTTGGAGTTTCTTGTAGACTTTAGAGATTAGACCTTTGTATGATTTATAATAGCCAAAATTTTTTTCCCTGTCTGCAGGTTCTCTTTTTAGTCTTTCAGTGTGGTCTTTTGATGAGCATAAGTGTTTAATTTTTAGAAGATCCCAGTTATCTAGCTTATCTTCTGGAGTTTGTGTGTTATTGGTTGTGGTTTGTATCCTGTTAATGCCACAGATTAGGGCCTCTAGCGTTGATCCTATTTTTTCTTCTGTGCACTTCATAGTTTTTGGCTTTATATTTAGGTCATTGATCCATTTTGAATTAGTTTTTGTGTATGGTGTGAGGTACAGGTCCTGTTTCTTTTTTTTTGCAGATGGACATCCAGTTTTGCCAGCACCATTTGTTAAAAAGACTATCTTTTCCCCTTTAGATGGACTTTGGGCCCTTGTCGAAGATCAGGTGACCATAGGTAGGTGGATTTACATCTGAGTTCTTAATTCTGTTCCATTGGTCGATGTATCTGTCATTGTTCCAGTACCAGGCTGTTTTGACTACCATAGGTGTATAAAAGGTTCTGCAGTTAGGTAGTGCGAGTCCTCCTACTGTATTCTTCTTCAATAGTGTTTTACTTATTCAGGGCTTCTTCCCTTTCCATATAAAGTTAATGGTAAGTTCTTCCACCTCTTTGAAGAATGTTGTTGGTATTTGGATCAGTATTGCATTGTATTTGTAAATCACTTTGGGTAGAGCTGTCATTTTCACAATGTTAAGTCTACCTATCCATGAGCATGGTATGTTTTTCCATTTATGTAGATTTCTTTCGGTTTCTTGCAGTAGTGTTTTGTAGTTTTCTTTGTATAGGTCCTTTACATCCCTGGTTAGATTTATTCCTAAGTATTTTATTTCTTTAGGGGCTATTGCAAATGGTATTGTTTTTTATTTCCTTTTCATCGTTCCCTTTGCTGGTGTATAGGAATCCAACTGATTTTTGTATGCCTATCTTGTATCCTGCTACTCTGCTGAATCTTTCTATTAGTTCCAGTAGTTTTCTTGTGGAGTCTTTTTGGTTTTCTATGTATAATATCATATCATCTGCAAATAAGGACAGTTTTACTTCTTCATTACAATTTGGATGTCCTTTATTTCTTTTTCTTGCCTTGTTGCTCTAGCTAGGACTTCCAGCACAATGTTAAACAGGAGTGGTGATAAAATGCATCCTTGTCTTGTTCCTGTTCCCAAGGGGAACACTTTCAGCCTCACTCCATAAAGAATGATGTTGACCATTTGTTTTGCATAAATGCAATTTATTATGTTGAAGAATTTTCCTTCTATACCTATTTAATGGAGAGTTTTTATCAGGAATGGGTGTTGGACTTTGTTGAATGCATTTTTGATGTTGATTAAGATGATCATGTGATTCTTTTCTTTCCTTTTATTTATGCGGTAGATTATGTTGATTGAGTTTCTAATGTTGAAACATCCTTGCATACATGGTATGAATCCTACTTGGTTGTGGTGTATTAATTTTTGATATGATGCTGAATTCTGTTGGTTAGTATTTTGTTGAGAATTTTTGCATATATTCATGAGAGATATTGGTCCGTAATTTTCTTTCTTTCTTTTTTTTTTTTGTGGTGTCTTTGCCTAGTTTTAGTATCAGGGTTATGCTGGCTTCATAGAATGAATTTGGAAGTATCACTTCCTTTTCTATGTTCTGAAATAGTTTGAGTAGTACTGGCATAACCTCTTCTCTGAATGTATGGTAGAATTCTCCCGTGGAGCTACCTGGGCCAGGGCTTTTTTTTTTGTTGTTGGGAGTTTTTTTTATTTTTATTACCATTTCAATCTCTTCTCTTGTTATGGGTCTGTTCAGATTTTCAACATCATTTTGTTGGTTTGGATAGGTAGTGTGTTTCTACCTAACCATTTCCTCTGGGTTTTCAAATTTATTGGAGTATAGTTTTTCATAATACTCTGTTATGATTCTTTTTTATTTCAGCTGGGTCTGTTGTAATATCTCCCATTTCATTTCTTATTTGCTTCCTCTTGAGTTTTTCTTTTGTCAGTTTGGCCCGTGGTTTGTCGATTTTGTTGATCCTTTCAAAGAACCAACTTTTGGTTTTGTTGATTTTTTTCTATTGTTTTTCTATTATCTATTTCATTTATTTCTGTTCTGATCTTTATTATTTCCTTTCTTTTGGTGGCTGTGGCCTTCTTTTGCTGTTCTCTTTCTATTTGTTCAAGTTGTGTAGTTAATATTTTGTTTTTGTCCCTGTCTTCTTTTTTGATGTGTGCATCTATTACTATAAATTGACCTCTGAGAACTGCCTTTGCTGTGTCCCAAAGGTTTTGGTATGATGTGTTTTCATTCTTATTTGATTCTAGGAATTTTTTGATTCCATCTCTGATTCCTTCTATTACCCAGTAGTTTTTAAGCAGGGTGTTATTCAGTTTCCATGTAATTGATTTTTTTTTTCTTGCTCTTCCTGTTGTTAATTTCTGCTTTGATGGCATTGTGGTCAGAGAAGATACTTTGTATTATTTTAATATTTTGGATTTTGTTGAGGGTTTCTCTGTGGTCTAAGATGTGGTCTATTCTGGAGAATGTTCCACGTGCATTGGAAAAGAACGTGCACTTTGCAGCTGTTGAGGGGAGTGTTCTATATATGTCTATGTGGTCAAGTTGGCTGATTGTGCCATTTAACTCTTCTGTATCTTTGTTGAATTTCTTTCTAGATGTTCTGTCCTTTACCGAGAGTGGCGTGTTGAAGTCTCCTACTGTTATTGTGAAACTGTCAAGTTCTCCTTTCAGTGCTGTTAGAGTTTGTTTTATGCATTTTGGAGCCCTGTTATTGGGTGTGTAGATGTTTATTATGGTTAAGTCTTCATGATGGATCATCCCCTTAATCATTATATAGTTCCCTTTTTTGTCTTTTATGGTGGATTTTGTTTTAAAGTCTATTTTATCTGAGATTAGTATTGACGCTCCTGCTCTTTTTTGGTAGTTATTTGCTTGATTTTTTTTTTTTTCTGGCCTTGGGTTTTTAATAAATTCACACTTTGTTTCTAAGGTGTGTCTCTGTAGTCAGCATATTGATAGATCCTGGCTTTTTATCCGTTCTGTCGCTCTGTGTCTTTTTATGGGTGCAATTAGGCCATTTACATTCAGCGTAATTATTGATATCTGTGAGTTCATTGCTGTCATTTTGTAGTGCTTTTTTTTTTGTAGTGCTAACATTTTCTTTGTTCCTCTTACTCTCCTGTGCTGAATTCCTTTTGCTTGTGGATTTCTTTTCCATTTCTTATGTTTTTGTAGATTTTGTTTTTATTGAGGCTTTATGTTTTTCTTCTTTATTTTGATGAGTAAGTTTGTTTGCATTCTTTATAGTTACTTTGAAATTTACCCGTATCTTCCTAGGTTTGAACCAGTCTATTATTACCTGGTATCACCTTGTCTTCTTCTCCATTAGAAAGTTCTCTACCTACATTGTTTATTCCTTCTTTTATTGTTCTGATGTTGTTGTCATTTACAGATTAACCTCTCTGGTTTCCTGTTGTAATTGTTTCGATTTTGGATAATCCTTGAGAGTTCATTTCCTAGGCTGTTATCTGACCGGTACAATCTTGCATTCTAGATTCAGGCTGTGGTCTGAAGTTGTTTGTTCTTAGACTGAAGGACTCCCTTTAATAATTCTTGTAAGTTTGGTTTGGTTTTTACATATTCCCTTAACTTCTGTTTATCTGGAAATGTCCTAATTCATCATCATATTTGAATGAGAGTTTTGCAGGATATATTTTTCTTGGTTGACAATTTTTTTCTTTCAAGGTTTTATATATGTCATTCCATTGCCTTCTTACCTGCATAGTTTCTGCAGAATAATCAAACTTTAGTGTTATTGTTTCTCCTCTGTATGTGACTGTTTTATTTTCTTGAGCTGCTCTCAGGGTTTTTTCTTTGTCTTTGGTTTTAGCAAGTGTGATTATGGTATGCCTTGGTGATTTTCTTTTGAGGTCTATCCTATATGGGGTTCGTTGAGCTTCTTGGATGGTTAACTTTCCGTCTTCCATGATATTAGGGAAGTTTTCTGTCAGCAATTCTTTAATGGTCCTCTCTGTGTTTTACGTTTTCTCCTCCTGTTCTGGAACTCCAATCACTCGCATATTTTTGCTTTTGATTGTATCCTGCATAATTCTCAGGGCTTCTTCATTTTTCTTTGTTCTTTTTTCTGATTTTTCCTCAGACAGAGTTGTATCCAAGTGTTTTGTCTTCAGTTTCACTGATCCTGTCTTCCATTATTTCAAACCTGCTCCTCAGCCTTTCTATGACACTGTCCATTTCTGAAATCTTGTTGTTTATCTTGTGGATTTCTAATTGTTGTTTTTGTATGATTTCTAGTTGTGAATTTATTTTGGCATTTTTTTTCTCTGTTTTATTTTCCTGAATTCTTCCTTTTTTTTCTTTATTTTCCATGAATTTGTCTATTTTTTCCTCGTTTTTGTCTGCTTTTTGCTTCAACTCTTGTGTAGCTCTGAATATAATAGATTTGAATTCCCTGTCAGGTAGTCATAGTGCCTTTTCCTCTACTGGAAAGTCATCTGGTGTTTTATTTTGGACACCTACTGGAACCATCCTGTCCTGTTTTTTTATGTTTTGATGTGTTTGCTGTCTTCGGGACATTCTGTAGTTATTTTTTTTCATTTATCGATTGTAGATCTGTTAGTTTCTTCCTACTTTTTAATTTTATTTGGTTATGTCTGTGCAGGAGGGCTGTGCATTCTTTGTTGTTTGCTTGTCTGTGGTCATGAAAATTTTCATCTCCATGTCCAATGGGCAGGGCCATTCGCTCAGCTATGGTGCAGCAGGGCAGGTCCAGCTGAAGAGGAGAGGCTGGGATGGGTTGTTTGTAGCGTGTACTAGGGCTGACAGGGTGGGCCACAAATCAGTGCTGGGGAGGTTGTGGTAGGCCATGCCCGTGCTGCTTGGGGATGTGGTGTTCAGTGCACAGTGCAGGTAGGCAGGAAGGAGGGTGGAGGTTGTGATGTGTGGAGCTATATGGGTATGGGAAAGAGGAGAGAGAGGAGAGAGAAACAGCAGCCAAAAACAACCAAACAAAAAAGAATGCTAAGGGAGCTTGCCATTGGAGCAGAGAGATAATAATCTGAGAAATGGAGGAAAATAACAGGAAAAAAAGAGAGAAAAAAAAAAACCTAGATAAATACTTGGGAAAAAGAAAGAAAGAAAGGATCCCAGGTGTCCCACTGGTGCAGCTGCTAAGGTCAGGGAAGTGGCTCCCAGGCTGCACAGTATAGCCTGGCTACAGGAGGTATAGGTGTCACACAGCACCACGTATTCAGAAGACAGGAAAAGAAGGTAAGCATTGAGAGATGAAAACTGAGTAAGGAAGAAAGACAGAAAGAAAAAAAAAAAAAAAAGGAAATGCCCCCAGGGTCCTACTGACATTGTTGTGCAGACTAGGGAAGTGGCTCCTAAGCTGTGCAGTGCAGCTTGGCTAGAAGGAGCTCCCAAGCTGCGAAAAGAAAAAGAAAACAAACAAAACAGAACAAAGCAAAAAAAAAAAAAAGCTCTGGGGATTCCACCAACATGGTGTGCAGGCCAGGGGAGTGGTTCCTCAGTTGAGCAGCCCTTCGCAGCCTTTCAAGAAGAAGCAAAGATGGCACATGGAGCCAGGTATTCAAGAGGAAGGAGGCAGAGGTGGTGGGAGGCACAGAAGAAACCAAAAGAAATTGAGAAAAGCAACATCAGCAACAGACTAATGGCACTCAGGGAGTCAGCCAGTGCGGATGGGGTGAATCCAAGTGGCCCGGGGTTAAAGCAATTGCCTCCTGGCCAAGGGACTGTGGCTGGTGGGAAGTAGAGGAGGCTAGGGAGGGTGTGGAGTGGGGAAGAAGGGTGGGATTAAGAAAGCATATATCACTGGTTACCAGGTACTCTGTCTTGTGCTGGGAACTTTGTGAAGCTGCTTTCCTGTACTCTCTGTCTGCTGGTCTCTGACATAGGAGGGGTGAATCCAGGTGGGAGGGACACTGCACTTCCTAGCTGGCCGAGCCACCACTTCTAGCCAGGAAGCATGGAGGTAGAGCAGCGAAGAGAGGATGGTGGGTTGGAAAGTGTGTATCACTGGTTACTGGGTGCTCTGTCTCCTGCTGGGAGTTCAATGAATCAGCTTTCCTGTGCTCCCTGTCCGCTGACCTCCAACAGGAGTCCAAAATGGCGAATCCGTGCTGCGTTAACTGATACGGGACACCTGCACATATCTCTCCTTAGGCTCTGTTCTCTGTCAGTTTCTTTTTCCATTCGTTGGTTGGGTGAGTTCTTTATCTCTTCTTTTGACACCGTGGGTTCCAGGATTGATGTTTGTCTCTGATTTACTTAGTTTTTCGGGTCTTTGCTGTGGAAGGATGACGTGGTGCTTCTGTCTATGGTGCCATGTTGGCTGGAAGTCCTCCACAGGGTTTTTATTGGCTAAGTTTTTGGAAGTAGATTGCTGGGTCTTTCTGCTGAGGTGCCTTTGGGTGGATTCAAACTTCCAACTTTTCGGTTAGCAGCCGAGAGTGTTAATCACTTGCACCACCCAAATGTTCTTGCACTTGCTACCTCCTTGAAATCTAAGTGTTTTCTTCTTGCCTTTTCAGTTACTGAGTCAACAACTTTAACCTAATTTGCATTTTTATATTAAACTCTGTACAGAAAAAGGGTAAAATGGCAAATACAGTGTTGCATATAATTTTAGAGCAACAGCAACCAAAAAATAAAGGGGGGGCCTAAAATTGCTGATACTACGTAAGTACATCCAAACACCTCATGGGATTAGTTCTGTTGGTCTGAAGGTTCAAGGTCACAGCTTTAGCCAGCCAAATGGCCTAATACTGTTTTTAGAGTTACTGTTCCACTCCCTAGTTCAGTGACTAGTACCTGGGGTTTTAAAAGCTTCCAAGCAGCTATCCAAGATACAACAACTGGTCTCTATTTGCCTGCAGGAAGAAAGAGATCCAGGAATCAGAGAAGGAACTTGACTACAGGTTTAACTGCCTCCATGACCTGCTGCCTCTGTAACCATGAGAGCAGAAGAACTGAAAGGTGCCTGGCTACCATCACTGAATGTTTTGATCAAGGAATCAATCAGATAAATCTGGATCAGAACGTGAAAAGTGTGGAACAGGATTTCAAATTCTTATAGAATCCAGACTTACCGGACTTATTAAAAATGGAGAAACTCCTGAATCTATATAAAAAAAAAGAAGTTCTGAGAAAATCTTTAAACCATGAACCAAAATTATCCCTGCAGTCACCTTTAAACTAAACAACTGTTTAGCTAAGTTGGTAAGGAATGTTCACCGTGAGAAATGCTCTCTTTTCAAGGATTATCTGTATGAGATCAAATTGTCAACAGTAACCCTAAAGCATAGATAAGAAGTTTGGTGGGTAGTGACTCTAAGTCAACAGGTGTGAACAATAAGGGTAGAGACAGTGAGGATGGTGATACAATGTGACAAACATAACCAATGTCGAGTTGTACATGTAGAGACTGCTGAATATGCTCTGCTGTGTATATTTTCACCAAAAATAAAATAATAAAATTCTCTCTGTTAAAATAACTGGTCTTTGACTAATATACTCTATGATATGTTAATGAAAATAAACAAACCATTCCCATTAGACTCTAGGCTCCTGAGAGCAGCTGCTGGGTCATTGTGATGGGTATAACATCTATTAGAGTGAGTGAAAGTATTGGTGCATAGCAGCAAAGACACACACATCACAAACACACACCACGAATACACACATACCACACACCACATAATTCCTTATACCACACACAACACACACACAATACACAGCACACACATACACACACTATATAATACATACATGCACACCGCATACAACACATATACAGCACACACATGTACAATATATACGCATACACGCACACACGAAATAAATGAAGCTATTATGTGCTTTTCTCTCAATGTTAGGCCCATACAAAGGCCTTATTATTAAACATTCGCTGGTTGAATTGCAAATAAATGTTTAGCTTCCTAGGGATGTTAAGGAATTTTTAAAAAGTCCAGATTTTAGAAGCAGCAAGGACTCGGGCCTCTAATCCTAGATCTTCTACTTATTAGGCAAATTGCTTCTACTTTCTCTCCATTTCCTCCTCCAGAAGATGGAGATACTAATCTTAAAGAGTCGCTATGAGTCGGAATCGACTTGATGGCAATGGATTTAATCTTACCTTTGGGCTCTCGTTAGAATTGGAAATAATGTAGGCAAAAGACCGGACTGCTGCAGTCGGCACACACTTTGGAACGCTGCCAGGACACAACGTGTTGAAAGGAGACTAAGAAGATGTTCTAAACAGGTTCCAGGTGAGAAGGTAAACTAGAAAAGTTAAGTTACCCATGAAGATAAGAGCTATTTTTCTGATGAAGTAGCTAAGGAGAGAGTTGAGGTCCTACGGTGCCTCAAAACAGGTTTGGGGTTTATGGGGAGTTTTGGATTTCTGAGGAGCGTGGTGACCACAGTGAGGCCATTCAGCCTACAGTCAGGAGGATCCTCTGCATGCAAGACCCTGTGCTGGACACAGAGGGGTGGGTGCAGAGATGAATGAGATGGGGTTATTGCTCTTGGGAGCACACACTACATTTAATCAGTTCATTCAAGTCGTCTTCACCAAGGAACTACCAGGTGCCAGGCCCTGTGCCAGAGCCCAGGGCTACAGAGCCAAATGAAAATAGACTCCGATCTCTCAAGAATTCAGAATTTGCAAAGGCGCAAGTGAGAATAACAAGGCACACAAAGCTTGGAAGACACCCTGCTAGTTAAACAGGTCTTACTGCCTCGCCTCTCTTCCCCTCCAGCTCATCCTGCTTACTCATTGCTATTGCATTCCTAGCCCTAAATTCAGCTCTGTCCCGAAAAATAGCTCAGCAGTTGAAAACTCTAGTTTGGGAGACAGACATACCTGGGCTCGAATGCTAGTTTCTCCATTGTTACCTCTGTGGCCTTGAGCAAGTCTAACCCAGATCTCATCTGTAAAATGGGGTAATACATAACCTCATAGGGCTGTGGTGAGGATAAATCTGATAATATGTGAGAAGTGCTCAGTACAGTGCCTGGCACATAATTAGTGCTCAATAAATGCTAACTACTCTTAGAGGCAGTCGTTCAGACTGAGCAAAAGGATATTTCATGGCTTAAAGCCAGGAAAGGTGTGTGTCAGGGTTGTATCCTTTCACCGTGCTTATTCAGTCTGTATGCTGAGCAAATAATCCTAGAAGCTGGACTGAAGAAGAACTTGGCATCAGGATTGGAGGAAGACTAACAACCTGCCTTATGCAGATGACACAACCTTGCCTGCTGAAAGTGAAGAGGACTTGAAGCAGTTACTGATGAAGATCAACGACCACAGTCTTCAGTATGGATTATACCACAACGTAAAGAAAACAAAAATCCTCACAACTGGACCAGTAAGTGACATCATGATAAACAGAGAAAAAGTTGAAGTTGTCAAGGATTTCATTTTACTTGGATCCACAGTTAACGCTCCTGGAAGCAGCAGTCAAGAAATCAAATGACATAGTGCATTGGGCAAATCTGCTGCAAAAGACCTCTTTAAAGTGCTAAAAAGAAAAGATGCACCTGACTCAAGCCATGATATTTTCAATCGCCTCAGGTGCATGCAAAAGGTAGACAATGAATAAGGAAAACCAAGGAATTGAAGCCTTCATTACGGTGTTAGCGAAGAGTATTAAATATAGCACGGACTGCCAGAGGAGTGAACAAATCTGTCTTGGAAGAAGTACAGCCAGAATGCTCCTTAGAAGTGAGGATGGTGGGACTTCATCTCAAGTACTTTGGACACATTGTTAGGAGGGATCAGTCCTTGGAGAAGGACCTCATGTTTGGTAAAGTACAGGGTCATTGAAAAAGAGGAAGACCCTCAGAGAGATGGACTGACACAGTGGATGCAATGATGGGCTCTAGCATAGCAACAATTGTGAGAATGGTGCAAGACTGGGCAGTGTTTCGTTCTCTTGTACGTAGGGTCACCATGAGTCAGAACTGACTTGAGGAACCTAACAACGCAACAACTTCCTTAACTACCTTTTATTGGGTGGTGCAAATGTTTGACATACTCAGCAGTTAACTGAAAGGTTGGGTGTTCAAGTCTGCCAGAATCACCTTGGAAGAAAGGCCTGGCAATCTATTTCTGAAAAGTCAGTCATTGAAAACCCTATGGCGCACAGCTCTACTCTGACACACATGGGGTGGACATGAGTTGAAGTCAACTCAACAGCAATGGGTTTGCCTTTTATTAAAGCCCTATTATATGATGGGTGCTTTATATACGTCATCTGACTGAAGATTCAATCATTTCATATTCAAATAATCCTGCAAGGTAAGAAGTATGTTTCTCTTTGAGAAGAGTACTAATCTCCTATTTCTTTTGTTTCTGTGAAGCGGTGGGAACTTCCCTCTCACTCCCCAAGGGAGGATTTATCTGATGAGCAGGTTTTAGAGAAGTGAGCTTGGGGCCCTCTCTTTTTGGAAAGGCCAATCGTTGCCATACACAGGGTTTCCTCCTCTGAGGTTATGCCAGTGACAGAGCAGATAAAATCAATTCAGGAGCAAAGTGCTAGGCAACTACTGTGGCCATACAGCTAACCACATTTATCAGTAATAAAAGTGACCATTTCCACCTCTGATTTCTGAATCCTGTCACACAACAGATTCTGAATTCAGGAAGAAGAAACAGGTGTTATTCATTGAGCCCTTGAGCGGGTTGAATGATGGCCCCCCAAAAGGTATGTCCACTCAGAATCTATGAATGTGAGCTTATTTGGAAAAAGGGTCTTTGTGGGTGTAATTAAGTTAAGGATCATGAGATAAGAGCACTCAGTATCAGAATGAGGCTTAAAAGCAATGACAAATGTGCTTAGAAGAAGAGACATACACAGAGGAGAATGTGATGTGAGGCTGGAGGCGGAGATTGGAGTGATGTGTCTTCAAGTCAAGGAACTCCAAGGATCGTCATCAGCCACTAAAATCTAGGAGAGCGGAGTGGGATGGATTCTCTCAGAACCTCCTAACCCTTCTGACACCTTGATTTCAGACTTCTGGCCTCTAGAACTGCGAGAGAATAAATTTCTGTCGTACCCAGTTTGTGGTAATTTGTTACAGTAGTCTTAAGAAACCAGCACAGCCCTTAAACCCTCGCAATCCCCACTGTAGACGAAGAAATTGAGGATTAAAAGTCCTAAGTCAGGGTCATGGCAGGAAATATAATTCACCCCAGTGGTGTTGTTGGTTGCTGTCAAGCCAATTCCAACTTATGGTGGCCCCACATGTTACAAAGTAGACCTGCTGCACAGGGTTTTCTCGGCTGTAATATATATTTTTAAACATTTTATTGTGTTTTTGGTAAAAGTATACACAGCAAAAGAGGTACCTATTCAGCATTTCTACACATAAGTTCAATGACACTGGTTACAGTCTTCATTTGTGTCAACATTTCCATTATTTCTGTTCTAGCTTGTCCACTCCCATCAATTTAGTCTCACTGCCACGCAAAACCTCTCATCTATGCTTTAGAGTAACTGCTGTCCCATTTGGTCTCATGTAAATAATTTTTAAAAGAATATAGTTGTCAAGGGTGAAATTCTTTACTATTTTTTTTTTAATTATGCGTTAGATGAAGGTTTACAGAGCAAATTAGTTTCTCCTTAAACAATGAATTCACATATTGTTTTGTGGCATTGGTTGCCAACCTCACGACGTGTCAACGCTCTCCCCTTCTTGACCTTGGGCTCCCCATTACCAGCTTTCCTGTCCCCTCCTGCCTTCTTGTCCTTGCTCCTGGGCCTGTGTGCCCACTTAGTCTCATTTTGTATTATGGGCCTTTCTAATCTTTGACTGAAGGGTGAACCTCAGGAGTGACTTCATTACTGATCTAAAAGGGTGTCCAGGGGCCATACTCTTGGGGTTTCTCCAGTCTCTGTCAGATCAGTAAGTCTGGTCTTTTTTGTGAGTTAGAAATTTTTGCTTTTTGAGCTAACCTGCTATTTAGTTAAAGGGTACATTCAGGGGATAGTTTCTATTCAAGGTTCAAAGAGAACTTGGCTGTAATATCAATAGCAGCAGATAGTCAGGCTTTTTCTTCTGTGTTACTGCTGGGTGGGTTTGAACTGCCAACATTTAGGTTAGCAGCTGAGTGCAAACTCTTTGGAGTCTTCTAATGAAATGGCTTCTTACAGAGGTGTGGGTGGGGTTAAGGAAACAAAGACCCAGAAACCACTCCCTGGGAACGTTCTTAGATCCTCCACCTGAAGAGATAAGAGGAGGAAATAGTGTTTCTAGAGCCTGTGAAGGAGGGGCTGCCCACTTGAACCATGATCAAGAAAGGCCAAAGTTACTTACTTCCAGGGTTGCAGTGTTCAAGAGGGAGAAGTATCCCTCTCTCTCTCTCTCCTCCCACCCTTTCATCTCCTGCTAGGGGCTCCCATTGGCCAAACCTAACGAGAGGCCAGAGAAAAGGGACTTTGGGATGCAGTCTAAAGGTGTCAACCTCTGGGGCACAGATGGTTCTGGGGGGAGAGGGAGGCCACACAGAGAGAGTAAACAGACATTTAGAACCTTGCCCAAGGTGCCACTCAGTCAGCTGAGATGGAATTTGAATTCAGGTCTGTCTGACTTCTGTAGCCAGTTTTTCCCATCACCGCACGCAGCTTCTTCCTATTTCCTGCCACCTCTCATGTCACACAGCTGCTCAAAAGCCTTCAGTGGCCCGTCATCAACAGAAAAAGCACCAACTCCCTGTCCTGGCATTCCAGGCCCTCCAAAAGTGATCTGACCCTATCTTTCCGGCCTGTATCCTAATTCACTCCACAGCATGCCCTGTGAGCTCAGGATCAGCCAAGGGGGGTGGAATATTCTCTGAGCTCTTCCTGGCTATAGTGCCTGTGCATAGCATGTTTCCTCAAACTCAAATGCTCTTAACAAACCCCATCCCACATCCATGGAAACCTTCAACTTTTGAGGCTTGGGGAGAGGCAAGTGCTTCTTGCCTCTCAGCCTCCCCTGCAGCCGATATTGTTGTAGTGTGCTGTGGATGAGATTCTGACTCGCGGGGACCATATAGGACAGGCTACAACTGCCCCACAGGGTTCTCAAGGCTCTAATCATTATGGAAACAGATTGCCACAACCTAAGATTGTTAGTGGTCATGAGGTGGGAGGAAGAGGGAAAGGGGAAGTTATTGCTTAGGAGGCATTGAGTTTATGCTAGTGTGGTAGAATAATTTGAAAAAGGGTAGTGAAAATGGTCCTACAACTTGAAGAACGTAATCAACGTCACTGAGTTACACATGTAGAAATTGTTAATTTGGTGTCTGTTTTGTTGTGTAGTTTTTCACCACAATTAAAAAAATAAGTAAGACAGAGACAACAAATCTGCCTTTCCTTCCTGTCCATCTCAGCCAGGGGAACTGCTTGCACTTGACAGTGATCCCAATTACCACCTTCTCCATGAGGTCCTCTGCCCAGCGCCCCTCCTCCACTGCCAGCCTCCAGCTGAGCTCAGTCACTCCTTCCTTTGAACCCTGGCTGCTCTTTTACTGTTGTAATAGATCTATCACATAGCCCAGTGAGATCAGTTCAGGGGGCACTGATTGAGAGGACCCATGCGCCAACCACCACGCCAGACTCTGGGTAGACAGAAATAACAGTAAATACCTACTGGGTAGGAGCCAGGCACTTTACAGGCATAATCTCATTTCTTCTCACAACAATTCTATGAAGTAGGCGCTATTAGTCTAGTTTTATAGATGAAGTGTTAAGTGTTATGTAGTTATTTAAGGGCAGAGCCAGGATTTGAACCCAGGTCACTCTGACTTCAGAACCGACCACATAAGACAGTTCAGGGGATGTAGGACACCATTCTTTCTGCCTAAATATTGGCTCTGAGCACGATGTCTCTATTAGATGCGTTCCTCCCCGACACAGCACTCTATTCTCAGTGTCATGGTCAAAGTGTACTCTCTGGTGATATAACTACAGAAATCCACTAAGGCCATAGGAGTAGCCACGAGAGAAAGATTTACACTGACAGGTCTTGGGACTGACTAACTGTGTTGGGGAGCTGGTTTCTTTAACAACTGAACAGGAGCCTAGAAAGTGAAGAGATCTATATGAGCATTTAAAAGCTCTTTGAATGAACTTGAGATATAGTGAAAGGGTGATGATGGAGGTGGAAGTGGTGGTGATGATGGTGGTGATGGGGGTGGTATTGATGGTGTTGATAGTAATGTTGACTGTTGCAGGTGAAGTGGTGGTAGAAGTGTTGCTGTGGTAATAATCATGGTGGTAGTAGTTATGGTGGTTATGATTATGGTGTGACAGTGGTGTAATGGTGATGAAGGTGGTAGTAGTGTTGGTGGTGACCAAGATGATGTTGACGATCATGCTGAAGGCATGGAAATAGAAGAAGCATAGAACTCTGGAGCCAGGCTACCTTCAGTTCAAATCCCAGCTTCTCCACTTACTAGCTCTATTGCCTTGAGCAAGTTAATTACTTCTTTCTTTGAGGCTCGGTTTCCTCATCTGTCAAATGAAAGGATTGAACTAAATCCATTCATTCATTCAATCATCAAACATTTACTGAGCACCACTAGGTGGCCAACACTGTGTAGTTGCTAGGAATTCAATGAACTTGTGGCTCAATAGAATTATTAGGTGGTACAAAAATGCTTGTGTAGAACATCAGTATGACAAGCATTAAAAGAGAACACAGATGAGTGAGTGATAAATATTAGTTCTGGAGTTGAGGATGGATGGTGTTTCACAGAGCTGATGCAGGTCTTTCAGATAGGTAAAATCCCATTAGTCAGAGAAGAGAAAAACCCTTCCTGGAAGACCTACCTGAGCAAATGCACAGAGGTGTGAGGGAACATGAAGAGTTGGTGAAGCGGCCACAGCTTGACTGAAGAAAGGGGAAAGGTGGGAGAAGGTACTGGACTGTTGGGTTGGCCCCAAACAATAGGTTTAAGTGCTTCTTGTTTAGAGGTCTACAGAAGTATTTATCTCAGCCTACCAAGTTCCTGATGTCATGCCCGAGGTTAGTGTGTTGCTGTTTATCTCCACTGAAAAAGGAGAGAGAGAAAGAAACTCAACTTTACAGCTGGCTTGAGATTTTAATCATAGGCATTCAATT
Source organism: Loxodonta africana (assembly GCF_030014295.1). NCBI lineage: Eukaryota > Metazoa > Chordata > Mammalia > Proboscidea > Elephantidae > Loxodonta > Loxodonta africana. The sequence goes on from NC_087344.1 coordinate 93,202,325, forward strand.
GTAAATTAAATTCTGCTGTGCTTGTCAGGCTTTTATTGTTTCAAACTCAGAAATGAGTTCTGGTTAATCAAAAAAAAAAAAAAAAAGGAAAGAAAACCCGCTGCTGCCAAGTTGGTTCCAACTCATAGCAACCCTACAGGGCAGAGTAGAACCGCCCCACAGAGTTTCCAAAGAGCACCTGGTGGATTTGAACTGCTGACCTTTTGGTTAGCAGCAGTAGCACTTAAGCACTACACCACCAGGGTTTCCTGGTTAATCCAAGAGGAAAAAAAAACCTACCAGAAGAGTATCAGGAAGCTCCCAGTCTTGATGAGATGACTGGAGGGTAAGATTTTGGAAGCGAGGGAGGCCAGGTACAGCCAAGATTCTGCCGATGAAGTGGCTGCTTAGAAAGGAAGCCATTCTGGGATTGACATCCAGATACTTGCTACTAGGCCACTGTAGATCTGACCCCAGTGTTCAATAATCCCCAGCTGACGAGGCATCTTTATAACACTCTCTCAAGCGTCAAAGCTGGGGCAGGGGCAACGAATCAGCGGTTCTCAGGATGTGTGCCCAGCTCCAGCTCCAGGATGTTAAAAGAGAACTGTCTTTCCCCCTTCGATTTCCTGCCTATTTTGTCCGTGTTTTGGGATTCACCCGATATAGGAAGATGTTCAGATGCTAGGCAGCTGTTGGGTTTTTGACATTTACCTTTATTAATTTTATCCTGAATGTACACACCAGGTAATCATTATTCACATAAAAAAAAAGCAAATAGTTTCTTGGTTCCCCACACTCTGATTCTAGGGTGATGTGAGGAAAGTCAGAAAAATCCCTGACACATACAAAGTCTATATCATAGGTGAGAAATGGAGAAGAACTGAAGGTCCCTGGGTGGCGCAATGGATTTGCTCGAATCCACCCAGAGGTGCTGCGAAGAAAGGCCGGGTGACCTGCTTCTGTAAGATTACAGCCAGGAAGCCCTGCAGAGCAATCCTACTCTGTGACATACGGGGTAACCTTGGGTTGCAATCCACTCAACAGCAAAAGGTTTTATAAATGTGAAGGAAGGAGCTGTCCCGCTCCCCTCCTGAAAGAGTCTCCTTGGGCACCTAAAGGACCTGAATTCTTCCCCCAACCCCTTCAACTCCTTATTTGGTATATAAATGCATCTCTCCAGGGACTAGATAAGCCAGATTTCCATTCCCTCCACACCCCCTTGAAAAGTAAACACATTCCTTTGGGATTAGGTAAATCTCTCTGGAATTCTCCGTCTACACTATATGTTACTTTTAAGGCTTACTCTTAGTCCAGATCCTGTGTTAAAGAAAAATCTGTTCAGAAAGGCCTAAATGTGCAGAAACACACCAATATTTTCTCTATGCCCCACAGCAGTGGAAGCGGCAAATATTCACCACATCTGTAAACATTCACTAAGACCATATTGTGCCAGGCACTAGGTATATGCAGGGGACAAAGCCTGATGCCTGCCCTCAAGGGACCCTCAGCTCAAAAGGGGAGACAGGCAGTGTTCCAGGCCCAGGATGGACCCCACCCTGCATCTGCTGAGCTCCACAGGCCTTACTTACTTCTAGGGCTGAAACAGCCCTAGTGACAACTCTTCCCTTACCAAAAACAGACAAACCAATTGCCATCAAGTTGATTCCAACTCATGGCAACCCTATGTGTGTCAGAATAGAGCTGTTCTCCATATTGTTTCCAGGGCTGTGACTTTTCAGATGCAGGTTGCCAGGCCTTTCTTCTGAGGTGCCCCTGAGTGGATTCGAATGGCCAGCCTCTCCTTTAGTAGTTGAAATGTTTGGACTCCTCCTGCCTTACGACAGCCTTAAAACCTGGACACTGTTATCACAGACAAAGGAGCCCCCAAGTCAGCATCAGTTGCCTAGGAGAAACCCCTGCACCTGCCCATTGGTCAGATCCAGCCAAACCTGGGAGGGTCTGGCTTTCCCAGCAGCTGCTCAGAGGGCAGGACAGGGGAGTTAATGTCTGTGGGGTGGACTTTGGCTGGTGAGGGCAGGAGATGGGAACAATCCAGCAAATACACTGTTTGACTCATGCCCCCCAAACTCAGGGACTGTCCCAGGGCATGTGAGTCCATATGCCCTCTCTAGCCCCTTGTGTCTGCTCCCTCCTTCCCTGCCTCATTTCCCTGACCCCTCAGTCTTGCTTCCCTGGGATTGTACCCCTTAACAAATCTTTTGCCTCAGGTTCTTTATCTAGGGAACCTGGGCTAAGATAGACATATAATCAAGTAACCTGGGCTAAAATAGACATACAACCCAGTAGTGTGATGGGTGGGAAAACAAAACTGTACAAAGTGCAGAAGTAATACAAACAAGGAAGTGATTGCCTTGGGGGACTGGGGAGAACATGGACAAAACAGGGTAAGCTTCACAAAGAAAGGAAGATTTCAACTGGATTTTGAAGGAATGACTCATTCATTCAATATTATTTGCTCTTCGAAATAAGGAGGCCAGGGAGAAGTGACCAGAAGTTCACCATGCAGTGAGGGAGAGAGGGCTAAGTAAAGGGACCAGGTTCCAGTCAGAGGTCACAGCATACACAAGGGCATAAGGGGGTACACTGTGCTCTGGGCACCGCAAGGCATTCAGCGGGGCCAGAGGGTACCAAGAAAGGAGGTTGGCTCATGAAGAGCCTCGAATGCCAAGCCAAAAAGTTAATTTTTTTATTATATGTTTTCTTTCTTTCCTTTCCTCCTTCCTTCATCTCCTCCTCCACCTTTCTCTCATTGAATGTACCTTTACTGAGTGCCTCTTTGTGCCAGGAACTGTGCTAGGTACAGGGAAACAACATCTGGTAAGTGTTCCTGCCTCCAAGGAGCCATCCTGTAATACAAAACTGGAACGAATACAGAGTGCTCTGGGAGCATAGAAGAGAGAACCTGATCAGACTTGGGGGTAGGGAAGGCTTCTTGTAAGAGTTTGCAGCGTGAACTATGTTTTGGAAGACAAGTGCGAGTTAGATAAAGCAGTGAGGTAGAGGGCACCTCGTGTGTGAAGGCCAGTAAGCAGGTGCTATGTGCAGCCTGTAGGCATAGGTCCTGGGGGCAGTAGTGGGAGGTGAGGCTGGGGCGGGGGATGGTTAGGGGCCGTGCCACGGCAGGCTTGAGGGCCAGAGTGACAAGCCCAAACATTATCCCACTGGGAACAGAGAGCCACAGGAAGGTGTTAAGCACTAGAGTGATATGATTAGACCATGCTTTAAGGAGGTTGTGTTGGTGCCTGAAGAGAGGATGGATGGAGCTGAGGATTCTTTTTGATAACAATAATGGCTAATATCTGCTAGCACTTACTATGTGCCAGGTACTGTTCTAAGCACTTTCCATGAATTAACTCATTCAAGCCTCACAACAGTCCTATGAGTGTCCATGAAACACTGAGGACTGTACCTGACCTAAGGTGAGCCCACACTAGGTATTTCCTATGATCATTATCCCTGTTTTACAGGTGAGAAGATTGAGGCACAGAACAATGACATAACATGCCTGTGGTTACGCAGAAACTGGCAGAGCTGAGGTTCAAGCCAAGACGCTCTGATCCTGGGGTGGGAGTCACAATGGCTCCAGGAGGCTCTCTCCATGGCCCAGTGGGTGCTCAGGAATGCTCTGGCGTCCTTTGAGCTGCCTGTGGAGGGAACGGAAGCTATTTCTCTCTCCTCCAGCTGCAGCCTCCTCAGATCTTGAGCCAGGGATCAGGCCCCAGGCTGCTATGTATGCCTCTTGAACAAACTGTAGGGGACTGAGTGGTCCCTAGATGGCTCCCTCTCTATACTTGAGGTGAAGGAGACAGTATAGCACATCTCCTTTTCATACCGTCTGTATTAGTCTTCTATCGCTGCATAAGGAATTACCACAAATGTAGCATCTTAAAGCAAGACATCTTTATTAGCCACAGTTCTATAGTTCAGAAGTCCAATATGTCTCAACTGGGTTCTCTACTTAGGGTCCCACAAGGTCGGAATCAATTTATTGGTGGGGCTGGGCTTGTATCTGGAAGCTACGGGGAAGATTGAGCTCCCAAGCTTACTCAGGATGTTGGCAGAATTCGGTTCCTTGCTGTGTTATGTATGAGGTCCCCACTGCCTTGTGGGCTATCATCTGGGGATCTTTCTCTCCGCTCCTTAAGGCTGCCCCCATCCCTTTTCACGTGGTCCCCCCATCTTCAGCAGTGGCACGTCATATCCCCCTTGTGCTGGAAATCTCTGGCTTTTTGTCCTGCTACCAGCCTGAGAAACACTCTGTGATTAGACTAGAACCAGCAGCCGCTGTCAAGTTGATTCCAACTCATGGCGACCCCACGTGTGTTGGAGCAGAACTCTCCTTCATAGGGCAATAGCTGAATTTAGGAAGTAGGTCACCGAGTCTTTCTTCGGAGGTGCTTCTGGGTGGACTGAAACCTCTAACCTTTAGGTAAGCAGTGGAGCGCATTAACTGTTTGCACAAACCAGGAACTGCTAACTAAAAGGTTGAAGGTCCAAATCTACCCAGAGGCACTTTGGAAGAAGGACCTGGCAATCTCCTTAAAAAAAAAAAAATCAGCCACTGGCTATGAATAGCTAAAGCAATGCTGAGAGAGAACAGAGTAGGACTCAGGCTGCCTGATTGTAAAATATATTATACAGCTACTGTAATCAAAACAACCTGGTACTGGTAGAACAATAGATACATAGACCAATGGTATAAAATTGAAAGTCCAGAAAAAACCCACACATCTATAAAACCCTGTTGCTGTCAAGTTGATTCCTACTCATAGTGACCCTACAGGACAGAGTAGAATTGCCCCATAGGGCTTCCAAGGAGTGGCTGGTGGATTCGAACTGCTGACTTTTGATCAGCAGCCATAGCTGTTAACAATGGTGTCACCAGGACTCCTCCACACACATCTGTGGCCAACTGATTTTTGACAAGGGTGCTAAGTCCATTCAATGCAGAAAGAAGAGTCTCTTCAATAAACCCTGTTGGGAAAACTGGATTTCCACATGCAGAAAAATGAAAACACAATCCATGACTCCCATCTACACAAAACAAATTCAAAATGGATTAAGAACCTAAATGTGCAAACTAAAACCATAAAATTCTTAGAAGAAAATGCAGGGGCAGTGCGGTTTGGGTCTAGCTTTTAGCAATGGATTATCTAATATAATAAAAAAAAGCATAAGAAACAAAGGACAGATAATCCAGTCATAAAATGTGCAAAGAACTTGAGTAGATATGTTGCCAAAGAGGACATTCAAATGGCCACCAAACACATGAAAAGATGCTCAGCATAATTAGCCATCAGAGAGATGCAAACCAAAACCACAATAAGAAACCATTTCACTCCCACTAGGATGGGCTAAGACAAACAAACAAAACAAAATAAAAAAGCAGAAATTAACAAATGTTGGCAAAGATGGGGGAAACTGGAGCCCTTATCCACTGCTGGAAGATGCAAAATGGTACAGCTGTTGTGGAAAACAGTGTGGCAGTTCCTCAAAAAACTAAAAATAGAACTACCATACAACTCAGCAATTCCACTCCTCAATATACCCAAAAGATCTGGAAGCAGAGACTCAAAAAGAGAAACTCAAAAAGAGACTTGTTTACCAATGTCCATTGCAGCACTATTCACAGTAGCCAAAAGGTGGAAACAACCTAAATACTCATCAACAGATGAATGGATAAACAAAACATGATACCTACATACAATGGAGTGCTACTCAGCCAGGAGAAGAAACGAAGTTGATACATGCTTCACTATAGATAGAGCTTGAAGACATTACACTGAGTGAAGTAAGTTAGTCACAAAAGGACAAACATCGTATGACCTCACTTACATAAAATACAAGAAAAGGCAAATGTATAGAGACCAAAGTTTATTAGTGGTTCCCAGGGGCAGGAGAGGGAAGGAAGGGAGGGTTAACGGAAAAATCGTTAATCGGACTGCACAGCCAATTATTGTGATTGCTGTCAATAAGTTGTACACGTGTAAAAAGTTGAACTGGCAAAAGTTGTGTGATAGATATATTTACAGTAATGACAAAAAAGAAAAAATCAGCCACTGAAAACCCGATAGAGTACAATTCCACTCTGACACACAGGGAGTCGCCAGGAGTCAGAGTTGAAACCGACTCAGTGGCAACTGGTAATTGGATTAGGCCCTCCTGACTATTCTTTCTTTCTTACTGTCCACTGTGCCGTATAACACAGCATAATCAAGGAACAGTATCTCATCTTATTCATGTTGTTGTTGTCGTTAGGTGCCATCCAACTGGTTCCAACTCATAGCAACCCCATGCACAAGAGAACAAAACACTGCCCAGTCTGCACCATCCTCACAGTCGTTGCTATGTTTGAGCCCGTTGTGTTGTAGCCATTGTGCCAATCCACCTCATTGTGGGTCTTCCTCTTTTTTACTAACTCCCTACTTTACCAAGCGTGATATCCTTCTCCAAAGACTGGTTCTTCCTGATAACATGTCCAAAGTAAGCGAGATGAAGTCTCACTATCCTTACTTCTAAGGAGCATCCTGGCTATCATATTCACAGGTTCCAGGAATTAGGGCATGGAACCTTGGGGAGCCATTTTTAGACTTCTGCCTACCACACCCTCAAGTAGGGCTGATATTCAGCTAGTACGTACCAGTGAAACCATGTCAGTTGTTAAAATACTGAAGTATTTCTGCACCAATTAGTAAAAAAGCTACTTTCCCAAGATGCTTCCTCCCCTCGTTAGTCTAGTTCCCCCTCTTGGAGCCCTGAACAAGCTGGACCTCCTTATGACCCAGCAAGTAAAGAGTTAACACTGGGAGCAGCAAGGGCTTCAGGACCCTCCCCCAAATCACAGCTCCTGCTCTGATAGGTTAGAGACTTAAGGTTGCTAAATATTTTGAATAAAACCCTGACCTCCAGCCCTATAAGTCAGGAAACCAGTTCTAGAACTGTGCCTTTGAAAATTTGCATCCTGGTGTTTTTCATATCACTTCGGTATTTGACAGTGATTGTATCTTGCTACTTCACTCAAAATGTCCACGTTAACATCAGGTTATGCTTGTTTAACCTTCTGGCTGAATTTCATCCTTGCTATTACTCAATAGGATTGTTTTTATTATCGCTGTTTGACGGCCTAGAAAATAAAGGTTCAAACAGGTTAAGTAACTTGCCCAAAGTTACAACAGTCAATAGGTGGAAAAACTGACCAGGTCCTATATCAATCATCTTCATGTGGAAGTCCCTCAGGCCCTTCGAACCCAATCCCGCACCCCGCCTCATGGGTCCGCCAACTCAGGAAGTGGTGCTGTTGTCCATCTGTTTGAATAAGCCAGAAATCTAGGAGCTGTCATAGTCACCTACCCCTTGCCCCTCCCCGCCCCCGTATCCATCTCCAAAAGCTGCTGATTTTGCCTCCTGGATATATATCTCAGGTCACAGCCACCTCCCTAGGCCAAGCTGCCATCATGTCACCGTGTCTGACAACTGCTTCCTCTCAGTCCTTCCTGAAAACACTCTTGCCCACTCTTAATTCATCCTCCATGTGGCACTGGGTGTTCTTTCTGAAACAGAGCATTTGCGATGCCAGCCTTCTGCCTGAAACTCTCCACCGGCTTCCCATTTCTTTTAGATACTCCTGGCCTGTTGTTTTGTGTGCCGACTCGTAGTGGCCCCATGTAACAGAGTAGAACTGCCCCATAGGCATTCCTAGGCTGTAATCTTTATGGGAGCAGATCACCGAGTCTTTCTCCTGTGGAGTGGCTCGAGGATTCAAACTGCCGACCTGTTGGGTTAGCAGCTGAGCACTTTAACCATTGCACCTCCAGGGCTCCTTAGTCCTAGCCTAGGAGTCCCTAATGTCCTCCTACCTAGCCAGCCTCTGCTTTTACCTCCCTTCCCTTTCTCTCCATGCTGCAGCCATACTGCTCTTCTTTCAGTACCCATCATGGTCAGACTCCTTTCCACCACAGGACCTTTGCACATGCTGTTCTCTGGATTCTTACTCATTCTTCAGAACTCACTTCCTCAGGGAAGTCTTTCCTGCAATCCCCTAAACTAGAGCTGATCTCTCCATTATATGCTTTTATGGACCCATGGACATTTTCTTCGTTGCATTTATTTCACTTTGAAATGATATATTTGTATGATTATTTGATTAAGATCTGCCTCCACCTCCAGACTCTAAGCTCCATGGGAGTAAAGGACCAGCTCCGTTTTGCTCACCATGGATCCCTAGTGCCAAGTAGCACAAAGTAGCACCACCTGGACAGTCTGGGCTATTTAATTACACTATAGTACGCTGTCTCCTTGTAACAGAGGTAGGAACTTGGGGGAGGGGCTTGAGTAATTGTAAAAATTGCCAAAATAATAATAGGGAGTCATAGGCTATTCAAAGTACCATGACCTGTGTCTTTGATTGGAATTATACTGGTGGTCTCTGCTGTTTAGCACTTAAGTATATCTTTTATTAGTGGATTAGGAAGATAAATTTACCTTCATTAAATCAATTTAGACTGGTTTTACCTCAGATCTTTGAAGTCATGGAGCCCTTGGAGCGAGAAAGAATAAAAAGATCTCCTTGTGGGGTTGGGAATCCTGAAATTCACAGTTATTCAACAAGGTGGCAGCACAAAGCAGAAAGTTAAAGGGAGTGCTAAAGTTTCATTCACTCCCTTCTCCCCGGAGAATAGGTTAGGACAATGGTCTGACTGAACAAGGGACCGTAAACTAGGAAACCTGGTCTCTGCCGCCACTGGACTTTAGCCAGGATACCGGGAGACAGATTAGCTGCTTTGTGCCCCCGTTTATCCACCTCTAAAATTCAAATAATAATATCTGCTCCTACTTACCTCACCATCCATCCACCCGCCCACCCACCCACCCATCCATCCGTCCATCTGTCCATCCACTCCTCTGTCTTTGAGAAAACATCCAGAGAACCCCAGGCCCTGGCACCAAGGAATCAGGTGAATAAGACCAGCCCTGCCCCTCCATGCAGTGTGAGCAGTGCTCTGATTGATAACTGGGCAAAGAGCAAGAGGGGTACAGTAGGACAGAAGGGGCACCTGAGTATGTCAGGGGGTGGGCAGTGGTCAGGGAAGTCATCACAGAGGAGCAGGGGAGAAACTTGCCTGTGCAAGCAAGAGAGAGGGAGAGAAGCCACAGGAGGTTCAGGAGGCTGCAGTCAACGTATGAAGAGGGGGCAGTGGGAGAGGGGCTAGCGAGGGGAGCAGGCGTCAAACCATGGAAACCCTCAGGTCAATGTGCTTGCAATGTTTCCTGTGGAAAGTGTGGAGCCACTGAAGAATTTGGAGAGCAAAGGAAGGCTTTATGGATGAGAGATGGGGGTAGACTCTAGCCTCAGCTTGGTCAACCAGCAAGGAGGTGATGAGATAATGATGTCATCAGTCCTGGGCTAAGTAGTTGGGACCTGGAAGCAGTTTCCTGCAACACAGAGGCTACTCGTGCAATATAAAATAGTGTCGGCTGTGTGTGTGAACGCATGTATGCGTGTGTTTGGGATTGCATGGACCCTATTCTTCCATCTAATAGCTCCAGTACTGGCCATGGAATAGAAGACCAGAGAAAAGCACTTCCCCTCTCATTCATCAGAGCGTCCTAGGCTTGATAAATGGGATGACTGAGGTCCACACTCCTGGAATCCAAGGGGATTGACGGGTGTACTTAGTGAAATGGCAAAGAACCAAGGCTCTGGGTTCAGACCTGAGCCCAACCCTAACTCCACCTCAAACTAGCTGGGAGGTCTTGGGAGAGTTAGGTCACCTCTCTGAGCCCCTGTTTCCTCTTCTGTAAAAGTAGGAAATAATATCTATTTCATGTGATTATTGCGATGGGTAAATTCAGTGCTCTCTGTAAAGCATCTAGGCCATGGTAGGTTCCTAGATATGGAGAGTTCCTGACCCTTTCACCCCTTTACCCTCCCTACCCTTACCCACTCGGATGATGTTGGGAACTAGTTAGATGATGACTCAGGGAGACTGCAGAACCTGAAGGTCTGAGGGGTGATGCTCAAAAAAACCCAAGACTCCTATACGTGCAAATCAGCCTACGAACCACTCGGCCTCCTCGCCCTCCCCGGGCCGTGATGAGGAGGTTTGAAGATCTATTATATCCCCTGTGAGTCTAGGTCTAGTTGTCACCCCCGTCTACCCCAAGAGCCTTTAGGGAATTTATTTTCAAAGCTACTTTTGGCATTAATTTTAGGAAAATTAAGGGAAAAAAGAAAAAATTAAAAAACCTCCAGGCACCTATGCCTAGGCACTGCACTAAAGGAGCATGTGAACTTTATTTTATACAGACCTCCTGCAAGGGTTTAGAGGGCACACTCCCCAAGACTGCCTTCACTTATGACACCAACTACAAGTTTGGGAGAGTTCCCAAAACCAGCCTCGGATTTGATAATTTGCTAGAAGAACTCACAGAACTCACTGAAAGTTGTTATTCTCATGTTTAGGGTTTATTATAGGGAAAGGATACAGATTGAAATCAGTCAAGAGAAGACGTACAATGGTCTCTGTGGTCCAGGAGGACTGGAACCCAAGAGGGTTCCAAACATACAGCTTCCAGTTGTCCTCTGCCCATGGAGTCAGAGCAGTGTTACTCTCCCAGAATCAATGTATGAGAAAACTCACAGAGTATTGCCAACCAGGGAAGCTCCCCTGAGCCTCAGTTTTCAGTATTTTTATTGGGCTCCATGATGTTGGTGTGGTTGACTGCCCACGGGGCTGACCCCAGTCTCCAGTCCCTCTGGTTGAGCTGATATCATGACCTAATGCCCCTACCTACATCACATTGTTGGTCTTTCTGGAGTGGCTAGCCCCCACACTAAATAATATTGTTAGACTACCCAGTGTAGCCCAAGGCCCCCAGGCAAACAAAGACACTTCTGTTAGGTATGATATTCCAGGGGTTTAGAGATCACCTCCCAGAAGTTGAAGGCAATGGTCAGACCTCTTTTGTGGCAAGCTTAAATTCTTTACTACACGCTTCCTAACAACCATAAGAAGCAGACTCTATTAAAAGTCCAATTTGCAAGAGGAAATCAAGGCACGCTGAGGTTAGGTTACACAGATGGTAAGGTTTCTATGCTGGTAAGTGGTGGAACCACAATTGAAATGTGCATCTGTGCATGTGACCCCAATGCCTTTGCTTCTTCCATTGCCCCGCTTGGCCCAGAGCCACAGAACCAGACCCAAGGCCTGGTTGCTCAGACTCAGGGACCTCAGAGGGGAAGAGGAATTCACTCCATATTTTCCTGCCCACATTTTACGGTAAAGTTAACCAGGGCCCAGAGAAGGCAAGTGGCCTCTGGGGTTACACAAGCAAGCTAACAGGGTAGAGCTAGGACCAGAGCTCAGTTCTCCCAGTCCTGATCTCCACGTGCCCCGCTCACCTGCCCCAGTTTCTCACCTCTTGATTTTAAAGACAATTTTTGTTGAGAACTTTATATGCATTTAACTCAGAAAAGAGCCGTCCCCCCAACACTAGCCACATGAGAGCACTGAAAGGACTTGGGAGGGTGAGGAGTAAGACATGATAGGGAGAGAAAGTGTTATGGATTGAGCTGTTGCCCCCAAAAATCTATACTGAAATTCTAATCGCTGGACCTGTGGATGTGACCCTGTTTGGAAATAGGGTTTTTCTTATTAATGAGGTCATGCTGATGTAGGGTGGGTCCTAAGCCTAATCACTTCTGAATTATAAAAAGAACAAAACAGACAGAGACATACACAAGGGGAAGAGGAAGACAGCCAACAGGGACAGATGCGCCTACAAGCCCAGGAACGCCAAGGATTGCCCCAGCCACTGGAAGCTGAAATAGACAAGGAAAGACCTCTCCCTAGAGCCTTGCCCTGAATTCAGACGTCTGGCCTCCTGAACTGTGAGAAAACAAATTTCTGTTCTTTAAAGCTACCCACTTGTGGTATTTCTGTTGCTGCAGCACTTAGGCACTAAGACAGGTGGGGAGAGGGGAGCCGGCAGAGGCTGATTCCCTGGATTCTGGAAAGCAGAAATGATGTTTTTTGTTCTTGCCTTCTTAACCAGAAAGCTTTCAGAATGAACTGGTGGCTCCTCCGTGTGTCTGCAGCTGCCCCAGATCACATGGAGATTTTCCAGCGCCCTCTCTTTAGTCCGCCATACAGTGGCTGTCAAGTTGGCTATGTCTGTTGAACTGGCTCCATGGGGCCTGAGTGGGTCCCAGGCAGGGAGGATCGTTCCACATCACAGGGTAGCACAGTTCAGCCTGGTGGTGGCATTTCTGCTGGCCCCAGCCACTTTGAGGAGCAAGGATTTAGTGAATATTCATTAAAGATCTCGTAGGTGTCAAGCACTGGGCACTACTAAAAACAACCTCTTTACAAACTAATTGTTACATCTTGTTATATACTTCCTTTGTAGGTTTTCCCTACTTTTGTCCTTTTTTTCCTTTCAGTCATGTTACAGAGCTGGAATCTTCTCCTGTGCCCCTGAAGGCTTTCAACAGGGACATTTCTATCACTCAGGTTTCCCTTCTAGAAGGTTGCATCTGGTCATGGTGTGAAGAGCAAGTGCAGGGGGCAAGAGTAGAGGTGGGGAGGCCCGTGAGGGGCAGAGGTGGTGGGGCAGGAAGAGAGTGAAACAGAGATTCATTAAGTATGGAGGAGGAAGAAACTGCAGGTGTGGCAATTGAGGGTAGGAGTGACAGGGGGGAGATTCCCGGAGGATCCCCAGGGCAGAAAGGGGTGCCATTGATGGCCATGGGGAGCTGGGAGGGGGCATGCGGCTCTGGTAGGAGCACAGGGCATGGAAACCCCAAGGATCAGGCTTTTGAGGTGACCAGGCGGCCAACACCTTGCACAGAGCTGGGCACAGTGCCGGAGCAAATGCACGTGAAATGAGTGAGAAGCTGAAGTTCCGGGCCCTGAGAGATGCAATACCAGGGGACATCAGGTGGGCAACATGACCCTCTTGGTGCCAGAGTGCCCCGAGCCATAAAGACCATCTGTGAGCCCTCTGGCTGGCAGGATGGGGGATTAGGAAGTGGCCTGGCAGGCTAGGGCCCTGGCCCTGGGCACATGGCCCTTGTGGAGGTCACCAGAGCCCTTCCTTTGTCTGGTGGCTCATGTGGCTTGGGACCCACAGTGTAATAATGTCCTCAATTGTTGAAGTGCCACAACTGACTTGTGATGATGCAGCTCACCACAAGGTGGCGCTCATGGGTTTTATTATAATTATTTTTTTAAATTTATTATTTATATTTTAAAAATTGTTTTATTGTGGTAAAAATATATATAACAAAATATTTGCTAATTCAACATTTTTTACATGGACAATTCAGGGACACTGGTTCCGTTCATCATGTTGTGTAATCTTACCACTATCCATTTCCAGATTATTCCACCACAATTAATAGCAGCACAGTGCCCCCTAAGCAATAACCTCCCCTTTCTTCCTCCCTCCTAGTCCTGGTAACCACTAATAAACTCTGGCCTCTGTACATTTGCCTATTTCCTATAAATGGGATCATACCTTGTCCTTTTGTGACAGATTTCACCCAGCATAACGTTTTCAAGGTTCATCCGTGTTGCAGGCATAGCAGGACTTCATTCTTTACTGCTGAGTAATATTCCACTGTGCGTATATGCAACATTTTGTTTATCCGTTCATCTGTTGGTGGGTATTTAAGTTGTTTCCATCTTTTGGCTAGGTTTTATTTTTAATTTCCATCCCTATGATAATTTCAACTCATAGCGACCCTATAGGACAGTGGCACTGGGTCTGGGGGTTATGATAATTTGGGATTCTTACCATGTTGCTGGAAGTCCCGGTGGCGAAGTAATTAAGAGCTCAGGCTGCTGAACAAAAGGTCAGCAGTTTGAATCCACCAGCTGCTCCTTGGAAACCCCGTAGAGCAGTTCTGCTCTGTCCTACAGGTTGGCTATGAGTTGAAATTGACTCCATGGCACACAACAACAGGTATGTTGCTAAATGAACAGAACCCTGACTTAGTCTTCACAAGTAATGAGGCTGACTCCAAGTGCTATGAAGTTTATTCTTCTCTCATGTTGCAAGATCCCCAGCCTGGGAAATATAGGCTCGGATTCCAAGACAAAATAAAGGCCTTCATTCAACAACCCAGCCTGGACAATAGTCACTGGCAGAAAAAGAATGCCACACTGTGACCAACTGTGTGCATTTGGATGAGTCATCTAACTTCTCAGAATCTCACTTTTTCTCAAGTAGAAAATGAGGATGATAAGCATGCCTCCCTCGTACAGTTGTTGGGGTAAGAGCGAATGGAAACTGTACCGTATTTTTTATCTGCACCTCTGGGGCCCAGCCCTGCGTTACCACCTCAGTTGGATTCTTTCACCAACAGTTACTGAACCCTGCTCTGTGCCTGGCCCTGTGCTGCCTGCTGGGGAGGCAAAGATGCACACTATCTGAGGTAGTGGCTGCCTGGGGGAGTCTTCCACAAGGAATGGTCCCCCATGGGCTGGGGATTGTGGGTGACACTTCTTGGGTCCCACAGGCAATGTGTGGCCCAGCCAAAGCTGAACTCCTAGTGTTCTGACCTCCAGCTCAAGGTGCTGGGAATTCCGAACAGTGACCTCAGCTTGACAAGGAAGAACAAGGCCCCCTCTGATACCTGCCCAGTGCCTGTTAACACCTTGGCATTAACTTGGTGGGTCCTGGTGAGTGGAGGTTCCAACCTGCCCTCCAATATATGGATTTTTTTAGTCGATCTTATTATTGTATTTTTTTGTTGTTGTTGTTCTTTTTTTAATTGCGGTGAAAATATACATAACAAAATGTACACCATATCAACAATTTCTACATGTATAGTTCAGTGACGTTGATTACATTTCTCAAGTTGTGCAACCATTTTCACTATCCTTTTCCAAATCAGCCCATCACCACGAACATAAACTCAACGCTCTCTAAGCAAAAACTCCCCCTTTCCCTCTCGCTCCCATCCCTGTAACCACTAATAATCTTTGGTTTCTATATATTTGCTTATTTCATCTGAATGAGATCGTATTTGTCCTTCTGCAACTGACTTATTTCACTCAGCTTGATGTTTTCAATGTTCATCAATGTTGTGACATGCATTAGGGATTCATTTCTCTTTATAGTTGAGTAATATTCCATTGTATGCGTGTACCATGTTTTATCTATCATCTGTTGATGGATATGTCGGTTGTTTCCACCTGGCTATTGTGAAATGTGCTGTAATGAATGTTGTGAACGGGTTTCTGTTTGCATTCCTGCTTTCACTTCTTTTGAGTGTATTCCTAGGATTGGGATTGCTGGGTCACATGGTAGTTGTATGTTCGGTATTTTCAGGAACTGCCAAACTGTTTTCCACAGTGGCTGTACCATTTTACACTCCTGCAAGCAATGAATGAAGTTCCAGTTTCTCCATAACTACATCAACACCTAATGTTTTCTTTTTTTTTTGTTAGTTTGTTTCCTAATCAGCACCATTCTTATGGGGGTGAGGTGGTATCTCATTGCAGTTTTGATTTGCATCTTTTTTTAATGGCACCTTTTCATGTGCTTGTTGGCCATTTGAATAGCCTCTTTGTTAAAATGTCTGTTCAAGTCCTTTGGCTATTTTTTGATTGGGTTGCTTGTCTTTTTGTTGTTAAGTTGTAGAAGTATTTTATATGCTTTAGATATTAGACCCTTACTGGATATATGGATATATGATTCCCCCCAAATTTCTCCCAGTCTATAGATTGTCTTTTCACTTTTTTGATGAAGTCCTTTGACAAACAAAAGGATTTAGTTGTTTTATGAGGTCCCATTTATCTAGTCTGTCTTTTGCTGCTTGTGCTTTTGCTGTCATATCTGATAGTCCGTCACTAAAATCTAGGTCCCACAGCCTCGCTCTTACATTTTCTTCTAAGTGTTCTATGGTTTTAGTTTTCACATATAGGTCCTTGACCCATTTTGAGTTGATGTTTATGTATGGCGTGAAGGTCCATCAAAGAAATTTACAAGGAAGCAGAGTCAGTTGCTTCCAGAAATGACATGATTTCCTGCAGGCCTGGGGCTTTGCAAAACCATAACAGGAGACAGTGTCCATTTGGTGACTCAAGGCCTCCTGGGCGGTGGATCACATGGTGCACTTCTACTGGAATAACGTTCCCAGGAAGTCTCTGCCACTGTGCACGTTGTTTGGTCTGCTTTCTCTTCTTAGGAAAGAGCCACCAAGTAAGCCAGCCTTTTCCTTAATGTCTGCTCAGCCAGGGGGTGACTGCAAGTCAGATTTGGCTGTAACCAGCTCTTCTCAAGTGCCTGGTGTCAGCAGCTCCTTCTATTCCCCTTCAAAAGGATCTGCTCACTCAGAAGTATGGCAGTGTGGTGATGAACATGGAGCCAGACTGCCTGGGTTCAAATCCCAGCTCTATCACTTGTTATCTGTGTAAACTTGGTCAGGTGACTTAACTTTACTGTGGCTCAGTTTTCACATCTGTAAAATGGGTTATTGTGAGAATTAAACGAGTTCATTTTGTAAAGTACCTAGAACAGTGCCTGTCATATACTAACTTCTACATAAATGTGCCAATTGCTAGTGAAGAGCATCATGTTTGGTAAAATAGTTGTTGTTAGGTGCTGTTGAGTCATTTCTGGCTCATAGCATCCTTATGTACAATTTGAAAAAAACACTGTGCCAGCCTCACGATTATTGTTATGCTTGAGCCCATTGTTGTAGCCACTGTGTCAATCCATCTTATTGAAGGTCTTCCTCTTTTCCGATGACCCTTTACTTTACTAAGCATGATGTCATTCTGCAGGGACTGATCCCTCCTGATAACATGTCCAAAGTAGGGCCAGTGAACAGAGTCAGCGAAAACGAGAGAAACCCTCAATGAGATGAACTGACACAATAACCACGACGGACTCAAACATACCAAAAATCATGAGGATGGCACAGGGCCAGGCAAAGTTTTGTCTTGTTATACATAAGGTCACCACAAGACAGAGCCAACTCAACTGGCAACTAACAACAACAATATAAGTGTGAGCTATTTTCTGTCTTCACCTACCTTACTTTGCATTTATAAAGCACCATTATACCTGAGGCACTTTACACACGTAATTTGTGACACTGTTAATAACCATGCATGGTAGGAATGCTCATTCCCACGTGACCAATAAGGAAACGGAAGCTCCTGGAAGGGAAGCTACTAGCCCAAGGTCACCTCTGCTATGGAGGAGCCACCACTCCTTAGCCTTCAGGGTGGGGCACTGTCATCTGTCCTCACTCACTTCTGGCTCCAGCCTCCCTAGGCCCTCAGCGGCCTCACTTCACCCCTAAGCTGCCTCATCTGGGAGTGAGGACACTCACGTCACAATTCAGTGCAGGTCAGGAGTGGGGCGTAAGGTCTGCACCACACAGTCACTCAAGGACCCAGGGTCCTTCTCTCTAGTGGCCTGCCACCTGATTTAGGAAATAATATTGGAGTCATTATTCCCTGTCCTTGAGCACAGAAAATGTGATGACCCATCTGGAGCTGGCTCACAAGGACTCACAAGAACACATCAACTGAGCCCTGAGGTATAAAGACAATTGATAGAATAATCTTGGAAGTATCTTTTAGGGAACCTTTCACATAAGCCTGAACACAAAAGACTTTCCACTCTTATCTTTTTTTATTAACATGTACTGAATAGAAATTTGTTGGACCAATGAAGACCCTCCTGACTGTCGTTACTGAAACCTGCACCAATGATTGTTAAGAAAGACAATTCAAAATGTAAGATCACAGTTTCTAGCCAATCTGTGAACAGGTGAAGCTTTCAATGGTTTTGCCCATTTATAATGTTAATATATACTGATGACTCTGTAACCTTCCTTGGACTCCGGCAGACATGGCTGTGGCAGCGTGCTTGTCCCTTTTCCCACTTTTGTCTATTCTATAATTTCCTTGAACTTAGACATGGCTGTGGCGGCGTCCTGTCCGTTTTCCCACTCTTGTTTATTCTGTAATGTCCCTTGGACTCAGGCAGACATTAACTCTGGCAACATGCTTGTCCGCTTCTCAACTTTTGTCTTTTTGAATATATGCCGCATGAAATTTTCTTTTTGCTTTACTAAACTTTCTGATGTTTTTCCCCTCCTGGGGGCTCAGAGTCTCTTCTGAATCCTCTGCATCTGGCCAGCTGACGAGGGCAGAGCGAGAGCGTAGGGGGTTGCTTGGGCAGGGGAGATGGGTTTACAGGTGGAACTGTGTCTGCTCCATCCAAACCCCCCGAACTCCTCTCCCACCCCCGCCATGAGACGTGGAGTTCATGTTTGCTGAACTGGGTCTTGAAGGGTAAACAGGAGTTCCCAGGATAAGGAGGAGGAAGGGCACTCAGGGCAGGAGGAACAGGATATACAAAGGCATGCCAGCAAAGCACCTGGCATAGATAGGAAAGGTGAGATGCCAGTGTGACAGGGTCACAATGTGCAAGGTATGGAGGAAGTCATGGAGAAGAGGCTGGAGAGGTCGCCAGGGCTGGATTCTGAACCACCCCTCAAGTCTGCTCCCAATAGGCTTCCTGCCTAGGACTCTAGGATGTGGGAATCCCTCCCTTCTGCCTTCAGAAGCTCTGATGTTCAGGCCCTTTTAGCCTGGAATGATCCAAATTGACTTTCACAGCCGTCTAGTGAGGTTGGAAAGGCCTATGTAATTGTGGTACCAGTTAGTTTCATTATCTAATTGTTTGTTGCTAATTTATAGAAAAACAATTGACCATTGTTTATTGAACTTGTATACAGTGAGCTTACTAAATTCGTCTATAGATTTGTCTGGCTTTGCTATGCCGGCAATCATATCATGTGCAATTGACAATTTTATTTCTTCCTGTACAATCCTCATGTTTTATTTCTTTTTCTTTTCCTCATTGCACTGGCTAGGATCTCCAATAAAATGTCGAATAGAAGCGATTATAACAGACATTTGTCTCTTTCCTGATCAAAGGGGGAAAGTTTTCAATATTTCACCATTAAGTGTAATGTTTACTGCAGTTTTTTTTTGTAAACACTTACATCAGATGAAATAAGTTTCCTCCTATTCTAGTTTAAGATTTTTTTTTTAAATCATGAATTGGTATTGAATTTTATTATTTTTTTCCTGCGTATATCAAGACAATCTTATAGTTTTTCTGCTTTATTCTATTAGATGATTTATACAGTGGTTATCCACATGGGACAATTTTGTACCCTGGGGACATTTGGCAATATCTGGAAACATTTTTGGTTGACTCAGTTGAAAGACTCAATCTTAATCGAGGCATTTCCTCTACTGCATATATCGCTGTATCTGATTTGCTAATATTTTGTTTAGAGTTTTATACTTATGTCCATGAGCGATCGGCTGGATATTTTCCTTTTGTGCAATGTCAGATTTTGGCATTAAGATTATTTCTGGCCTCATAAACTGAGTTGAGAAGTGCTCTCCCTTTTTCAGTTTTCTGGAAGGGCTTGTGTAAGATAGATGTTATTTCTTTCAGAAATGTTTGGAAGAGTTTACCTTTGAAGCCATCTAGGCCTGGTGTTCCCTTTTTGGAAGTCTTTCATTATAGCTTCAAGTTTTCAAATAAATCTAGAGGGGTTCAGATTTTCTAATTCTTGGATTGGTTTTTGATCATTTGTGTTTTCAAGGCATTTTTTCATTTCACCAAAATTCAATGAAATGGAATGGAATGCTGGATTGGACTCTGAATTCTTTTAGCATAAAGTTATTCATAATATCCTCTTATTTTCTATTTAATGTCTATAGGATTTGTAGTGATGTCTGCTTTGCCGTTCTTGACGCTGGTAATGAGTTAATTAGGTTCTACCTAAAGCAGAGCCTGAGGCCATTTGAGATTTTATCGCCCAAATGCCTGCTGCAGGTACATTTTTTCTCTCTTTTGATCAGTTTGCTAGAAATTTATCAACTTTTTCCAAGGACCAACATTTGGCTTTGTTAATATTCTTGACGGCATGTTTGTTTTCCTCTTTCACTTACTTTTGTACATCTTTATTATTTCTTTCCTGCCACTTGATTTTGGTTTAATTTCCTGGTCTTTTTTAATCTTCTTGACATGGATGCTCAGATCCTTGATTTTTCCAACAGTATTAATGGAAGGCTAGACATTTCCTCTAAGCACTGCCTTAGCTACAACCCACAGTTCAGTTCAAAATATTTCTAATTTTCACTGTATTGCTTTCTCCTGTGACCCATAGGTATTTGGAAGTGCCTTGCCCCTGCGAGCCTCTGGTTTGTCATCTGTAAAGGGGAAAGAATAATTTCCATTTTTCAGGGTTGTTGTAGAAAGTGAGTGAGAAGTGACACTTCCATGAATTAGATGTGTCCATCCAGGCACACAAAATGTGCAATAAATGCGAGGACCCTCCCCCTGTCTGCACCATGAAAGGAGAATTAGGCACTGTCACCAGGGAGTGATTAGCTTATTGAGGCTGAGGGCTAGGGACAAAAGTGGGTTAAGACTTGGGCCAACCATCTCCTGATTTCCTCTGTGGCAGAGAAGGTATTCCAGGTGCTTCCCTACATCTTCCAGTCCCCTTACAGTTGTGTGTAGCCATGTAACTAAACCTGCCCGGTGGGCTGGGAGTGGGCCAAGCATCAAAGAACAGGTGTGAGTTCTCCATGTGCTCTTGGCTTGGGCTGGGCCATCAAGGAGGTCTCATATTGCCATGATAGAGATGGAAGTGTCCTGGATTGCTTAGTGATCAGTTGCTTGGAGGATTCAATCCTTGGAGAACTCAGGTACACTTAGCATGACTGAGAAATAAACTGTTGTATTAAGCACTGGAGGGTTTGGGACTGTTTGTTACTGCTTCATAACATAGCCTATTTTAATGCACCCTCGTGGTAATTTTATTTTGCTGGTAGCCTGGGAATAAAAAAATTATATGACCATTTATGCTGCTAATAGCAGTACCTTACTTAGTCCCTTACTGAGATCTCTGTGTTATAAATATTGTTTTAGGTCTTCTTTCTCCCAAAGGTTTTCTTTTTTTCCCATAGATGTATAGAAACCCATTTTGTGAAGACAGCTGAGAAGTCACTGGGGGCAACTACATCTGGTCTAACACTATCTAGAACAGAGGTCAGCAAACTACTGTCCAAATTCAGCCAAATCCAGCCTGCTGCCTATGTCTGTGAAAAGGTTTATTGGAGCATAGCCACACCCATGTTATCAACATACGTCTGTGGCTGCGTCCGTGCCGCAATGGTAGAGTTGAGTGATGGCGACAGAAACCATATGGCCTGCAAAACTTAAACTATTTACTATCTGGCCCTTTATGGAAAAAGTAAGATGATCTACAGTTATCCCTTCTATAGCGTTTATGCAGATGACCATCCAGGAACTGCTCATTTACCTTAGTAACAAGGAGCTTACTACCTTCCAGGTAGCCCACCCACCATTGGACAGCTTTGTCCCACACTGGTCCCAAAACTATGTCCCTGTAACTTCCCCCGCTGTCCTGGCTCCAGTTCCCAGAGCCTCAGAGAACACACTTCATCCTTCTCTCCCAAGATATCCCCATAAAGCATGCAAGACAGCAAAGTCTCGGCAAAAGGGTTTGACTGCAAGCTAAATATCTCCTACCCATAACCTGCATGGCATAAATGCCCTGTATATTGCAGTTTGCAAATTTCAGAGAAAACGGGATTCTCCAAAGAAAGATTTTGCCTTTAAATAAAGTCAGCATTTGAAGGTTCAGATTTTTCAAGGTAAATCATGCTACTGAGAGTCATGGTAGGAACAAGAATGGAATTCTTTAAGGAGCTGCCCCTGCCCCAATAGGGCCCTGCATGAATAATATCATTGTGGGCCAGGGGGAGCCTGCAGGGGCCTTCCCGCTGGTTACAAATAAGTTAGCTGTGAATACTTTTGTTGACACACTAGATTCAGTGCCTGGTGCTGGGTATTCTGGGAAAAGAATGAAACCAACACTCCTCAGATGCTTTCTACGCTCCAACTATGAAGCTGGCAATGTCAAGCAGGGCACATTACAAGAAAACAGAAACCCCTCCAGATAGAGCTTAATACAGGAAATAATGTGCTTACTGTTGGAAAGACTGGAAGAGCAAAAGAAATGGGCCAAAGAAAGTGATCCAGAAATGAGGAAATTACAGGAAGCCCCAGTCAAGGCCGTCGCTGGAGGCTGGAGGCTGACTGTGGCCATGGAGTCTGAGGAGGCAGGGGGAGCTGCCACTGCTGCAGAAACCGCACTGCTCTGCCTCTGCCGCTGCCTCGGTAAAATGGATGATGCTGGCGGGTCTGGGCTTTGGTTAAGGGAAGCCTGGTGAAGACCGTATCTGCTCACTATTAACGCAAAACGCCCTTTAGTGATGAGAAAGCTGAGCCTGAAAGAGGCTAATGGCTTGCTCTAAGTCACACGGCTAAGGAAATGGGGTGCTGTGATTTGGACTTAGGTCTACTGGGTCACAGCTCCTTGCTCTTTTACGTTGCAGCATTCTCAACTGGGCGAGACAAGAGTCTACAAAAATAATACAGATTGTCTTGAAAGTTCTGGAAGACTTTCATCATATACACTGTTGAGGAGACTTTTGCCTTCCCTTACAAGCCAGTCCGACTTCTGCTCACCATTTCAAGCCCATAAGTTATTAATGTAATTTGCTTGAGCCTGAGACGTTTACCAGGCCAGGTTATACCGGTGGGTTATTGTTTCGTAAGGGTCAATCTCACCTGAGCCTACTGGGCCCCTGCAGGGCGGGGGTGGCGGAGGAGGTAGAAAGGCTCACTTTAGCTTCAAGCCCAAGTTTTGTTTTCCAGCTCAGACTTTTACCACTTTGACAGTTATTGGGCACTGACTCAAACACTAATGAAGTAGGCCAGCTATTCCCACTCAGCCATTGTTCTTTGACTACAGCACCCTTGGGCAGG
This sequence comes from Loxodonta africana, assembly GCF_030014295.1. NCBI lineage: Eukaryota > Metazoa > Chordata > Mammalia > Proboscidea > Elephantidae > Loxodonta > Loxodonta africana. The sequence goes on from NC_087344.1 coordinate 93,225,236, forward strand.
AACACTATGAAAGTACAGGGCAGGATCAAGGCATTCCTGGAGCCCTGCCATATTACTATCATAAACAAATAAACAAACCCGTTGCTGTGGAGTCGATTCCAACTCATACAGACCCTATAGGACAGAGTAGAACTGCCCCACAGAGTTTCCAAGTAGCGCCTGGTGGATTCGAACTACCAAGCTCCAAAATCTTACCTTTTACCCTTAACATCTACTATGCATTCTATTAACTAACTTTTAACTTCTTTTCAGAGACGAAAACCTTATTGCTTATTCTATACCTTGACTGTCACAGTGCAGAGGAAAGAGCACAGGATTTCACATCAGACAGACCTAGGTTGCATCCTGGTTGTGCCACTACTAGTTGGGCGACCTGGGACAAGACATTCAACGTCCCTAATGAGGTTTCTATTTACTCATCTATTTATTCAGTGGGTTGTTTAAGGAGAAAGTGGCTTATTTAGGGGATTAGATGGTTCACGGAATCTTCAGAGAGCTGGAGACACAAACACTAAGCTGAATTTCCAGAAATGTCTGTCAAGGGAGCTGATGTCTTTGCCATAATCAGGAAGCACTAAATCAAAGACTTCCTCACAGGCAGGGAGCCACGGTCAGGATCCAAGCCAGCAAAGGTCCTCATTCTGCCACTGTCTCCACCAGACTCATAATGCCATCCAGGTGCAGCTGGCTGGAGAAACCAAAATCATATTGATAACTCTAGCTGCAAGTGATTCTGTAAAACATAGTTTTTAGCCTCCCAGCCTCTGCATACTAAGAGAGGGTTGGAATTGGTATTGAGCAAGTATCCCCTACAGTTGTCTATTCTATGTCCATCTCAGTTTCCTTCCACAGTTGTTTCAGGCGTCTGTGTGCTCAGGCCAAGCTGATGAATCACGATAATCTCAGCCAATTATGATAACCCTCTTCCTCTAGCTGGTATCGATGGTCTAGTGACCTAGTTCTAATTAGTGAGAGTAAGGAGACGTCTGCTGGGGGGCTATGAAGGACTTCTGGAATGGTTTCTTGCTTTCCCAATATTAGTTTTAGCTAATACCAGCCTTTCCCGTTTCCTTCTGCCTTGGATATCTGGAGCTGCAGCAGCCATCTCGTCAGCATGAGATGACAACCATGAGGATGAAAGGCCAAAAACAAACAAACAAATGAAAGAGAAGTATGGAAGGATCCTGAGTTCCTTTTGGCAATGTTGAACTGCTGAACCAACAGGAGATGTCTTGTTAGGTGAGAAAAATATATTTCTATTAATTTAAGCAACATTAGTCAAATTATGTACTTAGCAAGGATGTTGTTGAACTGCTGATGAGGAGGGTCAACCTGTAAGATTAGATAACTCACAAATAGAGCCTTAAAACTTCCATATCCCCTCCCGAGGCTTAAATTTCCATGAGAACAAACATTATCATGTGTGAGATGACTCCTCCAGGGCTGCCTTTTGCTGGGGGCCTTTCCAAGGTCTTAGAGGGGGGCTAGTGGTGTGAGCCAAAGAGACTTGTGATGCCGAATCCTCAGAGCCCAATCTGGGGGGAAGGTGGAGAAGATCCCAGGCCTCTGGTGGGTAGATAAGCTGGAGAATGGGATCTCTGAGTGCACGACTAAGAATTAAAGGAAATGTTTGAGCGGTGCCATTGTGATTCCTTGCCCCCAAGATCATGGTGACAATGCCTGACACTAGAGGGAAGGACGTGCTGCTGAACAGACAGGCAAGAGATACAAAACACGGAGAACAGAGTTGGAGCAGTGTGGTATGGGGAGGTGAGACTCAAGGGAGGCAGCACAGGGAGAAATGGGCTCTCCAAGGGATTGCCTCAAGCACTCGCACTCACGGTCTGCAAAGTGTGGGAGGCATAGGAGGTGAAGCTGGCTTTGAGTGATTAAAAAAATTGTATACTCTTATACTCAGTGTAAGTGGGCAGCACCCATCCATTCTTCACTTATTCATGCCATCAGTAGACACTGGGCACCCATTCTATGCGAAGCAATGTGCCAGGTGCTAGGTTATAGGAATGAAAAAGTTCCTGTCTTTAAGGAACTCTGCCTAGTCGTCGAGAAACAAGGGGTAAAACTGGCACTTTGCTGGGACCCCAGATAAGGGGCATTCACCCAATCTAGGAAGGCTTCCTTAAGAAAACAATGCATTTGGCTGAAATGGGAAGGATGAGAAGGGTAAAGAATGTGTGTTATGGACTGAATTGTGTGCCCCCAAAATCTGTGTTGTAAATCCTAATCCGTATACCTGTGGTTATAATCCTATTCGGGAACACGTTTGATATATTAATGAGGCACCATTACTGTAGTGTGTGTCTTAAATCAGTCTCTTTTGAGATACAAAAGAGTAGACTAAGCACAAGCAAGCAAGCAGAGATGGGAGAAGATAGATGCCAAGTCACATGAAGATCCCCCAGGAGCAGATGCTGAAAAGAGACAAGGACAAACAGAGAGAGAAAGGCTTCCCCTAGAGCTGTCAGTTTGTCACACTGTGGTGCCTTGCATGTTGCTGTGATACTGGAAGCTTTGCCACTGGTATTTCAAATACCAGCAGAAAATTTCAAATTTCACCAGAGATTTCAGAATAAGGCACACTAGGACGAAGGGCCTGGCACTTTACTTCTAAAAAAACTGGCCAGTGGAAACCTTATGAATAGCAGTGAAACATTGTCTGAACGTTTCTGAATGTTCACTGAAACACTGAATCAGTGCCAGAAGATGAGCCCCTCAGGTTGGAAGGCACTCAAACTACGAATAGGGAAGAGCTGCCTAGTCTACTGAAAGTAGAGTCAATCTTAATGACATGGATGAAGTTAAGCTTTGGTGACCTTCGTTTGCTGATGTGGCATGACTCAAAAGGAGAAGAAACAGCTGCAAACATCCATTAATAATCAGAATGTGGAGTGAATGAAGTATGAGTCTAGGAAAGCTGGAAGTCTTCAAAAATGAAATTGAATGCATAAAGATCAATATCCTAGGCATTAGTGAAGTGAAATGAATTGGTATTGGTCATTTTGAATCAGGCAATCATATTGCCTACTATGCTGGGAATCGCAACTTGAAGAGGAATGGCATCATATTCATTGTCAAAAAGAATTTCAAGATCTACCCTGAAGTACAAAGCTGTCAATGATAGGATAGCATCCATATGCCTAAAAGAAAAACCTGTTAATATGACTATTATTCAAATTTACGAACCAACCAGTAAGGCAAAGATGAAGAAATTGAAGATATTTACCAACTTCTGCAGTCTGAAATTGATCAAACATGAAATCGAGACTCATTGATAATTACTGGAGATTAGAATGTGAAAGCTGGAAACAAAGAAGAAGGATTGGTAGTTGGAAAACATGGCCTTGGTGATAGAAAAAAAACCCAGAGATCACGTGATAGAATTTTGCAAGACCAATGACTTTATTGCAAATACCTTTTTTCCAACAATATAACAACAGCGACCATACAAGTGGACCTTGATGGATGGAATACACAGGAATCAAATCAACTACATCTGTGGAAAAAGGCAATGGAAAAGCTTAGTATCATGTCAGAACAAGGCCAGGGGCCGACTGAGGAACAGACCATGAATTGCTCATATGAGTGTCTAAGTTAAAGAAAATTAGAGCAAGTCCGCAAGAGCCAAAGTATGAGCTGAGTATATCCCATCTGAATTTAGAGACCATCTCAAGAATAGATTTGACACATTGAACATTAATGACTGAAGACAGTGAGTTGTGGAATGACATCAAGGACATCATACATGAAGAAAGCAAAAGGTCATTAAAAAGACAGGATAGAAAGAAAAGATGAAAATGGATGTCAGAAGAGACTCTGAAACTTGCTTTTGAACTTCAAATAGCTAAAGCAAAAGGAAGAAATGATGAAGTAAAAGAGCAGAACAGAAGGTTTCAAAGGGCTGTTCAAGAAGACAAAGTATAATATAATGAAATGGGCAAAGACCTAGAGATAGAAAGCCAAAAGAGAAGAACATGCTAGGCATTCCCCAGGCTGAAAGAACTGAAGAAAACATTCAAGCTTCGAGTTGTAATACTGAAGGATTCTATGGGAAAATACTAAATGATGCAGGAAGCATCAAAAGAAGATGGAAAGAATACACAGAGTCACTGTATCAAAAAGAATTGATTGATGTTCAACCATTTCAGGAGATAGCATATGATCAGAAACCAACAGTACTGAAGGAGGAGGAAGTCCAAGCGGCACTGAAGGCATTGGTGAAAAACAAGTCTTCAGGAATTGACAGAATACCAATTGAGATGTTCCAACAAATGGATGCAGTGCTTGAGGTGCTCACTGGTCTATGTTAAGAAATTTGGAAGACAGCTACCCGGCCAACCAACGGGACATTCCAAAGAAATGTGATCCAACAGAATGCAGAAATTATTGAACAGTATTATTAATGTCACACACAAGTAAAATTTTACAGAAGATCATTCAAAAATGGTTGCAGCAGTACATCTACAGGGAACTGCCAGAAATTCAAGCCGAATTCAGAAGAGGAAGTGGAACAAGAGATGTCATTGCTGATGTCAGATGGATCATGGCTGAAAGCAGGGAATACCAGAAAGATATTTACCTGTGTTTTATTAAGTATACAAAGGCATTCGAGTGTGTGAATCATAACAAATTATGGATAACAATGCAAAGAATGGGAATTCCAGAACACTTAATTTTGCTCTTGAGAAGCCTGTATGTAGACCAAGGGGCAGTCGTTTGAACAGAACAAGGGATGTGCTGAGTGGTGTAAAGTCAGGAAAGGTCTTTGTCAGGGTTGTATCCTTTCACCATACTTATTCAATCTGTATGCTGAGCAAATAATCCAAGAAGCTGGACTATATGATGAACTCAGCATAAGGATTGGAGGAAGGCTCATTAACAACCTGTGATAAGCAGATGACACACCCTTGCTTGCTGAAAGTGAAGAAGACTTGAAACACTTACTGATGAAGACCAAAGACCACAGTATGGATTACACCTCAACATGAAGAAAACAAAAATCCTAGCAACGGGACCAATAAGCAACATCATGAGAAATGGAGAAAAGATTGAAGTTCTCAACGGTTTCACTTTACTTGGATCCATAATCAACGCCCATGGAAGTAGCAGTCAAGAAACCAAATGGCACATTGCATTGGGCAAATCTGCTGCAAAAGACCTCTTTAAAGTGTTAAAAAGCCAAGATGTCACTTTAAGAACTCAGATGCACCTGACCCGGGATATGGTGTTTTTAATTACCGCACATGCATGTGAAAGCTGTACAATGAATAAGGAAGATCAAAGAAGAATTGACTCCTTTGGATTATGGTGTTGGCAAAGAATATTAACTATACCATGGACTTGCAAAAGAATAAACAAATCTGTCTTGGAAGAAGTACAGCCAGAATACTCCTTAGAAGCAAGAATGGTAAGATGTCGTCTCACATACTTTGGACATGTTATCAGGAGGGACCAGTCCCTGGAGAAGAACACCTTGCTTGGTAAAGTAGAGGATCAGCGAAAAAGAGGAAGACTCTCAAGAGATGAATTGACACAGTGGCTGCAACAATGGGCTCAAGCATAACAATGATTGCGAGGATGGCACAGGACCAGGCAGTGTTTTGTTCTATTGTACATAGGGTCGCTATGAGTCAGAACTTAATGGCACCTAGCATCAACATCAACAACAACAACAGAGCCGGCACCCTGAATTCAGACTTCTATCCCCCTAACTGTGAGAAAATAAATTTCTGTTTGTTAAAGTCACCGTCTTGTAGTATTTCTGTTATAGTAGCACTAGGTAACTAAGACAAGAGGGGACAGAACTTTCAAAGGCTTAGGGGCAGTAGAGCCTTCAGTTCGCACTTGATTATGGCTGAAGCACAAAGTTGGGGGAAGGGATTGAAGATTTGCATAGACATTAAGCTACAGCGCAGCCTGTGGAGCGCAAAGGAACCAGGCTTTAGAGTAGGACACATCTGGCTCTTCTTTTTGGCCCTGAGTGAGTTACTTAACCTCTCTGAGCCTATTTCCCTTTCTGTAAAAGTGGATAATAGGTCTTTCCTCTTGGGAAAAGTTTCAATAGTGATAATGAATAATGGTTGTTGTGTGCCATCGAGTCGATTTTGACTCGTAGTGACCCTATAGGACAGAGTAGAACTGCCCCATAGGGTTTCCTAAGCTGTAATCTTTATAGGAGCAGATCACCAGGTCTTTTATCCTGCGGAGCTGCTGGTTGGCTCAAACTGCTGATCTTTTGGTTCTAAACCTGTTGCCATCGAGTGGATTCCAACTCATAGCGACCCTACAAGACAGAGTAGAACTGCCCCATAGGGTTTCCAGGGAGCAGCTGGTAGATTCAAACTGCTAATCTTTTGGTTAGTCACCAAGCTCTCAACCACTGCACCACATTAAAAAAAAAAAAACCCACATTATTAATTAGGAAAAGGAATATAAAACAACTAACATATTGTCTTCATCCATGATTGGCACAAATAGTTAAGTGCCAACTGTTAACCAAAAGGTCAGAGGTTGGAATCCACCCAGAGGTGCCTGGAAAGAAAGGTCTGGCAATCTACTGAAAAATCAGTCACTGAAAACCTATAGAACACAGTTCTACTCTGACACATGCAGGGTTGCCAGGAGTTGGCATCACCTGTATGGTAACTGATTACTGTAGCATATTGTCTGGTACATAACAGAGGTGAAGCAAGGCATGACAGAGGTGAAGCAAGGCATGACAGAGGTGAAGCAAGGCAGGGGTGGCAGGCGGCGGGAGGTGCCAGACGAGGAGCAGAATGACATTCTGAGGAGCCACAAATATGGAAGGGGCCTGACTGAGGCAACTTGACAAGAGGGGGAAGGGGTTTCTGCTGATGCATTGACCCTATCAACATCTATTCATTTTGAAATTGGGGTGGGGGTGCAACTTAGAGATTGCCCCTGGGTGCTGGTTACCCTTGCTACGCCCCAGGCACATAAATGGGCATTCAAAAACAACTTATTTAATCAATTCCAAAGAGGCATTTCTCTCCCCATATTTTAATATCTCTGATTGGGATTTGCCTTAAACGTCTAATTGGCAGCATAATTTCTTTCTTGGCTATACATAAACTAAGGGTGTCAGACAATTGACGACATCTTGCTTTCGATGACATAATGGTAGTTCTTTGGAATATCTAGAATACAAAAACAAAAAACAGTTGCTATCAAAGCAAAATTTTTTTCTGTGAAGGTCCAGATAGTAAATATTTTAGACTTCTTGGGTCATACAGTCTCTGTGACAACTACTCAACTCTTCCTGGTAGAATGAAAGCACCATAGACAATATGTAAATAAATGAGCACGATGTGTTCCAATAAAACTTTATTTATGGACGTTGAGATTTGAATTTCATATAATTTTCATGTGTCATGAAATATTCTTCTTGTGATTTTTTTTCCAGCCATTTAAAAATGTAAAAATGATTTCCCCTTCATGGACTTTCCAACAAGTGGGGACCTGTGTTTGCTTCATGGCTGAAGTTTGCAAATACAAGCCACTGGAACATTTGCACTGAGACCACAGTAATATCTATCTGGAAATGGTCAAGAATTGCTTCCCATAAATTTCTGTGCTGTATGCTTCTGTTACTCCCTGGAAAATTCCCAGGATTTTTTCAAACTTTGCTAGGAATTATGTGTATTGATATTTCGGGGTGTCTGGAGGCAATTTGGATATAGAAACTCAGCTTGCATAGAGTGGAATCAGGAAGGTTTTCCTTGAGGAGATGATCCATGACCTGAGTTTTGTAGGATGAACTAAAAGTGTGGATAGGGAAGCACAAACAAAAATGTGAAGCAACTCTGTGCATGTGAGGGGTTGGGCTTGGCTAGAGATAGGTGCAAAGGGCAAGGGGGCAATACAGAGAGGTGAGGACAGATCATGGCAGGCCTTGGAAGCCAGGTCAAGGGCTTTTATCCCAGGGCAGGAGTTCTTAACTTGAGATCAATGAATTGGGCTTCAGAAGGTCTGTGTTAATCTCTTGAAATCATGTGGAAAATTTTGTAAAGATGTTTGTCTTTCTAGAGCAAAAGTCTATATCTTTTATCAAACTCTCAAAGGGGTAGGTGACCCTGTTATGGATTGAATTGTGCCCTTTCAAAATATGTGTCAGAATACTAACCCTTATACCTGTGGATGTAATCTCATTTGGAACAGGGCTGTCTTTCTTATGTTAATGCAGCCATATAAGCGTAGGGTGTGTCTTAAACCTAATCACTTTTGATGTATAAAAAGAGCACTTTAGACACAGAGACAAGAAAGCACAAACCAGGGAAAGATAGACAACGCCACGTGGATATCACCAAGGAACTGAGGCATGATGGGGCTAGAGAATCAGAGACAGGATTTCCCCCAGAGTGGACAGAGAGCCTTTCCCTAGAGCCAGCGCCCTGAATTCAAATTCTAGCCTCCTGAACTATGAGAAAATGAGTTTCTGTTCATTAAAGCCACCTGCTTGTGGTATTTCTGTTACAGCAGCACTTCTAAGACAGACTGGCATGGATTAGAAGAGAATGAAACTAATCCACCAGGAAAAGTAGAAGCAGAAAACTTTGAGAATTCTGGTGCTATTTGAGCTACTGAGTAAAAATGCCCTGACTTTTGTCTCTGTCTTTGCCATAGTTACTTGAAATAATGTAGTGTCCTAATATTAAATTTATTCTTGCCTAAACGTGATTAAGGAATCCTGATGGTACAGTGGTTAAAACAATCCACCGCAAACTGAAAGGCTAGTGGTTTGAACCCACGGAGGGAGAAAGATTTGACAGTCCACTTCCATAAAGATTTCCAGCCTTGAAAACTCTACGAGGCAATTCTACTCTGTTCTAAAGGGTCATTATAAGTCAGAATCGACTAGATGGCAGTGGGTTTGGCTTTGGAACCTAGTTTAGGTTGGGTTTCTGAGAAATTAAAGATGTTAAGCAGAGGGGTTTTCACTGGCTAATGCTTTTCAGAAGTAGACTGCCAGGTCCTTCTTTCTAGTTTGTCTTAATCTGGAAGCTCAGCTAAAACCTGTCCTCCATGGGTGACCCCGGTGGTATCTGAATACCAGTGGCATAGCTTCCAGCATCACAGCAACACACAAGCCCCCATAGTACGACAAACTGACAGTCATGTGGGTTTAAAGTCAGGAAAGGTGTGCGTCAGGGTTGTATTCTTTCACCACACCTATTTAATCTGTATGCTGAACAAATAATACAAGAAGCTGGACTATATGAACAGGAACGGGGCATCAGGATTGGAGGAAGACTCATTAACAACCTGTGTTATGCAGGTGACACAACCTTGCTTGCTGAAAGTGAAGAGGACTTGAAGCGCTTACTAATGAAGATCAAAGACCACGGCCTTCAGTATGGATTACACCTCAACATAAAGAAAACAAAAATCCTCAGAACTGGACCAATGAGCAACATCATGATAAATGGAGAAAAGATTGAAGTTGTCAAGGATTCCATTTTACTTGGATCCACAATCAACAGCCATGGAAGCAGCAGTCAAGAAATCAAAAGATGCATCACACTGGGCAATTCTGCTGCAAAGGCCCTCTTCGAGGTGTTGAAGAGCAAAGATGTCACCCTGAAGACTAAGGTGCGCCTGACCCAAGCCATGGTATTTTCAATCACATCATATGCATGTGGAAGCTGGACAATGAATAAGGAAGACCAAAGAAGAGTTGACACCTTTGAATTGTGGTGTTGGCGAAGAATATTGAATATACCGTGGACTGCTGAAAGAACGAACAAATCTGTCTTGGAAGAAGTGCAACCAGAATGCTCCTTAGAGGCAAGGATGGTGAAACTGCGTCTTACATACCTTGGACATGTTGTCAGGAGGGATCAGTCCCTGGAGAAGGACATCATGCTTGGCAGAGTACAGGGTCAGCGGAAAAGAGGAAGACCCTCAACGAGGTGGATTGACACAGTGGCTGCAACAATGAGCTCAAGCATAACAACGATCATAAGGATGGCACAGGACCAGGCAGTGTTTTGTTCTGTTGTGCATAGGGTCGCTATGAGTCGGAACTGACTCGACGGCACCTAACAACAACACAACAAGCAGAGGGGAATGCATGATGAGAGTAGAGTTTGGAGTGAGTACTCTAGCTGCCAAGAGGAGAATGACTGCACTGAGGAAGCAGGGGACCAGTAGGGAGACTGATGCGATGGTCTCAGGGAGAGAGGGTGCAGACTGGAACAGAGATGATGTCTTGGTATGGAGAGGAGAGAGATAGACATGAAACATATTTCCAATGTACAATCAGCAGATGTGGTTACTGATGAGAGATGGAGGGTGAAGGAGGAGAAGGACAAGTCTGGGAGGCTGAAAACTCAGGCAGATGTGCAGATCAGGGGGAAGAGAGCAAGTTAGCTGCCCACATGGTGTTGGAAATCCAGGGCAGTGCATCTGAGGTTTAGGAGAGAAGTTCTAGGCTGGATAAGGGGATTATCATCTTAGAAGGAGTAACTGAAGCCATGGAGTGAAGTAGGTTGTCTAGGACGATGTAGGAAGGGCCAATGTGTGTGCTGCTCCTGTCCAGTGTGGTCAGTGGACACCTGGTCACCAAAGCGACTGGGGGTCACAGATCTCTGCCCAGGGTATTGTGGAGGGTGGAGGGTGGGCTATATACTTCTTTGTTGGGGATAGTTCCCTCCTTTGCAGGTACCTGAGAAAAAGAAGCCAGAGTTTGCTTGGTTGTGTATTCCCTCCCCACCTTTTTTTTTTTTTTTAAGAGCAAAAGAGTATGGGACTAGGCAGGTGGTAACCATCTGTGCTTGTTAGGAAGAGAAAGGGGTTGCTGGGGTAAGTGGGACTAGTGGGGGCAGAAGAAGAGGGCCAAAAGGGGAATTGAAAGTAATAGAAAATTCCCAGTTAGCCAAAGGGATGGATTGGAGAGAAACTGACCCCAACATGCACGGAGCCATGCTGTGGGGTAGAAAGAACAGGGAGGGAGTATAGGAGAGATCTGGGCTCCATTCTGGTCAGTTCAACCCTCTGAGTCTTAGATTCCACATCTATGAACCAGAAATGACAATGACTTACTCTGAAGAACAGTTGAGGAATTATATAAAAAAAACAAAACTATAAAACAAACAATAACAACAACAACAACAAAAAAAACAGTTGCCTTCAAAGCAAATTTTTTCTGTGAATGTCCAGATAGTAAATATTTTAGACTTGTGGGTCATATCATCAGGTATCCCTTGCTATCTGAACTCTTATTATCTAAATATTCACTATGATGCTTGTAACCCAAGATTCACGGCCCTAATTGAACACCTGCCACGATGAATTGGCTTGTGCACCAGCGAAAACAGTTAAACGATGGGTGACCCCAGTGAGTATACTTGGCATGTCCTGCAGTCTGTTTCAGTTCTGTCTATGGGATCATGCCCCCATATTGCATTACTCATATGTGCTGGGCATTATTACTAGCATGTTCCTCACACTGTAAGTGAAATTAACCTCTAGGAAAGGTGAAAATGCTGTGAAGAAAGTGGGTGAGTCTAAGTAACTTAGCAAGGTCCTTTGTTAGCAGAAAGGCGGAGGTGACAATGGACATCGAGAATAGAGGACACACAGAATGAATGAGCTTGGCCGTGCGCTTGAGCCCATCACTCACACCCTGGGTCAGGCAGGCGAACTGATTGCGGTTGCAAGTGAGCCTGGTCATAACATGAGCAGAAATGTCATATGTAAAAATGCTATGACAAGGGCATGGTCTCCAGAAGGGTAAGCAAAGGAAAAGCAAACAGATGCCCACTTTTTTTTTTAACCCAATGATTTATCTATGGCTTCAGATAACGGGTCACAGTCATTCACTTCCTGAGTCTCAAGTATCAAGACTTTGAGTATCAAGTAAACTTTAGCTGAGTCCCAGTTGAAATGCTTGTATCTTTTGGAAAATTGAATCTGAATTACCAAAATGAGATTTCCACCTTATTTATTTAATGAATGCATGTATTTAATAAATGTAATCTGCTTTTGGTATTATAGATATGTTTGAGGTTATTTATTAATCAAAAGATGTCCCACCAGTTCCTTGGATGTGGACACGGACCAACCTCAGACATCCTCACCCACCACTTACAGGCACCATCTCTTCCTCTTATCCCCACCCCTCACTCTTATATCCTTTAGCAGGATTTTCTAATTGGCTTATTTATTTATGTTATTATGCTAAGTGGTACTTGTATTCAATGCATAGTAATCATTTCATTATAATTTACATTATCGTACATGTTCATTGAAAGAAAATATAATTTCCATCCACTACAATACAGTATCACTGTGTGTCACTAACATCCAAGGAAGCCCATCAATACTTCATGTTATATACTTCGTATTATGTAGAAGCCCTTAGTAGGTTTGCTAAATAGATGTTTAAGAGTGTTCAGTGATACTTAGAGAAGTTGGTTGAGTTTTATAGGTGGTCCGTGAACACAAAATTAATTTTTTAAATTAAAATAATGGAATATAGGATCCTGCTAGCCAAGTTTTCTCCAGCTGCCTGGGGAATCATGGTGATTAAAAGGCCTTCAATTGTTCCAAAGAACAATCTGGAGGCTTCCAGAATGATGAGAGGAGACAAACACATCCTGGAGTTGTTAGCTGAATGACCTAAGGGAAACCAGGCTAGTTCTAGAGTCCCAGAACACAGGGTGAAGGAGAGGGGGAGTCCTTGGAGAGCAGGTAAACCAACCTTCCTTATCTGACAAAGGGCAAACTACAGTCCAACTTGGGAAGGGGCTGACTCAGGGCCACCCGATGAGGTGGTCATTGGGTGAACCAGGCCTTCTGCCTTCCACACCAGTGCTTTTTCACTACTCCTAGTCTGAAACCCATCCAGACCAACCTCCTCAGTTACTGATGGGAAAACTGAGGTCACTGAGAAGAATGACTTCACTCTGCAGGCTAATGGCAGAATTGGGAGTAAAATCAGAGTGTTCAGGCCTATCAGCAACCTCAGAAACCATCAAACCCAACCCCTCCTTTAGCCATTGAGAACCCAGGCCCAGAAAGTGCATAGAGTGGTTGCATTTCTAACACAATCTGGCTCTTGCTGCTGCTGCTGCTGGTATCCCGGGTTACGCGAGTGGAGGTGACATTCACTGATCCTGGGCCCACGGGAGACAGTCAGCGTAGGGGAAAAATAGTGAGTTCTCATGGGCTATCCACCGCTGGGTGAATGGGGCTGGGATTAGGTGGTGGATTGGCACAAGAGGCAGGAGTTGAGGCAGGAAAGGGGGCTCTTTGGAAAACCTGAGTCAGGAGGTAGGTGATTCTGGAAAAGCCTCTGTGTACTTGTAAAGACAGCACGTACTCAACCAACACAAAGAGTTCAGGATTTCTATTAGACTTGGATGGCGATTTGTGGATTACTGGGTCCAATGCAGAGGAAGAAAGAGAATTAAGCTCTGGAGAGTACAGTCTCAGAGCTTAGAAGGATCCCCAACCTTTCTCAATTAGGGAAACTGAGGCTGAGAGGGCACAGGGACTTGGCCAACACCATAGGCACAGTCAGGGACTAAAACTGGCCCCCTGTCTACTAGACCAGCTCTTTTTCACCCACCCAGTTTCTGCATGTTGAGAATATTCTCCACACTGAGAGCCCGGCTTGCTGTACCTTTCTCAGAATCACTGGAAACAGAGGGAATAGCTGGCTCTTTTCCAGAATCCAAGCTGTTTCATGTCTGCCCAGGCTCCCCAGAGGTCATCCTGGAGTCAGGGCCGTCGCCAGCCCTCCGTCCCTGAACCCTCCCAGCTCTCGGCCCTTTGTCTCAGCTCCCAGACAAGATTTCCTCCTCCTCCTTTGCCTGGCATGCATCTCCCAAGGTCCAGGGCTGCTGGCCAGCCTCACCCTGGGCCCTCCCATAACACAGGCTCCAGAATAGCCAGGCAGTCTGACTTGGGCAGAAATGCCTTCCAAGGAAGCCGATGCCTTGAGGTTTCTAATCCCTTTCTTACCCACAGAGTACAGTTTCCTTTTTTAGAACATGAACTCAGAGGACATGGCTCCTTGCCGTTCCATGAATAGACTGTCTCCCAGGTGCTGAATTCCAGGAACCCAGCAAAGATGACCGGCCATGGGCCTTTCAAGTTTGGCTGCAGGAAGAGCATGTCCCAGCAGGGTGGCTGGAGCCAGCTCCAGGAGTCCAAAATACTCATACTGGCACCAAGGCTAACATAACTCTGGACCCAACAAGCACCTCAGGGGAGTTCCCACAATCTCACCCCGCATCTTCAAAGCATCCCCATGGACTTATTCTCCTACTTGTCTCACAAGTATTTACTGTGGTTAAGAGCTCTGCTGCTAACCAAAAGGTTGGCAGTTTGAATCTACCAGCTGCTCCTTGGAAATCCTATGCGGCAATTCTATTCTGTCCTATAGGGTCGCTATGAGTCGGCATTGACTCAACAGCAATGGGTTTGGTTTTGGTACTCTGTGTCAGGTCTCTTCTAGGCACTAGAACTTTCTGGTACAGTTAACAAAACAAAGATCCTTGCTCTCAGGTAGCTAATGTTTTAAGTGGGGAATGGTTATTTTATGCCTAGCCAAGGCATGGTAGCTGTGGCGGTTCAGTGGTAGAGTTCTCACCTTCCATCTGGGAGGCCTGGTTTCAATTCCCTGCCAGTGTACATCATGCACAGCCATTACCTGTCAGTGGTGGCTTGTGTGTTGTTATCATGCTGAACAGATTTTAGTAGAGTTTCCAGACTAAGATGGACTAGGAAGAAAGGCCTAGTGATTTAATTCTGAAAATCAGCCTATGAAAACTCTATGGATCACAATGGTCCTATCGGCAACCAATCATGAGGATGGCGCAGAACAGGGCAGCATTTCATTCCATTGTGCATGGGTCACCAAGAGTCAGAGGCCAATTCGATGGCAGCTAACAACAACATCCAAGGCAGGGGGTGTATAGAGTTTTGGAGTTTGGCTGATATGGGTTCAGACTTCCTCTGTTCTGTGATCTGGGTAAAAAAAGTAGCTGGGTTTTTTTTTTTTAATCGTACTTTAGATGAAGATTTACAGAACAAACTAGTTTCTCATTAAACAGCTATTACAAGTATTATTGTATCACATTGGTTAACAAAGCCACGTGTCAACAGTCTTCTTTCTCAATCCTGGGTTCCCTATTACCAGCTTTCCTGGTCCCTCCTGCCTTCCAGTCCCTGCCTCAGGGCTGGTGTTCTCCTTTAGCCTTGTTACGTTCCATGGGTTTGCTCAATCTTTGGCTGAAGGGTGAACCTCAGGAGTGACCTCAGTACTGAGCTGAAAGGGCGCTGGGGGCCATACTCTCAGAGTTTCTCCAGTCTCTGTCAGGCCGACAAGTCTGGTCTTTCTTTTTGAGTTAGAATGTTGTTCTCTATTTTTCTCCAGCTCTGTCCAGGACCCTCTGTTGTGATCCCTGTCAGAGCAATCAGTGGTGGTAGATGGGCACCATCTAGTCGTCCTGGACTCAGTCTGGTGGAGGCCGTGCTAGATGTGGTCCATTAGGCCTTTAGACTAATCTTTCGCTTGTGTCTTTAGTTTTCTTCATTCTTCCTTGCTCGTGAAGTGGAGTATCCTAGAAGGCCGCTCACAGGCTTTTACGACCCCAGACGCTACTCATCAAAGTAGAATGTAGAACATTTTCTTTATAAACTATGTTATGCCAATAAAGCTAGATGTTTTCCAAGACTGGCCCTCAGCCCAGCAATTCGGTCCCTCAGGGAGTTTGGATGTGTCTGTGGAGCCACCACGACCTTGCATTGTACAGGGTGTGCTGGCTTCCCCCTGGATTGTGTACTGTCTTACCCTTCACCAAAGTCACCACTTAAGTATCTTTCCCTCACCATCTCTCCGCTCCTTCTAACGATGAAACACTGTTTCTTTCCGTATGTAAACCTTTTCATGAGTTTTTACAGTAGTGGTCTCATAAAATATTTGTCCTTTTGTGGCTGACTTGTATTTCTTTCAGCATAATGCCATCCGGATTCACCCATGTTATGAGATGTAGCTGGGTTTGTGTGGTTTTGTCTTTTCCGTCTTCCCCCATGTCTCACTGGGTAGCTATTTTGACTTCTCTGAACTTGT
Source organism: Loxodonta africana (assembly GCF_030014295.1). Lineage (NCBI taxonomy): Eukaryota > Metazoa > Chordata > Mammalia > Proboscidea > Elephantidae > Loxodonta > Loxodonta africana. The sequence continues at coordinate 93,241,350 of NC_087344.1, forward strand.
TTCTTTCATGCTAAAGTGGAGATAAAAATTCCTTCGTTGTCCTCAGATAGTTAAATATAGAGCTACCATATGAATCAGCAAACCCACTCCTAAGTGTATACCTAAAGGCAATGAAAACATATGTCCTCACAAAAACTTGTACATGAATGTTTATAGCAGCATTATTCATAATGGCCAAAAGTGGAAACAACCCAGATGTCCATCAACTGATGAATGGGTAAATAAAATGTGACCTCTCCATACAATGGAATATTATTTGGCAGTAGAAAGAAATTAAGTATTGATTGGTGTTACAACATGGATGAACCTCGAAAACATTATGCTAAGTAAAAGAAGCCAGCCACAAAAGGTCACATGTTATGGGATTCTATTTACGGAATATGCCAAGAATAGGCAAATCCTTAGAAAAAGAAAGTAGATTAGTGGTTGCCTAGAACTAGAGGGCATGGGGAGATTAGGGGTGATGGCTAAGGGGTACAGGTTCCTTTGTGGGCTGATGAAAATGTTGATTTTAAAATTGTGGTGATGGATTTACTACTCTGTGAATGTACTAAAAGCCATTGAACTGGACACTTTAAATGGATGACTTTTATTGCATGCGAATTACATTTCAATAAAACTGTAAAAAAAAAAGTTGTACCTTGCAGATCTCTTTGAGGATTAAATGAGCTATGTATACAATGTAACTGTCTGACATTTATAATGCACATGTTTGACATTTGGTAGATACTCAATAGATGAGAACATTTATTCTATTGTTAATCCTTAATAGGTTGGTGTCATGGGTTAAATTGTGTCCCCCCAAAATATGTGTCAACTTGGCTAGGCATAATTCCCAGTATGGTGTGGTTGTCCTCCATTTTGTGATCTGACATAATATCTTCCATTTTGCAATGTGTTATAAATCCTAACCTCTTCATGTTAATGAGGCAGGATCAGTGTGGGGTGAGTCACACCCTTACTAAAGGGCTTGACTCAAGTCACAGCCTTAATCAAGTCACAGCCCTCACGACCTTGCTTAAGGCACACCCTTGCTCCAATCAGGCCTTTTATCTTACAACATGAGAATGACAGGTGTGCCTTCCACTGGGCAATGATGCCCTTGCCCCCAATTCTGGTCCTGTGCCTATTGAAATCCTAACTATATCATGACTCAGCTCAGGTGCCACCTTCTCCACAAAGCTTCCTTGTTGGTCCACCCAGAAACTCTAGGGCAATCTCTGTAGTGTCCCCAACAAGGGGTATTCAGAGACTCAGAGCCAAACTCTTGTCCCAGTCTGGCTTGTTTGGATTATTTGTGAACACACTGTCTTTCTGAGATGAGTTCCATCTGTCCTGTCCCTTGTGCTGAGCCCCGTACATGTCACAGAGGCCATGATCCTGTAACTAAAGTGTTTACAATGCACACACTCTGTCTGTCTTGGCACAGTACCTGTGGTAGGCAGAATTCCAAGATGATCACATGATTATGTGGCAGTACGTGACAAAGAGAATTTTTTTTGAAATCTTTTTTTATTCTGCCTTAGGTGAAAGTTTATAGCTCATCTTAATTTCTCGTTCAAAAATTTATACACACATTGTTTTGTGACATTGGTTGCAATTCTCACAACATGACTGCATGCTCCCCATTTCCACCCCAAGTTCCCTGTGTCCGTTTGTCCAGTTCCTGTCCCTTCCTGCCTTCTTGTCTTGCTTTTGGACAGGAGTTGCCCATTTGGTCTTGTATATTTCATTGAACTGAGAAGCACATTCCTCACATGTGTTACTTTTGGTTTTATATGTCTGTCTAATCTTTGTCTGGAAAGTGGGCTTCGGGAATGGTTTCACTCCTAGGTTAGCAAGCCTAGGAGCCATCATTTCGGGAGTTCCTCCAGTCTGTCAAACCAGTAAGTCCGGTCTTTTCTTGTGTGTGTGAATTTGAATTCTGTTCTTCATTCTGTCTGAGACAATCTGTTGTGATCCCTGTCGCAGCACTTGGTGGTGGTAGCCAGGTACCATCTAGTTCTTCTGATCTCAGGCTGGTGGAGTCTCTGGTTCATGTGGTCCTTTAGTCCTTTGGGCTAATATTTTCCTTGTATCTTTGGTTTTCTTCATTCTCCTTTGCTCTTGGTGGGATGGGACCAATAGCTGTATCTTAGATGGCCGCTCAAAAGCTTTTAAGACCCCAGATCCTACTCACCAAAGTGGGATGTAGAACATTTTCTTTATGAACTATGTTATGCCAATCGACCTAGATGTTCCCCGGGACTATGGTCCCCAGGCCCCTGCCCCAGACACTCGGTCCCTCAAAGTGTTTGGGTATGTCTAGGAAACTTCGTGGCTTTTGCTTTGGTCTGATCGTGCTGAGTTCCCCTGCATTGTGTGTTGTCTTTGCCTTCACCAAATTTGAGACTTGTCTACTATCTAGTTAGTGGCTTTCCCTCCCCCACCCTCCCTATTTTTATAACCATGAGAGAATATTTTTTTCTGTGTGTAAATTTTTTCTTAAGTTCTTATCTAGCGGTCTCATACAATATTTGTCCTTTTGAGACTGACTTATTTCACTCAACATAAAGTCCTTCAGATGCATCCATGTTGTGAGATGTTTTGCAAATTCATCATTGTTCTCTAATGTTGCACAGTATTCCATTGTCTGTATGTACCATAATTTTTTTACACATTCATCTGTTGATGGGCATTTAGGTTGTTTCCGTCTCTTTGGTATTGTGAACAGTGCTGCAATGAACATGGGTGCACGTGTGTCTATTCCTGTGACGGCTCTTATTCCCACCAGCAGAGCACAGAAGTTCCAATCTCCCCATAACCTCTCCAACATTTGTTATTCTGTGTTTTTTTGGATTACTGCCAGTATGTCAAGGTGAGAAAGCATCTCAATGTAGTTTTGATTTGAATTTCTCTAATAGCTAATGATCGTGAGTGTCTCTTCAGGTGTGTGTTAGTCACCTGCATGTCTTCTTTGGTGAAGTGACTGTTCATATCCTTAGCCCATTTTTAATTGAATTATTTGCCTTTTTGTTGTTGAGGTGTTACAGTATTTCATGGATTTTAGAGATTGGACCCTTGTCCGATATGTCGTAGACCAAAATTTTTTCCCAGTCTATAGGTTCTTTTTTTACTCTTTTGGTGAAGTCTTTTGATGAGCATTAAGTGTCTAATTTTCAGAAGCTTCCAGTTACCTAGTTTCTCTTCTGGTATTTGTGCATTGTTAGTTATGGTTTGTATCCTATTTCCTATTTATACCATGTATAAGGACCCCTAGCCTTGTCCCTATTTTTTCTTCCACAATCTTCATTGTTTTAGACTTTATATTTAGGTCTTTGATCTGTTTTGAGTTAGTTTTTGAAAATGGTGTGAGGTATGGGTCTTGTTTCATTTTTTTACAGATGGATATCCAGTTATACCAGCACTACTTGTTAAAGAGACTGTCCTTGCCCCATTTAATGGACTTTGGCCCTTTGTCAAATATCAGCTGCTCATAGAAGGAAGAATTCAGCTTTGGCTTCTCAATTCTGTTCCATTGGTCTATGTGTCTGTTGTACCAGTACCAGGCTGTTTTGACTACTGTGGCGATATAATAGCTTCTAAAATCAAGTAGGATTAAGTCTCCCACTTTGTTCTTCTTATTAATGCTTTACTTATCTGGGGCATCTTCCCTTTCCATATGAAGTTGGTGATTTTTTTCTCTATCTCCTTGAAGAATATTGTTGGGATTTGGATTGGGATTGCATTGTATCTGTAGATTGCTTTGAGTAAAATCAACATTTGCACAATGTCGGGTATTTCCACCCATGAGCATGTTATACTTTTCCACTTAGGTAGGTCTTTTTTGGTTTCTTGCAATAGCGTTTTGTAGTTTTCTTTGTATAGGTCTTTTACATCCCCGGTTAAAATTATTCTAAGTACTTTATCTTCTTGGGGGCTACTGTAAATGATATTGATTTGGTAATTTCCTTTTTGAAGTTCTCTTTGTTGGCTCAGAGGAATCCTACTGATTTTTGTATGTTAATCTTGTATCCTGCTTTGTTGAAATCTGCTATTAGTTCCAGTAACTTTCTTGTGGATTCTTTGGGGGTTTTCTGTGTATAAGATCATATCATCTGCAAATAGGGACAGTTTTACCTATTCCTTACCAATTTGGATGCCCTTTGTTTCTTTTTCTTGCCTTATTGCTCTAGCTAGGACAGCAAAGGGAATTTTGTAGACATGATTAAGTTTACTAATCAGTTGACTTTAAGATAGGGAGGTGGATAGGTCTAACCTAATCATATTCCCAGTTTAAAAGCAGGGAGTTTTCTTTGTCTGGTGGCAGAAGAGGAAGTCAGAGACATTCAAAGCACACAAAAAAATTGACACAAGGGAGGTTCTCCCTTGCTGAGATCTAGGGGCTATGGGGTAGAACCTGAGAACAGCATCAAGCTGCTAGAGTGGTCTTTGGCTGACAGCCAAAAAGAAAAAGAGGACCTCAATCTTATAACCCAAGGAACGGAATTGTGCCCAAAATTTGAATGAACCTGGAAGCAAGCCTCCAGATAATAGCCCAGTCTGGCCAACACCTTGACTTCGGCCTTGTAAGATCCTAAGCAGAGAACCCCGTTGAGCCACGTTGGACTTCCTGACATAGAACTGTGAGCTAATAAATTTATCTTGCTCTAAGCTGTTACATTTATGGTAATTTGTTATACAGCAACAGAAAAACTAAAACAGCTCCCATCTCAGGAGAGAAGTTTTATCACCATTTTATGAATAAAGAAGTCCAGAGAGGTGTGGTTACTTGCCCAGAACTGCACAGCACATTAGTAACAGCGCTGAGCCAGGGCCTATGTCAGGGGTTGGCAAACATTTTCTGGAAAGGGCCAGGCTTTGTGGGTCACATATAACTGTGTCACCTACAACAATGTTTAACTCTGATGTTGTAGCACAAAAGCAATACATAAAGAATGAGCACAGCAAGGTTCCAACACAACTTTATGGACCTCAAAATTTGAATCTCATAAAACTTTCATGTATCATGAAATATTATTTTTCTTTTGATTTTTTCAACCATTAAAAACGTTAAAAGCCATTTTTAGTTTGTGGGCCATACAAAAGCATGTAGTGACAGGCACTAGGATAGATTTGGCCCGTGGCCCTTAGTTTGCCAGTCCCTTCTTTCTTCCCCAGCATTTCCCCCTTAGGTGCCTGACTCCTACCCCAAGGCGTTACTGATTCTATACAGTGGCTGAGCAGCTGGCGAAAAAGGCTCTGAATGCCGTAAGTCTGTGCCTGTCTCCCTGCTGTACTTTAGATTCTCCTTGTGACTTTAGGCAACTCACTTTCCCTCTCTGGGCCTATAAAACAGAGATAGAAGCAAGGCAGTGGTTGTCAAGCTTTTTCTCCTCCCTCTCCCACCTCTACGCTTTTTCCCAAAGGAAAGGTAACACAGTCCCCTAGTATCAAAAACTGGTGAAAGGGTATCTCATTGGACTACTTAGGAGTAGGTCTAGGGTCCCTGCACACTTCTGCCTACTCCACCCTCAGAAGCAGCCTTGGAATCTCTCTGCAGAACAGGGTCTGAAAACTTTTGAGCCAGGTGGTCTCTAAAATTTAACTAAGGTAGTCTACATGAGGGTTTCTCAACCTCAGTGCTGTTAACATTAGACTGGATAATTCTTTGTTATGAGGAGGCTTTGGCCTCAACACACTAGATGTAATAGCTTCGCTCCCCACCCCTGTCCCAGTTGTGACAACCAAATGTGTCTCCATACAAATATCTCCTGGGGGGCAACATCAAGCTTGGTCGAGCACACTGGTTCATGAACCGAGCCTCCCCTCAGAATCCTGTTGCTATTTGTACTGTAGGAATGTACTGGGAGATCATTCTTTAAAGATACTCCCACCCTAGACCTTGCCCAGGCTTGGCTGTGTTCTGGCTGACCTTGAAATCTTCCCTGGTCCCATGAGCCTTCCTCCCTCCCTGTGAAAATGCACTGGGTTCCTAGGCAGGGCACAGAGCAACTCGCCATCACACGCCCCACGGTATTGACATGTTTATTCATGGTGGGTCTACTGTGTGCCAGCTTTGGGATGGCACAGAAAGAGGGACAGAGCCAAAGAAGGCCATACCTGCACTCAAGGTTTCTCTTGTTGTTGTTGGGTGCCATTGAGTCTATTCCAATTCACAGAGACCCTATAGGACAGAGTAAAACAGCCCCACAGGGTTTCCAAAGAGCAGCTGGTAGATTTGAACTGCTGACCTTTTGGTTAGCAGCTGAGATCTTAACCACTGCACCACCAGGGCTCCCTCGTCTTCTAGAGATAATAATAATAACAATAGTGAATATTACTGAACACTTACCATGAGCCAAGCACTGTTGCTAAGCCTATCATATAACAACTCACTTAATCTTTGTTACAACCGTGGGGGAAACCCTGGTGGTGTAACCAAAACGTTGGCAGTTCGAATCCACCCAGCGCTCCTTGGAAACTATGAGGCTGTTCTACTCTGTCCTATAGGGCTGCTATGTGTCAGAATCTACTCGATGGCAACAGGGTTTTTTTTTTTTTTTTTAACAACAACCCTGGGAGACCTGGTACTACTGTTACCCTTCTTTACAGGTGAGCAAACTGAGGCATGGAGCAGTGCAGTAACTTGCTCAAAGACCTGCAGCCAGGGTAGGTTCAGAGCTGGATGTGGAACTGATGCTAACACTTAGTTCTCGTTGTTTCTCCAAGTGTGGCCTTGGGCCCTGGCCCTGGAATCACCTGTCCAAGGTGGTGGGAGGGTGGGGTGGGCGGAGCCAGTGCAGATAAGGGTGCACTTAGGGAAATGTTGCCCTTCCTTTATAGGGTTCGAGACTGTTCTTTATCAATGAGGAATACTCCAATTTTCTTTTAAGGTATTATTATTTTCCACATTTTCGACAATGTCTATTTCTTTTTGTTGGAAAAGAAGAAGGGAAGGCATTTAGTAAGTGTGATCAGGGCTATGACAGATGGACTTTTAAAGGTTAATGGGAGCCTGGAAGAGGGAGCAGATGATTCTGCCTTGGGACACGGAGGACAAGTCACATAGAGAAGGTAACCTTTAGAGTATTAAGGGAAGTGTCTGAGGTTACCAGGTAGAGACGGTGAGAAGGAAAAGCCTCTGAAGCAGAAGAAATGGCTTCTGCAAAGCCATGGCCTTGTGCTTGGGGGATGGTGAGCATGAAGAGGTTCAGAGTGGCAAAGTGGGCGTGCAGAAAATGAGGCTGGGAGGTGGCCAGGGACCTGGCCACAACAGGAGTGGATGCTTAGGAGCTGGGTCATTATTCGGAGGGCCATGGTGAGCCATGGAAGGATTTAGGCAGGTAAGAGACTGACTGCGGTGCTGGTTTGGAGCTCAAGCTGGTGCAGCATGAAGGACTGGCAGCCTGGGGGCAGAGAGGCCAGGGAGAGGCTGGAGCAGCTCAGGGGATTAAACAAGAAGGGGACAGTGTGGCAAAAAATGAAAAAGTACATGTGGGTCTGGAGATTTAGACTGATGTGGATTTCAGCACCCTCCTCCCCTACATAAATTTTGTAACTCTGGATAAGGCACTTCTCTTTGAGCCTTGATGACGGGTATCTGAGGTGATGCTTAAATGGGACTGGTGCTTGCCTTGTAATGTGCAATAAGTGGGTGTAAATGGTAGCTCCTTCCCCACCCCTTTGTCCAGAAGCTGGTGACCTATGTTCTCCTCTGAGGCACCCAGCTGGTGCCAGGGAAAGTCTGCTTGTTCAAAGAGGCAAATACGCTCCAGCCAGCAGGGCTCACCATGGTGCCTGGACATCATGGCAGAACCCAGGGGCTGGGACTCGGGTTCCCAAATTGTGGGGAAAAGGAAGGCAGAGCCAGCATAACTGGGCCAGATCTCTAGATTCAGATCAGCCCCCAGTCCCAGGCCCCTGAGGTCTGGCCATGCTGGGCCTGGCTGGGCCCTGAGCCAAGCCACATCTGGCTCCTGTCCTTGGGGAGGTCACCATTGACTAGGGGAGATTCACAAGGCCAGCTCCTCGAGGATAAGGTCTTACTAAAACCTCATAGCTGCCCTGGGAGGGAATGCCATGGTCTCCATTTTACTGACACCATATAACTGAAGAGTCTTCTGGCCTATAACTAACCGGGTCAGGAGAGAAATTACAATCTGTCAATTCCAGGCCTTGAGCTTCCATCCTGGGCCAGGAGGCTCTGGTCTAAACAGAGTCTGAGGGACGTGCTAGCGCTTAGCCCTGCCCAGGCCTGAGCCTTAGCCTCACCACCTGTGACTCACTTGTGGGTGCTCCAGGCAGGAAGTGGAAGGTGAGTCTTGACCAGTGAGAGACCCACAACCCACACAGATGCTTATCTGTGCAGGAATGAAAAAGCTTCATGGCCTCCAGCTTCCCACTCACCTACTATCCCCTGGAGCCATGAGGGCACCAAGAAGGCTGCTGGTGGCCTTCAGTCCCCAGGCAGCTTGTCCTCACCTCCAGGTGTTGCAGAGCAAAGCTGAAGGGGCCCCTGGTTTGAGCTCAGCCACTTCCAACCTCTCTAGACGTGCATAGCCTCGGCCTCTCTCTGAGCCTCAGTTTCCTGTCTGTAAAATGGGGACATGTACCCAGACCACACACAGTAAAGATGAAAAGCGATAATGTGTGAGAGGACCTCATTGGCCAGAGGAGCTGATGCTTCAGAGAACTCCAGTGCTCCAGGGAGGAATATTTCTTTGGAGGCAAGGAATTTGGGAATCAGGGGCCTGGGCGCTGCTCTGATCTTCTCTGACTCTGAGACAGTGATATCCTTTCTCTGAGTCTCAGGTCCTCACTGGACAGGCTGCTTGACTTTCTGTGTCCCTGGGGTGGGAGGGATTTGGCCACCACCAGCCCAGTGTGGAACCAATCCCTGGCCATGGCTGAGGGGAATCTGGTCCCAGACCCCTGGATTGTAGGAGCAGCAGGAAAAGACAAAAACAAAACCCAACCTAGGCTGGCCCTGAACCAGTTCCCTTGGGCCCACATGAATTTATAAAGGTTTAATCAGGCTGCCCAGCCTTCAAGGCCCCTGGGTGGCACGAAGGGTTTGGGCTCAGCTGCTAACTGAAACACTGTGGAAAAAAGGCCTGGTGGTCTGCTTCTGTAAAGACTACAGCCAAGGAAATTCTAGTACCTGAGTTCTACCCTGAACACACGGGGTTGCCAGGAGTCAGAATGGGCTTGGCTTGGGCTTGTGCGGCTTCTGCACATCCTGCTTCTTCTACCCAGAGGTCATTGCGCCTTCTTTTCCTACCCTTCCAATACAACACAGGTATCCCCTCAGATGCATTTCCTGCCACACACAGTCATACAGTGCTATCCCTCCCTCCAGGCACCCAAATAAGGTGTTCACAAAAACTGCCTTTTGCCCGACACTTAACCTGCATTAAGGAGCCCTGGTGGTGCAGTGTTTAAAGTACTCCATTGCTAACCAAAAGGAAGGCAGTTGGAACCGGAAGCCCTCCAAGCCCTCGGTGAAGCCCTTCAAGCTCTCCACAGAAACAGCTCTTCTTAAAGATTTCTAGCCTTGGAAACCGTATGGGCAGTTCTACTCTGTCTATAGGGTCACTATGACTAGGAAAGGACTTCACGGCAGTGGGCTTGGTTTTTTGTTAAAACCTGCATTGGTTATCTCATTAAATCCTTGAAGACCTGTGAGTTAGCGGTTACCGGCCTTCTTTTGACAGAGGAGGAAGCAAAGGTTAGGAGAAGTTAGGCCACAAAGCAGTGGAAGGCTGCTGCTCCCAAGCCCCAGGGACCTCTCATCAGCTGGTCGGGTAGTGAACTCGGCAGGGCCTAGGGGAAGCACTTAGATGCTGGCCATTATGACTGCGAATGGTTTCCTAGCCAGGATGTGAGGTCGTGGACTGCCGAGGGGGGAGGGGGGGTGCTGACACTCAGATCGAAAACCGTGGGAAGAAAAATCTAGTTATGCTGTAAACTCTTACTAGGCAAGTGACTTCCACTCTTTGGGGTTTCCCTTTCTGTCAAATGGGAGTGAGGAGGATTGAGCTCAGGACTTCTAGGGCTCTTTCCAGCTGAGCATTGATGGCTCTCAGGGGAATTTGTCTTCTCAGGCCTGTCCCAGTGGGGTTGTGAGGCTGGACGGCCTCCGAGGGCAGACGGTTCCTGAACAGTTCCAGGCAAGTTCCGGTTAACATCAGCTCTGGCGCTGGAAAATCCAAACCTCCGCCCGTCCCTGGAGCACTGTCGCTTTAAGGACGGGCGGGCGGCTGGGCGGTGGCGCAGCACCTGGAGCCACCCGGAGCGGGGTCAACTGGGCGTCTTCGCGGGATCCAGCGGCCCGCAAGGACGGGGATCCGAGGAGAGGTGGGGCGCACCGCGCCCCCCGAGCCCGAGTCCGGGAAACCAGCTGCAGTTGGCCAAGCCCGGGGGTGGTGTCACCCCGGGAGCCGAGAGCGAGCCCCGGGCTCCCGCCCTCCTCGGCAAGCACCCCGCGTTAGCGCCCGCGGTGGGTTGCGGAGCTCGTGGGGTGAAGTTGGGATCCGCGCCCCTCCGCACCGGGTAGGAGATCGGACAAAAGCGGCTGGTGGGTCCCGGGCAGGCGAGATCCCTGGAAGCCGGCGCTCAGAGCGCTTTGGCGGGGCGTGGAGAGCAGGGCTAGTGGATGCCCGCCAGAGCCTGCCCCTCACGCCGAGCTCTCCCTGCTGCCCGGGCACCGCCGCCCCGAGGTTCGTGCCGTCCTCGCGTTTGACGGCCACCATGCCTTTACTGCCGCTGAGCTCCCCGAGGATGGACGACGCCTGAGCGCCTGCCGCGCGATGGCTGCACCGGAGGTGGGTCTACGCTGCCGGCTCTCTGTCCTTCGGGAGCGCCTCCACTCTTCCTAACGCCGGCCCCTCGTGAGTGCCCTTCCCTTAACACTGACCACCGTTGCTTGGTGGGCAGAGTCTGGACTCGGGATGTCCTCGGTGTCTTCTAACTCCCTGGGTGGCTTTCGGCCATGGCGCTCCGGGCCTCAGTTTCCTCGCTTAGATGGGGTGGTTTAGACTTCTAGTTCAGTTTAAAAAATTAGTTCATTGTTAAAAACCGACACCCTTTAAAGTAGGGAGCAACAGCGCCGCGGTTCCCCTAACCATGTCTGTGCAGGTCTGGGAGCGCTGATAGGTCTTTCTCCTCCTGGCTCTGTTAGCTTTCCTAAAAGGCAAAGGCTTTCTTCCAGCAGACTTTAGCTGAAGGCGCTCCCCACTTGCCCCCATAACTCGCTGCCATCGAGTCGATTGGGACTCATAGTCAAACCCCACAGGACGGAGTAGAACTGCCCCATACGATTTTCAAGGCTGTAAATCTTTAGGGAAGCAGACTGCCATATTTTTCTCCCAGGCAGGGGCTGGTGGGTTTGAACTGCTGACCTTTGGTTAGCAGTCTAGGGCTTAACCAGTCATCAGGGCTCCTTGCCTACTTGCTTGGGGCAGAAAACAGATTTAGTCTAGCCCTGCTACTGGTGGGCAGGAAGGGCAAAGAGGGGTGAGGGATGGGGAGGGGGTGGGTTCTTAAGTGTTGCTGTGGCGATAAAAATCATAGTAACAAGAGAATACATAGCTTTCATACGTTTTCATTCTTGTGGGCAATATGGTTTTGGGAGCCGTGGTGGCACAGTGATTAAGAGCTCGGCTGCTAAACCAAAAGGTCGGCAGTTCAAATCCACTTGCCGTTCTTGGAAACTCTATGGGGCAGTTCTACTCTGTCCTATAGGGTCGCTATAAGTCGGAATCTACTTGAGGGCAACTCGTTTGGTTTTTTTTTTTTTTGGTTTTGTTGCCCATTTTACAGACCAGGGAACTGAGGCATGGAGAGGCTGGATAACTTGCCCAGTGGCTGACCCAGGTCCATCCTCTGCCCAGCTCTTCACCACTTGTTTCTCCCTGGGAAGCAGGAATTTGAGCTCAGAAATGTTGAGCACACTGCACAAGGTCACAGAGCTAACAGAAAGAATGGCCACGGTCAGGGCCAAAGGCCCAGGCAGTGATAAATCTGATGCAGGAAAAGGCCTCCTCTGGCTGGAGTTGGGTGGAGCCCTGGTGGCGCAGTGTTTAAAAGCTCAGCTGCTAAACAAAAGGTCAGCAGTTCGATTCCACCAGCCACTCCTTGGAAACCCTATGGGGTGATTCTACTCTGTCCTATAGGGTATCTCTGAGTCAGAATCGACTCGTCTGGCAATAGGTTTGATATAGGGTCTCTATGACTCAGAATTAACTCTCCAGCAATGGGTTTGGGTTTTGTTTTTTGGCTGGAGCTGGGGGTGGGGAGGGGAAGCAGCAGAAAAGACTTCTGGGAGAGCAGGTGTTTGGGCTGGGGTTTGAATACGGTGTAGGAAGAGGACCATGGGTGGGAGCAGAGGGGTCCCCAGGCAAGGCGAGCAGCAGGTATAGAGTCCCCCAGGTGGTGAGAGTTGGGGTGTGTGTCGGGGGTGGTGAGGGAGCAGGGGGAAGGGAGTGGCACAGGAGGGGCCAGCCTGGCAGGCCCTGAGTGTCAGGATTGGCTACGAGATTTCTCCGGGATTGAAGAGTTATGCCCTCGAGGGCAGCGAGCCCTTTTTCTCATCCATCAGGCTCCAGGGTCAGGAGGCACACAGGAGGAGGGGTGTGAGTCAACTGCCCAAGAACCACCTCTCTGAAATGGGTCAGGGGGATCTTACCCAGGATGCCTGATGATAACCAGTCAGAGCCCAGGTCTAAAGTAATAAAGAAAACCAGTGCATAACAGCAAAACAGGCTACAGGCTCTCCTTCATGCGGTGGATGTTAATCCCCTCCCCTTCCCTACAGCCAGCAACAGCTTAACAAGTGCCCTGCCTGCCCCACGGGGGATCCTCATGGGAGGGAGGGAGACCACCCAGCAGGAGAACATGCTAAGGGCAATTGCAGGGCCTTGTCTGAGGGCCAGGAGGAGTTGAGCCAGGAAGGAGGGCCCACAAATTGAGTGAGTACTGCCTGTATATATAATTACAATATATATATTTACAAATATATATACTTACAGTGTTAAAAAGCAAAGATGTCATTTTTATGACTAAGGTATGTCTGACCAAGCTATGTGTCTTGAATTGAATTCTGTACCCCTGAAATATGTGTCAACTTGGCTAGGCTATGATTCTCAGTGGTTTGGCAGTTATTTAATGATGTAATCATCTCCCATGATGTAATCTGATGTGATCAGCCAATCAGTGTAAGGGGATTCGAGTAGGATGCAACACCCTTACTCATAGCCCTGATCTGATGTAGGGGGATTTTCCCTAGGTTATGGCCTGCATCACCTTTTATCTTACAAGAGACAAAAGGAGAGAGAAGCGAACAGAGAGAGGGCACTTAGCACCATCGAGAAAGAAGACCCGGAAGTGGAGCATGTCCTTCGGACCCAGGATCTCTGAAAAGCATTAGCCAGTGAAAACCTTATGAAACCTTATGAATAGCAGCAGAACATTGTCTGATATAGTGCTGGAAGATGAGCCCCCCAGGTTGGAAGGCACTGAAAAGATGACTGGGGAAGAGCTGCCTCCTCAAAGTAGAGTCAACCTTAATGACATGGATGGAGTAAAGCTTCCGGGACCTTCATTTGCTGATGTGGCACGACTCAAAATAAGAAACAGCTGCGAACACCCATTAATAATTGGAACCTGGAATGTACGAAGTATGAGTCTAGGAAAGTTGGAAATTGTCAAAAATGAAATGGAACACGTAAACATTGATATCCTAGGCATTAGTGAGCTGAAATGGACTGGTATTGGCCATTTTGAATCGGACAATCATATAGTCTACTATGCTGGGAATGACAACTCAAAGAGGAATGGTGTTGCATTCACCGTCAAAGAGAACGTTTCAAGATCTATCCTGAAGTACAACGCTGCCAGTGATAGGATAATATCCATACGCCCACAAGGAAGACCAGTTAATACGACTATTATTCAAATTTACACACCAACCACTAGGGCCAAAGATGAAGAAATAAAAGATTTTTTATCAGCTGCTGCAGTCTGAAATTGATCAAACATGCAATCAAGATGCATTGATAATTACTGGTGATTGGAATGCAAAAGTTGGAAACAAAGAAGAAGGATCAGTAGTTGGAAAATATGGCCTTGGTGATAGAAACAATGCCAGAGATCGAATGATAGAATTTTGCAAGGCCAATGACTTCTTCATTACAAATACCTTCTTTCACCAACATAAACGACGACTGTACACATGGACCTCGCCAGATGGAACACACAGAAATCAAATTGACTACATCTGTGGAAAGAGACGATGGAAAAGCTCAATATCATCAGTCAGAAGAAGGCCAGGGGCCGACTGTGGAACAGACCATCAATTGCTCATATGCAAGTTCAAGCTGAAACTGAAGAAAATCAGAGCAAGTCCACGAGAGCCAAAATATGACCTTGAGAATATTCCACCTGAATTTAGAGACGATCTGAAGAACAGATTTGATGTACCGAACACTAGTGACCGAAGACCAGACGAATTGTGGAATGACATCAAGGACATCATCCATGAAGAAAGCAAGAGGTCACTGAAAAGACAGGAAAGAAAGAAAAGACCAAGATGAATGTCAGAGGAGACTCTGAAACTTGCTCTTGAACCTCGTGCAGCTAAAGCAAAAGGAAGAATTGATGAAGTAAAAGAACTGAACAGAAGACTTGAAAGGGCTTCTCGAGAAGACAAAGTATTACAATGACATGTGCAAAGAGCTAGAGAAGGAAAACCAAAAGGGAAGAACACGCTCGGCGTTTCTCAAGCTGAAAGAACTGAAGAAAAAATTCAAGCCTCGAGTTGCAATAGTGAAGGATTCCATGGGGAAAATATTAAACAACACAGGAAGCATCAAAAGAAGATGAAAGGAATACACAGAGTCATTATACCAAAAAGAATTAGTCGATATTCAACCATTTTAAGAGGTGGCATATGATCAGGAACCAATGGTACTCAAGGAAGAAGTCCAAGCTGCTCTGAAGGCACTGGCGAAAAACAAGGCTCCAGGAATTGGTGGAATATCAATTGAGATGTTTCAACAAACAGATGCAGCGCTGGAGGTGCTCACTCGTCTATGCCAAGAAATATGGAAGACAGCTTCCTGGCCAACTGACTAGAAGAGATCCATATTTATGCCTATCCCCAAGAAAGCTGATCCAACCGAATGTGGAAATTATAGAACAATATCATTAATATCCCACGTAAGCAAAGTTTTGCTGAAGATCATTCAAAAACGGCTGCAGCAGTATATCGACAGGGAACTGCCAGAAATTCAGGCTGGATTCAGAAGAGGACGTGGAAGCAGGGATATTATTGCTGATGTCAGATGGATCCTGGCTGAAAGCAGAGAATACCAGAAGGATGTTTACCTGTGTTTTATTGATTATGCAAAGGCATTTGACTGTGTGGATCATAACAAACTATGGATAACACTGCAAAGAATGGGAATTCCAGAACACTTAATTGTGCTCATGAGGAACCTTTACACAGATCAAGAGGCATTTGTTCAGACAGAACAAAGGGATACTGATTGGTTTAAAGTCAGGAAAGGTGTGCATCAGGCTTGTGTTCTTTCACCATACCTATTTAATCTGTATGCTGAACAAATAATACGAGAAGCTGGACTATACGAAGAAGAACGGGGCATCAGGATTGGAGGAAGACTCATTAACAACCTGCGTTATGCAGATGACACAACCTTGCTTGCTGAAAGTGAAGAGGACTTGAAGCATTTACTAATGAAGATCAAAGACCACAGCCTTCAGTATGGACTGCACCTCAACATAAAGAAAACAAAAGTCCTCCCAACTGGACCAATGAGCAACATCATGATAAATGGAGAAAAGATTGAAGTTGTCAAGGATTTCATTTTACTTGGATCCACAATCAACAGCCATGGAAGCAGCAGTCAAGAAATCAAAAGAGGCATTGCATTGGGCAAATCTGCTGCAAAGAACCTTTTCGAAGTGTTGAAGGGCAAAGATGTCACCCTGAAGACTAAGGTGCGCCTGACCCAAGCCATGGTATTTTCAATCACATTATATGCATATGAAAGCTGGACAATGAATAAGGAAGACCGAAGAAGAGTTGGCGCTTTTGAATTGTGGTGTTGGCGAAGAATATTGAATATACCGTGGACTGCCGAAAGAACGAACAAATCTGTCTTAGAAGAAGTGCAGCCATAATGCTCCTTAGAGGCAAGGATGGTGAAACTGCGTCTTACATACCTTGCACATGTTGACAGGAGGGATCAGTCCCTGGAGAAGGACATCATGCTTGGCAGAGTACAGCGTCCGCAGAAAAGAGGAAGGCCCTCAACGAGGTGGATTGACACAGTGGCTGCAACAACGAGCTTAAGCATAACAACGATCATAAGGATGGCAGAGGGACTGGGCAGCGTTTCATTCTGTTGTGCATAGGGTCGCTATGAGTCGGAACTGACTGGACAGCACCTAACAACAACGACAGAAATATCACAATTATTTTGAAGGAACAGACTTTTACCTTTAGCTTCAAGAGAAAATTATGAATAGCTTGACTCAACAACATACTCCCTAGTTAGCTAAAATAACTGGTTACCTTGAATATTCTCCAAGATATTTTTTCTTGTATTTCTAAGTTTCATGTAAGTTTTATTCTTTTTTTAAATTATACCTTAAATGAAGGTTTACAGAGCAAACTAGCTTCTCATTAAACAATTAATACACATATTCTTTTATGACATTGGCTGCCAACCCCCCAACATGTCAACACTTTCCCCTTCTTGACCTTAGTTTCCCCATTACCAGCTTTCCTGTCCCCTCCTGCCTTCTTGTACTTTCCCCTGGACTAGTGTGCCCCTTTAGTCTCATTTTGTTTTATGGGCCTGTCTAATCTTTGGCTGAAGGGTGAACCTCAGGAGTGACTTCATTACTGAGCTAAAAGAGTGTCCGGGGGCCATACTCTTGGGGTTTCTCCAGTCTCTGTAAGACCAGCAAGTCTGGTCTTTTTTTTTTTTTTTGAGTTTAGAATTTTGTACTATATTTTTCTCCAGCGCTGTCTGGGAAGATACCATGGTATGTATTTTCAGTTGCCTCACAATGGGTTTGAGTCTGCTACAACAGAAATACAACAAGTGAGTGAATGGCTTTAACAAACAGAAATTTATTTTCTCAGAGTTAAGGAGGCTAGAAGTCCGAATTCAGGGCCCTGGCTCTAGCGAAAGGCTTTCTCTTTCTGTCGTCTCTGAGGGGGAAGGTCCTTGTCTCTTTTCAGCTTCTGTCCCTCGGTTCCTTGGTGATCTTCGTGTGAGATGGCATCTGTGCCTCCTTGCTTCTGTGCCTAAGCTTTTTATATCTCAAGTGATTGGTTTAAGACACACCCTACACTGATATGACCTATCAAGAAAATTCTATTCCCAAATGGAATTATATCCACAGGTATGAGTTAGGATTCCAATACAAATTTGGGGGGAACACAGTTGAATCCGTAACATCCAGCAACACCTTCTTCACTTGCAAGGATTTATTCAACGAGTGTTTACTGAGCAGCTACTACACAGTAGGCACTGGTGGATACAGCAGTGAACAGGGCCAGTGTGGACCCTGTCCTCGGGGAGCTCAGAGAGCCCTGGGGGGACAAGTAAAGGAGAAGTTAAACACAGAGGTAAGTACTGGTCAGGGAAGGCCCAGGGGACTTGGGTGTTTGAAGTGTTACCAGGAAAGGCTTCTCTGGGAAAGGCTGAGCTGAGCCTTAAGGAGAGATAATGTGAAGTTACCAGGCAGAGGGAACAACATGTACAATGGCTTAGAGGTTGACTCTGGGAACAACACGGACCTGGGTTTCAGTCCTTTACTGTCTGTGTGACCTAAGGCAAGGCACAAGACTCTTCAAGGTTTCTTTCCAGTTTATTTTTCTGTGCACTTTTTTCTTTGCCTGAGGTAACAGCCCAGTGAACTTGGGGGTATCATCTTCATTTCATAGATGAGGAAACTGAGGCACAGAGGGGCCGAGTGACCTAAGTTTGCAGAGCGACCTCAGGCAAAGAAGGTCTAAAACCCAGGTCTTCAGTACCTAGCAGGCCTTTCACGTGGCCCATGTCCTCTTCTCTCTCCTCTCTGCCCAGATGTGTGACGGGGGCCGCATGGCCTCCACCCTGCGCTATTGCATGATGGTCAGTGGCACCATGGTTCTGGTGGCTGGGACGCTCTGCTTCGCTTGGTGGAGTGAAGGGGACGAAGGGGCCCACCCAGGCCAGCTGGCCTCACCCACTGGGCACCCTGCACCTGAGGCCCCCAGCCCCCTGCTCAGGTCGGTCAGCTTCTTCTGCTGTGGTGCGGGTGGCCTGCTGCTGTTCCTTGGCCTGCTGTGGTCCATCAAGAGCAGCATCCGGGGGCCACCCCAGTGGAACCCATACCACCTCTCCAGAGACCTGTACTACCTTACTGTGGAGACCTTGGAGAAGGAGAGCTGCAGGTCAGTGGGCAGGGTGGGGGCAGCAGGTGGGGTCTCCTCACACCATCAGGCACTGGCTCAGCAGACTCTCACAGGGTTCCTCCTCTGGGCCAGGCCTTGCCCAGTGCCCTGGGGACATAGAGACTGATAAGCACAGTCCTGGAGGAGTCCAAAGCCCCATGACAGAGGCATGACAAATTGGAGTAGTTAATTAGGGCTGTGAGAGGGGGTAGAACATGGTCCTGTCAGGTATGGAGAAATCCAGGAAGGCTTCCTGGAGGAGGTTGCAGCTGAGCTCGGTATAGTATGGGGCAGAGTAGTACAGGGTTAATAGCCCAGGCACAGGAGTCAGGCCCACTGGGGTCCTCTCCTGATTCTATCACCAACAAGCTATAGGACTTTAAATAGGCTGTGCAACCCCACTAAGCCTTAGCTTCCTCATCTGAAATAGAACAAGAATAATAATAACAATAATAGCAAATACCTGTATAGTACTTACCACGTGCCAGGCACTATTTAAGGTCTTTTCGTACATGAACTCACTTAATACAGCATCCCTTGGAAGGAGGTACTGTTATTAGCTCCATTTAGAGACGAGGACACTGAGGCACCAAGACAAAGAAAGTAACTTGCCAAAAAACACCCAGAGAGTGTCAGAGCCAGGACTTGAGGCCAGGTAGTCTGGCCCCAGAGTCTGTCTGTACCCTCCACCACTCCCTACCTCAGGGGACATTTGGGAAATTAAATGAGGTGATGTGTGTGTAGGGCTTAGCCCGGTGCTTGGCAGACAGTAGGCCTGCAGTAAATGTCACTTTCCCAAGTGGACAAGGTGGAGAGAGGTATTCCAGGCGGGAGGAAGAGCACTTGCAAAAACACTGGGGTGGGAGTGGGGGGGGGGCAAAATCTTGCATTAAGAGTGTTTCTCAACCATTTTTTCATTATCACCTCCCCTCCCCTCAAGGAGACTTCTTTCCCTGGGTGGTGCAAACAGATTGCACTCCGCTACTAACCTAAAGGTCAGCAGTTTGAACTCAGGCATCAGTGCCACGGAAGAAAGTCCTGGCAATCTGCTTCTGTAAAGATTACACTTAAGAAGCCATATGGAGCAGCTCTAATTTCTAACTTGTGGAGTCTCCATGAGTCGGAATTGACTCGATTGCAATGGGCTTTTCGGTTTAAGGAGCCTTCTTAAACATTTTTTTAACACCTCCCCATGAAATTTTAATCCCACAGATATATCGTATACCTGTTTGTGTTCTGTATGTACCTGTGTTTCATACATGAAAAGAGTATCGCCCCCACCACCACTTTTTGCCCTGTTGTGAATGCATATATTACGCAGCACTTATGCTTCTTCTTTCAACAAAATATCGAGTAAGCCTGCATCCCAGGGCCTGTACACATCACCCCTAGCCCTCTGTCTGCCTGCAAGGTAAGGATTATTGCTACGGCTTACAGGAGAGGAAGGCGGGGCCCACACAGCTAGAAAGCGGCAGAGCTGGCCCGCCGCCACACTTGCTCCCCACTCCCCCCCTCCCCCCCACTCTTTAAGTGCTGACTACGGTGTGTGAGGCACTAACCAAGTCTCCGTGAGCTGGCCTGGGACCCGGACATCCTCCTTCCCTTTGTTAGAGCAAAAAATGCATTCTGAACTAAAGAATGTAACTGATTATTCACCCTGCTGGCCTTGAGGTCAGAGACAATATGATATCCAATGGATGCCACTTAGTCTGGTAGTCAGGTCTTGGTCTGAATCGGCTATTGGAGTGAAAGACAGGGACTTGGGGACTATCTGGCCAAACGCTCACTCCTCTGGTGAGAAGCCTGAGCCTCAGAAAGACCAAGTGAACTACGTGGTCACACAGGTCAGTTGGAACCAGGCCAGACCTCAGAACACTCGGGTCAGGGCCTGTTCCCCCCACCCCCACCCCCACTGCCCAGTCTGGTCTGAGTGCCCGCCTTCACCAGACGCTCTTACGAAGCCCAGAAGCGGTGGTGGGGTGAGGATGGGGATGTTGTCTGTACATACAACCTTGTTGATCCAACAGAGTCCAGGCTGTAGCTGCGTCTGCCAGGTGGGGCCCCTTGGCCCTCAGTCCTGGCTGAAGGGGCCAGGGAGAAAATCCACCCCGGAGGCCACAGGGTGCTTCTGGCTCAGCAGGCTCTGGGACCCAAGTTGTAGATGCAGAAACCGTGGCTGGGTGCTGGAGAGGCTGCGTCTGCTAGCAGTGCTCTTTCCTGTCCCTGGAACTGACCCAGACCAGCTCTGCAGCTGGCCAGCCCAGCACCTGGGCCATTCCTGGCCTCAGGCACCTTGCTCCCTGGGGGTGTCTGACTGTGGGTAAATTCAAGTCAGAGACAAAGGCCTCCTGGACTCAGGGCTGTGGCAGGCCTCAGTCTCCCTAGTTTGTGTTAGGTACCATCAAGTCGTTTTCGACACATACTGACACCGTGCGACAGAGTAGACCTGCCCCATTGGGGTTTCTTGGCTGTAAGCTTCATGGAAGCAGATCGTCAGGTCTTTCTCCTGAAGAGCTTCTGGGTGGGTTCCAATTGCCAAGCACTTAACCATTTGGTTAGCAGCTGAGCGCTTAACCATTTGCACCACCAGGGCTCCTTTAGTTTCCCCATTTATCGCCTATCTATTCCTTCATGCATTTAATCAATATTTATTGAGCTCCTGCTATGTGCTGGGTCTCATTCAAGTTCCTGGCAATGCAGCCCTCGGGATCTCAAAAGTAGTCCCTAAATGAGTGTTTGCACGTGAGTCCTCACAGCAGAAAAATCGCAGGCAAATTCAGAAAAGGGGTTCAGTCTGCTGTGTGACCTCGAGCAAGTTACTTAGACTCTCTGAGCCATGTCTGATTCCTCATCTGTCAGCTGGCAATGACGGAACCTTTCCCCTAGAATTGCTGGTAAGCTCAAATGAGATGATGGATGAGGATGAATATATACTCTAAAGTTTGTACACATTAGTTTTCACTTTTATTACTGTGCTTTACAGTTTATAATGCACTCTCGTGTTCACTAATTGATTTGAACCTTATCTGCCTAGGAGGTAAGTGTAAGGATTAGGCCCATTTTATAGATGAGAAAACAAATCTGGAGAGATTAGGTGGCTAGTGGGGAGCTGTGATAGGTGGATTTAGCTTGAGCTTTGCAGTCAGACAAAGCTGGGGCTTTGCCACTTAGTCGACGTGTGACCTTTACTCATCTGTAAATGGGTTGTCATGAATGTGAAATTACATTGGAGAGCTTGAGCGCTGGTTAAATAGTATCCCCTTCCTCTGCTGTGATTGCCTGACTCAAATGAAGGGGGTGGAGTACCAGGCCCAGTTCTCCTGACCCCACCAGGCTCCGCCTCTGGCCTTGGTGGAGTGTCCTGTGCATGGAGACCACAGGGGCAGGACTGCTGCCCATACAACTGCAGGGCGCTGCGTGGGAGTACATAAGAACAGAGCCCCCTGAAGGTGTGAGACGTAGCTGCCTTGGATGGGGCCCTGCGTTCCCAAAGGATCTGGTGTTCTGGGCCATCACCAGGGAGCCTTGGGGCAGGGGGGGGCCCACTGGCAACTGAAATGGCAGAACACGAGGTGAGGGCCACTCCAGTTCTGTCCGCTAAGCAAGCTTCCTGCTGTGACTGAGCTTGCCTGGCACTTGTCCCCTGCTCTGCCAGCTGTCACCTGCTGGGGTGGCCCCAGGCATGTCCAAAGCCTGTCTTTTCTGCTTTGAGCAGCTGGGGAGGGACAGGGGTGTGTCTGGGAGGTGAGCAGGGAAGGAGAAAATAGGGCTCTCCTTCTGCACATTTTTCTGAGTGTTTTCAAAGCCTTTTCATTTTTTCCTCTCCTGAATCTGTAAAAATCTCCATTTTCCAGATAAGGAGACAGTGGTTCAGAGAGGGTGTGAACACAACCCAGGTCACATAGCAATAGAACCGATCTTGCCTGCCTCCTGGGGCAATACTCTTTGTCCAGGCCTCACCTGCAAAGGAAGCTGGGAGCTATGAGGAGGGTGAGGTTCCTTATTGGCTTCCTCAGCTTCCAAGGCTGTCTTCCAGAGATGGAGGATCTGTGAGAGAAGTTTGCAAGAGCGCTGGGCAGAGATCCAGATTTGGCGCCTGGCTGGTGGTGCCTCATACTGGTACACAGTCTGGGGTTCAAAGCCAGCGTCCCCATCCACCTGCTCTGTGACCCTGGTCTGTGATGGGAATCAGTAAGCCCACCTTCTGACGGGGCTGCTCTGAGGGCTGTGGGGGACTTCAGCCGAGAAGGCACATTGCTCAGAGAGGGGCCAAGTCCCCAGTGGGTGATGGGTGTTCACAGAGGGGCAGCAGCAGGTCCACAGCATGGCCCCTCCATTGGCCTCTGGAGCTAAGTTCTGTCCCCTGCCTCTCTCCTGCCACTTACCCAAGGCCTCTTCTCTCCTCTGGCCAGTCTCCTGCCACTGGTCCCTCCCCCATCCTAGACAAGCAGAACCACAGATGTCCATTGAGCTGCTGCCTCACCAGCTCCAGGCTGACGACCCTGGAAGTGCCTCAGCCTCTCTGAGCCTCTGCTCCTTGCCTGGAAGCTGAGGCTGAGAGGTTCTCTTCGCAGGGTATTGTAAGGATCAACAAGCTGGCTCATAGTATGTGCAGAGCCTGTCATGCAGGAGACCTTTGATAAGTTTTGTCTTCCCCACCCCTTCCTTGTGGAGGCCTTTGAGGTTTCGTTAAATGGCTTCCATTTACCCAGCATGAGCTAAGTGCCTCCTTACGTTTTTTTCATTTAAGTTTCATGAAATCCTGTGAAGTAGGTACTGTTACGGTCCCCATTTTACAGATGGGGAAACTGAGGCCCAGGTTAATGGAATTACCAACCCATGCTCTCCCATTAAGAATGTGGTAGAGCTTGGCCTTGAACCAGCTTGTGCCCAGACTCATAACCAGCCCTTGAGAGACTCAGTGTGGGAAGGGACCTTCGAGATCACCTAATCAGCCCCCCACCTGGTAGTATCACCCCAATGCAGTAGCAGCCCAGACCTAGAACTGGTCACACTCGCAGACCAGATGGTCTTGGCAGGAAAGGGGCATTGGCTCTCCAGAGGTGGCCCAGCAGGGCCCAGAGAAGGTTGGTGGCTGGTCTCATTCCCATCAGCCTGGGCTGTGGCTGGGATGCTGGTGAAATGTTCTTGAAGTCTGGCCTGCAGAGCCTGGTCAGAGGAACCTCGGAGGATCTGGTCTCTGGCTCAAGTCTCTGCAGTGTGGCCCAGTGAGGGGAATAATAGGACAGTTGAGCCGTTCAGAGATAGAAGTGGCTGACTTGGTAGATAGTGAGCTCACCATCTCTGGAGGTATGCAAGCAGAAGTAGTCATTTGGCAGAATAACCATATCAGGGCCTCAAGCACCCAGATGGGCAGGAGGACTGGAGGTCTCCCATCATGCCCTGAGTGTCCACAACTCTGGGTCTTATAAGGGATATTACAATAGGCTGGGAGTCTTTCTGTCCATGGACCATCACTCAGTCTTTCAACAAACAATCCTGAACACCTGCCCTCAGCCCTGGCTGCTCAGAGCCAGTCTCTACCCTCGGGGACAACCAGGAAGGTCAGTGTGGTGACAGAGCCCAGAGCAGGGAGTGGGGCTTTGCTGGGGGTAAAACAGGCCAGGAAAGCTTCCCAGAGGAAGAATAAGTGGAGATTGAGCAGTGAGGAAGTGGGGAGTAGCACAGAAAGTATTTTCCTGCAGAGACTGAGGAGATAGGAAGAGGTGTGGTGGACATATACAGGTTACTACTACCAGGGGCAGGGAGAGTGGAGTGAGGAGAGCAGAGATTGGGAGGGGCCAGTTCATGCCAAGCCTCAACTATATATATGGGGCACCCAGGAATCCACAAGGGTTTGGACCAGGGCATGAAGTCTTCCCCATCCCCAGCCTTCCTTGCTCTCCTGGCATGCAGTAGGTTTTTGCCTTAGCCCCTGCTGACAGTTTCTCTTCTGTCCCCATAGGACACCAAAGGTGGTTGCCGTCCCCACTTACGAGGAGGCTGTGTACTGCCCACTGGCCACAGCTGAGGAGCCCCCAACACCACCTGCATACGCCACAGAGGAAGACATGAAGTGCAGTGCCTCAGGGGATGCCCCACCTGGTACGCAGCCTCCCTGGCCTCCACCCAGCTACGAGAGCATTGTCCTTGCCGGGGATGCCATCTCTCGACAGACAACACCTGGGGCTGCATCCTCCCCCTGAGGCCTGTTCGTTCAGACAGCAGGGGAAGGAAGTTAAAGGCTCCTCGTAGGCCCTGATACCAGACAACAGACATGCAGGCACCTCTTCCAGGGTGTAGTATGGTGCCCAGTACACAGCAAGCACTCAATAAATGTTTGTTGCTGGATAGTTGTTTTATTTCTCTATTGCCATGTAACAAACCACCCCAGAACTTAGTGGCTTAAAATAACTCCCGTTTTATTATACCTCATGATTCTGTGGGTGCCTGGGCCCAGCTGTGTCATTCTTCTGTCCCACGTGATGTTGGTGGGCTGTGGTCATCAGAGAGCTTGACACCCAAGATGGCACACTCACATGGCTGCACTTAGTGCTGGCTGTCAGCTGGGAGATTTTTGTGGTAAACAAACAAACAAAAAAACTCGTTGCCCTCAAGTCGATTCCAATGCGCAGTGACCCTATAGGACAGGGTAGAACTGCCCCACAGGGTTTCCAAGGCAGTCATTTTTACAGAAGGAGACTGCCACATCCTTCTCTCTGGGAGCGGCTGGTGGTTCGAACTGCAGACCTTTCCGTTAGTAGCCAAGTGCTTAATCATTGCATCACCAGGGCTCTTTTATAACACAGATGAGAAAATTGAGGCCCAGAGGTGGAAACAGGACTAGTCCAAGGTCACACACTGAGGTTATAACAGAGAGAACACGGACTCTGAATTCAGACCACCTGTGCATGGACTCTGCCACGTACCAGTCTACTGACCTTGGACGAACAACTTTAGCTCTCTCTGCCTCCGTTTCCTCTTTTGTAAAATGAGAATTGGGAATTGCAGTGGCAATTAAATGAAAGGATTAAATGAGATGATAGCAGCTGACATTTGAGTTCTTACTTGGCAGGCTTAGGGCTAACGGGTCAGATGACAAATGCAGATCTCTTAGCCCAGCCAGGTGTCTATTAAATAAGCAGTGATGGTCAGGTTTTATTAGTAGAGGTAACCTCCCTTCACTGTGTGCACATTTACCTCTGTCCCTATATTTCTTTGACAGGGAGCTGAGTACCTCCCTTATTTTCTCAATGTGGCAGAAAGGTCTGTTTTCTATCCAGCCACACTCTGCATTGCTATCTCTCCACCCCATCCCATTTCACAGATGAGAAAAACCAGCTCAGAGAGGGTAAGTAACCTGCCCAGGGTCACACAGCAAGCAGGGATCCAAACCCAGGTCACATGTTGAATTCAAAACTAAGTTTGCCCAGTGGCAGAATTGGGCCCTTTTCCTGGCTTCTCCTTGGAGCTGCTCCCTGTGAGCTTCATAAACTCTCTGCTACCCTCACCCCTACAACACACACACACACTGAAGGACCCTGAGGGAGGGGCTCGCAGTAGGGGCCCCGTGCTGAAGACGCTGGCTTTCATTCTTGGGGCAAGTGGCAGATTTTACTCTTCCAAAACCAAACTTGCTTCTCCACATCTATTAATGTCAACTCTATCCTTTCAGTTGCTTGGGGCAAAAATCTTGTAGTCATTTTGGATTTCTGTATTGCTCTCACACCCACATCCAATAAGCTTCCTTCAAAATACATTCAGAATCGACTGCATCTTGCCACCAGGTCTCAGCCCCCATACCAGGGCCTGGATCATCATGGTAGCCACTCATCTGGTCTCCTTCTGACAGTGCCTCCTGCAGCCTCTCCTCAACTCAGGGGCTAGAGTGAGCCGGTTCACACCCAGGTCGGATCATGTCCCTTCCTCCTGGGCACAGAACCCTGTGTGGTTTCGATTCACTTGGAATAATGAAAGCCCTTACGTAGGTCTCTGCACCTCCCTCCTCACCACAGCTTCCCCACCTCTCACCCCCTCCTTCCTCTCTTGATCCAGGCATTCCCACTGGGGTTTTCACGCTTGCCCATGTCTGCAGGACGGTCTTCCCCAGGCTCGCTCCTCACCTCTCTCACGCCTTTGGACCAGTGTCACCCTCTTCACGAGGGCTCCCTTGGCCACCCTGCTTAAAACTAAATCCTACCTGCATTCCCCTGCACTCTGAGCCTCCTTCCAGCTTTATTACTTTTTTTCATAATGTTTATCACCATTTAACATGTTCCACACTTTACCTTTTTATGTGCGTTTT
Source organism: Loxodonta africana (assembly GCF_030014295.1). Taxonomy (NCBI): domain Eukaryota; kingdom Metazoa; phylum Chordata; class Mammalia; order Proboscidea; family Elephantidae; genus Loxodonta; species Loxodonta africana. The sequence continues at coordinate 93,268,106 of NC_087344.1, forward strand.
CTTAAAAATTTGTTTATTGTTTGTTTCTCCCCAACAGAATGTAATCTCTACTAGGGCTGGGATTTTTTGTTTCCTTCCTTCATAGTTGTATCCCTAAAACCTGGACATGGTGCCTGGCTCATGGAAGACCCTCAGTAGATATTTATTGACTGAACTAATGAAACAACAAATGTCAGGCAGTTCGAGTTCACCCAGGGTACCTCAGAAGAAAGGCCTAGTGATATGCTCCTAATAAATCAGCCATTGAAAACCTTACAGAGCACAGTTCTACTCTGACACACATGGGTTCGGCGTGAGTCAGAATCGACTCAGTGGCAACTGGTTAGTTGGTTGGTATTATCATTACTGGTCCCTCCCTCAGTAAATGGCTGCTGCCATTCACTCAGCCACACAAGCCAGATCTTAGTAACTTTCTCGACTCTCTCCGCCCTCCATCACCGAATCCTGGAGCTCTTCCTCCTGGGTCCCCTCACATGCCTCCCTCCCTTCCTCTCTGTTTCTCTTGTCATTGCCTTTCCTTCTCAGTATTACCCAGGCCAGTCTAGGAGTCAGGAGGCGTAGTTTCCAATCTTGCCTCTGTCCCTGCCTTGCTGTGTGACCTTGGGCTAGTCACCTCTCCCCCCTGCTCCCCAGTTTACCATCTACATCATTGGGAGAGGGCCTTCATCAGGCCTTGTGCAATTCCTAAAGAGTTAATGGTGTCCCAGACTGGGAAGCAAGCCCCTCCTTCCCTCCTGCCCCCAAAGTGAGGAATTTCCCAGGAGGCAGGTAAGTTAATATGTAGCAGGTGTGACTGGGAGGTGCCACTTTCACGAGGCCTGAGCTGGAAGGGGCAGGACTGGGAAGGCTGGAAAGACTTTTTTTTTTTTGCTTTTCTGTCTACATCAGCTCATCTGGGTCCTAAGTGAAAGCCCTCAGGAATCACTGTGTCTGGTGCCTTTAGTTTCCAGATGAGGAAAGTTGGGCCAGGGAGGGTACTTGCTCAAAGTCACCGGTACCTAAGAGGCACAGTCAGGGCCAGGGAGTGACTCTCCTGACCAAAGAGAGCTCATGACCAGGAGGTTCTAGAGCCTACTGGCTGGTGAGGGTTCGGAGAACAACACCGGGCAGGGTCACCCCTCAGCAGCCCCCAGGAAGCACTGGTTTGTTTCCTGGTCTCTTTCTTTCTGCTCCCAACTGTCCAGTTTCTTCACTCACCACTCAGACCCCACATCTGGTGCCCGCCGTCTTGACCTCGGGTGTCAGGGACCCTCCAAGCTCAGGTTTCTGCCCACACTTTGCAAGGCCCCTCCCAGGCTTCTGTTAACCTCTCTGGGTTTGCTGGTGGCCCTGCTTCCTGGAGCTCTCCACCCGTGGCCCTGCACCTCAGATCAATGCACCCCAGCCCGAAATCTCCCCTGCCACTTCCCTAGCAACCAAGTACTCCTAGAAACCACTGCTTGCTTTGATCTTTCTCTGCGCAGGCTTCAGCTAGAGCCTGGCAACTGCTCCTCATTCCCAGAACCTCCTCTTGCCTCCACCAACCTGATCTTGGAAGCAGGGGATCTTTCCAAAATTAAGATCTGACCTGTGTTGCCCTCTTCTGTAACCCCATTTGGGGGCTTCCATTGCCCTCTGGGAAATGTTGGATGTTTTAGCATGACTCCAGGAGCATTCCTGCCTGGGCGTTGCCCTCTGGCCTCACTCTCCCCTGGGTCTTATACTCCACCCCTCTGCTCACAAACACAGGTCCCTGGGTAGCGCAAACAGTTTGCATTCAACTACTAACATAAAGCTTAGCAATTTGAGCCCAGCCAGTGGCACCACAGACAAAAAGCCTGATGCTCTGCTCCTATAAAGATCACAAGCAAAGAAACTCTATGGAGCAGTTCTACTTTGTAACACATGGGGTCGCCATGAGTTGGCAATGGGCTTGAGCCATTCACAAATATGTATTGAGAGCCTACCCCGTTCTAGCTCCTGGGGATACAACAGTGAGCAAAACAAAGTCCTCACTGTGAGAGCTTGAGTACTAGTTGGGGGAGACAGACAAGAGGCAAGGTAAATAAATGATTGTATATAGTATGTTAGATGGCCATGAGTAATATGGAGGAAAGAAAATCAGGAAAGGGGGACAGGAAATGCCTGGGGGAAAGGGTTCTGCAATTTTAGGTAGCACTCTCAGGGAAGACCTCCCTGAGAGGATGGCATCTAGGCAAGGACTTAAAGGAGGTAAGGGAGGGACCCTGGCAGATATCTGGAGGAAGAGCATTTCAGTCAGAAGGGACAGCAGTTACAAAGGCCCTGGGGTGCCTGGGTGTCCAAGCCGTCAGGGTAGCTGGAGTGCTGTGAGTGAGGGGGAACATGGTGGGAGGAGGATTAAGATGCGCCTGACCCTGAACCAAAAAAACAAAACAAAACCCCTTGCCACCAAGTCAATTCTGACTCATAGCAACTCTATAGGACAGAGTAAAACTACCCCATACAGTTTCCAAGGAGCACCTGGTGGACTCAAACTGCCGACCTTTTCAGTTGCCTCAGATGCATGCAAAAGCTGGACAATGAATAAGGAAGACAGAAGAAAAGTTGATGCATTTGAATTATGGTATTGGCAAAGAATATTGAATATATCATGGACTGCCAGGGAGATAAGCTGAGAGGGGTAATGGGGGTCACCGGAAAATCAGCTAGGGCCTGGTAGGCCATTTTTAGTCCTTTAGCTTTTCACTCAGATAAGACAGAGAAGCATTCCAGGGTTCCAGGCAGTGGGAGTGACATTACCTGACTTGGCATTTGGGCAGGGAAGGGGCAAGGGTGGAAGCAGAGAGACCAGTTAGGTGGAGAGAGGTGATGGGGGCTCAGACCAGCTTGGTGAGCAGTAATGGAGGTTAGAAGTGATTGGATACTTGTAGCTTGGAGGTAGAGCCAACAGGATGTGGCTGTGAGAGAGGAAGTGAGGGCGGTGGCCTGGATAACTAACTGGAAGATGGTGCCTGTTGACTTGGGAGGAGCAGGTCTGGGGAGAAAGCGGAGGAGTGTGCAATGCAGGGTGAGCATGTGCGTATCATTTGGAGTTTGATCTCCAGCCTTGTGCCAGTGCTTTCTTGCCTCTGTGCCTTTGCACATGCTGATCCCTTTGCCTGAGCTGCTTTTCCTCCTGTCGGGAGAATTTCAGTTTGCTTCTCAAGGATCCCTTCTGTGAATCTGTCCCTTCAGTCCATCCCTGTCTCTGCTTTGTGCACATGCTGGACCTCATATGAATCTTGGAGCATTTGCCATATTGTCCCAGGAGGCGGGACCGAGTGCCTTCAATCTCTGAGGCCCCTATTTAGCAGGGCGCCTCACATCTCAGAGTGTCTCCACATAGTAGGTGCTTGTGGTTTGGATCCTGGCTCTGCCATTTATAGGTTTTGGGACCTTGGGCTGCCCACCTTCCTTCTATGAGCCTCAGTTTCTGCATCTGTCAAATGGCTGTGGTGTTTCCCCTCCCTGTCTCTGCTATCTTATGAGGATGGTTTCACTAGGACGATCCTGAGGAAAACAGTGGGTAGCGCTCCCTCTGCTGGACGATGGCAGATTCCTCAACCGCGTCCCCCTTCTCCCACCCCTTCGCCATTCTGCAGGGAACAAAGTGTAAGTCAGAGAGAGTGGGGAGGGGGTTGGGGTGTAAGGGAAGGGGTGAAGAGGAGCCACCGAACACCGAACGTCACACACATTCCCCATTCAGTCCTCACCACGACTCTGTGGAAGAGTTAGATTCGACCCATTTTATTGAGCACCTACTGTTGGTGGGTACTGTCCCAGTAGAAGTCTTCTTATTCGTCATTCGTTGTCACTCCCATTTTTTAAAGGGGAAACCACTCAGGCAAGAAAGAGGCAAAGGAGGCTGGGTCGTGAGGAGGAAAGAAAAGGTGGGGGAGGAGAAGAGTGGATGAAAGCCTCTCGGGAAGGGCTAAGGACCGAGATCCGTCCACACTGGGGCTGGGGTTGCCTGGGTCCCACTACCTATTGGCCGCCAACTCACTTTGGGTAGATCTTTCCCAGTCCTTGACACTCCCCTGGCTCAGTTGCCTTGCCTGTGAAATGAGGATGACAACCCGGGGCCGCGCAGTGGAGGCATGACCCAATGTGTGTGTCTTGCAGAGTGGGTGCGCGGACTTCTCTTCCTGCAATGGCCACCAGGGGGCGCGAGAGGACCTAGGCTGGACTGCTACGGCGGAGATCCGTTCCCCGCCCCCCTCCCCCCCACCCCCCTCCCCCCCCACCCCCCCCCCGGCCATCCGGGAACCTCCGGGGCCTGTCTAGCTTGGGGAGGACACGATCCGTTTGGACTTCGGCCTCCTTTCCATGGAGGGGCACCAGTTAGGTGAACCCACACTCGTCGCTTCTCTTCTCTGAGCCTAATACCATCCCCATCCCACAGATGACAACAACAATCCTAGGTTAGGAGACAAGGGAATGGCTACCTGTCATTCGCACCCTGCAGGGGTGTTAACTCATTATTAGTCCAGAGTGTGAGCCACCTACCCGAGTTCACCAGGAATCATACGTGGACGTGAACCCAGTGACCCTCAGCCCCTCTCTGCCCTGGCAAACTGCAAAGTGCAACCCAGATGGGCCTGAGGGCTGGTGATGGTGGGTGTGAGTGAAGCAGAAACCTCTTCAGGAAAAAAAAAATCTTTGTGGGAAAAAAACACCAGGCCGAGAGTGTGGAGCTTCAGTGTGGCTTTAGGAAACAAACACAGCTGTGCTGGGGAGGAGGGAGAGGTGATGACCACAAACATAGAAAAATCCCCAAACCCAGCAAGTCAGGAGCCAAAGGAAAGCCTTTTATCCTGCATCAGCAATTTAGCCCTGTAAAAAACTACACGTTGGTGTTTTCTTTTAGAAATCCTGATGGTTCCCGTGTTCCCATCAGCCTTTCCCTGGGACTGAAATTCCACCATTAGTAGTTCCACCCATGGCAGTGGTTCAGTGGTGGCATTTCCAACTTCCATGTAGGAGACCCAGTTCTATTTCTGACCAATGCACCTCAGGCGCGGCCACAACCCATCTGTCAGCAGGGGCCTGCGTGTTGCTGCAATGCTGAACAGGTTTTAGAGGGGCTTGCTGACTAAGATGGACTAGGAAGAAAAGCCTGGTGATCTACTTGCATAAATCAGTCAGTGAAAGCCCTGTGGATCACAAAAGTCTGATCATGGAGATGGCACAGGACGAGACAGCATTTTGACCCATCGTCCACTGGGTTGCCAGGAGTCACGGGGGCGGTGACTCGACAGCAGCTAACCACAACAATCCTAGGTTAGGAGGCAAGGAACTCCCTACCAGTCATTTACACCCTCAGGGGCATTAACTCACTAGAGCTTTCTAGGGGTAGCTCATTGCCGGCAGGCGTAGATGGAGCACAAGGTATGAGAAAGGGACAGAGGAGGAAATTGAGGCACAGGCATGTCACTTGACCAAGATCACACTTGCCCATAGTGGAGGGGCCAGAACCAATTCCAGGCAGCCAGCTGCTTCAGCTCACACTTTTAACCCTTGCGCTACAGCTAGGCAGCAAGGAGCCCTGGTGGCACAGTGGTTAAGCACTCGGCTGCTAACTGAAAGATTGGAGGTTTGAACCCACTAGCCCCTCCAAGGGAGAAAGATGTGGCAATCTGCTTCTGTAAAGATTTGTTGTTGTTGTTATTAGGTCCCATCGAGTCAGTTCCAACTCACAGCAACCTTATGTACAAGAGAATGAAACACTGTCCGGCCCTTCACCATCCTCACAATCGTTGTTATGCTAGAGCCCATCGTTGCACCCACTGTGTCAATCCATCTCACTGACAGACACGTGGGGGCTGTAAAGATTTACAGCCTTGGAAACCCTATGGGCAGTTCTACTCTGTCATATAGGGTCACTATGAGTTGGAATCTACCCACAGGCAATGGGCTACAGCTAGGCACTGTTACGTAATGGCTGCCTCTGAGACTAGATGGTCTGCGTTCAGATCCCAGCTCTGTCATTTACTAGCTGTGAGATCATCGGCGAGTTAGTTGTCCGTGCCTCAGTATTCTCATCTGTAAAGTAGGGGTAGTAGTACCTGCCTCGTGGGGTTTCCCTTAAATGAGTCAATACTGTAACACATTTAGAACGCTGTCACTCATGCTGCATCTATTCAATAAACATGGGTGATTGTGCCTGAATCCTAGATGGGCACATGACCTCAAGAGTCTACAAGTCTTCAGGATTCTAGAATGCTGGTCTGTGGGATCCTGGAATTCTCCAGTGGCATTCTAATGTCTTTTGGCTGCACAAATGTACCCTGCTTCCCATGGCTGGAAGAGCTGGGGCCACCTGTCTACCCAGCTCAGCCCCACACTAGGCAAATCAGTTGATGTCACAGCCTTGGCTGGTGTCCAGCCCTGGTAACCTCCTCCTCTCCCTCCCCTGTGCCCTCCCTCCCTCAGGTTCACACACACACACTTCCAGCTGGGCCCAGAGGGAAGGTGAGAGAGCAAGGAGTGAAGGTGGGTGGTTGCACAGGTCCCTTGAAGCGTGACACCTCCACCTCTATTGAACCAGTGAGTCCTGGGGCCAGAGCTGGACCCAAAAGAGTTCCTGTTCTCCCTTTAAGCCTCAATTTGCAGTGATCCCAGAGCTTCACCCATCCTGGTGTGAGCGTGCGTGGGTGCTTACGCAGGTTTTCTGGTGCCCTTTGGCTCTAGTGCACTGCCTGGGACCGTGGAGCAGCCATGGCTGAGGAGAAGACTTTCCGCATCGGCTTCATTGTGCTGGGGCTCTTCCTGCTGGCCCTTGGGACATTTCTCATGAGCCACGACCGGCCCCAGGTCTACGGCACATTCTATGCCATGGGCGGTGCCATGGTGATCGGGGGCGTCCTCTGGAGCATGTGCCAGTGCTACCCTAAGGTAGGTGGGGATAGAGCTGGGGGTGGGGAGGGGCTAGGAGGGCCGTGGCTGTGCCCCTATTCCACCCATCAATGCCATATCCTTCAACCCATCTTTTCATTCCGACCACCTCCTCTTTTCTCTGTTCTCCTGAGGATCCCTCCATCCCTCCCTCCCTTCCTCCCTCCCTCTCTCAGTCCCATCCGTCCGTCCGTCCGTCCGTCCGTCCGTCCGTCCGTCCATCCACCCACCCACCCATCCACATGTCGTAAGGACTGACCGGAAGCACCTTGGATTTGGAGCCCTGTAAGGGTGAGACACAATGAAACACAACACATGATCCATGTGCTTAAAGCAAAACTTGATGAGTGTTTCCTGATGGAATTCAGTCCCCATCCTAAGCTTCTTGGTATCCTCTTTAGCTCCATTTTATAGCTGAGAAGACTGAGGCTCTGAAAAGCAAGGTTCCATGGCTCCTAAGTGGCAGAGCTAGGTTTGGAGCTCAGACACGTGTGACTTAAAGCATAACTATCTACCTTGGAAGGGGGCTGTGCGTATTTCAGAGCTGCCAGAGTCCTGGAGTAAGTCAGATCTAACCCTGATGGTATGAGTTTGGGGAGTCCTCTGGATTTTTGTAGTCTTTCTGTGTTCCTTGCCTTATGAGTGGCTAATGATGGGAAGGGTACTGGTTTGGGAGTCAGAGACTAAGGTACTAGCTCCAGCTCTGATGCAAATTCTCTGTGTGACTTGTCTTTCTGAATCTCAGTTTTTTCATCTTCAAAATGGGACTCCAAGCCCCTTTTTCTCTGAGCCTTATAATATTATAAGGTGGGTGGGTGCACGGGTCCCTTGAAGTGGATGAAGAGAAGAGGTGGGATGTAGAGATGTTCCGTAAGCTGTGAGGTGTTATATGTAGGCGAAGGGCTGCCACCGTTACTGTAATTGATCCTTCCAGCAATCCTGTGGCTTGGGCGTATCAGGAGTTATAAACCTGAGGCTGGTGAGGAATCAGCACCCAGAAAGGTTGAGTGACTTTTCCAAGGTCACACAGCTGGTCAGAGATAGATCCAGGGAGGCAAGAAGAGAAACATGGATTCTAGCTTGGAATCTTTGCCTAGAGACTTTGGTCAAGCCCTCTTCCCTCTCTGGGCCTCAGTTTCTCCATCTGTACAATATGTGAGTCAGGAAGGGGGGATGGGAAAGGGGTTGTATTTAAAGGCCCTACTGTCCTGACATCCAGGCTCCAGGCCCCAAGCAGCACCCACCACCCACAGCCCCCTCCTCACCTCCTGCTTAGGTGGCTGTGCTTAGGGGTCCGGGAAGGGGAGGGGCTCCAGGGGCCCAGGGCCTGCCTGGGCCTCCCCAGCCCTGCCCCCTCCCCGGGCCAACCCCGGGGTGTTAGCGTGTGTGGCGGTGGAGCGGTCTGGGCTGGTTTGTGGTCACTTACCAGCGGCTTACAGTCAGCTCGCTTCTGTCTGCGCTGCGCCCTGAGCAGAGGTCACGGGGAGAAGACGTCCTTGAGTGGTGCCGCCCATGTCACCACCACCACTGTCATCCTCCTTCTGTGAGGAAGCTGGAACCTGGGTCGGCAAGGGGGGCAAGGTGTGGAGGGGAGCGTCCTTCCTGCCCTCTCCCCTTTACCTGCAGAGGCTCTAGGGTAGTGGGCAGAGTGACAGGAGTGGCAGTGCGGGCTGAGGGAGAGAAAGGGGAGAGGGAAAGTTGCTGGGCACTTAATAAGTAACTGTTGATAGAGTAGCACATTCGTGTGCTGTGGGGCAGCGTGGAAACGGCACATGTCTGGTGTCTGGTGGCCCAGATTCAAATCCCTGCTTCCTCCTGCCCTAGCCTGTGACCTTGGCAGGGTGAATTCCCCCCAAGCTTCTGTTTCTTCTTCTGGAATCTGGGGAGACTCATGCCTGGACCAGCTGAGTGGGAGGTCATGGATGTGGGGTCCTGGCATCCCTGGCATCATTCTCGGGTTGGCATTTGTGGCACTGGGTGGGGCTCTGTATGTGTGTCCAGGCGTGTGTACACTGGGGTGTGTGTGTGTGTGTGTGTGTGCGCGTGCGTGCTTCAGGGATGCAGACGGTTGGATCCAGCGTATGTTGAATCCAGAAAGAGAAAGGGGGCAAGTGCCTTGTCAATCAGGGAGGCAGTCTGGAGTGTGCGGCCCCCTGTCTCACGCCTTGTCCCCTCAGTGTGGCCTTCAACAAATGCTCCTGCCTGTCCTCCCCTCAGGCTCCTCTCCTGGCTCTCAGTGCCAGACCTATGGGAGGCCTCAGTAAAGGGGAATTTTCTTGATTGAAAGAAATATAAATATAAGGAAATGGAATTAGCCAGTTAGGACGGGGGTGAGAGGTTTCAGACACCAACAAGATTTAAGTGGTCCCTGTCTTTGAAGAGGAGCCCCTGTATGGTGCAAATAGTTTAGGTGCTTGGCCGCTAACTGAAAAGTTGGAGGTTTGAGCCTACCCAGAGGCATCATTGAAGAAAGACTTGGCAATCTACTTCTGAAAAATCAGCTATTGAAAACCTTACGGAGCGAAGTTCTACTGTGGCACACATGGAGTTGACTGAATGGCAACTGGTACTGGTGTCTTTGAGGGTAGACTCAAAAGTGGTAGACTTGGAGTTTAGTGGGGAAGGCAATTTCCTGCCTGATGGGGAGAGACCAGGCTTCACAGAGAGGGTGAACTAGGCTTTGTAAGTGAAGTGGAAGTTCACAGGCAGAGAAGATGGGAAAGATACTCCAGATGAAAGGAACAGTGTGAATCAAGACTCGTGGGTGAAAGAGCAAGGCGGGTGGGTCAGTGTGGCTGCTGGAGTGGGGTGGGGGGTAAAGGTGGAGAGGGAGGGGCTGAGCTCCGTGAGGCCTGGGATGCTGTGCTCAGGAGTTTGGACCTTCCAATTTAGTTGATGGGACAAGAGAAGGACATGATCAGCTCTGCAATTTCAGCAAGTTACCATGGTGACGGCTGGGAGGAGGAAGGTTCACGGGGCAGCTGGACCAGTGGTCCAGGTGAGAGATGATGGTGACCTGGACCAGGGCCCAATTTGAACCCAAGGCTGTAAGAGCTGAGAAGGCATTTCCAGTTCATCAAGCCTGGAGAACCTGCTAGGGTGTGGCATTGGGCACTTCCACCGAGGTTATCTCCTTTGATTTCTGAAGTAGACCTGGTAAGATGTGGCGGTCAGCTGGGCCTTGGGCATGAGAGAGGAGAACGTATCAGGACAAATCTAGTAGGTGGGGCAGGCAGCAATGCTGACCCCCTTAGCTGAGATGGGAAAAGGGAAGCGAGAGCAGGAGAAGGATGGGTAGGGGGAGCAGCCCTCTCCCGACTAGGGACTTTTCCTGTCTGCCTTCTGCCTCCGCCTGCAGGTTCCCAATTCCCTTTCCTGCTTGCTCTGTTGAAGCCCAGGACCAGGCCTCTGACTTGTGGTTGATGGGTCAATCCTCCCTAAGGGGCTCACTCTGCCCTAGGGATCACCCAATGCTCTTCCTAAACACAAATCTCACTGTGTACTTTCCTGCTGAAAACTCCTCCAGGGCTTCTCATTGCTTCAAGATAAAGACTGAGTTCCTTGCTCTGATGTTCTGGGGGTCTTCATGGTCTCATCTCCTCTCTAAAGCTTCAGTTCTGCCTGTCCACTCCGTCACACCCCTCCCTGATCAAAGCCATTGTGTTCTAAGATGCTCTGGCCTCTCCTCCTTGCTTTTGATAATGGCAGTGATGATGGTAGTGATGATGATGATGAAGTGGTGATGGTGATGATAATGGTGAAGGTGATAACGGTGGTGATGATGATGATGATGGTGGTAATCGTGATGATGATAGTGATAATGATGACGAAGTGGTGATGGTGGTGATAATGGTGATGTGGTGACTGTGGTGATGATGATGGTGGTGATGATGGTGGTGGTCATGGTGGTGATAGTGGTGATGATGACGATGGCGATGATGTTGATGATAATGGTGATGATGATGATGGTGATGATGGTGGTGGTGGTGGTGATTCGGTCATGAGGTATGAGGCAGAGAAAGGGGCATCTTCTAGGACATACAGAATCAACTGGCAAATGCAGGGCATCCTTAGTGGAGGTGAAAGAAACTCCCCAAATACATAACAAGTAACAGGGACCCAAATGAGAGCGTGCAGTGCCAAAAGATGCCGAGAGATCCTGCTGCACAATGTCATTGTGTTCCTGTCTGCCTTAATCTCGGGGACAGGGAATGCATCTCACTTGGCCAACATTGATCTTAACATATAGCAAGTACTGAATAAATGTTTGTGTGATGATTTGACACTTTAGGGTTTACACAGCTTCTTCAGTTTCATTTGATCTCTGAGAGATTGGCAAGTAGGAAAACTGAGATTCAGACAGCAGGCTAGCTGACTTGAGGTCACGGGTATAGTGTGTTGATGATAAAGGCAGCCCAGAGTAGTGCCCAGGCTTTCCTGGCTCCTTCAGGACAACTGTCCTCCTCTGCCAGGCATCTACCCTATTGCCAGACATCTAGGGGAAGCTTGCCCCTTCCAGGAGCTCTAAGAGCCCCTCCATCCATCATGCCCTTCTCCCTAGCAGGACGGCAGCTTTTCTGGTGCAGACAAGTGTCTTCCACTCACTGCATTCTACAGGCAGAGAAAAAAGGAGCTGCTAGTTCAGTGGTAGAATTCTCGCCTTCCATGCAGGAGACCTGGCTTCAATTTCCGGACAATGCACATTATTTGCAGCCACCACCCATGAGTCAGCGGAGACTTGTGTGTTGCTATGATGCTGAGTAATTTTCAGTAGAGCTTCCAGACTAAGACAGACTAGGAATCTATTTTTGAAAAATCAGACAATGAAAACCCTGTGGATCACAATGGTACAATCCCTGACTGATCATGGGGATGGCACAGGACAGGGCAGTGTTTCATTCCATTGTACATGGGGTCGCTGTGAGTTGGGGGCCAACTCAATGGCAGCAATCTATGAACCTGGCATACGGTAGGGTCTCATCAAATGCTTGTTGAACAGATTTTCAGCTGAGGAGAACAAGACTCAGAGAAGTCAGGTGACATCGTCTTCAGTAGCATCAAGTTATGATTTACCGAACAGGTATTATGTGCCAGGCACTGTGTGGGGGTTTCCTTATGGATCTCACAGAATCCTCTCAGCAATCCTAGGCAGCAGGCATTGTTGGCCCCATTTCTGGAGGAGCACAGAGAGGCTCTAGGAGGAGAGATGGCCTGCCTAAGGGCCCCACAGTGAGTACCTGGCAAAGGAAGGATTCTCAGCCACCCTTCTAGTCCCCAAAGGCAAGACTCCTTCTGTTCATCCCACTGCCCCCTTGTGACCCACCTCCTCATTTACCGCCCAGTGTCCACCCCATAGTCCTGGGCTTGCAGAACCAAACCAGTTGCCGTTGAGTCGACTCCAGCTCATGGTGACCCCACCTGTATCAGAGTAGAGCTGTGCACCAAAGAGTTTTCTTGTTGTTGTTAATATTTACAGCAGAACATATACTAATTCAACAATTTCTACATGTACAATTCAGTGACATTGATTACATTCTTCGAATTGTGCAACCATTCTCACCCTCCTTTTCTGAGTTGTTCTTCCCTAATTGACATAAACTCACTGCCCCATTGTTTCCTACCTAATCTTCCAGGGGGCTTTTGTCAACTTGATATAGATAGATCTTTAAATAGCACAATGCTCAAGGCAGACATTCTTTACTGGTTAAGCTAAACTATTGTTTGGTTTTAAGAACACTTTAGAGGATATTTTTGGTTTAAGATTCCATAGGGTTTTCAATGGCTGATCTTTTTGGAAGTAGATTACCAGGCCTTTCTTCCGCAGTGCCTCTGGGTGGACTGAAACATCAAACCTTTTAGTTAGCAGCCAAGCATGTTAACTGTTTTCACCACCCAGACACTCCCCTGCTTGCAGAGGCCTCTTGATTTCTGTAAGTTCCAAGATAAGGACTGGTGGGTGCGACCCCAGCCATCCACTTCTCTGTGCCTCACCACGGAAACACAGAACAATAACTTGCTTTCCACTCATTCACCGACTATGGACAAAATGTCAGCTCTGGGGCAGGCATGTACAGGCACTGGATAAAGACCCTGAAAATGGCAAGATGTGAGCCCCTCAAAGACAGAAATGTTTATATCTTTCATTCATTGCTGCCCCTTCGTGCCTAGAAGAGTGGCTGTACACAGCAGGTGCCCAACAAACATTAACTGAATGGATAAAGGAGAGCTAGGGTGGGAGGCTGGAGCCTAGAGATCCAGTCCACCCACTGCTGCTGGGCGTGGGCAGGGCCCTCACCCATTGAAGGGGGAGACCCTCCCTAGCCCACCTCTCTCCTGGGGTGTGAGGAGGCTCTCAGGTGAGGCTCTGGGGGGAGCGGCAGCCAAGGGTGAATGAGGCTGCTGCCCCCGACGCTGACAGCTGCAGAGAAACCATCTTCTCTTTGCCCTCTAGATTGCCTTTGTACCCGCTGACTCTGAATTCCAAGACACGCTGTCCCCGAAGGCACTGGGGCTGCTGGAAAACAAGCTCGGCACCGAGATGAAGAGGTAGGTGCTAGGCCAGCACCGTGGCTCCTCAAAAAGGAGAGTGAAGAGAAGGGGCCAAGGGGGTGGGTGGGGGTTCTTCCCCTTGTGCCCCCTCCTGAGAATAGACTATTAGAAACCGTGTATTGCCTTGAACCCTCAATTCTGTGAGGTAAGCATTATGATCCCCATCTTACAGATGAGGAAACCGAGGCTCAGGGGCTTTGTCTGGTCAGGGACGAGATAGAGTCTTACAGTGAATGACTGTATTTTACACAAATAATGCGTGCCTTCTACATTTGTTTGCCAACTGCACCCTCTCTCTGCGAGGTTTTTTCGTAAGGGACGCTATGCGAAGGATGTGGTTGGCAAACAAACATAGAAGATGTGCATTATTAGTGCAAAAATATGGTAGAGGCAGACCAGGTGTCAAAAACAGGTTTAATCCGAAATCCCACACATGTGTGACTGTCTCTACTACTAACAAACAAGAGGCAGTGTAATGTGATGGCCAAGGCACAGGTCCAGGGGCTCTGCCACTTCTGAGCTGTGTGACTTTGGGCAATGACTTACCTTTCTGTGCTCCATCTATAAAATGGGGACACTAAGGTCCCTGGGTGGTGCGAACTGTTTGTGTTCGACTACTAACCTAAAGGTTGGCAGTTCAAACACACCCAGTGGCACTGCAGAGGAAAGGCCTGGCAATCTGCTTGATTACAGCCAAGAAAATCCTATGGAGCAGTTCTACTCCGTAACAAGTGGGGTCACGATGGGTGGGAATCGACTTGACAACAATGGGTTTGGTTTTTGGTTTGGTAATAATACCTAGCTTCTAGGGTCTCAGAAGGGTAACGTAAGATAATGCAGGCAGAGTGCTAAGAATAGACCCTGGAGTGGAGTATAATGTGCGTCAGAGGCTGGATCATGCACTTTGTGTCTCTTCCTTCCTTCAAGCCTTATGGAAAAGCCTTTCATGTGGGGGAGGAGGGGTGTTAGGCCCTTTATACATATGTGGAAACTGAGGCTCAGAGAGGTTTGGTCACAGGCCCCAACCTCATGGGGAGTCATTGATGGAGGTGGGGCTTGAACTCAGGCCTGACCTGGCTCCAGACCTGCCTCCCTCCCTGAGGTGTTAAGCCCAGGTTCATTCAGGCACTGCCAAGAGCACTCCAGCCTTGGAGAGGTAGTGGGACCAGCTGACCCTGCTGGGACCAGCTGGTCCCCCTACCCACTGACCATGACTTGGTGCTCAGGAGGCCAGGTTGCTGGTTCAGAGTCTGTGGGTTTGGGCTCCAGGACTCTACTTTACTTGGGGAAGGAGGTGGTGGTGGCATGCTCTGCTCTTGGTGCACAGGGTTTCCAAATGTCCTGGCGGAAATGAGGTGGATAGACCCCAGGTGGGGGTGGGAGCGAGCCCAAGCTCTGCCCCAGGGCTGGGTTATGCCAGGAGGCTCTGGTAAGAGAACTGATGCTCAGGCCGTCCTGAGTTCTGGTCTCCACCCTGCTGCTTCCCAGCTGTGCTACCTTGGATAAAAAACCTAGTCTCTGAACCTCACTTTCTGAGGGACACAGCGGTAAAGAGTTTGACAGCTGGAGCCCCTGTGCCATTACCTTGTTGTCATGTCAGCCTGGGGAAGTCTGTTAAATTCTCTGCCTCGGTTTCCTCACAGCAACCCCCAGAGTTATGGTGAAGATTAGATGAGTTAACTGACAGAGCCTGGCCCAAGGAATGTTCAAGAACTGCGGGCTATTATTGTTATTCTGTCCTCATCTGCAAAATGGGAGCGAAAATGCCTTCATCAAGGTGGTGTTTGGAATCAATGGGATGATAAACGTCAAGCCTTTAGCCCACCATCTGGAGCATAGTAAACTCTCAGTAAATGTTATCTGGTCTCAATGTCACTATGGCACACTCATGGTTAAATTTGGAGACATCAAGTGGGGTCACACAAGCGTTGCCACTTCATTTCCACTGGCCTTGCTGAGCCTCGGCCTCCTCATCCTTGAAATGGGGCCAGTAATTCCCCCAGAGGCTTCTTAGAAGATGGGAGGAGACCAGATGCTGGGAGCAAGCAGGGCAGGCAGAAGGCAGGATGTTTGTTGAGTGAGTCTTTGCCCCCACCCATTCTCTCTCCCCCCGTCTTCTGTGCCCCCAGCCCCCAGCCCCCATATGTCAGGCTGTGGGAGGACGCTGCCTATGATCAGAGCCTGCCCAACTTCAGCCACATCCAGATGAAGGTCATGGGCTACAGGGAGGACCCTCGCCCCCTCCTGGCCCCTGAGCCAGGGCAGCTGCAGCTGGGAGCCAGTGATGGAGGAGGAGGCAGCCCTGTCAACTCTCAGGCCTGGGTGGAGTCCGCTGTGGTTGTCCACCGGAGCTCGGACGAGGACAAGGGAGAGAGAATCCCAGCTGAAAGCAGGTGCTGGTTAGCACATGGAGGGCGGGAGTGGGGATGCTGCCCAGTCCAGGGTGAACGAGGAAAGGGCCGTGGGGCTGCCCAGGGGTGGTTGAGGACATTTGGGAGTAAGCAGAGGGCAGTGGGGGTAGAGGATGCTCCAATAAGCAGTGGGTGTAGTGAAACAAATGAGCATGGGCTTGGAAGTCAGATGGACCTGAGTTCAAGTCCCAGTTCCTCTGCTGTGTAAGCTTGGCAAGTTTCTTATCCTCCCTGAACCTCAGTTTCTCCACCTGGGAATAGTTGCTGTGTTTAAACTCTGGGCACACAGTGGGCCCTTGTTCTCTCTGAATGTTCACTATGCCTATCGGGGGTGAGGAGCCAGAGGACCTGAGTTCAAATCCTGGCTCTGCCACTGACTTGCTCTATCAGCAAGTCACTCCCCACTGCCATCTATTTATGAACTGAATTTTTCATTCATCCATTTATTTATTCATCCTGTCAGCATTGCTGGGCACCCACTCTGTGCTAGGCCTTGACGGGCCCCTACCCCTCAGGAGCTCCCAGTCCAATGGGGGAGACAGACAGGGAAACAGATGGGGAAGACCCAGGGTGACAGGGCTGTGAGAGCCCACAGGAAACCCCTGAATGGCTGGAGGAGTGGGCAAGTGACCTGGTTTGGATAATAACATAATAAGAGCTTCTATTTTTTTAGCATCTACTTTATGTGCCAGATCGGGGCCCTGGTAGCACAGTGGTTAAGAACTCGGCTGCTAACCAAAATGTCAGCAGTTCCAATCCACCAGCCCCTCCTTGGAAACCCTATGGGGCGGTTCTACTCTCTCCTATTGGGTCGCTATGAGGCAGAATCAACTTGACAGCAGTGGTTTTTGGCATGTGCCAGGCATCGTACAAAGTGCTTTGCACGCATCCGCTGTAAACCTCAGAAACAACCCTAGGAGTGAATGCTGTTACTTTCCCCACTTCACAGGGGGAGGAAACTGGGGCCCAGAGAGCTTAACTCTCCCACTCCAGGCCTCAAAGCTTGTGGCTGGGATTTGAACCCAGGCAGTTTGACTCAGAGCTACCTCATGGCCTTTGCCTCTACAGCCCCCCGGCCTGTCCCCCGGGCCCTGCACCCTTGGCCTCCTTCCAAGAAGACCTGGACGTGGGCTCCAGCAAGGGCAGTAGCCCCAGCCCATCTCCACCCAACGGGGAGGAGCCTCGCCTGCCACCACCAGATCCCTGGGCCTGCAGGTGCCAGCTGGACCGCTTCCATGACTTTGCCCTGATTGACTCAGCCACATCAGGGGATGTGCTGCCAGAGGGGCCACAGCAGGAGATGGTCCTGCCCAGGTACTGGCAGCGGTATCCTAGGATGAAGGAGGAGGTGGCATCGGACACAGGTGTGGAGGACCCTCAGAAGGAAGATGATAACTTGTACTACGGGCTGCCGGATGGGCCTGAGGACCCCCTCCCCGACAAGGAACTGGGGTTTGAGCCCGACAGCCAGAGCTGAGATTAACCTGCTCCCTGGGTTTTAGCCTGGCATGACTGCTAACCTTCATGTGACCTCACAGGACCTCAGTTTTCCTATCTGCAAAATTATGTTATATGGAGATTCAAATGAGAGGGTGGACCTGGGAACTCCTAGGAAAGGTAAAGAAATGCCTCCAGAAGGGGTGATTTTTATCAGTCAGCCATGGTTGCTCCAACTGGGAGTTTTCTTTGCAAAGCTTTGAAGGTAAAAGATTTGCAGCAGTCAGGCCCTTCAGGGGCTTTTTCCACCTCCCCCCAAAGCTGAACTCTGATAGGGACCCTCCTTGGTGCTACCCGGGATTGCCGAAAGGCCTCTCAGGGCTCCCAGTCCTTGTTGGATCTTTTATTACACTTGGCAGACGGCGTGGTCCGTCTTCACTCAGAGCTATCCATGTTTGCCCTGTCTACACACCCCTGTGGGTTCCATTGCCCTTTCCCAAGACGGAGCACAGCTGACCTCCCTGACTTTGTCCCTGGTCCCTCCACCTCACACGCTCTGCTCCCCAAATCTAAACCCTTGTCCCTCCACCTACCACCCCCCCAACACACACTCACCCTGCTGTTCCAACCCTTGCCCAAGCTGGCCACCAGGATGCCGTTCCTCTCTTACTTGCCTGGAAAATTCTTACTTATCATTCAAACCCCTCTTAGATGTCCCTCCTCTGAAAGCGTTCCTGCCATCACAGCCTCCTGGGCAAGGTAGCCCTGGCTCCTCTGTGTCTCCTCTGGACCTTGTACATGGCTCACTAAGCATGGCTCTCAGCCTTCTGCTCAGGGGAGCATCTTTGTTTACTCGCCTGTATCTCCCGTGTCCAGCCCTGGGCCTGGCCAGCATAGGTGGTCACTGAGGGTGTGTGGAACTGACCAGCACCCTGGAGACTCTCCAAGATGGTGCCCTCTCCCCCACTTTTCCAGCTCTTAGACTCACAGACCCTCTATCCTCTGGCATTCACACCTCCAAGTGACCTGTACAGTGGTTACAAAGCAGGGCCAAAAGCCCCCAGAGTGAACCCACCTGCCCCACACAGTATATCTGCATTGGTCTAGGATTGTGGGTGAAATGAAGCTTCCTGGCTTAACTCAATTTGCTTCATTTACTGAGTATCTACTATGTGCCACACCCTGATGTGGGATCTCTAGGAGAAAGGAGATGAGCTGACATTGTTTCTGTCATAGGGCTCACATTCTATTCAGCTCGGCTTCATGTACGTTAGGGACAGAGAGCAGAGAGAGGCCAAGGTGGGAGAAGGGAATTTAAAAATGGACACACCAGAGGCAGCAGAGTAACAACCGCAGACATCAGGGGCCATCGAGTGCAGAGGCAGATAACTCAGCTGGCTGAGCAGCCCCTGAAGATGGCACTGCATCGTGGCATCACAGAGTAGTGCTTCTATCACATGAATCTCTGCAAGGCCCCTCTGTGCCCGACACAGGGACAGTTGCCACTGCAGTGAAAGGCGGTGTGATACTATTCCAAACCAAGTCCACATGCTCAGAGCTTGCACCTGGTCACCTGCGATTGGGAGACCCTCACCTGGGCAGGGCCTCTGGTCAGGGGTAGCAGTGGGGGTCCTGACCCAGGAAAGGGGATGCCCCCTCTGTGCTCAGTCACAGGGGCACATCCCCTGGGATTCACTCTGTCTTAGTCATCTAGTGCGGCTATACCAGAAATACCACAAGCGTATGGCTTTAACAAAGTGAAATTTATTCTCTCACGGTCCAGTAGGCTACAAGTCCAAATTCAGGGTGTCAGCTCCAGAGGAAGGTTTTCTCTCTTTCTCAGCTCTGGAGGAAGGTCGGTGTCATCAGTCTTCCCTTGATTGGGGAGCATCTCAGAGCAGGAACCTCAGGTCCAAAGGACGTGCTCTGCTCCCGGCACTGCTTTCTTGGTGGTACGAGGTCCCGATGTCTTTCTGCTCGCTTCTCTCTTTTATATCTCAAAAGAGAAAGGCTTAAGACACTATCTAAATCTTGTAGATCTCATCAGTATAACTGCCACTAATCCGTCTTATTACGTCATAGTGGTAGGATTTACAACACTTAGGGAAATCACAGCAGATGACAAAATGGTAGACGATCATACAAAACTGGGAATCAGGACCCAGCCAAGCTGACAGATATTTTGGGGGGACACAATTCAATCCAAGACACACTCCCTCCTTTTCTGGACCACTTATTTCTACTTCCAGCATCAAAGCGTCTGTAGTGAAGACTGACATTGGGGCACATGCCCTCTGCTGTTCTGGAGTGCTGACAAATACTCCTGCTCACGGCCCCGAGTCATCGGGTAGGTGTGCTGTAGCGTGTCCACGTGCCGTGTGTACTAAGACAGGGAAGCGTGTGAACCGCATCAGAAAGAGCGCCAGCACGGACGGCTAAAATAAAGAAGTCATCGGCATTTAGAGGGGTCACCTTCATTCACCTGGAAAATTCTTCTTTGTGAAAAACACTCATTCCGCCTCTGGGCAGGATAAATGAGGCATCATACCAACTGGCGCTGAGGGCACTCTCTGGAAAGTTAACAGCCACTACGGTGTCGTGACTTTGTGGGGGCAGCTGTGTGGTGTTGAATCTCAGGAGTGGTCACAACTGCAGGGCACTTCCCAGAATGACACAGAAATACCTACCGTTAGATGAAGGCTTTGGCTGCCAAGGCTATGGGGAGAAATGCAGTGTCTCAGGGGCCCTGCTGGGGGCGCAGGGCAGCGGAGAGAGATGGTGAGGCTCAGCTTTGGCTCTGCTCTAGGGCTCCCAACATCTTGCTGCTTGAGCCGGAGACCCTACACCTGACCTCAGGACAGTCCCGGGTTATGCCTACTATCTCAGCTTAGTTGTTAATAGCACACGCTTTCACCCTCAAAGACATCCCATTTGAACAATGAGTTACATAGTCACCCTACTGTGGAAACCTGGGTGAGCCCAGTTGCCTCTGCAACCCTGGGTTTCCTCATGTGAATCTTGCAGGGGTGAAAGGGTGGGGGTACTTGATGAAATCAGGCTGTCGTGGCCCTCCTACCAGAGACCACCAGGAGCCCACCAGGAGTTGAACATGTTGCACTTGCTAGTTGCAGAGAGGAAGAACAAACAACATGGGGAACCATGGCGCTTGTCTACATGCAGGTGTTAGAAAGGACTTCTTATAGGGTCTAGGTTTGTGGTAGGTGATTAGGGGGAGGGTATTAAGGAAGCAGAGTCCCTGGGTGGTACAAACAGTTAATGCGCTTGACTGCTAACCAAAAGATTGGTGATTCGAGTCCACATAGAGGTGCCTCGGAAGAAAGGCCTGGTGGTGTGTTATGAAAAACTAGCTATTGAAAACCCCATGGAGCTGAGTTCTACTCTGACACACATGGATCTTCATGAGTTGGAGTCGACTTGATAGAAACTAGGTTTTTTTTTTTTTTTTTTAAGGAAGCAGCGCTTTGCTGTGGATTGGATGCTGTCAGGAAGTGGGGTAATTCTGTGACTGAGTATCTTAATAAACCTTATCTAGAAGGAGGGAAGACCAGACCAAGGTAAAGCTGTACAGTGAAACCTGTGAGAGCTGAAACTCGACAGGACTGCCTTGTTTTTCTGGGTCTTGAAAGTTTTCCACCTTTGACAGGGTGCAGTCTTACCACTTTTCTATCACTTGTTTTTCTGGAAAATATTTTAGTTTTCCTTTTCTGACAGGTTTCTGCCTCACACAGATGCCTGCTTTCAAAGGTTTTACTGTAATTGGCAAAGAAGCAGTCGTTAACTCTGATTAGCCAGGAGAGGGCGATGTTTGGTCATTCTTGTGGCTTAACAGAGTTCATGTTTTGTCTATATTCAGCCCAGGGCTTCAAACCAGTTTGTTCCACCCCAGATATACTGAATCAGAATCGACAGTTTAACAAGATCCCTAGGTGATTCTTATGTATACCTTCCCTGGGAACTTGTTAGAAATGCAAGTTCTCAGCAGGGCTTCGAACCAGAAATGAATCGGTTTGAAGCCCTGATTAAGCCATGATTACCTAACCAAAAAAAGCTGAACCAGTTGCCTTCAAGTCCATTCCGACTCATGGCAACCCTATGTGTTTCAGAGTAGAACTGCACTCCATAGATTTTTCAATAGCTGTGACCTTTTGAAAGTAGATTGCCAGGGCCTTCTTCTGAGGTGTGTCTGAGTGGACCTGAACCTCCAACCTTCCGGTTAGTAGCTGAGTTCTTAACCTCTTGTACCATCCAGGGCCTCTGGTGGTCTTGTCTTGACTCATCATGGTCACAGAGTCGCTTCTGGTGTTCTGTAAAATTGTTCGTGTTCAATTGTGTGTGTACGTGAAGGTCTGGCTGGGTCTGCCTGGCCAGGTCCTGCCTGTCAGGGGCTGCATTTCTCTTTCTTAGGTCTCCCTGTTCAGTGGGTCCTCCCCTGGAACCTGCTAGTGACCACAGGGAGGTGTGGGGGAGGGTAGGTGACTGTGATTCCTTTTGCCTCTGGCCATCCTGAGTGCTATGATTTGCCTCACCAGCTCTCTGAAAACAGTGCCTGAAATCCTACCATTAGTGCTTCATTCCCTTGGCCTTTGCCAATGTTCAGCCTCCTATAAGAATACCAGCACCCCTGAATGTGCCCTCACTCGTTGGTTGATTGATTCGGTGGGGAGCATGAAGTGGACTATGGAATAAATGTCCCCAGGGGAAGGGGATCCTGAAAGGGCAGGAGGAGCAAGCTTGGCAAACCCTGGGATTTTAGATTTTAGCCACAGACTCAAGATTTGTGGACCGGGCAGCCATTCCTGCTCTTGTTCTCCCTCCTGTCTGGTTTCCTGATGTCAGGTCAGAGGGACTTTGGAAGTTTCCACTCTCTGGGGATAAAACAACCCTGGAGGGACATTGGTCCTTGCCCTTAGCTGGAAGGAGTGGGTGAGGAGAAAGTGTGACCCTGGGGACAGGTAGCTTGGGCTCTGTCTACCTCCTGGGGTGATCTTGGGCAAGTCAGGAACCCTCCCCGGGCTCTGTCCCTCTTCCCTATACAGTTAGGTGGAGGCGGACAGGGTTCCACTTCTGCTCCCACTTCTTGAGCACTGTGTATCAGGCACTGTGCCAGGTGCCTCACACCTATTACCCCATCTGGTCCTTGTAATGGCCGGGGGGACAGATCTGTCAACCGCATGTTGGAAATGTTTATTCTAAATCCCAGACTCTGGAGTCAGAAAGGCTTGAATTTACACTCAGCCTCTGGCTGTGTGACTTTGGACAAGTCACGGCCCCTCTCTGAAACTCAGTGCTCTAAACCTCAGTGTCCACATTTATTCAGCATCCACATAATACCTCCCTCTAAGGCTGCCCTTCCCTGAGTGGCACAAACAGTTAAGCTCTCCACTACTAGCCAAAAGGTTGGTGGTTGGAACTCACCCAGAGGTGCCTCAGAAGACAGGCCTGGCGATCTGCTTCCAAAAGGTTACAGCCTTGAAAACCCCATGGAGAAGCTCCACTCTGTGTTGAAATCAACTCAATGGCAACTAACAACAACAACCTCACTACAGTGAGGAGAACTAATGGGTATAAAGCCTCTGGCACATAGTAGGTGCTCAAACAGCACCTACTGTTCGAGTCTCTGTTATGGATTGAATTATGTCACCAAAAAATTGTGTTGAAGTCCTAACCTCTGTATCTATAAATGTGACCCTGTTTGGAAATGGGGGGTTAACCTTTTGGTCAGCAGCCATAGCTCTTAACCACTATGCCGCCAGGGTTTCCTTTGTTTTGTTAATAAGGTCATATCTGAGAGGAATTAGGTCGTAAGCCTAATTCCTCTGAGTGGTGTTCACTTGAAACCTCAGAATGTGACCTTATTTAGAAATGAGGTCTTTGCAGGTGTAACTGGTTAAAATGAGTTCAGACTGGATTAGGATGGGCCCCGAATCCACTGACTCGTGTCCTTGTAAGAAGCCCATGTAGAGACACAGAGATACAGAGACACGGAGGGAAGGTGGCCATGTGAAAGCAAAGGCAGGAGTTGAAGAGATGCAGCTACAAGTCAAGCAACGCCAAGAAAGTTAGAAAGAAGGATTCTCCTCCAGAGCACTCAGAGCGAGGTGGCCCTGCCAGCTCCTTAACTGCAGACTTCCAGCCTCTGGAAATGTACGGGAATAGGTTTCTGTTGTTTTAAGCCACCCAGTTTGTGGTACTTTGTCATGGCAGCCCTGGGACATTAACACAATCAGTTATCAAGGACTTGAATAATTTGAAGGCAGCTCATTGGAGGTGAGTTGCAAGCCAGGCTTTAAACAGGTAGATTGAAGGGGCGAGGGTATCTTAGGCAGGGGCATGGCATAGGTGAAGCCCTGCCAGGGGAGGAGAGCGGTGGGACAGACAGCCTGGGGAGACTGGCCTGGCTGGGCTGGTGGCGGGTGAGATCAGAAGGGAAGGCTGGAGCTCGGCCATGGGGCTCCTTAACCCTTGCAGCAAAGCTCAGATTTGGTCTTTTGAGCAAGGGGGAATCCACTGATGGTTTGACATGAAGAAAGAATGGGGCATATTTTGGTTATTAGGTGCAAAGGGAATGGAGAGGAACATATTGCAGCAAGAAGGCTGGCTTGCAGCCTGTGGGAGGGATGCAGTTCTCAGCCTGCCCCATGAAAGGTTTTTTCCACCTGTGAGTACGGATCTGGGTGGGTCCCAGGTCAGGATGGAAGCTTGGTGGAGCCAGTGTCCTGAATTCCTCACTGCTGACCAGAAGCCCAGTGCAGCATAGCAGAGAACCCTGTGGCAGAGAACCTTCCCTCTGAGATACCAGAGCCCTGGCCAAAGCATATGCCTGTTTCAGAGATGACCCAGGAAAAGGGTACATGAAGGCCAGGAAGTCCCCAGATCAGATTCTGCAGTGGTGGTTCTGCAGATGACTAAAGAGCTCTCAAGCCAACTCCACATCCTCACACTTAACCTAGAGAAGAGCAGACCTGGGGTGGTGGGCTTCGGGTGCTGATCAGCCAGCCTGCAAGTGGGAGGGTTAGATTTCATTCACGTGTTCATTCATTTGTTCATTCATTTGGACTACACTTTCTAAGCCTCTGCTTGGTGCTATCCCCTGTGCCAGGCACGAGGAACAGAGAGATGTGTCCAACCCCCTGGCTGTCTGGGAGGATCCCTTACTCTCCTGGGTTAACTGCAGTGTGAACCCCAGTGCTGTCAGTGCTGGGTAAGAAGGAAGCACAGTGGCAATGTGACCCCATTTGGGGAGTTAGTGACAGCATCTCAGAAGCGGTGACTCACACCAAGCTGTGTCCCAAAGGACTTACTCAGAAAGAATGAATGAGGAGGGAGAATAACTTGGGCAAAGGCTAGGAGTCCCATGTCAACCTGCACGTTCGGGGATTGACCCATGGGTAGATGTGAGCAGAGCTTAGGATAGATGGAGGGTGGCTGGACAGGGCGTGCGTGGGGCCTGGCCAGGATGGACTGTGGATGCCGCTCTGGAGGGCATGGAGTTTACCTGCAGGGACAGGGAGCCAGGGAGTTGACAGGGCAAGGTCCAGCGAGTTGGATTTATGAGGAAACAGCTATAGCTTCCACAGAAGGAGGATGCTGTGACACTCAGAGCTGCCCAAAGAACGGGCAGTAACATATCTGACAGGCAGAGGCAATACTTTTTAACAGAATGAGAGAGAAAAATCAGACAGGAAAAGGAGTTCACTCATAGGCAACATCTGTGGCCTCATAAACAAACGAAAACATGGTCAACCTCACCAATAATCAAAGGAATGCAAATTAAAACAACAAGAAACCATGTTTCACTCTTAACACTGGCCGCAGTTTTTAAAGATAATTATCAGTGGTGTTGGCAGAGTGGGGAGGGGCAGGGCCCTTTCTAACACTGCTGGTGGGATTAGAAACAATACACGCCTTTGGAAGGGTAAGAGGGCAATGTGTATTAAGTGCCTGCCATGTGGGCTACCCCTTGATTTAGCAAGTCTACATCTAGCGATTCGTCCTAAGGAAATAATCGAGCAGGTGTGCGTCTGCTTATTTACGTACCAGTTGCTGTCGAGCAGATTCCGGCTCATGGTGGCCCCATGTGTGTCGGAGTAAAACTGTGCTCTGTAGGGTTTTCAATGGCTGATTTTTTGGAATTAGATTTCCAGGCCTTTCTTCCAAGGCACCTTTGGGTGGACTCGAACCTCCAACCTTTCCACTTGCAACTGAGTGTGTTAACCATTTGCATCACTCAGTTATAGAAGGGTGCTTATTGTGCCATCGATTATGACAATTAAAATGTGGGAAGAATCTAAAAGCTCGGGAGTAGATTGGCTAAATAATTATGCTATAGCTCTGCAAGTGAATGGTATAAAAAGCTATTAAAATGGTGACCCTGATGACTGAATCCAGTTCCCCTTCCATTTGCTCTCACAGCACCATGTGCCCTGCCTTTGTATCACACACTGTGGTTGTAATTTCACATTTACTGGTGAATTTTGTTAGTGACTTTTTGTGTGATGCCAAGCTCCATGAAGACAAGACCTCTGCCTGTTATGATCAGTATCGTATCCTCTGTGCCTACCTAGGTTCCTGAAACACACTATGCTCTCAATAAATAATTGTGAAATGAATGACTAAGTCTATATTTCTTAATGTGGAAAGATGTTTATAATTAAGAGAAAGAGAACAGATTATAAAACAACATGCTTGCTGTAGCAGACGCTATTAATTCCCTCCTTCCTTGATTTTGTTCAAGGGGATGACATGCCCGCTACCAGTCAATAAATTATGATTGATCCAAAGCTAATCATGATAGTCCTATTCTTCATGCCACGAGGGACCATGAGACCCAGTTCGGGGCAATGAGACATGAAGAGAAATCCTTTGGGGAGTGCTTCAGAAAAAGTTTTGCTTTCCTGATGAAAAGGCAGAATTGACTAGCTTTGCTGGTCCTTAACACAGGTGGTGGCTGGAGCTGCAGCAGCTATGTTGCAATCATGAGAGAAATGCCAAGAGAATCACAGAGATGCTAGATCTGATGTTGTTATGCTGGTGAACAAAGGCCAGCAACCACTGGTCTTCTAGCTATGCATGTGGGAAAAATTAATCCCTATTTGTTTAAGCTACAGTAGTTGCAGGTGAATATACTCCCAACAGATATATAGAGTTGTTGACTCTGACTCATAGTGACCTTATGTACAACAGAACGAAGCACTGCTCGGTCCTGCAGCACGCTCACAATCGCCAGCATATTCGAGTCCATCGTTGCCAATCCATTTCATCAAGGGTCTCCCACGCCCTCACTGGCCCTCCACTTCACCAAGCCTGATGTCTTCCTCTAGCAATTGATCCTTCCTGATGACATGGCCAAAGTGAGTCAGACAACATTCTGCTGTGGTCCGTGAGGTTTTCCTTGGCTAATTTTTTAAAGTAGATCGCCAGGCCTTTCCTACAGTCTGTCTTAGTCTAGAAGTTCTGCTGAAACCTTTCCACCACTGGTGACCCTGCTGGTATTTGAAATACTGGCAGCATAGCTTCCAGCATCACAGCAACACACAAGCCACCACACTATGACAAAACTGACAGAACAGAATATAATCCCATATATATACGTATGTGCAAATATGAATAGGAAAAAACTGAAGTGATTATCTCTGAGTAGTGTGATTCTTATGTTTTATTTGATGAAGTTTTTACAACAAGCTTGTAATGATCAGAAAATAACTTTTTATCATGATAAAATAATTGTGCTCGTTGTTATTGTCAGTTGCTGTCAAGTCAATTCCGACTCAGGGCGACCCCATGTGTACAGAGTACAACTGCTCCATAGGGTTTTCAAGGCTGTGGCCTTTCGGAAGCAGAGTGCCAGGCCTGTCTCCCAAAGCACCTCTGGGTGGATTTGAACCACCAACCTTTTGGCTAGTAGTCAAGCGCTTAACTGTTTGTGCCACCCAGAGACTCCTTAACAACATTACGATTAAAAGACAGACGGTCCTATTAAAAGACAAACAAAAAATAATGAGCCCTAGAAAGTAGTTCTCTCACATCTCATCAGTGATTTTGAGGGAAATTAGATGACCGTCAAGGAGCCCTGGTGGAGCAGTTGTTAAAGCGCTCGGCTGCTAACCGAAAGTCTGTGGTTCAAACCCACCAGGCACTCCGTGGGACAAAGATGTGACAGTCTGCTTCTGTAAAGATTACGGCCTTGGAAACCCTATAGGGCAGTTCTACTCTGTCCTATAGGGTCACTGAGTTGGAATCAACTCGAGGGCAGTGGGTTTGTGCAGGTAGATGACAGTCTGGGGATGTGCGGGAGAGCAGATTCAATCAGGTTGAGTGTGACCTATAAAGATCCCATACAGGACAGTTTGTGATTCCGACCTTGTGAGGGAGGAACAGTCCCAGTGAAACAGTTGGAAAACGGGGATTCTGTGAGGAGAGACGAACAGGACATGGTGCCCAGTGTGGCCGTGAGGCACTGGGACTCAGTCATGCAGACATGGCTGATCCTGCCATACCTCATGTTCCTTCCTTCCTCTCCCCATCCCAAGGTCCTGAAGGCTTGACCTCTCCCTGGGCTCTGGCCTTTGAGGCCAGACCTGGTGTTCCCAGCCTTGGCATGTCCCTCAGCTCACACAAGAACACACTTCTCCTCACCCTGAGATTAGGCCCCAGGCCTTCTCGCTGGCCTGCCTGCTGCCAAGCAGGTCCCAGGTTAGCGGCAGGCAAGTGGCCAGGGAAGGTGGAGCCCTGCCTCAGGCTGGGATCTGGGCCTGAGGCCACAGGACAAGGGGCAGCTTTGGGGTCAGCAGGTGGGGCTGACAGACGGGCAACACCTGTGTTGGCTATAAACACAGGTTTGCATGAAGCCGTCTCTTCCCACAACAAACCTGGGATTAGCTCTCTGAAAGTGACCCTGATGGAAAGCAGAGGAAAGAAAGAAAAACTCCAGCAAAGAATGAAAAAGAAAATACACAGGGGAATGGTGTTGATTCTCTATTCAGCAAACATGCCTAGAGCCCCACAGTACTGCCTCAGGGACCCAGACTCTCATAGCTTAGCTTTCTTCTATGTGCCACTTACACACATTAACTACTATCAGAGATGAACTACAGAGCCTGTTCTGGAGGAGACGTAGGGTTGGAGACCAGCACAAGTGACAAAGATCACTTAAGGGCTGTGATATTTTTTCAGGAGTGGGAGGAGTCTGGAGCATCAGCAATGGTTTTATAGCAGTGTTCACTCCAGCAAGGAATCCAGACATTAGCCATTATTCCCCACTCCTCACCCTTTCCTTTAGAATGGGATAGATCAGCACAAATCTGGTATGGCCCAATGCCCCACAGTAACTCTGGTTTTCTTCTCTCCCTTCTTTTCCTTTCCCCTCCTTGCTTCTGCCTCCTTCACCCTCAGAATCACGGTGCTCAAGTCATCTGCCTGAGCCTCAGTTTTCTCATCTAAATAATGGGCTGGTCAATGTCACTCCACCTCTTGCCCAGGGAGTGGCTTTGATCACCCTGTCTGGAATGGGGGATCCTGATCCTGAGCTCTGATGGCCGAGGCCGCCTTTTAGTCCATTTTGTGTCCCCATCCCTGACACAAAGTAGACCAAAAGGTGGCCTTGGCCATCAGAGCTCCTTGTCCAGGGAAGAGACAGTCACACAGAAATGTCAACTGACTCATTCCATGCGAGCCTTTTTCAACCTCAGTTTCCTCACCAATACAGTGGGACAGCAGCCCTGCTTGCCTGTTTCATAGGGCTGTTTCCAGTGAGGCCCAGGGCTGGGACCCCGGTTGGGGAGGCCCAGAGAAGGGAACCTAGTTGTGGGGGGGAGGCCCAGGGAGGAGACCCTGGTTGAGGAGGAGGGGAGGCCGAGGGAGGGGACCCTGAGTGGGGAGGAAGGAGGCTCAGGGACGGGACTTCGGTTGAGGAAGGGGGAGGCCCAGGGAGGGGACCCTGGTTGAGGAGGGGGGAGGCCCAGGGAGGGGACCCTGGTTGAGCAGGTTAAGGCCCAGGGAAGGGACCCTGTCTGAGGAGGGGCAGGCCCAGGAAGGGGCCCAGTGGGGGAAGGAGTTATTGCTGTGCTAGATTCCTGGGTTTCTGACCCTCTTCACAAGTCCAGATGACTGACTTCCCTGGTCCATTAACGTCCTGACCAGGAGGTGATGGAAATATTTTGGCCTGGGGGTGATAGCTAGTGGCACCTGAAGCTGCCAATGACACGTTTCTCTTGGTCCCCACCCTCACTTGCCCTGGGGTCCTAGGGCTGCCGGGAATTCTTTCCTTTTACCCTTGGCACTTGATGCAAGTTGGGTGCAGGCCCTGGGGTCTTTTAGATCCAAATGGCCAGTTCGCTGACAGAGCGTGATGTTTGTGTGTGTGGAGGGGTGGGGCTGCCCTCTGACTATTCATAGCCTCTGTCCTTCCCCTTGAGTTGGAGTAGACTCCATGGGCAATGGGTCTTTAGTCTCCTTCCAGTCACATCTAATGCTATGATCCCCTCCTTCTGTCTGTGCTGTGAAAACAACATATTTTCAGGCCTGCCATCTCATTTGGCCTCACATCTCTTTGGTTAGGTTGGAATTTTTGTTACCGTTTTACTGATGAATAAACTGAGGCTCAGAGAGGGGCAGGGACTTGCCCGAGATCAAATGGTGGGTTTCATGGCAGAGCTGGGATTAGAACTCTGTGTTCTGGATCCTAGCCCAGGGTCCTTCCTTTTCTCTATCTGCTGCCAAGGCCTGTCTGCTCTCTGCCTCCATAAGGCCCCGCCCTCCTCAAGTCTCCTCACCACAGCCTCTGCCCCTGCCCTCCTGGGGCTGTGCTCACCATCACAGGCTTCCTCACTGGCCCCCTCCCACTGTACCTCATCAGAGGAATTCTTCTACATGGTAAATGGGCTCTAAAGCAGCTCTCTCCAGACAAAGGGATACAAAGCAGACTAAAATGTGGCCTTGGCTGTCAGAGCTCCCTGTCAGGGGAGAAAGAGTCACAGAGAGATGTCATTATCCCCTGGTGCAGAGTAGGAAGGGGTAGGAGCACAGAGGAAAGTTCAGGGATTGCTGCCTGGAGGAGGCAGCCTGGAGGTGGGTCTTGAAGGATGTATAAGAGTCATCAGGTGAAGAATGTTGAGAAGGGCATTTAGGAGGAGGGACCAGCATGAGCCAAGGCAAGACCCAGCCTGGGGGCTGCAGAGTGGAGTTGAGCTACCTGGAGACACTCTAGGTGGTGCTACACCATGAGGGAGGAAATCGGTGGTTGCCACACTTTGGGCTGCCTCAGCGTCTCCTGAGGAGCTTATAAAATGCAGATTCCTGGGCCCAGCTCCTAGAGATTATGGTTTGGTCAGAAGACTGCTTTTCTCACAGGTTTGTCCCCCATCCCCACCCCACCCCACCCTGTGGCTCTGCCACAGGTGGTCCCTTGGAGAAGCACTGCAGGGCCAAGGAGGCTTCAGACACAGCAGCGGACACAGGGCCCAGGGGAGTTGTTGGGGGGGGGGTGAGATGTGGAGGGAGCCTTAGAGGGTAGCTGTAGGAGAGCATAGCGTCGACAGAGGAAGCTTTTATTCTGGTTTATTTGTTTATTAATTTATTTAGGTTGGAAGAGATCAGAGCTGCTCAGAGGCTGGGGGAGGGGTATGGGTCATGGGAGAGTGAGCAGTGGTTCCTACAGAATGCAGACAGAGATCAAGACATGTCAGAGGTGGGCCCTGGAGGAGGCTGGGGAAAGGATGCGGCAATGAGGACATTTCTTCCCTTTATACTTGCAGGTAGAGGAGGGTGCCAGGAAGATGAGGGAGTTCAAGCAGCATAGCCTCTGTTTTCTCCATGAAGTAACAGGCAAAGGGCCCTGTGGAAAGGGGGGAAGAGGAGGTATGGGTGGAGTCCAGTGGAGTATGGTGAGCCTGGAGTAGTTCCTGGGGGTGGGGGAGGGACCTTGGGAGCAGGTGAAAGCATTGCTGAGGCTGGTGGCTTGTTCAGAGCCTCCCAGGATCCCCCATCCTCGGGAAGGGGCCACCCCTTGCCCTGGCCTCAAGAGACATTAAAAGCCAGCTGCATTCACCATTTCCAGCCTCCTGTCCCAGCATTCCCCAGGTGGGGCATGCACACCACCCCAGCATGCCATCCCATAATAGCTGGACCCCAAACGCCCAGTTGCCTACTCTGAGAGACCTGCCCAGATCCAGTGCCCATCCAAATGGGCTCCCACAGCACCTTGCCAGTCCCTTCCTGCGTGGGGCTCTCCTCCTGCCTCTATCACAGACCTCTGTGCTCTCACCTTCCTCTCTGTGGGCTCACTGAGGACAGGGACAGGACCTGACTCACCTGTGGGACTGCAGCAGGGAGCCAGTGATTGCTGGGCCTTGCCTGGCCTGGCCAGGCAGCTGGTGAGTTTTCATGTGAGCACTGGGTGCCCTCTGCTGGCCCAGATGGGCACAGCCACTGGTCCCGGTGGCCAAAAGCTCCCTCCTTCCCTTCCTGAAACTCTTCACTGTGCTTTTGAGAAATCCTAGGCCCTCACAAAACCAAAAACCAAACCCATTGCCATTGATCACGACTCATGGTGGCTCCATGTGTCACAGAGTAGAACTGTTCCACAGGGTTTTCTTGGCTTTCGTCTTTTTACAGACGTGTAACGCCAGGCCTTTCTTCTGCCTATGACCAGCAACCCTCTTATCCTCAAGCTCCTTTCAGAACATTTCCCCTCATGCTCTGACTAAACTCCTGCTGTCCCCTAAGGACACTGATTCCTTGCTTTCCTCTCCCACAGCCCTTTATTCCTTACCCCTGGGCCGGTCGTGGGGTAGAGATCCTCCTTGTTCCTCATTGCTACTTCCAAATCTTGCCCTCCAACAATACTCAACGTTGAAGCTCCTGTCATCAGAATACACTCGGGGCCACCACCCCTCATCCACTGGAGACTTCGTCAGCTGGCTCATGATCACTCACCCCAGCAGCAGTTCTGTCATTCCAGACTATTTCAACAGCCGCATAGACGACCCTCCTGACTCTCAGTTCTGGACTCTCAGTTCCTCCACCTCCACAGACCTGGCCTCCACCCTTGTCAGCCACTCACTCCCACCATCTTACTCTTGACCTCCTCTCCACTGGTACCTGCATCTCCTCCAGAACCTCCGTTTCAAATACTCCCTTCCTGATCACCACTTTGCCTTTTTGTAGCTCACTTCCGACTCCAAGATTCCTCAGCTCCATCCACAGCTACCAACCTACCATCACTGATAATGCCGGTGCTGCTGTCTCTCACCCCTCACACCCCTCATTCCCACACAGCTTAGACTTCATGGTCCATCCCTGTAATCACTTCCTTGCTCACACCCTCGACTCCCTTGCCCCACTCTTTATCGTACTCACAGGGCACAAACCCAACCCTAGTCAAACCAGCCATCCACCCACTCTATTCCTGCACCCAGGAGGCTGGACATGGCAGGAGAGCAGCTCTCGTGTTTCTGGCATCACTTAACTATCACCACAAGCTGTCCTACAAACCCACTCATTTCCTGAGTCTGGCCACTCTTGCCAGCATTTTTTTTTTTATTTTAATAAGCATTTTATATAATAACTATAATTTGCAGGCATTTTACAAATATTGTTTATTCCTCATAAAACTCTGTGATGTTGCTTCTATAATTATTCTCATTTTCTAGGTGACGGACATCATGTGAGGCTGCATCCACACGCCACGGAACGCCTGGGGCTACCAGATGCTGGGAGAGGCAAGGAAGGATCTTTCCTGAGAGACTTTGGTGGGAGCACGGCCCAGGCAACATGTTGATTTGGATTTCTGTCCTCCAGAACTGTGAGAGAATAGATTTCAGTTTTGACAAGCCACCCATTTTGTGGTACTTTGTTACAGCAGCTCTAGGAAACTAAGAAAGAGACTGAGTGGCTGAGCCGGGGATCCAACTGGCGCCATCTGGTCCCAGAGCTCTGCTTCCATCCCCCATGGTACTGCCTTGCCAACAGATGACTACACCATGCCTTCTCCTTTTGCCTCACACCTCCAAAACTTCTCCTCTGTCCTTTGTTCTTTTTTTTAAATAGACATTATTTCTTAGGACATTTTTAGATTTACAGAATCTAAAATACAGAGTTCTCAGAGACTCCCTTCTCCGTTGCACTGTTTCCCCTATTAGCGCAGCTTATGTTCCTGTGGGTCTTTTGTTACAATTGATGGACCAATGTTGTGGTTGTCATTGGTTGCCGTCGAGTTGATTCCGATTCATGGAGACCCCATGCGTGCAGAGTAGAACTGCTGCAAAGGGTTTTCAAGGCTGTGACCTTTGGGAAGCAGATCATGAGGGCTATCTTTCAAGGTGCCTCTGGGTGGGTTCAAACTGCCAACCTTTCGGGTAGTAGTCGAGTGAGTGCTTAACCATTTGGTGTTTAACTGTGCCACCCAGGGACTCAACGAACCTGATACATTATTAACCAAAGTGCACAGTTTGCATTAGGGTTCACAATTTATGTTGTACAGTCCTACGAGTTTTGACAAACGCATAATGTCATGTCTCTACCACTACAGTATCATGCAGAATAGTTTCACTGCCCTAGAAATGCCCTGTGCTCCATGCCTTGTTGGCTGTGCCTGTGTGTGTTTTAATTGTGGTGCAAAACCCCCATCCTTTCTTACAGCTGATGGGTAGCTTCCCATTTCAGTAAGAAAATAGACTTGACACAGAGAGAATCCCACTCCACCCCCACGCCCCACCTCCCATCTCCACATCTACTTCCTTCCTCCATCTGTGGCCATCTTCACCTTCCCACCCATTATTAAGGTAAAATGTCCAAGCCTCTGCCTTTAAGGAAGAACCTTCCACTTATACCCCTCCTCACCCACTTAAGAAATATCCGCCTGTCCTGCGTTGGCAGCTTTCCCTCTTTGCTGTATCATTACCGTCAGCCCACTAACATGCCCTAATGCCTCCTATCTAGAAAAAAAGCACAAAAACTTTCTTGCCTCATACTCTCTCTGGCCACTACCCATTTCCTGCTCTCTTTACAGGGAAATTCCTTGAAAGAGTCAGCTGTGCTTGCTGGCTGTCCTCAGCTCCTTTTCCTGCATTCTCTCTAGAACTCTCTTCATCCAGGCTTTTGCCCTTGCCATTTCAGTGATCTCAGCATAGCTAAATAAGATCATCAGATCCAATCACTGATCTGCTAAGTCAATTTTCCATCCTCGCCTTGCTTAACCTATGGTCAGCATGTGGAGCAGTTGGTCACTTTCTCCTTCTGGACACAGTCCCTTGGCGATCTCTGTGAGTCCCGGGGCCTTGAATATCATCGGTATGCTGACAGCTCTCAGCCCAGCATCTCCTCTGAACTCGGATGCATGTGTCCCACTGCTTATGTGACAGCTCCTCTTGGACATCTGGTGCACAAGTCCAACCAGAACCCACTTTCCTCCCCTGGACTCCTCCATCTCAGCAAATGGCAACTTCATGCTTCCAGTTGTGTAAGCCAAAACTTTGAACCTCGACACCTCTTTCTCTCATATCCTACACCTAAGTTGTCAGCAAATCCGGTAGGTTCTACCTTCAAAATACATTCAGATTCCAACCACTCTCACCCCTCTACTGGCCACCACTGGTTCAAGCCCACCACCATTTGACTCTGGAATACTCCAACCGTCTTTTGGACGGTTTCTCTGGTTCTACCCTTGCTGATACCATTTATTTTCTAAACAGCAGTCAGAGAAGTCTCTTAAAAATGTAAATCAGATCATATCACTCCTCTGCTCAAAGTCTTCCATCAGCACGCCATCTTCCCAGAGAAAAGCCAGAATCCTTACAATGGTCTACAAAATCCTACCGGGTCTACACCCCACTCCTGTGATTACCACACTGACTGCCTGGCTCTTCCTTTCATGCAAGCTCCCTCTTGTCTCTGGGCATTTGCACCTGCTGTTCCCTATGCTAGGGTGCTCGTCCTGCAGATGTCCATCTGGCTCATTCCCTCAACTCCTTGCCTCAAACATCCCCTTCTCAAAAAACTAACCATACCCCTCACCACTGAGTTGACTCATGGCAACCTCATGTGTTATAGAGTAGAACTGAGCTCCGTAGGGTTTTCTTGGCTGTAATCTTTACAGAATCAGATTGCCAGGCCTTTCTTTGTGGCTCTGCTAGGTGGGTTTGCTGATCTTTCTGTTAATAGCCAAGTGCAAACAGTTTGTACCACCCAGGGACTTCCCATGAGTTGGAGTTAGCTGTGGGGCAACTGGTCGTTTGGCTGGCTCCCCTTCTCAGACCACCCTATGTAAAATTGCAGCTCTCCCATCCCCTTTTCCTACCCCCTTTCCTTTTCATTTTACTCCATAGCTCTTATCCCCATCTCATGTTCTATATTTGACTTGGTTATCATCTGTTTCCTTCTACTAGGGTGTAAGTTATGTGAGGGCAGGGATTTTGTCTATCTTGTTCACGGATATAACCTAGTATCTCGAACACTCGGCACATTGCAGGTACTGGATAATTTTTAAAACCATTCAGTAAATATACGTGTCGGGCTCTGGCCTGGTGCTTGGTACACTAAGAAAACTCAGAGTCCCTGCCTATGCCAAGTTCACAGTCCCATGGAGGAGACACACACATTACCTGACAGTTAGATTTGTAGGTCATTGTTGTTGTAAGGGGCACTGGTGGATCTGTGGTTAAAGCACCAGGCTGCTAACCCAAAGGTAAGTGGTTCAAACCCACCAGCTGCTCCACGGGAGAAAAGCCCTGGCTATTTGCTCCTGTAAAGATAACCTGTTGCCATCGAGTCGATTCCAACTCACAGAGACCGTATCGGACAGAGTGGAACTCTGAGTTCTACTCTATGAGTAGAATCAACGTAACGACAATGGGTTGGGTTTTTCATTGTCATAACCCTGTAGAAAGAGTAGAACTGCCCCTATAGGTTTCCAAGGCTATAAACTTTACAGAAGCAGATTGCCACGCCTTTCCCCTGAGGAGCAGCTGGTGGATTTAAACTGCAGACCTTTTGGTTAGTATTCAAGTGCTTAATTATTGTGCCACCATGACTCCTTTTAGATTTGCAGGTAACCATTTATATTTGTGGATTTCCAGTGCAGCCCTTATTGTACTTGAGAATCGATGCACCAAGCAGAGAGCTGCAGCTGCTCCACACCACCCCCATCTTTACAATTACCCTTCTACCTGCATCTGTGGGCTCCTCCACCACTCTGTCTTACTCACAAAGCAACTCACCCACCACCTCCCAGGGCTCCACTAGCTGGACTGGGCTAAGAGTCAGCTCAGTTTCCCCAGGAAGATCCCTGGCTCTGCTGAGGCACCTGGTGGGGGACTTAGCTCTTCCCCTCCTACTTCTCATAAGCTGTGCGATGTCACCAAGGTGCTCCCCCTCTCTGGACCTCAGTCTACTCATCTTTTAAACAGAGATGGCAACCCCAGCTCAACCTGCTCCACAGGGCTGGGCCATATGAGCGAACGAGAGTGAAAATGCTTTGTAAACTGCGAGGCTGTGGACAAACAGGAGTTCTAAGTGGCTGTTAGGCGAGGTGCCATGCTTGTTTTACAATTCCAAACAGTCTAGAACTATAGAACACAGACATTGAAAGTCCTCAACAGCTCAGTTAGGGGTCTATACCTTCAATTTTGTTTTGTCTACACAGAAGTGAATGTTATATATATGTATATAGCCATCTTCATGAAATGGGATCATGACATATTTTAAAAAGTTATTGATTTTGGACATCTTTCCATATCAGTAATATAAATATCTACTTCCCCCTAAGGAAAAGCATTCCAAAACAAAGTTCCTGACAGACTACGACTTCTAGCTAAGGTCTAGGCCAAATCTCTCCTTGTCCTAAGTGACTCCATCTTAGATTTCTAAATGCAGCTTCTGTCATATAATGCAGTCTGTCACTTCTGTAAAAATTTCCACTATATCCCTTAACTTAGAAAATAGGCAGTTCTACAGCAATATGTGGTTAAAGCCAGCCAGCGCTAAAAGCAGATGAGCATCAGTTTGTACAGGTGTTAGACTTGTGATTTGAAGCACCTAAGCCCATTCTGAGAAGATACCCCCTTAAATCCCTTCAACCATGCTTGTAATTTTCCAGACCTTTGTTCTAACTAACATAGCTTTTCTGTATCAAACTCTTTTTCTCTCCTTAACCATTAGAATACTTAGCATTTTCACTTAAAATCATCCTGTTCATTCAACAAACGCTTTGCTTTTATATTTCAACAGAACTCATCATCACAATACTAAAGTAACTTAGTTTAAAACAGACCACAGATGTCTGTTGTTTTTGTTGTTGTTAGGTGCCGTCCAGTTGGTTCCAACTCATAGAGACCCTAGGTACAAAAGAATGAAACACGGACTGCTCCTGCGCCATGCTCACAATTGTTTGTCTTGCTTGAGCCCATTATTGCAGCCACTGTGTCACTCCATCTTCTTGAGGGCCTTCCTCTTTTTCGATGACCCTCTACTCTACCAAGCATGATGCCTTCTCCAGGGACTAGTCCCTCCTGATAACATGTCCAAAGTATGTGAGACAAAGTCTCACCATCCCTGCTTCTAATTAGCATTCTGGCTGTACTTCTTCCAAGACAGATTGATTCGTTCTTCCAGCAGTCCATGTCTAGATGCCAGGAAACGTGTGATTTAAATGGTCAGCCAAAATCCTGTCACCTAGAGCTATCCTTGCAAATGAGGTCAACCCCTGCAAAGATAGTCAGCAGAAACTCTGACACCTGCAACTTTGTAAATGTTAACCAGTCAAAAATGTTTTAGCTATACCCTTCTGTTTGCTCTGTTCAGATTATTCCAACACTGTGTTTTCCCATTTTGCAAAATGATTTTTCACTGTAATAAAATTCTTTGTTTTTGAACTTAAACAGACTCATGGTTATTCCACTACAACAACTCTTTTTAAAAGCTGTAAAATATTCCACTGTGTGAACAGACTAAAATTTGTCCCTCCATTGATGGATGTTTGGGTTGCTGAACCATTGGAAGAATTTAGTGAGAGCAAATAAAAGCATATAATGCGCTGGCAGATCAAACTGAGAATTTTATACATAAGGCAGCAATTGTAGAAGGGGGAAGAGAGCTAAGTTAATCTACATATTGCCATGGGAGCCCATAATTGCACCACCCTAAAAAAAAATTTTTTTTTTTCTTTTTTAAGAGGCAGGACCCCAATAGCTCTTAGGAGCAGGACCAGATGAAAAATCCTCGCCTTGCCTGCATAGTGCCTGGGCTTCTTACACACTTGTTGTTTTCTGCTGTCGAGTCAGCCCCCCCATTCATGGTGACCCCATACACAAAGGAATGAAACACTGCCAGGTTATGCACCATCCCCATGATTGCAGGTGGACTGGACCATTGCGATCCACAGGGTATTCACTGGCTGATTTTTGGAAGTAGATTCCAGGCCTTTCTTCTTAGTCCATCTTAGTCGGGTAACTCTACTGCAACCTGTTCAGCATCATAGCAACATACAAACCACCACTGACAGACGGGTGGTGGCTGTGCGGGATGTGAACTGGCTGTGAATTGACCCCGAATCTCCCACACGGAAAGTGAGAATTCTACCACTGAACCACCACTACCCCGTTCTGACATCCTAAAGAGTCCTTAATGAGTTGGGGCTTTTCTAAGTGCCAAGAACACCCATTACATAGCAGAATTCCTTAATGAGTGTGCTCCTGTCCTCGACCTCCTTGCCTATCCTGGGCCACTGGCCCAGCTCTGGTCCCCTCCTTTGACAACCATGAACAACTCTAGGTTCTTGGTTAGAATATTTTAGGGCTCCCACACACTTTAATTGCTCTCACTTTTCTACCATGACCATTTTTGTACCAGTAGTATCTCTTTTTAGTATCCCATTTGTCTATTTATTTGTGATAAATTCCTAGAAGTAAAATTTCTAAGTCAGAATGTGTGCGCGTTTTGACAGTTTGGTATTGGCTAGAGAGATTAAAGGAGCGAACCAGAGCCAGAAATAGATACCAAGACATAAGGGAACTCAGTTTCTGTTATGGTGTCCGTACTAATAAGTGGGGAAAAGATGGTATATTGAATCAGTGGTATTGCAGCAATGGCTAGCCACCTGGAAACAATAACCCCAACTCCTTGTACAAAAATAAATTCCAGCTGGAGCTGAGGTTTGAATTCTAAACAAAGGGAGGATTTTGTTAAGGGAGAGGCCCTTCTAAACACAGCACAAAATTCAGAAGTCATTAGTTAAAAGACTGATAAATTTGGCTCCATATAAATTAAAAATTTCCAAACGGGAAAAATACCCTAAACTCAAATGTCAATCAACAAGCTGGAAAATAGATCTGCAACATACATGATACTTAGACTAATTTCGATTATATGTAAAATACTATAACATGTTATTAAGCAAAACACCAACAGACAAATTGAAAAATGGGCAAAGGACATTGTCTTAGTTTTCTAGGGTTGCCAGAACTAAATACCACAAAGTGTGTGGCTTTAAAGATTAGAAATTTATTGTCTCACAATTCTGGAGGCTTGAGTCTAAATCAGGGTATCAGTTGTGTTGATTCCTTCTGAGAGCTTTGAAAGAGAAAGTTTTCTATGCCTGTCTCCTAGTTTCTGGTTAATCCTGGCAATTGATGATATTCCTTAGCTTGCATCTGCCTCCATAGTCACAGTGGTCATCCTTCTTCTGTCTAACTCTCCTTGTCTGGTCTATTTTATAAGACACTGTTTGGAAAGATGTCACTATGATGACTAAGGTGTGCCCTACCCAAGCCATGGTCTTTTCGATCACCTTATGTCCATGTGAAAGCTGGATAATGAAAAAGGAAGAGAGACGAAAAATTGACTCATTGGAACTGTGGTGGTGAAAAGGAATATTGAGTATACCTAGGGAGGTGGGGGCCAGGGGCAGGCAGTAGATGCCCTTTTCACTATGTACTCTTTAATCTACCTACATTTTTAAGGAACATTTTTTAAACTGAAAATATACACAGAAAGGATGCTTTCTCCCCCCTCAAAAGGGTCTGTACATTCACAGTGTTGGTACTGCCAAATTGCCCTAGTTTGCACTCACACCAATGGTGGCTGTAGACTAAGGCTTTGTAGTTGTTTAAGGTGGAGAGGAGGCATAAACATTGAGTTCCAAGTATTCATTCAGGCTGTAAATG
This sequence comes from Loxodonta africana, assembly GCF_030014295.1. Lineage (NCBI taxonomy): Eukaryota > Metazoa > Chordata > Mammalia > Proboscidea > Elephantidae > Loxodonta > Loxodonta africana. The sequence goes on from NC_087344.1 coordinate 93,308,571, forward strand.
GAGATCAAGGGAGAGAAGAGCAAAAGTAGAGGGAGGGCATTCTTAGAGTGGGAGAGACTCAAGATTGCTTATGCGGAGAAGGGGAGGAACAAGAAGAGAAGAGGAATTTGGAGATGTGAAAAAGATAGGGGATAGTGGATGAGTGAGATCCCTAAAGAGGTCAGATTGGGGCAGCCACCGACCGGAAGACCATCCCCTCTGCCCCTGAACGAGGAAGGAAGGAGGAGGAAAGGATTAACATTGACCCAGAAAGGACTCACGGTAGAGGGGAGGATCTGGCAAGGGCTTCTTTCTTACCCTGACCACCCCTCCACTGGTGGGGGGTGGGGTAGGCTGGTCATCTTCCCAGGCTATGGGGGTAATACTTAGTGAGGGACGAAAGCCCTGCTGAGTGGCAGGAGGCCCAGCTGGGACTGGCCCCTCAAAGGGAGCAGTGGAGGGTGTGGGATGAGAAGTGACTGCCCATCTGGTTCCATCTGTTGCAGAGTCCAGGGCGCCTGCGGGGGTTTCTTTCCTCCCCCACCTTCATTGAACACACCCACTATGCACTCCACAGCGTCCCCCTTCCTCTGCCTCCTCTCCTCTTTCCAGTCTTTCTGCGCATGTGTGTCATTATCCTCTAGGTGCACTTGTAGGTGAGACGCCTGGTAGATGAGACGCCTACTGTCCCAAAGGGGATCATCAAGGGAAAGCTTGTTCCCATCTCCAAAGGGCTGCTCTTGCTACAGGAGGAGGCTCTTGACAAGGAAGTTGCCCCCCCCCAAAAAAAAACCAAAACACGTTTTAAACAGAGCTCTATTTGCAGGCAACAGGAAGGAATCACCCACCACCTGCGGAGATGCACCCATCTTTCAGCAAACAAGTAACCAGCTCGTATTGTGTGCTGTACAAGGTCCCTGAGTGATGAAAATGGCTAAGCTCTGACTACTTACCGAAAGGTTGGCAGTTCAAACCTATCCAGAGGCCCCTCAGAGGAAAAGCATGGCCGAAAGCTCACAGCCTAGAAAATCCTATGGAGTGCATTCTCTATTCTGTATATCGGGGGTTGCCATGAGTCAGAATTGATCCCAGAGCAACAGGTTTGGGTTTTTTTTAGTTTACTTTGTGCCAGGGACTATGGTGATCAAAGTGGACATGGCCATGGCCACACGGAGGTCACTGTCAAGTGGAGAGTTAGACCACTGGGTGCACAGCCTTTGTTCAGCCAACCCTCTGGAATGAGGTCTTTGCAAATGAGGTGGAAAGTGCACTCACTTGGGAGTCCAAAGACCTAGGTTCGGAACAAGTTTTTTCACTCTCAGAACCTGCTGCTCAATTGCAAAGTGGAATCATAAAGCCTCCTTTGTTTCTGCCCACCACAACTCTTCCAGGAAGGGTGAGCCATGTGTTGTGCTTAAAGATATAATCTGAGGTCCAGAGCCTTTACATCCTCCTGCTTGGTACACAGTAGGTGTTTAGTAGGCACTTGTTGAATTGAGTGCTTGGCCATAGTGTGAAAGGAATCTTTGCCACCTGAATTGTTTAGGACACAGAGTTTGTGCTTACAGTGGAATTCTTGGATGTAAATACATGACATCTTTGCAGATGAAGAAACTCAATCTTTGTAGAACAAGTCCCTTGAAATGCATGTAGGAGACTAGCGCGGACCGGTCATTGTTGTTAGGTGCCATCAAGCTGATTCCGACTCATAGCGGTCCCATGTGACAGAGTAGAATTGCTCCATAGTGTTTTCCTGGCTGTAATCTTTATGGAAGTAGATTGCCAGGTTTTTCTCCCGTGGAGCTGTTGGGTGGGTTCAAACTACCAGTAGTCAGGTGCTTAACTGTTTGCACCTACAGGGCTCCTTTAGTGCACACTAGAAATCAAAATTTTGCAAACTCAATCTTTTGCATGGGAGACGTTTTGTGAGATGAGGTTGTCCGCCTTGTAAAATAATCGATGTGACTGTGTCATGTGAACTGACAAGTGCAGGCCATACCTGGGTTTCAGCATCCCTGGAAAGCCAGGCACAATTGTGTCACTTTTGTTGGGACTTTACAACCCCTCCCAGCAACATTTCTCCAGGGGTGGGCCTCAGGATACCTACTCAAGAATGGAGTGGTGGGAGGGATTAAAAACTCACATTCCTGATCACATCTCAGAATTAATGAACTTGAGCCTCTGTTGGTGAGAACTGGACATTTGCACCTTTAACAAGCTGCTCATTTGATTTTTCAGCAATACAAATACTTTAAGAATGAACTTTTAGAAAAGTATTAATACATTAAATTAATTAATTAAAAAATACTTTTAATAAAATATCCCTGGGTAGTGCAATCAGGTAATGCTCTCAGCTGTTCACTGAAGGGTTGCAGGTTCAAGTCCACCCAGAGGTGCCTCAGAAAAAAGATCTGGCAAGCTACTTCTGAAAAATCAGCCACTGAAAGCCCTACGGGGCACAGTTCTACTCTGACACACATGGGGTCACCATGAGTTGGAATTCACTCGATTAGCAACTAGTTATCATATACTTACAAAAAAGGGCACAAGTGATAAATGAACAGCTTGATGAATTATTACATAGAGAATATACCTGTATAACCACTGCGCAGATAACAAAGAGAGAAGCCCCCTGAAATTCCCCTTCCTCTCACTTTCCCCAGGACCAATTTATCCATTAAGCACAGCAGGCACAGGGCCTTGGCCACAACACTTTTAGGGGCCCATGAAAATGTTTTAGGTTCTTTTAAAACCGGGGGGGGAGGGGAGAAAAAAAAAGAACTTTCAGGTCAAAGGAAATGTTTTAATATTTAATATTAGTATATTTTTATACCAATGCCATCATAACATGATTTCTAATACTTTCTGTATGGAAGAAGGGCCCAACAAAGGCAAAAGTTTGTGTCTGGCTTCTTTTGCTCAGCATTACTTTTGTGATGTAATTCACAGTTGGATTTTCTTTGTCTCATTACACTCTCTCTTACCATCACCACCACCCCTATTCATTCCCTTCCTGACCTAGAATAGGGATGAAAATAGCCTCTGGTACCTAGTAGTTAAGGAGCCCTGGTGACTAAAGGGTTAAGAGCTCAGCTGCTAACTGAAAGGTTGGTGGTTCAAACCCACCCAGCCTCTCTGTGCTCTGCAGGAGAATGACCTGCTTATCTGCTCCCGTAGAGATTACATCCACAACAACAACCAAAAAAAAGCTCTGGGCCTGACAAATTCACTGGAGAATCTACTAAACATTCAGAGAAGAGTTGACACCAATCCTACTCATACTATTCCAGAACATAGAAAAGGAAGGAATACCTCTGAATTCATTCTATGAAGCCAGAATAATCCTGATACCAAAGGCAGGCAAAGACACCACTAAAAAAGAAAATTACAGACCAATATCCCTCATGGATATAGACACAAAAATTCTCAACAAAACTTAGCCAGCAGAATTCAATAGCATATCAAAAAATAATATACCAATGACCAAGTGGGATTCATACCAGATACCAGGTATGCAAGGATGGTTTAACATTAAAAACCAATGTAATTTATCACACAAACAAAACAAGGAAAAGAATCACATGATCATTTCAGTTGATGCGGAAAAGGTATTTGATAAAGTCCAACACCCATTCTTCATTACAAAAACAAACAAACAAAAACTCTCAGCAAAATAGGAATAGAAGAGAAATTCCTAAACATAATTAAGGGCATATATACAAAGCCAACAGCCAGCATTATTCTCAATGGAGAGAAACTGAAAGCATTCCCCTTGAGAATGGGAACTAGACAAGGATGCATTTTATTACCATTTTAATTCAATATTGTACTGGAAATCCTAGCTAGAGCAATAAGGCAAGATAGGGAAATAAAAGGAATTCAAATTGGTAAGAAAGAAGTAGAACTATTCCTATTTGCAGATAACATGATCCACATAGAAAATCCCGGAGACTCTACAAGAAAGCTACTGGAACTAATACAAGGATTTAGCAAAGTGCAAAGTACAAGATTAACATACAAAATTCAGTCAGATTCCTCTACACTAACCAAGAGAGCTCTGAAAAGGAAATCAGAAAAACAATATCATTTAAAATAACCCCCCCCCCCAAAGATAAAATGCTTGGGAATAAACCTAACTAGGAACATACAAAGACTTATACAAATAAAACCCCCCAAAATTACTGTAAGAAACCAAAAGAGACCTGCATAAATGGAAAAACATACCATGCTCATGGATAGGAAGACTTAACATTGCAAAAATGACAATACTACCCAAAGCAATCTACAGATATAATGCAATTCCAATCCAGATTCCAACAACATCCTTTAACCAGATGGAAAAACTAATCAACTTTATATGGGAAAGAAAGAGGCCTCAAATAAGTAAAGCATTACCGAAGAAGAAGAACAAAGTAGGGGAGGCCTCACACTCCCTGATCTCAGAACCTATGATGCAGTCACAGTAGTCAAAACAGTCTGGTACTGATACAATAGACACATAGACCCATGGAACAGAATTGAGAGCCCAGAAATAAAACCATCCACCTATGGACAGTTAATCTTTGACAAAGGGTCAAAATCCATTAATTGGGGAAGAGGTAGTCCCTTTAACAAATGGTGCTGGTAAAATTGGATATCCACTTGCAGAAAAATGAAACACGATTCACACCTCATACCATACACAAAAGCTAACTCAAGATGGATCAAAGGCCTAAATGTAAAACCTAAAACCATGAAGATCATAGAAGGAAAAATAGGGGTGAACCTAGGAGCCCTAATTTATGGCATAAATAGACTATCAAACATAACTAAAAAAGCAAAAACAGCAAAGATAAACTAGATGATTAGGATCTCCTGAAAATCAAACAGTTATGCTCATCAAAAGACTTTTCCAAAAGAGTAAAAAGAGAACCCACAGACTGGGAAAATTTTTTGGCTATGATACATCTGACAAAGGTCTTATCTCTAGAATTTATAGAAAACTCCAACAACTCAACAACAAAAAGACAAACAACCCAATTAAAAAATGGGCAAAGGACATGAACAGACACTTCACCAAAGAAGACATCCAGGCAGCCAACAAATATATGAAGATCACCAAAGAAGACATCCAGGCAGCCAACAAATATATGAAGATCATTAGCCATTAAAAGAGATGCAAATCAAAACTATAATGAGATACCATCTCATACCAGTAATAATGGCATTGCTTAAAAAAAAAACAAAAAAACAGAAAGAAACAAATGCTGGAGAGGCCGTGGGGAGATTGACACTCTCATACATTACTAGTGGGAAAGTAAAATGGTACAATCACTGTGGAAAACGATATGGCACTTCCTTAAAAAGCTAAAAAAAAAAAAAAAAAGAAATACCTTGTGATCTAGCAATCCCACTTCTAGGTATATATTCTAGAGAAATAAGAGCCATCACATGAATAGACATATGCATACTTGTGTTCATTGCAGCATTATTTACAATAGCAAAAAGATGGAAATAGCCTAAATGCCCATCAACAAATGATTGAATGAACAAACTGTGGTACATGTACACAATGGAATACTACGCAACGTTAAAGGATAATGACAAATTTGCAAAATATCTCACAACATGGATGAACCTGGAGGACATTATGCTGAGTGAAATAATCAATCACAAAAGGACAAATATTGTATGAGACCACTATTATCAAAAGTCCAGAAAAGGTTTTCCCACAGACAAAAACATTCTTCAATTTTTACCAGGGATGTGGGTTGGGCTGGGAGAGGAAGGGAAAGCCACTAACTAGACAGTAGACACGTACTAACTTTGGTGAAGGGACAGACAATGCACAATATGGGGAAAATCACCACAACATAATCAAGGTAGGAAGACAATGAAAGGTATATAAGAGTAAAAGGCAACAACAGGAAATACTTATATGTATATAATCCTGCAACAACAATAATAAACAATAATGTAAGAGTGGATACGTAGGTAGATATGTAAGCCGAACGGGGTGGGAAGGCATTTGGAAGTACACCCACATACATATATATGCGTACATGCTATAAATATACCTATGTATATAATAGTGCCTGTAGAGGACATGCACATGAAAACTTAGCCATAGCCATACACCTCCCGGGACTGAGATACTGGGCTTGAGGGCTAGGGACCATAGTCTTGGGGGACATCTGGATCTACTGACATATAATCCATACAATGTTCTCCATCTACCTTGATGAGTAACAACTGGGGTCTTAAGAGCTTTTGAGAGGCCATCTGAGATACAATTGGTCTCTTTCTGTCCGGAGCAAAGAAGAGTGAAGAAAACCAAAGACTTAAGGCAACAGTTAGTCCAAAGGACTAATGGCCCACATGAAACATGGTCTCCACTAGCCTGAGACCAGAAGAACTAGATGGTACCTGGCTACTACTACCAACTGCTCTGACAAGGACCACAATAGCAGGTCGTTGGCAGACTGGGAGAAAAACGTAGAACAAAATTCAAACTCATAAATAAGATCAGACTTACTGGTCTGCTAGAGACTGGTGAAACCCCCCAAGACTATGGCCCTTAGACACCCTTCAAACTTGGAACTGAAACCACTCTCAGGGATCACATGACAGCCATACAATAGAAGGCCTTGTATACCTCAGAACAATCAACTATATGAGACCTAAAGGGCAGCATTTGCCCAAAAGCAAAGTTCAGATGGAAGGTAGGGGCAGGAAAGCTGGGCGAATGGACATTGGAAACCCAGGAGGAAGGGGCGGGGGGAAGAGTGCTGATACATTCAGGGGTTTCCAACCAATGTCACAAAACAAGCTGTGTTTAAATTGTTGAATGGGAAACTAATTTGCTCTGTAAAAGTTCACTTAAAAAACAATAAAGTGTTAAAAAAAAAAAAAAAGATTACATCCAGGAAAACTCTATGGGGCAGTTCTACTCTGTCACATGAGGGTCCCTATGAGTTGAAATCAACTCCTTGGCACCCAACAACAACCAGCACCTAATAGTCAATAGCTGACGATTCCTGTGATCTGGTCTGAATGTCTTTCAATGCGGCATGAGGAGACAGTGCCATTCAATCGAAAAGCATCTCTCTGGCACCATCTTTCAGCCAGGTGCTGTGCCAGAGGGGTGAACCCACAGCGTGATGAAGGGTGAGTCAGGGAAGGCAGCGGGGTGCCCGGGAGGGAGCAGCTGTCGCATGGTAATAAGGCTTGGGTAAAGCTTTATGGGAGGGGGTGGCGTTTGGGCTGGAACTTTGAAGAACAAACAGAAGTTCACCGGGTAAAAAACCCAAAAACCCACTGCCATTGAGTCGATTCCGTTCAACGGGGTATATGGTAGGGTGGGGTAAAATGCTCCATCCAACAGGGAGCGAGCTCAGAAGTGGAAGCTAGCAGTGTCTTCCAAGAACAGCTAGTTGGTGAGGTCCGCGTGCAGGGTACGTGAGGGACAGAGGCCGGAAAGGGTCGAGGCTAAGTTCAGAAGGGCCCGGGATGCCAAGGTAAAGTCCGCTCAGAGTTCGGTGGGCAATGAGGGCAGATGGTCAGACTGATTAGAAAGGGTCTCCCGGCGCGGCAACGTGGAGGGCGCGGAAGGAGTGATTTAACATCTTCAGGGTGAGAGGCATGGCAGGGAGCGGGGTGGCCGGCCAGTGGCAAAGCTGACAGCGGAAACACTGATGGGGGTGGGCCCTGCAGAACCCGGGGTCTGGCTCTGCGCGCAGAGCGTAGTGGGAGGGGCGGAAAGGAGACGCCTCCCGAGAGCTGGGCCCGACTTTCAACCCAATTAGGATTTGGGATTGCTTTTTCTTCCCTCTGAGCGTAATCTGACGCTGTGGGGGAGGGAAAAGCCGAAATCTGATCTTCCGCCGGACCCTGGGCTCAGTTAATATTTAATCAGATAGGATCGTCCGATGGGGCTCGGGTGGCGTGATCTTCCCGAGCACCGTGCGTCGCGCACCCACACCTTAGAAGATTTCCGCTCGGCGTCGAGGCGCGTGTAGCGCAGGCGGGGGCGCGCCGCTCAGCTCCAGGCCCGAGCCAGGAAAAGGGAGCCAGGCAGTGAGACCGCCCGCGGCCGGGTCGTGTCGCTGCAGCGCGCAGCCCCCCGCTCGGAGCTCCGGGCGCCCCCTCGCCTGTGTCCCTAGCCAGGGCCCCAGCTCCAGCATCGTCCTCCCCTGCAAGGCTCTAGGCGCAACCGGTGCGGATCGTGCCGCCCGGGTATTCCCTCCAGGACGCAAACATCTCCTCCAGCCCTGATGGGCACGGGCAGCTGCGGGCGGCTGCGGTGGCCGCTGCTGCTGCTGCTGTTGCTGCTCCTGGGCCCCATGGGCGCCCGCGCGCAGGAAGATGAGGATCGCGACTACGAAGAGCTGGTGCTCGCCTTCTTGTCCAAGGATGACGGCCCGGCAGACCTGGCTGAGCAAGTAGCCACTGCCACCTTCCACCGCTGCGCCAAGGTGTGCTTGCGGGCGCGGGATTGGGATGCAGGGGTGGCAGTCTGGAGTGAAAGATCTCCGAGGGTTCTGTGCTCACCAGGAGAGGAGCTTGGCGTGGGTAACGCGAGAGTGGGGGCGGCCTGCGCTTTAGGGTGCGGGAGGGTGAAGAGGCTGGGGCGTGTGGCCGCACCGTGAGTTGGAGAGGTGCGCGGGGGTGGGAGACAGGGAGGCGCGAGCACAGCACGTCCAGGATCGCCTGCCCAAATTTCAGACGTTGAGCACCTCTGCGACTGCTGTGGTTAAATGAATTAAAGCCTGGAACGCGCTTAGAACGGCGCCTGGCACAGAAAAAGTAGGCTTGCTATTTTGATGTGCCCTGACTTGGTTCGGGAAATAAGCTCTCAGTGGACGAAGCGTGTGTGATGGGGAGTGCCTGTGTGGGTGGCGGTGGGGGTCTTGGAGAGAGATGGCGCTGCTCAGGGCAGGCGAGAGGTGGGATACATGGCAAAAGTTGGTGCGGAAGGCATTTTCTTCATGCCACAGAACTCATGTTTTAATACTGCGTCCATTTCAGCCAAAGAAAAGAATCAAACAGAAGGGGAAGGGACAGAGTTATTCTTGAGACCCGTTGGGGCACTGGAGGCGGGCGGGGAAGGGCTGTGGGTGCTCTGGCCCGAGGCTGGCGCGCCTGGTAGCGGGGACACCAGCGGCAGAGCCCCGCGCCGCAGCCCACCGGGCGGTCCGCGGAGGCTGGGACAGGGATGGGCAAGGCGAGTTGTTTGAAGTTCTCTGTAAGACTCTGGCTGGGGTTGTGGGAAGCTCTCCCCGGGGTGGGGGCCGCTGGTTGCCTTTATTTTACTACCTTCTCAGGGCTCAGCGGAGGTCCCAGTTGCCCGGGCTTGGAGTCAGATCTGGCTCCATCACTCGCTAGCTGTGTGGTGCTTGGCAAGTCATTACTTAACCTCTTTGAGCCTCCGTTTCCCTATCTGTATTATTTATTTTTAATGGAATTTTTAACCGTTTTTCTTTCTTTATTGTGGTTTAGGTGAAAGTTTACAACTCAATTTCTCATTCAAAATCTTATACATGTATTGTTTTTGTGACATTGGTTGCGTCATTATCGTGAAAAGGGAGGCGATAATCCTTCCCGAAGTGTAGTTGCCAAGATTCGGTGCCCAGCAAATGGTGAAATGAAAGGAAAGGAACTCTGGTGACCATATGAGTGCCCTCACTATGTAAACCCAGGAAGGGATCAGTATAGGAGGTGGAACTAGTTATGTTCCTGGGCTGCAGTGTGACCTCCTGGTGACACGGACTTTGCTCTAAAACCGCCACTTCTGGGGCACAGGAGAAAACTTAGCTGCTAACAGCTGCCTGGCTTGTCCTTCTGGCCAGCCCCAGCCCCTCTGTCTGACATGTTCTGGGATGTGAGGCCCCTCACGCTGCCTGTGCGGGCTGGGTTAGCCAGCAGCAGAGGGAGGGCCCTATCTTCTTCAGTCTGGCTTTCACAGGGGAGAGGGCTTACTCAGTTCAAAGAGCCCTCTACTTTGTTCCTGAGCCTTTCATATTCTAGAATGATGTTGCTGGGTTGTGGCAGGATAAGAAAGGGCATTTCAATTCACTACCGCCCCCAAATAATTACTCTAGAAGCGTGGGTGCCCGATCCTAAAAGGTAAGCAAGCGCAGGCTAGAGAACCACCCGAACCAAGCACTTGAGGATATTTCTGCCTGAGTAGAAGCTTGGAACAGGAACCACCTGAAGTTCATTCATTCATTCATTCACTGAGTATTGTCTCCATTGAATTTAGAATGAAAATATTTTTGGCAGGGAGAAAAGGATTTTAGATCAACCGTTATATTTTACTCATGAGCAACTGAGGCTCAGAGAGGGGAGGCCTTACTCCCTCAGTGGGTTAGAAACAGACTCCCAGGCAAGCACTCATTCTACACTGCACAGGGTATCCTCCGATTTATTAGATTTTTATTTATTTATTTTTATTTATCAGAGGACATTTTAGATGGGTCTTTGAAGTTGAAATAGGAGCTCCACAGTGAGGGTGGCAGGAGAGTTTCATTCTAGGTGGAGGGAATAGCATGAACAAGGCCCAGAGCTGGGAAAGCTAGAGGTGGAGAATAGGGAGCACAGGTCCACAGGCCCTCATCCACCTTCTGAAATGCAAAGCGTTCCAAAAACCAAAAGGTTTGTTGTAACTTACTTGGTGGTAAAACCTAACATGAACTGACATGAGGTTATTTATAAAAACCAAACCAAACCCGCTGCCGTCAATTCCAACTCATAGCGACCCTATAGGACAGAGTAGAACTGCCCTGTAGGGTTTCCAGGGAGCACCTGATAGATTTGAACTGCTGACTTTTTGGTTAGCAGCCTTAGCTCTATAACCACTACACCACCAGGGTTTCCAGGTTATTTATTAAAAAAAAAATTTTATTTATTTTTTGTTTTATTTATTTATTTTATAAATATAGTCTTTACTAATTCCCCTTGTGTGAATATTCATATTCCTATGTTTGCTGCATAAACAATGGATTAGATTACAAGATGGTGCTGCAGATTCCTCTGAGCACCCTGACTGCCTAGGCCTGCATTTCTAAAATCCAAATAAATTCTTAATTTTGAAACCCACTTGGCCTATAAACCAAAAACAAACCCAGTGCCATCAAGTTGATTCCGACTCATAGCGACACTATAGGACAGAGCAGAACTGCCCCATAGGGTTTCCAAGGAGCACCTGGTAGATTCGAACTGCCAACCCTTTGGCTAGCAGCCGTAGCACTTTACCACTACGCCACCAGGGTTTCCATTTGGCCTATACTTGTAGATAAAGGATTGTGGACTCTATTCTACTCTGACTGGGGTCCAGTGTGCACATATTGAGACATGAGAGATGAAGCTGTAGAAGGAGGTTGAGGCAGAGACATAGAAGGGCCTCGTGCGCAAGCATTGATCTTGGACTTTACCTGTCAGGCTGTGGGGAGCCACTGAAGGTATTGGAGCAGGTGTGTGTCTGCGAGCAGTAGGAGCAGGCAAGAGCTAACTGAGATAAAACAAACCTGTTCCACGGCCTTGAATCTTTCCTCCCCACCACCCCACTTTGAGAAGTATTGCCTTTGCTCACTCAATCATCCCTTCCACCTGCCTGTGTTTGCAGAGCATCAGGCTGGGTGCTTTACACACTGTCTCTCTTAGCCTTCCCAACAGGCCTGTGCCATAGATATTATGGTCTCCACAATACAGAGGAGGCATCTGAGAGGCTGAGCAACTTGCCCACGGCCACACAGACAAGAAAATATTGAAGTTGGGAATTCAGGTCCACATTTTCCTGGCTCTAAAGCCCATGATACGGAGTTCCTGCATGGCACAAAAGGTTAAGCACTTGACTACTATCCGAAAGGTTGGTGTTTCATACCCACCCAGAGGAACCTCAGAAGACAGGCCTGGCAGTCTGCCTCCAAAAGGTCACAGCCTTGAAAACCCTATGGAGCAGTTTCACTCTGCACACATGGGGTCTCCATGAGTCAGAATTGACCTGATGGCAACTAACACCACCACCTCAATGTAAGCACAAGGCCTTGCACATAGCATGGCCTAATAAATGCCTGACATTAATGATTAAAGCCCGTGATGTTTTCCATATGCTAGACTGCCTCCAGAGGGGAGTCAGGGCTGTACTAGGATGGGGAGGGGTGATTTCTTCTTACTGGAGCACAGGGGAGACAGTCTAACTAGAAAAGCCTTTAGGAGGAGGTAGCCTCTAGACAGGGCCTCCAAGGGCAAGCAGGCCTTGGTTGGGCTGGGACAGACAGCTAGGTGCAGGTACAGAGGAGAGCCTGTTGTTGATTGTGACCCTCGGTTTCATTCTTGCCTGTCTGTCAAAGTGTTGGATAAACTATGCTAATGTTAATAGTTGGACTGTATGTGATTTTTGGTGTGTTTGCTTTTTTGGTCCTAATCTGGTAACTTCTCTTTTTAGTTTACTAGACTTAATTGCGTCTCTTGTTTCCTTTTGTTGTAATTCTAAATAGAGGTGAAATGCAAGTTCATAGAGGTTTTTCTGTTTTTTTAAATGTTATCATGTCACTTCTCCCTGGTCGGGACCAGGATGCTTGGAGGCTGCCGGGCACCTACATGGTGGTGCTGAAGGAGGAGACCCACCGCTCGCAGACGGAGCGCACTGTCCGCCGCCTGCAGGCCCGTGCAGCCCGCCGGGGCTACCTCACGAAGATTTTGCATGTCTTTCACGATCTCTTCCCTGGCTTCCTGGTGAAGATGAGTGGTGACCTACTGGACCTGGTGAGCCACTTGGGGTGGGCACCTCTGGAAAGGGCTGGGCCACCAAGTATATCCTGGGAACTGTCCTTAGTCTGCCCGTCACTGAAATTCAGAAGGAGACAGCACTTACTGGGTACCAGGCACAGTGGCTCCTAGGTTTACGTACAAGAACATCCTTTACGCCTCGCCATACTCCAGTGGTATGTATGTTCATCTTCATTTGAAAGACGAAGAGACTGAGATTCAGAAAGGATCACACAGGCAGTTAGGGGCAGAGCTGAGATCAAACTCAGGTCAGTCTGCTAACGACCTACTGCCTGGGGGAAGCCTGTAGGGACAAGGCCCCTGTGACACTCTGGGATTCAGGGCCCAGGGGAAGAAATTCCTTTGAAGCTGATGCTATACAGAGTAAGGCCCTCCTTTAGGACAGGGCTGTTCTCCCAGCTGTGTCCCAATGTCACATCTTTGGTGAAGCGGCAGAAAGGGACCTGGGTAGTTGTGAACTGCTGGCTAAACACCGCCCTCCAACCCCCAGTGCTTCAAATGCAAATTCTAAAAGCCTTTCTTGTTTTACTCCTTCTCTCCTGTCCTAACTGGAGGAGAGAAACACATGGTTCCCATTTTCACACTGCCCTCTCTTGGCTGGGAGCTTCACAGCCTCCTGCAGACATTGAGGCCCCCAGCAGGGCTGGGTTCTGCCCGAGGTCATACGGCATGTAACTGGCAGAGCCAGATGTGGACCCAGGTCTCCAAGCTCCACTGCATGACTGCAGCATGGTTCAATTCAATTCATCCTGTGGGGCAATGACATGGGTGGGACAGGGCCACAGCCCATGGGGACTCATAGTCTGGAGGGTGGGAGGGGGCAGATAGTAAATGCCTTCAATCAGTCTGCTCAACATACACTTAACAAGCACCTACTGAGTGTTGATGCAGAGAGGAAGCCGACCCAGCCCTTTCCTCTGAGCTCACAGTGAGAAGGAGAGACTGACCCGGGATCTCCAGTGCAGTTAACCTGGGGCAGTGTGCTCTGTACAGTGGCAGGAGTGAATAGATGCTGACACAGTGCTGGACAGCAGACCAGGGCAGCTTCTCAGGGGAGAGGAAGGCTGAGCTGGAGGCCTCAGACACTCGCTGTTGAGAGCTGGGCATCAGACCAGCCTGGGGTCAAGTCCTGGCTCAGCCACTTACTAGTTTTTCTAACCTGGGGCAAGTTCCTTCACCTCACTGAGCCTTAGTTCCCTATCTGGGCCAGTAATAGGAACAGTCATTTAAAGACTCAGTGAGATCCATGAAGTGTTTAAGCAGATGCCAAGTACAGAAACTCAGTGGGGTGTGTGAAGGGTTAAGGGAGGCCATGGGGAGATTAAAGCACCCAGAGACTAGTTGCAGTGGGAAGCTGTACAGCCAACAGGTCTGAAGGGCAAGGAGAGAATAGTGTTTCCAAGCCCAGAGTAAGCTGGTGGCATGGAGGATGGGCCGTCCAGGGGGCGCTGTGGTCCGGGAGGGACGCAGCCATTGCCAGAACCCTGTGCTGAAGCAGGGAGTGGGTGAAGGAGAAGCATTCTTGTCCCCCAGACTCTGGCTGGTGTCGTCCATTGACTGAGCCCAGCCAGAAGCTGCTGCCAGGGAGCCTGGGTGCTGCCGTCTGCAGGCTCAGCCTCCCAGGTTCCGCAGAGAATGGTGAAGAGTGGATCTGGGGCAAACAGAATTACTAGCACAGTTACAATGATTTGGGAGTCACGTCCAGGTCCTGAGTTCCACTTCCTGTCCAGCTTGCCCAGAGCCTGGGCTCTGCCTGGCTGCCTAGACCAGAAGTCAAATTGAGACTCCTTCCTAAAAGAACTCCTCAGAGCCATGCAGTTTGGCTCAGTGGCTGAGCTGTCGGAACTCTGGGCTGCCCAGCCTGTTGGAGTGAGAAAGCCCTGGCTCCCAGTGTGTCATCCAGGGCATCGAGATGGACCCTGGAGGACAAGGTGGGAAGATGCTGAGTCATGGGTGCATTCCAGGGACAGGTTCGATTAGGTGGGGGCAGTGGCCGTGGCTGTGCAAATGGCTTTGGAGCGCTCTGTCTTCCCACAGGCTCTGAGGTTGCCCCACGTCGAGTACGTCGAGGAAGACTCCTCTGTCTTTGCCCAGAGCATCCCATGGAACCTGGAGCGGATGATCCCTGCGCAGTACAAGGCGGATGACTACCAGCCCCCCAGTAAGACCCCGGCCACACCCTGTCCCCACACTCCAAGCTGAATCCACTTTTTCTGCTCTTCCCTCTCTCTCTCCCCCCACCCATGGTCCTCACCTCTCAGGGCCTCTAGGACTTGGCGTTCCCCACTGGCCAATTTTTCCTGTCCCATCCTCCACCACCTGCAGGTCCCCATGCTTCTCCATTACCCCAGGGAGGAGGCAGGAGCCTTTGCTTAAGTGAGTCCCTTTCCCACCTTCTAAAGTTTCTTGTTTGCTGCTTCTCTTCCTTTGGAATGGCTCAACCACACTTGTCTGGTTGTTGGGTGCCATTAAGTTGATGCCAACTCATAGTGACCCCATGTGGCAGAGTAGAACTGCTCTGTGAGGTTTTCTATGGTGTTATATATATGTATATGTGTATAGATATTTTTTCTGAGTCAGAATTAACTTGACGGCAACTGGTTTAGGTTTTTTTTTCTTATTGTTCATCTTTTATTTATTTATATGTTTATTTTTATTGTACTTTAGATGAAGGCTTACAGAACAAACTAGCCTCTCATTAAACAGTACACATGTTGTTTTATGACATTGGTTAACAGCCCCACAACATGTCAACACTCTCCCTTCTCGACCTTGGGCTCCCTATTACCAGCTTTCCTGTCCCCTCCTGCCTTCTAGTCCTTGCCCCTGAGCTGTTGTGCCCCTTAGTCTCATTTTGTTTTATAGACCTGTCTAATCTTTGGCAGAAGGGTGAACCTTGGGAGCGACTTCTTTACTGAGCTAAAAGGGTGTCCGTGGGCCATACTCTCGGGGGGTAGGCTGTACTCTTTATGAAAGCAGATCACCAGGTTTTTCTCTCGCAGAGCCACTGGGTAGGTTCGAACTGCCAACCTTTCTGTTAGCAGCTGAGCATTTAACTGTTTGCGCCACCAGGGCTCCTTACACTTGCCTTGGGGAGGGGGTAAACTGACCAATTCTTCCTAAGCACCCCTGGTCTCAGTGACCCCCAGCTGCCCTGAGGTGAGGACCAGACTCCTTAGTGGGATTGACAAGGCCCTGTTTGAGCTGCCCCCACAGATCTCTCACCCGCTCTCTCCCTGTGCTGCCTCCCTCCTAACATCACTGGACTTTCCATTTGCACAACCATGGCCCCTGCCCCCACCTGATCAAACCTGACCCCGGGTCTCACCCATGACTCAGCATCTTCCTGCCATGTCCTGCAGGTTCTGTCCTGATGCTCTGGACGACATGCTGGGAGCCAGGGCTGCTGTAACAAAGTACCACAAAACGGGTGTCTTATAAGAACAGAAATTTATCATCTCACAGTTCTGGAGGCTAGGAGTCTGTAGTCAGGGAATCAGCTGTGTTGATTCCTCCTGAGGACTCTGAAAAAGAACCTGTCCCATGTCTCTCTCCTGACTTCTGGTGAAGGCTGGAAGTCCTTGGCATTCTAGATTTCTGCCTCCATCTTCAAATGGGCTTCCGTCTGTCTGTCTCTCGCCTTCTGTGTCTTGAAGGACAGTTGCGACTAGGTTTAGGGCCCACCTCAAGATTCCTGGAAACCCTGGTGGCATAGTGCTTAAGTACTATGGCTGCTAACCAAGAGGTCGGCAGTTTGAATCCACCAAGCACTCCTTGGAAACTCTATGGGGCAGTTCTACTCTGTCCTATAGGGTTGCCATGAGTCGGAATCGACTTGATGGCAGTGGGTTTGGTTTTTTGGTTTGGTTCAAGATTCTTAATTTAATTACATTTGCAAAGAGTCTTTTTCCAAATAAGCTCACATTCACAAGTTCCAGGGGTGAGAAAGTGGGTATAACTTTTGGGGTGTCATCATTCAACCCACTATACTCCCCCAGGCTAGAAACAGATGTCAAGGCCCTTGCCTCCCACACTGGGATGCCCCTGGGATTGCCTCAGCCCTCACGGGCTCCCGGTGGGTACAGGAAATGGCAGGAGTGGAAGGCAAGGGTGTGAAATCTATTCTGGAGTCACATTAAGGGACTGGCTGGGGGAGGATACCCCTGGGGCTGTTGGGCTGGAGCAGGGGCAGAGGCAGGGGAGGACTATGCAGACAAGCGCAGGGCAGGCTCCCCCAGGCCTGGGAGCAGACACTCTTCATTCTTGGGGAGACCATATAGCACAGTGGTGATGAGCAGGGGCTCTGGAGCCAGCCTGCTGCACTCAAACCCAGACTTCTTAAGCCATGTGATCTCGGATAAGTCACTGACCCTCAGGTTCCTCTGCAAATGGAGGTAATAGTAGATCCTGTCCTGGAGACGGCTGTGAGGGCTACATAATGCATTGCTGAGGGGTGTGCGTTTATCTGTGCCTGGTACGCAGTGAGAGCACCATGGTTTTATCTCTTTTCCTTTCTCTTCCTCCATGCAACAGTAATTTCTGTAGCACCCACAGTGAGCAAGGCACTGTGCTAGGTGATGGGGATACAAAAGTGAACAATATGCACTTGGTATCTGCCTCCTCACAGAGTTGGAAGTGTGTAAAGAAGGTTAACACAGTATTTAAACAAATAGCTGCATGACACTAATTAGTTTGGGCTGTGGTGAGAGCCAGGAAGAAGTCCAGGCTGCTGTGAGTGTATATAGCAGGTAGGCCTAACTGATTGTTGTGAGATCTGGAAGGCTTCTTGGAGGAAGTGACATTCAAGCCAAGACTATTAGCAGCACAACAGGAAGGGTCCAAGCAGAGGAATGAGCGTGAACAAGAGCCCTGAGACAGGAGGGGGTGTGGCCTTTAGGAAATGAAAGAATAGGGACTAGAAGACAGTGAGGAAGAGCCGAGGCTGGCAGGATCAGCAGGGCTGTGGGTGAGGGTGGAAGGAACAACCTAACCACATCTCAGCTTCTCAGGCATGGCCCGGGCTGCTTGGTGGGAGGCAGTGAGCTCCCCACTCTAGAGGTATGCAGGCAGGCAGGGGCGCCCACTTGCCAGAAGCTGTAGAGCTTCCTGTGCCAGGCTAGAGGCTGGAAGAGGCCGTTCCAAGGTCCCTTTGCCCTGATAGTGATGGCTTCCCTGGAGGCCCCCTTTTCCTCTCCGTAACATGGGACAATAACCTCCCACTTTGCTTTGGGGGGTTGGGGGGAGGTGTGAGGAGAGAGGGCTGACATCTGGGAGGGGTCCAGCAGGCACTGTATCCCATCCAGTCTGGGCCCCTGCCCTTTCTGGCATCTCATTGGAAGCCCAAGGAATCCCCTGAAGGTGGACTTTGGCCTGTGCCCTTGCGGGAGCCGTGGAGGGAATGTGGGGAGTGGGCCGGGGGTGGGCACTGCACGCCGGGAGCCTCTCATCTGGCAGCATCTTACCAAGGAGCTTCCCCTTTGTGAGGACCACCTGCTCCCTGTTGGCCGTGCTCACAGCCACCTGTCCCTGTCCTGGCAGGACAGCAGGCTGCGGTAAGCTAGAAGCAACCTCTGCTCTCTGGCCTGTATTTAGAAGGCGAGAGCGGCCTCCCTGAGCCTCAAACCTTGGCTGTGGCCACACCCCAGGCCCCTTGCCAAGCTCAGCTGGGATGTCACCTCAGAATCTCTGTGGGCACGGTGCCCACCCCCTGTGCTGCTGGGCCCTGGAACTGCTCCTTGGAGCAGATGGTGCTGTGCCCGGCCCTGAGCATGGGTGGGCCAGGGAAAGACACTCAGCATCCTTAGCTTCCTTTCTGCCAGGAGGAACACGAGCCTCAAGCTCGCCTGGCGTGCTCTCCTATAGATGTGCATTCTGTGTGGTTTTACATCTAGAGAGAGAAACAGGCCCTGTGCCCTGCGCTTCATCAGCTCTTATCCTACCGGGATGTCTGCTGATGTATCCATCTCTCCCGCCAGCCTGGGAGCCCTGAGGCCAGGCTCTGCGTTAGGCAGTGGTGCCCAGCTCCTTCTGCCTCTGCCATGCTCAGTCGCAGACTGAGCTGTGCCCCCAGCACCTAGCCTGGGGCCTCTGCTCAGTGCACAGTTACCGTGGCTTACGGGATCCTGCATGGTCTGGCCCAGCCACTCGCCAGCTCACTGTGTGGCTCTCCCCCTTCGACGTTCCACAGCCTGCTTAGTGTCTAGTCACTCCTCCAGTGTGACCAGCACCCTTTGGCCTCAGGGTGCCCTCAGTGTGGCAGCTGGCATGTGGTAGGTGCCCACTGATGAATGAGAACTATTCACACACTTGGAGGAGGCGTCTGAAACCAACAAGGAGCCCTGACGCATCCTGCATCCTGGGAGGACAGGCAGACTCTTGTGAAGCTGCCCAGCTTGACACAGAGGTGAGGATGGATAAGCAAGGTGCATATGGGCTTACTTGTGTTTACTTACTAATCTGTAGTGCACAGGTCAGCTGAGCAGGGCTATGGAACATCGAAGGGGGAGAGTCACACAGCGAGGCTGGCGAGGTGGCAGGGCCAGACCATGCAGGACCGGGCAAGCCCTGGTAAGTGTGTACCTTGCTTACTGGTTAATCTGCCCCTGCCCAGAAGTAACAAACGTGTTCATGGGTCTGGGGCTGGCGGAGGTTCCAGCCAGGACTGGAGGCCGTGGCATGGTGGATGGCGTGTGCACAGGTGGGGTGCTGGCAGCGTGGGTCAGATGGGCTCTGGCTTCACCTCAGGGTGGCACGGTGCAGGGGGACAGTGCTACGTGGGGGCTGGCCTTGTCTGATATCAGCTAGGGCTTCTCAAAGCAGTCACTGAGCCACTCTGTAATGGGTTGACTGGTGACCCTCAAAGATATGTCCACCTCACAGGAACCTGTGAATGTGACCTTATTCAGAAAAAGGATCTTTGCAGATGTGATTGAGTTAAGGATCTTGAGACGAAATCATCGTGAGTTATCTGGTTGGGCCCCAAATTCAAGGCAGAGGGAGAGCTGGGGCGCGCGGAGGAGGTGGCCACGTAAAGGTAGACTCTGAGACTGGAGTTACGCAACCATAAGCCAAGGAGAGCCAGGAGCCATGAAGAGCTGGACGAGGCAAGGGAGGATTCTTCTCTAGAGTCTTTGGAGAGAGTGTGGCCCTGCCAGCAGCTTGATCTTGACTTCTGACTTCTAGAATGGCAAAAGAATAAATTTCTGTTGCTTTAAGCAGCGGAATTTGTAGTCGTTTGTTACGGCAGTCCTGGGACACTAGTCCGGGCTCCGAGCCTCTGCTCCCTCATCTGTCCTGAGAAGAGACTGTCCACCCTGCAACACTTTCTGAGCATCACTGGGTGGCCGTGGAGATGTGCTATGGGGAGCAACGCTGACCGACAACCTCCAGGCCTGCCTCTTTGGGTCAACCACAGATTCACGCTGAGGCCATGCTTCTGGGCTGCTGCCAGCTTGCTCTGAGCGTGGTGGGAGCACTGGGCCAGGCCATTTCTGCCCAATCTGGGGCTCCTTTAATGGACAGTCTCTGCCCGGGGTCTCCCATTGCCCTGCTGACGTATTACCAGGCAGGTGGGTTTTCTTACAGGGCCCTTGTGTTGGTTATGAGGACTTTTCAGAACATCGTTGCAGTCTGGGGCTCTTGCTACCCAATCATCCTTCCTTCCAGCTCTCCTTCACAGGTGTTAGTCTGTTGCAGGCTCTCCCCGCCTTCTGCTCCCTCTGCTGTGATCCTGCAGTTAGCTCTCTCAGAAAAGCTCTTGCAGGCCTAATCCCACCTTAGTGCCTGCCTCCTGGGGAGTCTGAGCTGACTCAGAAGTGCTAGTGTCTGTACGCTGACACTGTGGGGTGAAGTTCCAACACTGCGGATTTCCCTGAGGCTGTAACTTATGTCAGCTGGCCTCCTGGGCTCCTTGAGGAATGGAGAAAGACATGG
The DNA here is from genome assembly GCF_030014295.1 of Loxodonta africana. Classification (NCBI taxonomy): domain Eukaryota; kingdom Metazoa; phylum Chordata; class Mammalia; order Proboscidea; family Elephantidae; genus Loxodonta; species Loxodonta africana. The sequence continues at coordinate 93,329,250 of NC_087344.1, forward strand.
TCTTGGGGCCAGGAGGCCCAGGCTGACGTGTCTTCTCTGAGCTTCAGTTTCCCATCTGTGAGATGAGTGGCTGGCTCACATGACTCAGACATCCCTGTTAGCTTTGGCCTTTTATTCTCCAAATCCTATTCAGTCTCAGTAAGATATAAAAGGGTATAAATGGGGTTGGCTTATTTTATGCCATAATATTTATTAGTTTTTGAGTGTCCATATTGTTATTGCATATTAATATTAATATTAAGGAGCCAGATTGCATAGTTCACATCCTGGCTCCCCCATTTGCCAACTGCGTGACCCTGACCAAGTTACTTAACCTCTCTGTGCCTCCCTTTCCTTGTCCATAAAAAAATGATGTAATAGTATGTACCTTGTGAAGGGTTTTGAAGATCAAATGAATTAATATATTTAAAGTGCTAAGAATAGTGACTGAGATGTAAATAGTTTATATATGTTAGCTATTATATTGACCACTATCAATTGCTATGATGCCGAACAGGTTTTGGTGGAACTTCCAACTTAAGACAGACTAGGAAGAAAGGCCTGGCGATCTACTTCTGAAAATCAGCCAACGAAAGCCTTGAGGATCACAATGGTCCAATCACATTGTGCATGGGGTTGCCATGAGTTGGAGACCTACTCGATGGCAGCTGACAATAACAACAGCATATTAACTATTATATTAATGCTTTAAATATTGTATTATCCTCTCCCACAAATGTTGCCTTGGAAAGATGGCAGCGGCCTGGTGGAGGTATATCTCTTAGACACTAGCATCCAGAGTGGCCACCGGGAAATTGAGGGCAGGGTCACAGTCACCGATTTTGAGAATGTGCCAGAAGAGGACGGGACTCGCTTCCACAGACAGGTAAGTGCCCTCTTGGCCATGTCTAACAGGAGAACTACCTGCCCTTCACCACCCTGGCCTGGAGGGGGATGGGGACTGCCATCCTCAGAGCTTCCTGGCTGCACTGCTCTCCTGGCCTCCCAGCTATCATTGCCCCTTCCCTGCCATCAGACATGGGGTGGGAGTGTCTATTGTCCAGTGGCCTGCTGACATATTACTGGGCAGGTGGACTTTCTCACGTGGCCCCTGTATTGGTTGAGCAGGCGAACAAGTGTGAGAGCCACGGGACTCACCTGGCAGGGGTGGTCAGCGGCCGGGATGCTGGTGTGGCCAAGGGTGCCAGCCTGCGCAGCCTGCGCGTGCTCAACTGCCAAGGGAGGGGCACAGTCAGCAGCATCGTCATAGGTAAGTGATGGTTCCAGACGGCACTGGTCTCTCCATCTGGGCCTCGTTTGGGAGGTGGCTTAAGCTCAGAGACAATTAAAGAGTCCTGATGGAGGAGGCTGAGGCAGCCCGCTTTAGGGCCAGAGAGTCTCAGAGTGTCAGAGCTGGTTGGGCTCCCACTGGTCCAGATGGGGAGACCGAGGCCCAGAGAAGGGTGGATCTCAGCCCAGCCACACAGCTTTGACCACCAGGTCTGTCTACAGCTCCCACTGTCCCTCTTCTTCCCTTCTGAAATCCTTTAAGAGATTATATTTTGTCATGCTTTTTAGAATTGATGGACCCTTGAGATTATATAAGTAAACTTTCTCCATTTTCTGCTTGCATGCCTCTATGCGGGCAGCTCTACTCTGTCCTATAGGGTCGCTATGAGTCGGAATCGACTCGATGGCACTGGGTTGTTTTTTTTTTTTTTGATGCCTCTAAAACCAGAGGACTCACTCCCTTGCATTACTGATTGGGCCCTGCAGGTCACCCAGCCAGGTAGACTTGGTGGAGAGACTGGCAGAGGACTTTTCTAAAACTTTTACAGGTTACTCCATCAGGTACCCCTGGCTGGGCCCCAGGTGAGGTCCAGCTGAGAACCAGGACTCTGGAGGCCTGTGGACAGAGAAGAGGAAGGGAGCTCTCATTTGCTGAGTTCCTCCCATGGCCAGATACTGAGCGAGGGATTTTGTACACCACACCCTGAGGCTGGCATTGTGATCCCTGCTCAACAGTGAGGAAAACAGCCCAGTGGGGGGAGATGACTTGCCCTGGCTCACACAGCTAGAGCCATTGACCTCACTGGAGAAGTTGCTGGCACCCAGCAGGGCTTGGCCTCCACTGAAGGTCCCTGAGTCAGACCCTGGCCCCTGAGCCAGTGGAGCATCCTGTGAGCCTGTTTGAAAGGCTGGGGGAGACCTAGGAGTCTGCCTTGGGATCGGTGATCTCTGCCCAGTGATGTTCCTATTCGGAACACACATTTTGATAGTGGGTTTTTGATGCAAGAATCAATAAGGGCTTGCCCCATCAGGTGACCCCTTTTGCCTACCCCACCCCTTTATTGACTGACCCAAGCTCAGGCAGGCCAGTCCCAAAGGTCAGTGAGACGGGGAGAGGCCACGTTCCTGAAATCGCTCCCCGTGTGAAAGGCCTTCTCCAGGCCTGGTGCTCTGGCCTTGGGTTGCTTCCTGGGGAAGAACACATTTCCTCTTGGGGCCCTGGTCAGTGTATCTAAAGCCCTTAACACATTGCCTGGTACAGGCAGGTGTTCAGCAAACAGTAACTGTTACATTCATTGTTATGGTCAGTTTCCTCCTCTGTAGGCAGGCGATTGAGATAGTGTGTCAAGTGCTAAGCACAGCCATATGCACATAGTAAACCAAAACCAAGCTTGTTGCTGTCCAGTTGACTCATAGCTACCTTACAGAACAGAGAAGAACTACCCCATAGGGTTTCCAAGGAGCAGCTGGTGGATTTGAACTGCCAATCTTTTGGTTAACAGCCCAGCTCTTAACCACTGCAGCTTAATAAATGGCAGCTGTAACTGTGGTTTTTATTCCTCACTCCCACCCCACCTCTGCCACTTGGCCCTCTCCTTGGCATGAACCCCAACTCCCGTCTTGACCGGAGGCTCCGGGAATGTCCCAGAGGCCCAGATCCAGAAAGTTCTGAGAGGTCAGCCAGACCACACCCCATTTGGCAGAGAGAAGCTGTCAGCTCCAGGCTCCCTGGCACCTCAGGGGCTGAGCTGATGTTAGAACCCAGGTCTCCAGGCCAATAGGCTAGAACTCATAGGCTGGTGAGAGTTTAAACCGTCCCACCATGATTCTGGAGCCCTGGTGGTGCAGTGGTTAAGAGCTCAGCTGCTAACCAAAAGGTCGGCAGTTCGAATCCACCAGCCACTCCTTAGAAATTCTATGGAGCAGTTCTACTCTGTCCTGTAGGGTCGCTATGAGTCAGAATTGATTGGATGGCAACGGGGGTTACCATGATTCTACATACTCAGCTCTAGATGGGGAAGCGAGGGCTGCAGGGGTCAGAGCGAAGGATGCTATCAAGGATGGGGGTCATGAGCCTCACCAGCTCCAGGGTGTGGATTCTCTTTTTTAATTGTGGTGAATATATGTGTAACAGAATATCTGCCATTTCAACATTCTTCACCTGTATAATTCAGTAACGTTAATCATGTTCATCAAGTTGTGCAGCCATCATCATTTTCCATTTCCAGATTTTCCATCACCTTAAGCTTGGTTTCCCCTAAGCAGTATGTCCCCTTTTCCCCCTCCCTCCCAGCCACCCCCTGTACACACTTTCCTACTTTGGATATTTCATATACGTGGGGTCATACAATATTTGTCCTTTTGTGGCTGGCTTATTTCCTTTAGTATGATGTTTTCAGGGTTCATCCATGTTGTAGCATGTATCAAGGCTTCATTTCTCTTTATGGTTGAGTAATATTCCACTGTATGATTATAGCACATGTTGATGGATATTTCGGTCGTTTCCACCTTTTGGCTGTTGTGAATAGTGCTGCAGTGAACACTGGTGTGTTGCATGTGTCTGTTTGCATTCCTGCTTTTAGTTCTTTTTGGGCATATACCTAGGAGTGGGATTGCTGGATTGAATGGCTTTTTTTTTTTTTTTGCTTCACATTTTTTAGAAAAATTTTAATTTTACTTTAGATGAAGGTTTACAGAACTAGTTTCTCATTAAACAGTTAGTACATACTGTTTTATAATATTGGTTAACCACCCCATGACATGTCAGTACTCTCCCTTCTCAACCTTAGGTTTCCTATTACCAGCTTTCCTGTCCGCTCCTGCCTTCTAGTCCTTGGCCCGCGGCTGGTGTGCCCTTTTAGTCTCGTTTTGTTTTATGGGCCTGTCTAATCTTTGGCTGAGGAGAATCATATGGTAATTTTTTGTTCAACTTTTTGAGGCACTGCCATACGGTTTCCACAGTGACTGCACCATTTTACAATCCCACCAGCAATCGATGATGGTTCCTATTTCTTCACATCCTTGGCAACGCCTGTAGTTTTCCATTTTTAAACTCATAGCCATGTTAATGAGTATGAATTGATATCTCATTGTGGTTTTGATTTGCATCTCCCTTATGTGGCACAGGAGCCCTGGTGGCATAGTGGTTAAGTGCTTGGCTCTGAACCAAAAGGTTGGTGATGAATTGATATCTCATTGTGGTTTTGATTTGCATCTCCCTTATGTGGCACAGGAGCCCTGGTGGCATACTGGTTAAGTGCTTGGCTCTGAACCAAAAGGTTAGTGGCTTGAACCCACCAGCCACTCCACAGGAGAAAGATGTGGCAGACTGCTCCGGTAAAGATTTACAGCCTTGAAAACCCTATGGGACAGTTCTACTCTGTCTTACAGGGTCGATATGAGTCAGAACTGACTTGATGGCAATGGGTTGGGTTTGGTTTGGTTTTTTAATAGTTAACAACGTTGAGCAGCTTTATTATGTGTTTGTTGGTCATTTGTGTTTCTTCTTTGGGGAAATGTCTGTTGATGTCTTTTGCCCATGTTTTGATTGGCTTGCAGTCCTTTTGGTGTTAAGTTGTAGGAGTTCTTCATATACTCTGGATATCAAACCCTTATCAGATATATGGTTCACCAAACTTTTCTCCTGGTCTGCAGGTTGTCTCTTCACTTTGTTGATGAAGTTTTTTGATGAACAAAAGTTTTTTAATTTTGATGAGGTCCAATGTATCTTGTCTTTTGTTGCTTGTGTTTCGGTGTCATATGGCATGGAGTCTTTTAATCCTCACAACACTCCCCATTTTATAGATGAGGAAATGGGTCTCAGAGGGGTGAGGTCACACAGCTAATGAATGGGGAGCCAGGACTTGAATTCGAGTCAAGTGACCTAGTGCTGCTGTAATAGAAATACCATAGATGGGTGGCTTTAAAGAATTCATTTTCTCATAGTTGTGAAGGCTAAAAGTCCAAGTCAGCGTCTTGGCTGTGTGAATTCCTTCCTTGTAGGTAGTCCAGAGCATTCCTTGGCTCCTTGGCTTGTGAGGTGAGCCTCACGTGATATCTGTCTCCCGCCCCTGCCGCCTCGTGTGTGTGTGTGTCTAATCTGCTGTTTTTATAACCCAGAAATGATTAGATTTAGAACCCAACCTATTCAGGTGTAATCTATTCAATATAACAAAACTCTGTTTCCAAACAGGATTGCATACACACATAATGTAAAGGGGTTAGAATTCCAGCGCATATGTTGGGGGGACACAGTTTCATCTATAACATTGGTACACACTTAAAATTCTAGAAATTTGAACTGAAGTCTGTATGAGGACAGACAGCAAGCAAGGTTGTAGAGGTCAGAGATGGGGGCAAAGTAGGCCCTTCGTTCTTTTCCGTGTGAGGACTTAAGCTCTAGGTGCCTCAGTTTCCTAGAAAGGGATAATAGCTATTATTATAGGATCATGTAAATTAGTATATTGGGGCACTTAGAAATGGAGGCCAGTTGACTGGGTTTATTGCTGCCACGGTTGTTAATACTCTTCTGGTGTCCGGAGGGAAGGTGGGTGGGGTAAGGGGAGTGGTATCTCCCCAGGTTTTGACCTCAGCTTTGTCCTCTCAGGCCTGGAGTTTATTCGGAAGAGCCAGCTGTCGCAGCCCACGGGGCCGCTGGTGTTGCTGCTGCCACTGGTGGGTGGGCACAGCCGGGTCCTCAATGCTGCCTGCCAGCGCCTGTCCAGGGCCGGGGTGGTGCTGGTCGCTGCTGCCGGCAACTTCCGGGATGACGCCTGCCGCTACTCACCAGCCTCGGCTCCTGAGGTAGGTGCTGGTGCCACTGTGCCCCAGGGCGGGGGTTGGGGGGAGGTAGGCACGATGGGGGAGATGTGGGGACTCCTATGGTGTGTTCCTGGAGGTGGCAGTGCCCAAGCTTCAGTAAGAAGCTGTCAGAGACCCCGAGTGCCAGAGCTTGGGCAGAGGTGAGACTTGAACTTCCACATTCCTAGAGTCCAACTGTGTCCACTTGGCAGCCCACCTGGACACAGCATGGTCCTCCACTCCTCCCACACCACGCAGCTGCGTCCCATGTCCTGACCATTCTCCTCCTAAGCGTCTCCTGAATCTTACCCCTTCACCCCATGCTTACAGCCTCGGCCTTGTCTGGGCCCCATCCCCTCCCCGCAGGGTTGACACAACAACATGTCAGCTTCCCCCCTCCCCAATCTCTCTGCAGCCCACCACATAAGGCCTCAAGGGCTCATTCTAAAACACAACCTACCTACCTCACTGCCCGGTACCCTCAGGGCCTCGCCATTGTCTGACTGCCCCCCAAGGCCCCAAGCCGCCACCATTACCTGAGTGAGGCTCACGAGATTGGGGCCAGATGAGGGCTCAAGGTCACTCATTTGACAAACATCCACAGAGCATCTGGTGTGCGCCAGGTCCAGACGAAGCCCCTACCCAGGAGGGCTGACAGTCTGGTGGGCATGCGTGGCCTGGACATTCATCTGGTCAGCGTTCGCTGGCCACCTACCATGTGTCGGGGTTGGGCACCTCAGGGAAGGAGCTCTTCTAGGAGTTCACAGTCTGGGGTGGGTGGGGGTGGGTGTGCAGTCGTGAACCTGGCAGTACTAACGTACTTGGCTGCTAACTGAAAGGTTGGAGGTTTCAGTCTACCCAGATATGTCTTGGAAGAAAGGCCGGGCGATCTACTTCTGAAAAACTAGCCATTAAAAACCCTTTGGAGCACAGTTCTACTTTGACACACTCAGAGTCGCCACGAGTCGGAATCAATTCGAAGGTGACTGGTTCCCCCCACTTCCCCCTGGCCTGTCAGAGAGGCTGTCCCTGGCTGCGAAATTTAAAGTAGCATAAAACAAACAAAACTCAACACGTCCTCTCCTCCTTTGCTCTCTGTTTTTCTCAATAGCACTTACAACTGCCTTATACACCAAAAGTTTTACTGTTTGTTTATTGTCTGACTCCTCCACCGGGATGCCAGCTCCATAGGAGCAGGGGGTATGTCTGTGTGGACACCACCAGCATCGGGAGTGGGCCTGACATGTAGGGACAGAGGGCAGCACTGGGGCAGGAGTCAGAGATGTCACTTGGGAGCAGACATTTGAATTGGGCCCAACCAAACCCAGTGCCGTTGAGTCGATTCCGAATCATAGCGACCCTACAGGACAGAGTAGAACTGCCCCATAGAGTTTCCAAGGAGTGCCTAGCAGATTCAAACTGCCGACCCTTTGGTTAGCAGCCGAAGCACTTAACCACTATGCCACCGGGGTTTCCGAATTGGGCCCAAACGGGTTATACAGGGGTCTGCCAACTCAGGTGGCAGGGTCTCAGTCTGTCCCTGCAGCCTCTCCCCTATCTGCCATCCCTCTTTGCACCTGTTCAGGTCATCACTGTTGGGGCCACCAATGCCCAGGACCAGCCAGTGACCCTGGGAGTCCTGGGGACCAACTTTGGCCGTTGTGTGGACCTCTTTGCCCCAGGGGACGACATCATCGGTGCCTCCAGTGATTGCAGCACCTGCTTTGCATCACAGAGTGGGACATCACAGGCCGCCGCACATGTGGCTGGTGAGTTGCTGCCCCACCACCTCGGACCGCCATGATTCTAACAGCCCCTTTGGCAGGCAGGTCTACACCAGGACCTCCTTGTGCCAGGACCTCCATGTGCCAAGCTCTGTGTGCCAGGCCCTGTGCTGGGTGCAGGGGACCAAAGATGAGTCAGACCTGGCAGTGCCCTCAAGGACACTCAATTTGATGGGGAGGCAGGTGCACAAACAGAGGCTAACACTGCACAGTAGTCAGGCTGGGGCAGAGGGAGCCCAGAGGAGGCACCTGACCAGCCTGAGGGTCAGGGAAGGCTTCCTGGAGGAGGGACATTTGATCTGGGCTTGGAAGGATGAATAGGAGTTTACCTGGCAAACCAAACAGCAATTGGCAAGGCCTAGAGGTGTGAGAGCAGGATGTAAGAAGATCTTACTGTTTGGCTTTCACTTGGCAAGTGATTAAGGTGTTTTAACTTTTGGAAGAAAAGCTGGGTGTGTCTGTGTGCAGGTGTGTGTGTGTGTGCATATGTGTGTGCACACATGTGGGGGCCACATGCGGGCATGTGGGTGGCGAGTGTGTGCATATGTGTAGGCATGTGTGTGCATATGTATGCGCATGTGTGTGCGTGCATGTGGGCACGTGTGCAATTTGTAGGCGTGTGTGTGCATATGTGTGGGCGTGTGTGTGCACGTGTGTGTGCATGAGCAGAGGAGTCCCCTGTGAGGAGGAGGGCAAGGCCACCCCCATCTCTTATTGCCTGCCCCCTGACCCTCTGCACAGGTATCCTGGCCGTGATGCTGACCGCCGAGCCGGAGCTTACCCTGGCCGAGCTGAGGCAGAGACTGATCCACTTCTCTGCCAAAGGCCTCATCAATGAGGCCTGGTTCCCTGAGGACCAGAGGGTACTGACCCCCAACCTGGTGGCCACACTGCCCCCTAACGCCCATGACGCAGGTAAGCGGGTGTCCTGGGAGCCCTTGCAAGGTCCTGGACAAGCTCTTCTTCTCCCTCCTTGTACCAGGAGGGATGTCCTACCTACCTCCTGGGGAGTGGGGAAGAGAAGTCAGAACTGGCTGTGAACGGGCTACAGCATTTTAACGGAAAAAGTTGAACACGTTCTTTAAGCTCCCCCGCCGAATTAAAGATTCTTCTGGAGTCCTCTGTGAGCAGAGATCCTTGATGGAGCCTCCAGCCACACCCCCGACCTCCAAGGCTTTGTTGCAGGTGGGCAGCTGCTGTGCAGGACTGTGTGGTCGGCGCATTCAGGGCCTACACGGATGGCCACGGCTGTGGCCCGCTGCGCCACTGACGAGAAGTTGCTGAGCTGCTCCAGTTTCTCCAGGAGTGGGAAGAGGCGGGGCGAGCGCATTGAGGTGACCTGCCCCCCTCCCCGACCTTTGTGTATGTCGTGCATGGTGACCCCATGGGTTACAGAGTAGAACTGAGCTCCATAGGGTTTTCTTGGCTGTAATCTTTACGGAAGCAGATCACCTGGCCTTTCTTCTGCGGCATCGCTGAGTTGGTGGCTTTGAACCACCAACGTTTCGTGGAGCACAATGTGTTTGTGCTGCCCAGGGACCTCAGTGTCAGGAAGGACTTTGGAATAGGCAGAGCTGCCCATCCACACAACAGTCTGCCTTGGCAGGGGTGAGCTCTTTGTCCCCAGAGGTATGAGAGCAGGGCTGACTGGCCCCTTGGCAGGGATCCTGAAGAGGGTTCTAGGGGCTAGGACCAGGTGCCTCTGAGTGGGTCCCTGCCAGCCCCCTACATCCTGGGTTTCTGAAGCCCTTTCTAATGCTGGTTCTTGTTTCTATCTTTGGCTTCCAGGTCCGAGGGGGCAGACGAGTCTGCCTGGCCCACAATGCGTTTGGGGGTGAGGGTGTCTACGCCGTTGCCAGGTGCTGCTTGCTGCCCTGGGCCAACTGCAGCATCCACACAGCACCACCAGCTGGGACTGGGATGGAGACCCATTCCCGCTGTCACCAGCAGGGCCACGTCCTCACAGGTAGGAATTGAGTCTCGCCCTGGGGCAAGGAGGAGTTCATGTCTCCTTATGCACCCAGTCCCCTCCAGGCTTGGTCCTCCAAGAGCATACTCCATTGACTCTGGAGCTAGATTGCCAGGTGCGAGTCCCACTTCTACCACATCTGTGCTGTGACCCCGGCAGATGACTTTACCTCTCTCAGGCTCAGCTTTCTCCTCTGTCAGAGGGGATGATGTTAGTATTGCCTCATTGGGTTGCCATGAAATGGGGTAACATCTAGAGCACTAGTTCTGGAACATAGTAGGCAGATAACGAAAGCCAGTGCTGTGCATGAGGAAGTTCAGGCAGGGCTCAGAGGCTGGATCTGAAAGCTGGGCAAACCTTAGCTTGAATCCCACTCCACCACTTAACAGCTGTGTGACCTGAGCAAGTGACTTAACATCTCTGTGCCTCAGTTTCCTTATCAATAAAATGGGAATGATGGGGTTTAGTACATAACTGCCCCATAGGGTTTCCAAGGAGCACCTGGTGGATTCAAACTGCTGACCTTTTGGTTAGCAGCGGTAGCTCTTAACCACTGTGCCACCAGAATTTCCACCTTGGTGCTAGGACGTTATAAATGCTATTATCATTATCATCACCCATTGCTCTAAAGCCCATTCTCTGATATAGGCAACTACCCCGTGTCAAAAACATGCCCTGGGCACCATGACTGGACAGATAGCTGGAATCTGCAGATGGGAACCTGGTGGGGAGGAGGCACTTGGGCCCCGCTTGGGTAGAGCATGGGATGTCCCAGGGAGGGTTTGGGATGGTGGGGAGCAGGCCTGGAACATCTGGCTCAGGAGCTGTTTCTCATTGAATGTGTACTGGGGAGCCACTGAAGGTTTAGGAGCAGAAGGGTGACTAGTAAGGGCCTGGCTCTAGGCAGAGAGGCTGGCTGGGTGTGTGGGGTGGATTTGCAGTGGAAAGATGAGCCCAGTCAGGTGGCAGTGCCCTCATCTAGGGGAGAGGCTCGGCTAAGTCCAGCATATTGCTGCCACGGTGTGCATCAGGCTCCTGGCTTGGTGGAAGTCATTGTGTTCCAGACACTCTCCCCTTTTGGAAAGCCCAACAGAGAAGCTTAAGGGCACATGCTGTTCGGAAGACATAGGAGTCTCAGAATCTCCACATCAAGCTGACTTCCCTTTTACAGCAAAGGGAACTGCAGCCTGGCCATGCTAAGTGACCTTGCCCATGGCCTATGCGGCTAGGATGCAGAGAGTTCTGGTAACCAGGACCCTAACACATATGGAGCACTGGCCAGGCACTGTGCTGGGGCTTCATGTGTGTGTCTGCATTTCATCTTCACAGCATCTCTGTGAGTAGGTGCTGTTACTCTTTCCATTTTACAAATAGGGAAACTGAGGCTCTCAGTATAGGTAATTACTATTCAAGGTCTCATAGCCAGTAAGTATGTCTGACTCCCAAGCCCCCATGGAGGAAGTCCCAGGTTCCCAGGTGACCCAGACAGACCCCAAGCCCACTCCTGAACTTCCACTTGGGTGGCTGGGTGGGGAAGGGCCTGGGGGAATTGGCACTCCTGTGGTAGCATGTCAGGCCTTGGAACCCCTGCCACATTGCTCCCCATCTCTGAGTAGAAGGAGACTATGTTTTCCCTGAAAAACTAAGGCTCAGAGAGGTTGAGCAGCTTTCCAAGGTCACACAGCAGGTAAGCAGCTGCTTTGAGTTGAGAACCTGGGAGTCCTGTCACTCAGACAGGGTTTCTTTTTACCTGGACTCATTTCCAGGTTTCCCAGCTACTGCCTCAGACCCTAAAGAGATGGGGTCTGATGGGGGTGGGGAGGAGAGATAGAGGGTCCCCCAGGCATTCCTGGGTCTGACCTGGCCCTCCTCTGTCCCAGGCTGCAGCTCCCACTGGGAGACGGAGGACCTTGGCACCCACAGGCGGCCGGTGCTGAGGCCACGAGGGCAGCCCGGCCAGTGTGTGGGCCACCAGGAGGCCAGCGTCCATGCTTCCTGCTGCCATGCACCCGGTCTGGAGTGCAAAGTCAAGGAGCATGGAGTCCCAGGCCTTGCAGAGAAGGTGAAGTGTGGGGTGGGGTGGTGCCTGGTGCCCGCAGGGTGCCTTCTCTGTGTCAGCATCTGTCACCATCATACCTTTGTGTTTATGGGTGGATGCAGTCAGCAATTGTGGGGACAGCTGTGTGTGTGCATGCTTGTGTGTAGCTGCCAGTTTCTACTTCCGCCCCATTACTGAGGTTTGCTATCTGGGCACCTGGCTCCCCTTTGCGGAAAACATGCATTTACTGATTGATCCACTTAGGAAACCTGCCTGGAGGTTGCTTGGGGCCAGGAGCTCCGCTGGACACTGAGGACACAGGGGTAACTCAGCCAGGACCCAGAGGAGGTGACACCTGAGCTGAATGCTGAAGTAGAGGGGCAGTTAGTGTGGCCCCAAGGCAAAGCTTCAGAGAGGGCAAGGCCTGGGGGCATGAGAGCCCTTCAGAAACCTCCCGTGGAGCCGCCTGGTTCCTGGAAAGCAGCCTGGTGGCAGCAGTTACTCTGTAACTCTGGTTTCTAAAAGCCACAGGCAGTTTCTTAAAAGGAAGCCCTTAGAGTCTGCTCTTAAATGCACTCAGACTGGAGTTTTCAAAGTGCTAGACATTGGTAACTGCGGTCTGGATTATGCATTCCTTGAGGGCAAGGACTGCCTCAGACGCACTCCCTCCCTTCCTCCCCCTGTACCAGGTGCTGCGCTGTTCTTGGCACTGCTCCTGGTGCAGGCGCTGGGGATACCAACCCTACCAACAGCCCTGTTTCTCCCTCCTGGAGGGTCCATTAGAGTGGAGGAGACAGGCAGTAAACAAAACTAGGCAATTACATACATACACTTAAAAGATGACAAGTGCTATGGAGAAAAAGCCGGATGGTGATGGGGAGGGGGTGGGTTGTCAGGAAATGCCTCACTGAGAAGGCGCCATTTTAGCAAACACTGAAGGAGCCAGGAAGTGAGCCATGAGGATAGTGCAGGGAACAGTTTTCCAGGTAGGGAGAACTGCCAGGGCAAAGGCCTTGAAGCAACAGCATGGCCGGAGTGTACCAGAAACAGCCAGGACTCCTGTGACCCAGGAGCAGAGTGAATGCAGGGAGGAAGGTGGGGAGAAGGCCTCAGAGAGGGAACAGGGCCAGGTCAGGTCAGGCCTGACGGCCACAGTAAGGACTTAGTTTATTCCGGAGTGAGCTGGGAGCCACGTAGGGTTCTGCGCCCAGGAGGGAGGGACGTGATCCGACCTGGGTGTGAACCAGCTTGCTCTGGCCGCTGAGCTGAAGAGACACTGCAGGTGGCTTGGGCAGGAGAACAGGGAGACCAGACTGGGTGGCTCCCATGATGATCTAAGCCCAGGTGATGGGGGCTGGGACCTGGTGGCAAGAAGTGGTCTGATTCTGGAATTTGAAGGGGCCCACAGGATCTCTGATGGATTGGATGTGGATGGAAGGAGGAGAGGATGATTCCCAGGATTTTGCTGAGCTCCTGGGCAAACAGAGTTGCCATTAACTGGGACGGGCAAGACTGGTGTGGAGGGGGGAGAGGTGTAGACTTTCAGGGAAGGTGAAGAGTTTGGTATTGGTCGTGTTAGACATCCACAGCCTTGGCCCGAAGCAAGAGGTTGGAGCATGGATGCAAACCCCCTGGGGCAGGAGGTCCTCAAAGTGGGCTCGGAGTGAGGGAAAAGTGACACCTGAGTTGGGTGGGAGTGCCTGGCCTCCACGTGGGGCTGGACATGTTCTTCTTCTCCCTGCTGTGGCAGGTGGCTGTGGCCTGTGAGGAGGGCTGGACCCTGACCGGCTGCAGTGTTCTCCCCGGGGCCTCCCTTGTCCTGGGGGCCTATGCTGTGGACAACACATGTGTGGTGAGGAGCCAGGACGTCAGTATAGGAGGCAGAACCAGTGAGGAAGCCACGGCCGCTGTTGCGATCTGCTGCCGGAGCTGACCCTTGGAGCAGGCCTCCTCGGAGCTCCAATGCACAGCCCTGTGGTGGGTGGGGAGGTTGAGGGGCTGGGAGCTGCGGTTCCACATCTGGGCTTTCAAAGGGTTTCGAATTCACCCCTCCTCAGCCCTCCATGGCCTAAGTGGGCTCTGGGAGAACTTGCTCTTGCCCTGGGATCAGCCCCTTCCAGATCTGAGCAGAGCATAGCAGGGTTGGAGGTGGCAGGAAGCTCCCTCCATCACTGCGGGGCCTGTGTTGTGCATTCCACCATTACAGTGGGTGAAGTGTGCTATTTCCTGCCAGCTGCTCCCAAGATGCCAACAGCCATGGGCAGGGTTACCTTTACTGAGCTCCTGCTACCTGCCAGCCATTAATCCTATCTCCATGGAGGGGCAGCATTTTTCCCATGGGAAGGGGCTGAAGGGCCAAAAATACCAGTCAGGGTTGTGAGTGTGAAAGGTAGGGATGCCCCTCTCCTCCTGCCCACTGAGAGCCCTTTTGCGCTCCCTGATAAGTAGAGGATCAGTGTTCTACATCCGCTGGGGAGACATGTCCAGTGCAGCATGGAGGCCAGGCACTCTCACCCTGCTCAGGCATCACTTCTCCCTCGCTGAGCCCACTTTGAGAGCCTCCTGCCCCAGGGGGTCTGCATCCATGGCCCACCCACATGGCGACACTGCCCCAGATCTAGCCAATACTTCATAATGTCCAAAGTGCTTCTCCAGCCACGTTCTCACAGGGTTTCCAAGCAGCCCTGGGACAAAGGCAGGGCCTCTTCTACCCACTGGACAGATAGGAGAATTGAGGCAGGAACGAGCCCATTGTCAGCTGCCAGGAGACCTCAGTTCAAGTTCTTGCTTCCTCTGTATTCATCACTGCAGTGATCTCCTCGGCCCTCCCAGCCTGGCTGTTAGGACTTGACTCCTGCCAGATAGCTTTCCTTGAAATTCCTAGTGCTCGTGCCTAACCCCTGAACCACCAGCAGTGGCATCGGAGATCCAGCCAGAGGCAGGAGATGTGTCCCAAGTGGTCACAGGACCATGCCTTTGTTTCTCCCAGCTCCCCCCATCGTGTTCTCTTCCAGGCCGTTACCTGCCTGGGACTGGCCTGCAAGTGACAGGCACCATCCAAAGCTTACTTTTCAGTTTGAAGGGGAGGGCCACATGGTAGATACACCATCTCATCCCCATTTTATGGAGGAAGAAAACTGGGAACCAGAAAGGGGGTGTGCCCTCAAGCTCACACAGCCAGGAAGTGAGGGGGCACTAGAATAAAACCCAGATCTGGCTGGCTCCAAGGCCCAGCCTCCTACCTGCACCAGCGGGGCCCCATTTTCAAAGCAAACACTGAGGCTCTGAGGGGAACAGAGACCTGGGGCAGCACAGTGCCAGCAGAGCCCATGCCTCACCCTACATCTTCCCAGGCTCCTGGTCCCTGCGGGATGGTGTTTCCTGTGGTTAGCTTTGCGCAGTTCCCTGGGACCTGGGCAGTCACAGGTCCTGAGGGACTGGGGGAACCAACCCTCCTTGAACACTACCCCCAGGCAGACAAGCATGCAGTTATCTTTTTAGTCTGTTTGTGAACAGCGCTTTTTATAGCAAGAAGCTTTTCTAGATCTGTTTTGCTTTTGTAACATGAAGATATTTATTCTGGGTTTTGTAGTGTTTTTATTATATGGTGACTTTTAAAAATAAAACAACTTTGCAACGGCTCTTGCCTGGATATAAGTGTCTGGGATGATGTCTTGCTTATATACTCGGCACTTGATAACAGGTTTTTTGAATGGCTGAATGAAGCGAAGTATTTGGGGGGTGTGTGGAAGCTGGTGATGTGAGCTTGCTGCTTCTGTGTCCTAGGAATGAACTCGTCTTCCCATAGCTTCCCTAACTCCAGGCAGTTAGGGTTCCTTTTTGGTAACTTGTCCTCTTACAGCACTCTAGCTGTTCTATAGTCTGTGTCCAAATTGAGCTCCCAATGTCCTTTTCGTTCCAATCTTCCCAGTACCTAGCCCTGGGCCTGCCACAGAGTGAATGTTTATGAAGAAATTAGATGGTGTCAGAAGCTTCTATAATGAGGAGTCAGTGCTATGTCCATGATCACTGTTCATGATTTGCAATCATGAAGCCTCAGGCCTCTTTGCCAAGTATAATTATCCCATTCAGTGGACTCCCTGCCACAGCCCTTTGCTCCCCTCACTGTGAGGTTGGAGGGTGTAGTTGTCTTAAGCAAGGTCTATCTCTATACAGCTCATATCATAAATGGTGAAGGAAATCTCTCTGCCAAGGAAAAATCTTCCAAGTTATGTTTTCTGACAGTTTTGTGTTCTATATGGAAAGTGTTCAAGAGTTGACAGCTGTGAACGGTCTCGAACGCCAGAACAGAGTGGTGCATCTTTGTGCACTGGCATCTGTGACTGTTGTGATGCTAACATCCCCCCTCCCCGCCCCAGCACAGAATCAAGTGTCAGTTTGTCAAACATTCACAATAACAGCTCCATGTCTTGAGAGAGAAGGGGACAACTTGGCTCTCGCAGATGGCTGGCAGGTATCACAGGGGGTGAGAGAGGAATGGGAGGGGGCCAAAGGAAGAGGAGGATCTGGAATAGCAAACATCCCAGGGAAAGGGAACCATGTGAGCCAAGGCAGGAATTGCCTCATTAGGAATGAGGCTCAGACCCTCGGGATCGAGCAAGAAACCTAGCTTGGCCAGTGCACGTGATTCTTGCTGGGGGCTATTTAGGAAGGACCTGAAAGCTACGGGGAAGACATCTGTAGGCCATTGGCCAGAGTTTGGCATCCTCGTCCAAGCTTTGCAAATGAACCCTAAAACGGTCGGACTATGCAGAAGGAAAAATAGTAGCAAACACTTGAAGACCCACAAACCCCCTTATTATTAAAACAGTGGACCTGATTCACGTCACTATTGCAAAGTTCCAACAGGAAATGTAGCACCATTTGGCACTAGGCCACAGGCCCAGGGTGCCCCCACCCCCTGGCTGTCTTCTGACATACGGAGAAAAATGTTGGTGAGACTCCAACTTTACATTTTTGAAAAATTTATTTTATGCTCCTAGAGGCTGAGAACTCTGCCACTCATGACCCAAACTCAGAGTTAAGATTCTTCCCTAGTTTATCGACTTCCTTTTGAAATTTTATAAACAAAATTCTGTACACAAGAGGTAGCAGAGGGAAATTCCAGTCTGCTTGTTCCAAGCTCAAAAGGTAACTGCACACACCTCAATGTTAGCAGGGAGGGTGGGGCAAGACAGGGTAAGTCTGATGACAAGGTGTCCTAGGTCCTGAAATTTACTGTAGTTGTAAGTGACCAGGGGAGCACTCCAGGAGAAGTCACAGGCAAGATGCCTGTTGGGATGCTCTTGTTTTCTTTCCCGGGACGCCTTTAATGGGTAGAACCGGCCACCTTTGGGAAGGCCTTCACTAAGGGAGCTTCTTGAGAACACACGGCATTGAGTTAGTTGTGCAATTCCTGCTCGATCTGCAGACCGTTTTGAAAGAATTATAAAAACATCTTCATCCAAAAAATTGGCAGTAAAAATGACAACTCTTCCCAGGTTAGCTTGTCGTTAATTGTCACTGTGCTGAACTACATTAAAAAAAAGTCATCAGCAGGTTTGTAGACTGCAGCTGTTGGAAATCAAGTGGTTACTGGCAAGTGGGAATGATGTTCGTTGCAACACATAAGCAAAATTAAGCGAAGCATATACTGTAAAGAGGAGTGATGCTGATGAGGCTTTACCAGAAGGACAGCAGGTGCCAGCGGCTGTGGAAGGTGATGTTTCCACAGGAAATGAGGGCAGCCACAAAGTGGCTATTTCACTCCTGAATCTGGGCTCCTGAGTGTGCAGCTGTCAGTGACGAGATCCCAAGACACGTCACTACCAGCATTTCAATGTCATGTCTCACACAATCTTTTTGTGAGGATGGGTGTGGAAAGAAGGGTGAGGGTAGGGTAGGGGTGCAGTAGGGCATGGAGTATTTATGTGCTCAAAATCAATTTTAAAACATCACATTTGAAAATGTGAGAACACTGAACCATATAAAACTTGCCAATTCCCTCCGTCCATTCCTCCAAGGACCCAGTTACGCTCTTAAATGCCGGGCCCTTCCACCCACCCAGTGTATTTGACAACAGCCATGATTAGCCTGCAGGAAGTTACAGAGTTACAAGTTAAAGCCTGATGGCACAGTAACTTTCAGCAGTTCCATAGTGAAATGACTGGCGTATGAAAAGTGTGCAGCAATGAAAAGCTGTCTGTCCTGTCACATGTCCGTACAAAATGCAAAAGCAACCAAAAAGGCACTTTGGGGCTGGCTGTGCCTCTTTGACTTGGCCAACCAAAATGACAGTGGCACCTGGCACTTCTTAAGGGTGCCCTAGCTCTGTGCATGATGAGTTGAAAATAAGGCAGAAGACGTAACTAAAGGCAAAACAGAGCTGAAAATGTGTGTGGGGAACTCAAAATACAAAATCCAGGGAATATACTGGCATCCCCATCCCCACACCCCGCAACATCAAAAGGAGCTGGTGACTAACCTGAATTGAGTGAATGGTGCGGCTACACACTTGGGAGATACAACTAAACGGATGGTTGTTCAATGACTTTCTGGAAAAAATAAACCTTGAGCCTTGTCCCTGTCTTTTCAGTGTTAATTAGTCACGCAGAGGAGAAACAAAATCTTAAATTCCTCCTTGGCACTAAAACTACTATGAAACTTTCACAGTGGTGTCTCCCAATTCAAATGTTTAACTTCACATATAATCAATATCAAGGGTTTCAGTAATTAAGGGTTTGTTTTAGGCAAAAGGAAATGACTGCAGAGTACATAATGTAAGACTACAGTTTATTCAATATGTCTCCAAGCATTAAATGATGATTTCAGGAAGTCAAACTGCAATAAAATTATATCTTAAAGTGCTTTTTATTTTCGTGTTTTTAAAATTTGTTTTGGGAGCAACTCATAGCTTCTTTAGTGACTGGTGTTATTAAGAATGCACCTTGTACTTCTGGAGAACACAGCATTTTTTTATTGCTCTTTTCAATCTCAATTATATCAGAAAAATACTTTAAAGAGCTTAGTAATTTCCAATTTTTGATCCCAGTAACATTTCGCTGAGATCCAAGCTTATGCCCAGAGCTTTTATCCAAACCCTTCTGAAATTCTGTACAAATAGGGAGACATATTAAATACAAAGGTCTGTGTAAACTGAATTCTTTAACTAATATTTTACAATGAAAATGAATTTTATCACATATCTTTACATTATTTTAAATTGGATATTCCTAGTCAATGTTACTGCAAGATTAAAAATTTGCCCCCACACATCTAAAGGCAGCTTGCTTTTTTTTTTTTTTTAAATATAAAAACCAAATGAATTTCTTTTGTAGCATCATAGAGAAAGCAACAGCTTTACCCTCTCTTGTATGTTCATGTAACAAAAAAGTCTGCCTCCGGCTTAATTTCCTAAAATCTCCACAAAAATGTTAATCCACGCGTAGACTGTCCCCCCTGGGGCAGCTGGTCCACATATCAGAGCTCTCTCACTGCCAAACAGCTCCCAAACCTTTTAGTGGCCAAAGAGTGCTTTCTTTTAAAAACGCTGCTTTCCAAGGTCATGGAGGTTCTCCCAGTTCAGTCTCCAGGCCCTTCTAAGGTCTGAAGGGTGAGATTCTGATCTGAAAAAGGTGCTGAGCATCCTGACTGTGCTGACTCCTCGTCTCGTCTGAGCACCCCTCTAAGGGTCCACGTCGTCAAGGTCACTTCTCAACTCGCCGATCATCATGGGTGACTCGGAGCCCTGGGGGAGGAGGAGTGCAAACCGTGTACGCCACAGCCAGAGAAGCATGTCCCTCTGTGCCAACCGGCTTGTGTTCTGTGGTTTAGACATGTCCTCACCCAACAACTCAGTTCAATGTCTATCAAAGGTAATAAGGTATATTGATGATAATACCTTACACTTTGTAAGATCGCATTTAGTCATTGAAACAACCCAGTGACTTGACTAAGGTCACAATGTCACTCACTACATGACCCCGCAGGCAGGCGCCAGAATGCAGGGTGAGCCGTGTGATAAAGTGGACGGGCTGGTTGTGCGGATGCCGCTCTGTGCCAGGTACGTGCCAAAGATGCCAAAGATGGGCCTGGGTCACTTCTCAGTTGGAATTGTCTCTGTCACCAAATATGTGGCCTACCATCTGCCTTGGGAACAATCTAGCTGGGGTGGGGGTGGGGAGGAAGAATAGGGAAGTCTCTCTGGAGAAGTGACACATAAGCTGAGTGGGAGCTGGGGTGGATGGGAAGGACCTGAGGTGGGAAGGCACAAAGCGTATTTGATAAACTAAAAGATGACTGTTGTATCTAGAATTCAGAAAAGGAGGGGTGAGGGTAGGGGAAAAAGAGTTATGTAGGGGTCAGAACAAGCAGGAGTGTATTGTGGATTTTGGCTTTTATCCCAACAGCAATGGAAAACCATCAAAAGTTTAATAAGCAAATGAACTGGAGAGAAGCAAGAGTGGAGGCAGGGAGATTCTTCCAGAGGTCCAGTAGACTAGGGTACTTACACAGGTGGAAGTGGACAGATGCAGGTGTGTAAAAGGCCTCCAATCTGACAGACTTGATGACACTGCTGGGCAGGCGTCTGCCCTGATGCCATGGTAGACAGGGCACCACTTATGAGACAATGAACACTAAAGGAGGACAGCTTTGGTGGGGTTGGTGAGGATGGGTGGGACATGCTGAGTTTGAGGTGTCTTTGAGATATATCAAGTGGAGAAATCAAGAAGAAGACAGCTGATGTTCAGGTCTGGCGTTCAGAAGAACTGAGGCTGTGGGTGTGGATGAGAAAGGACTGGGAGAGGGGGATAACAGCATATAGGAAAGAGCCTTGAGGAACATTTTCTGGTGGTCCAGAGGAGGCTGAACCGGAAAAGAGACTGAGAAAAGACAGCTGGAGGGCTTAGAGGAAAGCCAGGACAGCAAGGTGTCATGGAAACCCTGCAAAAGGTGTTTCAAAAGGGAGGACTGGCCAGGAGTGTCAAATTCTACCAAGCGGTCAATTAAGATGAAGACTGGAAAATTAAGTCACTTGTCACCCTAACTGCTTAGTTGGAAAGAAGAGGGTTGGAGCTAGGCTAGAAGAGGTTGAAGAAAAAAAAAAGTGAGAGAAAAAAAGGAGATATTTAGGTATATAATTCTTTGGAGAAGTTCAAGTGTGAAGAAGAGGAAAGAGGACAGGGGATAAGAAGGAAGAGAGGTCCTTTTTCAAAGGAGAGGTTCAAGATACCAAAGAGAGAGATGAAGACAGAATGTAAGGTTTCTGAAGAAGTGGGAGGGAAGGAGACCTAGAGGCCTTGGGGCAGGAGAGAAGCCTCCCCTACTGTAATAGGAAAGAGACTGAGGCTGGTGCAGATGCGAGGTGGGTATAAGTTTGGGGGCCAGCAGCTGCAGGAGTTCTTGTCCAATAACTTTTTATTCTCTGCAAATAAAGTACGTGATGAGGTAAACTGCTGAGAGTGACCTTGGGGTAGGTCCTATCACTATGCTGAACCACAGTTTCTCTTCTGTAAAATCAGAGTAATAGCTACCTTGCAAGACTTTTATAAGGATTTGAAAGATAATGTTAAAAACAAAGAAAAAGGTGCATACAACATCAACGGTCATTTAATGAGGGCCTACTCTGTACCAGGCACTGTGCTGGGCTCCTGAGGAGACTGCTGCTACAGAAGGGTGCAGACTAGCAGGGAAGACACAATCAGTGCAGTTACACTGACATTTCATTATTCTGCACGTAGTAGGTGTTCAGTACACATTTCTTTCCTTTTTCTACTATAGTGATCAGTACTGAAAAATTCCCCCCTCCCCTTTTTTTTTAACATAAAAACAGGTATGCTTCGATAGCATGGGGCCCTTCCTTTCAGGGGTCCATGTGTCCAGGAAGGCTGGTAAAAACAAAAGAGGGAGGGAGTGATTTTTATAACCTGGCAGAATGAGGTGAACAAGCTGGAACAAGCTAGAATGGATACTCTATGGCCTAACTTTGTGAGGACTATCTCCAAGTTGATAGCCAGACAGAGAATACCTAAAGCCCTGAGTTAATTTTACACTGCAACACCATATAGCTTTGTAGCATACTGTTAGTGAGTCCCAAACTGAGATTTCAGCTTATGAACAGTTCTGCTTACACCAAGAATACTCTCAGGTCAGAGGGTACCCAGCCCGAGAACGGACTGGAGGGTGGAGCTAGTGATTCCAGATGCACACCCCTGAGGAGATATTTTTTTTCTAATTACGGAAATTCTTTCTGGAAAACTTAAGAGCAGGCACTGCTCTTTCACACGCTGACATGCCCTCCAGTTATACCTGTTGTAAATGCCTCTCTCCGTTCTCATTGGCAGGACTGCTCTCCGACCCATTACTGCTTCCGGATTGCTCTTTTTCATTCAACAAAGCTGTGGCATATGCCAATGTGTCCTGTAGGAGATTTACACACAAGAAGAAAAAGTCAGGGGGTGCTCACATGTAGCAGCAATTATGGGGTTGGGGGAGGGCGACCCTGGGAGCAATGTGAGTGGGGCTTTCACAGCTCAGAGCTCACAGCTCAACCTCGGCTCTACGGTGAGAACAAACTGACCAACCCGAGGCTTTGCTTCTAGGCAAGTGATTTGCACAGATTTGCACAAGTGTAAAACAATCTGCTGTCTTTTCATAGATTGAATAGTTTCTCCTGCTCTTTCTAATTTTTAATCTATACCCCTCTTTTTGAGGCCGAGGTTCCCAAGGAACGTACTGAAAAGCCTATGTGAGGGGTCACAAACCACACAAAGCTGAAGGAGAAGCCTCACCTGAGCTGAGATCGTTCGCTGAAAGGTTTTCCCAGTTGATGTTTCATTAGAGACATTACTCTGCGGTGTCCAGTAATGTTCTGACATCTGAGATCAAAGTCAAAACTTTGTCAGAGATGACAAATAACTCACGTGACTCTGCAATTTCTACCACATTAGAGTGTAAACAAGCATCTAAAATACAGCTGAAAGTGGACATAAAATCTACCCGGACTTTCTGTTCCACCAGGAGATGGTTTCACGGAATACTCACTTCCACTCTCAAGGCTTCAACAGAACACTGCTTCTCACATAACCGTTCCTACTTTCCAACCTAAAGCCTTAAGTCACATGCATGAAGGCGCTAATTTAATGACAAAGGCAGGTATCAACTATACTAAAATGTCTGAAGTCTGAAAACACCTTAAGGTCAGTCTCTAAAAGATTTTTTTCCTGAAAAGAGGCGCTATTATTGATTGTTATGACATAGTCAGAAAAGTTCAAAATTCAATTACCTTCTTTTGTAACCACTGTACAGCCCAACTCCAATGATGGGAATTCTCCTTGAAATATTCTTTAGCAGCCGGACACCTGGTTATTGAAGAATATTTTTATTAGTCAAATGCTTTCTGTGAACTGTACTCGTTTAACCTACAGTGCTTTTATTCTGACATGCATGCTGCTTGCATTAAAATTCAGTTATTTTTATATTAAATTTTTCCCTTTTTTTGGTTTGCATAGGTAATACATTCAAGGGTTTAAACCTCTAAAGGCACTAAAAGGTAAATGTGTGGTGAAAGGTCTTCCATCTCTCTAACTTCCAAATTCAGTTCTATTAAAATTCAGCTTGAAGATGAAAAACAAAACAGAACGAAAATTCCACAACAAATTGTTATATACTGAATAAACTCCTTGGATATAGTAAAATTAGTCTTTAACTCTTATGACTTGAATGATAACAAAGGAATGAAATTATGGGGAAAACATTTTTAAAGCATGGCCCTAGAGACCCCCCCTCCATTTTTATTTGCATATCTAGAAAGCTGTTCTTCACATTTGAAAAATGCTGAGGGTGACATTGCCAATAATGTGTGTGTAAGATGGATATGGAAGTGCACATAAAGATTTCTTTGGTTTTTTAATATTATCTTTGCTATTTGGACTAAGTATCTGCTGGTATCAGACCATACCATCTGGCCCCAATACTACTTAGAAATGTCACCGTTTAGGCAAATACTTACGATGACATGCTGCTAATATCAAGCCTAATTAATGAACCCCCAATTGTAGTAGGATGATAGCCATCTGTGTCCACAATACTACGCCGTTTGGACGGCGCATGTTCATGCATTATTTCAAATGGGCTCTAATTCGTATCTGTTTAGAAAGTTCAAATGCCCAACAGATTTCTCATTCTTATTTTGGAATAAATCTAAGGATGGCAATTCCCATGCCTAAGAATAGAAAACATCTGAAGCAGAATAAATTAGGCTATAAAGAAGGCTTGGTGAAAGAGTCCATGATGGCAGTGTAGTCTGCTCAATAACCTTGGGTTATCACACACCCCTCTGTTTTTTGTTCGCCTGTGTACAAAATAAGGGAGTTGAACTAGCTAACCACGAAGGTCCCTTCTAATATCGAGAACCTTCGCTTTGAAGTCAACCAACCTGTGTTCAGATACTACCTCTATGATTCCAGGCCTGTCACTTAAACCACCTGTGATATGAGACTAATGACAATACCTAACCTCATAAGGTTGTTGCAAAGGTTATATGAGATAACATAGGACAAGTCCTTAGCACAGAACCTGGGTTCATTAGTGCTCCACAGCTATAGGTAACATGATTTCTTAAGACACTATTTTGAAATTGAGGACCTAGAGTCTGAAAGAGTTAGTGGCTCTTTCAATAATGAAAGAGGGCTTGAGTGAAGGCCTCTTATTTTAAGGTCCCCAAATCTGCTTTGATTCCTGCCCTCCCTATATACAGCCTGGGTTGTTCAGGTTTTTTTCTTGAATTCTACAAGATCTGCTACTCTTTTGATGGTTCTCTTCATCCCTTGTGGGATCATTTGAAGATGTTTCTGTACCTTCGAAGTAAACACGACCTGAGTCAGACTCTCTCGGTCCTGAGACAAGGCAGAATTTTTCCCAGGTATATTTGACTTTTAACTCAAACAGCACTCCCCCCTGCATTTCAAGCCAGTACTCACTTTTGAGCAAGAGTTACAAGAAATTTGACACACTGGTAGCAGCGACTGCTGTCCACGTGATTACTGTGGTGCATCAAAGCTAAGTGAAGAGAAGAGGAAATGTTAACAATAAAACACTACACTGAAAGCATGTCTAAATAACAAGCTCTGTTGTTCTGAAAATTTATGAATTGTATGGATAAGCAGGTAAGAACAGCTCAAAGCATAGTGGTACTCGACTCAGCAGGATCCCCCAAACTCTAATGGTTAGAAACACTACTCCAAATAGTGTTCAGAAACACCCAGGGTGGTGAAAGCTTGGCTTTTAGAGGAACTGAAAAGGAACTAAAATTTATACCAGCTGATTATTCACCTAAAGACCTCCAGATTTTTCCATACAACAAGCTACCAAGAGAACACTAGTTATAGCACTTTAGTCTGACAGATGGAAAATTACGGTATTAGTTTAGCTCAACACGTATTTCCTGAGCCCCTGCTATGTGCTTCAAAGATTTACAGATAAGTAAACTCTGGTCTCTGCTCCTGAGAAGTTTACAGTCCACATGTTTTAAAAGCATGGGTACTGCTCTAAGTGCACCATTCCAAGTCGGGTGGCCTGGAAAGCTGTGGCTACAGAATTTTTTTTACCTTAGGTCTCATTTTTGCAATATACCAAACCAAACCCATCGCTGTTGAGTTGATTCTGATTCATAGTGGCCCTACAGAGTTTCCAAAGATGTAAATCTTTATAGAAGGAGACTGCCACATCTTTCTCCTGTGGAATGGAACGGTGGGTTTGAACTTCCAACCTTTTGGTTAGCAGCCGACTGCTTTAACCACTGCGGCACCAGGGCTCCTTTTGATAATATACCCATTGCTGTCAAGTCAATTCCGACTCACAGGGACCCTACAGGATGGAGGAGAACTGCAACATAGGGTTTCCAAAGAGCAGCTGGTGGATCTGAACTGCTGACCTTTTGGTTAGCGGCCTGTGCTCTTAACCACTACACCAGGGATCCTTCATAATATAAGAGGGCCCTAAATCTCCCCTTAATTCATAACAAAATCTAAAATGACTCAGATTAACTGGAAATGTAGATAGATGGTGGGAGTTGAATAACATTTTTTTAAAACCAAACCTTTTCTAATAAATAGCTTATTAAAGCCAATTTAGCTTTCTGAAAAAGGAAGCCCTGCCAACACACCTTTATGAGTAGACAACAGAAATTTGGGTAAAGTCATACCACGTGTAAAAAGATAATCACATTTCATATGCTGGGCAACAACCTGAGCCTATGGTTTTAGGTTTTTTCTTTCCCAATGGTTGCAGAGTGCAATGACAGGCTTCTTGAAACAGAAAGTAGCCTTGAGCTTACTTAAAAAGGTCACAGGACCCCTGGATCTTATATTACCAGCTAAAAGGACCCCAAGGTGCATCTTGCCGATGAAAAGTGGGAGCGTTCAGGGTGGTAAGATCCCGTGCGGCTTTAATTCTCCTGATTAAAACGTGGGAATCCAATGGCCCTGACAAGACTTAGGATGTACTATTCACTGATCTAAGCCAGGGAGGGGCAGCAGGAAGCAGACCTGTCAGTGAGGAGACTGGCTAAAACAGCAGCGGATCCACATATTCACCACTGCCATCTTCATTTAAGCCTGGCATACTTGCCTAGTAATCCATTTTCTGTCTCAAACACAAATTTGACTCGTTCTACTTGTATGGGATCTTCAATGACCTGTGAAAAGAAGGAAACAAAGGTTGGTAAGTGAAAGGAGGAACGTATGTTATGGTCACCGGTGCTTCTTTATAGTTCCATTCAAGTAACTAATTTAGTTTCTAACTTAAAAAAACCAATATAAACAAATATGTCATCGCCATATATTGTAAAAATATCGTAAATTTTAAAGATGAAAAACCATTAAGTAATATTTGAAGATCCAATCATTTCCTATCTTTATATATGAACTCCATCTACAGTTCTTTGTGGGTTACAAAGAAGTATATTTCAAGATCCTAAGGATAGGAGGTTTATGGTTTAACTTGTTTACTAAAAATGTATTAAAGTTTTGGTTTATTACAGGCTCTACAAGCTGATGTGAAGGGCTGGATTTGGGTCTTCCTCATTACTATTTTCCTAGTGCTTAGCAATAAACTGTGCACAGTATAGTAATCTATACGAGTCTGTTGTTGTTCAGATGAATAATGTAGTCCTACCTTTGAGAATTAATAATCTTCCGAAGTTTGTAAAAGCACTAGGACCAAATGGAGGTAAAGGACCAGAAAGAAAAGCTTTTTTATAAATGGCATGTATGATGGATTTCCTTATTCAGGTGTTTATTAAATGCCTGCTCTGTGCCAAGGTCTATATTAAGTATCTGGCATCTAAAGGGAACACAGTCCCTCTCTAAGGAGCCTTTGGGCTAGTATCTCTCATTAATTTGTAATAATCAATTCAAAACTTCTTGATTCACTTCCCAAAAGCTTCTTGGTCTTTCTAGTCCTGCTGCTTCCTTTGTAGTGCAAGCCCTTTTATTTCTCATTCAGATTATTGCCATGAACTCTATGTGGTCTCTCAATTCCCGATCTTGCTTCCTTCTTTAGCCCACCCTTCAAAGAGATTCCTTCAGAGGGATCTTTCTAAAGCACAAATTGGGTCATGTCACTCCCCAGCTTAAAACCCTTCCATGGTTCCCCATCACAGATGGCAGGGGTTGCAGACTTAAATGCCTACAGAGGCCAGGAAGACAACCAAAACGAACAATGTAGGCTAAGTATCAGAAAATAAGGGGTAGTGAGGACTGTGGGGAGTTGGAAAACACACGCCGCATTCAGAGAGAACACACTGCTACTGCTCTGGTCGACTGTGGCATGCAGGAAATGGGGCCAATACGACCATATGTGCCTGATTTTTCAAGGCAGGCAGAAATTCAGAAATCAAGGAAAACAGGCTGTGGGCCAAGCAAAACAAGCCTATAGGCTTGAATGTGGCCACCAGGACCACTGGCCTATAATAAAAGTCCACACGCCTTAGCATTGGTACCTGAAGTCCTTTGTGATCTGGTTTGGAGTTTCTTTTCCCAAACTCGAGTCAGCCCCCCCACTCCTTCTTCTAGTCATACCATATACTTACAATTCACTCAGCAACTCAGCATTTTGGGGGAGAGCATGAGCTCTAGAGCCAGTTGCCAGGCTCAAATCCTGGCTCTACCGCTTACTGCCAGGTGGCTTGGGGAAAATCACTCGACTTCGCTAAGCCTGTTTCCAGTAATAGTGTATTTCACTGATTATAACTGACTTCTGCCCCCTGCTTTTCACATCTCTGAAACTGGGATGTATCTTATAACTGTAAAATTAGATTTTACAGTTTAATGGCTTTTATAATTTTTTTTAGTAGTCCATTAAATAATTGTGCTTTATAAAATCATGGTGTCTTAGACTTGATAAACCATAGAGCCAGTAATTTACCTCAGAGGGTTAGCATGAGGTTTAAATGATATAATATTTGTGGGTAGCACAGTGCCTTATCTATAGTTAAGGCCTCATAGGCCTTCATTCTCTGCACTGTAATCGCTTATGTACTTGTCTGGCTCCCTCACTAAGCTGTGCATTCCTATGAGGTAGAATTCTATTACAGCTTACCTCTGAATCAATAAAGCACATTGACTGATCTCTATGGAGATTCAATAAATGTAGACCAAATAAATGGAAAAACAATAAAAAGGACACCTGACATTTTACTTATAAACACACGCTTACTAATACATATCTGAATATAAGTGAACCACAACATTTATGACTTACCAAAATCTCATGAAGTAGTTGGAACGTATTCTTTAATTCATGGGGTGGAGCTGTTTCTAGTTGGTTCTGAAATGTTTTTAGAAGCATAAAAATTCCAGTAACTCTTCAGTGGAAAAACAATCAATAACCTTGGACCCAAGCCCTAGTTCCACTGCTATCTGGCTGACCTTGGGCAAGTGTAATTCCCCTTTCTGAGTTTTAGTTTCCCCAAATACCAAATCTAGAGATTGAAATAAATAATCTCTGAGGACTCTTCCAGCTGCAATACTCTGTGATGCTTTACTGTGAAATTATGAATAAGGACGGAGGAAGAAAGGAAGACAAGAAAGGGGAGAACTTTAAGTCACTAAACAGGCCCAACTTTACGTTTGTATTTTATTTATACATATCCTATTATGTTCCAGAAAAGGCTGGTGTAGCTATGAGAACGCAAATGAAAATGCTCTGAGGTAAGTATGCTATGAGAGAAGTACATAAAAAAGTCAGCTTATGAAATAGAAAAATTTCCCTAGATACACCAAGTGAAGAAAGTAAGGTTATAAAACTCATACTCCTTTGGGAACTTTAATACATTTATACACATACATGGTAGAAAAGGGCATCATATTACAATACACACTTCCAAGGTGCCAGGTACAGCACTAAGTAAGCACCTTCCATAACCTCCCTGAATCCTCACAAGCTGGGAAGGCAAGTAACATTTCCTCCTGTTTTGCAGAGGAAGAAAACTGCCCAAGGCCAGATAATTAGTGAACAGTAAACAGAAGTGATTAACAATCTCTGATACAGGTCTGTACAGAAAAGGCTGAGGGCAGAACAATTTTAATAAGGACCTACAAACACAGTCCACTAATCACCTGCTCCTTTGTTAATACCAGATGTGCCATCATTATAAATACCGGGGCAGGTGAGAAAGTATGGCAGAAATTCTGTGGGCACAAACTAACACACATGGTATAAATTCACACAGAGAGGCCTGGAAGGAAACAGGCAACATGACAATGTTGGTCCCTGGGGTAAGGTGGAGAAGAGGGGTTGGTGGTAGTCAAAGTGGATGTTGTATGTTTTAATTTTTGACATACAATAAAGTAATGTTTATTCCAGTAATTAAAAATGAAGATTAAAAAGTAATGAGGTTTACAGAGACTACATCAGCCTGAGACCAGAAGAACTAAATGGTGCCCGGCTACAGCCGATGACTGCTCTGACAGGGAACACAACGGAGAGCCCCTGAGGGAGCAGGAGAGCAGTGGGATGCAGACCCCAAATTCACATAAAAAGACCAGACTTAATGGTCTGACTAAGACTAGAAGAACCCCAGCGGTCATGGTCCCCAGACCTTCTGTTAGCCCAAGACAGGAACCATTCCCAAAGCCAACTCTGCAGACAGGGATTGGACTGAAAAATGGGGTAGAAAATGATACTGGTGAGGAGTAAGCTTCTTGGATCAAGTAGACACATGAGACTATGTTGGCGTCTCCTCTTTGGAGGGGAGATGGGAGGGCAGAGGGGGTCAGATGCTGGCCAAACGGACACGAAAAGAGAGAGTGGAGGGAAGAAGTGTGCTGTCTCATTAGGGGGAGAGCAATTAGGAGTATATAGCAAGGCTTGTATAGATTTTTGTATGAGAGAGTGACTTGATTTGCAAACTGTCACTTAAAGCGCAATTAAAATTAAAAAAAAAAAAGTAATGAGGTTTACAGGTGTTTCTAGTAATATCTACAAGGGTAGGTAAACAGATTAAGAGCACGGGCCCTGGAGCCAGACTGCCAGGTTTAAATATCCATTCTGCGTCTTAATAGTTGTGTGGTCTTGGGCAAGTTAGTTACTCTGTGCCTCCGTTCTTTTTCAACTGTAAGATGATGATAATATTATCCACCTCATAAGACTACTTGAGAATTAAATATTAACATGCTTGGAACAGTGCCTGGTACCCAGTAAGTGCAATGTAAGTCACAGTAGTTTCTATATTAACAAAAACAGGAGCCCTGGTGGTGCAGTGGTTAAGTGCTCAGCTGTTAACTGAAAGGTCAGCAGTTTGAATTCACCAGCTGCTCTGTAGGAGAAAGATGAGGCAGTCTGCTTCTGTAAAGATTACAGCCTTGGAAGCCCCGTGGGACAGTGCTACTCTGTCCTATAGGGTCACTATTAGAAATGATTTGACAGCAACAGGTTTTAGAATTACCAAAGCTTCATAATTAACTATACACTATTTCAGAAAGTGGGGAAAAAAAAAACTACTTTTGATTTTTAAAATGTTGTGTATAGAAATAACGAGAAATTGAGAAAAAAATTTTTTGCATAATAATGGCCATCACAGCATTATTCTTAACTATTATTCTTAATAAACAATGAACATAATGCAAATGTGCACTACTGGGAAAGGAATGGTTACGTAAATTATAGTACACGAGAGGATGAAATAGGATCACAGATAACTCTGAGTGATATGGGGAATAATTATTTTAATCTCAAGTGAAAAAAGACACAAAATCATAAAGATAATAAAATCCCAATTATGTCAAAATACACGCATAGGGAATAATAAGGAAACACAAGAGAATGTTCATGCTGATTGTCAATGAATGGTGGGATGAGTTCTTTTTTTTTAATTCATTTATTTCCCTGCATTTTCTAAAACAAGGCTATACTATTTTTTGATTAGGAAAAACAATAAGGTTATTAAGAAGTTTATTGCCTGGGAACAAAGAAGTGCTCTCCTGAAGCCCCAACCAAGGACTAGCAGGCTATCACTAGGTTTGGCTGAGGTCTTACCTTAATGAAGTGCAGCATGGTGAAGGAAAAATGCTCATTACAGAAGCAGCAGTACACCACCATCTCAATTAGTGCCAAGAGCGAGCCCGTCAACTCTCGCAAAGCGAACATTACCTAGAGGAAGATAAAATGGGAGTAACCTTTCCTAAGGTCACAGTTAATAGTCAATCTGTGATAATTGGCTTTAGCTGAAATTTACCCAGTATCACCAACATTGTCTCAAATTGGGTTTCTTAACTGCTAGAGGCCTATGAATAAATTTCGGGGTGTCTGAGCCTTTCTGAAATTTAAAATGATTTTGCGGAAATATGTGCCTTCTTTTTGGGAGAGAATCACTTTCATCAGATTTTCAAAAGCAAATATCCCAAGAGATTAAAGTTCAGGCAGTCCCCTGATTACGAACGGGTTCCATTCCTAAATCTGTGTTTAATTCAAATTTGTACGTAAGTCCAAACATTTAGGTATGGTTCATATCTAACATAATCAGATGCTTGCATTATATATAGTGTACCTTTCTATGCATAAAAAAACATAAAAGAAACACTTTGAGATACATGCTTAATAATACATTAATAATAACTTCTTGGTGTGTGTTGCAAAGTAGCACCTGTTGCTTATTATGAACCATTGCATGTTATCTCATGTTTTTAATATAACAGGCTTTACAGGGGTTGGCTCATAACTACGGGTTGAACATAAGGTTTGTACAGAAGTTCATAACCTGGAGACATTCATAATCCAGGGACTGCCTATAATTACAGACAGATCCAAAAAAGCACATAATTTTGAGTTGGGGGGGCAGTATACAGCACAGTACTGTGGATGTAATTTTAAAAACCAGTATGATATACTGTTCATAGATTCACGTAGATGTAAATCAAGTAACAGAGAAAGGATCAGAAGAGTCAATTCTTAACAGGGTAGCTCTGGGAGGAAGGGGAAGGGACTCACTCAGATCGAGGATGGGCCACACAATACTCTTCATTACAATAATATGCAAAATTTAGTAACAAAAGGCATTTTCCTCAAATACAAGAAAATAATTAAAATAAAAAGAAAATGGCTTTAGCATAACAAGTACATACCTCTAACAGGTAAGGCTTCCCTTCAGACAAGAACAATAAGGCTTCTACTTCCTTGTGGAGGGGCAGCAGAGGGCTGGAAGGAGCAATGCTAATGGGCGTCCTTTGTTTAAATATACCAGGTGCTTTAGGAGACCAAAGAAACAAAACACAAATCAATCTCACTTGGTGGTAATTTCATAAAGTAAATACCCATAAGGTAAGGTGACTCTCTCAAGATTCACGTACACAACAGCTTAGAACTGAAGACTCGATTCCTCAGTCTAGTGGGAAAGCCAGACATGTAGACAATAAGATAAAATGTTTACCTATTTCCTAATTCCTGGTGTCCCCCACCCAAGACAATCTTTCAAAGAGGTAAAAATATAAATAGTATAGGAATAAAATGCCCAAGGCTTCCTCTGCAGAGACACTGGACCAATATACTTTTGTTCCTCTAACAACTGTCCTCAAATAATGGCTAATGCCACCTATGCCAAGCAGAATCAACCCATATGGAAGGGATTACACCATTTGCTAGAAAAACAAGGACCTATACTCTAATTTTCTTTTACAAACCTGTCTGAATTCACGAATTAGGTGGCTTAGTCTTTCTGGATAAATGAGTCAGAGTTTGGGAGTGCCCCCTCCATCCCAATGTTCCTTTAGAAATTCATAAGCATTTCTAGATCACAGTGACGCTCTGTGATCTTTAGTCTCATGCCTCTGGATCTTTCTGTCCAGAGGACATTAAAACCCTACCACAGGGGAAGTGGTGGGGGACAGGGGATGAGAGCATAGGCTTGGGCTCAGGCTGCTTGTATTCTCACACTGGCTATGATGCCATTTACTAGCTGTGAGACCCGGAAGAAGGTATTAAATCTCTTTGTACTTAGTTTCCTCATTTTTGACAGGGATGATATCCCTCATAGGGTTGCTGTGGGGATTAAACACAAAAAATCTAAAGCACCATGTAAAGGCATAACACACAAGAAGCACTGAAGAACCTCAGCTGCTTTGTTGTTCTATTATTACTGTTATTGTTGTTGGTACTGTCATGACAAGGCTGAGGAACAACATAAAAACACAGTACACAAAGAGGGCAGGATATCTTTTGTTGTTGTGAGGTGCCAGAGTTGGTTCTGACTCATAGCGACCGTATGCACAACAGAATGGAACACTTCCTAGTCCTGCACCATCTTCACAATTGTTGCTAGCTAGAGCCCATCATTGCAGTCACCGTGTCAACCCATCTTATTGAGGGTCTTCCTCTCTTTCGCTGACCCTCTACTTTACCAAGCATGACGTCCTTCTCCAAGGACTGGTCCCTCCAGATAATATGTCCCAAGTATGTGAGACAAAGTCTCACCATCCTCACTTCTAAGAAACATTCTGGCTGTACTTCTTCTAAGACATATTTATTTGTTCATTCTTCTGGCAGTCTGCGGTATATTTAATATTCTTCACCAACACCGTAATTCAAAGGCATCACTTCTTCGGTCTTATTCATTGTTCTGTTCTTGTATGCATATGAGGCAACTGAAAATACCATGGCTTGGGTCAGGCACACCTCAGTCCTCAAAGTAACGTCTTTGCTTTTTAACACTTTTGAGTGCTCTTTTGCAGCAGATTTGCCCAGTGCAATATGTTGTTTGATTTCTTGACTGCTGCTTCCATGGGCAGGATATAGGATAAACATATAGGGACAATTTATGCCTCTGCTATATTAAATGACCACTGTGCTGCTGGTTCTTGGTGGCGAAACAGAAAACACTACTAACTACATGTTATATTCAAAGATATTTCAGTGACACAGCTCATATCCCAACCGTCTTTGTTTTTTCCAAGTACTTTAATAACACTGTAGCTCATTAATCCTTACTACTCCTAGGGGCCCCCACATGTCTGTCGGTGTGTTGTACTGTGGGGGCTTGTGTGTTGCCGTGATGCTGGAAGCTATGCCACCGGTATTTTGATACCACCAGGGTCACCCATGGAGAACAGGTTTCAGCTGAGCTTCCAGACTAAGACAGACTAGGAAGAAGGACCCGGCAGCCTACTTCTGAAAAGCATTAGCCAGTGAAAACATTATGAATAGCAGCGGAACACTGTCTGATACAGTGCTGGAAGATGAGCCCCTCAGCTTGGAAGGCACTCAAAAGATGACTGGGGAAGAGCTGCCTACTCAAAGTAGAGTCGACCTTAATGACGTGGATGGAGTCAAGCTTTCGGGACCTTCATTTGCTGATGTGGCATAACTCAAAATGAGAAGAAACAGCTGCAAACATCCATTAATAATTGGAACCTAGAATGTACGAAGTAGGAATCTAGGAAAATTGGAAATCATCAAAAATGAAATGGAATGAATAGACATCTATATCCTAAGCATTAGTGAGCTGAAATGGACTGGTATTGGCCATTCTGAATTGGACAATCATATAGTCTACTATATGACTCTCTCTCTCTCTCTCTCTATTTTGTAGTCTACTATGCTGAGAATTCTTTTTTATGCTGAGAATGGCAACTTGAAGAGGAATGGTGTTGCATTCATGGCCAAAAAGAATGCTTCAAGATCTATCCCGAAGTACAACGCTGTCAGTGATAGCATAATATCCATACGCCTACAAGGAAGATCAGTTAATATGACTATTGTTCAAATTTACGCACCAACCACTAGAGCCAAAGATGAAGAAATACAAGATTTTTATCAGCTGCTGCAGTCTGAAATTGATCGAACATGCAATCAAGATGAATTGATAATTACTGGTGATGGGAATGCCAAAGTTGGAAACAAAGAAGGAAGATCAGTAGTTGGAAAATATGGCCTTGGTGATAGAAACAATGCTGGAGATCGAATGATAGAATTTTGCAAGACCAACGGCTTCTTCATTGTAAATACCTTCTTTCACCAACATAAATGGCAACTATACATATGGACCTCACCAGATGGAACACACAGAAATCAAATTGACTAAATCTGTGGAAAGAGACGATGGAAAAGCTCAATATCACCAGTCAGAACAAGGTCAGGAGCCGACTGTGGAACAGACCATCAATTGCTCATATGCAAGTTCAAGCTGAAACTTAAGAACATCAGAGCAAGTCCACAAGACCCAAAATATGACCTTAAGTATATCCCACCTGAATTTAGAGACCATCTCAAGAATAGATTTGATGCACTGAACACTAGTGACCGAAGACCAGATGAGCTATGGCATGACATCAAGGATATCATACATGAAGAAAGGAAGAGGTCATTGAAAAGATAGGAAAGAAAGAAAAGACCAAGATGGAGATCAGAGGAGACTCTCAAACTTGCTCTTGAATGTCGAGCAGCTAAAGCAAAAGGAAGAATTGATGAAGTAAAAGAACTGAAGATTTCAAAGGGCATCTCGAGAAGACAAAGTATTATAATGACATGTGCAAAGAGCTGGAGATGGAAAACCAAAAGGGAAGAACATGCTCGGCGTTTCTCAAGCTGAAAGAACTGAAGAAAAAATTCAAGCCTTGAGTTCCAATACTGAAGGATTCTATGGGACAAATATTAAACGACACAGGAAGCATCAAAAGAAGATGGAAGGAATACACAGAGTCATTATACCAAAAAGAATTAGTCAATGTTCAACCATTTCAAGAGGTGGCGTAAGATCAGGAACCGATGGTACTAAAGGAAGAAGTCCAAGCTGCTCTGAAGGCGCTGGCAAAAAACAAGGCTCCAGGAATTGATGGAATATCAACTGAGATGTTTCAACAAATAGATGCAGCGCTGGAGGTGCTCACTCATCTATGCCAAGAAATATGGAAGACAGCTTCCTAGCCAACTGACTAGAAGAGATCCATATTTATGCCTATTCCCAAGAAAGCTGATCCAACCAAATGTAGAAATTATAAAACAATATTAAAATCACACGCAAGCAAAATTTTGCTGAAGATCATTCAAAAACGGCTGCAGCAGTATATCAACAGGAAACTGCCAGAAATTCAGGCTGGTTTCAGAAGAGGACGTGGAACCAGGGATATCATTGCTGATGTCAGATGGATCCTGGCTGAAAGAAAAGAATACCAGAAGGACGTTTACCTGTGTTTTATTGACTATGCAAAGGCATTCGACTGTATGAATCACAACAAATTATGGATAACGTTGCGAAGAACGGGAATTCCAGAACACTTAATTGTGCTCATGAGGAAACTTTACATAGATCCAGAGGCAGTTGTTTGGACAGAACAAGGGGATACTGACTGGTTTAAAGTCAGGAAAGGTGTGCGTCAGGGTTGTATTCTTTCACCATACCTATTCAATCTGTATGCTGAGCAAATAATCCGAGAAGCTGGACTATATGAAGAAGAACGGGGCATCAGGATTGGAGGAAGACTTATTAACAGCCTGCATTACGCAGATGACACAACCTTGCTTGCTGAAAGTGAAGAGGACTTGAAGCACTTACTAATGAAGATCAGAGACCACAGCCTTCAGTATGGATTACATCTCAACATAAAGAAAACAAAAATCCTCACAACTGGACCAATGAGCAACATCATGATAAATGGAGAAAAGATTGAAGTTGTCAAGGATTTCATTTTACTTGGATCCACAATCAACAGCCATGGAAGCAGCAGTCAAGAAATCAAAAGATGCATTGCATTGGGTAAATCTGCTGCAAAGGACCTCTTTAAAGTGTTGAAGAGCAAAGATGTCACCTTGAAGACTAAGGTGCACCTGACTCAAGCCATGGTATTTTCAATCACATCATATGCATATGAAAGCTGGACAATGAATAAGGAAGACCAAAGAATTATTGATGGCTCTGAACTGTGGTGTTGGCGAAGAATATTGAATATACCGTGGACTGCCAAAAGAAAGAACAAATCTGTCTTAGGAGTACACCAGGATGCTCCTTAGAGGCAAGGATGGCAAGGCTGCGTCTTACACAGTTTGGACATGTTGTCAGGAGGGATCAGTCCTTGGAGAACGACATCATGCTTAGCAGAGTACAAGGTCTGCAGAAAAGAGAAAGACCCTCAACGAGGTAAACTGACATAGTGGCTGCAACGATGAGCTCGAGCATAACAACGATTGTACGGATGGCGCAGGACCAGGCAGTGTTTCGTTTTGTTGTGCATAGGGTCGCTATGAGTCGGAACCGACTCGATGGCACCTAACAACAACTCCTAGGGGGGTTATGTTTTTGAAGTTTTCTTTGTATAAGTCTTTTACATCTCTGGTAAGATTTATTCCAAAGTATTTTATCTTCTTGGGGGCTACTGTAAATGGAATTGATTTGGTGATTTCCTCTTCGATGTTCTTTTTGTTGGTGTAGAGGAATCCAACTGATTTTTGTATGTTTATCTCGTTTTCTGTGTATAAGATCATGTCGCCTGCAAACAGAGATAGTATTACTTCTTCCTTGCCAATCTGGATGCCCGTTATTTCATTATCTTGCCTAACTGCTCTGGCTAGGAAGGACCTCCAACACAATGTTGAATAAGCGCGGTGATAATGGGCATCCTTGTCTGGTTCCCGATCTCAAAGGGAATGCTTTCAGGCTCTCTCCATTTAGTATGATGTTGGCTATTGGCTTTGTATAAAGGCCCTTTATTACGCTGAGTAATTTTCCTTCTATTCCTATTTTGCTGAGAGTTTTTATCATGAATGGGTGTTGATCTTTGTCAAATGCCTTTTCTGCATCAATGGATAAAACCATGTGATTCTTGTCTTTTGTTTTATTTATATGATGGGTTACATTAATTGTTTTTCTAATGTTGAACCATCCCTGCATGCCTGGTATGAGTTCCACTTGGTCATGGTGAATTATTTTTTTGATATGTTGTTGAATTCCATTGGCTAGAATTTTGTTGAGGATTTCTGCATCTAAGTTTATGAGAGATATAGGTCTGTAATTTTCTTTTTCTATGGTGTCTTTACCTGGTTTTGGTATCAGGGATATGCTGGCTTCATAGAATGAGTTTGGGAGTATTCCGTCCTTTTGTATGCTCTGAAATACCTTTAGTATTAGTGGTGTTAATTCTTCTCTGAAAGTTTGGTAGAACTCTGCAGTGAAGCCGTCCGGGCCAGGACTTTTTTTTGTTGGGAGTTTTTGATTACTTTTTCAATCTCTTCTTTTGTTATGGGTCT
The DNA here is from genome assembly GCF_030014295.1 of Loxodonta africana. Lineage (NCBI taxonomy): Eukaryota > Metazoa > Chordata > Mammalia > Proboscidea > Elephantidae > Loxodonta > Loxodonta africana. The sequence goes on from NC_087344.1 coordinate 93,367,840, forward strand.
ATTTAGTTGTTCTACCTCTGTGTTAGTTTAGGTAGGTAGTGTGTTTCTAGGAATTCATCCATTTCTTCTATGTTTTCAAATTTGTTAGAATATAATTTTTCATAGTAATCTGATATGATTCTTTTAATGTCAGTTGGGTCTGCTATAATATCGCCCATTTCATTTCTCATTTGGGTTATTTGCCTCCTCTCCTGTTTTTCTTTTGTCAGTGCGGCCAATGGTTTATTAATTTTGTTGATTTTTTCAAAGAACCAGCTTTTGGTCTCGTTAATTCTTTCAACTGTTTTTCTTGTTTTCTATTTCATTTAGTTCTGCTCTAATTTTTATCATTTGTTTTCTTCTGGTGCCTGAGGGTTTCTTTTGTTGCTCTCTTTCTATTCATTCAAGTTGTAAGGATGATTCTTTGATTTTGGCCCTTTCTTCTTTTTGTATGTGTGCATTTATTGATATAAATTGACCTCTGAGCACTGCTTTTGCTGTGTCCCGAAGGTTCGGTGGTTTATGTTTTTAATATTCCTATTTCATCCTGATTAGAATGGCCAGGTGGCTGGGTCAAGTTCACTTGACTAGGATGCTCCAACCCACACCTTGCCTATTTTTCCCCACTAAATCTGTTGTGCCAATTACAGTGATGAATGGACTTTGAATTAGCTTTTAATCCTTGAGCTGTTTTTTCTTTTTAATATTTATATAACTCCCTCCCCCAAGAAATGATTGATTCATTTTTTCTAATGTGACAAATTAATAAATAAGGTGGAGTTTAACATGAATTAAAACAAAAACTTTTAAGTGCTCCTCACATATCAATGAGCCAAACTACAAACAAGTAACATCCATTTAAATGCTAACACAATTACTCTCCATGCTAGATAAATTCAGTATGCCTTTACTTTTCTGGTGTATTAAAGATATAAAAACTTACCGACATTCCTTTGGGAAGAGACATCTGAATGCAAAACCAGTAATGCCACTGTATTGTGAAGATTCCCAAATTCTCGGGCTTGTGCTGAACTCCATCGACGTATCTGGCACCAGAGAAGATAGCCATTAGTGTTTTGGTTAGAGATAACATGAAAAAGGAGATGATTTGCCGGTTCATGGTATTTTTGGGCCACAAATATTTCTCAAAACTTGACAGAAGAGGTCAAGGTAAAAAAAAGTCACATAGGTGTTAAGGTAGCTCGAATGTGTTTTTCCCCTAGACATTATTTACTCACATTCTAAATCAAATCCATTCATGTATTCAGTTTATGTACTGATGTGCCAGGTAGTTTTTCTGTTCATTAGTATAAAGGGAAAAGCCTGTGGAGCGGAGCAGGGGATCAGGAGGCCTGGCCACATACTGTGCTGTACCAACGTGGACAAGTTTTTCCCGTAACAGTGTCTCATCGCTTCGTATGCTACCTGTTCTGCCTACTTTGTGGCTGTGAGGATCAAATTAAATATTAAAAATGAGAATGTTTTCAAAAGTAAAAATGTGCTTCATAAATGCAAGACGATTATTAATTACATGTGCAGCTGAATTACAGCAAATTTAAATCAATCATTAGAGTCAATGGAATTCCTGATACAGAAGGGCTTGACGTAAAAACTAGCTATTGCAGATCTCAACAAAGTATTAATACACAGCATGTTACAGTGTCAGTACTGGTTTTTTAATACTGAAGAGTAAGAGCAGCATAGTGATATGACAGGAAGCTGAGAGGAGGCCTAAGCAGCAAGCCCATCTCCCTTAATAAAGAAAGGGAAGGCTGAGGGAAAACCTTGTCGGTGCAATGTATTACATACAGAATGCATATATATTTCACTCAGGCTTTGAAATCACCAGAGCCTTGAAACCCTGAACAGGTTACTTCTCTGTGCTTTATTTCTTGCCCTTAACATGGGGAGAAAACTGCCTACTTTACTGAACTGTGAGTATCAGAAGTATGAAGTATGGCATATGAAGTGACCAGTTCTGTCTGGCAGGTAATAGGTTCTCCATTATAGGGCTTATCATTACGGCATGTTAACATTTTGTGTATTTCAAGTCTATCAAAAAAAAGAGATACAGTGGGAAACATACCAATAACCACTGCCGTTGAGTCGATTCCAACTCATAGCAAGAGAGCCACTTTTTCTAATATATATCTGCAGTCCTTTTATTATAAAACAACTTCCCTTTCATTTCCTGAAAGAGGGTGTTCTATTTGTAACAATATCATTCCACTTATAAGAGTACAACTTCACTTTTGAATTTTGGCCTTGTTATTAGCATCAGAACAGCCTTGTTCACAGCCCCAAAGGAGGAGAGGTGGAGCTCCCCAGTGCTGCCTATTCCTTGCTTGTAAGCCCCCAGTCAGAATCCACCTTTCCCTCCCATGGCACGCAGCATTTCACACAGATCTAGTCACTCATTTCCATGGGTTATTATTAGACTAAATTCTATGAAGAAGTTGTAAAAATAACTGAACTCCAAAGAATTTTAAAATATATGTAGTACTAGTAATTGGACTCTTATGAAATTTAAATATCAACCACTTACAATAGGAAAGAAAGCAGCTATGAAAACCCTGGCTGATTCACCGGGACTCTAGAAGCGGTCATTACCTGGTTGTTTTGCCGACTGGCCCCTAGGAGAAAGTTGATCATGTGTCGCAGAGCTGAATGCCTCAGGAGAAGATCTCCAGCCCTAATGCCTTGCTGTCATAAGATACCAAGAATGATAAATTATATTCCTATCCAGATAAAAATTTGTTTTAAAAACATAGTTAAAAATGAAGTATTGTCAATATATTTTTTAAATGCTATGATTTACATAAAGAAAACCAAAAAACCAAACCCATGGACGCTGAGTTGATTCTGACTCACAGCGACCCTACAGGACAGAACAGAACTGCCCCATAGTGTTTCCAAGGAGCACCTAGTGGATTCAGACTGCCAGCCTCTTGGTTAGCATTTAACCGCTACACCACCAGGGTTTCCAAGAAGGCACTTATTAAAATCTAATTAAAAAAATTCTTGAGTTCCAATAGCCTCACACTGCTTGAAATGGCTACCAAAAATACAATTAGCCACTAGTTTAAATGCAGACTCCTACTATTATCAGTAAGTAACTATATCTACCTGTATCAGAATTCTTGCAAGTAATGCACTGCACAAATCAAGGTTTTAAAAACTTATAAAATCATATCATATAGATCCTTTATTGACCAGATCCTATATTGGCTAGACATTTTTCCACATTTAAAATCCTTTGTCATTTTTTTTCCTTTAGACTAAAATCCAAACAGTAAAACAGGACCCTTGAACACTGAAAAGTGAATTTCTTTCCTTCACAGCCATTATAAATACAGTAAGACTTAGCATGTAATATGAAATGACATTAGAAAAAAAAAAATCATTTACCTTTTGTACAAAAGTGTTGAAGAGGAAAAAGTACTGAGCACAGTTTTTACAATTTTCTGGAACATCTTTGTCCAACAGAGCTAGTAGTACGTCCAGTAACTGATGAAGGCTGTTTAACTGGTTAGAGGAAAGGTGAAATTACATGAAGAAAAAGAGTATAAGAAAGACATTTGTAACAGTATTGATTTGAAATAAATCACCATAAGAACAAAAGGAAAGTCAGATTGATACAGTCCAGTCTCAGATTCAGATGGATTTATGTATTAGAGAGCAAATACAGAATTATCAGTTTTACCTTTCAAGGAAAGATTAGTACGGGAGACGTAATTAATAAAAGGAAAACCTGGCTGTTTCCTAGAGTTCAGAATCAAGGGCATGATTCTACTGCCTAATGGCCACATTTTCTCCAGAGTCAAATTCTATCTCTTAAAAAAAGGCAGGGCGCTTAGGGGAGAAGTATTTCTGAATCCCTCCCTCCACTATGCTACTTCTTCACATAATCACAGATGCAAAGAATAAAAACACAGACACAGGCAGAGGGGCTAGAAATTAAGCCAATGGAGCAAATGGAGAGCAACAGCCTGACAGAATGACAACGGTAATATCGACTCAACTGTGAACTTACTTGAAAGCTCGCTGACGCCTCATGGAAAGCTTTGAAAAACATTTTATTTGTTTAGAAGCCATTTTGGTTATCACATTGTTCTTCTCTCCCTCCCACCCCAGCTATATTTTTGGACAAGTCCCTATAAATTCATCTGTGATCTGAGAATTAAGACCAGGCTTACTACTCTTATTAGTTCACTCCCTCTGAAGATGTATAGACTTTTGAAATATTCCCATCCTCCCTGTCACATCCATTATAAAAACAGTAAAAGTTAGCATTTACATAGCACTTCATTTTCAAAGTACTTTACAATTTAAAGTGGGTGGCAAGAGGCACCATTTCCATCATGGAGGGGGGGAAAAAAAAGACATAAGATACATCAGCTGGATATCAAATAGAATTTACTGAGGTAAATTGCTTCCATGGTTATGTCCTCCAGTCCCTTCCCTTTCTATCACCTGCAGTCCTGCCTTTAGAGGTTGGTGGGGTGATATGTTATGGCCAGACCCCAATCCTTAGGGAGACTGCACTAATTCTGCTTTCATCCTTTGTTTCAGTTGATACACGGGAGGAAGGTCCTCGTGTTAAGTAATCTTGATGCAGCTTAGAAGTAATTCCACAGGAGTATCTCAGTGCAATGGTATTCAAACTGTCCACAGGTCCTGTGAAGGCAGGGCTGCACATCCCGCCCTGACCTGACCTAGAGCAGCTCCCAATGACCTGTATTATATATTCTTGCATCCAGGTAACATTTGCTTGAAAAAAGGTTCTGCTGTTTAAAAACACTGCCTCTGAGTAAACCTCAACTTCCTCATGATTCCTGGAATTGACAGATAGTCTTCTTCTAGGTCCTTCCTAAATGGCATATTAGACCTCCTGGTTCATTCTGGACTGAGCAAAGCTCTCGAGCGTCTCTGGACTAACAGCGCATCCTGGGCCAGGTAATGCTGCAGGAACTAAGTGCTTGGGTACTAGGCACTACATCTAGATAACATCCTCCTGAAAGGACTTGCTCAAGGTTGCATAGCAAAGCCAAAATCTGAATTTGAAGCAGCAATTCCTAGAATTGTATTCAGTTCATTAAGACACACTGCCTCCAGCCAATATTTACAAGGAGCCAATTAGTTCTGAAAATAACATTTTTCAAAGTTTTCCATGTAGTGTCAGCTGTTTGAAACAGCAAACTTGGGAAACAGCTGCTGTAAGGCTTAATAACATATTGAAAGATCAGACTTAAAATGTGTATCATTTATTTCCCTAAGACTTTTACATCTTTGGGGAGTGAGGATGGCAATAAATACCACAGTTTGTTTTAGCATGTGTGTAAGTGGAACTGTGAACCAGAAGATATGTTGCAGAAAATAGGGTTAGGAAGAAGAAATTTACAGGAACAGAAACAAAGGCTGGGGAATAAAAGAGATCCATGAAGGAACTGTTCTGGCTAATGCCCCTGAGAGAATGACATTATTTAGTTTGGTTATCAACTACAGGTCTGATCAGCAAAATAGCTTATGGGAAAAACAGACAAAGCCGGCGGCAGCTCAAAATGTCTGCTGGTCTAGACTAGAGTCCTAGGCTCAGGTTAGTCTCAGTTCAGAGAGATGTAATACAAACTCCTGAGAGAGAACTCTGAAAAGGGGGTGTTCTAGAGAGAAAATCCTGAAGCAGATCAAAAGCAGACCTAAAATTCTAGCCTACCCTGGTTCCTGCGATATGAGGAGGAAGGGACAGCATGCCTTCTACCCCGGAACTTATCAGAAAGATAGTGCATTTTATGTGGCAAAAGTACCAGACTCCAATCCTAGGTGCTGTTTCTTACTATGAGCATTTAACAGGATGAACATGTAAGATCTAAAAACGAGACTGACCTTATCCTGATAAAACAAGGCACTATCTAGAGTTTTCTCCAGAATAGTGGATACAGCAACTCGTACTTCTCTCACACTGCACTCCAACAAGAAAATCCTAAAATAAAGAGAAATACAGTGTCAGAAAGCAACACAGACTTCTCGTAACTCCAACCTTTCCATCACAGGTCCCAGATAATGTCCTAGAAACAAAATTCCTCAAAGGCCTTGGCTCAAGTCTTCTGAGAACTTCAGTACACACTCATGGGCCACCATAAAGGAGGAAGTCAAACAGGAAAACAGAACCCTTGAACACTGAAAGGTGGATTTTTTTTTTTTTCTATTTCTTTCTCTCTACCCCTAAAATGAACATCTGTATAAATGTAGATTTGGACTTAAAGGTATATGAAGGCAAAGAACCTAACATCTTATGAGTTCTGTAAATTAAGGAGTAGATCTGACACTCCTTCAGTTTCTCAGAATAAGATACCAGTTAAAGTTTAGAGACCAGATAGCACCTTGTGATCCCTCTTTGCACCTATATTTGTATTCTTTTACTTTCCTCTCCGCTTCCCTCCCCTACCCCAACCTTTACTTATTACTTAGCCCTCCTGGAAGCATTTGAGATAGAAAAGGTCCTTGTTCCTTCCATTCTTCTCCTATCATCGTCAACGTCATCATCATCATCATCTCAGCGGTTAACATTTATTAGGCACTTGCAGTGTTACAGTCAGAGACTATCCTAAGCACTGGATATGCATTATTTAATTCAATCCTTAAAACACCCTGTGAGATGGGGTCTTACAGTATTCCCACTGGATAGATGAGGCAGTATTAGACGTGGTGGAAGGCACTGTTAGGCAGAAATAGCTGCTTTGTGGGGCTGCATCATGATGGTAATGACCTGAGAGCAACTAGGTAACCCGCACACCTTTATGCTCTCACTTTGACGTGACAACCAGTATCATAATCAGCAAAGTGAAAATGCATCTATCATTGCTGACATTTAAAAAAAATTTTTTTTATTGTGCTTTAAGTGAAAGTTCACAAAACAAGCCAGTCTCCCTTACAAAAACTTATATACACCTTATTATATATTCCTGGTTGCTCTCCCTCTAATGAGACAGCACACTCCTTTCCTCCACTCTCTATTTTTGTGTCCATTCGGCCAGCTTCTGACCCCCTCTGCCTTCTCATTTCTTCTCCAGACAGGAGCTGCTCACAGTCTCATGTGTCTACTTGGTCCAAGAAGCTCACTCTTCACCAATATCGTTTTCTACTCCACAGTCCAGTCCAATGCCTGTCTGAAGAGTTGGCTTTGGGAATTGTTCCTGTCTTGGGCTAACAGAAGGTCTGGGGACCATGACCTCTGGGGTCCTTCTAGTCTCAGTCAGACCATTAAGTCTGGTCTTTTATGAAAATTTGGGGTCTGCATCCCACTGTTCTCCTGCTACATCAGGGGTTCTCTGTTATGTTCCCCATCAGGGCAGTTATCGGTTGTAGCCGGGCACCATCTAGTTTTTCTGGTCTCAGGATGGATGTAGTCTCTGGTTTATGTGGCCCTTTCTGTCTCTTGGGCTCATAACTACCTTGTGTCTTTGGTGTTCTTCATTCTCCTTTGCTCCAGGTTAGAGACCAATTGATGCATCTTAGATGGCCGCCTGCTAGTGTTTAAGACCCCAGATGCCATTCTCCAAAGTGGGACGCAGAATGTTTTCTTAATAGATCTTATTATGCCAATCGGCTTAGATGTCCCCTGAAACCATGGTCCCCAAACCCCTGCCCCTGCTACGTGGGCCTTCAAAGCATTCAGTTTATTCCAGAAACTTCTTTGCTTTTGGTTTAGTCCAGTTGTGCTGACCTCGCCTGTATTCTGAGTTGTCTTTCCCTTCACCTAAAATAGTTCTTATCTACTATCTAATTAATGAAAACCCCTCTCCCTCCCTACCTCCCTGTAACCACCAAAGAATATTTTCTTCTGTGTTTGAGCTATTTTTCGAGTTCTTAAAATACTGGTCTCATACAATATTTTCCTTTTGCAACTGAGTAATTTCACTCAGCATAATGCCTTCCAGATTTCTCCACGTTATGAAATGTTTCATGGATTCATCGTTGTTCTTTATCGATGCGTAGTATTCCATTGTGTGAATATACAATAATTTATCTGTTCATCTGTTGATGGGCCGCTTCATTGCTTCTATCTTTTTGCTATTATAACCAATACTGCAATGAACATGGGTGTTCATGTATCTGTTCGTGTAAAGGCTCTTATTTCCCTAGGATATATTCCAAGGAGTGGGATTTCTGGATCGTATGGTAGTTCTATTTCTAGCTTTTTAAGGAAGCACCAAAGGGATTTCCAAAGTAGCTGTACCATTTTATATTCCCACCAGCAGTGTATAAGTGTTCCAGTCTCTCCACAGCCTCTCCAACATTTATTATTTTGCGTTTTTTGGATTAATGTCAGCCTTGTCGGAGTGAGATGGAATCTCATCATAGTTTTGATTTGCATTTCTGTAATGGCTAATGATCGTGAGCATTTTCCTCATGTATCTGTTAGCTACCTGACTGTCTTCTTTAGCGAAGTGTCTATTCATATCTTTTGCCCATTTTTTAATTGGGTTATTTGTCTTTCTGTAGTTGAGTTTTTGCAATATCATTTCGAATTTACAGACGAGATGCTAATTGGGAATGTCATAGCTAAAAACTTTTTCCCAGTCTGTAGGTAATCATTTTACTCTTTTGGTGAACTCTTTGGATGAGCATAGGTGTTTGATTTTTAGGAACTCCCATTTATCTAGTTTCTCTTCTGCACTGTTAGTAATGTTTTGTATACTCTTTATGCAATGTATTAGGACTCCTAGAGATGTCCCCATTTTTTCTTCCATGATCTTTATCGTTTTAGATTTTATATTTAGGTCTTTGATCCACTGTCAGTTAGTTTTTGTGCATGGTGTGAGGTATGGGTTTTGTTTCATTTTTTTTGCAGATGGATATCCAGTTATGCCAGCACCATTTGTTAAAGAGACTGTCTTTTCCCCATTTAACTGACTTTGGGACTTTGTCAAATATCAGCTGCTCATATGTGGATGGATTTATGTCTGGATTCTCAGTTCTGTTCCATTAGTCTATGCATCTGTTGTTGCACCAGTAACAGGCTGTTCTGACCACTGTGGTGGTGGTATAAGAGGTTCTAAAATAAGACAGAGTGAGGCCTCCCGCTTTGTTCTTCTTTTTCAGTAATGCTTTAATTATCTGGGGTTTCTTTCCCTCCCATATGAAGTTGGTGATTTGTTTCTCCATCTCATTAAAAAATGGCATTGGAATTTGGATCGGAATTGCGTTGTATCTCTAGATGGCTTTGGGTAGAACAGACATTTTTACAATGTTAAGTCTCTCTATCCATGAGCTAGGTATGTTTTTCCACTTATGCAGGTCTCTTCTGGTTTCCTGTAGTTTTCTTTTCATAGGTCTTTTACATCTCTGGTAAGATTTATTCCTAAGTATTTTATCTTCTGGGGGCTACTGTAAATGGTATTGATTTGGTGATTTCCTCTTCAGTGTTGTTTTTGTTGGTGTAGAGGAATCCAACTGACTTTTGTACGTTTATCTTGTATCCTGGCAGTCCGCTAAACTCTTCGATTAGTTCCAGTACTTTTCTTGAGGCTTCTTTTAAGGTTTTCTGTATATAAGATCATGTCATCTGCAAATAGAGATACTTTTACTTCTTCCTTACCAATCTGGATGCCCTTTATTTCTTTATCTAGCCTAATTGCTCTGGCTAGGACCTCCCCTACAATGTTGAGTTAAGAAGGTAATAAAGGGCATCCTTCTCTGGTTCCCGATCTCAAGGGGAATGCTTTCAGGCTCTCTCCATTTAGGATGATGCTGGCTGTTGGCTTTGTATAAATGCCCTTTATCATGCAGAGGAGTTTTCCTTCTATTCCTATTTTGTTGAGAGTTTTTATCATGAATGGGTATTGAACTCTGTCAAATACCTTTTCTGCATCAATTGATAAAATCATGATTCTTGTCTTTTATTTTATATGATGGATTACATTGTTTTTCTAACGTTAAACCATCCCTGCATACCTGGTATAAATCCCACTTGGTCATAGTGAATTATTTTTTTGATATGTTGATATGTTGTTGAATTCTCTTGGCCAGAATTTTGTTGAGGATTTTGGCATCTAAGTTCATGAGGGATATAGGTCTGTAATTTTCTTTTTTTATGGTGTCTTTACCTGGTTTTGGTATCAGGGATACGGTGGCTTCATAGAATAAGTTTGGGAGTATTCCGTCCTTTTCTATGCTCTGAAATACCTTTAGTAGTAGTGGTGTTACCTCTTCTCTGAAGTTTGGTAGAACTCTGCAGTGAAGCCGTCCAGGCCAGGGCTTTTTTTGGTTGGGAATTTTTTGATTACTTTTTCAATCTCTTCTTTTTTTATGGGTCTATTTAGTTGTTCTACCTCTGTTTGTGTTAGTTTAGATAGGTAGTGTTTCTAGAAATTCATCCATTCCTTCTAGGATTTCAAATTTGTTAGAGTGCAATTTTTCATAGTAATCTGACATGATTCTTTTACTTTCACTTGGGTCTGTTGTGATACTGTCATCTCATTTCCTATTCGGCCCTCACCTGTTTTTCTTTCGTCAGTTTGGCCAATGGTTTATCAATTTGTTAATGTTTTCAAAGAACCAGCGTTTGGTCTTGTTAACTCTTTCAACTGTTTTTCTGTTCTCTATTTCATTTAACTCTGCTCTAATTTTCACTGTTCGCTTTCTTCTGGTGCCTAAGGGTTTCTTTTGCTGCTCTCTTTCTATTTGCTCAAGTCGTACAGATAATTCTTTGATTTTGGCCCTTTCTTCTTTTTGTATGTGTGCATTTATTGATATAAATTGACCTCTGAGCACTGCTTTCGCTGTGTCCCAAAGGTTTTGATTGGAAGTGTTTTCATTTTCACTGGATTCTATGAATTTCTTCATTGCACCCTTGATGTCTTTTATAACCCAGTTGTTTTTGAGCAGAGTATTGTTCTTTCCAAGTGCTTGATTTCTTTTCCCTCCTTTTTCTGTTACTGATTTCTACTTTTATGGCCGTAGGGTCAGAGAAGATGCTTTGTAATATTTCGATGTTTTGGATTCTGCTAAGGGTTGCTTTATGACCTAATATGTAGTCTATTTTAGAGAATGTTCCATGTGCTTTAGAAAAGAAAGTATACTTGTCTGCTGTTGGGTGCAGTGTACTGTATATGTCTGTGAGGTCAAGTTGGTTGATTATAGCATTTAAATCTTCCCTGTCTCTACTGAGCTTCTTTCTGGATGTTCTGTCCTTCACCAAAAGTGATGTGTTGAAGGCTCCTACTGTAACTGTGGGGCTATCTCACTTTTCAATGCGGTTAGAGATTGTTTTATGTATCTTGCAGCCCTGTCATTGGGTGCATACATATTTAATACGGTTTTATCCTCCTGGTATATAGTCCCTTTAACCATTATATAGTGTCCTTATCCATTGTGGTGGATTTAATTTTAAAGTCTATTTCGTCAGAAATTAATATTGCCACTCCTGATCTTTTTTGTTGCTTGCTTGATATATTTTTTTCCATCGTTTGAGTTTTAGTTTGTGTCTCTAAGCCTAAGGTGTGTCTCTTGTAGGCAGCACATATATGGATCATGTTTTCTTTATCCATTCTGTCACTCACTGTCTCTTTATTGGTGCATTTAGTCCATTTACATTCAGCGCAATTATGGATAGGTACAAGTTTAGTGCTGTCATTTTGATGTCTTTTTTTGTGTGTTGTTGACAGCTTTTTTTCCCCACTCAATTTTTTAAGCTTAGTAGTTTATCTTTACATATTGTCTTTTCCTCTTATTTGTTGTCACTGATTTTGTTTCTGCAAAGTCTCTATTTTTTTCTTGTATTTTATTTTGATGAGTAGGATTGTTTGTCTCCTTTGTGGTTACCTTAATATTTACCCTTTTTTTTTTTTTTTTATCTTTAAACCTTTTATTTCTTTATATCACTGTCTTCCTTTCCATATGAAAGATCTATGACTACATTTCTTAATCTCTCTTTTTTATTTTAATGTTGTCTTCTTTTACATAATGACATTGCTGTTGCCCTGTTTTGAGCATTTTTTAATCTTGATTTATTTTTGTTATTTCCTTATCTGGTATTATTGATTTTCTAACTAGAGAACTTCCTTTAGTATTTTTTGTAGTTTTGGTTTGGTTTTTACAAATTCCCTAATCTTCTGTTTGTCTGGAAATCTCCTAATTTCACCTTCATATTTGAGAGACAGTTTTGCTGGATATATGATTCTTGGCTGGCAATTTTTTCCTTCAATGCTTTATATAAGTCATCCCTTTGCCTTCTTGCCTGCATGGTTTCTGCCGAGTAGTCTGAGCTTACTCTTACTGACCCTCCTTTGTAGGTGACTTTTCATTTATCCCTAGCTGCTCTTAAAATTCTTTAGCTTTGGTTTTGGCAAGTTTGATTATAGTACGTTTCGGTGACTTTCTTTTAAAATCTACCTTACGTGGAGTTTGATGAGCATCTTGGGTAGATATCTTCTCATCTTTCACAATATCAGGGAAGTTTTCTGCCAACAAATCTTCAACAATTCTCTCTGTATTTTCTGTTATCCCTCCCTGTTCTGGTACTCCAATCACTTGCAGGTTTCTTCTCAAGAGAGGCCCATATGATTCTTAGGGTTTCTTCATTTTTTAAAGTTATTTTATCTGATTTTTCTTCAAATATATTGGTGCCAAGTGCTTTATCTTCAATCTCACCAATACTGCCTTCCACTTGCTCAATTCAGCTCCTCTGACTTTCTACTGAGTTGTCTATTTCTTTAATTTTACAGTTAATCTTCTGAACTTCTGATTGCTCTCTATGGATTCTTGCAGCTTATTAAATTTTTCATTATGTTCTTGAATAACCTTTTTAATTTCTTCAACTGCTTTATCTGTGTGTTTCTTGGCTTGTTCTGCATATTGCCTGATCTCCCTCCTGATGTCTTGAAAAGTTCTGCATATTAATCTTTTGTATTCTGCAATCCGCTAATTCCAGGAAGGCCCCTTCACCCAGATGATCCCTTGATTCTTTGTTTTGAGAGCTTGTTAAGTGATCATGGTCTGCTTCTTTATGTGATTTGATATTCACTGTTGTCTCTGAGCCATGTGTAAATTATTATATTAGTTTATTTTATGTTTGCTTACTATATCCTAGCTTCTTGCTTTGTTTTAGAATGTCAAAATAGGTTGCTTGAGTGAGCTAGCTTGATTATTTTTCCCTTTGAAGCTCTAACTTCCTGTCACCTGATGGCTAGAGCTGTTACCAGGTGTATGAACCTAGGAGTCCATTCACTTTTCTTGTATGGATTCAGCTCAGGTGTCCAGGTAGCTCGTCATCAATTGTGTGGTACCTCTCTGTCCTAAAGTCTTAGGGGGGCAGGGGTAATTGGTGTAGGTACCAGTATCTGGCTGCAGCCGGGGGTCACGCTCTGAACAATGCAAAGGGCTGAAAACTGTCCCTCAAGGGTCTGTAAGGAAAGCGTGTCCATGTTCTCTACAGTACAGAGGTTGGTGGGTTCTGCAGATGGACCTCAGGCACCCATGGTTTTGGTTGTAAGGACTGGGAGGTACCAGTTATCTTTGGACCCCTGCTGCGGGTAGCTGGGTGACCTGAGTGGAGCCACCAGCCCTTAGGCCCCTGATGTGGGTAGGTGCGGACCCTGTTTAATAGGCAAAGCAGTGTCAAACATCAAACACCCACCTCTCCACCACACAGCTGAAACAGTTGCAGTCTGCCAGCAAGGGCCTATTCTTCTGAAATAGGCCCACACGGGTCCACGCAGTGGGGAAAGGTACTTGAAGTCCATGGACTGTTTGTGCCTGGACAGGAGCCGCTTCTCCCCTGAGCTCCCCGGGTTAGTAGAGCTGAGAGATTATCTTTTCCCCAATTGTGAATTTATTCCTTCTCCAAGGCTGGGAAGATGGCTCGGGGCACACTGCAGGACCTATCTCAGGGCCAGGGAAATTGACAGCTACTGAGGCCGGCTGGGGGGTTGGGGGGACGGTAAAGTATATGCAAGTACTTAGTTTTTGTCGAGTCATTGCTGACATTTCTTGACAGAAAATTCTCATTATTCCATGTGGAAAATTTAAACATGACAATTTTGATGACCCAAGTAAAAGTTGTCCTGAGGCACTCGTTCCAGGTGACAGAAGGGAAAGCTGCTCTTGTCTTCACTGGTTTGGGTGGAGCGTCTTCCTCCCCTTTCAAGAGCATGCTGAAAACTCTGCTCTCTCCCAATAGGGAGATGAAAATGAAGCCTTCTGAGGACACTCCACATAATTGTTAGTGTTATTTGTTAGCTACCTAATTTGAACCAGACAGATAGGCTCTGTTCAAAATCTATGAACAGTCTAAGTGGAGATTATAAAACGGTTTAAAGGAAAACATGTACTCTCCTAATATTTAGCTCTGGAGGCTTGATCAGATTCAGGTACAATTCTTCTGGAAAGTATACGCATGGTGGTGCTACCCATTTCCTAACATATTCCAGAAAGAGGCACCATGAGAATGCAAATCAGAATATGGGAGTTCTAAAGGACAAATCACCACTTTCCACCCAAAATAGATGACATGACAAAAAAAAGGCAGCACTGGGAAAAGGGAACTATTACAGATAAAAAAGTCTTAAAAGAAATATAAACTAAATGCATTGTGAAACCTCATGTGGACCCTGATTTATACAAACTCAATGGTAAAATGACATTTTTGGCAAGAGCCAGTGGATTGGAAGGATGGGTGATGACAAGGTCAAGAGCGGGATACTGGGAGGTACATCCCCAGTAGCCAAAAAACACGGAGAAATCAAGGCACTCGCTGGGCCCCATATATGATGGATGATGAACCCTGAGGACAAGAGAAGTCGGCTTGGTAAGCATGACTGGGAGTCAGGGCTAAACACTCATAGTAACTGAAGCAAGTGGAATTTTTACCTGAACAAGCAAATTATCTTTTTTACTATAGGTCATGGGTAAATACACAGTGTATTTTTGAAAAGTATATATAAATTTTTAGCTAGAATCGAAACATTGACAATACTGCGGACTGTGTAGTGAACTAGGGCCATTTACCTTTCTAACTTGACACCAGACTGTGAGTCCCTGAGGGAAAGGACCTGCATTCTAAATCCCCTGGGCCATAGCAGGGTTCAGGATATGCTTGCCAGTGAGCACGTGGCTACCTGCCTCACATGCTCTCCTTGCACTTGATGAACACTTGTCTGACTGTAGTCCAACAGAGATGGTTAGGGAATGAATGATTTTGGAGTGACCTAAGTTTCCTACTGCAAACAATCAGAAAAATAACTTCAAGTTGAAATAAAATAGGTTACGAGAAACCTCATCTTCAAATCACCTGAAGAAACTCAAATTTCTTTAAATTAAAAGATCTCAACACTTACTTTATTAACTCTCGTCCTTCAGAACTAATAAAATATTCAACCAGCCACTGACAAGCATCAAAACTTTTTGAAAGTAATGCTTCAATAGTGGCAATCCATTCTTCAGTGTCAACCCTTTAGAAAAAGTAGAGATAACAATGTTACGACTATGGTCCCAAAAAATACCTCCATGAAGTGTCACTTAGATTTTTCTTTTTTTTTGGGAGAGGGGAGAGGTAAGTTACATACTCAAGGATGCTAACTACCATGGCTCAATGTGCCCCAGAAACTAATGGTTTGCATTGCTTGGTTACTTGTGATGTGACTATTTTTCCCCGACAAAAAAAAGCGTGAAGAAACTTAAGTCTCATGCTACACTTTTATCTTCTGCATCTTCCTTAAACAATTTCAACTGGAAAAAAGGCCTCACCTGTAGCATTTTGTATTGCTACATTTATCTATATTCATAAAACTCCCACTTTCAGGACAGCTTACTACATCAACATTATTATATCTTATTGCTACAACCATATTAATCCTACTTCATGGAATAAAACATTCAGCCAGAAAAAAGGTGTAATGACTATACTACCCATGACCTGGTACAACCCCAGCTCCCTACCCCCCATAAAGGTAAACAAAAAAATAGAAATAATGTGCATTGTGTAGACAGCTTGGCAAATTTATAAGTGAATATAACCAAATAAATTTCCTTATTTAACCCTATGCTAGACTTTTTACACATTATTTTTTCTCTTTCCATCAAATAACAAAAACCTGTATCACAATTTATCTTTGATTATTCCATATAATGGAAACGCTGGTGGAGTAGTGGTTAAGTGCTATGGCTGCTAATCAAAGGGTCGGCAGTTTGAACCTGCCAGGCGCTGCTTGGAAACTCTATGGGGGCAGCTCTACTGTGTCCTATAGGGTTGCTATGAGTCGGAATCGACTTGACGGTACTGGGTTTGTTTTGGTTTATTCCATATAAAAATGAAGTAGCTATCATATTCGTCTTCTTCTCAAAGAGTTTCTCAACTAACAAAATTTTTCCAAAACCCTCTCCATACCTGGAGAAGTTCACCGTGCTAACAACTGATAAAAGACTGAGAACTTCAGTAGTCTTCTACCTGTAATTGGTCTCCTCATCCTAACTCTCTCTTTATTCCAGGTATTTACAAGCTACTGCTCAACTACTCTTCATCCTCTACTCATTTATTACCTGATACCTATGTGTCAGGTACCCTACAAGGTGCTAAGGATAGAAACCAATGATGAGCAAGACACAATCAGATCTAGAGCTTCTGAGGCACTGCTGTAAACACACTGTCTTCCTGTTCAAAACTCTTCCATGATCTCCACTGCACAAAGCCCTACTCCCTACTCCGGCACTTGGGACAGTCAGTGATCTCATCTAAACCCAACACCCGGGTCTCCCCTCAAGTGAGTTCGTTATATGTAGTAGTAAAACACAACAATTCATTCTCACTGCTCCTTAGGCAAGTCTTGCCTGTTATTCGTGTTTTATCTCTCTGCCTAAAATGGGCCCTCTGTGTTTTTCTATCTTTGCCTTTCAAAACCCTCTGGAAACATCAATGTCTTAACACCTACTCTAATCCCCATATCTGGATATGATTTCGCTCACACCCAAAAACCCACAGTACCCGTACCTTGCACCACAGTTAATGCTTTTTTGTTTGTTTTATCTACCCTTCTTAGTAGACTGTTGTTGTTAGCTGCCATCGAGTTTGTCCCTGACTCACAGTGGCCCCATTCACAATGGAATGAAATGCTCTCTGGTCCTGAGCCATCCCCATGATGCTTGCAGATCGAACTGTTGTGATCCATAGGGTTTTCACTGGCTGATTTTTGGAAGTAGATGGCCAGACCTTTCTCTTATTAGATCAGAACTTTATAGACCATGTCTTAATAATCTGAGCATACTAGGTGGTATCTTTACAATGCTTTAAAATGTTGAATTTGTAAATTCAACTTTAATTGAATTAATCTGTACCTTCTGTCACAAAAGGTTATTAAAAACATATCATTTCTCACCTGAGTTTTTTCTTTGTCCGTAGATAAGTTTGAAAAAGGAATTGGATGGCAAGCTGCAAGCTCGCCTTTGCCATGCAAGGATAATATGGATGCTTTAGTTTAGTCTGAGAGAGGGAGAAAAGATGGAGCATGTTTTCACAGAAGTTTTATAGGTTACTATTACACTTCGTTATAAACTGAGTAATGACACATGATAAAGTTATACACTAATAAGAAAATCTAGCCAATCTGTTATGAAAATTAGTTTAAAAAAATGTTAAGAAATGATATCCTCTTCATTTTCATTTCTTCAAAATAGAGCCTTTAGACCACAGGAAGGTAAGTAAACTAGCAAGAGCCTAAGAGTGTTCCTTATTGATACCTTATAAAGAATCATGGTACTCAAGAAGAAAAATACTTGGCAGTTATATCACGAGCTCGTAATATCTGATTACAAATTAGGAAAAGTTAATCTCCACAAAGCCCCATATCAACTGATACCACCTCATGGCTACTCCATTGTATCTTCTTTATAAATCTTAAACAAGGGCACTTAAAAGTGTCAGTATGTGGAAACCACACTCATCACCATCCACATTATACACTCTGAACACTGCTTGTATTTTAACTATCACCCAGTAACTGACACGTTTATGGGCATTTTTTTTTTTTTGCATTTAGAATGAATGTTAACAACTGAGAGTGAAGATGAGCCACTGACTGCTTTAACTAAAAGCTTTTTAACTGTAATCCTCCTTGTTTCTTTAGTAATGATCCAACTAGCTACTTACAGCATTCAATGACGCTAACGACAAAACAAAACTGAAATAGTCACTGCTGTACACATCTCTATTCTTCATGAACTTGAGGTTTTCATCTCTCACCATCTATAAGAGAAAATCAGGAATTAGTTTTAAGAAGCAGGGTGAAGTATTTAATAATTAGAGGATATTTCTAGTGATATATTACGTAAAATGCAAAGCTTTAAGGCCAATTCCCTTCCCACATGCTTTGAATTTTTAAAAAAGGAGGGAAGAAAATCTCCCTTTTGAATATAAAAAGCTGTAAAAAAAAAAAAAAAAAGTGAATTCATTATAACAAATCCTTTTGGGAAATTTAGAAAAACCCCCAAAAGAATAAATGAATTCTAATCTGGTATTTTGGGTGAGAAGGGACAGAGTTTTGCCAAGGACGAGCAAGTCTATCCTCTCCCTGTGTCAAACAGCCTAATTTTTTCCTCTCTCTCCTAATGAAAGACTCCATCTTTTTCTTAAATTCTCTGATTTAGCCACTCATTGTAAAGACCATTTTACCAGTGCCTACCTTTTGACTGTTTAGTGTATAAAGCCTGGATTGGGTAGTCTGACAGCGCTAAATTTAAAACCTGGGTCTGTGACACTAGCAATTATTTCTCCTTTTCTGAGACTCAGTTTTTCCATGTGAACAAGGGGAATAAAGCCCGCTACTGCAGCAGAGCGTTTTAAGAATTAGAGATTTGTTTAAAGCATGTAGCAGAGTAGGTATTCAGTAAATGATGGTTATTATTGTCACATTAGTTTCGCCTAAAAATTATGAGTCTTGGTCTGAACTTCAGATGAAATAAGTTAATTCTAGCATATGTGTTTCTTTACTGCCCACCCCTCCCCCAGCCCCATTTATTTGTGACAGTAACCCAGCAGGACAGTGACAGTTCTGGCCAATGTTGTGTATTCATATGTGTGCTCTTAATACTCTGTGTGGCACTAATTCAACAGCCATCCCTGGAATCCAGAATAAAAGATTCATGAAACAAGCTGAATAAGATGATGGGGCACTCGGGGTACAACTAAACCCACGAGAAGCCAAGGGGACTTCTGGACCTATGCAATGAGTTTTGACATTTACACAAATTTCACCCCTTGAACTTTCTTTTACATGGTTCTTACCTGGTATATTCGAGCAGGCATTTTCTCAACAAATAATCCTTTTTTCTCTCCTTTTTTAACCAACTTGGTTAGAATAGAGAGCCGGTCATTGTTAGGTCTATGGGGCCGAGGAGATGACTGAGGTGAAATTTCTGGTGAAGATGGAGCTGATCTAAGCGACAGAATCAGAAAACTGTCTAGTATAAAGCAGCTATTATTTTAGCAGTTAAACTAAAACTTATCAAACTCAAACAGTACTAGACTTAAAAAATAAATTGTACGCTTTCCTGATCCCATACATTAAATACAAATTCACTGACAACAGGACCTTTAAAAACAAAGAACAACTTCCTGATAGTGCTGATACAGCTCTATGTTTTGGACATAAAGACATTCAATAAATGGTACCAGGATTTAAAAATCTCAGTTCTAGATGGGAGGAAAGAAATCACAATTCTAGAATGATATATATGCATGTTTCTAAATACAAAATAACTTCTTGCCAAGGAAACAAAGACCAGGTAGCAATAAGATGAAAGAAAAGGGGTAGAGAGATTTACTTATTTTCTTTTCAGAATCTCTCTAGCTGATTACCTTTAAATCCCAAACAGTATATTTTCAAGCATTACAAGACCACCCACTGAAATGACACACTAAAGTATTCACGAAGAGAAACTTACAGAGACAGATCCTCAGCTTCCTGCCTTACAACGCTGACTCGACTTTTCTTTGGTAACACCGGGGAGTTTTGATCAGACACCCTTTGGTAAAAGAGCATATAGGCATTCCAGTATCTTCGGCGTACATCAGTATACGGGTTTGCTTTATAACAAGACATTAAGAAAGAAGTCTTTGTAAATAAGGAAGTTTTTCTTGTCTTGACAATCTAAAATGAAGGGGCCAAAAATCCTATAAGCAACTACTAACTAAATTCATAAAATGCAAAGTTTAAGTAAATGTGTGGCTTTTTAAGAGTACTGCTCAGAATGGAAGTCAGGGTATCACAGTTCTGGGAATAAAAAGGATCAACTCACTTGGGAGGTGAGATAGGAGGTAGCAGAGAGTGAAGGGACTGTATGCTAATGAAGTAAGGGAAAGAAGGTAAATATTCCTAGGCAAGTCAACATTTAAGCAAAAGGCAACTGACATTTAAAAGCATGTTCTGCGGCACAGCATGGGATTATAATTGGTTCACTTAACCGTTTCTGCACTGACCAGGCAAAATTTTCTTGGTAAATTTTGGCAACTATACTGCATCGTATCATTTAAGGTTACTACCATTAGATGCAACACTACCATGACATGGTATCACAATCTAATATAGTGGGGATAACACAGATAGAAATTTAGAAACATTCCTTCAGTATTTCAAAATCAGGCAAGAATGATCATACTTAGGTTGGTTTTGAAATGCTAAGGTCTTTGCAAACTGCTATTTTTCAAACAGCAAATTCTGATTGGATTTTGTGATACGCTTTTCTTCATATTTTTTTTTCTGGGGGTGGGAGTTGTGAAGGCAAAGATGTGGTTTTAAAAATGCATGTGCTAGAAATGTATTCTCTAATTAACCATAACCTAGACAGGTGAAAAGGAAATTTGAAAATTTTAGTACACAACCATTTCTTCTGAAACTATTTTAAGGTTGAAATTCTTTGTTCATTAGTTTCTCCTTGATATTCATTTCTTCTTAACTTACTTCCTTTCCCCCTAAAACTTTCGGGACAAATTATTTTTATAAAATTGTGAATATTTTCTCTGGGCATCAAACACAGCTCTTCCTTCTATAGCTAGAGCAGCAGTATTATAATAAGAATAAAATAGATTATATTTATAGAAACCTATAAATTAAAACCGGAGTCCGGCGGTACAGTAGTTAAGCACTTGACTGCTAACTTAAAGGTAGCAGTTTGAGCCCACCAGCTGCTATGTGGGTGAAGGATGTGTCAGTCTGCTTCTGTAAAGATTACAGCCTTGGAAACCCTATGTAGGGCAGTTCTACTCTGTCCTGTAGAGTTGCTATGAGTCGGAAACAACTCAATGGCAATGGGTTTCTGTTTTTTTTTGGGGGGGGGGTATAAATTAAAAGCAATAAAACTCAAGGAAAATATCAATTGGTAAATACTTACTTTGATCATAAACTTTTGGTCTATATTCTCCTCCGAAGCATTCATACTCCAAGGTCTCATCATTTAGGTCAAACTCTTCTATAACTGTATCATTAAATTTGTACCACTTGCCCTTTCCACATCCCCTAGAGTCCAGAGAAGGGAAAACCTTGTAAGGTTAAAAAACAAACATCCCCACTCTCCACATTTATCCCTATGTAGTGCCTACAAAAAAAAAAAAAAAAAAAAATTTTTTTTTCTTTAGCTTCTACAAACAAAGCAGGTGATTAACATTTTAAAAATATCTAAGAAAAATGTAGCAACAGTTATTCCAATTTCTAAAATAACTTTCCAAATTGAAGGGATTAAAATAGTTATACCAAGCTTTAAAAATTCAAAATGAAGAAAGATCAAAGACCAATGCCAAAGCTTCTGTGCAGCAGAAAGGTAAGTGTGGAGGAATGGACAGGGTTAGGAGAGGAGAGACGGGCTAGGATGGGACAACTGCGGAGAGACTACAGGTTGGGTGCAGAGCATCGCCACAAGAAACCTTACCGCCTATCCTTAATGAAAGAATAGTAGTGGCCTGCATGTGCTTGCCCACTGTGTACAATGACACCGACAAGCTCATAGTTTTCTGTGAGGGCCACTTTTTTCCTTGGGGATCCTCCACCTCCCTGATCCATACTTCGCCCGTTTTCACCAACTTCAGAAGACGAATCTTGGCGAGCCATTCCTGAAACTGTGTAAGGCTCCATGTTTAGCATCCATGGAAACTATTTAAAAACAAAAGGGCCACGTTAACGTTGATCAATCACTTACACGGCACTACTCGATTAAGTCAGATACAAATAAGAGGGATGTATTTTCCTAATTTAAGCCAATTCAAGTACAAAATCTCAGAATGGCTCACAAATCTGGAAAAGTATCCAAATAAGACTTAAGTAGCCTCTGGTCTGTGCAAGAAGTATAGCATATGACTTCACAGCCATCACTGGGATGCCTTGTAGAAATGAGGGTTATTGTTTACAGATCTGCCTATTCCATCAGCAGCAGCTGCTTAAGGCAAGAGGTTGTGCAACCTTTGCAATGCCGAGCCCATACACTGGCCACATTTTAGGTGAAATTTGAAAATACAGGAAGGAAACAGTGAAAAAGAAAGTAAGGTAACGGTTGCCATAAATTTCAAGGAAAAAAAAAAGTTACCCTTATTTGTTCATCATATTTTATGGAACGTCCACTCTCCCAGTCAAATCCAAATCTCATTAGGTGAATTACCAAGACACTAGGTAAAGACTTAATACAGGTCCTCTTCACCGTTATTCTCTAAAGAAAAGCAAAAGCCAATTATCTCCATGGAGAAAATGAAACAGCTAAGTAATGAATGCAAAAGGTATAGATTTCTACAGGTCTTTCCCATCTATGCGTAAACAAGCAATAACACAACCTCATAAAACTAACAATGGACACTTACTATAGAGACAAAGTACATGAATAAGAAATTAACCTTGTTTTTAAAAAAGGACAAATGTAATACCTTCTCTTTACACTTTTCACAGTAATACGCGTTACTTCCCTCTAGAACTTCTCCTCTAACGAACTGATCCAAAGAAATTTCCAAACTTTGACAAGAAGTAACTCCTAGATTGAGAGCCATGAAAGCCTCTTCACGCTCGTATCTAATTAGGAAATAAAGAGAAAAACCATGAGCAATGATGAAATTTTGAAATTATCGTAATACCCAAGCTTGAGCAGAGTTACATTCATAATTGGTGAAATGAACCCATAGCTTCCCTCATTCTTTTGAAAGTACACTGTTAAATAAAAATAACACTTTTTGACAATTCAAAATTGTTTAAAATGATAAATTTCAACAAGTATTTCCTTAAGGACATAAAACATGAAAAACAAAGAAATTTAATTCAATAAACATTTATAGATTCATTCAGGAATATATCTGCAAGTCTCTCAGCAAATGCAAAATTCACAACATACTAGAAGAGTCATTTAAAAACAACAGTCGTGATGTTTTGGGCCAGCGATATACTCACTAACCTGTGAGGACAGTCTTTACAGATCTTCTGATCGGAATAAATGCCCTGAAACGTACTCTTAAAAATTTGATCTCTCCCCATTTTCTGTTGGAATAAAAAGTTAAAACATTACTTGATGCCTGTAAAACTTTTAGGTTGTTTATATAGAATTTTATCTAGGCCTAGGCTAAAACTAAGATTTTATTTCAACCACCTAAATAAAAAGAGTCAGTCTAATTTTTTAAGCTGGGAACTGCCGGGAGAAGAGCAGCTCATTACCAGACCCACTGTCAGAATAATGGAAAACCTGGTGGTGCAGTTAAAAGCTACAACTGCTAACCAAAAGGCTGGCAGTTCGAATCCACCAGCTGCTGCTTGGAAACCCTATGGGGCAGTTCTACTCTGTCCCATAGGGTCACTGAGTCAGAACTGACTTGACGGCCAACGGGTTTGGTTTTTTTCAGGTCAGAGTAATGCAAATCATCAGAAAAAGTAGTAAGAGAACTGGGTCAGTTATGGCAAATGAAAAGGAGAGCATCCTGTGATGATTCTGAACCCCTCTCCCCACGCCACCATTACCAAGTTAGTAGCAACTCTCCATAATCTTTTCCTTTTTCTTGTGAATAGAATGCTATGGGTTTGCATGTTATGGAAAAAAAAGAAAAGAAGTGGATAACTTTTATGTAACATCTAGAATTTGGCAAATATGTAGAGACAAAGTTTATCAGTGGTTACCAGGGGCAGGAGGGTGGGGGGAAGGGGAAGTCATTGCTTGTGGGACACTGAGTTTAAGGGTGATGGAAAAATCTAGAAACGGATAGTAGTGATTGATGACTGCACACATGATGAATGTACTTAATGTCACTGAATTGTAACAAATATAAAAAACGCTGAAATGGCGAGTGTTTTGTTATATATATTTTTACCCCTCCCCTCAACCAAAAAAAAAAGAAGAAATGGCTAAATTGCAAATTGTGCCTACTGATAGGAGGCGAGGTAAACGTTGAGACTGCGAGTAGGCTGCCTGTTCCTTAGAGGGCAATACCATTTTGTCACAGGTTTTACTGGGTAAAGGTTTAAATACCACTGCAAACAATTTTTTAATCTGGTCCCTTTGTCCCCTTTGACAGAGATCTCTAAGTTTCAAGACTGTTCCGCACAAAAAAAAACCCATCAGTTCACCAGTGATGGCTGTGCTCCTGTGATGCCAGGTTACGTCAATGGATACACGTTAAGAGTACATACGTACAAATGATTATTGTGTTGTAACTATAGATTATCAAGAGTTATATGACTCAAGAGGAAACCCTGGTGGCATAGTGGTTAAGTGCTGCGGCTGCTAGCCAAGACGTCACCAGTTTGAATCTGCCAGGCGCTCCTTGGAAACTCTACTGGGCAGTTCTACTTTGTCCTATAGGGTCACTGTGAGTTGGAATCAACTCAACGGCAGTGGGTTTTTGATTTACGGCTCAAGAAGAAAAGAAATATGTAATTGTAGTGATTCATTTGATGTTCAAATGCAGAAGAAACGGATTACAGTTGCAGTGTTAAAGACGATCGATTCCTAATTTGTCAATTTTATAGTAATCCCATATCCCAAGACACTGCTCTGGTACTATAATTAGAGTGTGAGGGAGGGAGAGGAAAGCGACACTTTCACTACCTTGAGATACTCATCCATCTGATCAATGAGACTAGTGAAGAATTCATACGCATCCTGCTGTTCTCTCACATACAGCTCTTTGTTCCACATCTTGAAAATCTATGTAATAAGAATTAAATATGCTGTTCAACACAAAGTTAGCAATTCCTGAATACAGTGGAAAAGGAATGTGAGAGCAATGAAGTGTTTCTAAAAACCAAGTTCACCACTAGGCTGTGAAAACTTTCACTGGAGGGAGATTGGCTTGTGTTCAGCCATCTATACTTTTCCCTGGTCCCCTTAAAATAGTAACAAGTCTATGAAACCGAAGGTGGGTACACGGAGATGTAAGGCTGTGGAACAGCCTCCCCTGTAGAAACTAACCAACTTAGTGGGGAAAACACAAGGTAACCTTCCATTACATGAAACACAGTAAAGCCAGGTTAAAAAACAATGCTCCTTATTTTAAAGACATTAGTGAAACTGGCACAGGTTCAGAGGAATGATTTGAACAAATATTTCAGAGCTAAGTCATGAAAAATATTCTAAATAATTAAAATCAGATAATCTCTAGAAATTCAGAAAGTCTATTTTTCTCAATATTCTAATCATTTGAAACCAAGCACCAATTTGAAGTAGAATGGTACAGTCAATCAGTGGTGTTACTTGGGGGTCTGCAGGCAACGTGGACAGCACCAGGTGACACCGTCAGAGGGGGTGGCATCAAAATGACTGTCTATGAAATTTTTGTGCAGTGTTCCAGCAGAATTTTATTTTTTTATAAAAATATCCCTGTAGTTAGTTATAACAACAAAAACATTTTTCACAAGCCCAGCTTACACGTATCAATACACCTACAAGGCTAAAACTCTATGCTAATTTACTTTTTGAACCTTCTAACGCACTCCAGTCAGAGTTGGCATTATCACTTAATTACAATGACACTTTGAAATACATGGCTCTGTCTGCACGTGCTACAGGCAGCCATACGACGGCTTCTCTTTTAGAAATGAACCTACTTACTGGGAAAAACACAAGGTAATCCTCCATTACATGAAACATTGTAAAGTCAGGTTAAAAATAATGTTCTTTATTTAAAGGCACTACTGATATTGACATAGGTATACAAACCAATTCTTTTACAGGTCGTTGGCAATAGAATTAGTCTACAGTTAATAGCACACTGTTGTTCTGGTTGCTGCTGCTGTTTACATAGTTTTGATTTTGTCAAATTTTCTGGTGTTTTAGCTATAATATTGTGGCAATTAGTATTTGTGAACCCATATCAAACTTTTTTTTTAGAATGAAGTAGTAATTAAAGGAAAAGAACTGATTACAGGAATTATAATTTAAGAGTAATAGAAAACATTACTAAGGATTCCATATGGTCTGGTATAGGAGGAGGTCTGAGGGGTGGGGGGAGGGAGGTGACGTCAACCCTAGTGATGCTACTGTAGTCAATTCGTTTATAGGATGCAGGTGATGGAATTACCTAGACTTAATAAAGACAAGAAACTATTATCACTAGAGAAGGAACGTAACTAAACTTCAAACATATAACAACTTTGACTCTAAAAAAAGTTACTGGGTGAAATACCTTCCAAAAGTTCTCAGGTACATAATATTGGAGCTTGCTTTCCATCAAATGCCCAAAGAGAGACTGCACTTGGTAGAATACACTATCATCTGGATTGTCCGTGTCATCATCCACTGAAAGTAATGACTAAAAGAAATGAAATTTATTAAGTTAGAAATATTAAAGTGCTTCACAGAAAACCTTGACATACACACGTCTGAGTACCCGCATTGCTATTTTAGAATGCTGTGTATGTTTGGATGTGGCTATAGTCCTACATATGTTTACCTCCAACAGCTCCTAGCTGATGTAATCGTGAACAAATCATCTCTTTGGGCCTCCCTTTATCACGAAAAACTACAGCTAGTAATACCAGGATCGCTATGAGAAATAACTGTGTCATAATACACATGAAATACTCTCAAAACCACTGACTGCTGTATCATAAGCTATTACTATATCATTATAAAGTGCTGATGGCATAGCTTAAATATTTCTAAAATACTAAAAAAGTGAGAATTTGAGAATAATTTTGGAGTCCAAAAATCACATTACATCAAGTCCATCTGTCACGTAGGTAGCATGTACAACAGCACATTTATAAAAACAAGTGATTATGAATATGTTGTCTATACTGATTTCAGAAGCTTCTAAAAAATCCTAGTTATGCCTAGTTTTAGCAAACTCAAAATGCAATATATAAATAGGGAATGATTTTTAGGCAATGTACATACTACTACCATACCAAACAGGAAAACGGAAGGAAATCACCTCAGGAAGACCAGGTTGCATATACAGCTGCTGGAAGACTGCGTTCATGTAACAAGTAGCGCCACCATTTCTGAGCCCCACAAACCCTGAACTGGACCTGCTATCCACTGGGGGAAGGTACTAGGAAAGAGAGGAGCAGAAACAGTAGAGAAAGAGAATTAGCACCTCTGCAACCAGTATGTCTCCATACACCTACTCTTCACTATTGACTCTCTCATTCCACATTTGTGACAACAGTAAAAAAATCTACTATCCGACTATTTTATGCATTAACAAAGAGCCACGTAAGGGGGTGGAGGAGAAGGGCAAAGTTTGTGACAGGGAGCGAGGCCACACAAGCTGCCTCTGGTTCGAATTACCCGGTCGAGTGGAGGAGCCGGGACACTCCCGTGCTGCTCTGTGCAGGCAGGACATGTGTAGGAGGTGGGGGCACCTGGGCCTCAAGGAGGGGGCAGAAGCCGTGGCCACAGAAGACAGGTGGGGGCTCTTCCTCCAAAGAAGCCTCTCTGCCACCCCTGCAGCCTCCACCGGGCCCAGGTGGCCAAGTCTTGCCTACCCACAGGCCTAGAAGTGGCCCACTGCTGAGGTCCATCTCCAGGGCTGGCAAAGCAGGAAGGTGGAGAGGCGAGGTGCAGGGGTCTGCACGGAGGCCTGGAGCATGGCCGGGTGATGGTGGGCCCCTGCTGCTCCAGAGATGGCAGGCAACTATTGACTACCACCATCCCCAACCCCGCGGGCTCCGCAGTGGTTGAGGAACCCGATGTGCCACTCCACGTGCATCAGGGAGGGAGATACACTGGCTAACCGTGTCGATAAATGAGTAGGTGTATAGTTATATGGGACGTCTGAGAGGAAAAAGAGATACACACTGAACAGATTTACACATCCAGTGTGCCAGCAAAACCTATGTTCATGAAGTCCTCCTGCAGATGCTAACAGTTATAAACACTATTAACACAATGCTTCTTTTTAGTTCATAATGTAAAATAGCTGGCATACAGTTGGTGTGCATTTCTTTACCCATTTATACAGTCATGCATTTAGTCACTTATCATTCAACAAATATTTACTGAGGGCCTACTATGTGCCAAGCACTGTGCGAGCAATATAGGAGAGAACAGAAAGGTACATGGTTCCTGATCTCAATGAGCTTATAATAGGGAAAACAGACATTCACCAAATAAGAATAATAATAAATATTACAAATTGAGGTAAGTACTCTAAACAAATGGAATATGGTTCTATGAAAGCATTTACTATGAAGAATCTTGACTGGTCTGGATGGCCAAGAAAGGCTCATATTCATTCCCTTCCTTTTTGAGAAAGCAACACTCTTCTATTAAAATTCTCTAATAAGCATACAATTAAGGAAATAAGTAAATACCCTAGCATTCCACATACAGATGTATTATAATAATGTAGATACCAGTACAGTGCTTATCTGGGTAGAAACACTCCAGAAGAGGCATCTTGAATAAAGTTCAACATGGTACTTCTGCTAGTGGAAAAGGGTGCTGCAGTGATACACTCTAAAGTGCTGTTAGAATAGAATCTTGGTTCTGCCATGCCATGACTAGAATCATGTCATTTGCATGTATCATGTACCTGCATCCATGTAATCAGCAACCAACAAAAACCTGTATGTCTTTCAGACTGCAAGGAATTACTAAATATTAACACACTTTTTACAAACATTAGACATACTCTTAGAGCAGGATGATTTCTAAGATCCAGTTGATACTTAAATTTATTTGCAAAGCATAGGTTTAAAAAAATAAAAAGTGACTCCTAACAGTGCTAAAACAAAATATTTCCATGAGGCAAGTAATTCTTCACTATGTTGGTATAATCCCTGATTTATGGGAAAAAAATAGCTTTCACTTTCATCTGATTATTAAATAAATGTAGTAAAACTAAAGCATAGCATTATAAACTAGTAACATTTTGATACTAACACAGTTCCCAATACATGGGCTCTTACATTTCTAAGCCTTTGCAAGTAGTACTTCCTAGGACAGGTGTCCTCACTGCCTTAGCTGCCTGGTACGTGTTCTGTAATTATCAGCTCAGGCATCCAAAGGGGTAAGACCGACTTCTGTGATTTAGAAAATGCAAAGGCAGCTTTCAGAGCATCCTCACACACTCCCACTCCTGATGTGATCCTCTAACAGCACACCTGTAACTTGCTTCCCTCTTACAGACTTCAGTATAGATGAAACTGTTTCATGCATTCATACCTTTGCCCATATTCTTGTCACTGCTGCAATGACCTTCCCACCTTGCTTCAAATGGCTTACTTGTCGTTAAGAGGCTATTTCAAGTGGTAGTGTGAAGTGCCCCTTTGTGTTAGCAGAGCATTTGGGATACCTCTATCTTATAATTAGACACATTATATTGAAATTATCTGCTTATAGGTCTGTCTCTCTCACTATACACTGACATTCTTCAGGGCTGGGATCACAGCTTAGTTTCTGAGCTCCAAAAGCTTACGACACTTCTCAGTGCACCATAAATTCAACAAATCTTTGTTGAATTTAACTGAACATAGCCTGCACTGTGATGCAATGTTGGTTTGACTTTGTATCTCTAGTGCTTGGCATTGTGTTAAGTATTATTACTCAAAAAGGAATGCTACTCTTCACTAAGAATAATTATCAACCAACTTGAAAATGTCTTTATTCTTTGATTAAAAGGGTACCATTTAGTAATACATCATAGTTTGTTAGTATAATACTTATAGTTTACAACTGATTTGAATATGAGGATATAATAACCCACTGAGAGTAATAATGACTTTCTTTCCAGTTAGGAGAAGGCAAATATAGTTTTAAAATTACATGCTTAAGAAATCATCCTAAAAAATTAAATACACCAAGGTCTGGAAACCTTACATCGAACTCCTTGGTGAGCGCAGGGTCGGGCTGATGATGCATAGAAAGGAGCTCTTTTGTAATAATTTGAAGATTTGAAGGTGAGCTATCAGCCAACATTACGAGGACTTCATAAGCCGCCAATCGGCTGTTCACCGCACTACATCTAAGAACAGAAGACACAAATTAGTTTCAACAACAAATAATCTACTTAAGTTGTTCATTAAACTAAATTAGCATTTCAAATAAAAAGTATGAGAGCTATAATCCATCAAACACGGTTAAGTCAGGTCTGATCTCAGAAAACTAATAATCTAGTAGAAAATGCTGTGCTTATTACTTAACAAAGGAACAGGTCATAGACACAGAAGGGTGAATATAGTTTAGAGCTAAATATCTTTTTGGTCTGATGACAAGGTGGCAAAATACTGTCATTTATGACTGTAGAATCAGAATATTCTTTAAGTAATGGATCAACAAAAATGGAGGAGAAAAACATAACTATACAATAACAACATAGGAATAAGTATAAAGATACTAGGTTAAGAAAAAAGGTTTTTATATCACCCTGAAATTCAAATATCTAACTGGCAGAAAAAGTAAGCTACACAAACCAAAATAGATACTCATAAACATTTTATATATGCTCACAGATAAAAAAAAAATTAAAGTCAACTTTTAATTTTGCTGAAAAAAATGGCAACAGAAACACAAAGTATGTCAAATCAGTTCACTTAGAGTGACATAATGGATAACTAGCAAGCATTCTGCAGGAAACTAAAGGCTTCCTATACTGATCCCCTTTAGCAAATTCATTTTGGAGATGGATAATAACTTCTCATCATAACCCAGGCTGATTTTGCATTACTGATGAGATCACAGGCTAGGTAAGATACACAGAAAAGAGGACACCCAATCTTTGAGTGACACACTCATGGGGTATAGGAGATGTGTTCAGGAAGGGGTTATGGGGCTCTTAGATCAGCCCTGTGCCAGGCACTGAGGACAATGGCCATGGAGCTGGCACTGTTCTTTGCTTCTGGTATATAGTTCTGGGTTGCAAAAGCCAAATGGGCAGGGAGGCGCCATATAATATACGCTGAACTTGAAGTTGTTTTGTTGTTACTGATACAAGAATAGCAATACTTTTGAAAAAAGCTACTGAGCATTTAAAATTTTTCTGGCTTTAGGGTTTTGGTGGGGGAAAGGCTGGGAGTCACTGATAAATAAATACCATGCAGTACAATGGGGAGGGATAAAACAAAATGCTTTTCTATTCAAGGTACCATATATGATTTAAAAAACAAAACAAAAACTTCCTGTTGATAGAGGCATTACTTTTAACAAATATAAAAGTATCCATAAATACAAATTGCAGAGGAACTACTAGAGATTTATTTTCTCATTCACAGAAAATTGAAGACACAAAGACACACACACACACACAGAAAAACACAGCTTTAATAAAATCCAAATCTTTCAGAAAAAAGAATGAGGTGAAATTAGGGGTGGGAGTCACAGCCTGAGGGATACCCCAAAAGTTCTAATGAAGGTTTATTACCTATAACAGATTCTGTTAAAAAGTAATCTCTAGATAGAGGAATATTTATATATGTTAAGATCTCTTAAAGTTCCATAAAATACTACTTACTATGTCTTGTATACATTTCAATCACCACTAAAATTATCCAAGAATTTTTTTATTGGTTAAATACCAAATCCTCAGTTTCTTCAGGATTACTCAATTAACTGAGTTTTCAAGGGTAAAGAACAAAATAAGTCAGATTCAGAGCAAATGAGAGGGTGGCTTTGTAGCTGCCTCCTCTTCCTATCTTCCATAGTACAAATACCACCCACATATGGTCAAAGTTACAATGGAATCTTTCAAATTTCTACCCATGAAAATAAAATTTGATTGTAAAATTACTACTTACTAGCAGTTTCCATGATCAGAACACAGTCGCTGCCAGTAAATAACCAGGTCAATGCACTAAAGCACCTGTACTTTTCTTGCAGGAGAAACCCTCAAGACTTGGCTCAGAGCCTACTCACTTTTACTTTAGACATAATTTTTATAAGCTTGGTTTCTCTTGGAAGTTGTTACTGACCAAGTTAACCACACGTTGTTATTTATTCCTCCGATGATAATTATGGTATTACCATATTTTAACACAAATAGCACGCCTTTTGCATTTCTTTGCGGGCTGCGCCCTCCCCCTGTGGGGCACCCTCACAAGCACTGCCATGCCAATCCTCTTCCACACGTTGCTGTAAAACAAAAATTAGCACAGTGCGTTTATGAAAATACCT
Source organism: Loxodonta africana (assembly GCF_030014295.1). Taxonomy (NCBI): domain Eukaryota; kingdom Metazoa; phylum Chordata; class Mammalia; order Proboscidea; family Elephantidae; genus Loxodonta; species Loxodonta africana. The sequence continues at coordinate 93,400,378 of NC_087344.1, forward strand.
CGCAGGGGGCAGGGCGCAGGGCGCAGCCGGCAAACAAAGGCAGAAGGCGGTGTTATTTGCGTCAACAATGCAGTAGCATACTTGCTCAGCACTTACTGTGGGCCAGGCTGGTTATATGCTAAGTCTTTTTACATGCATTTCTTTATACAGTGGATAATATTAGACATACACACACAAGATGGAAGACAAATGCCAAGTTAATAAAATCTTTTTGAACTAAAGTTTCAAATTAGAATTTTTACCAAAACTGAACACAACGTGCATTTTCCATACTTTGGATGAAAGTCCTGTTGACTGATGGCGGCGCTGCCAGCTGGAGAATGACTATTTAAAATAATTCTAGAAGCTCGGAAAAGGAAGTCATCTAACAATGGTTTAATGAGTGATGAACCTGGAATAGAGCACAATATTCATGTTGAGGAGGAACACTTACATTTTAATTCAAGTCTTGAACTTTCATATCAGAGCTGCAAAAGCACCCAAAGTCACCTAATGGGAGGGCACTAAATTTAATGCTTATTTCTAAGCGCTGACTATACAGCAAGGCTCTGTGGTTCAGGACGTGGGGTAGGCAGATGGGTGGGTTAGGAGACAGGATATAAGACAGACAAGTAAGAGTGCCTTCCTCTATGGGCTTACAATACAACGAAGGGAGTCAAGCTTCTACTTGGTATCGTAAGTGCCAAAGACACAAGGCAGAGTGGTTTGGGTGAATAGTTAGTCCAGTTAAACGTTCTGAAACTTTTTAAATCTTGCCTTCTTTAGACAAAAATGTTGAGAATCACTCTTTTCTATGTATCCCCAGTAGCCAAAAAGATTTTATAGAACTTAGTTTGTATTATAAAAGTGATAGGGTAATGTTTCGATTAATTTTCTGAGTATAATTTATAATATGAAATATGCTTTTACAAAATACATGTATACCCTAGGAGTTTCATATGTACCCTTCCATCTGGGGGTGGCAGTCGGGGTCTGCCTCCCCAGATGAGAATCACCGCTCAAAAGAAATAAGACATATAATAGATTATACATTATAAATAAAACATATAATAGATTATACATTATAAAGTACATAGCAGAAAAACAAAAGAACCCAAAAATCTACTTTGAGTTATAATTTTTACTTGGTATTAAGCTGCATGATCCAATTACTTTGAATGCTGTAAAAACCCTCTATGTGATCCTGGTGAAAAAGGTAAAATACACCTTAAGTTTAGTTTGTTAGCCACTAAAATTCTAGAAATCCCTTATTGCCTGAAGGGTCAATTTTCTATGGAACGTTTCAGCATCTATCCTATTTTCCCAATTACACACAATGATAATGGTAATAACAGAGAAGTGAGGTATTCGGCCACTTGGTAAGACGAAGCAATAATTACCAAGCATTTCCTTTTCTGCCCCACAGAGTGAAAGAAGGGTCTTAATAAGTCGTAAGTGCCCTGCCAATAAGATGTTGTCTGCTTCACTGGTCTCACAATCAGCTGTGCGATTAGGTTCAAAGTTATCCAGCCAAGTAATCTCATCTTCCAGCATGGTAGCTGGGCTGACTCTTAACTGCTCCATTTCTGAAGCTAAGAAGGACAAAAAGAAGAAGAAGAAAAAAAAAATCAATTACAAACAAAGAAGGGCTTTCCTTTGTGAAATCAAAATCCCGAATTAAGCAAAGTCAAGCAAAGTCAGCCTTTTCAGTTCATAGACATCAAAAAGATTGTCATTAAGTGGCAGGTTAGAACTACAGCCTGCCAGGGGTTATAAAGGCTTATACATATTCATTCAGTCCTTCGCTCCTAAACCAAACATTTATGGAGTGCCTCCTCTGTGCGGGTTGCTGTGCTATATGCTGGGGATGTAAGATGAAGGAGACAGTTGCTCCTAAGATGTTCCAGGTTGGTGGGTGTTAGCAGACGTCCCAGGGAACGAACCCTTCTAGAGAAAGAAGTGACAGAGGGGCCTGAGGAGAGCCCATACTGCAGCAGCGTTACTCATGCCAAGGGAGGGCAGAGTTCTGCAAAGGGCAAAGGTCAACAGTGAAGCAGCCAGGGCCCAGGTTTCTAAACGACGAGCCAACCTCCTGATACCTGAGAACTACTCTGGTCTTTTCTATTAAGTATTTCACTTTCCCCTTCAAATAAGGATTTAAAGCAAAATTCTCTACTGGTGTTGCAACTGGGGAGGAGAGGAGGAGTGATCGTGCACTCCTTCCACCGTAGTATAGCGGCAAGCAAGCAGGGTCCCCACGTGGTAAGGTGGAAAGGGATACTTCAGGGTTGGCCAGAGCTGGATTGGCAATGGATATGAACCCTGTCTCTACCACTGACCGTTTCCTCATTTATAAAATGGGGCTAACACCAACAATGCACAGTGCTGAGTATAAAATACATAGCACAGGCACTGGCATATAGCAAATACTCCCCCCAAAAATGGCAACCATTGTTGTTTCAAAACATTTTACCTGAGAATTTATTTTCCCCGAACATATCTCAATCAGGGATCCTGGATCCCTCATTTGCCACTCAGCAACACAAAACCAAAAAACCAAACTAAACCCAGTGCTGCTGAGTCGATTCCAACCCATAGCGACCCTATAGGACAGGGTAGAACTGCCCTATAGAGTTGCCCTGGTGGATTCAAACTGCCAACCCTTTGGTTAGCAGCCGTGGCACTTAACCACTACGCCACCAGGGTTTCCTCAGCAACACAAGGCCTACATTAATAATTTGTTCATTCATTCTAAAGTTGCATGTTTTCCAGTCCTCAATAAGCAAAGAATACCCTCTGCAAGCCTAAGCCAGAGCACAAAATCTTGACAGCTGCTGCCCAACTCTGCTCAAAAGCCTGGTTGAAAACACGGTATTTAGAGTAGACTGAAAGATGGGTATGTAGTCCATCTACTTCTCTAGAGAGAACAGATGCTATTCCTGAATCAAGACTCAGACAGTATTATCTCAGTCTCCAACAAATTCCATTTCTTTGCTCAGAACACTGCATCCTCTGTTTTTATTGAGACACTTCTGCATCTGACAAATGTGTTTGCCTCAGGGGTGATGCTGAAGATTAGCAGTCACTGTATCCGTAAATGTCCTTTACTCGAAGACTTAAGTGCTGGGAAAAAGATTTGTTCAAAAGACGATTCTGTTTCTTCCTCTAGAGAAGGATATTGACAGCAACCAATCATATACTGTTTCCTTTTTACCCTTGACTTCTAGGAATCTCACAACCAAATTCTGACTGTGGGTGGCTTTACAGCCTGCAGCTTTTTTTTCTCCCGGCCTTGACATTCTTTTCCAATTAATATTTTTGTTGATCCTGATTTGTACTTTATTTCCTCTAAGCTGAAGTAAACTCTTGACGTAAGAAAATAGGGAATAGACTAGCAACTTTTGATTTGAACAACTAACATTCTAACATTTATTTGCATTATTTCAGGGTAAGTACAGATGATTAAAATTTAAACACTCTAATGACAGAATTTCTAATATTTAAATTACCTAACACTAAATATATTAACTGACTTCATTACCAACATGCCTCAATACAGAATTCCTCTTTCCCTCTGTGATCAACCTTGTAAACTGTCAGAATTGACTATACTATCGAGAAACATCCTTCCTAACAATTCTGTATTAGTGTAATTAAAATACGAACCACTGAACAATTTTTAAAATCCACAAGTCTTCTCAACCACTTTAATGTCTGGGTGTCCGACAGAAGAGGAGTTCACTGGTACACAGGTTTACGTGCTATTTTTGAGGAAACAAAATTCAACTTCAAACAGTAATTAAAATCTTATTTATATATAAGACACGTAAGTCGGATTTACAAATGTCCATCTGGCCTTCTTTTCTAATCCCTCCCCCTTAAGCACACAAATCAAAGTCAGATTTTACTTTTACTTACTTGTCAGATCATCTAATAACTGGCACCTCAGATCAAAATACTCCATACACTGAGATAACAGTCTAAAAAACAGATACGTTTCAGTTATTAGAAAATGGCTAAAGATTTCAAAATAAAAAATATTTTCCTTATAAGAACAAGTTCATAAAACAAATGAGCAAGAGAATTTCCCTAAGCATAAAAAAAAAACTTTTATACTGATTCTACTTCTATCTTTTATCAAGAAGCACATTAATGACTTCACTTCTACAGATGCAGTACAGGATTAATACTGTAGAGAGAGAACATAATGTTATCACATTTTGTACTAATGTGTGCACTGATTACATAAGGGATACACTGATTACATTCATTTATTCAAATGATCAACCAGTACTTAGTAAGCACCTACTATATGCCTGGAACAAAAAAACACAGGAGAGAGACAATAAATAAAAAAATCACACACACACACGTCAAATGGTGACAACCCTAAGAAGAAAAATAAAGTAGGGTAGGAGGAGAAAGAAGGGGAAATCATTTTATCTAGATCATCAAGGAAGGGTTTTCTGCAGTTATAACACTTATCAGCACAGGTTTTAGAATCTGATGGTTCTTGATTTTAATCCTGGCTTCATTATTCATAGCTGGGGTCCATGGACAACTTATTTCACCTCCAACTCTCAGTTTTCTTGATTTTTAAAACGCTTACTACAGTATTAGAAACACACACACATACACAAACACACATAAAAGAGGCTCAAGCATGGGCTAATGATGAGTGTGTATAATGAACCAAGGATTATTTTAAAAATGAAGATAACAGTACTGCCAAATTCATTTGGCTGTTGTGAGGATCAAATGATAAATATATGCAAAGAATTCAGCACGCTGGGTGGCACACAGTTAGCACAACGTAACTGCTATTATCATCATCATCACTATTATTATTAAGGAAAAATATGTACCAAACTTTGGTATTTAAAAAAAGTTGTAAAATGAAAACACATAAACAAAAATTCAATTTTATATAAAATTAAACAGCTCTAGAGTCAACAGATTTTTAAAAGACATTCTTAGAGAGTATGTATTAAAAAACTCATCTAGTGCTTTCTGTTTCTTCCCCAAAGTTTAGAGGAAGCTAACATCAAATCAAATTCCTTTTTTTCCCCATGAACGTATATGCCACATTTTCTTTATCCATTCATCTGCTGATAAGCCCTTGGGTTATGTCCACCTTTTGGCTACTGTGAATAATGCTGCAATGACTACATGTACCTTCAAATCAAATTCTTAATATTTAGTTATATTTAATAGTCTTGTTTTTACAATAAGTACAACAGCTTGTTTCTTAGAAATGGCTTAAATACTTTCACTAAAGAAAAATTAGTTTTACAAATTAATGAAAGGATTATCTGATTTAAAAGAAATTTTATCAAGGAAAAGTTGGAAATCTAAGGTCAAAAAAAGAAGTTTCTATAGCTTCTAACTCAGATGCCTTTACTGAAAAACCATTCTCTGGCATTTGGTTTTGCACCATAAATGAATTACTCTTCATTATCAGAAATGCATAGCTAATATCTTACTTAGGTTAAATCTTGGTGGTAAACTGGAACACAATTGTAAGTTTTGGCTAAACCTTTAACATTTAAGTTACCCTCAACAATCTTTAAGAAACCAAAATCCTGACTTCTTTATTTGTCGATCTACAATGTTAAACTAGAAGGTTAAATATTTCAAGATAATATTTGTGTTGAGACTTAGATATGTGGGCCACAAATCCTCATAATCAGGAAGTGCATGAGAACATAAATATCAATATACACACTTAATTCTATAATGACAGCTTGCAAATAGATAATATTCTAACTCAGTTTCAGGAAATTCTGCAGATTATACATCTCATATCTACAAAATTTAGGTGTTAAAAAAAAAAGCCAAGGGTTAGATGCTTACATGTTAGGAGTCTAGGGTAGCCCTGACACCTCTTCCCTCCCAGGGCTCTAATTTATAAAGCATGGACACAAGGAAAGTACATATCGATTTCACAGATCTCTCTGGTATCTTATAAGCCCCACAGGAGGGCTCTCTGGTGAAAGCTGAGTTGGAGAAAGTGGCTTAAACTTAAGGTTGAAGTGGTACCTCCTACCTCCCCCCCGGACCTAGATCAGGGCATCCATGCATGTAGACTAGCCTGTAGAGATGAGACGGGGCAGAAGAACCAACTTACCCAAGTGATTTTATAGCCTGGACCATAAGCCTTCCTACATGCCCAGGTACATGTAAAACTAAGAATGAAAGCTAGAAAGATAGCACAGATATGGACTTATAAAGTATGCTGAGCCGAGAAAGTGATGAACAACGGGACAAGGGCAGTGCCCTTTACACAATTACTCAGCTCAAGTAACTTCAGGCTCTCACCAACCAGGTGAGCTCCTCCTTCTCTTTGGGTTAGGTGGGCTAGGTGGAATGGAGATGGGGGGAGCGAGTCTGGTAGTTCTTCTTCTAACTCTCCTATTCTGAATTTTGGGGAGAAAAACAGAAATGCCCTCTTTTAGGGCACAAATAACAGAGAAGAAGAAAGGAGAAATTCTTTTGTCATCTCAATAATGTACTCTGGACTTTAGGGGAGCAACACAGAAATCATTATTTTATTCTTTCTGCCTTTCTTGTAACTTCAGCTTTTCTATCTTTGTTACATACCTCTGATTGACTCCTCTCATAATACTGGTTGGGGACCAGAGAGGCAGCTGAGCCGTGAGAATGACACCGAGGAGAAACTGATTGGGCTTCTGTACATCCGGATAAGCTGAAGTGTCTGTCTGACTAAGAGTATATAGTTGATCACAGGCAACACGGCGAATCTGAAATTACATTATTAGTGGCAAAGGACACATACTGATCAACGTTAAAGAATGCTTAAAAAGGGCCTTCCTCCAAAGCCCACGTTACTTACTCATTCGAGTTATTGATGGATACCTACAAAGTTATGAGAGTTTCAATGGTAAAGTTTCCATTGAATAAAACAGGACTAACAAAAAACAAGTGTGTTTTGGGAACTGATTTCCCACTGTAATTACTAATCTACCTTAATCAATAGGTGCATAACTGAATCTAAACGAAAGTAAGAAAAAACGTCAAGTGTTTACAAAGTTAATTTTCAAGGTCACGTAAGAAGTTAGAATTTTAAAATCTAATGAAAGTTCATGGCTTAAAGCTGGTCTTTCCTGATTTTGGCCAACATGCTAACAATGCCAGCTGTCCTTATGAACTACAGATATTGAACATTGGCTGTGTAATTTTATTTGTTATAAACAAATACAAATTATTTTTTTTAAATAAAACCCAGATATTACACCATTGATCTCTTGCTAATCATAGCACTCATCTCATAAATTGGTGGAATACCTTGGAGGTAATGGAAAGGAGGGTCAAATAGTCTTACCAGTCACTGTGCCTTCAGAGTGGTCTGAGGCCCCATAGGTCACCCTGAGAGAACTAAATGCCATTCTTTCTGTACTCCCCACAGTTTCACAGGTATTCAAGGGAGCCCAAAACAGAACAGGGCCAAAGGGATTTTTATAAAGTAATTAAAAAAATTCCTACCTCAGCACTTGGGGATCCAAGTAGAATATCGATGATAAAATCAGCAACACAGGGCAAGTTATAGAAAGATGCTAACAATAAAAATAAGGAGAATTGGGCAGAGGAGGGGAGAATTAAGTTAGGCAATACATTAAAAAAATATGAATAAGTTCCTAGGCTTAACTTTAGCTTTTCTTCTACATGGAAATCAGAATTCAGGACCTTCTACAATTGTTTCCACATCTGTCAATTTATCCCACGAAATTCTAAGGTGCTCAAGAGTGGGAACCATGTCTTAGTCATCTTTATACCCCCACATTTCAGCATAATACCTTGCACATACACTGACAGAATAAATATTTATTGCGCTAAACAACTATCAATACTTGCTAGCTGGAAAATGCATCCTAAAAGAAACTTGTTAGTTCTGTCAAGTCAATTTTCAACTCATGGCGACCCCATGTGACAGAGTAGAAGCGCCCCATAGGGTTTTCTAGGCTGTAATTTTTACTGGAGCAGATCGCCAGGTCCTTCTCCCGTGGAGCCACCGGGTGGGTTCGAACTGCCAACCTTTTACTTAGCAGCCGAGTGCTTACCCACTGTGCTACTAGGGCTCCTTCAAAACAAAACAAACAAAAAACCAAACCCACTGCCCTCGAGTCAAGTCTGACTCATAGTGACCCTACAGGACAGAGTAGAACTGCCCCACAGAGTTTCCAAGGAGCGCCTGATGGATTCGAACTGTCGACCTTTTGGTTAGCAGCCATAGCTCTTAGCCACGATACCACCAGGGTTTCCTAGGGCTCCTTAGGGAAGTTATAATTTTTTTAATTGATTTGAAAATATCTGTAAACTAAACAATTTAGGAATACTGAACTGAGAGTATGGTGTATGTTGAAATGCGTTTCATAACGACTTATACTTCTCATAAACCCCCAAAAGCACGTGTGCTCAAAGTAAATAATTACGAACGGTATTTTAATATTCCATAATGTTTAACTTTTTCTATACATTTACCTTGATTATCTTTACCTCTCGTTTATGCAATTAGCATGCATGCTATACTAAATACATAAGCATCACCAAATGTACGTTAACAAGCAGTATGCATCAGTTACAATAGTTAAAAAGAGTAAAGCTCCTATGTGTTGGTACAATTTTTAAAACTTCATTCCTGAATACTTACTGAGGGCTTACTACACACCAAGCAGTGTTTGGGTGCTGGGGTTCAGCAGAGAACAAAACGGGAAACAGTCTGCCTTCATGGATCTTACAGTCTAGCTTGGAAGGGTTTGATGACACTGAACATGATAATTAAGTAAATTATATTGTATGTTACACAGTGATAAGTGTTAGACCAAAGGGAGAGTTATGAGTTTTTTAAAGGTGGTCAGAACGTCTAAGAATGTGACATTTAAGCAAAGACCTGTAGGAGATGAGAAGAGAGCTGTGTGGATATATGGGGAAAGAACATAGTGGAAATAGGGAATAAAGAACATAGCAGAAATAGGGAATAAACTGCAAGGTAGAAGCAGGAAGATGAGTTAGGGCACTACTGCTATAATCCCAGTAAGAGAGGACAGCAGTTCAGAACAGTGAAGGTGGGACTAAGGAGTGGAATCTAGATATAGTTTGAAGCAGGATGTGCTGACAGATTAGAAATAGGTGTGACAAAAGCAATCAAGGATGACTCCAAGGTTTTTGGCCAGAGCAACTGAAGAATGAAGCTGCCATTAACTAAAATGGGAAATCTCTTGGGTGATACAGGTGAGATCAGTAGTTCAGTTCTGGGCATGTTAAGTTTGGGATGTCTAGTTGATATCCAAGTGGATGCAGATCCAAATTTAAAAGCTGTCAGCATATAGAAGGGATTTAAGGCTGTCAGACTGAATAAAATCACTAAGAGAGTGAGTGTAGACAAAGAAGAGACGATGGCAAAAGACTGAGCCCTAGAGTGGCTCTAATGTTGAAAGAACAATTAGTAATATCCCCAGTGTACCAAAGCAACAATAAAAATGAAAGGGCAAATCTTAAGTTGCATAATCTTTAATACTGAGTCATTATCAGTTTATACATAATTTATCAACCTATTCTATAATCTGGAAACCCTGGCGGCACTGGTTAAGAGCTATGGCTGCTAAACAAAAGGTCAGCAGTTCAAATCCACCAGGCGCTCCCTTGGAACCCCTATGGGGCAGTTCTACTCTGTTCTATAGGGTTGCTATCAATTGGGATCAACTTGATGGTAATGGGTTTTTCTTTTTATTCTATAATTTAAGAAGCAGTAAATCTGGATTGTTTAAATTCCTCAACCCGATAGTAAGCTATTAGAAGGCAGACACATGCCCTTGGTAATATCTACTGTGGGATTTTGTACACAGAAGGTGCTCAACAAAGACTTGTTCAGTTTTAACTACTCTAGCACTTACTTAGTCCACATGTCAACTCCCCCCCCCTTTTTTTTTCATTTCTATGAATATGACCTTATCGATGGAGAAAGGTAAATAATTTTCAACAGAAACCTGGCCTTTCTCTAAAAGTGATTAACTCCAAGTAAGCCTGTGGCATACCCAGCTGCTGGCTCCGAAGCTGTAGGCACGTAACCAGAAGAGACAAAGCCTCTCCAGCAATCAGTGAGTCTTTGGTGGATACAGACTGCTGTCGAACACAGATTCCTGCATGCAGGGCTACTGGCTCTCCTTCACTCCCAGAGCTGCAATTGCTTCCTGAAAATAGGCAAGCACAAGTTTACTGTGGACCTACAGGAACTGTGCAATATTCCAGTATCTTTTTAACATGTTCCAGACTCCTCATGTGACACAGTTCAAAAAAGCACTTTGTACTTTAGTCTAAGAAACCAGAGAGATGTGATCACGTTATTTCAAACACCGTAACTTCTCTGTACATAAAACACATTTGGAGGCACTCAAAATTTATTTACAAGGCAAAACTAATTTAAGGTAATGGAACAGCAGTATAATTTTGGCGGTATGAGGGAGTCCTCTGGGGCTACTGGAACTGTTCTCTATCTTGTATCTTGCTCTATGTGAATTACATATATATAAAAACCTAAAAATCCTGTATACTTAACATTTCTGCACTGCATGTATGTCACATATTTTAAAAACTTTTAAATTATTAAAGCATTTATAAACACATAGATGGAGCAGGAAAATCAAAGGAAGCTTGGAAATAAAACTTATGAAGGCCTAACAAAAACTGGCTAAACTAAGAAAAGACTGTTTTCCAGGTAGGAATTCTAGATGAATCTGTATTACAGCCAAAATTATTCGTTTCATGACACTTATACTCAGCCAAGCTAAAAACCCTGGTTGGCTTGGTTTCCCCACTTACTCCATGTGTTTATAAATTCTTTCTTGAAAGAAGTATGACGTACATATAGTAATGTGCACAAATCTTTAATACAGCTTGGAAAATTTTTACTCAGGCTCAAAAGCAAGAGAAAAGGCTTTCTCCTTTTTATAACTCTGACAAACCCATGAACAGATAATTAGTACAGCTATTTCTTGCTCCATGTTTTAATTACTTTCCCTATTTGATCAATACCTGAACTGCTGAGTCTGTTTCGAATTCCAGCAGGAAACAGAGAATTACTTTCTTTAATTGGTTGGCTACTCCCAACAAGGTCAAGGCGTCCTGCAGCTGCAGCCCATGATAGTCTCATGAAACAAGCCACGGTAGAAGTGAAATCACTTACTTCCATTGTCTAAAAGAAGTTTGGAAAGAGTGTTATGACAGAAGGCAGTACCTGGGCACATTCCATCGACTCATATAACCTTTTTACTGGTCTCGATTTCATGAGACTCTTTTCCCTCCAAGATGGTCCATAAGCACAGCCTTCTTCACACTACCACACTGTTCAAAAGTTTTCAATGTCTCTCTCTTACTCTGAAAACAGAGACTCTGATCTCCATACTCTGGTCTCAAATTACCCCTCATCAATTTTATTTTTAACTATTTTCCCTCTTCCCACACGCTACATTTTGGCCTTCATGAACTACCCAGTGACGTCCCATACATGCTCTGGCTTTGTCTAACTGTGCTCATGCTCTCCCCTGTTGGAGTTCACAGCTCTCCTCTCTCCAACTATGTCTTCTCTCTGCATATTTAATTTCTATCTATTCTTCAAGGTCTAGCTCAAATGCCACCTCCTACTTTAAAATCGTCGATGGCAGTCACAGTTGAAGGTGATGATTCTACTTCCTTTGAAGGCCCACAGGACGTTTCCTTTATAGTTCTCTCATAAAACTTGATACTTTCTCCCTTGAATGATAGTTATTTCCACACTACTGGCCTCTTTCTTACTCACTGTAAGTTCCTGGAAAGCAATATTCATGTCTTAATCATTATATATTTGCGCAGTCCCCATACCCCCCAGCCAGAGCCTTCTAAACAGGAGTTTAAAAATTCTTGAATACACAAATCACTTACTTGTATTGCAACCCGTGCAGCAGGGATAATTTCCTCAACTCTAATAGAGGACCTATCAGAAACTGACAACTGTCGGTAGGATGACTTCTCTGGGGTACCACATAAGGACATCTGCCTGCTTGTCTGACGGCTGACGTTTCGGAATGGGCGAGAAGAAAGTGCTTCTATGCCATCTTTGGTGAGGTCTTCATCTAATAATGTGGGCATTGTTTGTCCAACAAGTAAAAACCTTAAAATGAAATAAAAAAGTGGGCTTATTCTAGGTTATTTCATACTACTTAAAAATGATAGGGTTTGGAAAGAAAAATAAAGTATTGCTCTGTGAGACTAATGCAATATATTTACATACCTTGCAAGCTGCAGACAGATGGAATAAACACCTTGCCTGGTTTCATAGTCTACTTCTGATGGGATGGAATCCCTCTGCATGACATTTACAACCAAACTTAAAAGAAAAGAAAAAAGGCAGGATATTCAAGACCTCCATTCCTTTTATAGGAAATTTTCCATAAGTAATTTAATTTAATTAGTCGTAAGTGTTAAAGTTTCTACAAGATCCTCAAACATAAATGGACCATACCTATTACTGCCACAATACTTTTCTATGATATCTATAACCTTTGATGATCTACTTAGAATTGGATTCCTTGCTTAGCCAAAAAGATAGCCAAGATAAGAGCGTTTTGGGTAGTTCCCCTCTCACTAAGTGGTTTAAGTTCACTGAACAACCACTGCCTCAGTAGTAGTAGAACTATCAATTCAAAAATATATCCAAAATTGGTATACTCAATCAAGTTTGTTTCTCACCATGTCCACTACAACCTATGTTACTACAAAGGCTTCCTAACTGGTCTCCCTGCTTCCACTCTTAACTTTCCCTTCTCCAAATCTATTCTTAAAAGATCAACCAGAGTGATGCTTTAAAAATACCATATTTTTACATAAATAACATGTGCCTTCTATGTTTGTTTGCAACCGTGCCCTCTCCCCTCGAGGTATTTTCATAAGTACCACTATGCCAATATTATTTCATATGTTGCTGTGAAAAAAAATCTAGCTTCAGGTGATGGAATTCTGTGTGATTTTCATTCTCTTATTTTTATTTGCCAAAGTCAAAGTGTACTTTTGCAGTAGTAAAAACGTTTCCACTTAAAAAAAAAAAACAACTTGATGGGGGTGTTAGGACTTACAAATTTACACACATGAAAAATACCAAGATATTTAAGTCATGCTTATTTCTCTGAAGGGGCCAATAAATTGAACTTGAGTTTACAATCACTAAAGAAGAATAACTTAAAAAAACTGAGCATAGTGCGCTTACGAAAGTACCTCACAGTGGGAAGGCATGGTTGGCAAACATAGAAGTCACCTGTTATTTGTGTAAAAATGCAGTAAGTCAGATCATGGCAATTCTCTGCTCAAAATCCTCCAATAGCTCCCTACTTTATACATATAAAAAAGAAGAGTCTTCACAGTAGCTTATAAGATCCTACTTACCCTGACCTCTGTAATCTCCCTGACCTCATGTCCCACCGCTCTCTGCCTAATTCACTCTGACCCAACCATACTGGCTTCCCGCTGTCCACCACACCAGTCATGTCTCCACTGCAGGGTGATGCACTCACTTGTGGCTCCCAGGTGTTTCCATGTCTTGCTTTGTTTCCTCACCTCCTTCAGTGTTGTAAAATATTACCTCACCAGTGAAGCTTTCCCTAATCGCCCTATTAGAAAGTGCAACCTTCTCTATCACCCCTTCCCTATCTTATTTTTCTCTATAGCTCTTATCACCTTCTGATATATGCTTTTACTTATTTACTGTCTGCCTCCCTCTCTTGACTGTAAGCTTGAATGAGACAGGATTTTTGTCTATTCGCTGCTCTGTTCCTGGTGCATAGAACAAAGCCTGGCACCAGAACTGACATACAAAAATTCCAAACCACACCAATTGCCGCTGAGTCGATTCCAACTCGTAGCAACCCTATACGACAGAGTAGAACTGCCCCCATAGGGTTTGCCAAGGCTGTAAATCTTTACAGAAGCAGACTGCCACATCTTTTTCCCGTGGAGCAACTGGTGGGTTTGAACTGCCAACCTTTTGGTTAGCAGCTGAGCCCTTAACCATTGTGCCACAGGGCTTCTATACAAAAATTAGCCAAAAGAAAAATGCCTTTACTACCACAGCTCTGTAACTGAATGATGTAAAATGAACTTCTACTATGAACACCTCTACGATGCTGCACAAAGAATAAAACTAGATGTGTATTAGACCTTCCACACTGCTTGTGAATTCTTTTAGCTCCCATTTCCGTTTCCCATCCCCTTTATCTCTTCAAGGTCCCTACCAGCTTTTCTTCTCATGACCTCCAAACAGGAGTCCTTCAACTATCCTTTGCTTAAACTTCAAGTTGGCCTTCACTTCTTCTTAGCCCAGAGGAAAAGGCAGGCCTACTCCTTTCTAAAGTAAATCTAGATGGCGCTTTTTCTTTTATCTTTCCTTTAATCCTTACTCTTTTCTTCTTTATCAGCTCCCTCTAGTCAGCCTTCAGTGAGATCCAAGTCTCCTACAAGCTAAAATAAAAACCAAGCAAACTTTATCCTCAGTTATTGTTTCCTTCAAGCTACCAACACCTTTTTCCCACTTATCTCAAAGCAGAGATTTCTCCTTACTGACTCTACTTCCCTTCCCTACCTTACACTTGCCCCTCAGCTCTGGCTGGCTTATGCCGGCTTTATTTACACTGATGCCTCTCCCAAATCTCTAATACGATTCTCTACTTCTCTCCCTTCTCTCCCAAGCACCATTTCCAAATCATCTGCTTCACACGACTCATATGCAACCAAATTTACTTCTCTTGCTCTCCTGTTTCCACCATCCTCCCAAAACGTGGTCTTATTTCCATAAAAATACACCATTTACTCCCTTCTCCCAGGCTAGAAACCACAGAGACATTTTATAAATATCTATCTCATATCTAACTAAAGACTTGTTTACTTTACCTTATAAATGTCATTCTGCCATTGCCCTTAATTTAAGACCTGCTGTCTCTTCTCTGGAAACCCTGGTGACATAGTGGGTAAGTGCTACAGCTGCTAACCAAAAGGTCCATAGTTTGAATCCACCAGGTGCTCCTTGGAAACTCTATGGGGCAGTTCTACTCTGTCCTACAGGGTTGCTATGAGTCGGAATTGACTCGACGGCACTGGGTTTGGTTTGGTTTTTGGTCTCTTCTCTGGACCGTTTTCACAGCTCTTCACTCTTCTCCTTGCTTCCAGTCTCTCCCATCTCTATTCATCCTCTCCACTGCTGTCAGAGTAATTGTTCTAGATAATTCCTTGCTTAGAAATCTCTGTTTTTCTATGGTCTACGAGAGAATAGCCAAATTCTTTAATGTGCCCCTTCCTTATAAACTTCTTTCTACTATCCTCTAATGTAGCCTTCCTATAGTTTCCAGGACAGGCCGTGCACCTGATTACTTTTACTCATTCTGTCTCTCTCCCTCTTCCCTCCCCCAGTCTTAGAATGTCTTTTCCTTTCTGATTTACCTAAGGAATTTCTACTCATTTCCCACCTCTTCAGTTCAAATGTCAATTCTCATCAAACATTTCCTAACCTTATTACCCCAAGCAGATTTAACCGCTATTTTATTTTCACCCCCAAGCCCTTTTCATAAGTATCTTTTAAAATACTTATAATATTGTCTAAGCATGTTATTTTTCTTTGTTCAACCATGAGCATCTCAGGGGCAGGGATATCTAATTTATCTCTGAATCCTCGGCACTAAGCAGCACTCCTTGCACAGTACGGATTACTGGAAGTCAAGTTCACCTTCTCCCAAACTAACGTGGGAATCAAAAGAAACAGATACAATCTCCTGACCTTTACTCTTTTTGAGAATTTCCCCCACTATCAGGGGAAAGGCATTTGCTTCTGTAAGTTTCTCAGCTAATCAAAAGTTGTAAAATAAATTAAAATATTCTGAAGGACTGAAACATCCTTCCTTCTTCGTATAACTCTCACAGTGCTTCACTTAATACCCTGTAGGAATAAGCAAGTCTTTGCAGAACAATCTAACTAACACACCTACATCCACTTTATGCAACTCACATAAAAATATATTGGAACTCTAACCTCAAACCTCCCGCTTTGAGGAAGTTCTCACAGAATGATTTTGCACAGCTCCTTGCCATGTCATCGTCGGCTGTGGGCATGAGTTTAGAGCTTAGCACCTAGGAAACAGGTAAGCACAATTAATCATCCCATTTTCAGGAGATATTATCCCTTCACTAAATACAACATTCAGATGAGTAAGAGCATCTTTAAATGCTGCTACCTTTTTCCCGGAAATATTAAGGGGTTGAAGTTTCACAATAAAAATAATCTCATTTTCTAAATTCTATTTACTTAGCAAGAACAATCTTTCTGTTCTGAAGAAAGCTGTTGTGCTCTTTTATGAAATCAGTAAATGTGAAAGTCTAAGGCCCTCAGGTTTAGGTAAGAACAGATAACTTTACGTGATACACTATATATGTTCTTGAAGAAGTATATAAACCAAAGTTTTATAAATCTGTTGCTGTCGAGTTGATTCTGACTCATAGCGACTCTATAGGACGGAGCAGAACTGCCCCATTAAGGTTTCCAAGAAGCGGCTGGTAAATTCGAACTGTGACCTTTTGGTTAGTAGCTGAGCTTTTCACCACTGTACCACGAGGGCTCAAAGTTTTATAAAACAGCCTATATATTAAAAATGCTAACTGAGCTCCCTAATAATGACTTTCACTTCTATTTATTGAGCACTTCCAAAGCTGTAATCTTTACAGGATCAGACTGCCACATCTTTCTCCCATGGAGCAGCTGGTGGGTTCAAACCACCAACCTTCTGGTTTGTAGCCAAATGATTACCCACTGTGCCATCAGGACTCCTATTGATACCTATCATTTATAGAGCACATTTACAGAGTTTTTCACATACAGGTAGTCCTTGACTTATGACGCATTTGAGTTACAAGAAACCACACTTACAACTGTTTATTATTTTTTTTATATCTTATTATTAGTAACATGTATTATATACAATGTTGTAGCACACAATTGGCTGGCGTTACCACTCTCATATGCTCAAAGATCAGATTTATAAAGATACTTAAAAGGCAATAATAATGAAAACTCAAAAAGAAAAAAAAAGAACTATTTGACTTAGTCTGAATGGACTTATGATGGAGTTGTGGGAATGGAACCTCATCGTAAGTCAGGAACTACTTGTATACAATCTCTACTGGCTGCATGAGAAGACAGGGAAGTAGCCTTCATCAGTAGCCCTCATAGCACAGTGGTTAATGCTCAGCTGCTAAACGAAAGGTCCGCTGTTCAAGCCCACCAGCCACTCCTCGGGAGAAAGATGTGGCACAGTTTGGTTCCATAAATATTATAGCCATGGAAACCCTATGGGGCAGTTCTACTCTGACCTATAGGGTCGCTATGAGTCACAATCGACTTGACGGAGTGGGTAGGCATAAGACAAACTGCTTAACATGCATTATTTCTTAATCTCACTAGGACTCACATAATAATCATACTATAGTACAAGACTACAAATCTAGCTTATGCTCCAGTTTTACCACTTAGTAGCTGAGAAACATGATTTTCCCTTTTGCCTCAGTTATCAGCAAAATGGGGACAGTATATACTAACTCAGAGGACTATTTGGATTACCTTGAGATGATAATGTTACCATGCTTACCAACAAATTTCTCATAGAGCTTCATTAACATCAAGAACCACCATGTGTCTGTCAGTTTGTCGTACTGTGGTGGCTTGTGTGTTGTTATGGTGCTGGAAACTATGCCACTGGTATTTTAAATACCAGCAGGATCACCTACGGTGGACAGGTTTTAGTGAAGCTTCCAGATCAAGACAGACCAAGAAGAAAGGCCTGACAATCTGCTTCCAAAAATTAGACAATGAAAGCCTTATAGATAACATGATTGCAGATTTGGCACAGGACTCGGCAACATTTCCTTCTGTTATACATACAGTCGCCATGAGGTGGAGCTGACTAGACAGCAACTAACAACAACATCAACGAATTATAGTACCTTTAAAAAACATTAGGATGCATTTAATAACTTCTGAAAACTCAGCCGTTGAAACCTCTATGGAGTACAGTTCTACTCTAACACACATGGGGTTTGCAATGAGTTGGAATCAACTTGAAGGCAACCAGTAACAACAACAATTATTTATTTAGATGCTATTCTGCAAGCTTACTAGTGCACATAAGTATAAACCAAAAAAAATGCAGCATTTCGGAAATAACAAAATGTTTTAATTTATGTTCTTTTTTATTCAAAACTAATTTTCCAACGAATCATTTTATAATAACAGAAATCTGTTTACTTATTTCTGAAAGCAAGAATCTGAAAAAAACTAAAATGGATCTATCAAACCAAAAATGAAATGAAATTAGGTTTCTTACTTCTAAGTTGTAAAGCACTCTGAAGGTGGACATTCCCGGAGCAAAAGATCGAAACAGACTTTCTAAAATTGAACTGGCACTTGGCTGATGCTGTTGCTTTGAAGAGAGGGAAGGAGATTTTGAAGACTGAGAACTTGATTCAGATAGCAATGTTTTCTAAGTTTAAGAGAACAAAAAAGGAATACATGGTTTAAAAGCACAAATTAAAGAGAAACAGATCCCAGTACATATTCTAATATTCTTCTTTAATATAAGCTATTTAGAAAATAAAATGAAAAAAAAAAATTGACCTAAAACCACATCGCTATAATAGCAAAACATTAAACATTATCAGACAAATTGTAAGTGATTGACAATATTCAAATACTATATGAAGACCTTTGAGAATATATTCTAGGCAACACCAGCAAGGCCATTTTAATCTGATTGAGTGTTTCAAAATTTACACTTCAAATACCAATAATAAAATTATTAAAAATTACTGAAGAAGTCTTGAGAATTTTTTAAAGTTAAGATTAGTGATGTATTTCATAATTACATCAGTTCTCTTCTCCCCCAAATTAATACATAAACTACACGTGACAAGACTATCAGCTCATCTAAATGTCAACACCTGAAATATAAAATATACAACTTAGCAATACTACTAATTTTGTTCTAAATGAATTTATTCTGAGAACATAATTAAATAATGTTATACAGAAAACACAATTTTAATATATATATATAAGACCCTTAAGGACCAACATTCTAAAAATTAAACAAAATGAACTTAAAATATCAACTGTGAAAAAATTAAACACTAATCCATTTATGCAAGGAACTCCAACATATGCAATGATCAAATTTAGAGAGAAATCATGACACAGAAGAAAAACATCTTGAACGAACCAGAACCAGAGTCTGATCACAGAGAAGTCGTTTTCTCTCTTTGGGCTTTGGTTTCCTAATAAATATCATGAGAAGGGTGGAAGTAGATGATATTAAAGGTTCTTTCAGTTCTAAAATATGATGTCCTTATCTGCTCTACTAGGTACTTTAAAAGCCAACATGAAGTCCTGATTTTCATTTAGGGCAAAGGCATTTTTCAGAAGAAAAAATTTTATGAGAAAGGTGATATCACATGGCCTGAATGTGATTTCATGTTGAATGTTCACAGAATCGTGGTATAAAGCTTCCATGCCGGTTACTTAACTGTCCATGACACTCATACCTTTCTTCCCAAAGAATCAAGTTGATCAAGGGCTTCCTGAATGGCTGGATCAGTGGGTATCAAGAGCAGAAGCTTTCGTACTCGTAGAGTTATCCTGAAATTTTTCAAATAAGACACAGTTTCATTAACAGTCATTTAGTAAAGAATGTTAGGCAAATTACCTTTCAAGTGAAAAGCTGGTTGATTCCCTAACCTTAATAATTTTCTCTGTTAAGTTCTACAAACATTTATATTTACCTTGGCTCCTCTAGATTGGCAAGCTGGTAAAGCATGTCAAATACATTGCATACAAGTGCCATTACAACCCCAGGGAGGGACTTCTCCTAAGGGAAAAAAGCAAAACATAAATATGTGTTTATAAAAGAATCCTCTCTCCTTTTCTAATTGATTTGCAAACAATAAAAGTACTGGTTCTGAAATCCTGGCCACTATAAAGCCTGCGGGGAGCACAACCCTCACCTGCGTTCAAGAGGAACAGATGGGAACAGAAGAGAATGAGGGAATCACTGTTCTACAGTGGGTTTATCGCCTGGTCTCTACCTGCCCGTAAAGGGGTTAAGGGCCCAAAAGATAGGCGGCAGAGAGAAGTAACACAAAGGGCATATGGAATTAATACAATAGACAGTGGGCGCCACTGAAAGCTGATTGTAGTTCGTCTGGAGCGAACAAGGTAATGAGTGATTTAAAAACAACATTACAGTAATATGTAAACACGTATATACAGTCACAAACAACATATAGGTATATATGTAATTTAAGTTGATAAGAAGTTACCCAGTTGTTTCCTAAAGATAAGGAAAGACAGTATAACTGCATAGAAGAGATTCAGATGTGATAAAAGTACTATTTTCTGGCTATAAAGGACAAGGGTCACTGGACGCCACTGTGGAATGTTTATACAGGAGAAGATGCTTAATAAACTCAGGATAAATATGAGAACAGTTTAAAAATATTAAATTTTAAGATTCCTGTTATTAAGTAACTGCCACGATACCACTCTGAGTGGAATTTCTTTCTTAAATTCTTGCTACACATAAGTAGTAAAAAACCAAAAAAAAAAAAAAAAAAAAAACCAAACAAACAAAAAAAAGTAATACTGATACAAAACCTGAAAAAAGTTCTTTGACATCTATTGTAAAATTATGCACTGTAAGTTACAAAGATACAGTCCCACAAAAGTCTTATATTGGAATGCAAGAAATATTATGTATACAATAATCGTGGGGGTGGGGGGGGGAATCCAAACCCTACAGGTCTTTTGGTGCCCTGGTAGCACGGTGGTTAAGAGCTCTGCTGCTAAGCGAAAGTTGGCAGTTTGAATCAGCTCCTTGGAAACCCTATGCAGCAGTTCTATTTTGCCCTACAGGGTCACTATGGAAACTCTGCTGGTGTAGTGGTTAAGTGCTACGGCTGCTAACCAAAGGGCTGGCAGTTCAAATCCACGAGGCGCTCCTTGGAAACTCTATGGGGCAGTTAAACTCTGTCCTATGGGGTCGCTATGAGTCAGAATAGACTCGACGGCACTGGGTTTGTTTTTTTTTTGTTTTGGGTCACTATGTGTCAGAACAACTCAACAGTAATGGATCTGGTTTGGTGTATAGGTCTTTTAAATACCTTTTCTTTACAAAGGTTTGGTATTACCTTGCATTTCTAGACTGTAAAAGCCTAACGAGAACAGTCTTATTCAACTTTGTAGCCCTGGTGCCAAGTTCAGCTCCTGACATAGAGAAGGTACAAAATAAACAAACAAATTGATGGATTCATGAATTAATTCAGCAAATACTAATTGAGTACCTACTATACTCTAGGCACTGTTTTAAGTTCTGAGGATATAGCAATGAGCAAAACAGACAAATTCTGCTCTTATAGAGCTTATGCTTTATTTACTGAGGAAGACAGACAATAAACAAGATAAACAAAACATACAGTATGTTAAAAGAAAAAGTAGGGAAGGAAAATGAGAGTACAGGGGTAGCGGCTGAAAATTTAGACAGGGTTGCCGACGAAGGCCTCACTGAGAAGGCAACATCCGAGTAGAAGCTGAAGAAAGTGAGAGTGAACCATCTAAATATTGAGAAAGAGCATTCCAGTCCAAGGGAAGAGCAAGTGCGCAGGCACTACTGTGTCTGAGGACCACCTGGAGGCCATACGGATTGAGTGGCATGAATGAGGGGAAGCTGGGAGGAGACAAGCTTAGACCAGGTAGGCCCTGTGGGTCCCAGTAAAGACTCTGAGTGAGAAGGGACTGAGAAGGGAGACTGGAGCTGAGGAGTGACATGATATGACTAATGTTTAGTAAGACCAGAAGCTACTGGCTGCCATGTGGAGAAGAGACTGAACTAGTATAGAGGCAAAAGCCATGACAACAGTAGGGCACTACTGAAACACTCCAAGGAGCAATGATGGTTGCCTGGATGGATGTGGAAGCTGTGGAGGTAGAAAAAAGCAGCTCAATTCTGGATGTATTTTAAAGGTCGAGTCAAGGATTTGCTGATGGATATGGGTGTGAGAAAAAGAGACTCAAGGGTGACACCAAGGATTTTGGCATGAGCAACTAGAAGAATGGGGATTCCATTAACTGAGACAGGGCAAGATTGTGGGATGAAGAGGTTTGGGGTGGGGGCAGGGTGATAGGGAAGAGGATATCTGGAATTCAGTTTGGAATATATTACAATGGGGGCCTGATTAGACATTAAGAGATATTGAGTAGGTAGATGGATTCCTGTATTTAGAGTTCAGAATAAATATAAAAACTGGGCCATTATGAATGTGTATATAATCTATAAAGCTTTGTGACTAGATGAGATTACTAAGAGAATGAGCACAGTTAGAGGAGAGGGCCAAGGACTAAGCCTGGGAACTCCTCTGTAGAGATCAGGGAGCTGAGGAGACAAAAAGGGAGCAGCCAGAGACAGGAGGAAAGTCAGGTGAGTCCTGAAAGCCAAGTGAAGCTAGTGTTTCAAGTGCAGTGACCATATGCATCACCTGCTGCTGAAATGTCAAGGAAGATTAGGAGTGAGAGGTGAAGGTGACAAGATTACCTTGAAAGAGCATGACTGGCAAAGGTCAAAAGAGGATGGCAAAAGAGAAGTTGCAAACACCGACTGGATAACTCTTTCAAGGAGCTCTGCTGATTTGGGAAGGAGAGAAAGGGGCAGTGACTGACAGTGGAACTGGGGTGAAGAAAGAGTTCTTTTAAGATGGAAGAAATAAACAGCATGTTTGAATACTAAGGAGAATCACATAGTAGAGAGGGAAAATCAATGCATCAATGAAGAGAGATGTATGAGAGAAGCAGCAAGTGGAAAGGCAGAATGTTCTGTGATTCAGAAGAGAAATTATACATCTTCTCCCAATTTAATCCCAGCCCTTCTCTGTGACAGAGTATTGAAAGTCAGGACTTGTCTGAGAGGAAAGGACATATTACTCAGATCTATATGGCAAAATGATTATTAAATTCTTGTTTTTAAACTGGAATTTATCACTCAGTACCTGCTCCATGGCATATGATGAACTGAAAACCCCACTGCTACTGCTGCTGGAACTGGTTGAGGAATCTGCTGAGCTCCCAGATGGGGTCCCGCTGCCTGAAGTCTTTACTGTGAGGACTTGTTCATCAGAAAAGCCCAGTTGGTGGAGTAGTTTTTGATCTTTATTCACTGTCAGCTGCAAAAAGTGGTTTCTTACTTATTGAGGGGGAAAGGCACAGGAAAGTATTAATATCAGGTTAAAGTGGCAGAAATTGTTTACTGAAGCCTACCAGACTATCATTTGTAAATATTTGTATATTATCCACAGGAGAGCACAACTGCTTGGCTATCTTCCACCGGACGCTCCCTATGGTTTCATTACTGTGAGCCTGTAAAATAAAACACTGTCATGAGATTATATGTCTACTTATTCATTTAAACAGCTGTTAGTGAGCATCTACTATATGCCAAGCACTATTTTGGAAGCTGGGAAACACAGCAGAAAACCCAGGGTCAAGAATCCCTGCCTTTGTAAGGTTTTCTGTCTGCTTATAAGTATAGGGTTCTATTCTTACTCCAGTCTCTCCCCATCACACACAGAATAAACTCTCAAGTCCTTCTCAATGCCTCTGGGGCCTGCCCACTGCACTGTCTTCTCCTTCCCTTTGTGGCTGTGCTCTAGCCACCTTGTCGCTGAACATGCCAGGCAAACTCCCACCTCAGGGCCTCTGTACCTGCTGCTCCCTTTGCTTGGAATGCCCTGCTTCCAGATTACCTACAGGGCTCACTCTGTTACTTCACTCAAATCTTTGCTCAGCTGTCATCATATCAGGGGACACTTTCCTATTCACCTTTATCTAAAATGATATTTCATGAATACCCATCACTCTCTACCAATTTATCCTGCTTTACTCTTAATGCATTTATCAACACTTGACACTATACTGTGGTTGTCAGTTGCTGTTATGGATTGAACTGTGTCCTCCGAGAATATGTGCTGTAAATCCTAACCCCTATCTAGGCAGTCCCCGGGTTATGAACCAGCTCCATTCCTAACTGTGTTTTTAAGTCAAATGTGTAGGTAAGTCACAACAGGTACACACGGTTCTTATTTAGCCTTACTTTAGCACAAGAAAGGAGCGCTTGGTGGCTGCAGTGGCTAAGAGTTTGGCTGCTAACCAAAAGGTCAACAGTTCAAATTCACCAGCTTTTCCCTGGACGTCCTATGGGGCAGTTCTACTCTGTCCTATCGCGTCGCTATGAGTTGGAAGACAGCAACAGGTTTGGTTTGGTTTTCGGTAGTGCAAGAAATGGCTCAAAGCCTTTTCAATGATTTAAAAGCTGCAATGTGCAGCAAGTGAAGGGATTGTGATGATGAATCTGTTTTGAGTAGGGGTTGGTTCAATGTTTCAAAGAGAGGGCAAATTTACATAACATTAAAGGCAAGTACGAGTTGTCCCTTAAATCAGACATTCATAATCTGGGGACTGGCTATACCTGTGGTTACAATCCCATTTGGGAATGAGTTTTGTTTATGTTAGTAAGAAAATACTAGTGTAGGTCTGTCTTAAGCAAATCTCTTTTGAGATACGAAAGATTAAACAAGCAAGTGAGCAAGCACGGAAGAGGGAAGACACATGCCATGCCACATGAAGATTGCTGAGGAGCAGAAGCTCCAAAGAGACAAAAACCTTCCTCCAGAGCAGATAGAAAGGAAGCCTTCTCCTAAAGCTGGCACTCTGAATTTGGGCTTCTAGCCTCCTAAGCTCAAGAAAATAACCTTCTGTTACAGCAGCACTAGATAAGCAACAGTTGCCACTGAGTCAATCCCAACTCATGGCAACCCCATGTGTGCAGAGTAGAACTGCTTCACAGGGATTTTAAGGTTGTGACCTTTTGGAAGCAGACTGCCAAGCTGTCTTCTGAGGTGCCTCTGGGAGGGTTATATACTTACATATACATCTGCTTGTATCTCATCTCCTTCATTTCATTTTTTATTCTAAATTTGCTTACCAAACAATTTTAGAATAGCCAATGATGCAGCTATCACAATTAACACTGTTCTTATAAAAATAACAAGATAAAATGAAAATGGCTACAGAGCTTAAAGTAAACCTACCTCTACAGTGAAGGTATCTTTGGTAGACTCATAGGTAACATTAAGAGTTAAAAGATGTCCATGAAATGAGGCACCATGAGGTAGAATAGTTCGTGGAACAGAGTAAAAATCCTTGAAGCGGATACAATAAACCAAACAAGTCAGATACAGTGCCACTGTTAAACATCACAAAAATACATATCTAACACATTTAGTCTAGTAATGTACTGAATGAAGCTGCTTTAAAGGAAGAGAGGCTTACCTCTATAGTAATCACATAGCGTTCTGCCAGAAGCAGCAATCTCTCAATTATTACAAGTTTAGTAGATCTAAGGATTAAAAAAAAAAAAAAAATTTTTTTTTTAACATATATGAGATGAATTGCTGACTTGAGCTCAATTCCAATCTTTTTCACCAAAACCACAACCACAGTTAGCACTCATTGGTCAAAGACTGAAATTCGCAGACTAAACTTCCCTTTTATCCAACAGGGAGGTGCTTAAGCCACGTCACAGCTGTAGTGCACATGCAGGATAAGGAAGGAGAAGCCTGTCCCTCCCCACATTTTCTTGCTTCTTCTTTTTTAAACAGTTGTTCCATGCACAGAGGATCTGAGTCTCTAGGTCTGTTTGTATTAACTCACCCAAAATGAACACACACAGTGAGTTTGACTCTCATAATCTCACAGCTAAAATATGCCACAAAGCCCTGTAAACACATGGAATCTGACAAAGTTCTGAGCTGCCTGAAAATAAGAGGACAAATAAAGACCGGTAGGTATACCACAAGTAATGAGTGCTGCCTGTTTTCATCAGCCTAAGGATGAGGGTGAAGGGAAGGATAAACAATTGTTCATCTGGTTTAAGTGACTGTTATGCATAGTTAAAATACGTAACAATTTGTTATCCCAAGGGTTTCAAAATACTTAAGAAATCAACACACACTGGGAGATGCAACCATCTCTGGAACAAGAAACAAACACAGTGGAGTGTTGAGCTGTAACAGACTGAAAATGAGACTCAGCGTCTCTTTTGGTTGAAGCTTATGGAACTTACTTATTCATTTTGAAATTAAGAAGATTCTAAGAGTCAGCAATTATATTATACAGTTGCAGCTCCATACTGTATTTCTAAAATTGAAAACAGGTACTACCACTTTCTAGCAATTGGTCTGGTATGCTGATTAGCAGTACTGGGAATTTTACTTTAAAAATGGTTGGTTAATCGCAGAGTTCTGTCAAACACATTTAACAGAGTTCCAAATCCTTCCAATCTACTGACAAGAACTAGAAACTAAAACTCAGAAGATCTGTAGGATATCTAAGGGCCATAGGTAAGTGAATGCACTGATGAGTGAACTGTTTTACTCGCCTCAGCAGTGAACTAAGTCACAGACAGCACTGTGAAGTACTGTACTGATGAGAGAGTGAACCCTAGTCCCCTCCTCCAAAAGCTGAAACAGTTCTTTCAAAACTACTGTAATGACATAAACTATAATGCCCTAGTTCAAATTCGACTTTGAAATTATATATTCTGATTAATTCTCGAGGTGTAATAAGAATATTTAAAAACTATTATGTGATTTTGCTCTGTAGTCAACCAAATATAAAAAGACTCAGAATAAAAGGCATTTAGTAAAAAGAAAAAAAAAAAGCACAGTCATCTAAAGAAGTAGCAATCCGATGGTTCATAAATCCATGTCTATTCTGGTTTATAAGACAAATAAACTAAGGAACTAGATCACGGAGATGGACCACATCTTACAAACATGTAATAAAGGAACTCTTTAACACACATTCTTAATGGAAGTCTATTTGAGGTACACTTTCATGAATGTGGGAATGCAAAAGTTCATATTAGTGTTCCCATCATGAGTTGAATCTATAATTACTTTCTGCCATTTTAAAATGAGGTCTGAGAAGCTTGTGTTTTATTGGGTTCTGTTACAGATTGGGAAACTCTGGTGGCGTAGTGGTTAAGAGCTACAGCTGCTAACCAAAAGGTTGGCAGTTCGAATCCACCAGGCGCTCCTTGGAAACTCTATGGGGCAGTTCTGCTATGTCCTATAGGGTCACTATTAGTCAGAATTGACTCAACGGCAATAGGTTTTTGGTTTTGTCATGGACTGAATTGTGTCCCACCAAAAATACGTGTATCAATTTGGCTAGGCAAAGATTCTCAGTATTGGGTGACTGTCTACCATTTTGTCATCTGATGTGATTTTCCTATGTGTTATAAATCTTACCTCTATGATGTAGATGAGATGGGATTAGCAGCAGTTATTTTAACGAGGCAGGACTCAATCTACAAGATTGGATTGTGTCTTGTGCCAATCTCTTTTGCAATATAAAGAGAGAGGTGAGTAGAGAGACATGGGGACCTCATACCACTAAGAAAGCAGCACTGGGAGCAAAGAACGTCCTTTGAACCCAAGGTTCCTGTGTTGAGAAGCTCCTAGACCAGGGGAAGATTGATGACAAGGGTCTTCCTCCAGAGCTGACAGAGACAGAAAGCCTTCCCCTGGAGCTGATGCCCTGAATTTGGACTTGTAGCCTATAACACTTTTAGGAGAATAAAATTCTCTTTGTTGATGTCATCCACTTGTGGAATTTCTGTTATAGCAGCACTAGGTAACTAAGACAGCTTCTTTCACAATAACAGAAGTAGCTATGTAAGACATATACACAACACTAGACCCAAGAGCAGTGTAGTACACATTCTTCTCCAGCACACATGGATCCTTTTCTAGAATAGACCATATTCTAGCCACAAAACAAGCCTCAACAAATTAAAAAATACTGAAATAATACAAAGCATCATCTCAGATCACAATGCTATATAATTAGAAATCAACAACAAGACGAACAAGGAAAAAAAATCAAATACTTGGAAAGTGAACAATGTCATGCTTAAAAACCCCACTGGGTAACAGAAGAAATTAAAAATGAAATTTAAAAAATTCCTAGAATCAAACGAGAATGAAAATACAACATACCCAAACCTTTGCGACATAGGAAAGCAGTTCTCAGATGCCAATTTATGGAAATAAGCACACACATCAAAAAAGAAGGGCCAAAATCAATACCTTAACCCTACAACTCAAGCAAAAGAAAAAGAGCAGCAAAAGAACCCCCCAACCTCCACAAGAAAGGAAATAATGAAGACTAGAGTAGAAATAAATGAAACAGAAAAACAACTGAAACAATCAACAAGACTAGAAGCTGGTTCTTTGAAAGGATCAATAAAATCAACAAACCACTGGCCAAAAGAAAAAAACAAGATACAAATAACTCAAATAAGAAAAAAAATCTGAACAGACCCGCATAAAGAGAAATTGAAGAGGTCACAAAAAAAACTACCAACAACAACAACAAAAAGCCCTGGCCCAGAATTGGAGAATTCTATCAATCATTCAGAGAAGAGCTGACACCAATCCTACTCAAACTATCCCAAAACACAGAAAAGAGAGAAATACTCCAGAATTCATTCTATGAAGCCAACACAACCCTGGTACCAAAACCAAGAAAAGACACCACTAAAAAAGAAAATTAAGGAGGAATATCCCTCATGAACACTGATGTAAAAATTCTCAACAAAATCCTAGCCAAAAGAATTCAATAGCGTATCAAACAATGCATCACAACCAAGTGGGATTCATACCAAGTATGCAAGAATGGGTCAACATTAGAAAAGCAATCAACATAATCTACCACATAAATAAACAAAGGAAAATAATCACAAGATCATCTCAATTGATTCAAAAAAGGCATTTGATAAAGTCCAACACCTATTCCTGATAAAAACTCTCCTCAAGAGAGGAACAGAAGGGAAATTCTCCAACATAATCAAGGGTACATACACCAAACCAATAACCGACATTATTCTCAATGGAGAGAGACTGAAAGCATTCCCGAGAAAGGGAACCAGACAAGGATGCCCTTTATCATCATTTTATTCAACGCTATATTGGAAGTCCTACTCTGAGCAGTGAGACAAGAAAGGGAAATAAAGGGCATCGAAATTGATAAGGAAGAAGTAAAACTAACCCTATTCGTAGATGATATGATCCTATACATATAAAATCCCAGAGAATCCAAAAGAAAGCTACTGGAACTAATAGGAGGATTCAGCAAAGTGGCAGGGTACAAGATCGACATACAAAAATCAGTCGGATTCCTCTACACTAACAAAGAGAACTCTGAAAAGGAAACCAGGAAAACAATACCATTTACAATAGCCCCCAAAACATAAAATACTTAGGAATAAACCTAACTAGGGACTTTTATACCTTATATGACTTATACAAAGAAAACTACAAAACACTACTGTAAGAAACTGAAAGACACCTTCATAAATGGAAAAACTTACCATGCTCATGAATAGGAAGACTTAACATTGTGAAAGTATCAACACTACCCAAAGCAATCTATAGGTACCATGCAATCCTGATCCAAATCCAACAAAATTCTTTAATTAGATGGAAAAACTAATCACCAAATGTATCTGGAAAGGTAAGAACCCCTGGATAAGTAAAACATTACTTAAAAAGAAGAACAAAGTAGGAGGCCTCATACTCCCCGATCTCAGAACCTACTATACAACTATGGTAGTCAAAACAGCCTGATACAGGTAGACGACAGACACAGAGACCAATGGAACAGAATCAAGAACTCAGAAATAAATCCATCCACCTATGGACACCTGATCTTCAACAAAGGGTTGAAGTCCATTAAATGGGGAAGAGACAAGTCCCTTCAAGAAATGGTGCTGAAAAAACTGGATATCCACTTGCAGAAAAATGAGACAAGATCCATACCTCACCCCATACACAAAATGCATCAAAGACCTACATGTAATATCCAAAACCATAAAGTTCATAAAAGAAAACATAGCGATAAAGCTAGGGGCCCTAATTTATGGCATAAATAGAATATTGAACATTAACTAAAAATATACAGACTTCAGAAAATAAACTAGATAACTGAGGCCTCCGAAAAATTAAATATGCTCAACAAAATACTTCTCCCAGAAAGTAAAGAGAACCTACAGACTGGGAAAAAATCTTTGGCAATGACGTATCTGATAAATGTTCAACCTCTAAAATATACAGAAAACTTCAACAACTCAAACAATAAAAAGACAAGCAATCCAATCAGAATATGGGCAAAGGACATGAACAGACGCTTCACCAAAGAAGACATTCAGGTGGCCAACAAATACATGAAAAGATGCCAGGCCCCAACCCCCTGCCCCCCGCCCACAAAAACAAAACAAAACTCACTGCTGTAGTGTTGATTCCAACTCATAGTGACCCTACAGGAGAGAGGAGAACTGCCCCATAGGGTTTCCAAGGAGCGGCTGGTGGATTCAAACTACCAAACTTTTGGTTAGCAGCCAAACACTTAACCACTGTGCCACCAGTGCCCCCATTAGCCATTAGAGAAATGCAAATCAAAACCATGATGAGATACCATCTCACCCCTGCAAGAATGGCACTAATTGAAAATTCAGAGAACAATAAATGCTGGTGAGGTTGTGGGGAGATTGGCACTCTCATACTCTGCTGGTGGGAATGTAAATGGGTACAACCACTATGGAAAACAATGTGGCACTTCCTTAAAAGCTAGAAATAGAAATACCATACAATCCAGCAATCTCACCCCTAGGAATACATCCTAGAGAAATAAATCTGTCACAAAAATAGACACATGCACACCCACGTTCACTGCAGCATTATTCACAATAGCAAAAAATTGGAAACAGCTTAAGTGCCCAACAATAGATGAATGGATAAACAAATTATGGTACATACACACAATGGAATACTACACAACAATAAAGAACGATAAGGAACAATGATGAATCTGTGAAACATCTCACAATGTAGATGAATCTGGAGGGCATTATGCTGAGTTAAATAAGTCAATCACAAAAGGACAAATATTATATGAGACCACTATTATAAAAACTCAAGAAAAGGTTTACAGACAGAAACCATCTTTGATGGTTACAAGAAAGAAGAGGGGAAATCACTAACTAGATAGTATGTAAGTGTCAACTTTGGTGAAAGGAAAGACAATACACAATATAAGGGAAGTCAGCACAACCTGACCAAGGCAAAGGAAGACACTTAGAGGAACACAAGGGAAAAAAAAAGAAGAGGCAACTACAATAAATACTATAGCATACACAACGCTACAACAACGGTAAAAACAAATAATAACTTAAAAGCAGATACACAGGCAGATACATATGCTGGATGGGGGAAGAGGGCATATAGGAGTATACCCATGCACATATATAGGTTAGGCTGTGGTTATTTTTATATACATATTTGTATGAACAGCATGTATATTCATATATTCAATAGAGCACAAAGGAGGCACAGTCATAGGAGCTTCCTAGACACATTCAAACACCCTGAGGGACCAAGTTACTGGGGCTGAAGGCTAGGCACCATGGTCTCAGGGGACATCTAGGTCAACTGACATAACATAGTTCATAAAGAAAATGTTCTACATCCTACTTTGGTGAGTAGCATCTGGGCTCTTAAGAGCTTGCCAAACGCCATGTAAGATACATCTATTGGCCTCATCCCATCCACAGCAAAGGAGAATGAAAAAAACAATGATACAAGGAAATTACTCCAAAGGACTAATGGACCACATGTACCACAGCTTTCATCAGCCTGAGCCCAGAAGAACTAGATGGTGCCTGGCTACCACCACTGACAGCTCTGACAGGTATCATAATAGAGGGTCCTGGACAGAGCGGAGAAAAATGTAGAACAAAATTCAGATTTACAAAAAAGACCAGACTTACTGGTCTGAAAGAGATTGGAGGAACTCCTGAGACTATGGCCCCCAGACAAACTGCTAACTCAGAACTAAAGGCACTCTTGAAGTTCACCTTCTAGTCAAAGATTAGACAGGCCTATAAAACAAACAATAACACGAGACGAATGTGCTTCTTAGGTCAATCAAGTATACGAGACCAAATGGGTAACACCTGCACAAAAACAAATCTAGGGAGGGACAGGAAAAATGGATGAATGGAAACAGGAACCCAGGGTGGAAAGGGGAAGAGTGCTGACACATTGTGGGGGTTGCAACCAATGTCGTGAAACAATTTGTGTATAAATTTTTGAATTTTATAGCTATACCATACTCAACTCGTTTTAAAAAAGAAGATGAAGAAGAACGTGGGCATTAGATACTGCTTCGATTCCCTTTCTAAAGGAAAGCTTTAAAAAGAAAAGAAATACCTCTCAATTATAAATGAAAATACAGTCATTCCAGGAGCAGAGAAAGTCTATACTTAGAGAGTACCCATCAACACAGGGCAGCAGAGCAAGGCACAAAAAGTGAGCCCTTCTTTGAGCAAGAGCCAAAGATTACTGGGCATCATTCCACTTGGGCTGCTTATGGGCAATGAAAGGACTCTACAGCCCCACAAAAATGTTTTATTTACCTCAATCTATTGTTCCTAAATAGTCATTGTTTCTCCTTACCTTACCAATGAACCAGAGCAGACACTGAACTCAGACTTCACTGGTAATATTTGTAGTAATTAAACAGCAATGTGGTTAGGTAGAATGTCAACATTTACAAAGTTTTTGCTAAAACTTAGTCTGAAAAATAATTTTAAGTAAATATTTTAACTGACAATGCTTACTTTTAATTACTCAACATCTATAATGCATAATTCTATCAATATCTTCTACTTCATTTTGCTTACCCTGGTTTTGACTATTCATAGAGCAAAGTTACAAGATGTCTAAGCAAGAAAATATTTCAAACTTGAAAAAAATTACTTAGTACAATGAATACTTTTATTCTATCCTAAAAAGGAGGCTACCTATGTTAACAAGAATAAAAGTAAAATGAATTCAATTAAAAAAATACAACAACAAAACTTGTCTCCTAGGAGAAAAGCATAGAGGCAGAGCAATACGTGGGTGGTTCTGATGTTGACTTATACATTTTCAAAAGTGACATAGATTTGTCGGTGCATTATAGGGAACATATTATTTTCTTGGGATATGGCTGTTTGTAAAATCTGATATACAATGAGGAAATCAATAGTTGAGAGGTCTCCATAGGAAAAAAGGCAGCAATTATTTTTAAAAATTGATATATACATTTATGGGTTGTAGGAGTGGCCATTCGTTTTCAGTTCTGTAATCACTTACCTATATGGAGACTGAACTGATGTTGCTACAGTTGGCATGGCGGTCGCTGTAAGCATTTTTGTTGCTCTGGTCACAGCATGCGTTAGAGTGGGGCCACCAAGTGCTGAGCTGGCTGCCTATAGAATATGAAATAATCATTCTACCTCAGGGTTTGTCAACCTCAGCTCTAATGACATTCTGATTAGATAATTCTTTGTTGGGTGGGGTCTTCTGTGCCTTGTAGGATGTTTAGCAGCATCTCTGGCTTCTACCCACTGGATGCCTGTAGCTATACCCCCCCTACTCCCAGTTGTTGACAACCAAAAATATCTCCAGACACTGCCAAATGTCCTCTGGGAGGCAATATAGTCCCCAGTTAGAACTACTGTTCTACATATAGAATCACTTACATAGTTCCTCAATTAGGGGTATGTGAATAATTTTTTTTTTTCTTTTATGATAACATATTGGATGGAAGCCACTGACAACTTGGGAAATCCTGTACAGATTCTAGCAAATATTCATCACCACAAAGTTTAATTTATTAACATATTGGGGCAGTAGCATTTTATGCTTTTGGAATACTCTTTATTAGATATATAAAGTTTAAACAAGCACAAAAAAGAATGAAAATGAGTGTTTAATTCTTTAACCATAATGGTGGAAATAAGGCATTGGGAATATATGAGCTAGCATTACAAAGCAATCTTCTAAAGGACAAAGACAACCAATAACACCTACTACTGAGTGTCCTGTTGTAGTCTCTAATATCATTTATGATATAAGCGAGGTGAGACATAGGGAAGGATAGGAAAGGAAGCAAGTGCCTGTATAAAAGTCATGGACAGACAAAGAAAGGAGAAAAAGAACTGATTAGAAATATGGACTCTGTAACAGACCTGTTTTCTGAAGACAGTTCCTATACCCAAAAGGGAAGGGGTGTGTGGAGTGAGAAGAGAGGTGGTGGAGATAAAAGAAAGGATTTCTTACAAAATACATTTCTATATGGGGGCATTAAGGCACATATCTGTTCCCCTTACCACAATATTGTACTATTTACAAATTCTTCAATAGGACCCAGCCGTAAACAACAACATTATACACTATCTCAAAATATAAAATTATATGAGGAAAAATATCAAGCATTTACTTCAAAAACAAGTTAAATAAAGGAAATCAGAGTCTCAGAGAAGAAACCAGTCTACAGGGCTAATAACCTACACTAGCCACAGCTTCATCTACCCTGAGACCAGAAGAACTAGATGGTGCCCGGCTACCACTATCGACCATTCTGACCAGGGCCACAATAGACGAGCCTTGATAGGAGAGAAAACATGGAACAGAACTCAAACTCTTAAAAAGTCCAGGCTTACTGATCCAGTTGAAACTAGAAGGCACCCTAAGACTACTGCCCTGAGATAACTCTTTAAACACTGAAGTGAAACCATCCCAAGGTTACCTTTTAGAGAAGTCACAGACTGGCACACAAAATAAAGGATATTACTTTGCGTATGGTGCTCTATTTTAAAACCATCTATATGAGAGCAAAAGGTCAACAATTACTCTAAAGCAGAGAGAAGTTGATAAGGGTGCTGGAAAGGGAACAACCACGATGCAATTAATAAGAATGCTGACACACTGTGAAAAATCTAACTAATGTTACTGAACTACTTATATAGAAATTGTCAAATAGAAACCTAATTTGCTGTGTAAACTTTCACTGAAAACACAATAAAATATTATTAAAAAAAAAAGATTAAATAAAAATTTCTACTCACTTCTAGTCTTGTGTAGCAATCAGCGATAAATTTCTTATGTAAAGATACTGAATCCTAAAAGTAAGAGGTATGTGGAAATTAAAATTAGCACTTTGGCATTTAGTTTTAATCATTATTAAAGACAAAATATCAAAATAAAGAAGCCAATTTTCAGGCATGCCAAGGATCATAACTTATAAA
The DNA here is from genome assembly GCF_030014295.1 of Loxodonta africana. Classification (NCBI taxonomy): domain Eukaryota; kingdom Metazoa; phylum Chordata; class Mammalia; order Proboscidea; family Elephantidae; genus Loxodonta; species Loxodonta africana. The sequence goes on from NC_087344.1 coordinate 93,435,672, forward strand.
AAAAAATATTTACTTTTCTGCTTTTTTATGTATGATACCCACCTTCTTTAACCTAGGATTTAAGTTAATATAACTATAGCTTATGATTAACTGAATAGCTTCATTAGCAATTTCTTCATCAGGTGATTCCATTGCTATCTTCCAAATGAAATCCATTCCTATCAACTCCAGCTTTTCCACATACTATTCAAAAGAAAAAAATAAATCATATAGCACACCAAGGTCACAAAACTACAGACAATTATTTTCTGCTACATCGTGAGTCCATACCTCTTAGGTTCAATATAAATTTAAGCTACAAAAAGCCACTGACATGTGAAATAACTACTGTACTGACATGAAGGTTTAAAATAAAAAATAACCATCCACAAAAACAATGGGCAATCTCATGTGAAGCAGGATAGGTAAGGAGATTTTCTCTAGACATCCTTAAACCCAAGATGGACAGCTACCCGCACAGGCAATTGAAGCAGAAACGCTGAAAGAATGAGATGGGCACTATTCTTCATGAACTTTCTGCATAAGGAAATGCAGTCAAGTCTGAAGAGGTTACTAAGCCTTGGGGCTCAATATGGTCTTCCCAAAGCTCAGTTAAAAATGGCAGGAACCAGGGCCTACGACATATTGTAAAAAGTCTTACCACTCCAGGAAGCCAGGCTCTGATTGAAATGGATTTGGAAAAGGAGTTATTTTCTGGCTTTCTTTTTTAAGGTGCACATGTACATATAAACACAAGCTCTATACATTTTATCAATCCTTTTTTCCTGTTTCATTATCTGTTTCTAAATATTTATCCCCAAATCTTTGCCACTACTATTCCAAAATTCAAGATTTTGTTACTTCTTAAGATACATGTGAATTGCTGGATTTGCAGAGTTGGAATCTTAGATAGAACTGTCCCTGTTCTGCATTCATTAAGTCCCAGGAGGCCACTGGCTGCCCCAAGATTAGCAAAAGCAAAGAGAGTGTTTTCAGAGGTCAACTGTGTTCTCCCAGGCAGTCAGTGAGGTAGTGTGCCAGAGAAGGAACTTACCCATTACACTCTTAAGGGAAGCTTTGTCTCCAATGCAGAAGATGGCAGTCAAGAAGATGCTTGTTCTTTAAAATACATGCCTTCTCTCAATTATAATACATGATTTTTTGTTTTTTTCTGAATATCAAGTTTTACCAGATAATTCAAGTTACCTGATTTGGTTAAGCTATGAGAATAGTGTACTTACCAACTGAGCGCCTTGTCTTTTCAATCGATGATCACAGAGATTCACATTTTCAAAAAAAGTCTTAAATAAGTTAAAACCTGAAATTGTAGAACTTCAGATAAATTCATGGACTCTAAGTAATACAGATAATCAAAAACTCAAAGTTTATCAAAGACCTAAGTGTAAAAGCTAAAACTATAAAACCCTAAGAAGAAAACATGGCACAAATCTTCATGACCTTTGACAAGGCAATGGTTTCTTAGATACAATACCAAAAGCAAAGCAAGAAAAGAAAAAAACTGATAAGACGTCATCAAAACTAAAAACTTTTGTGTATCAAAGGACCCTAAGAAAGTGAAAAAGACAACCCACAGGATACAAAATATTTGCAAATAATATATCTGATAAGCAGCTAATACAGAATATATGAAGAACTCTAATAACTCAACAATGAAAAGATAAATAACCCAATTAAAAATTGGCAAAAATCTAAATCATTTTCCAAGGAAGATATACAAATGGCCAATAAGCACATGAAAAGACACTCAACATTATTAGTCATAAAGGAAATGCAAATCAAAACAATGAGATACCACTTCACACTCATGGGATGGCTAGAAGAAAAAGAACAAATGTTGGCGAGGATGTGCGGAAACTAGAACTCCTGTACATTGCTGGTGGGAATGTAAAATGGTGCAGCCTCTTTGGAAAATGCCTCGGCAGCTCATCAAAATGTTAAAAATAGAGTTACCAGCAATTCCACTTCTAGTTATATACTCAAGAGAAATGAAAACCTGTGTTTACACAAAAGCTTGTACATAAATGTTCATAGGAGCATTACTGATAATAGCCCAAAAAATGAAAACAACTGAAATATTCATCACAAATGAATGGGAAAAACAAAATGTGGTTTATCCACACTATAGAATATTACTAAGCCATAAAATAAGGTACTGATGCATGGACTAGCCTTGAAAAAACTATGCTAAGTGAAAGAAGTCAGACACAAAGGCCCCATAGTGTATTTCATTTACATGAAATGTTCAGAACAGGCTAATCCACAGATACAGAAAGCAGGCCAGTGGTTGCCAGAGACTAGGGAAAGAGAAACGGAGAGTTACTCCTGACGCTGACGCGTATGGGTTTTTTTTTGGAGGGGAGGGAAGGGAAGGGAGAGAGTTTGATGAAAATTTTCTGGAATTAGATAGTGGTGATGGTTACATAACTTGTGAATATGCTAAAAATCACTGAACTGCACTCTTTAAAAAGTGAATTTTATAGTATGTAAACTATCACAATTAAAAATTCAATTTTAAAAAAAGCCCAGAAAGAGGATTTCTATACCTCGACAAATTTTTACCTTAATGAATCATTCTTGTACTAAGTAATTAATGGAAAGACAGTTTGGAAATTTGCACTATCAGGCCATATAATTTAAAATTTAATTATAAGTTACCATTATGCAAAAGGGGGTTTATCTGTATATGTAAATACACAGCAGTGTCTTCATATGGGAGCCCTGGTGGCACAGTGTTAAAGAGCTCGGTTGCTAATCAAAAGGTCAGCAATTCAAATCCACCGGCTGCTCCTTGGAAATCCCATGCGGCAGTTCTACGCTGTCCTATAGGGTTGCTATGAGAGTTGGAATCAACTCGAGGGCAATAGGTTTGGTTGCTGTTTTTGTGGTCTTCATATGCGTAGGAAAAAGGTAAAAAGGACATTCCAAACTGTTCGGTTGTTTCTGAGATGTGGGACTAGGGGGAAAGGGAAGAATAAAATTTCGTACTTGAAAGAACTGAAAAGCGATTTAAGTTTTTCCTACCATTCATAGTGATTTCATACGACTCCAACTTAAGGATTTTCTCCTTGAAGAGCTGCTGCTGAACATCACTCTCGAGATCATGCTGCCCTTTTGTAAACCATTCAAAACACATCTGTGGATTAAGACAAATATGACCCTGTAACTCAAGTCAACTTCAGGCAAACACATATTCCACTTCGGGCAAGTAAAGGTAAATTATTTTGAATACTTTAAAATTTACGTTGCCAAAATACCACTTAAAACTGAAATGCTTGGGACTCTGGAGCGAAATGAAGCAGCTACTAGCAATCTTTGTCCCTTAGATAATGAAAAAATACACTCATACTTTTCACTGAGTTTTATATTTGGGCTTTTCCATTAGCATTTATTACCTCTTACTCTGTGCCATATTTAATCCTTTCAACAATCCTATGAGGTAGTTAATATTATTCTGTAAAATGTGATGAGGAAACAGAAATTCATGGTTAGAAAACCTCAAAGCAGTTGTTCTGCTCCTGGTCTAGCCTGCTCCCAGTGGTCTAATGATATTTTTAATAATGTATGTAGGTACTGAGTCTTCTTTGGCGCTACTGGGGTATAACATCATTACAGGTACTCAAAGGTTTCTGTTGGTGAATAAAACTCAGTTTTATGGCAAGAAAAAAATTAAAGATATTCCTAGAGCTCTTTAACTGTACTCACTTGGCTAAATTTGCTATTTTATCCAGAATGGTATGAAAATTACGAAAGAGTGCATACATTTATTTATATCAAGGATATATATTATATATTCTTTTAGCACTTATGGTTACTGATCTGTTACTATAAAATGTTTATTTACGTACATTAAAAAGTGATTTGAAATGATGAAACACGTGACACACACAAAAATGTAAGATATTTAAGTTTTCACTGCTGCCTCACTTTATCCACGATAGCACCTTCTTACCTCTCTATCTAATTCACAAACATCCTGGCCAGTCACAAGACATTCCCAGATTTCCTTGGCACGATTCCAACCCAGATAGAGAGTAGCTTCTTGCAAGAAAAATGCCAGAAATTTTAAATGTGCCTCTAAATACTGCAAAAAGAAATAATGCTAATTAGTTAACTCCAGGCATTCATACCTGAAAGCAAAGTTAAAAAAAAAAAAAGAAAAACTTTTAAATTTTAGGAATCATTTTAATGAATGTTTTTTCATATAACAGGGTTCAGTGAATGTGAGCACACTCTGTTTATAACAGGCTGACAGTACAGTGTAGGTATTAAGAAGCTACTTCAAGTCTACTGCAAATTCAGCCGATTTTAGATGTCGCTAAAATGTAATTTCAGCAATTTCAAAGTAAAACACCATAAACTCACAGCTGGTGATGAAGCTTTTCTATTTTTTTTTTTTTTTTTTAAACAATAACATTACCAATCAATTGATGTGAAAAACAAAACTCATTATCCACAGAATTATTATTTCAGATCAAAGACAAAGAAAAGGTGTTTATTATGCTATCATACACAATTCTTGGGTGATTTACTGAAAGATTTAACCACACTTATTTTTTTAAACTTTTATTTTGAAGTAATTATAGCCAAGGTACACAGCTGTTCCACTGCCCTAAGCCTACCTCATGCTGCTCCTTTATAGTCACACTCAACAAATACTAACTCTACAGTTCAAGGGCAAAAAGGTCAAATGAATGCTGGAAATCATGAAGCAAAAACACGACGCCTGATACCTCCCGGTAAGTGTATCGGCCATCCACTAGCGTTGAACCTGTCAGTCCTCCAGGTCCAGCCACAGCTGCTGCCAGTCGATGACAAGCTATCAAACTTCCTGTTACCAATTTGACTATTTCAAAATTTTTCTTCAAATCTTGAATAATGCTCTTGGCAAAAACAACAAAGACAAAAGTGGCATGAGAATTTGCAGTTACTTTCTTGACTTCTTACAAACTTCTATTATAAGACATAGTCCAACATAAGGGATGGCAAAGATTTCCTCACTCACATTTCTTATAAAAAATGAAACCAATCTGGTGTGTATACTTATTTTGGAATCAATAACCTTCTCTCTTATTTTTTGCTTCTAAAAGAGATTTTTTTTTTTTAAGAAAAAAGTCTTTCAAAGGAACTATTTCACTTCCTGTATACTTTTCCAGATCTTTCTTCCAGGTGTATTACACTGAAGAAGCTCTAGCTCCTTAAGCAAACTAATCTTTTTACAATATAAAATAAGCCTTTGAATCTTTACAATCAAATTTCTAAAATACCGTTCGGACCTTTAAAAATTGCTTTAATTATTTCAGTACATTAAAGAAATAAAAAAGGAGCGAGTTAAGGGTATATCAAAAGAAAACCTCTACAGAAATGAAAGCAGAATGATGTTCAAACTCGAAGTTGTTAAATAATGTAAACCAATTACACTAATAACCACAAAAAATTTAATGGAGACTATAAAACTCAGCAATTTTAGTCTGTATTGTTATTATAAAAGGTTAGGCAAATAATTGTATAACAATCACATATAGCTATACTCTTACCTTGTCTTGCTTTTGATAGGTTTGTTTTATAAACGAGCGGGTGATTTCATGGAGCTGACGCAAAGCTGGTACCACCCAGACAAACTGAGGATTATTAAGTTGAGATGACTAGAGTTAAAAAGAAGTTATATTAATTAAATTAAAAAAAATGGCAGACTAAATTGATTAGCTATAAAAAAATTACCAAGTCAATTAGGTTTTATTATTACACATTGTATTATTTTTCCCTTCATATAGCTCAATTATAGCTTATCTTCATGCACTCATAATTCAGTCTCCAACTTCTTATTCTGCATGCAATTTCCTAAGGCCAAGGACTGCAAACAGGAGTGGATGTGAAATGACAGTAAATGTACAGGGATACATCAGCAAAAACAGACAAGGAATTAGCAACTTCAGAGGACAGATTAAGTAGCACAGGCTGCTAAGACATGTTGACATAAATAAAATAAACTGATGGCAAAAGCTTGACTTAGATAATACTGAGCTTGCTGGTAAGTAAAATGAAATAAAAACAGGGCTTTTTATAATTATCTGATTAAGATACCAATGATATGATCAAGATACCGAGAGTGATCTAAATTACAGGAAGTGGTCATGATCTGTTTGACTTTCCTAGTTAAAGCAATTTAATAAGAGGCAATCCCATTTTTATTAAGTATTATAGCCAGTTTATACTTATACTGTACTTTATACTTTTCAAAACATTTTTAAATATGTCTGAAATTGGTGCATGACAATCCAGGTCTTCATAGTACAGACCTGGCAAGCCTGACGTTCATGTAATACTCTAAAAAGAGAGTTGCTTTATAATAAACATCATTTCTGAAACAATGAGATTTTATATTACACTTTATCATAAAATTTGCTAAGAATTTCAGATAAGACACTATTAGTTAACTGACCAATTATTAGGTTTCTAACTAAAAAAAAAAAAAAAAATTGAGTAAAAGCTTAAGTCCTTAACATTTATTTTAAAGGCCGAGTTTTGTTTTTTAAAAATTTTCTTTTGTCAAGTCTTTCTATAAGATCAAGATGCCTGGTTTGGGGAGAGGGAGGAGAGAGGGACAGGACTTTCAATGTCTTCTGCAGAAAAAAATCCTTCTACTAAATATGTAAACGTGACAGAGCTATTGCCAAAACAATAACATTTTCCTTGCCTCAAAGAGATTAACCAATCAATCAGCAAATACCATATTTCCTGAATTCTAAGACACAGGTTTTACAAATTTTAACATTTTTCAAACTGATGCTTCTTATGATTATGTCAAAAGAAATTTACCAGCCACTAGGCATAGGAGTAAGTTTTGATGGAGCTGTCCTTACCTGAGTATTTGCAAACTTAGTCGTATACAAAAGGCATTTATTTGTTCGCCTACCTATCATTTTAGTTGTTACTTGGTACAGGTAACACCAAATAAGGATGGATTTTTAACTTAAATTTGGATCACTGATTTGTTACTTAAAATGTTATCAAAAAAATTACACCTATGATGTAGCACTGACTTGGCTGTTGTGTCCATCAATACAACTAAAAGCAAAGAAAGCTGCCAGTAGTTTCAGACTGAAGAATTTTTCAGATCCAAGAGAAGCTGGGGTGACAGACTCACACTCTATGAGGGGTTATATCACTTGGCACTAAATCTCTCTCTGTCCAAAGGTGCAACTTAATTCAAGAGAAACTGCTTAACTTCTAGTATACACAAATAAGCAAAAAAGAAGCTTGAGTCTTACAAAATAGGAGAAGCACACAAAACTCCATATCCTTCAGGATGCCTCAAAATTATACACTCAATCTTAAAGATTTCAAAGAGGTCAAAAGCACTACAATAGATAATGAAAAGCAGTGTGCCACAGTGAAACTGTGCGTAACAGGCCAAAAGGACGCTTAGACTCAAACTGAGTGTAACTCTAAAGAAATGTATGCAATTGTAAGGGTAAATATAATCCACTGCTGGTTGGTAAAACTGAAATGTACGATTCTACAAACTTTTCAAATTTGTGATACTTGTTGCAATCATTGGCATCTTAGAATCAGAGAAATAAGGTATAAAGGCCAACTACTTGCGAGACTCACTAGAATATTTCTGCTAAAATATTACAGTTGTAAAGTGACAATGATCAAAACTCTAAGGTTGCAATCCAAACTGATACCTTCCAAAAGGATTACAAAAATTAGGATGTAAACATAAATCCTTTAGCAATAACCAGATATATTAAAAAGTATTATGACCAGTTAGTCAATTATGGTTTTTATTTAACGCTGAAAATTATCCTTTGAAGGTAGCTCATTATACAGTAAAATAAAATAAAAAATAATATAAAATTATAATTTAAGAGTTATATCTAAAATAGCATCTGTAAAATTTAGCAAACAAGAAAAATAAATTTGTCATAGAGTCAATTTCGACTTATAGCGACCTCACAGGACAGAGTAGAACTGGCCCATAGGGTTTCCAAGAAACAGCTGGTAGATTCAAACTGCCAACCTTTGGTTAGCAGCCAAATACTAAAGATTCCATTTATCTCATCTTATGTATGACTTCATGTTGCTTAGTTATAAGACAAGCTTTCTCTCCTCCAATTACAAAAGGGGCAAAAAAATTTAGTCAACAATTAAAATGAACATATTTGATAATGTCAAGGAACTGAGGTTTCATAAGTAGGAGTTAATGGAATGAGCAAATTAGACTCTTATAATTAGATGAAACCTTAAGAGGTCAACTGGTTTAGCCTGCAAACCTACAGCTAAATTTTCCTTACTCATCTTTGTGCAATGACTGCCTAGTCTCTTACTATTTCCAGTGGTGAGGAACCCATTACCTCTGGGGGCAATGTATCCTATTTTCAGGTTCTTCTTACAGAAAGTTCATTGTTCTGTTATACTGAAATATGCCTCCCCATAACTTCTTAGGATATATAAAGAGTATGTTGAATCAAACTTCTCTGTAACAGTCCTCTAAATATCGGAGGAAAGCTTTCAAGTTCTCTCGTCTCAAAGCTGGACATCCCCACTGCCTCATTGGTCTTGTTTTCCCAGATCTAGCCATCTATCTAGAACCGAAGCATACATTTTTGCACTGGAGAACATTTTTAAAAGTATTTCCTCCTGTACTAACATCACTGTGAGATTGCACTGAGGGTACCTTGCTACTGTTGCTTTCAGTTACATGTTTTGGCAAGTAGAGGCTGCTCAACTATGGCTAAATAACATTTTAGTGTCCTCGCAGGGTGCAAAGGAGGCAGTAAGAGGAAGGGAACAACAGTTACTGAAAGCCTGCCAGGCACTGTGCTATGTGGTCTTAAGATAACTTAAGGAATATGCAAACACTAATTGGGTAAAAATGATTTTTTTGGTTTAGTAATTTTGGGGGTGATGAGTACATTTAAACTTTTTAATTGAAGGAAAAAAAGAAGTGAAATAAGAGGGGAAGGGCTGGGGGTAGACAGTGGAAGGCATAAAGGAAGCAAAGGAAAGAGGACCAAGGGAGCCAAGGGTATCCTGGCAGAATCTACAGAAATAAAGGTCAGAATTTCCGAACACAACAGTGGAACTTGGGAATTTTAAGAGTGTCAAAAGCAGAGGGAAGGGCAATCAGTTGGGGAAATAGAGGTAGCTGAGGGTGGGAGGGGAGTGAGAGGTGGGTGATCTTGTCTTACCCTTTGCTTAGTTTCTGTGTAGCCTGGCAGGGAGACATAATCCCCAGTCAGCCCACCTTGCTGCCTGGCAGGAAAGGGCATAGCATAGAAAAACACCTTTAGTGGCAGGATATAATTCACCCCCCTGCCTGGAGTCATATCCAGGGGGCTCTGATCTTCCCACTGCCCCCCTTCAGCAACACGTACTTTAAGAGAGCATGGTGAAAGCACTTAGTAAACGGAAAAGTGCTATATAAATGCAAGATACTATTATTTGGAATGAAATAGTGGTATACCAGTTTCTTTACTGGGAGCAGTGGGGAAATAAAAAAAAAAAAAAAAAAGGAAAATATTCAAGTCTCACAAAACGACTCCAAAAATTTCCCTATTACTTTTTAAGAAGTTTTGTTATAAAACAACAGACATGAATGAACTGACTGCAAAGAAAAGCAATAAAGATGCAGTGATGCTACTGGCTAGAAGAGCTATGTAAGGCTTAGCTGTAACAAGGAAGAAAGGGAGAAGGTCAGAAAGGATTTTCTGGTTCCAAAAGCCATTTCCCTGGAGAGAAAGAAAAGTCCCTTAAGCTCTGACCTTCATATCTAAAAAGAAATGTATCTGTTACTGAGAAGAAATCACCCCTTTTCTCTTAGCATCTAAACTCCTTCAACAACTCTGGATGAGTTTCGATCGCAAAGGCAGAAGCTGCTAAATTATCTGAGATCACTGAGCCGAGAAAACTGGAAAAATTCAAATTGCATCTGAGTGGAAAGAGAATAATGCTGCTAAATTAAAGGAATGATTCTTCAAAACACGAGAGTGATCAGCTCGTTTGTGAATGACTTTTAAAATCTCTAAAGCTACGTTTATATGTAGAAAACTCACTTGATCAAAATCTTCAATGTCAGAAATATCAAACACAAAGTTCTTAAATGACCCCACCTAAACTTTATGACCAAATGTGACTAAAGAGAATAAAAGCCACTGAGTCACCAAAGCCTCTTTATTAAGAGCTAAACGAGTCTCTGAAAATACCAATTGAAATTAGTTAGCAATATTCAAGATCCATTAAGACTTACTAATAAAAGCCAAGGTATATGTTCTACCAATGAAATTGTTAAGCTACTGGCTATTTTACCAGAAGAATTTTCTTATGTTAATAAAAATGAAATTCAGAAAAGGAAATCCCTCCCACTGCTAGGCTTTAAGTCTGGTCGGGCCAACCTGAGGCCTGAGTGTAAGGAGGCTGTGACTCTGATTAGGGCAGCTGCGACGGTGGATGCACACTCCGTCCCACTTGGCTGGCCACTGTGATCATCCCTCTGAGAAGAGACTTGAGGTTTAAGGACCAGAGCAACAGAAGAGCTACAATCACTATCGCTTAATCACTAACCATCATTTCAAAGCACAGTCCACGTGTCCACTATAACCTGGAGGCCAGAGACCTGAAGGACAAGGCTTCTGCAGTACCAGTCCCTCTTCTAGTCACTACCCAATCCCACCTTGTAAAGTCAAGTCCCAGCAACATTCAATAACTGTTTGCCTAAAGAATTATTGAGGAACAGGTATGAATCAAGCACCTGAAAAACTACTACGCGCCAGCACCGAACTAACCCCTTTTCTTTCCTTCTCTTACTCTGCAAATGTGCCTGTTTCTTCCCCAGTGGGTACCATGACTATTTAGAATCCATTGTACTTATTAAATAAAACAGTGTATATTTTGGATTTAATTTAAAAGAGAAAAGTGAAGTTGAAGATCTTATAATTCCATGAAAAGAATAAAACCACTCTTTCAATGTGACCATGGATATTTTTTTTTTTCCCTCTGAGAGTCAATAAGCTTAGGTCATAAACAATATTTAAACATTAAGGTTGCATATGAACATTACCATAAGAAACACTAAAACATACTATTATTTTAAAATCATGATGTACTTTATTAAAGAGAATTGTTACACTAGTATACCTTGAATTTGATTTCATCCACAAATTCTTACCTTGAATCCATCCTTCTTGTTTTTATCCAAACTTGTCCATTCTCCAGGCTGAAAGTTCATTTTAAGAGAAATATAAGTGACTTGGTTAAAAACAGTACCTACAATTTCACAGTCTTAGGACTATAAGGTAAGAGCTTCCAGACAAGATATCTGGTTTAATTTACATAAAAGGGGAAGAAAATTACTTGTCTCTAATTATCCAGGCAGTACTGTTGCTCTGACAATTAGACTAAAAATAAAACTGACCCTTTTAATATCTTCTATGCACTTGACGATGTAGCTCTTCTTGATTGTTTCTTTCACGGCATATGCGTCACTAAGGATTGTCAGGTGCTCCTCCAAGGCTTGCTGAATGAGACTGCTGGGCAGGGTCGGAAGATGAGCCAGTTCCCAGAGCACGTCTAACACCTACAATTACACCGCATATGATGAGCCAGCCAACGCGCAAATAAAACTACTTTAAATATTTGTAGCTAGAAAAATGCATTTGATTCTCCTGCCTTTCCCGAAGTGGTTTCAAATCGAGCTTCCCGGCCTATTCGTCCTATCAGGCTCAGTAGCTTCTGTCTTACTCTATCACTCTCAATCTCCCAGCTCTGTGGAATGGAAAAGAAAAGACACAAGAACTGCTTCACAATCTGATTTTATCAAACTGGCAAAATATGCAAAAACTTTAAGCTTGAACTTAAGGAGTTTAACAAATAAGAATAACACATTTAGATGCTGCTAATTTGGCATCCATGGGTGGTGCAAAGGGTTAAGCACTCAACTGCCAGCCGAAAGGCTGGTGGTTCAAACCCAGCCAGAGATGCCTCGGAGGATAGGCCTGTAGACCTGCTTCCAGAAGATCACAGCCTTGTAAATTCTCTGGAGCAGTTCTACTCCATACGCATGGGGCACCGAGAGTCGGAGCTGACTCAACAGCAACTAACAACAATGTGGAGGTAGGAGGCCTCCAAATGAACTTATTTTAGTAAAACTCAACAGGAAGCAATTGTGACTGAACACATACCTTCTGAATGAGAACAAACAAATGATTAAGCTGATCCGAGTTAAATTTCACAGCTGCTGCTGCAATAATACTATGAATATTCTCAATCACAGTAGATGATTGTCCTGACTAGAAGAAGAAACATTGGAAAACAGTTAAGTAATCCCTAAACCTTCTCCCTGGCATCTATAGAACTAGAAGCAAAAAAGTAACAAAGATAAATTGATTCTAGATTATTGAGGAGGTACCTGTGTGATTATATTGGCAAGAACAAAGTAACCATTATTAGTGGTTATTAGTTGGCCTTATTTAAATTCCTAATATAAACATAAAAAAAGGTAAGAATCAAGTTCTCAATCTGACATTCATTTCAAAAGAACAAAATCTTTTCAACTGGCTAAAAAAATCCAAAGTAAAATACATGACAAACTTACTCACTTTTGGTATTTTACAAATGATTTTGAGGGCCTTTTTTAGTTGAAAGTATTATCTACCTCACTTTTTACATGCTCATGTTTTGAGACTTCAAATTAATATTTATTTATCCCATGTGTAGTAAGTCCCAGACTCATTTTATAACCTCAATCATGGTACCTTCAAGCCTCACTGTTTGTCATGTGAAACACTTGAAAGACAGGGACATTTTTAGATTGAATTCTACAAGTATTTGCTCAGTATCTACTATACAGTGGATGTAGAAGGGCTATACCATATATATATATATATATATCATGGTCTACAATCTTCAACCTGACACGGACTCACATCTTATAGTCATGAAACAAAATTACATGAGGGTATACGACCAAGGTCAAGACATGGGAAGTAAAATCTATAAGACCTGGAACTATTTTCTTTCAGTTCTACATCTAACCTCCTATAGTCTGCTCTGCACTGCTGTGCCAGGGGCCCACAAACTACATCTCCTAAACTCCTCTGTTAGCTTCTTCCAATTATGCTCTGCCAGTGAGAGGGAAGCACTGCTGGGAGATCAGAAGGCAGGAGGAAGGAATAGTGTTTCTGGTTCAGACTCAGACAGTGGATGAAGGTACTGGCATCTGTGGCAGCAAGTGATTCCAGAAGCCTTGAAGGCGTTGGAACCTCACTGGCACTTCTAGCACTTTTTAGCATGAAACTTAGCAGCAATTTAATGTCATGCTATGTTCATTATTTTCCTTCTATATTTTAAGTTCCTTGAGGTATAGGGCTAGGTATAGGTTGAATCATATGTAACCACCATTTTTGTATGTGAAAAATGGTCAAATAGCAACAATTTTATATGGCTCAACACAAGATATAGCCATCGTGTCTAGAACATAGCAGATAGTCAATAAATGTTTGATGAATACATGAACTCTAGTAATAAAATATGATGATAAAAGAGTACAGATAGCTAATACTTAACCCTCTACCTACAGAGTTTAATCATAATAAATACCATTTAAATGTTCACAATGTGCCAGGCAGAATGTACTGTATAAACTATTATTTCTCACGATAAGTAGGCATGGTAGGTTATTTTTAAACTCATTTTAACTATGAGAAAACTGAAGCTCACAAATGAGTAGTTTAGGAAACTAGTGAAAATTGCACAACTAATTTGTAATAGAGGCAGGATTCAATGTGAGGCTCTGTGACTTAAAAGCTTATGCCCTTAATCACTGATTTCCTTTGAATTACTTCAAACTATTAATTTGGTCATAAGCCCTCTGTTTTAACACACTCGCTACATTAAATCCAAAAATGTTAGGAAAAGGCAAAAACAATTCTGCTCAACTTACCTGTATCTTCCAAATTTTAGTCAGCTCATCTAAAGACAATTTACTGCCCAAGAGCTCAATAATTCCCTTTATACGATCACAGTACTGTGCTTGATCTATGTTGCCTAATGGAAAAAGCAACAGAGAGGAAGACACATGAGGTAAAGACTGATTCTTCTAAATACTGTTCTATTAATTCCAAAGCAACAGTAATTTGCCCTAAGATTATTTAAAGACTAATACAGTCAATTCTGTACCTTTTTTACACAGAATTTATAAACTGTATGTCAGGTAACTTTTTAAAGCAACTTACCTTCCAATGCAATTGACAAAACTGAGTTCTCCACTAGCCAATCTAATAATCTGTCTGTATCTATTGCATTCTTCACAGATTTGGACAAAGTGCTGTCTTCTATTAGTTTGGTTACCTAAAAAGACAAGATTATTGTGATTGAGTCTAATGCAAATATACATTACATTATTACATATAATCACTACACATAGAAGCTGTAACTTTCATAATGTTAAAATGTGGTCTGATAATCAATCAAAATGTATCAAAGGCTGGTTGGTAGAAGTTAACGGAGTACTATCTGTGATATCTCTTTAAAGCAAGCATGGAGTCAGGTCCTTACAGTTCTCACACCCTGGGCCACTGCTAACTGGCTCAAGGATGAGCAGCTGACCTGGGCTCAGTCAGGACACTTATTCTAAACTGTGAACTTGGGACTAGAGAAATTGTCAGTCCCTCTCTGGTGATGGGGACTGCAGGATGTGAAACCATCAATGGCCATGATCTCTACCATATGAAAGATGCCACTCTGTAGGCAGAGAGAAGACAGGGCCACATGCTCAAAACAGCAGAGACAAGACTTGACTGAGTCCTGGCAGCAGCCACGTCTCAAATTCTAGTTGTTCCTGCATTCACATGAGTTCTTGCCCTTCCATCATTTGGCTCTTCGATCCTTCATTTATGTTAAATAGTCCAGCCTCCTTCCAATAAATTCCCCTTTTGGCTTAAGGTGGTTCAAGATGACTATTTCACTTGCAGCCAAGATTCCTACTTAGCGAAAAAACTAAAGGAAAAATACCTACAGTTATGATTGAACTATAGTGGCTCTACTTCTCACACACCAAAACCAATTAATGCTGTTTGTATGGATCTACACAAAGTCCAGGAAATTATTTCCATCATCTTGCTTAGACCATCACAGATGCAATCATTTTGTTCTGCCCTAACCCCAGTTAGAATATCTGGTTTAAGAAAACCTGTATCTCAAAAAAATAAAAAGAATTGTACCCTTAGGGTACAAAGTAAATCCCAAACTACATATTCCAAAGGATTGCTGCTGTTGTTAGCTGCCTTTGAGTTGGCCCCCAATTTATGCTGACCCCATGCACAATGGGATTGGAACATTGTGATCCATATAGTTTTTGCTGGCTGATTTTTGGAAGGAGATTGCCAAGTCTGTCTTCCTAGACTTAGTCTGACAGCTCTGTTGAAACCTGTTCAGCATCACAGTAACACACAAGCTTCTACTGACAGATGAGTGGTGGCTGCGCTTGAGGTGCACTGGCAGGAATCGAACCTGGGTCTCCTGCATGGAAGGTGAAAATCCTGCCACTTAACAACCACTCTTCTCTTCCAAAGGATTACTTTCTAAAAAAATTCACAAAAACACTAAATATCCTAAATAATTCAGAGAATGAATTTTGAATATAAAACATAAAAAGATGGCTTATCTTTTATATACCAATATAGCTCAAAACAGTAGAACTTTGAAGAAGCTATAATAACTGGATGCTTTCCATGTATAAAATATCAACACTTAAATGTTGCCTTTATATAAATAACCACAAGTTTTGGCAGAACTTACGGTGTGTGTTTAAGTATTTTAGAAACAAATCCAAAACTTACTTCTTTGAGGGAATTCATTTTAGCACTAAAATGTGGTGATTTCAGCATGCGCAGCAGGATGTCTAGTCGCAGGTCATCCACAACTGTGACCAGGTCTGGTTGGAACTGCATGCAAAGTAACTTAATAGCAGACAAGAGCTCGGGGATGCTGACCAATCTCTTTCAAATTAAAAAAAATAAATAAAAAAGAAAGAGGAACATCTTGATCTCAATACTTCCAAAGCATAAAGGAAATAAGGTTAAGGAATACAGGACAATTTCAATAATAATAATAATGGTCTGGGGGTATGTGACGCTCTATATGGCCAATTAATTTCCCTTTGCTTCTAAACAAAGTTAGCACATGGGTGAACAGCAAAGGAAAGAGGGGGGTCCTGTGAGAAATTCAATGACAAAATAAGTCATGTTAAATTTAAATAATAAAATTGTTTTAAACAACTTTGGATAAGCTTCGAATACTGCATTATTTAACATTTCCTTCAATTCTATACTTCCTCTAATACTGCCAAAACGAACACGCTAATACAATTCACTTACAGAGAATCCTATGCTCATTCTAGTGACTGTGGTGACACCATAGCTATCGCTTCAGGAAAAGCATTTTTAGGTTAGAAAATGTAAAATCAATTTGATATGAAGTGCATATCCATGTGACCAGAATCTAGTGAGAAACAGCATCTGAACCTTGCCCGAAGTCCTGGCTTCACTTCCACAGACTAACTGGCCTATTGCCTACTTGGCTGGAGACAGCATTTACCTTGTCTTTGAGGTCCTTCTCCTCCACACTCCGTACATCCTGAATTGTAGTGAGGATGACTGGGTCTAGCATGGGCTACAGAAAATAAAACACTAGACTTATTAAGGGTCCTGAATCTGTCCCAAAAGCAAAAGAGAAGATATTTCACTCACAGCTCACAAAGGAAAGGGTGCAATGACAAGATCTTCATTCTAGTATGAGAGCCACTACTAACTAGCCAATGCCACCCAATGAAGCCTTAACTGACTCGGTGTCTCAGTTTCATTACATGTTACATGGGTGCAATGCCTGTCATTACCATTTCATAGGGGTAATTTTGAAGAGCAACAAAACATACAAGGATTAATTTTTAAAACATTCAAGAATGGGTATATATTTTTGTGATAAGGTAAATATTTTGCATTTAATTTTTAAAAACAGATACAACATGAACCATACAAACTATGCTCTTGCATGCACTTTGCTTGCTGATATGAATGAGGCCTATACCTAAGGCTCATACCTACACAGTACTCCGGAATGGCAACCCAATCAGATAACGCACTCTAAACAGCATGTAAGAAGCAGTAAAATACCAGCTAGATCTAATTTATCACTTCCATATAAGTAAAATAATTTACAAAACTTAGAAACAGCTGGTGAGGAGAGACGACAGACAATATTTAGCTATCAGGGCTGTGAATATATTAGAAATGAATTAAAATAACATGAAGCAATTATCAGATATATTTTTTCTTTTATACTTATGCCAATTGTACAACAAGGACTGAAGGCTCTTACAGTAAGAGGCAAGTCATAGTGCTCTTGTTGGCATGTGCTAGGCCCTTTTTAATCCTCACCACAACTCTATGAGATAAGTATTATTATCCTCACCATTTTACAGATGAACAACTGAAGCAAAGAGGTTAAATAAACCTTTCAAAGCCACACAACTAGCAACTGGTGGAGATAACTGTTTAATCTGTGTCAACTAACATTTATTATGGTATGAGTTTACTGCTAAACACAATTTATTTGGATAGCTTGAAATAATTAAAATAAAAATGAAGTTAAATATGTTTTGGTTGGAAATTCATGTACTTCTTATCCTTTCTAAAGTAAACTGTACTTATATGTAAAAGCTGGAATTTCCAAAGAACTTAATATTAATTAGCAGCTACAATATTTGTTGACTTTCCTCCAATGGAGCAATGCATAGATAGAGCTTGCGTTTAAAATCTAATCATGACCCCGATTATCAAAAAATCTTATCAGTCAATTCACGTTGCCTCTGTATGCCTTAATGTTTTAGCTACAAAACTAAAAGTTAGCCTTGAATGTTTAATAACTTGAAGAACACTAGATGTTTTGAAAGAAATATATAAACGTCCATCCTATTTCACTTAAAAATCTTGCAGTATTACCTTGATACGTAAAGAACGTATTTAACATTTAGAAACAGCAAAAATTTCCAGAACCTACTACAAAAATCACATCTCCCTTTTTAAAATGGTGTTAAAGTAAATACGACAGTAGAAAGAAGGAATAGTGCATACAAAAACATTACTCTCAAAGAACCCTAAGCTTTCGAAACCATTTATGGTGATTTAAAAAAAAAAAAAAAACCTCTGTAAAAGTTACAGGTTTTACAAACTTATTTATAAAGAAAATAATAAATGGAGGTATTTCAATATAATATTTTATTTAGTAAAACTTGTTAATTCAAATGGAAAGGGAAAAAGAAACTAAAACAAGCCTTTAACATTAGAAAACTGAATACTCATAGCTTTGCTTTTCCATGACCCGGTGACTTATAATTCTGCAGAGGCAGGAAATCAGATGAATTGTGCCGTGAAGCTGTGATTCAGAAGTGAATGACTTTGCTAGTGAGTCTAGCCAACTGCTTAACACTGATCTAACTTACCACATAACGGTCAAGCTAAAAAAGAAAAAACAAACAACAAACCCATTGCCATCCAGTCAATTCTGACTCATGGAGAACGATGAGCTGCTCCATAGGATTTTATTTATGGAAGCAGATCACCAGACCTTCAGTGGCACCACCAGGTAGGTTCTAACTGCCAAGTAGTCAAGGGCAAACCACAGGATCTTATATAATGGCACTGAGTACTTAAATGATCCTGTGAAATGGGTAGTAGTATATGCTCATTTTATAAATAGAGAAATATGTGCTATCATATAGAAATTACAACTGACAATACGATAATTTGAAAGGGTAAATATCCTTTCAAATGTCTCCTATACTTTAAATTACTTATTTCCTGATTCTTCTGGTAATATTTTTACTAAAAGGAAGCTAATCCGAAGAAAAAAAGAAGAAGAAGTTACTCTGGACTAGGCATAATGCTGAACAACCTCATAAAAAGATACTATTCCTGTTTGCATGTCTTGGATCACCTTCTGAAGTAACTGTAAAACAGCTTAGTCTTACCTGTACCACTGAGGAGTTAAGGTACTCCGCACACACTCCCAGGGGCTGCACCAATGCCGAGACTGCCTAGAAAAAGACACAACGACTGTGAGCAGTACATGTGAGAGAGTTTTTTCCTTTCAACATTAAATGAATTCCTTTTCAAATATCAGAGAAAAATTTTAAATGGTGATTAGATCAAGTCATAAATGGATGACCAGACAAATTATACTCTTGGATATAAAGAACTGATAAAAAAAAAAAGATGTCGAGTCTTTTAAATTATTATAGAAATTTAATGTAATTTAAATCAGAATACACCAATGGAATTTTTTTGGCGGATGAGATGAAATGATACTAAAGTTCATACAGTCAAATAATGAACATTTTTGGAAAAATGAGAGTATATTTGGGGAGGGAGGGAAATGTCCTTTTAACAAAAAAAGGACCTACATGAACACAATTATAAAACTTCACCAAAGTCATAAAAGAAGGCTTGAATAAACAGGGAGATACCATGTTCCAATCAGTTTGGTAGAAATGGCAATTCTCCATATAAAAACTAAAAAAACCAAGCCGAGACGAGTCGTCAAGTCAATTCCAACTCACGGCAACCCTATAGGACAGAGTAGAACTGCCCCATAGAGTTTCCAAGGAGCACCTGGCGGATTCGAACTGCTGACCTTTTGGTTAGCAGCTGTAAGCACTTAACCACTACGCCACCAGGGTTTCCATTCTCCATATATTGACTTATAAATTCAATACAATTCCAATCATCATCTCAATGGGATGTTTTTTCAGGGGAACTTGACAGGCAGACTATATCCAGAAGAGTGAAAATATGAGAATAACCAAGAGAATTTTAGGAAAGAGTGATACTGGGCAGGGCTGGCACTACCGATCATTAAAACTGCACAGCAATAGCACAGAAATGAATCAAAGCGTGAACGAATGAATGGAACAGAAGTCCAGGAACAAAGCCATATACATACGTGACTTTGACATACAATAAAGCTAGCAAATCAAAATACTAGAGAAACGATGGATTACTCAATAAAGAATCTGAAAATAAGTGGTTACTTACTAGGAAAAAAATAAAAATGGATCCCTATTTTATACAATATATATATAAAAAAAATTCCAAATAGATTCAAAAGCTAAGTTTAAAAAATAGAACCATAAAAGCATAAAAAGGAAAAAATATTTTTATAATCTTGAGCTGGGGAGACATTTCTTTTTTTTCCCCCCATGGTCCCCAGAGCCCTTGGCCCAGAGTTTGCATGTGTCTATGGAGCTTCCATGACCTTGCCTTGGACAAGTTGTGCTGGTTTTAGGGGGACATTTCTCAAGCAAGTCAGAAAAATTTTAAGCCATTAAGGAAAAATTTGACTACATAAAATTTTAAAACTTCTGTACGGTAAAACATACCATCGATAGAAATTAAAAAGAGAAACAAAAGACTGAGAGGAAAAATATTTACAAACACACGAAACAGGGCACTGATATGCTTAACATAAAAAAATCCCTATAAATTAATTAGATAAACAACCCGAAAGACACACTAAACATCCACAGCAATCCACAGAAGAAACACAAGCAATAATCATATGAAGAAATGATCAAACTCATAGAAAATCAGAGTATTACAAATTAAAGAGTAACAGTATTTTTTGTCCATCATATTGGAAAATTAAATACTGAAAATATTCAGCACTGATGAGAATATTAGGAAGCCTTTGTGAGAGTACAGGCTGCTACAGGCATTTTGGAAAGAGAGTTAGTGCTATCAATTATAATAAAAAATGAATATAGTCTTTAACCCAGAAACCCCATTTTCTAGGAATCTATCCTTTAGAAATAGTAGCATAAGTACATGAAGATACATTTACAAGGAACACTTTGTAATTGCCAAAGCATAGAAGTAATTCAGTGTTCGTTAATAAATAACTGCATGATGGTACACCATCTGCAGAAATATGATGGCGCCATTAAAAAGACTGATAGCACTGACCTGGAAAGATGTCCATGATAAAATGTTAAATGAAAATATACTATTAGGTATAGCTTGATCACAATTTTGTTTTAAAAAGAGAGCAGGTACACATAGATGTGTTCTACATCAATTTAGGTAAGAGTCAGGCTACGTATCAAATGGCTAATCGTTATCTCTGGGAGGTGAGTATGTATGTGGGGGTGAGGGAGTATAGGGAGATGCAAGTTTCATCTCTTACTTTGTACAGATATTCTTACCTGGTGGGATTGTGAGTCATATTCTTCTCATAGTATTTTCCAAATTCAAAATATGTGACTTGTGCTTAAGTCTTATAACCAAAAAAAACAAACCAACCCCACTGCTGCTGAGTCAATTCCGACTCATAGCAACCCTACAGGACAGAGTAGAACTGTCCCATAAGGCTTCCAAGGAGTCGCTGATGGATTCAAACTGGCAACCTTTTGGTTAGCAGCTGAGCTCTTAACCACTATGCCACCAGGGCTCCTTATAGTATGGCCAAAATTTACTCTGGGACATAGCCACTTTCTCAACTGGTCAGAAATCAAGCACTTACTGTGAAATTTTAATTATATTTGTTTGCTAAAATTAGAGTCTCAATCCTTAGAATTTCTTTCTCCTATGCCTGAGTTTTACCATCTCCTCACTGTAATTCAAATAATATAATTCTACATCAACTGCAACAAACAACACAGCTGTCCTGATAAATGGTTTGACCTAAGGAAAAAATCTTGGAGGAATAGCCCAGCTTCATATGTATCTATCCTAAGCCAATTTTTGGTCGAGTAGGGTAGAACTTCTGGGCTGCTCTGTATTTTTTTTTTTTTTTTTAAGTTTTCAGTAAATTAGTGAGTAGTGTAACATTTTTTTAAAACGAAATAAAATTTTCTGATCTATGTCCAGTGAGGAAACCCTCGTGGCATAGCAGCTAAGTGCTATGGCTGCTAACCAAAAGGCTAGAAGTCTGAATCTGCCAGGCGCTCCTTGGAAGCTCAATGGGGCAGTTCTACTCTGTCTATAGGGTCACTATGAATCTCAAACAACTCAACAGCAAAAGATCTGGTTTGGTTTTGGTTTCTGTCTAATGACCTGTACAGCCATTTCTTAAGAAACCAGAAAGCTGAGAAAAAATAAAAACTCTGTACTTGAATAGGTTTTTTTTTTCTTTTGTTTTGCTTTTTAAATCATTATTATCTTTCAGGTCAACTTCCAACATACTTTATCCATTCAATGGGGATCAAAATGACAGCCCAACAATCTAATTAACTTCGTTCCAAGAAAAGCAGAAGAAGCTCCCTGATCAGCAGAAAAGTTTGTCAGTTTATGATCTGGCAAACATCTGACCTTTAGGGATGAGAAGTAGGTGGCAAGAAAGGGTCAGTCTATTACTGAAGCATCAGTCTCTCTCCCTGACCATTATTATTTTATTCATCCAAAGAGGAACCAAGGGAGTTGCTTAGTCATGGTCCCCCAGAAATAACTGCTATTGTAAGCACCATGTGTATCACTTAGGTATATTACTTTACCACATCACTTTCTGCACTGATCAAACACAGCAGCTAACACAGTGTCTTATATGTGTTAAGCATGTAACAGATTGTTTTTAATTCAATGATTAACTAGAGAACAGAACATGAAGTGTTTCAGTTACACACGTCAGCAGTGTGTAAAAAATTAATGATTAAATTATTCCCCTTATCACAAGGTTTATTTTTTGAGAAAATGACGTTGATGCGAAAATATAATGATATTAAGTTCCCTGAATAAACTGAATGCTTCGAAGGCCAGTGTAGCAGGGGCAGGGGTCTGGGGACCATGCTTTCAGGGGACATCTAAGTCAACTGGCATAATAAAATCTATTGAGAAAACATCCTGCATCCCACTTTGAACAGTGGCGTCTGGGGTCTTAAACGCTAGCAAGCAGCCATTTAAGATGCATCAATTGGTCTCGACCCACCTGGATCAAAGGAGAATGAAGAACACCAAGGACACAAGCTGATTACGAGCCCAAGAGACAGAAAGGGCCACATGAACCAGCGACTACATCATCCTGAGACCAGAAGAACTAGATGGTGCCCAGCTACAACCAATGACTGCCCTGACAGGGAACACAACAGAGAACCCCTGAGGGAGCAGGAGAGCACTGGGATACAGACCCCAAATTCTCATAAGACCAGACTTAATGGTCTGACTGAGACTAGAAGGACCCTGGTGGTCATGGCCCCCAGACCTTCTGTTGGCCCAGGACAGGAACCATTCCCGAAGCCAACTCTTCAGACATGGATTGGACTGGACAATGGGTTGGACAGGGATGCTGGTGAGGAGTGAGCTTCTTGGATCAGGTGGACACTTGAGACTATGTTGGCATCTCCTATCTAGAGGGGAGATGAGAGGGTGGAGGGGGTTAGAAGGTGGCGAAATGGACACGAAAAGAGAGAGTGGAGGGAGAGAGTGGGCTGTCTCATTAGGGGGAGAGTAATTGGGAGTGTGTAGCAAGGTGTATATGGGTTTTTGTGTGAGAGGCTAACTTAGATTTGTAATCTTTCACTTAAAGCACAGTAAAAATTTTTTAAAATATATATATATGATATTATATCTCGGGAATGATTTGAAGCTCCCATCTCACAGCTCTTTGTTATCTGTAAGTCTCTGTGATGCCAAAAAGCTTACTAAGCAACCTTGCTGAAATAAAATATTTTTCTTTGTGCCTGCCTGATGCAATGAAACGAATGCTGATTTATATGATCATTTAACTGAGTCATAAAATTTGTTATGTACACATATACTTGCCACATATGGCAGATATCCTTAGACAGTAAGATAATTTCATGTAACCATCATAAATTAAGAGAAAAATACCATAGGCAAGGGAAATCAATGAGATAAAAACACCCAAATACACTATGTTCAAATTTGATTAATTAGGAGTAAAGATTTATTTATTAGAACTATGAATGTGATCTTGTAAAGATGAACTTATAACTTAACTTTTAATGTAATATATCCAGATTGTGTCCCCCAGGTTGCATACCAACACAAATAAAGCGAACTTCCACATGGAGCGCACACAGTAGCTTAACTTACCCCAAGTTCTATGTCTTCTGAATGCAGCTTGGCTTGGATTGCTGCAAATCCACCCAATTCTCCAAACTGAGAAGGAAAAAAGCACAATTGCACATTGAAATGCCATACATTTAGTAATCTCAGCAAGCAACCAAGTCTAACATTTTACTTTACGTTCTGTAACATTTGGTCTCAAGAGAATCATCATGAAGATAACTGCTAATTCTCCTATGGTATACTGCAGGAGCTGTGCTGAGTCCTAGAGCTGATGTTTATTTGTATAAAGAATACGCACAAAGAGAGGAACTATAAAACCTACCTCCTTAGGAAAAAATTCTGATTATTCTCTCTAGCTGTCATTTACTTAAAATACCAAACTCTGGGGTATCTCGTTGTTGTTAGTTGCCGTCAGGTTAATTTTGACCCATGGCAACCCTTTGTGTGCAGAGTAGAACTGCTCCATAGAGTTTTCAAGGCTGTGACATCGCCAGGCCTGTCTTCCAAAGAACTGCTAACCTTTCGGTTGATAGTAAAGCGCTTAACCATTTGCGCCACACAGGGATGCCATGAAATCTCGTTAGAAAATAAAAAACATATTATATTGCCCATACTAATAAAAGCTGGATACCTTATTTACCAAATCCACAACCCATCCATGAGGCTCCTATGAGAAAAGAAAACAAAAAATGAGGTGGCAATATAAAAGCTTTTTCATTAACACATTTTTTTATTCTAAATGAAAAATTGGAAAACAAATACTAAATGTTAAAAAGTATTTTTGAAAGGTTTTTCCAAGTGTTTCTTAATGTGAGTCTTTGATATTACTGTAAACAATTTTGGGAGTCTCTGAGTGCATTTTGGTGGGATTGCCACAATATAGGATATTTATGCCATTTTGGGTAGCTGACATCAGTTGTTTAAGCTCACCAAAGAACAAGATAATGAGTTATATTCTCTAAGAAAGTTATATTGTAGAAGTTAGTAATTATTAACCTAAAGAGTAGCAAATCAGGAATAAGATGAATGTTTTATTTAGTCCCAGTTTTATAATTAGTTAGTGCTCCTGGGCAAGCCCTTTCTTTTCTCCTTTCTTTCCTTTTCTGAGCATTCACTGTTCCAGGTCTGGATACTGTTGTAGGGGCTGGATATAGGACAGTGACTAGGAAGAGAAGCTCATATTCTAACACAGTCAACAAAAACAAGTAAATCAACAAATACATAAAATAGCTGAAATAGTGTTAAGTCCTATAAAAGGACAAACAAGAGGTCCTCCCAAAAGGAGAATAAAGACTTATTCTATGGGTGACGGGTCATGGAAGACCACTCTGGAGAGGTGTTCGTTAACATGGGACTTAAAGTATGAGATAGATTTAGTCATTCAAAAAACAGTTCACGCAGAGTGGACAGAAGAGTGAAGGCCCTGTGTGGAAGACAGAAAATGGGCTACCTAATTTGAAGAACTGAGAGAAAACTCTCCCAGCTGAAACATAGTGAGCTGGGGGAGGGAGGCACAGATGAAGCTGCAGAAGGAGACAAAGGCCAGATACACAGGAACTTGTAGAATATGATTAGAAGGAAAGCAACAGGAGTGTTTTAAGTGAGAAAGTAATACATTTTACGTTTTAAGATCACTCTCGCAGTTATGTGGTGAACGGAATGGATGAATTAGAGAGTGAAAAGTACAGATGCTAGTTGGAAGCCTAGTACAGTCACTAGATGAGACATGATGGTCTTTGAAGTAAAATGGTACGAAATGGAAACAGATTGAAGAGATATTTAAGATTAAATCAAGGGACTTGTTTATGTTTTGGATATGGCCAAATTCACAATGACTTTATGGTCTGAAAAATCTTAAGCTGACAATTTACTCTAACTGGATCCTAATATTCTCAGACACCTGGAAGATATAAATGTAATTCCTTTCTGGAAACAGGGAACTTGCAACTCAGGCCTAAAAATCCCCCTTAGATTAAATTCCAAGAAACATGACCTCACAGAAAAACAAAGTATTTCCACATATGCACATGCATACACATACAAAACAAAGCATTATCAGTAAAAGCCAAGAGAATCAGACCTGCAGGTATCAGACAGGTTGCAAATTAAGCATAAAAGTGGGAATTGAAAACATGAGTCAAGAACATGAGACAATAAAAAATAACTAAACAAAGTTGAAAAAGAACCACCTAGAATTTATACAAATGAAAAGAAAAACACAGTAACTGAAATTAAAGACTTAATGAAAAGGTTAAATGGGAGATTAGAGAGAGATTAGTGAACTGGACTACAGATCTGAAAAAGAATTATCGTAAGTTCAGCACAAAGAGACAAAAAGAAAATATGAAAAGAAGTTAAGGGACATGAAGGACAGAATGAGAAGGTCTTAACATATACCCAATCAAAGCTGCAGAAGAAGAGAGACAATATTTGAAGAGATAATGATTGAGAATTTTCCAGAGTTGATGCAAGACACTAATCCTTAGATTCAGATGCCCACTGAATCTGAAGCACAATAAAAAACATAAAAAAAAAAACACAAAAAACCTCAGTTAATAGTAAACAAAAACAAAAAAAAACCCGTTGCCATTGATTCTGAATCATAGCGACCCTACAGACAGAGCAGAACTGGCCCACAGGATTTCCAAGGAGCAGCTGGTAGATTCCAGACGCCAACCCTTCTGGTTAGCAGCCATAGTTCTTAACCACTGGGACACCTGGGCTCCATCAACAAAAGGTGAGTGAAACTGCCAAACATCAAAGAGGAAGAGGAGATCTCATAAAGCAGCCATGGGAAAAAGACAGACTTTTACAAAGAAACAACAGTTAGACGAATAGGGACTTTTCCACAGCAACAAACACAGGAGTCAGCAGAATGACACCATCAATAGTTTGACAGAAAATAGATGTCAATTCAGAATATAAGACCCTGTGAAAATATTCTTAAAGAAATGGGAAATAAAGTGAAGTTCAGGCCACCAAAAATAAAGATTTAACAGCCCCTACTAAATGATGCTTTATAGGATATACTTCAGGAAGAAGGAAAAAAAAAAGAAAAATCCCTATGGAAGGTCTGAGATGCAGAAGTAATGGTACACAAAGAAATTCGTATATAAATATGGTTATGTCAAAACACTGTATAAAATAACAATGATGATGATTCTATTTTATGGGGCAAAAAACACAGGAGAGGACTAAGAGAATGCACAACAGTAAAGATAAAGAGAGATGAATCCGGAGCAAGAGATCACACAGAACATTCTAAGGTTTTGATATATTGCTCAGAGGCGGATACAGATAGATGACATTTGGGTTCTGTTTAGTTAATAAGTTAAAATTTTTAAGGCAATGATGAAAAGAATAACTGGGAGGGGAAGAAAAAGGTGAGCAGAGAACCATACTGAAGCTAGAGAGGGATGTGGTAGCAACGGCAGAAACTTTAAAGATGGACAATACTAGTGCATGCTGTATGCTAGTGGGAATGATCTAACAATGAGGAACAGGCTGCAGATACCAAAGACAGAACAGAAAATCTAAGGAGTAAAATGACTGAGAAGGTAACAGGGGAGGGGATCTAGGGCCTCTGAGGAGGAGAAATCTTTCCTTCATGATAATGAGAAGAAATAAAAAGACTAAACCTTTTCGGGGTCTCAGTTGCTGCATCACAAAATTGAGGGGAAGAGAATGAGTGTTTGCTAAGTACTTACTAGGGTAAGCCACCGTGTTCAGTGTTTTTATATACATTTGTCATTTAATCCTCACAATGAACATGAAGCGAAGATTTTAATACTCTGGGGGACAGTACTACATACGGTTAAAGAAAGCAGACCCTGGAGCTGGACTTCATGGGTTCTCTTTCAATAACTGCATATGTAAACTTGGGCAACTGACTTAACCTCTGTGTGCCTCAGTTTCTCATCAATGAAATGGGGTTAAAAACTATCTAATTTATAGAGTTTTTGTGGGGATGAAATCACAAAGCACATACTCAGTACCGTTCCACTCAACTCTTACCTCCTCTCTGCAGTACTGTATGACCCTACAAGACAGCATTAACTACTCTCTCTATATGCTGTATATCATACATATTACTATAATTGCATCTATTGTTTATTATACTGTAATTTTTTTTGTCTTCATATTTCTCCAACTATACTATAAGGTAGGAACCATGTCTTACTACTCTTTATATTAACGGAAAGGTCTGTTTTATTTGTATTTATATTTCCAGACACAGTAAATGCTCAATAAATGATTGATGAACTAAACCTCTCCTTCTACTACAGCAATGGACAAGGTTTCTATTTATTAATTTGACTTCTTTTAACTGTTTCTCATAAACCAAACAGTGTTTGAGCCAAAGGACTGATTAGATCATGAACTCCCTGTGGGTATAATGTTCTTGGCACACTAAAGGCTTTTAAATATAAAATAAAAGATATTGGTTCTGGGCTTGAAAAAGCAAAAGTTTTTATGCTTATAAAGTTTAGAAGACAATTATATATGAGACTAATTACCAGGTTATTTTCTCAAGGTGCAATTAATCATTTCAAATGTTCTAGTCTCTCAAACATCTCCATGAAACTGGGACACCAATTAAACTGGGGTTCTGATCATCCAACAAACAGGTCACTTCTCATTTTATTAAACAGTTTCAAATCTATAAAATTCTTTACAATGTTAGTTAACAGCTATATGAAAACATGCAATGTCTGAAAAATTGTTAAAGCAATTTTATGAGCCATATTTGTCATTTTTCCTAAGTTGTTTCAGTCCTTTCATGTAAACTGTCATTTTCATAGCACAGAAAATCTTCTCTTTCAATGTCTCTCAACAAAAAGATGAAACAACCTAGGCTCACCTTTTGGAAAGTAGATACTGGTGAAATAGCAAACGTATTTCCCTCCCCGAACACTTCTGCCCAATTCCTTTGAGATACTTTCATTCTGTTTTTAAAATGGTATTCATTATCAGGATTGAAAGCCTATATTCCAAGAGAACAGAGAAACATTATTATTACCTATTTCTACAGCAACACATATTAGCACTAGAAAAGAAGAAAAAATACAGCATTGGACTCCTTCCTTCATTAATGCAATGTTCCAAGAACACTGACAAAGCATATTCCTTAGTGCAGAGGAGCAAGCAACTAACGTGGTGCTCTTCTGTCCTTTTCAATATTTGCTGTGAGGGGAGTGAGGGAGGTAACAGGGTCAGGTCTGCTTCAAAGCACAGTGATGCCAAAACTCCAGATGCACCAGGACTACCACAGGTAGAACTGGGCAAGAAGGGAAGTGACAACAGAAGTTAGGAGGGAAAAGCATAAGAAGTGTCCCCTCTCCATTAGCTGTTGGAAAAAAAAGCCAGAAACCAAACTACGTGAAAACCTTATGTGAAAGTATATAAGGTGTGAATAATCAGGGAGAGATAATGGAAAGCTGTTTAATCATTCTTTTGAGCTGAAAAAGTTGTTAAAATTGGAAAGGCTATATCTTTCAAACTGAAAACACAAGATGGTTGCTCTGCTTATAAGATAAAAAGCAAGAATCCTAACTGTCAATATCTCTAAAGATAAAATCATTATCACTCATTATTAATTATGAGTCAGAGGAAAGCAGGTATTTTAAACAAAATCCAAACACAAAGTACTTTTCATTTTAGAGATACTGTTTTTTTTACCATGGTAAGCACACCCAGGAGACCAATAGGAATTGGGTCTTGTTTTATTCTCTCTGCAACCAGTTCTATTAACAGCATCAACATGTTGTAGATCCCTTCATGAATTTCAGTGCCCCACTTGTGAACTGCGCTTGATGTCAGGAGCTACAAAAACATAAAGGACGGCCTAGAGTTTAATTTGAAATAAAGAAAATAAGTTTACAGTTTATCAGTTCAATCTCAAATAATTAAGAGATTATTAACATAACACGAAAAGGTTAGCAGTTCGAATGCACCAGATGTTCCTTGGAACTCTATGGGACAGTCCATCTGTCCTATAGGGTCGCTGCAAGTCAGAATCAACTCAATGGCAATGGGTTTAGTTCATTTTTATGTAGATGACTCACTTAAAAAGACTCATAACTGTAGTGTACATCTACTTACCAGTTTATGTAGAGTTTTGTTCTTGAATTTTAATTTCTTTACATTAAAGCAGTTTGTTTAAAAGAAAATTTTTATTTGCTTCTCTACTTTTCATATTATTGGGGAGGCCAGGTGATACAGAGCAAGTAAAAACCTGAGATCAACTCCTGGCACTGCTGTTTTCTAGCCGTATGGCCTCAGACATATTTACCTTACTCGCAGAAGCTCAGTTCTCTCATCTCTACAGAGGCATTAATTTCTGCCCATTTCACATAGATGTTAAGAGGATCAAAAAATATAACATATGGGAAAGCATTTTATATATACTCTTTTATCTACTTTCGAGTCAATTCCGACTCATAGTGACCCTAAAGGACTGAGTAGAAACCCACAGGGTTTCCAAGGCTGTAATCTTTATACAAACAGACGGTCACATCTTTCTCCCTTGGAGAGGCTAGTGGGTTTGAACCACCGACCTTTCAGTTAGCAGTTGAGTGCTTAACCACTGCACCACCAGAGCTCCTTATTTTATAAATAGTACGGTATTATTAATGTAACCTAATGGCTGGCTGTCACTATTAATCAATATTTGTGGAATCTAAGAAATGAATGCTATGTTTCCATTGACTCTAAGACATATATTTTCCACATCTCAGAAACAGGACTGAATCTTCCTATCAATGCCATCTGTTGGCCAGACACAGCAAGACTCTAAATGTGAAAAAGTTTTAGAAATACCTTACCAATTTTGTTCACTTATGTTTTCCTTTTTAGTACGTTCAAAAGTAATATTCAATTTAAAAAAATGTTTAAACAAATCTCAAAAAGTTCTTTCTAAAGGACATAACATTATAACATTGTTTACTTAGCAGCTATTTTTCTTAAGCATAAACATAAAATATAGAACAATGATGCATCTTATAATTGAAGGCATTTTAGATTCGTTAAAATGGAGGGAAAAAGATACACAGATGAATCTAAAATCATCATCGTTGGATTCTCCCAATCTCCAGTCTTCCAGTCCTAAGAAGGGAAGTCTAATTCAGGGACAATTGCCAGGACAGGGAAGGGGGAATCAAAGGACTTCGCTTAATAAAATAATGGCAAATTGATATGGTGGTTTAATACATTTTTGTAAGATTTCCCCTCAGGGAAAACACTGTGTAATAAAAATATCATCTTAGCTACACTGGGAACCCTTTAAAAAGAGCAGCATAGAAGAGGCCAAACTTCTTGAGCTGTATGGAAAAAGCTCTGTTCCAAGTTTTCTAAAAACCAATTAGCTCCACTATTTGCTCAAATGAGCAAAAATCTTAAGGCTGGGTTTATATAAACCACTGAGTTATTATTTTTTGCAAGATACTTTTCGCCTATTTATTCCTTCTGTATTTGCAAATTAATAAAGCAAATTGAAGCAAGAGATTAACACTTAAGACACTTTATGTGACTACAAGATAAAAACCTATGTGGTTTTTATCACCACTCTCTCTGCTGCCACCTTATTTGTTCACTTTTTACTTTGAAAAATGGAGTTTTGTCTACCTTCCAGAAGAGGTGGAGGAATGCAGGCAGCACCTCTGTGAGGAAGACGGTCACAAGGTTTAAACATGACCATGCATAAAGGCCAAACCTAGATTTTTTTCCCCCTGCTTAAATATACTAATAAAGAATCCAGGCTGGCCTGAAGGTGAAAAGGTGAAGGAGGTAGAAGTAACAGGCAAAGCTCCTCTTTAATTTGCATTAATTTGTGCAATCATTTATTATATTCTTTCTCCAATAAACTTTGAGGCAGCTTGTAAGATAAGCCTGGGCGGGGGAGAAGGGCAGAAACAGGGTCATTACACCATGTCACAATGCTAAGGGAAGCAATGGCAATTATATAAAATACTACTGAGTTTTCCGGCAGCCAAGCCTAAAAGGTACACAGAATTCTGTTAGCTCCTTTGATCTAACAAAAGGAAGTACATATGCCTTATCGATAGGGAGAGAACCTTTTCACTAGGTGCTGAACTCTAATAGAATTTAACATTTACAAAAATTATACATTTTTACATAAAAAACACTGAACAACATAATGCAGAGTGCCACTGTACTCAAAGTTTTATGGAAAAACAAAACCAAACCAAGAGCTCTTTATGTGACCATTTATTATACTAACAGCTGAGGGCTTAATATAAAACACTTCTCTGAAACATCTCTACAAAGAGTTAGTGTTATAATCGGAATATACAACTTTCTGGTGAACTGACTCAATACAGGGCTTTTTGGATCTGTAGATCATCAACCTAAAGGTTCTCTACTTAGACTAACAAGCCCTTTTCCATGACTCTGAATAAACTCGCATTTTCTCTTTCTCTGTAAGTTCACACATACATTATGATATGTTTAACAGTGTGTTACATTATGAAGGAAACCCTAGTGGCAAAGTGTTAAGAGCTACAGCTGCTGACCAAAAGGCCAGCAGTTCGAATCCACCAGGCGCTCCTGGGAAACGCCATGGGGCAGTTCTACTCTGTCCTATAGGGTCACCATGAGTCGGAACCGACTAGACGGCAACTGTTTTTAAAAAGCTATAATTTTAAACTATAAATTGTTAGATGAATTATCCAAAATGAAGATAAATCTTGGTTCCATATTATCTCTCACCCAAAATGACAATTTAAAAAGACTTCTTCCTTTTTTCAAAGAAGAAGCTGTTTTTGTTTCTAAAATTAGTTTTATTTTTTAAGTCTCAAATCAAAGGAGATTCTGTCTACCAAAATGCAGTACGGAACAATCATTTGCAAACGGACAGTTTGTTTTACTGGGTTTTAATATCAACATAAACTTTACCCATCTGCAGTTCTAGTGATTTACTTGCATATGAGACCAAAACGGATGTCAAAACCCAGAAGTACAACACAGCAGGAGACTCATCCACTCAACAGACATATACTGTGCTCTTTCTACGAGTTATATACTGGGAAAAAGGACAGTATCTACGCAGACATAGGCCCTGTTCTAGTGAGAATTCAAGACTCAGGTTCTAAAAATGGAATCATGCTGAGTCAGAATGTTCTTAGAAACACGACTCCTGTGATCTCCGATTCTTACTGTTAAGAAACATTGCTTTATTAGAAGTGACCAGAATGGGGGTGAGCGTATCACTTCAGCTCTGACAGAGATAATGCTGCGTGCATGCCATTTGCCAATAAGAACACCTGATCCAGTCAAACCTTCAGGAGTGTAAAATGTCTGCTTCTGCCTGCATATGATAAGTATAAAATGGCTCATATTTTGATAAAGAAGTGTTATCTTTCTAAGCACCACAACCATTAGTTTATTAAGATGTATATGTAATTTTCTAGTATAATTCTTAACCTATTCTTCAGCAATTAAATAATAGGAAGCAAACGTTATATTCAACCAAAGATACCTACAAACAATAAAATATAAAAGAAATCATTTATAAGCCCGAAAGCTGGAGCTACTTTTTTCATATTAAAAGATTCCTCTGTTGAACAAAATGCATAAGCTGGTCTCACACATAAAAAGCTAAAACAAAAATAAAAAACTTGTCCAACTTCACTCCCACTAAAAAACCAGATTAGGACATTTTTCTTACCTTTTTAAATGCTTCAGGCATACACCTATCCATAAATCTTTTACAATTCTCATCAGACTCGCAAAGACCTTAGTACAATAAATGAAAAGATACACCTTATTTAGATTTTAGGTACTTTATAGAAATAATATATATAAATCATTCAAAATGAATACATATAAAACTATTTATCATAGAAACTCTGATTCTTCAGAGATTATTAAAAGCAGAATATAAACTTTCTGGTGAGGGAACAGGCTGAGAAACAACCACAGTGTTAGCTAAGTAAATACTAATTAGAACTGCAATGGCTGATCTTATGTTTCCATGTCAGAATAACTTCAGTGATCTGATTAAATGGCTAATGAAAGACCAGCAGAAGCTACTTGCCAGCCACTACTGTTTCCCTAAACAGCTCTTAAAAAAAAAAAAAAAAAATTTTTTTTTTCCTCCAATAAATGCCCACATCACTCTCCTTCCCTAAAACCTACTGATGAACTGTGTAATGAAATAACAGAAATGTGCCTTGCAGGCAAAAAGTGATAAATACTTTCTAACAATGAAATCAATCCACTGAAAAATCATCCTTTGGACAGAACACATTGAAAAAAAAAAAACTAGTAACAAATTTTGTTTCCCACTAGGAATAATTAAACTGGACACACGTTCTTGTTCTCACTGACTGCCTAGCACAGTACCTAGATTCTAGCAGGCACTCAGTCAATGCTGCTGCCAAGAAGGCAATCATAAATACAATCATAAAAGCAAATTGCTTACAGTTAAAACAAATCTTAGTCAAAATATTTCCTTTTAATGTATCTCATTTAATCATGATAGTAAACTATGCATACCTTTAATAAGAAAAAAAAATCACAAAAAAGTCCCAATTCATTTCATTTTATAACTGAAATCACTATGACAAATATTTTTTCTTTTACAGATTTACAGTACAGAAGTTTCTTTATATTGACACACAAGCTTCCAATCTAGTATTTTATTACTTTGTTAGTTTAATATTTGTAAAGCGTTTATGCCAGTGCCAGGTACTTAATAAGCACTCAAATGTTTACTAAATAAATATGATGTTCTTCTCTTAGGAAAAAAAAAAAATTAAACCATTAAATTAAGATTTAAAGCACCCCAAATTTCTGTGGAAAAAGTCAGTTGTGATTTCCATAAAGCTTTTCAATTATACTTTAAAGAGTTTTACACTCCATTAGAGCTAGAAGAAAACAGTTGGTTTAGTTCAAAGCTTTTACTTTACAGGGGATAAACAAAGACTAAGAGGTTAAATAATCTGACCACGATTACAAAGACAGGCAATGACAAGGGCTAGAATTAAACTCAGGCCTCCTATCAAAAAATGTTTTCATGGGATCTGAGGTCTGAAAACTTACCAAGTCGTGCTAAGTAAGTGGATGCCAACAGGCATTTGCCTAGTGATTCTTCTCGCTTGTAAGGGATGGACCATTGATCAGTCAAAACACGGCTTTCCAGTTCATATAAATTTGTTGTAGGGAATTCAATTCCTTCTCCTGAGCAGTTTCCATTTTCATCATTCTTCTGACAAAAAAGGATTAGGATAAAAAGCAAATAAACTAATAAATGATTACTTTAAATTTAAAAAAATTTTATCAATGGCAGCTATTAATACCAATAATGTGGATTCCACTTTCATTTCTCATTATCACATTTTTCACCAAGTGTATCTAAAATCTTAGGAATTTTTATCATTCTGGCATTCCTACTCCTTCTCTCAGAAGGTGACTTCCTCTCTTTCTTCACAAAACTCTCTCAATATCTCATAAAATATCAAATCTACCTTCGCCTGCAGTGATCCTATCCTCCTCCCCTCTTTTTTCACTGAGGGAATTAATTTCTCCAAAGAGTTATCTGTATTTGCGGTCTTTGTCTCCTCACCAGTCACTCACTCCTCACACCAAACCCATCTGGACTCCAGAGTCCCTACTCAGGAGCTCTTGGGTGGCTCAAACGGTTAAGGGCTCAAATGCTAGTCAAAAGGTTGGTGGTTCGAACCCACCCAGAGCTCCCTCAGAAGACTAGGCTGGCGATCTACTTGTGAAAGGTCACAACCTTGAAAATTCTATGGAGCAGTTCTAAGCACACATGGGGTCGCCATGAGTTGGAATCAACTTGACAGCAACTAACAAAAACCCCCCAAAAGTGGTTATTTTTCAGGTCACCACTAAACTCTGTATCATTAAACCCAATGGACATGTTTCAGTCCTTATCTTATTTCTCAAGAGTATCTGATCTTGTGCTCACTCTCCCTTCTTAAATGCCTTCTTTTACCTCCCAGGAAAACATACTTCCCTGTTCTCCTTCCACAAATCTGGCTGTTCTTATTCTGTCTCCTGTTCTGGTCCATCTTTTTCTTCCTGATCAGCATATACTGGAATCCCTCAAACTAGGAAGTCCAGTGCTAGGCCATCTTCTCTCCCCACTCCAGATCATCTCCCTGGGTAATCTCATGCACACCTCAAACCTCCATTACTTCCCATCTACAGATGAACTGTAAACTTTTATCTTTAGCTTAGGTTCTCCTCTGAGCTTCAGATCCACATATCCAACTGCCTAAGTGACATCTTCTCTTAACTATCTTGAAGTACTCTCAAACTCAATGTGTGCCCCAAACCAAATTCATGACCCTTCCTCGGCAATCCTGGTCCACTTCCGGTGTTCTCCACTCAGGAAATGGCACTGCATCCATCTAGCAGCACAAACCAGGTCCCACCTGACAGCCAGCATAGCACCTGAAGGCCAGTGAACGAGAGCCTTCAGATAAATCCAGCCTCCAGTCATCAAGTCACACCCTGCCATCTAGTCTTCCAGCTGAAGCCCTAGGTATCATAGAGCAGAGATAAACTGTCTCACCTGTGCTGTCTGAACCCCTCCCCCCATATCCACAGAATCTATGCACGTAATTAGCAGTTGTTTTATGCCACTATTCCTGAACTTACCCTTCCACCTCTTTAACTTACTTAGTTCCTATTGTCGTTGGGTGCGCTGCAGTCAACTCTGGGCTCATAAGGACCCTAAAGGACAGTGTAGAACTGCCCCATAGGGTTTCCCAGAACATAATCTTTATGCGAGCAGATTACTAGATCTTTTTTCCTACTAAGTGGCTGGAGGGGGCACCTCACCAGAGCTCCTTACTTAACACCTCTACATCCTTAAATCTTTCAAGGAAGCTGCATGGGATAAAGAGCTTTATTTGGATTTTGTCTCTGGTTTCTGGAAAACAAATAGCTCTTGGAATCCTCCAGCAATCAAGATCCTCCTTTGTTTTCTAAAATAGCCAGGTAAACATAGAAACATGTGCAAATGAGTAGGGGCTAAACAGGCCCCACCCTGGCAGCAAACCTCAGAAAAGGAAATGACACGATGGCATCAATCATACATATGGACTGATTCATGTATATGTATCAAGGCTCCAGTCATGCATATACACTGAGGTCTCAATGACTTACAAAGGACCCTGGAACTTCCTCTTTCAGGTTTCCTGAAGTGGTGAACAGGAGAAGGTGGCACATCCCTGAGGACAGTGGAAGCCTGAAAGTCTTGTGCTGCCAGGACTTCTCCCAGCCCTTGCCTGATACATCTTTTTGCTGTATCCTTTCTGGTTGTAATTAATGAGTAACTAAAAGTATAAGCAGTCTCCGTGAGTTCTGCGAGTCCTTCTATTGAATTATCAAACCCACCAGGGGCAGTGAGGGCCAGCAGAGGCTGGAGTTTGCCTATTTGGCAGGGGCTGGAAGGACAGTGTCCTAACTTACAAAAACCCAGCTCTGGGTGGTTAGGGTCAGAGAGAGAAGGTGCCACATGGGTGGCTAGCATCAGGACGACAAAGTGGGGAAGTGGGAAAGTGGGGATATGAGTTATCTCCACATTTTCAGGATCAGCCTTGTATTGATTATTTACTTAGAAGCCTCTCTAGAACTTTTAAATTAGGTCAGTTCCTACAATTACTGACATTCTGAACCTCCCCTTCATAGCACTTCTCAAAGATGTAATTTTATATTTATTTGTGATTTATTTAATGTTTGTCCCCATTAACCAACCTTCACCAGGGCATGGATCCTGTCTGTTTTGGTCATCTCTGAATTCCCAGAGGAAACTTGGTTGTGCAGTGGTTAAGAGCTTGGCTGCTAACCAAAAGGTCGGCAGTTCAAATCCACCAGCTGCTCCTGGGAAACCCTATGGGGCAGTTCTACTCTGTCTCACAGGGTTGCTATAAGCTGGAATCAACTCTACAGCAACAGGTTTGGTTTTTTGGGTTTTGTATCCCCAGAACCTGGTAACTAACACAAAGGTATTTAATGAATATTTAAATGAAAAATTAATTAATGCAAAGTTTCAACTATCAAAGGGATAGCTGCCAGACTTCCCATCAATTCTCAACATGTTAATTTGTAATAAAGTAAATAGGACCTTCCCAAAAAACTGCCTAATACCTACTCTACAGTGGCATCACTAGGTTTGGTGTCACCCATTCAGTAACTCATGGTGTCACTCCCCCACCATGGGCCTTCTCCTGTACCAGACCATACAGAATTCTTAGTAATGTTTTTTGTACTAATGTTACTTCGAAATTGTAATTCTCATACATCACTTCTTTTCCTTTAATTACCACTTCAATCTCAAAAAAGTTATTGACATAATTCTAATAACCAAGATACTGCAGCTAAAACACCAGAAAATTTGACAAAATCAGCAACCATGAAAACACGGGCAACAATGAAAACAACAGCACCTGCTTGTAGTGCCTGCAGACAAAACCTCATGATTTGAAGCTCACTGCAACTGGGTAATAATGACAGCTCTGACCTGAGCACAGTAAAAAAAGAATTTTTTTTTTTTTTAGCACATTAGAAGGTTAAAAAAGTAAGTTAGCACAGAGTTTTAGCCTTGTAGGTATATTGATACATGAAAGCTGGGCTTATGAAAAATTTTTGTTGTTGTAATTCACTACCGTAGTTTTACACAAATAACCCTGTGCCTTCCACATTTGTTTGCCAATCCTGCACCCTCCCACCACGAGGTATTTTCCTAAGCACACTATGCTAATTTTTTACAGCAGCGCATACAAAAGTACTTCGTGGAGGGGGGGTGCATGATTCGCAAACAAACACAGAAGGTCTGCATTATTTGTGTAAAAATATACTACAGGGATATTTTTGTGAAAAGGAATAAATTTCTGTTGAACACTGCAAAAAATTTTAGACAGTCATTTTGATGTCACCCCCCCCGAGGGTGTCACCTGGTGCAGTCTACACCCCCATACACCCCTCTAGTGATACCACTCTACTCTGATTTCTTTGAAAATCTAAAGATTTTCACAATTCACGCTCATCATCTCATTTAAAAAAAATCATCTTTAATCTCAATGAAGGAAAGAATCACACATATGAAGAATAATAAAGCAAAGAGAAGAAAGCTAATTTCAGTCCCATTATCAATGATCAATTTTTTTTTTTTTTTTATCAATGATCAACCAAATAGCTAAAGAATTCAACACAGGCTATATTTTCAGATATGTGGCTAAATTAGGATGAAAAACAAGATAATTAAACACAAAAACAAGAGTAGAAAACAATGTAAACTAAGGGCTAGGGGATGGTAGATTAAGTAGGTTTAGAATCAAAATGCATGGGGAAAACGTAGTTTTTGACATACCACACTTTTCAGAAATACAATTAATCTACAAACTCTGTAAATAAATCAATTATACTTAAAGGGCCCTCAAGAGACCCAAATATTAGTAGGATAGTCAAAATTGCATACTTGCTAAATGCAACATGAGATTCTGGGTTAAATCTTGAAACAGGAATTTTTGTTTAATTTTACTTTGTGCTTTTTTCAAAAGAATTTAGTATTGTATCAGTATTAATTTCCTGATTTTGATAACTGTCCTGTACATTTAAGGGGCCCTGGTAGTACAGTGGTTAAAATGCTTGGCTGTTAATTGAAATAAAGGTCAGCGGTTCAAACCTACCAGCTGCTCCACAGGAGAAAGATGTGGCAGTCTGCTTCTGTAAAGATTACAGCGCTGGAAACTCTATGGGGCAGTTCTACTGTCCTACAGGGTCACTATGAGTCAGAATCAACTTGACGGCAATGAGTTTGGTTTTTCTTTTGGTTTTACAGTGTTTTTAGGACATACACACTGAAGTATTTAGGGGTAAAGGTACAGCATGTCTATAACTTACTCTCAGTTTAGGAAAAACAACACAAATACACACACGCAAAAACACATTATTATATATGTACACACAGAGAGAAAAAGACAAAATGTTAACATTTAGAGAGCATAAATGAAGGTTACACTATTTTTGCATCTTTTCCATAAAATTGAAATATTTCAAAATTAACATTAAAACAATTTAGATGAATAAACATATAAAACCATAACATTTGGAGTCAGACAGAATCTAAGAAAATCCAGTATTAATATTTTACATATGAAGAACCTCATGAATGAGAAGTAAAGATTCACCTAAGATCAAAAAGGAGCTCCGGTGGCACAGTGGTTAAGTGTGTGGCTGCTAACCAAAAGGTCAGCAGTTCAAATCAACCAGCTGCTCCTTGGAAATCCTATGGGGCAGTTCTACTCTGTCCTATAGGGTCACTATGAGTCGAGATTGACTTGATGGCAATGGGTTAAGATAAAAAAATAGTGGTTAGAAATACTAATTACAGTTAAATTATACTAATTATGCTCTACTTAAGAAGCTCATTTCATTCCATAACATAATTTGGTTTCTAAGTAATTTCATGTTTTTGTTTTAAATTACCAAATAAGTGATAGATGTTCACTGTAAAAAATTCAGAAAATATGAATAAGCAAGTATTTAAAATCACCATTAATTTCACCATTTAAAAAGACTATTACATTTTAATAAATATTTTTCTAGTAAAAGCTTTTTCTTTAAAGAAGCTTTTCTCAAAAATTCACCAATATGAAATTAACCCCACTCTCACCAGTGCCACAGCCCTCACCATTTTCTCTTTTTTTTTTGTCTGCTTGAAAAGACAGCTGCATAAGGCAATAATTACAAAACTGTGTTAATGGGTTTATAATGTTTAAAGATATAATTTGTATGACAATAATAGCACAAAGTAGCAGGGAGGAAACATAGCTTTATCAGAGAAAAGTTTTTGTATGCTATTGAAATTAAGTTGGTATTAATCTAGACTGTTATGAGTTAAGATGTTAACTGTAAACTCCAGGGCAACCTCTAGGAAAATAACTAATATACAGTCAGCCTTCCATATCCACAGACTCTGCGTTCGTGGATTCAACCAACCATGGATCAAAAATATTTGAGAAAAAAAAAGAGGAAGTTCCAAAAAGCAAAACTTGAATTTGTGTGTGCCAGCACCATGCTGGATCTACACAAATGAAGGGATGTCTAGGCTACCCTGCTGTAGCCTCCTGCCATTTCACAGATCCTCAGTCTCTCTCCAGCACTGGTTGTTTGAGCACTGTTCACCTCACGTCTCATTCGCTTGCTACCTGTGATTTATGCAGCCTTTGTTTCTGCGAAAAAATGGCTCCTAAAAAGCAATGAAGTGGTCAAAGCAATCCCTCAAGGGCTAAGCGTGAGGGTGTTAAGGAGGGCGAGAGGAAGGAATTTAAGGCTATTAAGAGATGGCTGGCTAGCTATGTAAAGGGCTACAGCCTCAGAACTTAAAGATCACGGGAGAACTGGCACCGGCTGATGGCCAGACAGCATCAGTGTTGCCCGAAGAGCTCAAGAAACTCATAGAAGAGAAAGACTACCTTCCAGAGCAAGTCTTCAATTGTGATGAAACGACTATTTACACAGCATTTACACTGTGTTAGGTATTATAAGTAATCTAGAGATGATTTAAAGTATACAGAAGGATGTGCGTAGGTTATATGCAAATACTACACCATTTTATATAAGGGACTTTTAGTGTCTTCGAGGGATCCTGGACCCTTATAGGACAGAGTGGAACTGCCCCATATGGTTTCCAAGGAGCACCTGGCGGATTCGAACTGCCGACCTTTTGGTTAGCTGCCAAAGCTCTTAACCACTACACCACCAGGGTTTCCATTAGTAATTGTATTAAGTGTAAATAGACTAAAAACTCTAAACAGAAGGCAGATATTGGCAGAATGGATTAAAAAAAAAAACATAATTAAACTATACGCTGCTTACAACAGACATACTTTAGATTACAAAACACAAATAGGTTGAGATAGAAGGATGGAAAATGACTTATCATGCAAACATACAGGAGCTGGAGTGGCTATACAGACACCAGACAGCATAGATGTTAAGACAAGAAATATATTACTAGAGACCAAGAGGAGTACTTCATAATGACAAAAATCAATATGGCAAGAAATAAAATAAAAAGATAAACAAAGCTAATGATAATCAAGAGTTGGAATGGTTATACCAATATCAGGAAAAAAAAAAAAGACTTTACAACAAAAATTGTAATAGAGACAAAGAAGAGTACTTTACAATGATGAAAGGATCAGTCCACTGGGAAGACACAACAAAATTATAAACCCATAGGGTCGCTATGAGTCGGAATCGACTCAACGGCACTGGGTACTGGGTTACGCAACTGACAACAGAGACCCAAAATATATGAAGCGCAAAAACTGATAGAACTGAAGGGAGAAATACACAATTCAACAGTAACGGCTGCAGAATTTAATACTTAGCTTTCGATAATGGAACAACTAGGCAGAAGACAAACAAGGAAGACTTAAACAATACTGAAAACCAACTAGACCTAACAAACATAAACAGAACATTGCACCCAACAACAGCAGAATACATATGCTTCTCAAGTGTACATGGAATGTTACATAGGACAGACCACCTTCTGGACCACAAAACAAGTCTTACTTAAAAAGATATAAATCATACAAGTATCTTAAACAATCACAATGGAATGAAGCTGAAATCAGTAACAGAAGAAAAACTGGAATATTCACAAATACATGGAAATTACACAACACAATGTGCTAAAGAAAAAATCATAAGAAAAATTAGAAAATACTTTGAGATGACTAAAAATGACAATACACATATCAAAACTTATAGAATGAAGCTAAAGCAGAGTTTAGAGGAACATTTGTAGCTATAAATGTCTATTATTAAAAAAGATCTCAAATCAATAACTTTTCATCTAAGGAGATAGAAAAAGAAGAGCAAACTAAACTCAAAGCAAACAGAGGGAAGGACATAATAAAGATTAACCAAAAAAAAAAAAAAAAAACAGTTCTTGGTGTATCAGTTCCAACTCATGGTGACTCCTTGTGTGTCAGGGCAGGACAGGGTTTTCAATGGCCAATTTTCCAGAAGTAGATCACCAGGCTTTTCTATCAAGGTGCATCTGAGTAGACTCAAACTGTCAACCTTTCAGTTAGCAGCAGAGTGTATAAACCATTTGCAAAACCCCAGGACTCCACTACAAAGCTATAGTAAAGCAGTATGGAATTGGCATAAGGATAAACATATAGACCAATGGAAAAGAACTGACAGTCCATTTATGGTCAATTTATTTTCAAAAAGGGTGAG
This sequence comes from Loxodonta africana, assembly GCF_030014295.1. Taxonomy (NCBI): domain Eukaryota; kingdom Metazoa; phylum Chordata; class Mammalia; order Proboscidea; family Elephantidae; genus Loxodonta; species Loxodonta africana. Next base: position 93,479,000 of record NC_087344.1, read on the forward strand.
AAGACAATTTAGTAGTGAAGTAACAGTTTTTTCAACAAACAGTGCTAGAACAATAGGATATCTGCATGCAAAAGAATTAAACTGAACCCAAACCTCACACCATATACAAATATTAACTAAAAATATAACACAGAAATAATCTTCGTGAACTTGCTCTAGACCACTGTTTCTTAGACATGACACCAAAAGCATGAGTGATAGAAAAAAAAGATAAATTGAACTTCGTCAACTTTTGTGCACCAAAGGATGCCATCAAGACAGTGCAAAGAAAAGGTACCGAATAGGAGAAAATATTTGCAAATCATGTATCTGATAAGAGACTAGAGAGACTAGATTCTAAAATATAAAAGATCTCTCACAACTCAACAACAAAAAGACAACACAATTATTAAAAAATGGGCAAAGGATTTCAGTAGACATGTCTCCAAAGAACATATACAAATGGCCAATAAGCACATGAAAAGACAGTTACCATTGTTAGTCATCAGGGACACACAAATCAAAACCATAACGAGATACCACACATACTTGGATAGCTAAATTTAAAAAAAGACAATTAACAAATACTGGTTAAGATGTGGAGAAACTGAAAGACTCATACGTTGTTAGTGGGATTATAAAATGGTAACAACACTTTGCAAAACAGTTCAGCAGTTCCTTATAAGTTAATCATAGGGTTATTATATGATCCAGCAATTACACTCCTTGGTATATACCCAAGAGAAATGAAAACACATGTCCAAATGAAAACTAGTACTTGAATGTTCATAGCAGCACAGGTGTGATGTGAGGAAATAAGAACCCTCATTGATTGCTGGTGGGATTGCAAAATGATACAGGGCAGCACCTCAAAAAGTTAAACACAGAATTGTCATACGATCCAGTAATCCCACTTCTAGGTATATGTATAAAAAGAACTGAAAGCAGGAATGCAAACAGATACCCGTGGTACGCCAAAGTTCAATGCAGCACTATTCACAATACCCAAAAAGTGGAAAAAAAAACAAACGCCCATCAACTGATGAATGGATAAGCAAAATGCTAAGTATCCATACAATGGAATATTATTTAGCCCTAAAAAAGGAACAAAGTACTGATACATGTTACAATATCAACTCAAAAACATTATGACAAGCGAAAGAAGCCAGGTATAGATCAATTATATGATTCCAATTATATGAAACGTTCAGAACAAGCAAATCCATCGACAAAGAAAGTACATTAGTAGTTGCCACAGGCTGGGAGGGAGGGGAAATTGGGAGTAACTGCTAACTGTACAACATTTCTTTTTGAAGAAATAAAAATGTTCTAAAATTAAATACTGGTGATGGTTGCACAACTCTGCAAATGTGCGCTTTAAAGGGTGAACTTTATGGTATGTGAATTATATCTCAATAAAACTGCTATAAAAAAGTGGATTAAGGAGCTGGGGCTAAGATGGCGGAAGAGTCAGACACTTCTGATGGTCCCTCTTACAACAAAAAAAAAAACAAACAAACAAGTAAATCGATTATATATATGACAAGCTAGGAGCACTGAACATCAAAGGCAAAGTTAAGAACTCAGACTGAGTGACGGGGGAGGGAGAAACAGTTCAGAAGCAGCGAGGAGCTGTCAGACCTGACTCAGCAGGAACCACTGCCCCCCAGCCCCGATCCTCTGGCACAACTGCAGAGGCGCTGGCAGTAGTGTTTGGGATGTGGTTTCTTCAGACATAGAGAGTGAGCAGCAGAGTCTACTCACACCTCCAAAATCAGCTCTTGACAAAAGGTAAGTGCTTGCACCTAATTTACCCCACAGATCAAAAAGCACACCTTTCAAAAGAACTCTCTCCCATTTATCGGATCCCTCCTCCCTCTGCCTCAGGCCTTGAGCCACCTTCACTGGCAGCCGATTTCCCTGGGGCTGAGATAGGTGTGTGTCCTGCTGTGTGTCCTAAGCCATTCTCCTGCCTTGGAGAATGAACAAATTAACAAAATGGGGGAAAAAAATTATTTTGCTGAGTGTGATCCCCTACTATAACCAGATACCTGTGCATACACCAACCACCACTGCTCCTCTAAGGCCGTATGTGAGAGCCCGCACCACCTACTTGGTGAACGACTACACAGACACCTGAACTAAATCCATACAAGAAAAGTGAATGGACCCCTAGGCACATACACCTAGTAACAGCTCTAACCATCTGGTGACAGGACATTAGAGCTTCAAAGGCTCTAATAATCAAGATAGCTCACTCAAGCAGCCTATCTGGGTATATCAAAACAAAACAAAGCAGGAAGCTAGGACACAGTAAGCAAACATAAAACAAATTAATACAATAACTTATAGATGGCTCGGAGACAAGAGTGAATATCAAATCACATAAAGCAGACCATGATCGCTTAAACAAGCTCCCAAAACAAAAAATCAAGGAATCTTCTGGATGAGATTAGTTTCCTGGAATTAGCAGAGGTAGAATACAAAAGATTAATATACAGAACTCTTCAAGGCATCAGGAAGGAGATCGGGCAAAACGAAGCACAAGCCAAGGAACACAAAGATAAAGCAGTCAAGGAAACTAAGAAGGTTATTCAAGAGCATAATTAAAAATTTAATAGGCTGCAAGAATCCACAGAGAAACAACAATCAGAAATACAGAAGATTAACAATAAAATTTCAGTATTAGACAACTCGATAGAAAGTCAGAGGAGCAGAAGTGAGGAAATGGAAGTCAGAATTAGTGAGATGCAAGGAAAACACTTCACAATATACTCAAAGAAAAATTGGATAAAAGAATTTAAAAAAATGAAGAAACCCTAAGAATCATGCGGCACTCTACCAAGAGAAAAAACCTACGAGTGACTGGAGTACCAGAACAGCAAGGAAAAACAGAAAATACGAAAGAATTGTTGAAGATTTCTTGGCAGAAAACTTCCCTGATATCAGGAAAGATGGGAACATACCTATCCAAGATGCTCATTGAACCCCACACAATGTAGATCACAAAAGAAAGCCACCAAGACATATTATGATCAAACTTGCCAAAACCAAAGATATAGAGAGAATTTTAAGAGCGGCTAGGGATAAACAAAAAGTCACACACAAAGGAGAGTCAATAAGAATAAGCTTCGACTACTCCACAGAAACTATGCAGGAAAGAAGGCAATCGGAGGACACATATTAAACCTTGAAGGAAAAAAATTGCCAGCCAAGAATCATATATCCAGCAAAACTGTCTCTCAAACATGAATACAAAATTAGGACATTTCCAGATAAACAGAATTTTAGGGAATTTGCAGAAACTAAACTAAAACTCTAAGAAATATTAAAGGGAGTCCTCTGGTTAAAAAACTAGTAACACTGGATAACAACCCAACACCAGAACGTAGGACAGAGTGACCAGATTATCACCCCAGATAGAGAAATCACAACAATAAATCAAGATTTAAAAGAAGTTCAAAACAGGGAACAAGAGATATCATTATGCAAAAGATGAAAAGAAGGACTAAAAAATGTAGTCATATATGGAGAGGATAAAACTTTGGTTTAAACTTAGAAAAATAGAGGTAAATAATAAGGTAACCACAAAGGGGACTAACAAGCCTACATATCAAAATAAAATAGAAGAAAACCATAAAGACTCAGCAAAAACAATCAACAACAATGAAAAAGAGGAAAAGACAATATATAAACTACTCAGAACAAAAAATTAAGCAGAAAAAAGAAGCTGTCAACAACACACAAAAAAAGACATCAAAATGACAGCACTAAACTCATACCCACCCATAATTACGCTGAATGTAAACGGACTAAATGCACCAATAAAGAGACAGAGAGTGGCAGAATGGATAAAAAAACACGATCCGTCTATTTGCTGCCTACAAGAGACACATCTTAGACTTAAAGACACAAATAAACAAAAACACAAAGGATGGAAAAAAATACATCAAGGAAAAAACAATCAAAAAAGAGCAAGCCATCCCACTTTGAAATGTGGCGTCTGGGGTCTTAAATGCTAACAAGCAGCCATCTAAGATGCATCAATTGGTCTCAACCCACCTGGATCAAAGGAGAATGAAGAACACCAAGGTCACACGATAACTATGAGCCCAAGAGACACAAAGGGCCACATGAACCAGAGACTTATATCAGCCTGAGACCAGAAGAACTAGATGGTGCCCGGCCACAACCGATGACTGCCCTGACAGGGAGCACAACAGAGAACCCCTGAGGGAGCAGGAGATCAGTGGGATGCAGACCCCAAACTGTCATAAAAAGACCAGACTTAATGGTCTGACTGAGACTAGAGGAATCCCGGCGGTCATGGTCCCCAAACCTTCTGTTGGCCCAGGACAGGAACCATTCCCCAAGACAACTCATCAGACATGGAAGGGACTGGACAATGGGTTGGAGAGAGATGCTGACGAAGAGTTAGCTACTTGTATCAGGTGGACACTTGAGACTGTGTTGGCATCTCCTGTGGGGAGGGGAGATAGGAGGGTAGAGAGGGTTAGAAACTGGCAAAATTGTCATGAAAGGAGAGACTGGAAGGAGGGAGCGGGCTGACTCATCAGGGGGAGAGTAAGTGGGAGTATGGAATAAGGAGTATATAAGTTTATATGTGACAGACTGACTTGATTTGTAAACTTTCACTTAAAGCACAATAAAAATTATTAAAAAGAGCAAGAGCGGCAATATTAATTTCTGACAAAACCGACTTTAAAGTTAAATTCACCACAAAGGAAAATGAAGGACACTATATAACGATTAAAGGGACAATATACCAGGAGGATATAGTCGTATTAAATATTTATGTACCCAATGACAGGGCTGCAAGATACATAAAACGAACTCTAACAGCACTGAAAAGCGAGATAGACAGCTCCACAATTATAGTAGGAGACTTCAACACACTACTTTTGGTGAAGGACAGGACATCCAGGAAGAAGTTTAAAAATAACATGGAAGATTTAAATGCCACAATCAACAAACCTGACCTCATAGACACATACAGAACACTCCACCCAACAGCAGACAAGTATACTTTCAATCCAACGCACACAGAACGTTCTCTAGAATAGATCACATATTAGGTCATAAAGCAAGCCTTAACAGAATCCAAAAACATCAAAATATTACAAAGCATCTTCTCTGACCATAAGGACATAAAAGTAGAAATTAGTAACAGAAAAAGCAGGGAAAAGAAATCAAACACTTGGAAACTGAACAACACCTTGCTCAAAAAATACTGGGTTATAGAAGAAATTAAGGACAGAATAAAAAAATTCATGGAATCAAATGAGAATGAAAACACTTCATATCAAAACCTTTGGGACACAGCTTAAGACGTCCTCAGAGGTCAATTTATAGCAATAAATGAACAATCCAAAAAGAAGGGCCAAATTCCAATAATTATCCCTACATCTTGAACAAATAGAAAGAGAGCAACAAAAGAAACCATCTGGAACCAGAAGAAGGCTAATAATAAAAATTAGAGCAGAATTAAATGAAACAGAGAACAGAAAAACAACTGAAAGAGTTAACGAGACCAAAAGCTGGTTCTTTGAAAAGATTAACAAAATTGATAAACCACTGAAGACTAAGAAAAGAAAAACAGGAAACGAAGCAAATAACCTGAATAAGAAATGAGATGGGCAATATCACAACGGAACCAACTGAATAAAAGAATTATATCAGATTACTATGAAAAACTGTACTCTTAACAAATTTGAAAACCTGTAAGATATGGGTAAATTTCTAGAAACACACTACCTACCTAAACTAACACAGAGGTTGAACAACCAAATAAATCCATAACAAAAGAAGAGATTGAAAAGGTAATTTAAAAACTCCCAACAAGAAAAAGCCCGGCTTGGACGGCTGCACCAAGAATTCTACCGAACTTTCAGAGAAGAGTTAACACCACTACTACACTAAAGGTATTTCAGAGCATAGAAACGAACTGAATACTCCCAAACTCATTGTATGGAGCCAACATTTCCCTGATACCAAAACTGGGTAAAGACACCACAAAAAATTACAGGCCTGTATCCCTCATGAACTAAAACACAAAAATCTTCAACAAAATTCTAGCCAATTGAACTCAACAACATATCAAAAAAATAATTCACCATGACCAAGCGGGATTCATACCAGGCATGTAGGGATGGTTCAACATTAGAAAAACAATCAATGTAATCCATCACATAAATAAATGACAAGAACCACATGATCTTATCAATTGATGCAGACAAAGCATCTGACAAAGTCCAGCACCCATTCATGATAAAAACTCTCAGCAAAGTAGGAATAGAAGGGAAATTCCTCAACATAATAAAGGGCATTTATACAAAGCCAACAGCCAACATCATCCTAAATGCAGAGAGTCTGAAAGCATTCTCCTTGAGAACAAGAACCAAACAAGGAAGCCCTTTATCACTACTCTGATTAAACATTGTGCTGGAGGTCCTAGCCAGAGCAATTAGGCTCGATAAAGAAATAAAGGGCAACCGGATTGGCAAAGAAGTAAAAGTATCTCTATTTGCAGATGACATGATCTTATACACAGAAAACCCTAAAGTATCTTCAAGAAAACTACTGAAACTAATAGAAGAGTTCAGCAGAGTATCAGGATATAAGATGAACATACATAAATCAGTTGGATTCCTCTACACCAACAAAGAGAATGTCGAAGAAGGGATCACTAAATCAATACCATTTACAATAGACCCCAGGAAGTTAAAATGCTTAGGAATAAACCTAACCAGAGATGTAAGAGACCTATACAAAGAAAACTACAAGACACTACTGTAACAAACCAAGAGAGACCTACATAAGTGGAAAAACATACCTTGCTCATGGATAGGAAGACTCAACGTTGTAAAAATGTCTATTCTACCAAAGCAATCTATAGAAACAATGCAATCCTGATCCACATACCAATGATATTTTTTAATGACATGGAGAAACAAATCACCATCTTCATGTGGTAAGGAAAGAGGCCCCGGATAAGTGAAGAATCACTGAAAAAGAAAAAATGGGAGGTCTCACACTGCCTGATTTTAGAACATATTATACTGCCACAGGAGTCAAAACAGCCCGGTATTGGTACAACAATACATATACAGACCAATGGAACAGAATTGAGAATCCAGACATAAATCCATCCACTTATGAGCAGCTGATATTTGACAAGTCTCAAAGTCTGTTAAATGGGGAAAAGACAGCCTCTTTAACAAATGGCTGGCTTAACTGGATATCCATCTGTAAGAAAAAAAAAAAACAAGAGCCTTACCTCACGTCCTGCACAAAAACTAACTCAAAACGGATCAAAGACCTGAATACAAAATCTAAAATAAAGATCATGGAAGAAAAAGTAGAGACAACCCTAGGAGCCCTGATATATGGCATAAACAGCATACAAAACATTACTAACAATGCACAAACACCAAAGGAGAAACTAGATAACTGGGAACTCCTAAAAATCAAACACTTATATTCATCCAAAGGCTTCACCAAAAGAGTAAAAAGATTACCTATAGACTGGGAAAAATTTTTGGCTACGACAATTCCGATCAACATCTGATCATCTCCAAAATCTACATGATGCTGCAAAAACTCAACAACGAAAAGACAACCCAATTTAAAAATGGGCAAAGGATATGTATGAACAGGCACTTCACCAAAGAAGACATTCAGATGGCTAACAGATACATGAGGAAATACTCATGATCACTAGCCATTAGAGAAAGGAAAATCAAAACTACAATGAGATTCCATCTCACCCCAAACAAGGCTGGCATTAAGCTAAAAAACACAAAATAATAAATGTTGGAGAGGTTGTAGAGCACTTATACACAGCTGGTGGGAATGTAAAATGGTACAATTACTTTGGAAATTGATTTGGCACTTCCTTGAAAAGCTGGAAATACTACTACCATATGATCCAGCAATCATATACCCTGGAATATATCCTAGAGAAATAAGTGCTTTCACATGAACAGATATATGCACAACCATGTTCATTACAGCACTGTTTACAATAGCAAAAAGATGGCAGCTACCAAGGTGCGCATCAATGGATGAATGGATAATTCTCATAATGGAATACTACGCAACGATTAAGAACAACAATGAATCCGTGAAACATCTTGTAACATGGAGGAATCTAGAAGGCATTATGCTGAGTGAAATTAGTCAGTTGTAAAAGGGCAGATATTGTATGGGACCACTATTGTAAGAACTTAAAGAAAAAGTTTAAACACAAAAGAAAATATTCTTTGATGGTTATGAGGGTGGGGAAGGAAGGAGAGGGCTATTTACTAATTAGACAGTAGACAAAAACCATTTTAGGTGAAGGGAAAGACCACACACAACACAGGCGAGGTCAGCACAACTGGACTAAACCAAAAGCAAAGAAGTTTCCCAAATAGAACCGAATGCTTCCAAGGCCTGAGTAGCAGGGATGGGGGTCTGGGGACCATGGTTTCAGGGGACATACAGGTCAACTGGCATAACAAAATGAATTAAGAAAACGTCCTATATCCCACTTTGGTGAGTGGTATCTGGGGTCTTCAATACTAGCAAGCAGCCATCTAATACGCATCAATTGGTCTCAACCCACCTGGAGTAAAGGTGAATGAAGAACACCGAAAATATAAGGTAAAGATGAACCCAAGAGACACAAACCAGAGACTACATCAGCCTGAGACTGGAAGAACTAGATGGTGCCTGACTACCACCGATGACTGCCCTGACAGGGAACACAACAGAGAATCCCTGATGGAGCAGGAAAACAGTGGATGCAGACCTCAAATTCTCATAAAAAGACCAGACTTAATGGTCTAAGACTATAGGTACCCCAGAGGTCAGGGTCCCCGGACCCTCTGTTAGCCCAAGACTGGAATCACTCCTGAAACAAACTCTTCAGAGAGGGACTGGACTGCACTACAAGACAGAAAATGGTACCGGTGAGGAGTGAGCTTCTTGGAGCAAGGAGACCCATGACTGTGGGCAGCTCCTGCGTGGGGGCAAGATGAGAAGGTCGAAGGGGACAGGAGCTGGTTGAATAGACATGGGAAAAACAGAGTGGAGAGGAGGAGTGTACTGTCTCATTAGCGGGAGAGCAGCTAGGAGTACACAGCAAGCTATGTATAAGTTTTTGTATGAGAGACTGAGTTGATTTGTAAACTTTCACTTAAAGCACAATAAAAAAATTTGATTAATAAAAATGAATTCAGAGGTTACAGTCACTGAACTTAAGTGAGTATATAAATATCATCCAAATTTCAAAACACAATGAATTGTTGCTAATGATCTATAACAAAAAACAACACACGTGCCCATTAGACAGTTTTAAAACAGCCATTTTAAAAATGTTACATTTAATTGTTGACGGGCAAAAAAATCTTCTATTTCCTCTTAAGTAGTTAACATTCTTGTTTTGACAATCTTGTCTTGACAAAGGAGTAAACAGACATGCTGTACACACAAATGAGCAAATGATACAGAGCAGCATTACATTTCGAGGAAGTTGCTGCCAAAACAAAGAGGCAGGGAATCACAGAGAGGAGCAAATAGCGACATGAACCCATATGTAGGCTGCTTGAATGTTTTGTGCCATCTCTTTGAGTAGAGCCTGTCCTTGGCAAAAATTACAGACTGAGCAAGAGAACACGGGCAAAGCTGATCAAAATTATCCTACTGCAAAATAGCTCCCAATAGACATAATGTATTGGGCTTCTAATAAGAACTCTCAAATGTAATATACATTTTCTCACTAGATGCCAAATTCAAGTGACACTCAAACAAACATTAATAATCACTGATTCTAAATTGATTAGAAACATATTTATCGAAAACCTGGTGTGTTCTTGACAGAATGCTTAGTGCGGGGATACAGATGAATATACAATTCTTATCTTTAGAGAGCAGGAACATGTGAAAGTAGACAAGGGGGTGACCCAAGCCAGCCTGTGTGTATCCCTGTGCACACATACGCAGTGAGAATGAGTATAGGCACATAGGTGAAGAAGTTCAGAGCATTCCAGGCAGAGGGTTACGGATATTATTTCAAAACCAGTACTACCTTATTTTTCAAGTGGATTAAGTAATAAAACCTCAATTAAAAAAAAAAATTCTTTTTACAATAACCATGTAATTCAGCATTTGTTAGAGATGCACAGAAATGAGCCGCAGTTAGTTGAGAGTTTAACTGCTAACCAAAAGGATGGCAGTTCTAATCCAGCAGCCATTCCTTGGAAAACCTATGGGGCAGTTCTACTGTGTCCTATAGGGTCACTGTGAGTTGGAATTGACTCAGAGGCAATGGGTTGGATGGTGCAAACGATTAAGCACTCCACTATTAGCAGAAAGGTTGGCGGTTTGAACCCACCCAGAGGTCCCTCAGAAGACAAGCCTGGTGATCTGCTTCTAAAAGGTCAGAGCCTAGAAAATCCTTTGGTGCAGTTATGTAGGGCAGCCATGAGTTGAAATCAACGGCAACTAACCATCACCACCACCAAACTACGATTTGGAATTGTCCAGTTCAGAATTAAGATAAAAACAATTAACAATGCTGGGTACACAATCTTAAATCTAGAGTATTTTTAGTTTCCTAAATGTTATGAAACCCTGGTGGCATAGTTGTTAAGTGCTATAGCTGCTAACCAAAGGGTTGGCAGTTCGAATCCGCCAGGCACTCCTTGGCAATTCTATCGGGCAGTTCTAATCTGTTCTATAGGGTCACTATGAGTCGGAATCGACACGACGGCACTGGGTTTGGTTTTGGTTTTTTTAAAATGTTATCCGATTTATATTTATAAATACAAATGAAATATAAACAGGCCTCTGTGCCTCCCATCATACTTGATAATGTCATGAGCACAGCCATTCAAATAAAAAAATAGCTGTGATTATTGTTGTTAGGCGCCATCAAGTTGGCTCTGATTCACAGCGACCTTATGTTTAACACGAAGAAACACCGCCCAGTCCTGTGCCATCTTCCCGATCGTTGGTCTACTGTTTGAGTCCTCTGTTTTGGCTACTGAGTCAATCTATCTCATTGAGGGTTTTCTTTCTTTTCTCAGATCTCCTACTTTACTAAACATAATGTCCTTTTCCAGCAACTGGACTTTCCTGATGACATACCCAAAGTAACTGAACTGATGTCTCACCATCCTCACTTCTAAGGTGCATTCTGGTAGCGTTTTTTCTAAAGCTGATTAGTTCATTCTTCCTGCAGTCCATGGGTATATTCAATATTCTTTGTCAACACCACAGCTCCAACGCATCAATTCTGTCCTCCTTGCTCTGATTCTATTTTCCTCTATTTGCAAAATGTTCAGAATAAGGCTTACTAACAACTTATGTAAAGTACAGTTTTAGCACTTTAATTGTCAGACTTGAAGGTTTTCATGGAATTGATAACTGTTGCTCCGCATAGTGAGTGTAGTGAAGATCTTTAGATTTAACACTTAGATTATTTGCACAAAAATATTTTTCTAGATGGTATTTTTTAATATAACTAAACATGTTAATACATGTATCACTATCCATATCCAGAAACTTGCCCATTTAAAAAATGCAGATGAACCAACCAGAACATAGGAAATATCGTAACTTGGGAGAACACACAAAACATGTGATTTACTTAATCCTTTCAATTTTTTTTTTTTGGTGAGCTTTAAAAAAAATTAGTGCACGAGCTTTTAATACTGAGTTATAATAGTTTTAAAAACTACTTCCATTGAGTTTTTAAACAGAGAACAAACAAGTTGTTCTCAAACATGACAAGGATATATTATTAAAATTTAAGCATTCTTTGCTTAAAGAGGAAACCCTGGTGGTGTAGTGGTTATGCACTACGGCTGCTAACCAACAGGATGGCAGTTCAAATCCACCAGGTGCTCCTTGGAAACCCTATGGGGCAGTTCTACTCTGTCCTACAGGGTCACTATGAGTCAGAATCGACTTGACAATAGTGGGTTTTGTTGCTTTAAGAAGCAAAACCTACTTGGGTAGGTCCCGCCTGGTAGTTAAGAGATAAGCCCTTGTCTGCTCACTCAACAAATACGCTTTTTCAACTGAATGAATAAAAAGCTGCCAATATTGCTTAAAGATTATTTTAATACTAAATTCAATTACTATACTATCCTATTAGCAAACAATGTACTCAAAAAACCCTCTGAATTACTGATCAATGTATAGAGAAACGAATGTGCCACACTGATTTCTTCAAGCTGATTTTAAACGGATTTGACGCAGTAGTTAAGGTTGGCAGTTTGAATCCACCAGCCACTCCTTGGAAACCCTATGGGGCAGCTGTACCCTGTCCTATAGGGTCACTTTGAGTCAGAAGCAACTCGGCGGCAACGGGTTTGTAAATTGAAGGCTCTCACATTTTTTTCTCCAGTCTAGCCCTCTTCCCTGGACTCCAGGCCTTTCTGACATCTCTCCACTAGGATATCTGGTTTTTGTTGTTGGTGGGTGCCATCAAGTCGATTTCAACTCATAGCGACCCCAATATGACAGAGTAAAACTGCCCCATTGAGTTTTCTTGGCTGTAATCTTTATGGAAGCAGATTGCCAGGTTTTCCTCCCTCGGAGCCACTGAGGCCCTAATAAGGAGCTGCCCACTGCTTTATCTCTCAGATCTCATCTCCCGCTCTCCTTAAGAGCTCCAGTCATACTGGTCTCCCTGTTGTTGTTAGCTGCTGTCGAGTTGATTCTGACTCGTGGTGGCCCCATGTGCAGAACAGAACTGCTCCAGAGGGTTTTCAAGGCTATGACCTTTCAGAAGCAGATCCCCAGGTCTTTCTTTTGAGGTTTCTCAGCAAAGAAAATAGAGCAGGAGTCAGGGAAGTTCTACCTACTGTTTGTTTTTTGTAAATCAAGTTTTATTGGAACAGAGACCCACTCTTTCATTTATGTATAATCTACGGCTGTTTTCACACTACAATGGCAGAGTAGCTGCAAAAGAAATCATATAGCCTGCAAAGCCTAAAATATTTACTATCTGGTCCTCTACAAAAAAGTTTGTTGACCCCTAACCTAGAATATTCTTCCCTCAGATAACCACATAGTTTACTCCCTCACCTCCTTTAGGTCTTTGCTCAAGTATGACCTTAATGAAGCCTTCCCTGAATAACCTATTTAAAAAACAACCCTTTTCGTTAGTAGCCAAGCTCTTAACCACTGTGTCACCAGGGCTCCATAATAGACAAATCCACTTAAAATCAGCATGAAGAAATCTGCTGTCTCCCCTCAACAGACTAAAGCTCTACCAGGCATAAGTTTTGTTCTGTTTGTTGTGTTATTTTCAACAGTTCCTGGTACAGAGTAGGTGCTTAGTAAATATTTGGTGAATGAATGGATGTTAGACATTTAATAAATACTTGTGAAAGGGAAGGGATTCCAGGCACAGAGAGCTGTATGCATGAAGGTCAGATACTAAGAGAGTGAAGCATATTTAAAGCACTTTCTTCTTCTCTGTAGCATCAAATACTGAGTTATATTAAACTCTGTTTAGTGTTCTGGCTCCCCAATTACATAGAGTTACTCAGTGAAAGGAGCTGTAGCTTATTCTCCATTCTCACACCAGCATCTAAACTTTTATCTGACACCTAAATCCTCTGTACAACATCCCCAGCAGCATCCCAGAGCCTCTGCCTAAATATGTCTACTGACCAGGAGCTTATGACATTTTGAGATTGCCTGTTCCATTTCTGTTCAAATAACAAGTTAAGCTGAAATCTCTCTCTCTGCAATTTTGATGAACGCCTACCTGACTACAGTCAGATGGGATACATTATTTTGTGTGCACCTCTATTGGCTCCCTTGTGAAAGGGAGAACGCCACTTGCTTTGCTGGTGACTATGAAGTTTTTGTGTTACATGAGGTTATGTAAGTGAAAATGCTCTGTAAGCTCAAACAGCATATAAACAAAAGTAAAGTGCTATTATGATTATCTAAACTGTTCTTAAGGGGCCCCAGTAATACAGTGGTTAGGTGCTTGGCTGCTTGCTAAAGGCTGCTCCATGGGAGAAGGACGTGGCAGTCTGCGTCCCTAAAAATTTACAGCCTTGGAAACTCTATGTGGCAGTTCTACTCTGTCTTACAGAGTCGCTATGAGTCAGAATCGACTCAACAGCAACAGGTTTATACTGTTCTTAAAAGGTTATTCTGCTCACATTTTTACTTATAGGACTACAACTCCACTGAAAGTATTTTTATGTTTCTCTCTTTAAAAAGATACTCCAACTTCTTTGTAGCAACCAGTTCTAATTCATCTTAATCATTATAGCCATAAAATAATTCACTATGCTTAACGGAAATTTTTAAAGTAAAGAAATGGAGAATGAAGGCATTTTGTGTGTGTTTGTGTGTAAAACACACATAGACCTGAGAGATAAGAAAACACCCTAGCTGTGCGATCTTTGACCAAGTTTCTCAACCTTGGCACTACTGACGTTTTAGGCCAGATAATTCTTGTTAAGGGGGACTGTTCTAGGCATTGTAGGATGCTTAGCAGCCTCCCTGTCCTCTGCCCACTAGGTACCAGGCAGTTCCTCTAGTTTTAACAACCAAAAAGGTTTCCAGACCTTTCCAAATGTCCCCTGGAGGGCAACATCAGCCCCAATTGAGAACCACTGTCTTAGCTAAGACCTGCTATCTCCATACTTCAGTTTGATCTATAAAATGAAGGCATTTACCTATAAATTCAAGACTTCTTCTGTCTCTAACAATGGTTAAGATTCTACATAAGATCAAAATAAAGCTTACTGACAAGTACAACTTTACTAAGGGGGAACAAGTAGGGAATGAATTTTGTTATGAAACAAGTTAACGCTTTTGTTCAGTTTTCCATATTTCCTTAGTAGATAACACTAAAGCTTCCCTGCATAGTTAAGATGATTCCATGATAAAATCTTTTAAAAATATAATGCGTATATTCATAAGAGAAGTGGGCTAGGCTTTTAAAAAATGTCAGCATCAAAAGACAAAAAAATTGGAAGACTGTTCCAGAACCTAGATTAAAGAGACATAATAATCAAATCCAATGTGTAATCTTTGATTCACTCCTCAATTATTTCTTTTAAAAAGCTTATTAAGGATATTTTTGGTACAAATGAGCACATCTGAACATGGACTAAATACCAGATAATGTTGTTATACTGATCTTTAACTCCTTTGGTGAGATAATGGTGCTGTGGTTCTGTAAGAGAATGTCTCTGTCCTTAGTTGATGCATGCTGAAGTATTTAGGAGTCAAGGGTCATTATGCTTGCAACTTATTTTTAAAGGTTCAGGGGAAAAAAGTGTATCTTTAGAGACAGAGATAAAACAAATACAAGAAAATGTTTGCAAATGCTGAATCAAGACGTAGGATACACAGGTGTTCACTGTACTATTCTTTCAACTTTTTCATAGATTAGAAATTGCTCAAGACAAAAACTTAGGAAAAAAACACCTAGTATACAAATCAAATTACTGCCACACTGGATCTGTGGCTGACATAGCACACACTTGTTTTCTAGCACTTTATTAAGTACTTTTACCCAATACTCCCCACTCTGTCAGAATCTCCTAGAGTAGTTGGAAGCCCTGATGGGGACAAGCTATTCTGAAAAAGCAACCCAAGTGATTCTGATCTGGTGCTGGCCATGCCCTACCCACCTTTTAGGACTGCTGCAATAGGGTATGTTGCTGTTGTTGTTAGTTACTATTGAGTCAATTTCAACTCATGGCGGACCCATGTGTGCAGAGCAGAGCTGTTCCATAGGGTTTTCAAGGCCGTAACCTTTTGGAAGCAGATAGCCAGCCCCATCTTCCAAGGTGCCTCTCAGTTGGTTTGAACCACCAAACTTTCGGCTAGTAGTGGAGTGTTTAACTAACTCCTTAAAAGCAGGGAGTATGTCTTACTTAGCTTGGTATTCTCAGAGGCCAGATGAGAGCCAAAGGCATTCACATTCAGTAAGTATTTGTTCAGTGTTGAAAAAATAGTTTCATACTGTTTTTTTCATCCCCTATATCTCCTTACATCAGGGTAAAGGAGGGGAATAAATGAACAGTGCCTCAATATCTTTACTTCAAAATATACTCACTTTGTTTCAAAAAAGACTCACCTGGATTAACAGTTATATCATTAATCGTTATTATAGGATATTAAGGAGTCCTGGCGGTACAGTGGTGAAAGTGCTCGGCTGCTAACCAAAAGGTTGGTGGCTCACCAGGTGCTCCACAACAGAAAGATGTGGCAGTCTGCTTCCATAGATTTACAACCTTGGAAACAGTTCTAGTATGTCCTATAGGGTCACTACTAGTAGAAATCGACTCAATAGCAGTGCGTGGTTCTAATTATTGCAGTGACAAACGAGACATACAAATATGATAATCTGAAATACAAACCACCACTAAAAAATCAGTTTTGTATTTTAATTATACTGTAGCTTGTTTTCTCTTTCCTTTCCAGAAATGATAATCTCTGCAAATAATCTTATCCTTACTGAAGCATGGCTCAACTAAACCGTGTAACAGAGCTATATAAAAACAGCCTGCAAGCAATCCTACTAAAGGCTAAAAAACTGTCTGTTTCCTTTAGAATCCATTATGTTCTTAGCTGTGTATAGTATTTCTTTCTATGTGTGTTAACAAAAATGTATATAAAGCAGAGGGAGTGGTACTGAATACCAAAATTCAAATTTAATGTGCTATGTCCAAAATGGTGTCCTATTATAAAGATACTGACAACAGTTCAAAAAAAGTTCCTTCTTACAAACTAATATGAGGTAAATACCATGACAGAAACCTGCTATAAGCCTACCAAAATATTTGTTACCTTCAAGTTATGGCATAGGGTATTTTAGGAGAGATTAGCTCTTTTGATATATGTAAATAGAGGAAATGTGTTCCAGAACAGTGATGCAAACTAAATATTTTCCAGACTGGTTTATTTAATTTAGCAACCCCTATGTCAAGTGTCGCTATGTCAAGGGTCACTGTGAGTCGGAATCAACCTGACGGCACTGGAATTGGGTTTTTTTGTCAAACGTTGCTATAGGATCGCTATGATTTGGAAGTGACTCCATGGCAATGGGTTTGGTTTTTCGTTTTTTTTTGTTGTGGTTATGTCAAGTGTTACCTTGGACCTTACAGGGACTACAGAAGGCCAGACCCTGCCCCCAAAAGACTCATAATTCAGTACAGGTGACAATTAAAGGAACAATTCCAATATAATGGACTAAATCTATGACAGCCATATGGAATTGTTTCTTTTCAAATTCAAGAAGGGGCTCTTAACTAAGAGGAGGGAAAGAAGGAATGAGAAGAAGTACAATGAAAGGTATCAAGCTGACAGAAAACTACTAGCAAATATTACTTAAACAAGACTAACACTACACACAGTATGCTAGTATTTTGAGTTTCATGGGATTAGGAATATTGGTAGACGAGTTAGCTGAACTGAAATAAGGAGTATGTTCACTACCTATCTCTGCCAACCACAAGCCTGTGTTAAATCTACTTTGCAGAGAAAGGATCAAGTGCAAGGATCAAGCTCGTGCCACACAGACAAGACTACAAAATAACTCTCATGGTCTAATGCGGCAAGAGAAGGGGAAAGAGAGACGAGGACATGCCAGGTAGAAGAGAATGCATGTGCACAGGCAAGGGGTTATCAAAGCAGCTGGCATATTTTAAGGCTGATTTTTTTTTTTTTTTAGGTATCCTCTAAGAATTAATCAATATGCATTATGTTTTATTTCTGCATTCCTTTAATTATTTATTCTAAAGCAAGCGTTTAACAGATAAATACCATTTCAAGCTCTTTCAAAATGCTTAATTTCAAACCTACAAGTGTGTAATATATCCCAATGGTATTTGTAATAATCAGTGTTTGATACGTAAAAAACAAAAAGGCAATTTTAAGGAAATAAAGGATACACACCTGAAACAGACCAATTATTAAATTAGGTGCTACACCGCTGCTAGAGATTTGTATACTGACTACTAAAACTTATTTTTAAGTATTCAATACCCATGTGCAACTGTGGATAGAAGCAGGCTCACTAAAACCACTGTCGTCAAATCAATATCAACTTGTAGTGACCCTACAGGACAGAGTACAACTGCCCCATAGGGTTTCCAGGGCTCTAATCTTTATGGAAGCAGACTATCTTTTTCCCAAGGAGTGGCTGGTGAGTTCCATCCACCGACCTTTTGACTAGCCACCAAGTACTTTAACCACTGTGAAACCAGGGCTCCTAGAAGCAGACAGGGTTGTTAATCCTTGTCAGGTGTATCGGATGCTAAGTAGACTGACTGGCCCAGCACCTTCCAAAGCGACAGCAATCGTTCAACCTTCCTCTCCTCAACCCCCACTACCTTTTATAAACTTAGTAATAGCTGCATAAGTAAAAACTGCTGAATAGGAAAGATAACCTACAAGATAAATATCTTTGAGGGAAAAAAATGGATTAAGCTGTAACACTTGCCCCTGTAACCCAAACTGGTATGTAACAAAGGAAATGGTGATGACTAAAATACAGGAAATATATAACGAAGGATATATTAAAGATGACTTACAGTCAAAGACTTCCAGACAGTATTGAAAAGTGTACAAAATACACCTTGGGAGGCAGAGGCTGGGTTCCCTTCCTGCCTTTGTTAATAAGCTAAGCGTCAACATCCTCATCCCTAAACTGAGAAAACTTAATACCACAAGATCTCCATGGTCCCTTCTAGCTCTGAAACAAATCCTTAACTTTAATCCTTAAATTTATAACTTTTAGTTTGGTTTACTGGAATAGGGAGAAGGGGAGGGCAGGAAACAATTCAGTCCTTCAGATAACTTTTCTGTTTTATAAGGTGTATCTTGGGATATCTCTCCCATGTTATATTCACTATGGACTAGATGAATCCAAGATAACCTTGCACTGCTTCTGATCTTTGATCCCCTTAACAAATGCTTGGAACTCCTTTGCCGCAGAGGTTTTATATTTCAACCATATAAAAAAAACAAACAGGACTTGATAATACATATTATTCTCTACAGATGTCTGTATGCCTGTATACATGATAAACCAGCTGTTTTTATGGTACAGATTTTCAATACTTTTTGTTGTTGTTTGCACAATTTCAACACTGAGAGCACTGGTTGCCCAATAGATACCTGAAGTTTTCTCAAAAACGAATATGAAAATATGATATATATAACACCTTAACTGTTACTAGTGAGATATAGGATGATCTGTGGCTACCAGAACTCGCCAAAGGATTTCAAAATGAAACAGACATGAGAAGTAACTCACAAAATGAAAATTACTAACATTTACGAAGTGTTATTTTAGAAAAGTATTATTTAGCAATATGATAAAACTGACCATAAAAAAACAAACTCCTACTAGTACACTAAAGGACTGCTAATGTTACTTATGCAGACAGGCTTTCATTTCCATAGTTACTGCCACTATTTCCACTCTCATGTTGTTGTTAGCTGCCATGGGTAGCCCTTTGACTCACGGCAACTCCATGTACAACAAAACAAACTGCTGCTCCGCCCTCTGCCATCCCCATGACCAGTTACTGACTGGACCGCTGTGATCCACAGGGTTTTCACTGGCTGATTTTCAGAAGTAGATTGCCAGGCCTTTTTTCCTAGGCCATCTTAGTATGGAATCTCTGCTAAAACCTGTTCAGCATCATAGCAATATGCAAGCCTCCACTGACAGACAGGCCACTGAACCACCAATGGTCCCTTTCACTATCCTCTAGCTTTAAAATGCCTTTTTTAAATCATAAGAGATTTTTAGCCTAAAATAAAAGTAGTTCTATAGCAATTTCTCTTCTCTGAGAAAAATTTATACATTCATGCTTTCAGGACAAAAAGTGATGATATTTAGTTGAAATAATTAGCATCATTATTAAAAGAGATACTGTTTGAATTAACCCTACTAATATTAAAAATCCAACAAGTAATTAAATTCTGTACCTTCCATGGCTCTAAAGAAATATCATTTGAGAGAAGTATCAGTTGGTTTCCTGGCAATGGATAGCATGACAGATCAAATCATATCAGAAAAAATTCATAAGGCACTATCCAAATGATTTTGATAGATCTAAACTCTTTCATATTTAACCCACAACTCTTCAAGGCCTCTAGTTTCTGAATTAGAACATTATAATTTTCTAGATTTAAAACCTAGTTGCCTTTGAGTTGACTCTGACTCATGGCAACCCCATGTGTGTGAGTAGAACTGTGCTCCACGGAGTTTTCAATGGCTGATTTCTCAGAAGTACATCACCAGGCATTTCTTCCAAGGTGCCTCCAGGTGGACTCCAACCACCAACCTCTAGGTTAGAAGCTGAGCTGTTAACCTTTTGCACCATCCAAGGACTCCTTATGAGTTTTAGGCCATAAGAAATTCACTAACCTTGAAGCTATACTAGAGAAGGGACTCTTACCTGGTTTGTTCACTATTGTGTTCCCAATATCCAGCTCAGTTTCTACCACACAGTAAGAACTCAATAAAAATGTACTGAATGTACGGGGCTACTTTTGTTTAATGGGCTATTAACTGTTTTGTTACTCTATATTTTCAGTTTACCGCATGTTTTTATCACTGGAGTTTGATCTGCATCATTTTTAATATAAATTTATAGTTTTTATCCTGAGAGCGCTTTATTTTCCATTTAATAAAAATAGCAGAAATAGCAGTCCCATCCTCTTAAAATTGTGCAAATAGGCATGAGAGAGACACATTAAAATATATCAACGACAGATAGAGTTACTTAGACAAGTGAGTAGAATCCTTCTTGCAAACAGCACATCAGATTGTGTATGGAGGCTACCAACAGCCCTACATTTGTAGGTAACCTGCTACCAGTCACAAGGAACAGCGGTAACAAGGGAAGACTGTGCTGGCCAGGTGTGCTCCTTTGGCAGTTTTAAAAAAAAAAATACTCTAAAGGTAGCTGTTCTCAAAATACTGTCACAGACTTCTGAGTTTTCAAAAGCCTGCAGGTAATCTAAAGGCCAATCAAAACACACACTGCAGTCATATGTAACAACATCCTCAGGTTTCTTGTTGCATTAAAAAAAAATAAACAAACGAACATTAAAAAACAAGGCAGAATGCCTTGAGATACTGGGGCAAGAGTGGGGAGGGCATGCAGGAAAGAAGGGCAGGAAAGCAACTAAAGGAATAAAAGTTCCCCTGAAGCTTAAACTGTGATTCAAATTTGAAAAGTACTGCTGAATCACATCTCCCGAGCCATAGTTTTCATTTAATAACTAGATAACTGAATATGAATTCTAGGTTTTTTTTTTTTAAAAAAAAAAGCACCCAGATTTTCCTCAGTGGCAAAGTTTTAAAATAATTTTGGAGTCTGCAAAATTTTCCTACGAACTATGCAACAATTTAGAGTTTTTATTAATAAAAAAAAAAAAACTCTCATTGTAATGGACACTACAGTTTGATTTGTCTTTAATAAAGTTTATATACTTTAAAAAAATCATTACAGAAAATCTGAAAAGTTCAGAAAAACAGAAAGATAATCACCTATAGTTCCATCACTCAAAGGTAATCATTATTACTCTTTTCATACCCAAAACAAAACAAAACAAAAAAAAACCAAAGCGACCCTACAGGACAGAGTAGAACTGCCCTGTAGAGTTTCCAAGAAGTACCTGGTGGATTCAAACTGCTGACCTCTTGATTAGCAGCTGTAGCACTTAACCACTATGCCACCAGGGTTTCCATCTTTTCATATCAGCTTATTTTTTAAAAATTTAAGGGTATACATTTACATGTGATATTTTCTGAGGGGCCCCGTAGCTTTTAATTTCTCAAAACAGTCAATAAATTAAAAAATTAACGAAATATCTAGTCCAAAACCCCTATTTTATCAATGAGAAAACTCAAAGAGAGGCTCAAAGAGGCAAACTGACTTGCCCAATAATATACAGCTGGCCAGCAACAGACCCTGAACAGACTATATTCCCCCACCCCCTGATTCAATATTGTTTCAAAAGCCATTTTTATTTCATTTAAGATTTTCTTTCCATCCATCCATTTAGGCATCTATCCAGTCAAATATGATTGAGAGCCAGAGGTAGTATGGACCCTGGGATAACAAATGGTCCTGGGCCTCAGGCCTAATAGGAAGAGAGACAGATATATGCAAACATTTCACCTTTCTGAAGTGTTTGCATGTATCTATGCAAATGAGACCATTGCTTTAATTGGTATATGCACAAATGCAGCAGGAGAATGTGGTGGCAGGAGACAAGTATATCTTACAGTGTGGCATTTAAGCAAACCTTGAAGAATGAACTGGAGTTAGCCAGGTAGATGAGGTGTTGCGGGGTACAGGTGGGAGGGAGAGTTGGGAAATATATGGTATTTAAACTGTAAGAGCCACCACTCATCTGTCAGTTTGTTGTACTGTGGTGGCTTGTGTGTTGCTGAGATGCTGGAAGCTATGCCACTGGTATTTCAAATACCAGCAGAGTCACCCATGATGGACAAGTTTCAGCGGCGCTTCCAGACTAAGACTAAGAAGGATTTGAAAATCTACTCCTAAAAAAGCTGGCCAGTAAGAACCTTACGAATAGCAGTGCTTCCAGACTAAGAGTAAGAAGAAGGATTTGGCAACCTACTTCTAAAAATGCTGGCCAGTAAGGACCTTATAAATAGCAGAGCATGATCTGATATAGTGCCAGAAGATGAGCCTCTCAGGTTGGATGGCACTCAAAATACAACTGGGAAAGAGCTGCCTCCTCAAAGGAGTGTCGACCTTAATGACGTGAAGGGAGTCAAGCTTTGGGGACCTTCTTCACTGATGTGGCATGACTCAAAATGATAAAAAACTGCAAGCATCCATGTGGAATGCACAAAGTACAAATCTAGAAAAATAGGAGTTGTCAAAAATGGAATACAATGTTTGAAGGTAGATATCCTAGGTATTAGTGAGCTGAAATGGACTGGTATTGGCCATTTTTAATCAGACTATCATATGGTCTACTAGTAGGGAATAATGAAGAGAGATGCCATCATATTCATCATCGAAATTTCAAGATCTATTTTGAAGTACAACACCGTCAGTAACAGGATAATACCCATATGCCTACAAGGAAGACCAGTTAATATGACTATTATTCAAATTTATATACCAACCACTAAGGCCAAAGATGAAGAAATTGAGATTTTTACCAACTTCTGCAGTATGAAGTTAATCAAACATGCAATCAAGATGCATTGATAATTACAGCTGATGGGAATGTGAAAGTTGGAAATAAAAAAGAAAGAAAAATATGGCCTTGGTGATACAAATGATGCCAGAGATTTTATGATACAATATTGCAAAACCAATGACCTATCACTGGACGTACCTTTTTTCAACAACATAAACGATGACTATGCACGTGGACCTCGCAAGATGGAATACACAGGAAGCAAATCAACTACATCTGCAGAAATAGACAATGCAAAAGCCCAGAACAACGCCGGGGCCAACTGCGTAACAGGCCAACAATTGCTTACATGCAAGTTCAAGCTGAAGCTGAAGAAAATTACAACAACGCCACAAGATAAAGCAAGCCGTTGCAGAATCCAAAGCATCAAAATATTACAGACCATAAGGCCATAAAAGTAGAAATCAATAACAGAAAAGCCAGGGAAAAGAAATCAAATATTTGGAAACTGAACAATACCCTGATCGAAAAAGACTGGGTTTTAGAAGCCATTAAGGAGGGAATAAAAAAATTCACAGAATCCAATGAGAATAAAAACACTTCCTATCAGAACCTTTGGGACACAGCGAAAGCAGTGCTCAGAGGTCAATTTGTATCAATAAACGCACACATACAAAAAGAAGAAAAGGCCAAAACCAAAGAACTGTCCCTACAACTTGAACACACAGAAAGAGAACAACAAAAGAAAACTTCAGGCACCAGAAGAAAACAAATAATAAAAATTAGAGCAGAATTAAATGAATTAGAGAACAGAAGGAAACCCTGGTGGCGTAGTGGTTAAATGCTACGGCTGCTAACCAAAGGGTCGGCAGTTCAAATCTGCCAGATGCTCCTTGGAAACTCAATGGCGCAGTTCCACTCTGTCCTATAGGGTCGCTATGAGTTGGAATCGACTCAACGGCACTGGGTTTGGGTTTTTTTTTTTTTTTTTGGTTTAGAGAACAGAAAAACAACTGAAAGAGTTAACAAGACCAAAAGCTGGTTCTCTGAAAAAATTAACAAAATTGATAAACCATTGGCCAGACTGACAGAAGAAAAACAGAAAAGTAAACAAATAACCTGAATAAGAAATGAGATGGGTGATATTACAACAGACCCAACTGAAATTAAAAGAATCATATCAGATTACTCTGAAAAATTGTACTCTAACAAATTTGAAAACCTAGAAGAAATGGATGAATTCCTAGAAACACGCTACCTACCTAAACTAACACAAACAGAGGTGGAACAACTAAATAGATCCATAATAAGAAAAGAAGAGACTGAAAGGGTAATCAAAAAACTCCCAATAAAAAAAAGCCCTGGCTCCAATGGCTTCACTGCAGAGTTCTACCAGACTTTCAGAGAAGAGTTAACACCACTACTACTAAAAGTATTTCACAGCATAGAAAAGGACAGAATACTCCCAAACTCATTCTTTGAAGCCAGCATATCCCTGATATCAAAACCAGCTAAAGACACCACAAAAAAAGAAAACTACAGACCTATATCCCTCATGAACTTAGACGCAAAAAACCTCAACAAAATTTTGGCCAACAGAATTCAGCAATATATCAAAAAAATAATTCACCATGACAAAGTGGGATTCACAAGAGGTATGCAGGGATGGTTCAACATTAGAAAAACAATTACTGTAATCCACCATTTAAATAAAACAAAAGACAAGAACCATGATTTTATCAAGCATGATTTTATCAATTGACGCAGAAAAAGGGTTTGACAAAGTCCAACACCCATTCCTGATAAACACCCTCAGTAAAACAGAAATAGAAGGAAAATTCCTCAACATAATAAAGGGCATTTATACAAAGCCAACATCATCCTAAATGGAGAGATTCTGAAAGCATTCCTCTTGAGAACAGGAACCAGACAATGGATGCCCCTTATCACCACTCAGTGGATGCCCCTTATCACCACTCTTATTCAACATTGTGCTGGAGGTCCTACCCAGAGCAATTAGGCTAGATAAAGAAATAAAGAGCAACCAGATCGGTAAGGAAGAAGTAAAAGTATCTCTATTTGCAGATGACAGGATCTGATACACAGAAAACCCTAAAGAATCCTCAAGAAAACTAATAGAAGAGCTCAGCAGAGTATCAGGTTACAAGATAAACATACAAAAATCAGTTGGATTCCTCTACATCAACAAAAAGAACATTGAAGAGGAAATCACCAAATCAATACCATTTACAGTAGCCCCCAAGAAGATAAAATACTTAGAATAATCTCACCAGAAACGTAAAAGACCTATACAGAGAAAATTACAAGACAGTACTGCAAGAAACCAAAAGAGACTTACATAAGTGGAAAAACATACCTTGTTCATGGATAGGAAGATTTGACATTGTAAAAATGTCTATTCTACCAAAAGCCATCTATAGATACAATGCAATTCGAATCCAAATTCCAACGACATTTTTTAACGAGATGGAGAAACATATCACCGACTTCATATGAAAGGACAAGAGACCCTGGATAAGTAAAGCATTACCGAAAAAGAAAAACAAAGTGGGAGGCCTCACTCTACCTGATTTTAGAACCTATTATACCACCACAGTAGTCAAAACAGCCTGGTACTGGTACAACAACAGATACATAGACCAATGGAACAGAATTGAGGATACAGACATAATCCATCCATGTATGAGCAGTTGATATTTGACAAAGGCCCAAAGTCAATTAAATGGGAAAAAGACAATCTTTTTAACAAACGGTGCTGGCATAACTGGATATCCATCTGCAAAAAAATGAAACAAGACCCATACCTCACACCATGCACAAAAACTAACTCAAAATGGATCAGAGACCTAAATATAAAATATAAAATGATAAAGATCATGGAAGAAAAAATAGAGACAACGTTAGGAGCCCTAATACATGGCATAAACGGTATGCAAAACATTACTAAAAATGCAGAAGAGAAACCAGATAACTGGGAGCTCCTAAAAATCAAACACCTATGCTCATCCACAGACTTCACCAAAAAAGTAAAAAGATTACCTACAGACCAGGAAAAGTTTTTAGCTATGACATTTCCGATCAGTGCCTGATCTCGAAAATCTACATGATTCTACAAAAACTCAATTACAAAAAGACAAATAGCCCAATTAAAAAATGGGCAAAGGATATGGACAGGCACTTCACTAAAGAAGACATTCAGGAGGCTAATAGATACATGAGGAAATGCTCACGATCATTAGTCATTAGAGAAATGCAAATCAAAACTAAAACGAGATTCCATTTCACTCCAACAAGGCTGGCATTAATCCAAAAAACACATAATAAATGCTGGAGACGTTGTGGAGAGACTAGAACACTTATACACTGTTGATGGGAATGTAAAATGGTACAACTACTTTGGAAATTGATTTGGTACTTTCTTAAAAAACTAGAAATAGAACTACCATACGATCCAGCAATCCCACTTCTTGGAATATATCCTAGAGAAAACAAGGCCACAAGAGCTAAAGTATGTCCTTAAGTATATGACTATATCCCACCTGAATTTAGATACCATCTCAAGGATAGATTTGACACATTAAACACTAATGACAGAAGACCAGGCAAATTGTGGGACGACATCAAGGACATCATGTATGAGGAAAGCAAAAGGTCATTAATAAGACAAGAAAGAAAGATCAAAATGGCTATCAGAAGAGATTATGAAACTTGCTCTTGATTGCACGCAGCAAAAGCAAACAGAAGAAATGATGAAGTAAAACAGCTGAACAGATGATTTCAAAGGGCAGCTTAAGGAAACAAAGTATTATAATGAAATGTTCAAAGACCTGGAGTTAGAAAACCAAAAGGGAAGAATGCGTTTCACAATTCTCAAGCAAAAGAGCTGAAGAAAAAAAATTCAAGGCTTGAGTTGCAATATCGACAAATTCTGTGGGCAAAATACTGAACAACGCAGGAAGCATCAAAAGAGGAGGGAAGAAATATACTAGGTCACTGTACCAAAAAAAATTGGTTGATGTTCAACCATCTTAGGAGGTAACATATGATTAAGAACTGATTGTCCTGAAGGAAAATGTCCAAGCTACACTGAAGGCACTGGTGAAAAACAAGTCTCCAGGAATTGAAGGAATACCAATTGAGATGTTTCAAAAAACGGATGCAACACTGGAAGCATTTACTTATCTATGCCAAGAAATTTGGTAGAGAGCCGCCTAGCCAACTGACTGGAAGAGATCCGTATGTGTGTCCACTCCAAAGAAAGATGGTCCAACAGAATGCAGAAATTATCAGACCGTATCATTAATATCACACAAGTAAAATTTTGCTGAAGATCATTCCCAAGTGGTTGCAGCAGTACATCGACAGGGAACTGCCAGAATTCAAGCCAGCTTCAGAAGAGTACATGGAATGAGGGGTATCACTGCTGATGTCAGATGGATCCTGGCTGAAAGCATGGAATACCAGGAAGATGTTTACCTGTGTTTTATTGACTATGCAAAAGCATTCAACTGTGTAAATCATAACAAATTATGGACAACATTGTGAAGAACGGGAATTCCAGAACACTTAATTGTGCTCATGAGGAACCTGTACTTAGACCAGGAAGAAGGCATTCAAATAGAAGGGGACACTGTGTGGTTTAAAATAAGGAAAAGTGTGCGTCAGGCTGTATCCTTTCACCACACTTCTGCAATCTGTATGCTGAGCAAATAATTTGAGAAAAACCCATAATCCAAACCCGTTGCCATCGAGTTGATTCCGACTCATAGCAACCCTAAAGGACAGAGAACTGCCCCACAGGGTTTCTAAGGGGTGCCTGGTGGATTTGAACTCCCGACCTTTTGGTAGGCAGATGTAGCTTTTAACCACTACGCCACGAGAGTTTCCAACAATCTGAGAAGCTAAGCTATATGAAGAAAAACGTGGCATCAGGATTGGAGGAAGACTCATCAACTACCTGCAACACGCAGATGACACAACCTTGCTTGCTGAAAGCAAAGAGGACTTAAAGTACTTACTGATGAAGATGGAAGACTACAGCCTTCAGTACGGATTACACCTCAAAATAAAGAAAACAAAACTCCTCACAACTGGACCGATAAGCAATATCATGATAACCTGTAACCCGCTGCCATCGAGTTGATTCCGACTCATTGATGAACAGAGAAAATATTGAAGTTTTCAAGGGTTTCATTTTACTTGGATTCACAATCGACGCCCATGGAAGCATCAGTCAAGAAATCAAATGCCGTATCGCATTGAGCCAAATCTGCTGCAAAAGACCTCTTTAAAGTGTTAAAAAGAGAAGATGTCACTTTGAGGACTAAGGTGCACCTGAACCAAGCCATGGTATTTTCAATTGCCTCATATGCATGTGAAAGCTGCACAATGAATAAGGACGACCAAAGAAGAACTGATGAATTATGGTTTTGGCAAAGAATACTGAATAAACCATGGACTGCCACAAGACCAACGAACAAATCTGTCTTGGAAGAAGTACAGCCAGAATGCTCCTTTAGAAGCAGACTTTGCCTCACATACTTTGGACACGTTATCAAGAAGAACCAGTCCTTAGAGAAGGACGTCATGCTTGGTGAAGTAAAGGTCAGTGTAAAAGAGAAAGACCCTCGACGAGAGGGACTGACACAGTGGCTGCAACAATGGGCTCAAACACAGCAATGACTATGAGGATGGCGCAGGACTGTGCAGTGTTTCATCCTGGTGTACACTAAGAGTCAGAATCGACTCGACGGCACCTAACAACAACAAACTGCAAGTGACAGCAAGAAGGTAAGACATAAGGCCAGACAGGAGTCCGGAGATGTTGAAAGGGGAGTTGAAATTTTAGCTATAGGAGATGAGGAGCCAGAAATTATTTTGGAGCAAGGTTATTCACGATTAACATTTGCATTTTATAGAGATCATTCTGGTACCAGTGTGAGTTGCACACAGAAACAATAAGAAAAGGGAGATAAACAAAACCAGAGCTCTAACAGTGGGGACAGGGTTAGAACAAGCAGGATATTCAACAAGAAAAGTAAGGAGTCTAGGACAACTCAGACAACTGACAATGGTGATGCCACTCTCAGTATGGAATACCTTAATATTTTCCATAATCTGAAATATATTTTAAATTGATACCAAATTCTTTCACTGTAGATTTTCAGCCATAAATTTCAGAGAGTAAGTCCATTTCAACCCAAAGCTGACAATACAGAAATGATAAAAGGAAAAAAAAAAAAGCAAAAGAAATGTTGAACTGTTAATGAAAAGCCAGGTTCTAAAAGTGCCCTACACAGAAACTGAAGTCTAAGCAAGAGAAATGCCTGACCAACAAATTTTTCTGAAAAAGATTTTAATTTCAGAAACCATTTGGAAGCCTACTGATAAAGAATGTATCATGTTGTTTATTAAGTCAGTGTTTCAGAAAATGTTTCTAACATAAACACCTTAAATTTAAGTAAGAAGCGTATCAAATAATGTCAATCAAATTTCACAATACCAATAACTGGTTAGATATTACAGGAAAGCAAGCTGCGTGCCTGAACAACCAAGTTTATCTTTAGAAGTGGGAAGACTTTGGTGGGCACTAAAATATTATTTATCTCTAAAAGCAAAATCGAATCTTCAGGTCAGGTGTAGAAAAAGGTTCTATAGACCTCTGCATCACTGGTGAAACATCTGTAATTTCTGGAAGGATTATCAGAACAAAATTCCAACTTAACTGTTCTTTTTTTTTTAAACAAATAAATCAAACCTACATTTACATATTTCATTAACTAGCTTTAGGTAATCATCTCTGAAACAAATAGATTCTACTTTACTCACACAACACACACACACCCTGAAGTAAAAAATGGAAGCCACCAATGGCAGAGCAAGGTTTCTCACTGTTGGAGAGAAAAGTGAATCCATAAACATGTCACAGAAACAAAATGGTTAGACAATATTTTCCCAAGAACTCACCACAGACATTATCAGCAATGTCACCTACCATCAATACGGAAACCCTGGTGGTGTAACGGTTAAGAGCCACGGCTGCTAACCAACCGGTCGGCAATTCTAAACCACTAGGCACCCCTTGGAAACCTCATGGGGCAGTTCTGCTGTGCCCTCTATGAGTTGGAATCCACTTGGCTGCAACGACGGCAACGGGTACTATCAATATGAGCTGAACAAAAAATGTTCATAAATTGTGATTGAAAAATGACAATACTAAACTATAAAAATTCCTGTAAGAATGAGAAATACAAGTTTAAAAAAGAAATTAAGACTCCCTAGAAGGATAGAAGAAAAAAAAAAAAGACTGCATTTACTCTTTTGAAGCTGAAGCACAACTATCTTAGTAGTCCCTCCACAACCCAGCATCCTCAGACTGAAATGTCCCTCATATGTGAATGTTCTAGCTACCTGAAGGTTCTTTATGTGCTCAATCCTCTTGTCCTTTCTTAAAAAAAAAAAAAAAAAAAAAAAACCCCGCTTAAACTTTGCTAAAATGTTCTGACCTTTCTTAAACAGTGCATACTGGAACTTTTTCTTGAACGTAGCACCATCAAAAAAACACAGCTATTCTCTCAAGGGTTATGAAGTATATAAAGCTGTTTCAAATCACCCTTTACAAATTGGCTAGTCTCTTTTGGTTGCATTTGCTTTTAAAGTTTTACTGTCCCTTCCTTTACAATCAAGATGCTGTCACCTCTTCACTATTGCCAAATGTGTTTGCCTCTAACAGCTCATCACCTCTTCTTTGGACTACTACAAAACCCTTCTAATGTGCTAGGAAACCTAACATTAAAACTTATTAGAGCTGTTTTTACAAACAAGTTAAAACACACAAGAGCGAAATGCATGCACTTTAGTGCGTTAATTTTACGGGGTGTTTTGAAATAGTTCGATATGTATTACGTGTTTATTTCCTTACTTCTTTCTGATGTCCTGAATTTGAAAAATTTCCTGGAAAACTCTACTTGAGATATGAAGTATATTCTATCTTTCTAAATACTTCTTATTAAAAATGAAAACTTTTTTACCTTTACATTCAGATTTGAATAAAATAATGTTATATATTTGGGCAGTAAGCACAAAAATATGTAATACATTGAATAGCTGCTGTTTAGGCTGTATTAAGTTTGAAACCCTTTCCGCACGTTGTTAAAACATTACCACAGTTTTCTAATACTGTACTTGGTTTCAAACACTAAACTAACAATATTATTATGCTGTATAAAACTGGTACTACCTACTATGATTTCACTACAACTATACATTCACAGACACACAAAAGGTACTTCATTCAGCAAATGGCCAGGTAATTACAAGGTGGGAATCCAATCGTTAGATGAACTCATAAACCTAGTTCCCAAAGGAGAAACATAGATTATAAAGAAATTCTTATTTCAAAACTAAGGGTATGCTGATTGTAGATTCACCACTTTAATTCCATCTACTTTCAGCTAATTTTTGGAATTATTTTAATTTTTACTCTAAAGTCTTTAAATGAGATTGTTTTGTTTTTTTAGCTTACCAAATCACAGTAAATTACAAACTACGGGCCATTTATTCAAATCACCAATAAAAAAAAAAATAGTTAACTAATATTCATGTATTTGCTATTCACACTCAAATGTAGTACTAGGATTGTTGTCTTTTAGGGGGGAAAACCCCACGAATTTTAATATAAACTTTAACAAAAACATTGGTGGGTTTACAATTTTAATTCATTACTAGCACTTACTGTCAAAAAAAAAAATAGGGTAAGTTAAGTAACTACAAATCAATGTGATTTTGATGTGATTTAGATATACTATAGTAAGAACAACTCTGTGGCTCTTAAAAAAAAAAAAAAAAAAGCAATGAAATCTTGCAGATACTTCTAACAAAAAACCCTCCAGAAGCAATGCCCATATTAAAACAGAAACAAAACAAGGAGTTCACAGTATTTGTTAGATCACAGTATTAAATGTCACTTAGGAATATTTAATATCACAGAACTAAACCAAAAAATCCACTGCCGCGGAGTCGATTTCAACTCACAGCAATCCTATAGGACAGGGTTTCCAAGGCTATAATCTTTATGAAAGCAGACTGCCACATCCTCCTCCTGTGCAGTGGCTGGTGGGTTCGAACCGCTGACCTTTCAGCTAGCAGTCAAGCACTTAACCACTGCACCACTGGGGCTCCTATCACAGAATTAGACAGCTAAAAAAGTATTTCCTCAGTTAATGTGAAACCTACTCGCAAAAAGTAGGTTATTTTGTAGAGACAAAACAAAAAGACAGATGATGAATCAGATGCATTCCACAATTGTTAGATTTTATAAGATGCCCCTCATGGTACCTGGTTCTGATTTCTACTGAACCCCTGGACGGGATCACAATTTAAGCTTAAAGGACCAACTCGTCTGGGTCTCTGTGCACGACAGACCAGGGAAGCACTTAGTAGTGACTGGAGGGGTTTACATTAGCCACATAAGGGAACAGTGAAGAACTCTGACAGTGGGGGTGTTAAACGTCAGGATAGGATATTCAGAGCAGCTGTGAGATCTCATTCTCTTTAATAATAGTACAGACTCTTACCTTCCATGGAATGCTTCTGAAGTAATGCTGCTCAAATCAAAACTGGAGAGCTTCTCAAAGTCCCTTGGAGGGTCCAAGAATTACATGTCTGCTTCCAGCACTACTAGTAACCAAATACAACTTTTCTGCACAGCAATTACCTGTATCTCACCAGAGGATATTAAAAAGGTGGCTTTCTCTGCAGTTCTATGTGTTTTGCTAGATATCTGGGTCTTTTTCATCAGCATTATCCTTGTTTCTACTGAACCAGAAACCAACTGCTTTTACTTTCTAAATTTTAATTTTTAAACCAAATCCTAATTATAGCAGGGCCCCTAATTATAAACTGATTTACCTAACTACCTACATGACCTTAGGAAGTCACTTCTTGTAAAATGAGAGGCCTGGACTAAAACCCTCTAGAATGTAACATCCATGTTCTGTTCACCATTGTACTCCCAGCTCCACAGACAGAGAAGGCGGTGAGTGTTTACTGAATAAGAAGATCGTTCTCGTTCCAAAACGACAAACATAAAATAAACTTAAACATCTTTCCTTTTTTAACCAATTAGATTTTAATCTGTGTATTCCCAAACGTTTTTAGAGGACATTTAAACAGAAATTTCCTATGCAGCAAATAGAAATTTATAGAATTTAAAATAAAGTAGTAATTTTTAGGAAAAAAAAAGGGTTAAGTTATACAATAGTTGAAAACCTTCACCCAGTTTTTTTTATACTTTTCATTTCTTCATCCCCTTTAACCAATTACTGTGCCCTACTCCTTTTTTTTTACTCCTTTATTCCTTTGAAAGGAAGGCAGCTGGT
This sequence comes from Loxodonta africana, assembly GCF_030014295.1. Lineage (NCBI taxonomy): Eukaryota > Metazoa > Chordata > Mammalia > Proboscidea > Elephantidae > Loxodonta > Loxodonta africana. The sequence continues at coordinate 93,512,572 of NC_087344.1, forward strand.
AGGGAGAAAGAGCTCCAAACTTACAGTTTTAGCTTCATCTCTTCCATTAACTGACTCTGAGAACAAGCCACTTCCTTTGGAGCCTGAAAAGCTGCATTTGTAAAACAAGGGAGCTGAACACATTATTAAAGTCTAAAGTCTTCTGCTTTACAAATCTATGATTCACCTTTCATTCTACCCATTATCCTATTCCTAAAGCCTTGATTCAGTGCTCGCAACAACAGTTACACTTGTGCAGTAGCCTCAAAATTTGTCTCTTCCCCTTTATTTTTCCTTCTTATTCATACTGCTACCAAATGAATATGATCTTAAAACCATGAGTAGAGCAGACTGCAAACCACACTGGTTTAAAATCAGGGAGACCTGGGTTCAAAGTTAGACTCTGCCACTAACTAATCATATCTCTAAAATGGTGATGCTATTACCTATCTCAATGAAGGCTATTTATTTTATTTAAAATGTGTAAGGCATCTAATACAGTGCCTGACCCATGGCAAATGCCCAACAATAATTAGGACCTACCTCTATTTCCCAAGATCAAAAGCCTCAGTTTCCCACCATCCACAGCAAGGATGACCAACCAGCTCCATGAATGGCAAGCAAGAAAACTTTTAAAGCCACAGAGGCAAAAACTGGGTTAAAGTTTTTTTTTTATGTAATGAATTACTTAATATGGCCCTTTTAGCCAAGCATGGCCCTGTATTCACACAATGACTGGATGGGACTATGTAAATAAGGTGTTTATGGTCCACCAAGGGAATTGGACACCTGCTAAGAATACAAATAAGGTTCATGAAACCCCTGTGGGGGTGGGACTATGCAAATAAACTCCATAACTCTGAGTATGGTCTGTTAGTTCTGTGTTGCCACTGCTAACAAATTATCGAACCCAGCAGAGTGGAGAGGACAGTGGGAGGGACTGTTGGTGTCCGAATTGGTAAAAAGATTGGAGAGAGGAGGTATGGCACCTCACAGGAATCAGCCTTGGGCAGATGCTGCTGATGGTGATTCTTTCTCCTCCTTGTGAACTTAGACTAAGAGGTCAGATGCTGCCCATCAGGCTCCTGTGTGTTAGGGAAGTGTCTACCTGCCCTTCTGCCAATATGCTTCATGGGTAAGGCAGACTTAGTCACCATGTCCTCCTGAACTGTCAAAAGCAAATGGTGCAGCCTCCCCTAAGCCAAATCTACAAGTCAAGATGAAATGAATGAAGACGTGACACATCTCTTCAAAAAGCTATCCATTCTCTGGATTTCACCAAAAAGGAAACTCCTCAGCCTACCATTCATGTCAAAAGATGCTTCTTCCAATTCTTTGTATAGTTCTTAAATGTACAGGCAATAAGCTAACATTAATGTTAGCCCCCCAAACCAGACCAAACATTATAATTTATTTTTTCAATCATAAAAAATTAAATGGTGTGATAAAAGGGAAAAAAGGATGAAATTTCTCACATGATGAAGGTACACTGAGCTTTGTAGGGTCATACAGGCTCCTTCAGAAAAAACAATGGCTTTCTTAATTTCAAAACTGGGTCAAAAGAAGGAGCAAGGCGAGGAATGATGGGGACTAGAAAAGAGAAGCTCATTTCTTAAAGCAACTCAAATACATATACATACGTGGTTGTTGTTGAGTCAATTCCAACTCACAGTGGCCCCATGTGTGTCAGAATAGAATTGTGCTCCACAAGGTTTTCAGTGGCTGATTTTTTGGAAGTAGATCACCAGGCCTTTCTTCCAAGGAGCTGCTGGGCGGATTTGAACTTTCAACCTTTCAGTTAGCAGCCAAGCACAGTAACCATTTGTGCCATCCAGAGTGCAGTTACTTATGTTGAAATTAAGAAAAAAAACAACCCCAAACTAGGAATAATAATCTTTATTTCCCTATACTAGTTAATGGTACAGGTGAGTTACTGGGTAACAGTAATTTATCATGTATGTGAAAGTCTTCACAAGACCAACAAAATCTTGTGAAGGAAGGTAATTTTTTTTTCAAGTGACACCTTTCTAAAGCTACTTTTGCCAAAGAACTGCTGCAAAAGTAAATAATTTTAAAAATTCTTTCAGAAAGGTTAGCTTCGTTAAGAATTATCAAATTCACATGTCTATTTATAAATACAAACCCACTAAAAGATGGCAACAGGGAATCTGAGATACGTGCTTCTCTGTGATCAGGCCAAATTGTTCTAATGGCCCTATGCAATTATCAGACCAAAATTCATCCCATGAGCTGCCATTTTTAAGTAATTATTTAAAAGCACTACTGCTTCTAGTTGATCTTTATTTTTGTACTACAAGGTTGTTTTCTTTCCCATGTTCTCTGCTCACTTCCCAAACTAAACAAGTCTACCTTTCTCCACCTAGATTTGAGATCTGATCAAAGCCATTAAGCCTAGACTACCCTTTTTTCAACAGGCTTCTCCTCCATTTTCTTTTATCTCCGATTCTGTTCTCTATCCCTCTATATATCACCCCCAGTACCACTATAATCCCTTTCCCAGCTTGTTTTCTCTCATTCCTAACCTTGTCTATGACCAGCACTACCTTGCCTGGGCTTAGTTGCAGCTTCATCCTCCAATTCCAATTCCCATTACTGCCCAGTCTCTCCTTTGCTCCAGTCTCCTGAGCCTATTCTCTCCCAGTCCAATCCCCACTGCTTTAACACCTGACCTTGTTAAAGCCTGGTCCCCCAAAACCAGACCTTATTGCAGTTGAGTCCCTTGCCCCACCTTGTATCAATTCCTGTCACTCCTGGCCCCTGCCAAGACCTCTTCATTTCAGACCCGGCCCAATCTACCCTCTTTCTGATCCTTGGCTAACACCAAGCCCCGTTCCTAACCCCAGCAATCCTTCTCTACCCCCAGCAAAGGGAACCACTCTGCCTGGCCCATCCCACTTTTTCTGACTCTGAACCTGGTGCTTCCTCCAACCCTTCAGTGAAACCCAGTGCCACAAAATCTCCGACCTCAGCATCGTCTAGTCTCCTACACCCTGATACATGCGTTCCCCACCCCCCCAACGACGCACTCCAGGCTTATGTGTTTGTCTTCCCACATCTCCACATCCCCGACCCTGGCCTCAGCCAGCTTCCCTAGCGTGCTAAGCCCGCAGCTTAGAAGACCCTCCCCACCCAATAGCGCGGCCCTGCTCCCCACCGGTAACTCCCACTCGGACCTCTCCCCCGGAGCGGGGAGGGGGTGTTTCTCTCCCCACATGACCCCAATCCAGTGACCCGCCCCCCGACCCTGACTGGGGCCTGGTGCTCTTCTCTCTCTCTGCACCTCTGACCCCACTACGCCCCCTGCCCACTGCTCCTCTCCCTACTCCAAGCCCAGTGGGGTGTGTCCCCTAGCCACGGAACTCCCCCCAGCGGCCTCTCCCGTGAGGGTCACCGGTTGCCCCTCCTCACCTCGGCGTCCACCACCTCGTGGTAGGCAGGCGGGGGGTCGAAGCCGCCCCCGCCTCCGGTGCTCCCGCCGCGGGAGGAGCCGCTGCCGCCGTCACCTCCGCCGTCGCCCCGCGGGCCCCCACCAGGCCCCGGACTGGGGCCACCGCCGCTGTCCATAGGCTCGTAGCCGCCGTAGTCCAGGCCGGGCCGCTCGTTGGTGAGCAGCGCCACGGCCTCATTGATGTCGTTTTTGGCCAGACGCAGGGCCTTGCGGATGGTGGCGGGGTCCGAAAAGCCCATGCACAGCAGCGTGGTCATGTGCTGCTCCTCCTCCGATTCCATGGTTCGGGTCTCCAGGCCGCGCCGGTGGTAAGCGGCGAAGCTGTGGGTCCCCGGCCTCGCGAGCCGCGCGGCGCTACCTCCGCGCCGCCCCCGCACCCGGGCGGGCCCCTGCGCTCCTGCCCTGCTTGCTCCGCACCCGCGGGGCCAGGTTGGGTGCGGGCGTGGGCGCCGCGAGCCGAGCTAAGGCGGTGGGGCTCAGGCGCGACAGCGGCCCGGCCCAGCCCTGTGCGCCGCCATGTTGGCCTCCTCCCGCCCGCCTCCTTCTCCTCCCGCCTCCTTCTCCTCCCCCGGCCCGGGGGGCCGCACCTCCGCTCCCGGAAGCTGCAAGAGCTGCAACAAGGCTCGACGTTTACAGGCGATTTTTTTTTTTTTTTTTAAATAAAAGAGGGAAGGGCGAGACCGCCTTGCGGAGCGTCTCTAGGTTGAAAGGGCTGCGGTGAGGCCCGGGCACAGGCGAGGGAGGAACCTCTGTCGTCGCCACCGCCCGCCCATTTCTCAAGCAACAGGTTCCCGCAGGAGCGGGAGGGGCCGGAGCGAAACGCAGCTCGCAGTGCCGGGTGTCGCCCAGGCCACTCGGAGCCTCCCCGAAATACTCCCAGCCGTCCCGATCGTTCCCAGCTCAGACGGTGGTTTCCTCCCCTGCCACCCCCGAACCTCTTCAGAGTCCCAACTGGATTCTCCCTCCCGGACTTGCTCAGCCCAGTGCGACCCGAAATGCACCCCATCTTGAATGGAATTCACTCAGTCGCGAGTGTGCTCCACCTCCAACCGTGCCTGAAATGTACCACAATCCTGAAGTAAATTCACCCTACACTCACGGAAATTCACCCACACGCCGCCTGAGATGCACGTCAACCGCACGGAAATTCACCCACAACGCTGCCTGAAATGCACCTCAATACCGGCATAAATTCATCCCCAATTCACCCCCACATACACTTGTCCTCAATTTCTCCAGCCCTCACCGAAATCACTCTAAGCCGGTTGAAATTAATTCCCAATTAAGACTTGATTTTCCTTTTAATTTAGACTGACCACCTGCCCCCACCGAACCTGGCTGAAATCCCCTGAGAGTCTATATTTTCCCAAACGGAACTCTAAATCCCAATGCTGTCTATGAAAACCATCAAAAACCCAGACTGCATCACCCTCCTTCAGCCACAGACAAGAACGCTTTGGATATCTGCTCCCATCTGATGCTGACCTACCCACCCACATCTTTACTGCAGTCGTTTCTCAGGATTCCCTCCTTGCTCCTGCCTTTTTAGAGGCACACCATCTCTGTTTGTTTCTGCCTTTGAGCAGTCCTTTTCGTATTTAAAGGTCTATGTATTTGCTTTGTCTTTCCACCTTTAGGGCTAGCACTCTGGGACCCTATCTTCAGTCTCCTGATTTCCACCACCTGAGGCTTGGCCCTTGTATTTCCCCCCTTCAGTTGTCTTCAATTCTTGCTTCTCCTAGTTTCTTTCCCCACCCTCACCCGGAATCCTGAAGCATTTTCCTTATCTCAAGAGGTATTTGCTAACTTAGATCTTCTCCCAACGCCTTCACCCTGGACTCAACTTGAACCTGAAGCCCACCAATTAACCTTTCTTTCTCATTCCATCAGACTCCTTTTATTGACAATTTAGCACTAAGATATAGGGATGGAAGCCCTGGTGGCATAGTGGTTGAGTGCTACAGCTGCTAACCAAAGGGTTGGCAGTTCGAATCTGCCAGGCACAACTCAGGAACTCTGCAGGGCAGTTCTACTCTGTCCTATAGGGTCACTATGAGTGGAAATCAACTCCATGGCACTGGGTTTGTTTTTTTGTTTGTTTGTTTAAGATATAGGGTCGCTGTGAGTTGGAATCGACTAGACGGCACTGGGTTTGGTTTTGGTTTGAAGGTTTCCACAGAGCCCTGGTGGTGCAGTGGTTAGGAGCTGCCCGCTAAGCAAAAGGTCAGCAGTTTGAATCCACCAGCTGCTTCTTGGAAATCCCAAATCTTAAATGAGTGGCAGTACTTATAAATTTTCTTTGCAGTCTCTGTTTCCATCTTTTTCCCTGGACCATGAGCTCTTCTTGCCTAGTAACTTGCTACCTGTATTTATAAACACCAGTGATTTGATTTTCATATCACTATTGTTTACCTTTAAATGCAGTAACTGTATTCATTGTACTGACTGAAGACTTTAGAGGCCCCAGGTGGTGTAGTGGATAAGTGAGTGGGTAAGTTGAGTCCAGTTAGCTGGGCTGCTAACCGGAAGAAAGACGGTTGGCAGAAGGCTGGCAGGCAGTTCAATCCCACCAGCCACTCTGCGGAAGAAAGATATGTGGCAGTCTGCTGTAAAGACTTACAGCCTTGGAAACCCTGTGGGGCGGTTCTTTTCTGACCTATAGGGTAGCTATGAGTCGGGCTCAACTGATTTGGTGGTGTAGTGGTTAAGAGCATGGCTGCTAACCAAAATGTCGGCCGTTTAAATCCACCAGCTGCTCCTTGGAAACGCTATGGGGCAGTTCTACCCTGTCCTATGTGGTCACTGTGAGTCAGAATCAGTTGATGGCAATGAGTTGGGTTTGGGGGTTTATTATTTACATTTCAATGAAGTAACTGTATTCATTGTACCTACTGAAGACTAGATTATAAAGACTAGGTATAATATCCAAGCAAAGTACCTTAATTTGTGAAAGAAAATAACAAAACAAATCCTCCTTCTTCTTACATTTCTGAACAAAGAGAACCTGCTAAGGAAGAATGCCTATAGTTGGATCAGGCCACAATATGTACATTGAAGTAAAATTTTATTAAGTGTATCAACTTCTAAGTACTCAATGAAGTTTTTTTTTTATATTTATCTGTAGCATGTTAAGAACAAAAGTAATCTAAACTATAAATCAATATTAGCAGTCTATTATGGTATAGAGTCCGTACCAAGATATTTAATTATTCAACAAAATACATTCTGAATATTTACTAGGTGTCAGGAATTGTTGTTGGCATTAGTGATGCAATGGTGAACAAAGGAGACATAATTTGATGATGGCATTCACTTTTACCCTGTATTTGAAGTGAATTCAGTGACCAAATTCAGAAATGATCTACAAGGAGAGAGAAAGTACCAGGTAAAGAAAAATTATTTGTTTACTACTAAGATTTGAAATAGAATCCAGGTGATTATGAGACAGAGCAGACCAATTCAGATGGCACATAAAAAGACTCATCAACAGTGGCAAGTTTATAGAACATGACAGAGGAAGTTGTGCTTTGCTGAGAAGAGGAAGCAGAGAGAAACAAAGTCTGTTATAAAAACTGGAAAGAAGCCATAGAGGGCTACAGAAAAAAAGGAAGGCCATTTTGAAGGGATCCTGGAGTGACTGAAAAGCCAGAGTGTCACCTGAGGTTGCAAGTAGTCTAATCACACTTTCTTTGCATGTAGGAAAGCAAGTGAGCACTTTAAACCCTGTTGAATTGGAACAGCAGGGGAGGAGTCTATGGTATGCATATTCATACTTTTCATTTACATTTTTATTTTTATTGCAGTAACATATAGAAAATGTTAAAAAGACCATAAAATTTAAATAGCATTCAATTTATATATATCCTGATCTAGAAGCTTCTGAGGGGGGAGCTAGGTCTAGAAAAGAGATGTGATGGACTATGTTGAAGACAAGACATTAAGATTTTTTAATATTAATTAAATAATTTTAAAAATATTTATTGAGTTTATTTTGAGCCAGGCTGAGGACTGGGGAGACAACTATAAGACATGCAGTTTTCACTATTTTACTATTTATAAAGAGAGACAGACAAATAAGCAATAATCATAAAGTATGAGATAGGAGTATTTCATGATGTAAGAGGAGTGCATAGTGGGGGTACATAACTAAATCTTGGGGATCTGGAAGGTTTCCCAGAGAAGTGATATTTAAATTATAAGGAAATCCAAGAAAAGGAATACAAAATGAGGGGAGAGAGTTCCAAGGAATAGGAACAGTATGTTCAAAGACCTTGTAGAGGGTGAGAGTAAAGCCAATTTAGAGGAATGAAAAGCCAGTTGAGTATGGCTGGAGTGCAGAGTTCTGGAGAGGTAGTAGTGAGGAAGAAAGCTAAAAATGTACACAGAAACAAGGTCCCAGAGGGCCACTTAAAATGTAATAAGAAGTGTGAACTTTAGCTTAAGGAAATGGGAAGCCACTGAAACATTTATGCAGAGCAAGTTTTAGAAGATCAACCTTAGTGTGGAAAATGATTTAGAAGGAGGAAGAATGAAAGTAAAAGCCCAGTTAGGTGACAAGACAGTTAGCCTTTGTAGGCAACTACTTTGAAATAAAGAGTTGATTTTTGTTTCTCTATTCAGTCTACAATCTTGGTCTCTGTTATTGGTTTCCAGAAGCTTTACTATGATGTGTTTATGTATGGTATTCTTTGTATTTATCTTCAATGGAGTTTGTAGAGATTCTGGAATATGTGGCTTAAAGTCTTACATTAATTTGGAAAATCCTTAGCTATTATTTCTTCAAATATTGCTTAAGTTTCATTCTTTCCTTTTCTTCTGGGGCTTCGATTACATCAGTGTGTGGCCTTTTCCAGGATTCCCATGTGTCTTCTGTGCTTGTTTCTGTATTTTTTATTCTTTTGTCTCTTTGTGCTTCAGTCTGGATATTTTCTTCTGTCTTCCTTCTTGTTCACAAATTCTCTGTTCAGCAACGTTTTATCTGCTGTTATACCTATCTATTGAGGTATTAGTTTAGGTTATTGTATATTTAAGTTTTATAATTTCACTTTAATTCTTTTTTTAATTTTTTATGGCTTCCACATCTGTGCTGAAACTCCTACCACCTTGTCATTTAATTTCTTGAACAAATGATCACAGCAGTTTTAGAGTATGTCTGATAATTTTCACATCTGGATCTCCTGTGGGTCTGTTTTTATTGTCTGATTTTTCTTTTAATTATCAGTCCCTTCTTATTTTTTATAAGTGTAATTATTATTATTATTTTGGGGCATTGTGTTTTTTAAAACTGTAGAGATAATTTGAGGTTCTAAATGATGTTTTCTTCCTTGAGAGAGGATTTACTTTAGTTTCTTGCAGGTAATTGTGGGTAGGGTTGGTGATAAACTTAATTAAATCAGGCATTGAGCTTTTTGAGAAGGTGTACCTCAAACTTTGAGAGAACTGATCTATTTTTGGTTCGCCTTATAGGGTTGCTATGAGTCAGAATCAACCCTATGGCAATGGGCTTGGGCTTTACTCCTAGGGTTCTCAACTGTTTTAGATATTTATTGCTTTATCTTAAAGTAATGCTTGTGTCTTAAAACAACAACGATTTATTGTTTTTTGTAATTCTTTGGGTTAACTGAACACTTCTGCTTCACTTGGTGTTGGCTGGGGTCACTTATAAAGCTGCTTTCATCTGAGAGCATGGCTGTGGCATCTTGGTTCTCCTCCACGTGGCCTCTCTCTCTCCATATAATGTCTCATCCTCCAGAGCCTATCCACATGGCCTTTCTCTCCATTGTGATAGCCTGGACTTCCTTAAGTATGAAGGCTGGATTCTAAGAGGGAGAATTCTAAAAATGAGAATCTCAGTGAACAAGTGTCTATCAAATCTCTGTTTGTGTCACATTTACTGATATAAACCAAAAAAAACCCAAAAACCAAATCCAGTGCCGTCGAGTCGATTCCGACTCATAGCAACCCTATAGGACAGAGTAGAACTGCCCCACAGAGTTTCCAAGGAGTGCCTGGCGGATTCGAACTGCCAGCCCTTTGGTTAGCAGCTGTAGCTCTTAACCACTACGCCACCAGGGTTTCCATTTACTGATATACTACTCATAAAAACAAATCAGATAGCCAAGCCCAGAGTCAATGTGAAGGGGACCACCCAAAGGTATGAATGCCAGAAGGTGTAGTTCATTGGGGGCCATTAATATAACAGTTTGCCATACCAACTGAAAGTCTAGGGTGTTTACCAGTGGCCCTTGAGCTGCAACTTTTGTCATCTCAGGCTTTTAAGACTGTCTAAAGCTTTCCTTAGCTTCTCAGCCTCTCAGGTGCAGCTTAAGAATCAGCAAACACTTCAAAAGGAAAAGCAGTGCCAAATGATGGGCTCCCCTCTCTGTTACTTTCTTTTTCTTTGGGATTTGACCCTTCAAGTTCTCATTGCTTTGGAAAATTTTTCAATGCCTTCAAATAGATACTTCTTCTACTCTGACTAGTTTTTTTTTTTTTTTTTTAGTTATTGTCGATAAGAGGATTGGTCTTAGACAAACTAGTCTGCTATTGCTGGAAGCAGAAATCCCATAGAAAAGTACTTCCAGGTAAGGGGGAAGAAGAGCATGCCTTGAGAGAGAAGGAGATTTTCCAAGACTAGGAAGTGGTTTGTGTCATGGAGAGAAAGAGCCTCACCGTGCTGCCTCATAGTGCCCCCGAAAAACAAAAAACTCAGGAAATAAAAAAAGCTCAAAGGGAAATGACTACCTGGATCCCAAGACTTCCAGCTTCCACAAAATTTCCCAATCTCTAGCAGTGCACCTTCCCTCAAAGGACTTTAGCCTGTGTGGGCTTAGACTACCATCCTTCAGTGTTAACTATTGTAGACCAAGGACCAGAGGCCCTTCTTGATGCTCTAGACTGCAAAAGATCTCTGCAACCTTTATAAATCCCCCCCGGAGGTAGGGGAGGAAGCCCTAATAATAACTGTAACTGAATGTGTCAATACCGTGGCAAATGAGGGTTCAGGTGAGTTTTAACTTGTTTTAGAAAAAATAAATTGATATGTCATGCTCCAGATTTTAATGGATACAAATTCATACCCATGATATATGTTAAAAATAGTAACAACGAGAAAACTGGCATTAATAGTCACACCTTTCAATACTTTGGCATTCATTGATTAAAAAAAAAGTAATAATAATGGACAAAAGAACAATTACTTATAGAGGAATCTATGTTCAAGGTATTTGCTGCAAAATAAATAAATAAAAAGAAAAAAATCAGTATGGAAAATAGAGAAAGCTGGAAGAAGGAAGAAGAAAAGATAATTCTCAAGTTTGAGATTCTTCCCACCCTTTAGTCCAAGCCCACTGCCGTTGAGTGTATATTGCCAAATGGGGAGCCATTTAAAAGTTAATGTGGTATCCTTCACGTAAGAAGATGATGCAGTCCAATGTTAGCTTTTGGTTATTTTTCCAGCAGTAGCAGTCATGAGCCCCCATGACTAATTGGCAGACCTATCCCCTGGGCACTGCAAATTGGTCCCACTGCCTCCACTTTGGAAGGCCTTTCACTTGTGGTAGATGAGCTATGAATGCAGCAGTCCACAGCAAAAGAAGTACATGCTGTTGGATTGGCAGGTAGAAGGGAGACATGGGAGGTAAGGCCAGAGTTTTGACTGCCAAACTGAGGACTTTTCCTTAATACATTAGGAAGTAGGCAGCTATTAAACAGTTGAATGGAGCAATGACCTGATGGAAACTGGGCTTTAGGGAGATTAAACTGGCATTAGTGCATTGCATATAAGAGATTAAGAAGCTGTGAGATGAGAATGAAAAGAAGTGTGCAAAAGGAGGGTAGATGCTTCAGGATTTGGCCATTGGATTTGATGATCAAGGGAAAGGAAAGATTCCTAGGTTTTAAGGCTGGGTGATTGACAGAATCATGGTGGTATTTTCTGAGATCAGGATTTGACCAGAAAGGCAGATGATGATTTTGGCCTTAGGGGAGTTGAGGTTTAATTAGGTAAGTTTGCTTGCAAACTTCCGCAGTCATATCCTATGCACAGAATTGGAAATAAAATAGTTGAAACTGATAAGCATCTGCGAGGAAAATATACTGGCTTATTTAATTTGGAAACTGAGAAGATTTTTACAAAAAGAGAAAGATGAAAAGGCACATTTCTCTGATGGCCCAGTTCCTGATCTTGAACTCAGCAGACACTTACCTACAGATGACACTATATGCCAGCTGAAGATGGCAAATCTCATTTGGGGAAGTGTCCCAGTCACACACTGCCCATTTCTGCCCCATGCTCCTCACTTCATCTCGCTGCTCCTGCAGAGCTGGTTCCACGTTTCAGCTTTCTGTAGTGCTTTTGATCTGCTTGTTGTCTCTTGACTTCTGTAACTTAATTCTGCCCTGGTGGGCTGTTAGAAAGCCCTTTCCATGGGCTCTGAGGATCCTCAGACTTCAGCAATATCACAGTTGCCAGTGAGAGACTTCCCTGGCATCAGCAGCCCCTCAGCACCCTCTTGGGCAGGCTGACTCCGCCAGGAGACAGAGATTTGGACAGTTTATCTTAATTGTATTAGCAGTTTAGCTTCTCCAAAGCCATATGCTTATATAGAATTTTTAGCCATAATGTAACAGCTTGCAATTCTCTTTCCTATTCTGTAATTGATTGAAAATTCTTACAAGGCTTATGTTTACCTTGATAGCAGTATTGAAACTCAGTTGCTGAAAATAGAAAGATGAGCTCCCATATATTTAGCTGGAAAAAAAAAAAAAAGAAAAAATCAGAATCTGAGGCTTTTAGTTCCCTCTGAAACCAGGAGGACCTAGCCCTCAGGCTTCAGCTTAATTCCAACATGTGTTAGAAGTCTGTTTCATTTCCCCAATGTTGACTCACCAGGCTAGATTAATTTTCCAGGGTGTTGTGCTAATTATAGGTTAGTGGAGCTAATGGACTAAATCAAAATGGCAACAAGTGAAAAAGTAGCAGAGCTCAGAGTTCTACTTGGATGCAGAGCCATTTATAATTTCACAATTGTATGGTTACTACTAATTAATAAGAACTGCAGTGACCCTCAATTTTCAAAGGAGCCCACCATCATTTTCTAGTTAATCTTTCCCATCCATTACCATATTCATTTTATAAGAAGGGTGGAGCTGATGAATTACTTGCCTCAAGTCATATCTGTGGTTAAGGCCAAAATTATACTTTAAATGTTATGAATAATAATAAAAAGAATGTATTCGTGGAGTGCATTGCAGTTTCCAAAGGACTTTCACCTTCGTTATTCCACTTAACACTCACTAAGCATCTCTAAGAAGGTTTTTTGTCTGTTAATTGAGGACAACAGAAGAGAAAGAGGTTGGGTTCATAGCTGTCTTAGTTAAATTTAAACTAAATAAGAAAATAAAGAATATAACATTGTTATTCAGCAGTGCAGAGGTCGGAGTTATACAATCTTTGCTCCTCACTCCCTCTCTTGTTAGGTTTTCTCAGCTTTTTGAGAATTCGTAGTGTAAACATTCAGTCACATTAGCTTTTTGTTGTTATAAGGCTGTAGTTTTATTCCAGCCAAACCTAAAATGTATGAACCCTAGAATCTAGTGCCATTAAAAAAAAAACATTAGAAACCTCCATTTAAGAAAACGGAGTTAACCCAGAGATTGCTTATGTTAGAATATTGGAATAAAATCTTCAAAAAGCTGAGCTGGCTCTAGTGACTGCTGTAAACCTTCATTGCAGCCTGCTGTTTCTCCTCACTTTCTCACTCAAAAGCCTGGATCTTTTCCTGACCCTCATAGGCCTGTAGAGTTCATATAACATATTCGATCCTCCCAGGATCTTCTAGAACCACATAAGCAGAGAATAGAAGAGTTGGATGAGTTCTTAAAGGCTGTGGAATCTAGCATCCACACCTTATAGATGAAGAGAGACTCAGGAAATTAAAGTGATTTTTTCCAAGCCCTATAGCTAATTATTGTCAGAACTGTGGTGATAACCTGCCAGACTTTTGCTCTTGTAGAGAAAGAACTGGACAATGATAGTCAAACTCTCACTTAAGCAGTGCTTGCCATAATAAAACCAAAAAAAACCCCACCAAACCTGTTGCTGTCAAGTTGATTACGACTCATAGCAACCCTATAGGACAGGGTAGAACTGCCCCATAGGATTTCCAAGGAGCTGCTGGTGGATTCGAACTGCTGACCTTTTGATTAGCAGCCTAAGCTCTTAACCACTGCACCACCGGGGCTCTGTTTGCCATGATACAACTGCTGAATTAGCCAAGTAGAAGGCGGTTCCCAAAATGTGTTCACAGATGCTCCCTGACATGGGGTTTTACGGTCATGTTACTTTGCCCAGTTGGAAATTCATGATGCACACTAGAAGACTGGAGACTCTAGAAAGTCCCTTGGGGAAGAATTTTTGTTTTAGCAGGCATTTATCAAATTATTTCGTCAAATTTTTCCCCTCAGAGAAAACCTAGTCACAGCCTGTGTAGTTAGTGTTCCTTGGAACATACTTTGGGAGACACTGATGAACAAATAAATGGTACCTGTTGAAATGGGGAAGTTACAAGCAGGTAGAAAGCTTCCTACTAGATTCTTTTCTACATGTTATTTTATCCTCACAATCCCAGGAGTAGTTATTATCAATTCCAACTTATGGCAACCTCACGTGTGTCAGAGTTGAATTGCGCTCCATGGTGTTTTCAATTGCTGATTTTTCAGGAGTTAGATTGCTAGGTCTTTTTTCTGAGGTGCCTCTGGGTGGATTCAAACTGTCAACCTTTTGATTAGCAGTCAAGCACATTAACTGTTTGGACCACCTAGGGACTCCATGTATACTTTAACGCATTGCCGTCAAGTTGATTCTGACTCATAGCCATCCTATAGGACAGAGTGGAACTGCCCCATAGGGTTTCCAAGATTGTAATCTTTACAGAAGCAGGCTGTCACATCTTTTTCTCCTGGATCTGCTGGTGAGTTTGAACTGCTGACCTTTTAATTAGCAGCCGAGTGCTTAACCACTGTGCCACTAGAGCTCCTTATCTATACTTTATAGGACTCTAGTTGCACGTGACAGAAGCTGGACTCAAATTTACCTAAATAAAAAGGGGTGTTTATTGGTTCATGTAACTGAGAAACTTGGAACATTAAAACCAACAAGCTTCTTTTTCTCCTATTTCTGTGTCCCTTTGTTTGCCAAATCTATTCATTCTTTTCACAGACAGATATCTTCAAGAGAATGGGGACATGTTGTGCACAGCTTAGGCTCATGCCCTGACCACTCTGCAGCCAGAGCAATAAGGATTCCTCCCCACCAGCCCTGCTAGCAAAATCCTGGCGAAGGACTCTGATTGCCCAGCTGGGGTCATGGGCCCCATCCATCTCTATGGCTAGGAAGATGGGTACTATGATTGGTTTAGACTGAGTCTTGTGTCCTCTCCTGTGGGCAAGGGATATGTACTCTCAGAAGACCAGGAAGGGGCTCAAACAAAACAATAGTCAGTCTGAAAGCTAAGTAGCTTGTCTCAGGTCACGCAGCTAGTAAGCGGCAGAACGGGTATTTAAGCTCAGATCTGTCTGACTCCAAAATCCATGCTTTTTTCTCGATAGCTTGTTGTTTCAATAAGATATAGCCTCTGCCCTTAAGGAAGTAATAATCTGCTAGGAAAGCTACAAACCCCTATAGTAAGAGCCATGAAAGGTTCAAGCACTTTGGACATTCAGAGGAAGGGAAGATTATATCGTAATACCCTGAGTTAGAGTTCTTAATTCTTTTGGGGTTATGAGCACCTTTGAAGATCTGATGAACCCTGTGAACTCTTTTCCCCATAAACACAGACACACAGATAACACACACTCAGCACGCGTACGTGCACACACATGCACGCACGCTGCACATACACCCCCCACACTAAATTTTGCATGTTTTGGCAGGGGAGAGCAGTATGGATTTTAAAGGCGTTCCTGGCTTTCTGTTCTCCAAGGTACTTAGGCTTTGAATGAAGTATTACTGATCCGAAAATGTGCTTATCTAGAAGAACCAGTTCAAAAGATCTAACCTTGGTGTAGAATGTTGGTATCACCAGCAGGGAACTGATGAGCCTCCGATGGCAGGCCCTCTGTATAAGCAAGAAGGGCCCAGGAAGCCAAAATCAGAGCCACTGTAGAGAGAGAAAGGTGCAGGAAATAACGTGTTCCCTGAACAGACTTAGGAACACACTGTTGAACAAATAAATTGTACTTGTTAACACAGAACGATCACAAGCAGAGCGCACTGCAGTGAGTTACTTTATGTGGTCCTTTTCTAGCTATAGTCTTTGTAACTCCCACTGAATGACTGGGTGAGGACTATGACAATGAGGTCCTTGTGGCCCACCAAGGGGATTGAATAGCTTGCTCATAGTGTAAATAAATGCATGGCACCCTTTTGGGGTGGGACCATGCAAATAAGATGTATGGAACCCTAACGAGGGGATTGATCAGTTTTGCCATCCCAGTAGGCTTAAGATGAGCCATCCCAAAGGCAGGAGGAGAGGATCTCACCATCACCAAGAAAGAAGAGCCAGGAGCGGAGCACATCCTTTGGGCCCAGGATTCCTGCACTGAGAAGCTCCTGGAACCAGGAGATTGAGAGAGAGGTGTAACACCAAAGACGGTGACAGGCAGTGGCAAAGAAATGGCGGCAGCAGAACAGGATACTGTCAGGAGATGGTATGGTGGGCTTCCCAGCCCACAGGGTGAGAAAGCTGAGTGCCTTCACGCAGGAGGCTTGCTGGCACCTGCGGCACTGGGTGGAGCTAGATCTGAGTGCCTTCTGGTTCTGGCCGAGGCTTACTGGCAGAGTGGGGGTGCTTCATGGCAGTTATCTGCAGAGCTAAAGGACCTTTGTAATACTTGGCCAAGCAGGGCAGAGGTCAGGCCAAGGGGCCAAGGGGCCAAGGGGCCAAGAGGCCAAAGGGCCAAGGGGCTAAAGGGCCAAGGGCCAGGGAGAGGCCTGCCTGCGGCACGGCTGAGAAGAGGTTGTCCTGATCAAAGAACTGCGTTCTGAGTGCTCCTGAACCTGAATTGTAACCTGTTACTTCCCTAATAAATCCCAAATTGTGAGTATTGTCTGGGAGTTCTGTGTGGCCATTGCAACAAACTGTCAAACTCAGCAGAGAAGTAGAGAGTACCATGCGAGGGATGGTTGGTGTCAGAATTGGAAAAAAGTTTGGAGAGAGGAGGTATGTCTGGCCTCTGCCTCATAGGAATCAGCCTTGGGCTGCTGATCTTGACCTCCTTCCCCTTGTGAAGTTAGAGGAGGTCAGACGCTGCCTCTGCCACACCATTTTTACACAGGGTAAGCATTATTCCTAGAAATTACCAATGCAAAGATGTCACCTGGAGGATTAAAGTGTGCCTGACCCAAGCTATGGTTTTTTCAATCACCTATGTACATGTGAAAGCTGGACAACAGATAACGGAGACTGAAGAATAATTGATGCATTTGAATTATGGCGTTGGCGAAGAATATTGAATATACCACGGACTGCCAGAAGAACAAATAATCTATCTCGGAAAAGGTCAAACCAGAATGCTTCTTAGAAGCAAGGAAGATGAGACTTTGTCTCACAGACTTTGGATGTGTTTTCAGGACGGACAAGTCCCTGAAGAAGGACATCATGCTTGATAAAGTAGAGCATCAGCAGAGAAGAAGAAGACCCTCAGTAAAATGGATTGACACAGTGGCATAACAACAATTGTGAGGATGGCGCAGGACCAGGGAGTGTTTTGTTCTGTTGTACATAAGGTCACTACGAGTCGGAACTGACTTGATGCCACTTGGCAACACCACCAATGCTAGTTTTTGACATTAAGTGTAAATAATAAAATCACAATAATCTAGTTTGACCTCCCCACTTTATAGAAAACACTGAGAGAGTAAAGAAATTTACCCAAGGACATACAGCTTAAGAATGTCTGGGTCACCAGATATCTTGACTAGGGCTCTTTCTTCCCTCCATCTTACCACAGAAACTGAAACCAAACCAGTTGCCGCAGAGTTAATTCTAACTTATGGTGACCTTGTGTGTGTCAGAGTAGGGTTTTCAATGGCTGACTTTTCAGAAGTAGCTCACCAGGCCTTTCTTCCAAGGAGTCCACCTTTTGGTTAGCAGCTGAGCACCTGGACCATTTGCACCACCCAGGGATATATGTAAATGATGGCATTCACTTATCATAATGCCCATTTCACTGCCTGTTTTCTTTACCATATTGTAAATTCCATAAGAGCAGGAACTGTGCCTGCTTAATTATTCACTGCTACATCCCCAGGACCTAGCTTACAGTAGGTGCTCAATAATTGCCTGTTGAATGATTGAAGGGATGACTGAATGGCAGAAATTTCACTGTTGTTGTTGTTAGGTGCCCTCGAGTTGATTCCAGTCGTAGTGACCTCATGTGACAGAGTAGAACTTCCCCATAGAGTTTTTTTTTTTTTTTTTGGCTATAATCTTTATGGAAGCAGATTGCCAGGTCTCTCTCCCCAGAAGCCACTGGGTGGGTTTTGGTTAGCAGCTGAACACTTAACTGTTGTGCCACCAGGGCTCCTACTAGAGATGAAAATTAACCTTTGCTGTTTTTTATATATATTTTTTTACAACGTAGCTTCTGTCACTCTGGCACTCCTTTTCTCCCTCAGCACCTTCCGCAGCTTCCGAGTCATCCTGACTCATGCCGGGGAAGCCTCCACCTTCCACACGTAACAAAGGCCCAATGACCTCTGAGTCATGGTTGACTGGGTTGATTGGGCCTTGGAAGTGCAATTGACTCATTCACTTCCTTCCTGACTCTCTGGGACAGTTCTAGATCCCAGGGAAACACATGTCTGCCTAAGAGGACACAGCCCACACCACAGAAAGCACCCTTGCCTCCTTCTCCTTAGTGGATGCCACCACCCAGCCCTGAGGATGACAAACCTTTTCTTAATCTCTTTGAAACCAAGGCCAACTTTGAAAAAAGCGAAGTTATTCCCAGGGTGCTTGTTAATCAAAGCAGCTGTCCTTAGTTGCTTGGCAAAGGTAGGTATGGAGGGTATATCTGCTAGCAGGCAGTTTGTGTCTAATTTATCCAAAGGAAACGGCCATGTGATGTACTTTTCATTTACTGAAGAGAGATAAGTGTTCAGACCTTTGCAAATTTACACTGAAATTAATTTTTCAAGGTTCACACAACTACAATGGTATTAACTTTTCCTTTAAAACATAAAGTATGATTAAAGCAAAAAAAAACAAATCTACTGCCGTCGAGTCGATTCCGACTCATAGGGACCTCATAGGGTTTCCAAGTCTGTAAACTTTATGGAAACAGGCTGCACATCTTTCTCCCACAGAGTGGCTGGTGGGTTTGAACCACCAACCTTTTGTTTCACAGTCAAGTGCTTAACCACTATATCATCAGGACTCCTTAAAGTATGCTTAGCCATGACAACTTATACATTTTTATAAATGTCTTCTCTCACAGTGTTTTTGTGAAACTTAAAGGAGTATAAAAACCACCCAGCCTCATGCTTGACATATCTGTTGCCTTTCTTCTTTTTCCCTTTCCATTTCTTAGGGTAATGGAAGCCAGAGCAGATAAAATGGCTATGTGTATCAGTTAGGAATATTTTCACTTATAAATAACAGAAAATTCAATACAAGGGATTAAAGAAAGACTTTTTTTTCCTCACGTAACATTAAGTCTAATGGAGTTGGCTGGTTTTGGTCTGGGAGCTCACTAAATCCACAGCCAGTAGCTCTTAAATTCTCTTGGCCTTTTCCTCATGCACATTGCCTCATGATTTCAAAATGGCTGTCACAGCTCCAGGCATCATATTCACATTTAAGACAAGAAGGAAGGGTAAGAGACCCATCTGATAACACTTTTATCAGGAAAACAAAATGCTTTTCCAGACCTCTGTCTATGTCTTATGTCTCATCGGCCGAGAAGCCTTACGGTAGTTGAGAAAATAAGTGCTTAGTTTTTCCAGCTTTTATAGTAGAGGCAGGTAAAGAAAAAGGTGGTCAAGAATAGGTCATGGACTAGCTAGCTTGCAATTTTGCCACACTGAAGCTTTTAGTGTGACTCTCAGATGTTCTGTAGAGTTAGGGGAGGGAATGGGAGTCAGTTGGCAAGATTAAACCTTGCTTTCTCTTCTTTGCCTAAATAAAGACTAAATTTAGTGTATTTGAATCCCATCTGGGCTCTTTATGGGTCTGTAAAGTAGCTGTCTCGTGCTCTCCATGAGGGCCAACTGTTAAAAGTTTTAGGAAATTTTGTGAACAAGCCGGTAAATGCAGCCATTATTAACAATTAAATTATGTTTTTACAGTTAAGTAAATTATATTTTTAAAAAGGTAATAAATACTTAAAACTCATTACTTTCTAATGTTTTACTACATTTTACTACTATCCATGCCCTTAAAGTTATTTGTCTGTTGTATCTCTCTATATGGTATTTAAAAATGACCTATTGTTCTTATTCAACATTGTGCTAGAGGTCCTAGCCAGAGCAATTAGGCTAGACAAAGAAATAAAGGGCATCTGGATTGGCAAGGAGGAAGTAAAATTATCTCTATTTGCAGATGACATGATCTTATACACAGAAAACCCTAAGGAATCCTCCAGAAAACTACTGAAACTAATAGAAGAGTTTGGCAGAGTCTTAGGTTATAAGATAAACATACAAAAATCACTTGGATTCCTCTACATCAACAAAAAGAACATCGAAGAGGAAATCACCAAATCAATACCATTCACAGTAGCCCCCAAGAAGATATAATACTTAGGAATAAATCTTATCAAAGATGTAAAAGACCTATACAAAGAAAACTACAAAGTACTACTGAAAGAAACTAAAAAGGACCTACTTAAGTGGAAAAACATACCTTGCTCATGGATAGGAAGACTTAACATTGTAAAAATGTCTATTCTACCAAAAGCCATCTATACATACAATGCACTTCTGATCCAAATTCCAATGACATTTTTTAATGTGATGGAGAAACAAATCACCAACTTCATATGGAAGGGAAAGAAGCCCAGGATAAGTAAAGCATTATTGAAAAAGAAGAAGAAAGTGGGAGGCCTCACTCTACCTGATTTTAGAACATATTATACAGCCACAGTAGTCAAAACAGCCTGGTGTTGGTACAACAACAGGCACGTAGACCAATGGAACAGAATTAAGAACCCAGATATAAATCCATCCACGTATGAGCAGCTGATATTTGACAAAGGACCAGTGTCAGTTAATTGGGGAAAAGATAGTCTTTTTAACAAATGGTGCTGGCATAACTGGATATCCATTTGCAAGAAAATGAAACAGGACCCATACCTCACACCATGCACAAAAACTAACTCCAAGTGGATCAAAGACCTAAACATAAAGACTACAACGATAAAGATCATGGAAGAAAAAACAGGGACAACGTTAGGAGCCCTAACAGAAGGCATAAACAGAACACAAAACATTACCAAAAATGATGAAGAGAAACCAGATAACTGGGAGCTCCTAAAAATCAAACACCTATGCTCATCTAAAGACTTCACCAAAAGAGTAAAAAGACCACCTACAGATTGGGAAAAAATTTTCAGCTATGACATCTCCGACCATGCCTGATCTCTAAAATCTATATGATTCTGTTAAGGCTCAACTACAAAAAGACAAACAACCCAATCAAGAAGTGGGCAAAGGATATGAACACGCACTTCACTAAAGAAGATATTCAGGCAGCTAACAGATACATGAGAAAATGCTCTCGATCATTAGCCATTAGAGAAATGCAAATTAAAACTACAGTGAGATTCCATCTCCAACAAGGCTGGCATTGATCCAAAAAACACAAAATAATAAATGTTGGAGAGGCTGCGGAGAGATTGAAACTCTTATACACTGCTGGTGGGAATGTAAAATGGTACAACCACTTTGGAAATCTATCTGGCGTTTTCTTAAAAAGTTAGAAATAGAACTACCATACAACCCAGAAATCCCACTCCTCGGAATATACCCTAGAGAAACAAGAGCCTTCACACAAACAGATATATGCACACCCGTGTTTATTGCAGCTCTGTTTACAATAGCAAAAAGCTGGAAGCAACCAAGGTGTGATCAAAGGATGCATGGTTAAATAAATTGTGGTATATTCACACAATGGAATACTATGCATCGATAAAGAACAGTGACGAATCTGTGAAACATTTCATAACAGGGAGGAACCTGGAAGGCATTATGCTGAGTGAAATTAGTCAGTTGCAAAAGGACAAATATTGCATAAGACCACTATTATAAGATTTTGAGAAATAGTTTAAACTGAGAAGAACACATACTTTTGTGGTTACGAGGGAGGGAGGGTAGGAGAGGGTTATTTACTGATTAGTTAGTAGATAAGAACTACTTTAGGTGAAGGGAAGGACAATACTCAATACACGGAAGGTCAGCTCAACTGGACTGGACCAAAAGCAAAGAAGTTTCCAGGATAAACTGAATGCTTCAAAGGTCAGCAGAGCAAGGGTGGGGGTTTGGGGACTATGGCTTAAGGGGACTTCTAAGTCAATTGGCAAAATAATTCTATTATGAAAACATTCTGCATCCCACTTTGAAATGTGGCGTCTGGGGTCTTAAATGCTAACAAGCAGCCATCTAAGATGCATCAATTGGTCTCAACCCACCTGGATCAAAGGAGAATGAAGAACACCAAGGTCACACGATAACTATGAGCCCAAGAGACACAAAGGGCCACATGAACCAGAGACTTACATCATCCTGAGACCAGAAGAACTAGATGGTGCCCGGCCACAACCGATGACTGCCCTGACAGGGAGCACAACAGAGAACCCCTGAGGGAGCAGGAGATCAGTGGGATGCAGACCCCAAATTCTCATAAAAAGACCAGACTTAGTGGTCTGACTGAGACTAGAAGAATCCCAGCGGTCATGGTCCCCAAACCTTCTGTTGGCCCAGGACAGGAACCATTCCCCAAGACAACTCATCAGACATGGAAGGGACTGGACAATGGGTTGGAGAGAGATGCTGACAAAGAGTGAGCTACTTGTATCAGGTGGACACTTGAGACTGTGTTGGCATCTCCTGTGGGGAGGGGAGATAGGAGAGTAGAGAGGGTTAGAAACTGGCAAAATTGTCATGAAAGGAGAGACTGGAAGGAGGGAGAGGGCTGACTCATTAGGGAGAGAGTAAGTGGGAATATGGAGTAAGGTGTATATAAGCTTGTATGTGACAGACTGACTTGATTTGTAAACGTTCACTTAAAACTCAATAAAAATTATTAAAAAAAAAAAGAGCTGTTGTGCATTTCTTCACAACTCTGTGTTTAGTGACATCATGTTGGTAGCTTTACACCAGCCATGGTGGGAGTACTTACACCACAGTGTTCTGTATGTTTCTATATTGATCTCAAATCCCATAGGGTATAGGTCACCATTATGCTTTCAAAATACATGTGTATAAACCAAACCAAACATTTTGCTACTGAGTCGATTCTGACTCATAGTGACACTATAGGACAGAGTAAAACTGCCCCATAGGGTTTCCAAGGAGCTGCTGGTGGACTTGAATTGCCAATCTTTTGGTTAGCAGCCAGGTTCTTAACCACTACGCCACCAGGGGTCCACATATGTATATGCACTCATAATATGAACTTAGAAGTATGTATACCTTTGTGAGACTCTTCTAGCATTAACTATAAGTCATTAGAAACCTGTAGGTCATAAGAAAGTTAGAAAATTTCTGAACTTAGACATAGAAACATAGAAGCATGTAAAGTATGTAAAGAACGTAAACAACCTTTAAGTTCATTTTGACCCAGCACGCTGTAACGCAAGAAAACATAACAAAAATCTAAACAACCTCCCTAATCTCTAACCTTGAAGAGAAGATGTGTCATCTGGCTACTCTCTAACCCTGGAGAAAAGACATAACAATTGTATTCTTTAATGTCATGCTAGCCCTCGTTGTGTGGAGCCAAAGTGACAAATTTATATATAAACCCTGAATTTCTGCTCACTCACGGAGAAAAGGAAGAGATGGAACTGGGATTCTGTCTGCTGTCTGCCGCTGCCAACTTTGGACCCTATCTGCGAGGGACCTTCGCTGAGTTCCAGCTGTGGTTAAGCCTTCCTCCCAAGACTTCTCATTAAAGGTAAAAGCCTGAAGTCTAAAGATTTAAACTTCATTGAACTAACATTATAATTGTCAATTCTGATTCTCCAGTTCTAAACGAATGTTGTGAGGTCTTACCTGAGGCCTTGCCATGACCACCTTGTAGTAAACTAAATGAGTTTCTGTATGTCAAACCTGAGTTATCTCTCTATTAATTTTCTAAGATAAAATCCTATATAACACACAGAAATTGGCAAATGCCACAAATCTGCACTTTTTTTTTGAGAGCTAGTTGTTAAACATTTTGCAGCAGCACTGTGCGCAGTCCTAGAAAACAATAATTTAGAGAGAGGGTAGAAATACCTGCACATTTGGGGCAAGTAGGTAGGCAATTTAAAACAATTTTCAGAGCCCTGCAAAGGGTTAAACACACAAGGAAACTGTCACTTGTGCTTTAAACCAACACAGTAAGAATAAGAATATTCTATAGGTTGCCCTGGCCTAAGGCACTGAAACAGGCCTGCTGCTTTAAAGATGTAGGGCTCAGCTGGAGAATCTGGTGATGGAGGCTAGAGATGCAGGTGGGACGCAGCTTAGAGAGAATTTCATATGCCAGGCCGAGGCATTGGGAAGCTGTTCAAGGTGGAGTTGGGGGCGGTCATACATCTTTTTATCCACCTCCATCTGCTCATTTATCTAGGTGCTATTTTCGCTATTTGGAGGAGGTGTGGGTGATTGCTCTTTCTATGACTAAGCTCACTTTGGTACTCAACACAGGTACAGTATTAAGCAATCCGTCAGCTTTAAGAGTTTACATCTTTACTGCAGTTCTAAAGAAATAATAAAAGGAACACCTAACATGCCTAGTTGTCAGCTACTATAAGGTACCACATGAATCAAAAGTGGAACTAAAAAAAAAGATAACCTATGAGTTACAAACCACCAGCGTAACATTTCGTTTAATGGAAAATGTAAGTTTTCTGGGGCCAAAGAGAGAGATTGGAGCATACTGGCTATAACTATGAAGAAAAGGTAAAAAAAAAAAAAAATGTCATCAGCAGAATCAGAGAAAAGTAGAGGAATATGAGTTAGGCGTATTGTTGTACAAAAGCATGGGATAAACAACCCCCAAAACTTCAGGAACCTTGAAAAAGAAAAGCTTTAAGAAAGATGAAATGCTGTCTCTATTCCGAACTCCCCGTACCCCCACCCCGCCGCCACCAAATGATCACATCAACCCAATATCGGTCAACATATAGATCCAGTTTTTTCTTGTTGGTTTTCTAATTATTTCTCCAGGCTCATATTTCTTCCATCTCACTGGTTTGGCCTGTGGCCTTTGGGCAATGTTAAGCTCAACTGTATGTGCTGTAAACCATTTCTGTGTGTGTGTGTCACAGAGAGAGAGAGAGAGAGAGAGAGAGAGACTCGGGTGCTAGAGGGGTAAGAGGTTGTTGTATGTAAAAACCAGATAAACTGTTCTGGAATCATTTTAGGTTTTGAAGAGTTGTGGTAGCCACTAACATCTTGGTCTAGTAGTTTCTCTCCTTGCTTTCCTGTGGAAGAAGAGACCCAGAATAGCATGAAGCCAAACAAACCAAACCAGTTCCTGTCAAGTCCATTCTGACTCATGGCGCCCCATGTGTGCCACGGTAGAACTGTGCTCCCTAAGGTTTTCAATGACTGATTTTTCGGAAGGTAAAAACAATTTTTTACTTCGGAATTTTACTTAATATCTATGTGTAGAAATCAATTCATTAAAAAATAACGTATTTTCCGTGTTAATCAATGTTGCCCAAATGCAGCAAAAACATTCTAAATTTACTGACTTTTGAATATGTCTTTTAGCCAGAAATTTACTCACTTTTGTGATAAAGCACAACAAATAACATCCTATGAACAGTAAGAAAAGTGTTTTTTAGACAGATTTTGAGAGTCCATTTTCATAAGTTGGGAAGATGAAAAAAGTAAGAGTCCCTGCTTGACAGGTGCTTAAACTTATTCTCATGTATTTATTAACTGTTTGTTTATTTCTCTGTTAATAAAAGGAGAAAAAGGTAAGTGAATTAGCAGGAAGTAGAAGGCACATTCAGATGGCATCCCAAAGAAAAGTGAACAAAGGACTATGTATAGAAGTGAGGGCAGGTTAACGAAACAACAAGGGCTACTGAGGCACCCAGAAACTAGCCACTGTGAGAAATCTCTGCTGCCTCTTGGCCTGACAGGGCCTCATGGGAGTTGGAGTCATGAAGGAGAGGGTACCCAGCAGGATCTGAGGTCACAGAGGGAAGCAACCATTACCAGACCACTGTGCTGAAGCAGGGAGGGATAGGGGAACACTATATTGACCTCACGCTCCTCCAGCTTTTTGTCTCCATCTGTTGTGGGTTGAAATGTGTCCCACAAAAATGTGTGTCAACTTGGCTAGGCCATTATTCCCAGCATTGTATGATTGTCCACCATTTTGTCATCTGATATGATTTTCCTATGTGTTGTAAATCCTACCTCTATGATGTTAATAAGGCAGGACTGAGGCAGTTATGTTAATAAGGCAGGACTCAATCCACAAAATTAGGTTGTGCCTTGAATCAATCTCTTTTGAGATATAAAAGAGAGAAGTGAGCAGAGAGAGAGGGGGACCTCATGCCACCAAGAACAAAGGTCCCTGCACTGAGAAGTTCCTAGACCAGGAGAAGATTGATGACAAGGACCTTCCCCCAGAGTTGACATAGAGAGAAAGCTTCCCCTGGAACTGGCACCCTTAACTCGAACTTTTAGCCTCCTAGACTCTGAGAGAATAAATTTCTCTTAGTTATAGCCATCCATGTATGGTATTTCTGTTATAGCAGCACTAGATAACTAAGATACCATCCAATGCCTCCTGTTGGCTAAACCCGACTGGAAGCTAGAGGGTAAGGGAGGCAAAGGGATATGACCTGTAGCAGTTAGCTCCTTGGGACACAGTGCAGGGCACAGAACAAAGGAGAGTGGACTAGAGGATGGCAAAAGAGTGAATTTTGCCAATTAATATCAGTGAGCTTGATATTCCAGGTGAAAGAAAATTTTGACTCAGATTCCACTTGGATAGGACTATTAGGAGAGAAGGTAAAAGTGGATTAGCAACTTGGGGTTGTCTTTTTTCTCATAGTGAGCAATAAAATCACCTAGACCTGGACTATGTGAGGAATCAAAGAACAAGAGAAGATTGCACACTCTTAGACTGGTCTCCAGAGGCAGCATGTGGCCCAGATTTGAAGCAATTGCTCCAGGTTTGGGATAGTTCCTCGTTTGTTCATACCAGAATGATACTTCATTTTGAAAGGAACTCAGGCAAAGTTTGGTTTAGGAGGCCTGGATTCACTGAGAAATTGTTTTGGGCAAAGAACAGCTGGCTTAGCTAGCCAGGTCTCCCATCCCGGAGAACAAGCCTTTTTAGCATAGCATCCTCATCTCGGGCAACACCTGGCAGGGCCTGCCAGGCACATAGAACTTTCACTGAGTGTTGGCCGGAAGTTATACTGCTCGGAGGAAAGGCAGGGATTACTTTGTCCCCATGTGGGTGAGATTTGATGGAAGGTGAAAAGTACCTTCCAAATTCCAGTTTTCTCTTTTCAGAGTTCCTTTTCTATCTTGTTTTTGTCATTGTTTACTGGATCATTGAATAAATATTTGTTGAGTGCAATGAGTCAGGCAGGGTCATCTTGTCACTCAACACTAGTCCACTCTGAATTGTACAATGCCACAGACCTGTTAGGTTCTATACTTGGCCCAAGGGACATAAAGATGGGTAAAATATTGTCTTTACTGACTGACAGGTCAGTGGTTTGGACACACCTGGAGGCATGTTGGAAAACAGGTCTGATGATCAGCTTCTGAAAGGTCACAGCCTTGAAAACTCTATGTAGCCATTCTGGTCTACACACATGGCATCACTATGAGTTAGAATCAACTTGATGGTAACTAACAACAGCAGCAACAACAACAACCCTTTAGGAACATAGTGTGAGTGGGGAATCACAGGGCAACATTGTAAGTACTGCAACAGACATGAATCAAGTGTCGATGTACAGAGGTTGGAGCAGTTAACTTTGCCTGGGGCAGTGTAATGAAGCTAAAGAATCCCGCATCATCTATTGCTTTGGGTTAAGTCATCGAATACCCATATAAAAGCATTAATATTTTGGGGGCGATGGGTGATGTTAACCTTACTGTTAACAAATTCAGGTCAATTTTATAAAAATTATTTCATCTTTTTTTCCTATATATCGTTCCTTTCAGCATTTACGCATGCTCAAACTTCTTATGTACTAAAGACTTCTCCCAGCACCCCATTACCCCATTTCTCTCCTTTCTCTTTCATGGCAAAACTTGTCAAAAGAATTGTGCTCACTTGCTGTCATTATTCTCTTACCTCCCAATCACTCCTCATTGCCCATCTTACTTCATCCTGGCTTCCACTCCTACCATGAAATCAAATGAGTCTAAAATCAACAATGACCTCTATATTGCTAGAGGCAACTGGCGACTTTTCAATCCTCGGCTTACTCGACCTCTCAGTAACATTAGATGCTATTCACACCAGCTCCTTCTCAAAACACTTTACTGCTTTGGCATTTGTGAAACACATTCTCCTCATTTTCTCCCTCCGATTTTGGGTACTCCTTCTTAGTACTCTTTCGCTAGAATTACTCTCTTCTGTATGATTGACTGCTAACTGAAAGATCAGCGGTTTGAAACCACCAGTGACTCTGCAGGAGAAAGATATGGCAGCCTGCTTCTGTGGAGATTTACACTCTTGGAAACCCTATGGTTTGCTATGAGTTGGTATGGACTCGACAGTAGTGGGTTTTATATGATCTTTACGTATTGTGGTTTTTCCTAAGTCTCTTTCTCTTGTCCCTCTATAATCTCTCCCAAGTGAATTTATCAACACTCATGGCTTCAATTATCATCTATATAAAAATATCACTCAAATTCATATATTTAGCGCAATCTTCTCTTTCAAGACTCAGATCCATATATATCAAGATTTCCATTGGAGAGTCTAAAAAGCACCTCAAACTCAACTTATTTAAAACCAAACTCATGATGTCTCATCTCAAAAACGGCTTTTCTACAATGTCTATCTGGAAACGAAGCATCATTTTTAACACTTTCTTTTCAGTCACCCCAAATATCAAGTGCTGTTTATTTTACGGAAGGGTTTCTCCAGTCCAACCACATCTCTCCTTCTCTTCTAGCTCTTAAATCTAAGCTACATCATCTCTCCCTTCAACCATGGCAATGGCCTCCTGATTGATTTACGTGTGTCCACTCTTGCCTTTTCTCCAATTTATTCTTCATAGGGCAGCCATAGTGATCTTTTCAAAAACACGGTATGACCATGTCACCCATTCGCTAAAATCATTCTGTGGATGCCTGCTATCCTGAGAGTAAAGAGCAAAATCCTTAACAAGACCCATAAGGCCTTGAATGATCCCTACCCTCCCACCTTTCAGTCTCAGCTCTTTCCGTTCTCCTCTTGCCCAGCGACATGGTTTTCCTTCAGTTGTTCCTATTTTCGTGCTATCTCAGGAACTGTGGAGTACTAGTCCTTGACCTGGAAACTCTCCTCCCCTATTTTCACCAAATTAATCAACCTTTAGATCTCAGCTCAAACGTTACATTCTCAGGGAGACTTTCTCGACCTCTAGATGCTCCATCTGCTACCCCAACAGCCTATGCTTTCTTAGTTATTTCCGTTTCGTAATTATATGCTTGCATGATTGTTTGATTAATGTCTGTCTTCCCCACTAGATGGTAATACTCACGAGGCCCAAGTCTATTTTTGTTTTCCTCGCTCTAGGATTCCTAGTGCATAGTGTAGGGCCAGGCGCATAGTTCTTATTAGTTGCTGTGGAGTCAGTTCTGAATCTTGGTGACCTCATGTGTGCGGAGTAGAACTGTTCCTTAGGGTTTTCAAGGCTGTGACCTTTCGGAAGCAGGTTGCCAGGCCTGTCTTGCCAGGTACCTTTGGGTGGGTTCGAATCGCCAACCTTTCGACTAATAGTCAAGAGCTTAACTATTTGTGCCAGCCAGGGACTCCAGGCACATGGTAGGTGCTCAGAAGTATTTTTTGGAAGGAAGGAAGAGCGTAAAGGGACTTTTTAACCTGGAAGGGCCCAGAAGGACAGTGACCGAGGGTAAGTAGGTTATGACATTTGGCATAACTCAGGAAAGATATAGTCAACATGGTGGGTGCATCACAACATGGTGACTCCCAGGCAGGACAAAAGTGAAAAGACATGCCAAGGACGCAGAGTGCCACCTCCATAGGCACCCTGGATGCCTCTGTACATCTGCCATATGTGGGGGCAAGCACGACAAACTATGAGCCAGGAGAGCTATTTTCTGGGCCTGGGTTTGATGTTGTGTGTTCTTTCCCTCTCATTCTTAATTTCATCTATAAAATGATAGGGTCAGATTACTACAGAAGTCAGGGTTCTTAGTTGCACAGAACAAAAATGCCTCTGCACAATTTAAACATAAAATGAACTGCTTGAAGGGATCTTGGCTAGCTTACGTGATTACCAGGAAGTCTGAAGAAGCAGGCCTAGAAAACAGGCTAGAAGAAGGCCAAAACCAGGGCTAGAGTCTCAGTGAGGGGCCAGGAGCCTGCCCACGATGCCACTGCAGCCACCGTGCTGGGGAATGCTGAGCATCACAGCTTGCATCTCTGCCAGCAGTGGGCACTGGACACTCGTGTTGGC
The DNA here is from genome assembly GCF_030014295.1 of Loxodonta africana. Lineage (NCBI taxonomy): Eukaryota > Metazoa > Chordata > Mammalia > Proboscidea > Elephantidae > Loxodonta > Loxodonta africana. The sequence goes on from NC_087344.1 coordinate 93,542,906, forward strand.
ACCATTGGCTGTACTGCCCTTGGGAACTGGATGCTGCTTGCTGCCTTTGCTGCTACCCCCAAAAAGAATTCTCCACTCTCCCTCCTGTGTCATTAACTCCTGGCTCAAGAAACCTGAGCAGGTGCATCTGCAATTCTGAGTTAGGTCATATGTTAGAGCACTAGCTGCCAGGGAACTGGGAAAGCAGAGCTTTCTAGAGAAGGAGACAGGCTCTACTGTCCATCAACATGCTTGAGATGGTGAGTTCCTTAGCAAATGAATCAGAGGGATCAGATTCTGGGCAGCCAAAGCCCATTATATGTTCAGTCCTGGGTAGTCTCTGGTTCAGTAGCAGGATTCTCAACTTCCATGGGGGAGACCTGGGTTTGATACCTGGCCAATGTACTTCATGTGCAGCCACCACCAATCTGTCAAGGGAGGCTAGGTGTTGCTGTGATGCTGAACAGGATTCAGTGGAACTTCCAAACTGACACAGACTAAGAAGAAAGGCCTGGCAACTTATTTCCAAAAATTAGCCACTGAAAACCCTGTGTATCACAATGGTCTGATCCCATTGTGCATGCTGTTGCCATGAGTTGGGGACCCACTCGAAGGCCGCTAACAACAAGGCAGTCTTTAAGGTCACCCCGACTCTAACAACAGATATTTCTACCATCAAAACAGAAATGAATACAGTCATCTCAACTCCCTCTCTTTTCACCTCAGCAGTCTACAAAAGCCACACTATCATCACATTGCCACAGAAAACTTTGCCCTATATCACCGTCCTTACTTGTAGATGTCTTACTTCGGAGACATGCTCTGTGTGTCCTTGCTTTACGTGTTTAACTGAGCCACAAAGCCAGCCTGTTTTTCCTGGCTCCACAGCCCTAAAAATAGGACATTATTGAATAGCCTAATAACCTAGTCAGTAGTCTCAGTGTGCAGAGGGCCTGTGTGTTGATTCATGTTTTTGTGGGTAGATGCTTTGTCCGTTGGAGTATCTATTTTTAAACTTGCCAAATGTCACTTCTCTCTTAACAGTTGATTGCCATTCTCAAAGACATGAGCTGTTTTTTTTTTTTTTTTTCCTCTAGCAGAATTTATACTGCAAAGTAAAGGCATACTTTATATTGTCATTAGTGTCTCTTTTTGGTCAGAAGCAACTTTTTTTTTTTCTTGCCTACACTTCCTTTTTTTTATTTGACAGGGAGCTAGGAAAATCAATGGAAAAGGAATTCTGGAAGAAAAGGGTCCAGAATCATGGAATCATTTATGCACCTTCTTTTAATGCAGTTTCCACCATCTCTGCTTGCTTAGGCAAGGAATTTAAAGTAGGCAAGCTGTGGGAGTGAAGCAAGCTTTCTAAAATCATTCAGTGCGAATAGCTGATTCCGCTTGAATTTGTTACTACTCCAAGGTAACATAGAGGTGTGAATATAAAGTAGTGCCAACTGATGCTTTAAAACCCACCAGGCATCTAACACCTCCAAATGAATGTTGAACTCCTCAGAGTCCGTTTTGGAAGGTGTTGTACCTGGTCTGACAATACCTTTTGTTCAAAGCAGTTTTGAAATACTTTCTTAGTTTCCTAGAGCTGCCATAACAAAATACCACAAAGTGAGTGGCTTTAAAGAACAGGATTTATCGTCTCACAGTTCTGGAGGCTAGAGGTCCAAATTAGGGTATTGACCATGTCCATGCCTCTGTCCTAGCTTCTAGTGGCTTTGAGCAATTCTTGGTGTTCCTTTGGTGCAATCTTTGGCAATCCTTTGCAGCTTGTAGATGAATCTTCACTGGGTGTCTTCCTGTGTGTGTCTCAGTGTCCATTCTCCTCCTTTATAAGACTCTAGTCATATGGGGTTAAGACCCACCCTACTCCAGTATGACCTCATTAACTTCAGTGATAATATCTTCAAAGAAAGGCCTTATTTCCCCAAGGAGTTAACATACTTGGCTCATAACCAAAAGGTTTGTGGTTCAAGTCCATTCAGAGGTACTTCAGAAGAAAGACCTGGCAGTCTATTTCCCAAAAAAAAAATCATAGAAAATCCTGTGGAACACAGCTCTACTCTGACACACATGCGGTGGCCATGAGTTGGAATCGACTTGACAGCAACCGATAACTGGTTATTTTCCCAAAGTCACGTTCACAAGCATAGGGGTTGGAACTTCAACATATCTTATTGGGGGACACAATTTAACCTTTCCCAGAATACTTTCCCAGGTGTGGATCAGGCTTTTAATGTCATCGGCGATAGCAAATTTATGTGCTTTGGGAGCATGGGTGTTAGCTCAGGAGAAGGTGCTGCCCCATTCTTTGGTGGTGGGCGTGGGGAAGGCCTAAGTGCGGCCATAGCAAATAAGTTGAGCTTTGGAGTCAGAAGAATGGTCCCTCTCCCACTTAAACCTTGGTCAAACTACTCAACCTCTCAGAGCATCAGATTCTTTGTGTGTAAAATGGGGGAGATTACACCTTCCTTGTGAAGTTGTTATGAAGATTAAATCAGTTACTGTGTGTGGAGTGCTGGCTCCTGGTGGCAATTCAAAAAATGTTAATACAGGCAGTCTCGCCTTATGAATGAGATCTGCTCTGTGTTTTTAAGTCAAATTCGTGGGTAAGTTGGAACAGGTGCATACGGTTCTTATTTAGCCTCACTTTAGTGCAAGAAAAGGTTTGAAGCCTTTTTCAGTGATTTAAAAGCTGCACGTGCAGCAAGTGAAGGCGATCGTGATGAAGAATTTGTTGTGAGTAGGGGCTGGTTCAACTGTTTCAAAGTGAGGGCAAATTTACATAGTACTAAGCGGCAAGTACAAGTTGTCCTTAAATCAGACATTCTTGACCCAGGGACTGCCGGTACCCTTCTCCACTGCATCATACTTGTTAACACAATTTGTCTCCAGCCAAATGAAGCTCTTGCACTTACAAGCCTGGCAGTTTCCTATCTCTGTGTCTTTACTGATAACTTTTCCCCATTTTGTTACCTGTCTTTAATACTCCTTTCCTCATCTTTGCATGTCCAAATCCTATTTTTCCTTTAAGGCCTGGCTCAAATAAAAATAATAATAAACAGAGAGGTTAAATAACTTGCCCAAAGCTTCACAAATAGTGATACAGCCAGCTTTGGGCACAGGTCATCAGATGCCAGTGTCTGAACTCTTTAACTAATAAGCTACCTTACCTGAGTGTGTAAATGCCTCAAATTCAAATTCCACGTTCAAGTTCCACCCTCTTCGTGAAGGTTTTCAGATCCCTCACTTGGAAATATCCTCTTTCACCTTTGAATCCCATTCACTCCATTTACAAATCTTCTCTAACGAAACACGTGTCTTTCCACTTTATATTATAATCAATTGGTTTTTGATCTTATTTCCATGCTAAACTGAATGTTCAGAAAGTTTTTTTTTTTTTCATGGTACTCTTCTTAGTACCTTAAGTAATCTGTTGTAGATGCTCAAGAATATTTGTCGAATGGCTCTTCTAAAAAAGAAAATCTGATTATGGCTTTCCTCTGTTTAAAATGTTCCATTTTCTTTACTAAAACCTGAAATCCTTAACATGGCTAGAAGGCCCTGAGTGGTGAGTGCTCTCCCCTCCCCACTCCTCTGAAGTCTCACCTGGTACCACTCTCCCCCTAGCTCTCTCCTGTCCAGCTTACTTTCTATTCATTCTTTCTACCCACATTGTTCTTCTAGGACCTTGACATTTACTTTTCCCTTTACTTGAAATGCTGGGCTTTCTTTCCCCACTCTGACCTTGGCTTCTGTCATAACTATTCTGATGACCTTTCCTTGTCACATTGCCTCCCTCTGCCCTACTTGGGGATGGATGCATTGCATTCTGTGAGAAGGCACCAACCTGGCAACACCTGGCTCTGCATTCATTCCCCTGGTGGGAATACCAGGCTGGCTGACACTTAAGGATCTTGGCCTGACCTCTGCAGCGGTATATGGGTCAACAAAAACCACGTATCCAGCTCACCCTATCACGGAGGAGGCGAGCTCTGACTCCATGCCAGAGATTGATTCTGGCAGTGGTGTTTTTGGAAGGGACGCATACCCTTCATCTCTCCTTGGTTCATGCATTCTGACTTCCAGCAGGCCTGGCTCAAAGCCGTCTTGGCCAAGAGGAATTTTTATAACCTGGTTGGCTTAATTTTTTTTTCCCCCAAATTCATAACCCCAGGCAGAAACACTCTCCAAACAGCTTTTGTATCAGAGGGAATAGAGTAGGGAGACATGCAAGGGAGGAAAGGGAAAAGGCAAGGACACCTACATTGGAATAGGTTAGTTCTTCATTTAGTAATAAATTGTTTTTATAATAATGAGTATGTTGTAGTAGAAAGAACATGAGTCTGCTTAAGTTTAAAAGCAGAGCGTTTTATTATAGTGAAAAAGACATTTTGCAAAATGGGGAAACACAGTGACAGAATAATCTGAAAAAATGCTTCGGGGGCTGCAGTGATACAGAAGCTTATGAAGGGAAAAAAAAGTGCAAACAGAAGGGTACAGCTAAAACATTTTTGATTGGTTAACATTTACAAAGTTGCAGGTGGCAGTTGGTTGACCATCCTTGTAGAGGTTGATCCCTTTTGCAAGGATAGCTCCAGGTGACAGCATTCTGGCTGACCAATAAAATCACATGTTTCCTGACATCTAGACATCTGCAGCTTGTGTTAAACTGAGTTACTTTAGTGTTGTGATGGTGAGTTCTGTTGAAATATAAAAGCAAAAAGTTTGTTGAAGGAATGGGATTATTAAAAATGAAAATTCGACATATTCTAATGCTTAAGGAGAGAAAAAGGTTTTGATACAGAAAAACTATAGCTTTGTCTTTATTTAACGTTATTTTAACTGAAGGAGCCCTAGTAGCACAGTGGTTAAAGCGCTTGGCTGCTAATCAAAATGTCAGCAGTTCAAACTCACCAGCTACTCCATGGGAGGAACGGTGAGGCGGTCTGCTTCTGTAAAGATTTACACCTTGGAAGTCCTATGCGGCTGTTCTACTCTCTCCTATAGGGTTGCTGTGAGTTGGAATTGACTCTTATAGCAGTGGGGTTTGTTTTTTCTTTGTTATTTTAACAATAATTTGGGTTAGTTAGAACAAAGGTTTGGAAAATTGCAAGTATGGTTAAAGGGGCTTAAGGGGGTATTTTCTTATAATTAGCTTGGCCACTAAAGTTACCTGTTTAACACTATGTCTAACACCTGTACAAAGTGGATATTCTTCTTAGAATGGACCATTTTTAACCACAAATTTGAAATAAGCAAAGCAAAGTGGGCAAAACCACACTTTTCTGTAGACCTGCTGATATCTAGGTTAGAGGTACAGTGGAAAATGTCCAGAAGTGACAGGCTACATTATATGACAGAAGCTGCATTTAGAAATCTAAAATGGAGTCACTTAGGACAAGGAGAGATTAGGCCTATGTCTTAGCCATAGTCCTAATCTGTCAGGAACCTTAGCTTTTGGAATGTTCTTCCTCACTTCTCCCCTTTGATCAATAATTTCCCTGGGAATTTGATTATCACACTTAGGAGTACATTCTTCTGCATGGACTTTGACCTTGGGTAGAGGCTTTTACTTTGCTATTTTTAGGGCCTCATCTTCAGGGTGAGGTGGTCTCATATTGCCTACAAAGGAGTAACCTGTCTTCTGCATGGGTTTAAAAGTTTAAATGGGTGGCTGCTTACCTTGTAAAAGTCAATTAAGACCCCAGACTCTATCAAGCAAATGACGAGGCTTGGATGTCGTCAGGTGGATAGTTGTGCACCACAGTAAGAATTTTTACCATACTGTTTTTTCCATGCTATTAAGTACTCTGCTTCAGTAATCCTTTACTATAGAGATGTGAATAGAGCAAGGCTGAATGTGAAGGAACAACTTGACAGACAGAAGGCTTTCAACTAAGGTATAAGGTAAAATTCCTCTGTATAGTCGGTTTCTTTAAGATGCATGACATGTTGAACCGTTAAATGAGTAGTCTAGTGATTACAGAGATTTGAGAAACATTTCATAAACCATTTGATTATACAAACAATTAGTACAGTAATAGTTGAGAAAACTAAATCTACTTGCAGTATGGAGTGCAACTAAGATTTTATATTACTGGGGAACCAAATGAATATGTCAAAGGATGAGGAGTCAAGTTCAGGGTCAGTGTGTAACTAAGTGGTTTTTTCATCAAATTTTTCTGAGATTTTAGTCTACTTGACTAGACATGTTGATCTAGGGGTAGTATGAGGTGTTGGCTATAGCATAGACCCTTGTTGGCTGTGCTAAAAGGATGATTTTAACTGATAAAACAAAACTATTTCAAACATAATAAGTATTATACATAGGGCAACAACCTGTATTAAAAGCACAGGGTTTTAAGGAACAATATTGACTTGAGACGATATTGTAATCAAAGGGATAATTTTGAAAGTGTGAAACAGGTTGTAAGAATATTGGTAAAACAAAAGAACACGGTAACAAGAAAACTTGAAACAAAAAGAACTAATATGGATTCTAATTCTTGATGGTTATAAGGAATATAATTATTTCTTAAAAGTAGTACTTATAAAAAGAGGTCTTGCCTTTTGAGGGAAGTTATATGAAAACAAGGAATAATACCTCTTAGTTGGAGGTTAGTGACAATAAAGAAAAGGATTAAGATAGTTAAAAAATAAATTCTAAGTATTTCTACAGTTAAATTCTTTACCATTTTAAAAAGTTTAACTTTACTGAACAGGAGTTGTTTTATAAGCAAGGAAAATTAAAAACTATTAAATGTTTAAAATAAATCTGGACTATTTTAAATGAAATGTAAAAAAATAAATAATATAATAAGGCAATAAAAGAGAGAATGTAAGTATGAAGCAAATCTCAAAAATATTAATTGTAATTCTTACCTGTCTTAATTGATCAAACACAGTGATTTTAAAGGGAAAAAGAATCATTAACAATTATTAGGGTAAAACTGCCTTTAGAGAAAAACAAATAGTACTATCGAGACTATTATTTGTATGGAAAGGCAGGGAATCGTACGATAAAAAGGTAGCGAAGCAGCTAATATTAAAATAACGATGTTTTTCGTTTAAAGAAGAAGAAATTAAAAAATTTTAAGAAAGAGTAAAATGCTCTTCAATGATTTCAGATTAGTAGGTTTAGATATAGGCCTTGTCCTGGAATCTTGGATATGTAAGCAGTCTACCCAGATGCCAGCTTCTGCTCATCCTCGGGTTCAGCTGTTTTCTTCTAAGGTTGTCTGCTTTTGGTCCATCTTCATTGGAATTTCAGGTTTAGTCCTTTAGTAGGCTGGCAGGTCCAAAAGATTTTTTCCTTTTCCAATAAGCATAGTCTCCAGGCTAAATAAAAGGTAATTTAGATATACTTGGCTTTTGAATGTCAAATGTCTCTGAACTGTGAAGAATACTTTTTCAAAGTAAAATTAAGTATGGCTGTTATAGTATTTTGTAATTATAGAAACGTGAGAAAGATTCCAAAGTAAAGTAGTGGTAGTTAATCTTAAGAGGAAAGCTAATTATTTACAAAATTGGTTAAGGAAAGAAGAGCGTTGTTAAGATTCATCATTAACAATCAGTTTTACTAACGGCATAGGTGCTTTTTTGTGCAATAATGACAATGTTGAGGGCCATTCAATTTTGAAAACCTGTTTCTCGCATAGTTATTTCAGAATTTGTTCCTTGGATTCTATGAGTAGAATAATTTAGAATATTCTGAAAGTACTTTTCTTCAATTTGCAGGCTACAGAGTCTCTTGCAGATTAAAAGAAAATAAACTCAAAGTGATCCAAACTGTTAAAACAATTGACTCTTATTTAAAAAAAAGAAAAAGGAAAAAGGATTTCTATATTTGAATTTTAACAATAATCACTTATAAGTCTTATAGTAACCATTTTAGTTTACCCAATCCATGCAATTAGTTTGGCTTCCTGTAGGCCTGGATTAATAATAAAAAAAAAAAATTCCTTTAGTTTTTAAAATCTTGATTTGGTCCCATAATTTACATATTTGAAATATTATAATCCTTTGTCTAAGCTTAATATGGTCAGTTTCATTGAAATATTTTGTTAAGTAGCACAGTAAAATCTGTAGATGACAACTTAAAATGTCCAGTTAGCTTAGTACAATATTTCTTAAGAGAATTGTAGAAGCAATATTTAAAAAAAAAACAAAAAAACTTTGAACAGAAGAAAATACCTTTAGTGTTTTCATCCCTGTTTCTTAAATGATCATCCCTGTTTCTTAAAGAGGCTTAAACATAATCTATAATAGTTTTAAAACACAACACTATATTACTATGTGCCCATAAGTTTGAATAGTAATAAAAATTTCATGGGTAATGTTGTTAATTCTCTAGTTAAACTATGGGAACAAGGTAATAATTAAAAATTATGTAACACATTTCATATAACATATTAGTTAAAAAATTTTAGTATTTATTTCTTTATAAAACAGAAACAAATCTTTGTGGCTTTTTATGAAATCTTAATGACTTTAGAAATTAAAACTTATTAAACTTATAGTTGCAGTAAATGAGAATTTTGATGATATGAAATACATTTATTTTTAATAAATCTCTCAAACTTCTTGTGACAAAAATGAATATACTTATTACAAGAATCTCTATATTTATCTTCTTCTGTGGCATAAAAAGTAAGAGTTTATAAATTTCAATTGTAATGAATGTTTATTAACTTAGTAAGCTTCTTAAAATACTACAAATCAATTTAAGTTTATATATTATAAAACATAATTATTAGTGAAGTAAGTTTGTTTAAATAGTCTATATTTTCTATTCAAAACTTTATTATTTATCTTATTTTCTTGGTAAGGGGTTTAGTCTTTTTTCTTCTTATTAATAAAAATTATTCTTTTCTTCCATACTTAATGGTCTGGCTGTGACTAGAGGAATCCCGGCGGTCATGGTCCCCAAACCTTCTTTTGGCACAGGACGGGAACCATCCCCGAAGACAATTCATCAGACAGGAAAGGGACTGGACAGTGGGTGGGAGAGAGATGCTGATGAAGAGTGAGCTATTTGTATCAGGTGGACACTTGAGACTGTGTTGGCATCTCCTGTCTGGAGGGGGGATGGGAGGATAGAGAGAGTTGGAAGCTGGCAAAGTTTTCACGAAAGGAGAGACTGGAAGGGCTGACTCATTAGGGGGAGAGCAAGTGGGAGTAAGGAGTAAGATGTATATTAACTTATATGTGACAGACTGACTTGATTTGTAAACGTTCACCTGAAGCTTAATAAAAGTTAATAATAAAAAAAAATATTCTTTTCTTTAAATAAAGCACATTTTATATATTAAGTTAAATTACTTAGAAATGTTTTGCTTCTAAGATTTTGCTTTTAAGGTTGACATAAATACATTTGTTAGGCTAGGGTCTGAATTGAGACTCTTATCAATTTATTTAACTTGTATAAACACTTATTATTAAACCAATTAGAATAATACCATCAGAAGGTAAGAAATTATTACCTTCTCTTTCACATGTTTTATAGGATCCCACAGAGAAGAAATACTTTAAAGGCCTTGTTGTACCAAATAAACAAGTTATCTTTTTTAGTGCACCTTTTAGAGTCTTCCAATTGTTATTTAAGGCTTATCTCACAGCTACCCAAGACAAGACAGAGACTTAAACACAAAATGAGACAAAAATCAAATACATTTGTTGGTGTACAACAAACAAAATTCCATGAAATTATTTGATTATGGAACTAATTCAGAACTTTTGGGCTTATACTCAATATCACATAAGACAAACTTATGGGAAACTAAGTGCAGTTGAGTTTTGAAAAAGCAGAACAAAGGTCTGCATGCAGCAAACAACTTCTTTTACTTAATTTAGGATTAATTCAAGGCTTGTCTGTTTATGAATATTCAGTAAATTTAATAAAATTTCTTCTGAACTGTAGACCCCCTGAACTGTAGACTAATTTTATTTAGATCATTTATTCCCTCCTTTTCACAGTGGGCCAAAGAATTTGGGCTGCCTATGAAACTATTTTGAGAGACCGTGGGTGTTTGGAGGGTAGAAGGAGTTGTTCCTGATTAGTGGTCTCTGTCTTGTTTGAGTATTATATGGATAACCAAAAAAAACCACATCCAGAGCTGTCGAGTCGATTCCAACTCATAGCGACCCTATAGGACAGAGTAGAACTGCCCCATAGAGTTTCCAAGGAGCGCCTGGCAGATTTGAACTGCCGACCCTTTGGATAGCAGCCATAGCACTTAACCAGGGTTTCCATTATATGTATATATTACAGAATTTTTTTAGGCTGGGCTCTCTAGAGAAGCAAAACCAGTAAAGCATATAAATATATGTAAAGAGGGATTTATATTAAGAAAATGGCTCACAGAGAGATTTACGTTAAGAAAATGGCTCACATGGTTGTAGAGGCTGGAAAGTCTCAAGTCCATGAGTTGGGTTGGAGGCTTCTCCTGACTCACATAGCTGCAGGAGTTGGTGACCCAAGACTGGCAGTCCTCTCGCTCACAGGCAGTGGGGACCAACGGATCCCAAGATAGGCAGGCAAGATGGCAGGTAAGCTGCTAGCTCAAATCCCAAGAACTGGAGATCAAATGAACAGGAGACAGCTGCAGGATCCAGGTTAGCAAAAGCCATCTAGCCTTGGCAGAAAAGTACACCTATTTTGGATGCAGGCCACACCTCCAAGGAAACTCCCTTTCAACTGACTGACTACTCACAGCATATCCCATCATGGAGGTGATCATATTATATCAGATCTCATCATTATATGACTGCCAAACTACATCGTAATTGCCAAAACACTGAGAATCTTAGCTCAGCCAAGTTGACACACAACCTTAAGATCACAGGAGTCTAGATGGTAAGTTTTAATAAACATTTAAAATTCTTTTCTAGTTAGTTCTTTAGGAAAAAGGGACATTTAGATAGAGTAAACTATTATTGAAGGGACAGAAAAAGGAACTGCATATAGCCTTATATTGCTGTTATTAAAAAAACCAAAACCATTGCTGTTGAGTTGATTCTGACTCATAAGTAACATTTGTATGAAATAACTAGGTGGGGCTGTTTCCGTAGTTAAAAAAAATTTTTTTAAGGTCAAGACCAAAGTGAGAACTGACAAAACAAAATGAAATAGAATAATTTTCAAAGAACACAAATTCGAGAGTGCAGAGTTCAATTTGAAGAGATTACTCAGCTTTACTCAGCAGTCTATGGTCTCTCACGATCTGTGGAAGTGACCTTTAAAATTCCTGGAGAGTGGAAGGCATGCTGAAAAATCTTTGCACACTTAGAAAACTGAAATTAACTGTCCAGCTGTTTTTTTTGTTTTGTTCTGTTTTTGCTAGAAAGCAGAAGTTAAAAGAAAAACTTTTGTGCAGTTTTAAAATGAAAATGATTAGCAGCTGCACATTAGCTCTGTTCACATAGACACTAGTTCAGAAAATTCAGACTCTAGCTCTAGAGCTCTGAATACATGACTTGCTGAAACATTAGATTCTATCCCTGACACAGACTCTAGTTCTAAAGGCTCAGTTTCTGAAACCCCAAATCCTAGTTTTGAAAACCCCAAATTCTAGTCTTGAAGGCTCAGCTTCTGAAGATTTAGCTGCTGAAAACTCAGCAGGATGTGCAGTGAACTGAAAGCAAAGGAGACAGAAAGAGAAGTGACAGGTGCCTGAAATTTTAATCTTCTAGGGAGGCAGCTTTACTGTCCTGCTGTTTTGGATGCCTTTTGGCACCAATCAAAAAAGGTGATCTTTATTCCTAACTTACTGCACAGGAAAAATTAATTTAGACATGTCAAAAGTTTTCCATATGAGGCATTTGCCCTTTATTTTTCTTTCTTAAAGATAAAATAGGCACGCATGCAAATTTTAACCTGCTCCAGAGATTTTAAGACTAGAAGTCACACAAGAGTACAAAAGAGCAAATGTCTAATTCCAGGTTGCCCTTCAATTAGCTTTATGCACCTAGGGAAATGAAGTATGCGGCAAGACTGAGGCTACACCCTATGGCAAGACCAAAGCTGCAGTCTTGTTCAGCTAGGCACAAAATTGACAAACTAGTGAACAAAAATACGAGAGACAGATAAATGTGGACAGGTCAAGGCACTCGTAAAGAGGTCAGGTATTTCCTAAATTGCCTTTAGTTAGATTATGTCACTGGCTTAAAGGAAAAAAAAAAAAAAGGAATAAGTAGCAGGACCATCATGTTTACTCAAGAGTTGCATGGGAATTCTCAAAGAATATTCTCCACTTTTGGATTTGTTATTGCCTATTCTATACAGTCACTATGAGTTGGAATTGACTTGATGGCAGCGGATTTGGGTTTTTTTTTCCTTTTATTCTTCAGTTAGACCAAATATGTGCACCAAAACCAGAAGGAAGTACTGCCCTTGATTATTGTCTTGGAATCAAAATCCAAAGAGAACTGAGCTTACACTGTGACCAAAGTTTAAGGACAATTTTCTCTAGTGGCATTCTGGTAGAGCGAACTCAAGTCTCACAAATAACTAAATGTAGCACTACTTTCAGGTTTCTCTGGGTTACAATAAATCTATTACCCTGAGCTGCCTGAAAGTAGAATTACCTTCCATAACTACCCCAACACTCAAGAGGTAGAATTACCTTCTACATAATTTAAAACAGTGAGAAAAGGGAAAACAAATCCAGACTAAATAAAAATGAAAGCAAGTTAACAACGATGAAAATGAGCCAATAATAAAAAACTCTAGTTGAACCTTGGATGCAGCAAGGTGGAGTTTCTTATATCTGAGAGGTACTCACCCTAGCAGCCCCCAAATGTCTGTTGAAAATGGAGGGTCCAATTTTCTCCGCTGGATTCAGAGTCCAATTTCTTGGCTCTCTGGGGTTGCTGCAAGAAGTCACCTATGGATCCCACTTCTGACACCAATTATTGTAGTGAAAAAACCAAGAGTCTATTTAAGTTTAAAAACAGAGAGTTTTATTATGGCAAACAAGGCATTTTGCAAAATGGGAAACACAGTGCCAGAATAAACTGAATAAAGTGCTTCATGGAGCTACAGTGATACAGAAGCTTATAAAGGAAAAAAAAAAACAAACTACAAATAGAAGTAAAATTTTGCTGAAAATCATTCACATGCAGTTGCAGCAGTACATGGACAGAAAACTGCCAGAAATACAAGCCAGATTTAGAAGAGGACGTGGAATGAAGGATATAATTGCTGATGTCAGATGGATCTTAGCTGAAAGCAGAGAATACCAGAAAGATGTGTACCTGTGTTTTATTGACTATGCAAAGTCATTCAGCTGTGTGAATCATAACAAGGTATGGATAACATTGCAAAGAACGAGAATTCCAGAACACTTAATTGTGCTCAGGAGAAACCTGTACATAGACCAAGGGGCAGTTGTTCCAACAAAATAAGTGGATACTGCATGGTTTAAAATCAAGAAAGTTGTGCATCAGGTGGCATCCTTTCATCATACTTATTCAATCTGTATGCTGAGCAAATAATTTGAGAACCTGGAATATATGAAGAAGAATGTGGCAGCAGGATTGGTGAAAGACTCATTAACAACCTGCGATATGCAGATGACACAACTTTGCTTGCTGAAAGTGAAGAGGACTTGAAGTACTTACTGATGAAGATCAAACACTGCAGCCTTCATCATGGATTATGCCTCAACATAAAGAAAACAAAAACCCTTACAACTGGACCAATAAGCAACATCATGATAAATGGAGAAAAGTTCAAAGTTGCCAAGAATTTCATTTTACTTAGATCCACAATCAACACCTATGGAAGCAGCAGTCAGGAAATGAAATGACATATTGCTTTGGGGAAATCTGCTAAGTGATAAAAAGCAAAGATGTCACTTTGAGGACTAAAGTGTGCCTGACCCAAGCCATGGTGTTCTCAGTCACCCCATATGCATGCAAAAGCCCAACAATGAATAAGGAAGGCTGAGGAAGAATTGATTGCCTTTGAATTATAGTGTTTGTGAAGAATATTGAATATACCATGGGCTGCCAGAAAACAAACAAGTCTGTCTTGGAGGAAATACAGCCAGGGTGCTTCTTGGAAATGAAGACAGTGAGACTTTATCTCATGTCCCTGAAGAAGGACACCATGCTTGAAAAGGTAGAGGGTCAGCAAAAAAGAGGAAGACACTCAACGAGATGGATTGACACTGTGGCTGCAACAATGGGCTCAAAGATAACAATGATAGTGACGATGGTGCAGGACTTGGCAGTGTTTGGTTCTGTTGTACCCAGGGTCTCTGTGAGATGGAACTGACATGACGGCACCTAACAATACCGACTAAATGCTTAGGGAGAGAAAAGGTGTTTTTGTCTTTATTTAACATTAGCTTATTTAGAAGAAAGTTTTGGAAAATTACAAGTATGGCTGAAGGGGCTTAAGGGGTGTATCTTCTTTCAATTGGCTTAGCCGCTAAAGTCACATGTTTAACACTATGTAATAAAAAAAAAAATGTAATAGCTGTACAAAACTGGATAATTTTTCCTTAGAATTAACTATTTTCAACCACAAATTTGAAATAAGCAGAGTAAAGTGAGTGTTATGAGTTGGATTGTGTCTCTCAAAAATTGTATCAATTTGGCTAGGCTGTGATTCCCCGTATTGAGTGATTGTCCATCATTTTGCCACCTGATGTAATTTTCCTATGTGTAGTAAATCCTATCACTATGATGTTAATGAGGCAAAATTATAGGCAGTTATGTTGTTGAGTCAAGGGTCAGTCTACAAGATTAGATTGTAATTTGAGTCAATCTATTCTGAGACATAAAAGAGGGAAGAGAGCAGAGAGACAGGGCAACGTCATACCACCAAGAAAATAGTGCCAGGATTAGAGTACATCCTTGGAACCAGGGTTCCTGCACGGAGAAGCTCCTAGTCCAGGGGAAGATTGGTGACAAAGACCTTCCTCCAGAGGTAACAGAGAGAGAAAGACTTCCCCTGGTGCTGACACCCTGAATTTGGACTTCTAGCCTCCTAGACTATGACTGAATAAACCTTGTGGTATTTCTGTTATAGCAGCACTAGATTACTAAGACAGTGAGCAAAACTGCATATTTCTGTGGAACTGCTGGTATCTGGATCAGAGGTACAGTGAACAATTTTATAGAGGCGACAGACTGCATTATATGACAGAAGCTGCATTTAGAATTCTAAGATAGAGTCACTTAGGACAAGAAGAGATTTGGCTTAGACTTTACGCATAAGGCCTAATCTGTCAGGAACCTTAGTTTTTGGAATGCTGTTCCTCAGGTAGCATGTATCAAACATTTACTAGGTCCCAGGCACCATTCTAATAATTTGTACATACATCGTTGTTGTTGTTAGTTGATGCTGAGTCAATTCCTACTCGTTGTGACCCCATGTGTGCAATGTAGAACTGCTCCATGGGGTTTTCAAGGCTGTGACTTTTCAGAAGCAGGTCGCCAGGTCTGTCTTCTGAGGTACCTCGGGTGATTCAACCATCAGACTTTTGCCTAGTAAGTGAGTGCTTAACCATTTGCATCACCCAGGGACTCCTGTACATACACTAGCTCACTTAATTCTCTTAATTGAGAATTTTGAGTTATGTTCTATTATTAACCCCACTTTATAGATTGAAGAAGTTAAGAAACTTGTCCAAGGTTATTAAGTAGCAGAGGTAGGATGATAGCTGAGCATGGGTGAGTCCTTATTGAACTGGTTGCCTTGGGGATGAGTATATCACAGTTTCTAGCACAATGGTCGAGCAAGTATGATTGTCAAAAGAGCAGATCCTAGAGTTCCCAAGCCTGACCCAGGATCTTCCCTGGGTGTCCACATGCCAGGGATTACTTTTTAGATGCTTATTTCAGTCCTCTGAGAAGTAGCCTGGTGTAAGGCAGAGAACATGAGCTTTGAAGTCGCGTAGGCCTGGGTTTGAAACTCAGCTTCTTCTAGCTGCATCCAAAACCAAATCCATTGCCGTTGAGTTGATTCTAACTAACGGAGAACCTACAAGTTATAGAATAGAACTGATCCATAGACTGTTCTTGGCCGTAATCTTTACAGAAGCAGATCGCCAGACCTTTTTTCTGTAGTACCCCTGGCTAGGCTTGAACTGTCAACCTTTATGTTAGTAGCTAATTGCAAGCCACTTGTGCCATGCAGAGACCTACTCTAACTGTATTGTCCAAGACAATTTATGTAACCTTGCTGTGACTCAATTGGTGGTTATGATTCATAATTCATTTGGTCGTGAAGATGAAGTGAGAAAACACAATAAAGTTTCTTGCCTTGTGCCTGGCATGTAAAGGGTGCCCAGTAAATGTTAGTTATTAATATGGGGGAAACCCTGGTGGCCTAGTCGTTAAGAGCAATGGCTGCTAACCAAAAGGCTGGCAGTTCGAATCTACCAGGTGCTCCTTGGAAACCCTATGGGGCAGTTCTACCCTGTCCTGTAGGGTCGCTATGAGTCGGAATCTACTCAACGGCAACAGGTTTGGTTTTTTTCGGTTATTCATATGGGACCGATGTAAAGGGAATAAATACAATTATTATTAGCCTCCCTCCCCTAAATATTATTATTAGCTGATAAATTCCATCATAACCTTTGAGCTAAGGCATGCTGTCTCTGGGAGGTCCTGTTAAAAAGAAAATACCTTGAAGGGAAAATAAATTAAACCCTGATCAGTCTAAATCATTAAGTCTTCATTTTTTTTTTTTTTTTTTTTTATATATATAAGCTTTCTGGAAAGATGGTAACTTGTAAAAAAAAATAAAAAAAAGCCTTAATAATACTAACAACAGCTGCCTCCATTTAGTGAGGGTTTATTACATATTTGATGTCTTAAATATTATTGTTAATCCTTGTAACTACCCTGTGGGAATGGTATTATTATCAATCAATTTATGAGGCTTAGGAAGAGATTAAGCAACACAACTAAAGCCCCCTGAGGGTAAGCAATGGAGACAGGATTTAAATACAGGACTAGTTCCAATGTCCACGCTTTTCCCGTTCTGCTACACATGAGCTTGGCAGTTCCTCTTCTGGGTCGAGGGCAGGGGGAACCCATTGCCGTTGAGTCGATTCTGACTCGTAGTGACCTCATAGGACAGAGGACAACTGCCCCATAGGGTTTCCAAGGAGCAGGCGGTGGAATTGGAACTGCTGTCGTTTTGGTTAGCAGCCAAACACTTAACCACTGCTCTCACCAGGGCCTGTCTTTGGGAAAATAGAGAAGTAAATAAATTAAAAAGAAAGTAATTCCATTTATTAAAACAAACAAAACAAAAACTCAAAAGTGTTTATAGTTACATTATAAAAAACAAAACCAGTTGCCATCCAGTGGACTCTGACTTATAGTGACCCTACGTGTTTCCGAGTAGAACTGTGCTCCATTTCATGGCTGTGATCATTCAGAACAGATTGCCAAGTCTCTCTTCAGAGGTGCCTCTGGTTGGACTCTAGCAGCTGAGTACTTTAACCATTTATACCACCCGGGGACTCCTAGTTACATTATACTCATCACATAACCCTGTGACTTCAAATTGCAAGACAGAGAGGCAAGCTCTCACTCATTAACACAATGTAATAGCCTTGAAAGACAAATAGAAGAATCATGTCAAATGAGAACATCTGAAGCTATATATATATATATATATATATATATAGAAGCTATATTTAGTAAAAAGGACAGAATCCAGAAGAGTAGCAAAAAGAGTATATACACACTTACTAAAGTTGGGTAAAAATGGTATCTGTATACTGATGAGAATCAGAAGTGTTCACAAATTCCCCCCCAAACCAAACCCATTGCCATTGAGTCAATTCTGATTCATAGCGACCGTATAGGACAGAGTAGAACTGTTCCATAGAGGCCCTAAGGAGCAGCTGGTAGTTTCGAGCTGCTGATCTCGTGGTTAGCAGCCATAGCTTTTAACCACTGTGCCACCAAGACTCCAAATTGTTCATAGAGTTATGTAAATGCTTAATGTATGAAGCTTCTTTGCTGTTGTATTTTTGGGCAGAGTGGTTTAAATACCGTACTCAATTTAAAAAAGAAGAAAGAAACAGATTGAACCAAGTTAAAAAAGGAACAAGGTTTTTCTTGAACTGTCTAGAATTAAGTGGTAAAACCAGCTCCTTGGAAACACTTTAACAAAAAGCTATTACTACCTTTATTCAGAGTAGACTGAATGGCAACTGGCAATGGAAACCTTAATTCAAACGCATGCCCACTAAGCGAGAAATGGGAGCCCACGTTTGTAATTAGCTCTTAGTATCTGATACAGCTTAAAGGTCCTGGGTGGCGCCAATGGTTTGTGCTTGGCTGTTAATCAAAGGGATGCTGGTTCAAACAGTGCCATGGAAGAAGGTTCTGGCAGTCTGCTTCCTTAAAGATTATAGCCAGGAAACCCCATGGAGCTCAGGTCTACTCTGTAACATGTGGGGTCACCATGTCTTGGAATCAATTCAATTGCAACTGATTTGTTTTGTTTTTCACCTCGCGAGAGATTTATTATTATGTTGTTTCCCTTACCTAGAATTTGAGAACTCTTAGGTGTACTAAGACAGTGATAGAAGGGGTTCAACTTTTTGCTATATTTCACAAAGTATGGTAGAAATTGAATATTTTCATTGTATATTTTAAAACTGGCAATAGTTAAAGATATAAGAGCTTGAGCTAGGGCTTTGAACAGTTCATTCTAGTTTGAATCCCTGCTGAGAAGTTGCATTTCTAGCAAGTTCCCTACTGCAAGTTTGCATTTCCATCCCAGATATACTGAATCAATCTACATTTTAACAAGATCTCCAGGTGATTCTTATAACTTCTTAGAAATGCAACTTCTCAGCAGGAAACTCGTTAGAAACTCAGATTCTGAGCAGGGGTTCCAACTAGAAATAACCGGTTCATAGCCCTGGCTTGAGCTCTGTTCTCAGATCACCAGAGTTTGAATCCCAGCTTTGTTACATACTTGCAATGTGCAGCTGGGCAAGCTAATCTCTTCCATGTCCTTATGTGTAAAATGGGGTGAATTGTAATGCCTACCTCAATGGGTCAGTGCCCAGAACATAAGTAAGCTTTCTACAAACGTTGTTTCTGTTGCTGGTAGATGCCATCAAGTCTGTTCCAATTCATAGCGACCCTATGTACCACAGAACGAAACCCTGCCCAGTTCTGCACCATCCTCACAATTGTTGCTGTGCTTGGGCCCATTGAGGGTCTTCCTCTTTTTTTGCTGACTCTCTACCAAGCATGATATCCTTCTCCAGGAACTGGTCCCTTTTGATAACATGTCCAAAGTACGTAAAACAAATCCTCACCATCCTTGCTTCTAAGGAACATTCTGGCTGTACTTCTTCCAAGACAGATTTGTTCATTCTTCTGGCAGTTTTTGGTATATTCAGTATTGTTCACCCACACCATAATTCGAAGGCATCAATTCTTCTTTGGTTTTCCTCATTCACAACATTATTCCATAAAAATTAGCGATTGTTAAACCATAAAACGTCTTTTGCTTTTATTTGAAATTATCTTAATTCAGCACTAATTTTGTTATCTCAAGCAAATCAGAAGTAAGGACTGCTAGGTGTAGAAGCTTTGATTGCTGTGATATGGGAAGATGAACTAACTGTGAGTAAATACAGTTTGGTCAATAAAATCTTCCCAAATATGGGTGAGAGGAAGGAGAAAAGAGAGGAGAAGTGATGGGGGTCCTTGGTGATGAAGTCTGAGGATGAGTACACAAGACAGATAAGTTTTGATAAGGACAAGGGGAATGGGATGCCTGGGCAGAGCACCGAGATGGGAAGCTGAAGTCACCACAGACCAACAGCTGAGTAGTAAAAGGGCAAAAGGCTTTCTCCAGAATCAGAGAGAAAGGGTGGCAGCTTTGCTGACGCCTGACCCTTCCTGAAAAGAGATCGTCATCCTCCTCTACTTTCTGTGCCGCAGTTGGATTTCAACACCTGAGCCCAGACTAGGACGTGCAGAGGTGAATATGTGCTTCAGGAGGCAGTTGTGTAACCTAGATGCCAGCTGGGGTGTCCATCCCTGGGAAGCCTGGTTGACCTGGCCCTGGACCTGAATTCCATGGCCTATGACAATCACAAGGCCTCCACAGGATTTCTCTCTGGCTCTGATCTCTTCCTTTACTTCACTGCTTTGTGCTGCCCCAAGTCAATTCCGAGGCACAGCCTAGCCTCCCCACCAAGGTCCACAAACAATTCGTACACATCGATTCTTGCGTAAGTGTAATAGTGTTACTGAGGGTGGAGTGGGGCAGATAGTACAGGTCAGGGTCACATCCCAGCCGCATAGTCTGCTCCTCCCAGTTCCATTCCTTTCATTTTCCTGGTCTCTCTTCCTTCTGGCCCCACATACAAATTTTTCCCATGTCTCACACAGGGAGACAACCCAACCCAAGTACTTATCAATGCATTTTATCAACAAAAATTGTTTACCATCCTCAGAGGAATTCTGATCAAAAAAATTTTTTTTTCACTTGCATTACTAGTTATGAGTGTACTAGATGAAAAACGAAACAAAGCAAACACAATACTTTTGTGAACTATCATTTCTTACAAAAGGAGTGTTTACATGAAAACAGTTGTCTGTGAATGGAGTTTGGACAAATCAGAAACCTAATGGTGGCAAGAAATTGGGACCAATGGTAGGGCTTGAGGAGCCATTGAAAAATCTTAGTAGGAAATTGTGTCTTTCAGGAAGTCACTCTAGTAGCACTAGTGGAATGGCAGAAGGAGGTGAGAGTGGATGTGAGGAAACTGAAGGCAGGAGACAGTGAGTCCTAGGATAAATCGTTGTAGGTGGTGGGGGAAGGGAGGGATGGATTCAGGAGATTGAGTTTATAGAATTTAGTAGCCAATGGATGTGGGAAGTTGGGGACAGGGTCAAGAATTAGGGTGATCAGCTCATCCAGCTTTGCCTGGAACTTCAGCAGTTTTAAAATGGCAAGTCCTATATTCTGGGAACCTCCTCAGGTCTAAGCAAACTGGGACAGTTGGTTATCTCCTAGATTTATGACCTGGGAGAGTAAGGGGTTGGCAGTGCCATTTGTTAAGATGAGGGGCATAGAAGAAGAAGGCTAGTGGGGTGTTACAGTAAGAGGGGAGGTGGTGGTTGGTGATAAGGGTCTTTGAGTATAATGTGTTTGAGCTACCTGTGGGCTATCCCAATCAAGTGGTCAGACGAGAGGTCAAGGCAGATGATAAAGATTTGATACAATAACACCAACAATCACAGCTACTACTAACAAAAATAGCCAAGATTACTGAATTTTTACTATTTGCTGGGCAGTGTTCTAAGTGCTTTACATTTATTATCTCATGTGGTCCTCACAGTCACTTTATGAGCTGGGAATTATTAATCCCATTTTACAGTTGAGGAAACTGAGGCACAGAGAGGATAAAGAATTTGCTCAAGGTGAACAATCACAAAGCTAGTAAGTGGAGGTGCTGGGATAAACACCTCTGACCAAAGATGCTCTTTGAGTTTTTTTTTTTAATGATAGTAGAACATCGAAAATGCCCTAAATAGCAGGCAAATGATTAGCATAAGTTAGAATACTCCATTAAAAGAATACCCCTGCTCCAAGAGAAAGAATTCAGCCTTCCTCCCTTTCTTTGCCCCTTGCAGAAGTCAGTTTTGGTCCTTTACACCTTTGTGATGTAGAATCAAGAGCAGAGGGATAAATAAGTGAAAGTGAAGATGAGAGGTGTTAATTTTTTTTTTTTAAAGAGTTAAAATGGCTGATGGGGAGGGTCACGGACAGTCTGTCCCTGAGCCATTTTCTCTAACAGCACTTGGTGACCCGGGTGCAGGAACGAGGAAGACCTATTGAGGCAGGTGAGATAGGAGAGCAAAGTTGGTGAGGAGAGTGACTTTCAGGCAAACCAACCACTAGGCTGAGCTTGGGTAGCATGAAAGGAATAGAAAGGGGTTGTTAGATTCAAAGGTAAAGGAAATTATGGTTAGGCCCATATTTTCTCCTATGCCAGAATGGCCAACAATGGCAGTACTACTGTGCTGCTTAGTTGTGAAGTGAATAAGTAATTTCACCTTTCTGGGCCTCAGTTTCCCCATCTGTAAGATTACATAATCACCATAGTATTCTC
Organism: Loxodonta africana; assembly: GCF_030014295.1. Taxonomy (NCBI): domain Eukaryota; kingdom Metazoa; phylum Chordata; class Mammalia; order Proboscidea; family Elephantidae; genus Loxodonta; species Loxodonta africana. The sequence goes on from NC_087344.1 coordinate 93,565,012, forward strand.
TAGCTCTAACCATATATGATTGTGCAAACCAGCATATGCCAGCCTCTGAGGCCTCTGGGTGAGGTGCTTTCTGTACCTTCTATACTGGAGCTGTTGAGCCAGTGTGAATCATTTTGTGCTTGGAAGGAGCCAACCTCAAGGAACAAGATGTGAGGTTTCAGTTCATCAGGGCCAGGTGCCAAGCAATAGTTCTAGCTGCTATTGGCCACGTGTTCACACTCAGGTTACTTTGCCTCAGGGGTCTCAGTAAATATTAACCAACTCTCTGTATGACCTTGGACAAGTTACTGAAATAGTTCAGGACATGGTTTACTCAACTATCAAGGAAAAGCTAGTGGTTACATACTCTGGGTGGCCATGAAGCAGTGTGACTCACAGTGGGTGAAGGAAAAAAGGTACAAACAGAAATGTTTATTCCTGGAAAGGCCACAGCCTTAGGGTGAGTTCTCTAAAAGCAGAGCCTGTGGAGGGATTCTTGTTCAAGTGATTTATTTGGTGAGTGTTCTCAGGAAATGGGGAGAAAGGAAAGCAGCACAGGGCAGGAGACAAAAGTTAACCATGAGCGTGATCTCCTCTGGGGTCTAGTTTCAGTCATCTTCCATGGGCAATCTCAGGAGCACAAATTGTGCCACAGAGTTAGCCTCATCTGTCAGTCTGACCACTCATCTGTCAGTTTGTTTTACTGTAGTTGCTTGTGTGTTGCTGTGGTGCTGGAAGCTATGCCACTGGTATTTCAAATACCAGCAGGGTCACCCTTGGGGGACAGGTTTCAGCGGAGCTTCCAGACTAACACAGGCTAAAAAGAAGGACCTGGCAGTATACTTCTAAAAAAAAAAAATCGACCAGTGAGAACCTTATGAATAACAGTGGAACATTGATATAGTGCTGGAAGATGAGCCTTTCAGGTTGGAAGGCACTCAAAATACAACTGGGGAAAAGCTGCCTTCTCAAAGTAGAGTTGACTTTAATGACATGGATGGAGTTAAGCTTTCGAGACCTTCATTTGCTGATGTGGCATGACTCAAAATAAGAAGCAGCTGCAAGTATCCATTAATAATTGGAACATGGAATGTACAAAGTATGAACCTAGGAAAATTGGAAGTCGTCAAAAATGAAACTGGACTCATCAACATTGATATCCTAGGCATTAGTGAGCTGAAATGAATTGGTATTGGTCATTTTGAATTGGACAGTCATATGGTCTACTATGCTGGGAATGATGACTTGAAGAGGAATGGTGTTGTATTCATCACCAAAAAGAATATTTCAAGATCTATCCTGAAGTACAGTGCTGTCAGTGATAGAAAAATATCCATATGCCTACAAGGAAGACCAGTTAATATGGCTATTATTCAAATTTATGCACCAAGCACTAATGCCAGAGATGAGGAAATCGAAGATTTTTACCAACTTCTACAGTCTGAAATGGATCAAAGATGCAATCAAGATGCATTGATAATTCGGGTGATTGGAACGTGAAAGTTGGAAACAAAGAATAAGGATCAGTAGTTGGAAAATATGGCAGTGATAGAGATGACACTGGAGATTACATGACAAGTCAGAACAAGGCTGTTGGCTGACTTTGGAACAGACGATCAATTACTCATATACAAGTACAGATTGAAGCTGAAGAAAATTAAAACATGTCCACGAGAGTCAAAGTATGACCTTGAGTATATCCCAGCTGAATTTAGAGACCATCTCAAGAATAGATTTGATGCATTGAACACTAATGACTGAAGACCAGATGAGTTGTGGGATCACATCAAGGCCATCACACATGAAGAAAGCAAAAGATCATTAAAAAGACAGGAAAGAAAGAAAAGACCAAAATGGATGTCAGAAGAGATTCTGAAACTTGCTCTTGAAAGTAGAGTAGTTAAAGCAAATGAAAGAAATGATGAAGTAAAAGTGCTGAATAGAAGATTTCAAAGGGTGGCTTGAGAAGACAAAGTACAGTATTATAATAAAACGTGCAAAGACCTGGAGTTAGAAAACCAAAAGGGAAGAACATGCTTCGCATTTCTCGCGCTGAAAGAACTGAAGAAAAAATCCAAGCCTCCAGTTGCAATACTGAAGTATTCTGTGGGCAAAATATTGAACGATGCAGGAAGCATCAAAAGGTGGAAAGAATACACGAGTCACTGTACCAAAAAGAATTGGTGGTCGTTCAACAATTTCAGAATATCAAGAACTGATGGTACTGAAGAAAGAAGTCCAAGGTGTACTGAAGGCATTGGCAAAAACAAAGCTCCAGAATTGACAAAATATCAGCTCAGATGTTTCAACAAATGGATCCAGTGCTGGAGGTGCTCACTCATCTATACCAAGATGAGCCAACTGGCTACCTGGCCAACTGACAGGAAGAAATTCATATTTATGCCTATTCCAAAGAAAGGTGATCCAACCAAATGTGGAAATTATCAAAAAATATCACAGGCAAGTATAATTTTGCTGAAGATCATTCAGAAGTGGTTGCAGCAGTACATGGACAGGGAACTGCCAGAAATACAAGCTGGATTCAGAAGAGGATGTGTAATGAGGGATATCATTGCTGATGCCAGATGGATCTTGGCTGGAGGCAGAGAATACAAGTTTTTTGTTGACTATGCAAAGGCATTCAACTGTGTGGATCATAGCAAATTATGGATAAAATTGTGAAGAATTGGAATTATAGAACACTTAATTGTACTCGTGTAGACTCTGCGCATAGACCAAGAGGCAGTCGTTTGAACAGAGCAAGGGGATACTGCGTGGTTTAAAGTCAGGAAAGGTGTGCATCCCAGTTGTATACTTTTACTGTATTTATTCAATCTGTATGCTGAGCAAATATTCTGATAAACTGGGCTATATGAAGAAGAATATGGCATCAGGATTGGAGGAAGACTCATTAACAACCTGCGATATGCAAATGACACAGTCTTCCTTGTTGAAAATGAAGAAGACCTGAAGCACTGGTGAAGATCAAAGACTACAGCCTTCAGTACCTCAACGTAAAGAGAAAAAAAAAAAAAAAAAAAAACCCTCACAACTGGACCAATAAACATCATGATAAATGGAGAAAAGATTAGCATTGTCAAGGATTTCATTTTACTTGGATCCACCATCAACATCCATGGAAGCAGCAGTCAAGAAATCAAAAGACAGATTGCATTGGGCAAATCTGCTTCAAAAATCTTTCTAAAGTGTTAAAAAGCAAGGATGTCTCTTTGAGGACTAAGATGTGTCTGACCCAAGCTATGGTATTTTCAATCCCCTCATATGCATGTGAAAGCTGAACAATGTGTAATAAGGACCCAAGAAGAATTAATGAATTGAGAATCAATGTTTGTGAAGAATATTGAATATACCATGGACTGTCAGAAGAACGAACAAATTTGTCTTGGAAGAAATACAGCCAGAATGCTTCTTAAAAAGGAGGATGGCAAGATTTTGTCTCAAGTACTTAGGAGGCGTTATTAGGAGGGACCAGTCCTTGCAGAAGGACATCGTTCTTGGTAAAGTAGAAGGTCAGCAAAAAAGAGGAAGGCCGTCAATGAGATGAAACGACAGAGTGGCTGCAACAATGGGCTCAAACATAGCAAAGAATTGTGAGGATGGTGTAGGACTGCATAGAATTTTGTTAAGTTATATGTAGGATAGCTGTGAGTCTGAAGTGACTCGACATCACCTAACAACAACAACAATTACTTTTTGGAGATTCATCCAAGTTGTTGTGCGTAACAATAATTCATTCCTTTTTTTTTTTTTTTGCTGAGTAGTATTCGGTTGTATAAGTATACCATAACTCATTGCTGTTTAAGTCGATTCTGACTCATAGTGACCCTATAGGACAGAGGAGATCTGCCCCATAGAGTTTCCAAGGAGAACCTGGTGGATTCAAACTACTGACTTTTGGTTAGCAGCTATAGAACTTAACCAATATGCCACCAGGGTTCCCAAATATACCACAGTTTGTTTAATTAATCACCCACTGAAGATATCTGGGTTGTTTACAGTTTTGGGCTATTATAAACAAAGTATAAACACTTATGTACAGGTTTTTGCATGAATATAAGTTTTCATTTATCTGAAATAAATACCAGGAGTACAATTGCTGGTTTGTATGGTAGTTGTATGTTTAATTTTTAGGAAAATGCCAAACTATTTTCCGAGTAGATGTACCATTTTACTTTCCCACTGGCAATGTGTGAGTGATCCAGCATTTGGTATTGTCATTATTTTTATTTTAGCCATTCTGCTAGGTGTGTAGTGTAATTTATATCTTCTTGTTATTTGTCATCTTGCTAGAGGTTTGTCAATTTTATCGATCTTTTCAAAGAACCAGTTCTTTGTTTCATTAATATTCTCTTGTTATTCTGTTTTCAATTTCATCAATTTGTACTCTTCATTATTTCTCTCCTTCACTTGCTTTGGGTTTATTTTGCTCTTTTCTATGTTATTGAGGTGGGAACTTAGATTATTGTTTTGAGAATTTTTTTCTTTTTTAATGTATGCATTTTATGCTATAAATTTTCCTCTCGGTACTGCTTTATCTGTGTTCCCCAAATTTTGTAATGTTGTATTTTCAATTTCATTTAGTTTAATATATATTTTGATTTTATTTGAGACTTCCCCTTTGACTCATGAATTATTTAGAAGTGTGTTGATAAAGCTTCTAAGTGTTTGGAAAATTTTTCTATTATCCTTCTGTTCTTGATTTCTAGTTTGATAAGTTGTGATTGGAGAACCCACTCTATTTTTCCAATTCTTTTAAATTTGCTAAGGTTTGTCTTATGACCTTTCTTGGTATATGTTCCATGGATCCTTGAAAAGAATGTGTATTCTGATTCAGCTTAGTGAAGTGTTCTGTTTATGTCAGTTAGTTCCTGTTGGTTGATGGTGTTGAGTTCTTCCATATCCATAATGATTTTTTGTCTAGTTTTTCTATCAGTTGTTAGAGAGATGGAGTGTTAGAGACTCCAGCTATAGTTGTGGATTTGTCTATTTCTTCTTTCAGTCTATTAGTTTTTGCTTCACATATTTTGCAACTCTGTTGTTTGGTGCATACACATTTAGGATTCCTACATCTTTTTGGTGGATTGACTGTTTAAATCATTGTAGAATATCCCTCTCTGTCTTGGTAATTTTTTTCTCTGAAGTCTATGTATTATATAAACATACCTATTTTCTTTTGATTAACGTTTGCATGGCCTACCTTTTCTCATCCTTTTACTTTTAACCTCTCTTTATTGTTACATTTTAAGTGAGTTTCTTGTAGACATGTAGTTGGATCATGTTTTTTAATCCACTCTGCTAATCTCTGTCTTCTAATTGGGTACTTAGACCATTTACATTTAATGTAATTATTGATATGTTAGGGCTTACTTCTGCCATTTTATTTTTTGCTTTCTGTTTGTCCTGTTTGCTTTTTGTTTCTGTTTTCTTTTTACTGCCTTCCTGTGGGTTACTTGAACATTCTTTAGAATTCCATTTTGAGTTATCTACAGTGTTTTTTATTGTGTTTCTTTGTATAGTTTTTTGGTGGTTGCTGTATGTATTACATTACGTATACATAACTTATCACAGTCTACTGGTGTCATTATTTTACTGGTTTGAATAAAGTGTACAAATCTTACTTTTCCTTATGTCCCTTTATCCCCCCCATTTATAATATAATTGCCTTAAATATTTTCTCTCTATATACATTTAGAATCACATCAGTGTTATAATTTTTGCTTCAACTGGGAAACATAATTTAGAAAGCTCAAGAGGCAAAGGGTGTATATTATACTTACCCATTTTTTTTTTTCCCTTTCTGAGACTCTAAGATTTCTTTTCTTTTTATCTTTTTCCTGTCTGTTAAAAAAACTTCCTTTAGCCATTCTTTTGGGTAAATCTGCTAAAGACAAATTCTCTTCATTTTCTTTCATTTGAGAATGTCTTGATTTCCCCTTGATTTTTTTTGTGAGAAAATAAATTTCTGTCCTTTTTAAAAAAACTGTGATTCAGGTGAAAGTTTACAGAGCAAATTAGTTTCTCATTAAACAGTTAATACACAAATTGTTTTGTGACATTTGTTGCTAACTGGCAACGTATCAACACTCTCCCCTTCTCCATCCCAGGTTCCACGTCTCCATTTGTCCAGTTTTCCTGTCCCTTCCTGCCTTCTTGTCTTTGCTTTTGGGCTAGAGTGACCATTAGTCTCGTACACATGATCGAACTATGATGCATGTCCCTCAAGTGCTTTATTGTTGGCCCTATGTTGTTTTTGTTGTGTGCTGTCAAGTCAATTCTGACTTATAGAGACCCTATAGGACAGAGTAGCATTGCCCCATAGGGTTTCCAAGGAGAGCCTGGTGGATCTGAACTGCTGACCTTTTGGTAGTCATCTGAGCTCTTAACCACTTCACCTCCAGGATTCTGTTGGTCCTATAGACTTGTCTAATCTTTGGCTGAAGGGTGTACCTCAGGCGTGACTTTAGTACTAAGTTAAAAGAATGTCCGGGGGCCATACTCTTGGGGTTTCTCCAGTCTCTGTCAGACCAGCAAGTCTTTTTTTGTGAACTTGAAATTTGTTCTACATTTTTCTCCCGCTCTGTCCAGGACCCTCTATTGTGACCACTGTCAGAACAGTCGGTGGTGGTAACGGCACCATCTACTTGGGTTCAATCTGATAGAGATTGTTGTAGTTGTGGTTCATTAGTACTTTGGACTAATCTTTCCCTTGTGCCTTTGGTCTACTTTATTCTCCTTTGCTCCAGCCAGATGGGACCAGTAGATATATCTTAGATGGCTGCTCACAGGCTTTTAAGATCCCAGTCGGTAGTCACCACAGTCAGATGTAGAATATTTTCTTTATAGACTATGTTATGCTAGTTGAGCTAGATGACCCTTGATACCATGGTCCCCAACCCTCAACCCAGTAGCTTTTTCTCTCAGGGCACTTGGATGTGTCTGTGAAGCTTCTATGTCTTTGCCCTGGTCAAGTTGTACTGACTTCCCCAGCATTGTGTACTGTCTTACCCTTCATCGAAGTTACCGCTTTACTGTCTAGTTAGTGGTTTTCCCTATCCACCCTTCCCCTTCTGTGTAACTATCAAAGATTGTTTCTTTCTGTGTGGAAACATTTTCATGTGTTTTTATAATAGCGGTCTCATACAGCATTTGTCCTTTTGTGATTTTCAGTCAGCATAATGTCCTCCAGATTCATTGATGCTGTGAGATGTTTTGCAGATTCATCATTGTTCTTTATTGTTGTATAGTATTCCATCATGTATATGTACCATAGTTTGTTTATCCATTCACCTGTTGGTGGGACTTAGGTTGTTTCCATCTTTTCAGTATGTGAATAATGCTGCAGTGAACATGAGTGTGCATATGCCTATTCACGTGACAGCTGTTTTTTCTCTAGGATATATTCCTAGGAGTGGGATTGCTGGATCTTATGGTATTTTTATTTCTAGCTTTTTAAGGAAGTGCCATACCATTTTCCAAAATGGTTATACCATTTTGCATTCCCACCAGCACTATCCCCTTCATTCTCGAAGGACATTTTCACTGAATATAGAGTTTTAGGTTGACAGATCTTTTCTTTCAGCACTTGAAAAATGTTGTACCATTTCATTCTAGCCTTCATGGTTTCTGATGAGAATACCGCTGTCATGTGAATTGTTTTTCCTATGTAGGAATGTATCATTTATTTCTCATTGCTTTCAAGATGTGTTTATTTGTCTTTAGTTTTCATAAGTTTAACTATGATGTGTCTTCACATGGATTTCTTTGGGCTTGTCTTGTTTCGGGTTTGCTCAGCTTTTTGAATGTGTGCACTTATGCAGGGTTTTTTTGGCCACATTTGAGAAGTTTTCAGCCACTGTTTCTTTTCAGCCTTGCCCTCTTCTCTTTTCCTTCCAGGATTCTGATGACATGAATGTTACATCTTTTGTTATAGTCCCACAGGTCTGTCCATGAGGCTTTGTTCATTTTTGGGAGGGGGTGTTTGGTTTATTTTCTTTCTGTTGTTCAGATTGAGTGACTTCTATTGTCCTGTCTCCTAGTTCACTAATTCTTTCATCTTTCCTCTCCATTCTGCTCTTGAGCTCATCAACTAAGTTTTTTATTTCAGTTATTGCATTTTCCAGTTCTAAAATTTCCATTTGGTTCTTTATGTCTTACTTTTTTTTTTTTTGGTGAGACTTTCTGTTTGTTTGCTGAAACTTGCAGTTTTTGTTTGCTTCATGTATGTTCCTAAGTGCTTATTCAGATATTTTTATGATGGCTGCTTTAAAATCTTTGTCAGATAATTCCAACATCTTTGTCATCTTAGTGTCAGCATCTATTAATTGTCTTTTTTCGTTCAGTTTGAGATCTTCCTGGCTTCTTCTGATGCTGTTCTGGCAGAGAAAGGAGGAGTGCTCCCCTGTTACTGTTATATGAGAGTAGAAGTCCAGATTCCCCATCCAGCCTCCACTGATAGCTGGGAGGTGAGGTCCTTATTACTGCTGGTCAGAGGCGAGAGTTCTGGCTCCCCACTAGGCCTCCACTGACAAACAGGGGAAGAGGATAGCCTCATTACTATGGGTAGTGGTAAAAGTCCTGACTCTCTACTAGGCCCCCACTGATACCACTCCACAGAGGAAAGGAAGGGGTATCTCTTTACCGTTGGGTGGGGATGGAAGCCCAGGCTCCCCACATGGCCTTCACTGTGTTGCAGTGGTGAGGGGGGATCGCCATTGCCTGGGAAGGATGAAAGTTCAGTCCCCTACTTGGTCCGCTCTGATACCAACCCATTGGAGAATTGGAGCCCCTCCTTTCAGTCTGGAAATGCTGGAAATCTAGGCTCCCCACTCAGCTTTTGCAGACATGGGTGGAAATGGGGCCACAGTTTTTCTGTGGCATTTGGCTGGAGGAGAGCAGTTACTTTTCTTTGTCTTGCTAGGCTGCCACTTTTCTGGTCCTTTGGCTGGAGAAAGCAGGCCTTCGGGGGGCTTTTTTGTTTGCTCCCATTTGTGTTCCAGGGTTGTTGGCTTACTCAGCATCATGTCTGGGATATAGCAGGCAAAAAGACAACCCAGAGAACTCACTACCATGTCCTTAGGCCTCAAGGTCCCTAGTTAGTCTTCTTTCTCCCTACCTTTCAGAGTCTTCTTATGTTTGTTTTATATGTAACGTCCAGGGTTTTTAATTGTACTTTGGGCGAGGGATAAAGAAAAGCATGTCTACATCTCAGAACCAGATGCTGCCCATATATGTTTCTATAAAGGTTAAAAAATGGGATCTGTGTGGTTGCAAATGGGTGCTCTCATACCATTGCTCCATCCCTGGTTTTCAGCTCTTGACTCACACTGTGCCTGCATTCAGCTGCCTATACACATGGACTCTCTTTTCTTGCTTCTTCCTTCTGTGGGAGGGTGGCATTTTGCCTAAGCCTGAGGCTACCCTGGACTTAACTCAAGTTTGATCTGTTGTCCTTGCTACCTCCCTCTTCCCTAAGGCTTAGTTGTTGTTAGGTGCCATGGAGCCGATTCCAACTCATAGTGCCCCATGTATAATGTAACAAAACACTGCCTGGTCCCTCACCATACTCATGATCGTTGTTATGCTTGAGCCCATTGTTGCAGCAACTGTGTCAATCCATCTTGTTGAGGGTCTTCCTCTCTTTCGCTGATCTTCTACTTTACCAAGCATGATGTCCTTCTCCAAGAACTGATCCCTCCTGATAACATGTCCAAAGTATGTGAGACAAAATCTTACCATCCTCCCTTCTAAGGAGTATTCTGGCTGTGCTTCTTCCAAAACAGACTTGTTCGTTCTTTTGGTAGTTCAAGGTATATTCAATATTCTTCACTAACACCATAATTCAACGATGTCAATTCTTCTTTGGTCTTCCTTATTCATTGTCCAGCTTTCACATGCATATGAGGTGACTGAAAACACCATGGCTTGGGTCAGGCACGCCTTAGTCTCTTAAGTGAAATCTGCTGCAGAAGATCATGGCTTGAATATAGGGATCAGGCAGACTTGAGCAACAACCTCCCTCGGCTTTATTTTCCTCATTTCTGTAAAAAGGGGAATAATACTACCAGTTGCCATCAAGTTGATTCTAACTCTTCGCAACCTCATGTGTGTCAGAGTAGAACTGTGCTCCATAGGGCTTTCAATGGCTGATTTTTTTGGAAGTAATCTTTCTTCCAAGCTGCCTCTGGGGGGACTCGAAAAACAGGACTACCATAAGATTATGTAAAGTATCCAAGGTGGTACCTGGAACAAGTTAGGCTTTCTTCCCCCCCTACACCCTCTCCTGATTCTATGGGTTTAGGCATCAGACTCTAGAAAGGCAGCCCTTCAGAGACTCCCCCCTGCCCCCATAAGAAGTAAGGAGAGGGAGTGAGCAAAAGAATAGAGAGCCAGTAGAGATCTGCTTTCCTATGACCCATGGGTTCTGCACACAGCAGCCAGGCCAGCCAAAGCCGTTTCCCATGACTGACACACAGTCTCAAGATAGGCTTGTTTCCTGGGTCCCCTTAAGGGTGTGGGTGGGAGCAGAGAATACACAGGGGTGTGGGGGGAGGATGTTGTTTTTCAACTGACAAGAGAGACTCCATTTCCGATTCTCACAGGCGACTTGAATGCCCGTCACATTGGGCAGGGAGAGCTGCCCAGATCTGACACTAACTCCTTGTGGAAGAGGCTGGCAGGCCAATGGGGCAAGAAGGGATGCCTGCAGGGCCGGGAAAGGCTGAATGAATTTAGTGCCTGTGAATGAGGCAGGATTGGCAGGCCTTGAGACAAACTCCCTCTTTGTTCCTAGACTGTACCTCCCAGACAAGAGCAGTGCCAGCTTTTTTCACTCCATCCTGCCCACATTCTTTGGCCCAACTCAGCTGTGAGGAGAGGCACAGAGGCTCCCATGTTTTGAGCCCAAGTGTTAATTTGTGTCTTGGAGACACACAAGTAGCCTGCAGCCTGCATGCGTGGAGTCTTTGAGCTGAGAGAAGCCAAGATAGCAGCTTTTCAAACATTTTCGACTGTAGTCTTCAGTGAGAAATAGTTTTTGCGTCACGACCCAGTCACATGCGCGCGCGCACACACACACACACACACATTCATCTAAACTCTCATACACAACTTACCAGTAAACCAAACCCATTGCCGTTGACTTGATTCTGACTCATGGTGACCCCATGTGTTACAGAGTAGAACTGCCCCAGAGGGTTTTCTTGGCCGTGATCTTTACGGAAGGAGATCGCTAAGCCTTTCTTCTGTGGCACCTCTGGGTGGGTTCAGACTGCCAACCTTTAGGTTAGCAGCCTAAATAAAATAGATTAGACAATATCAGAGATCAGTAAAGATACTGTTTTGTGAAACTTTTATTTCAGTGCATGTGTGTTTTGAGTCATGATACAAATTGTATTTCTGAATACTTTGTGGTAAAAAAAAAAAATTGAGAAACACTTGTCTAGATCACTGTTTCCCCAGTTACATATTAAATTGCCACCTTGCAGACTGACAAAACACAACAGCATATTAAAGGCCTGAAAATTCCTACAGTAAAGAAATCATTGATTGAACTTTGCTGATCAAGTGTGTGGACTTGGGCCCCCTCACCTCTCTCCAGTGCTTACACAACTACCTTCTGGAACTAATATTTCACAGAGGAGACCTAGAAGGAATTGAAGAAATCCTCTAGAATTTCCCCAGGGGTTTCAGCTACAGTGTAACAGGGGCCTGCTTCAACAAGAACATGCTACTTAATCTGTTTTATTGCTAGGTGCCATGTAAGATTTTGTTTGAAAACATTCTCCTGCTGGTCCAACTGTCTCATATTATGATTGGGTAAACTGAGACTCAAAGAAAGGAAGTGACTGACCCAATGCTAAACAATGAGGTAATGTTAGAGCTGGGACTCAATTTTGATGAATTCTTTACCGTAACCCCCTGACCCGACCTCTAGGAGCAGATAAAGACCTTGATGCAGGAGATACTAGGGGCAAGGCTCTGCGGTGGGGCTCGGGAGGCCTCGCTGTGACCCCTACTCTGCTGCTGATGATGTTTTGTGAATGGGTTTCTGTATTTCAGCTTTCTTATCTGTAACATGACAAGTAAATAAAGATTAAAAAAAAAACCCTTAAAAATGAGAGAATATATATGAACATTCTCTGAAAAGGCATGTATTGCATAGTAAATATAAGGAACTTATTTTTTTCTCCAAGCCTCGGAAAGGAGGTTCCATAGTTTCAAACAGTAACTTACAAACCCTATGGTATTGCAATTTAATGCAAACTTTTTCATATTGTCCTTTTCTGAGGAAAGCTGCTACTCATTGCTATAAAAACAAAACAAAAACAGACAACAAAATAACAAAAACAAAACAAAAGTAAGAATGTCTAGGAATAGTTCCAACTGAAAACCTATTATTGTCTTCCCGAAAGTAACTGCCTAGGTTGTATACACACCAGCAAAAAAAGTCATTTCCTCATCCATAGAGGGTTTAAAGTGAAGTTCTATTTTACATCCAATGATGTCCACATCTAGTGTTGTTCAAACAGCTTTTGATGAAAAAACAAGTGCTGGAATGAGATGTGGTTCCCGTGCCTCCAGACCTACTCTTTGTTGTCCTGTTCTGTGCCCAGGAAGTTGGCCTCTATGGACTGTGGACTCTGTCAATGACTTTCTTGCCTTTCAGCCTCTAGTGGAGTTTAGCCCGGTAAGGAACACTGGCTGGAGCTTACAGGGCAGGAAAGAGTGGGTTTGTGGTATTTAGTCCCTTGGCTAGCTCCTTCTACTGAGAGTCACAGCTCAGTCAGGTGGCCTTTCCCACCCAGTCCATGTGACAGAGCAGTGACCCTGTGTCTCTAGATTCCAATAACCACTCCTGGGTGGTGCAAATGGTTAATACTCTTGGCTACTAACCAAAAGGTCAGAAGTTCGAGTTTACCCAGAGGTGACTTGGGAGAAAGGCCCGAAGATCTACTTCCTAAAAATCAGCTGTTGAAAAATCTGTGGAGAACAGTTCTACTCTGACACATGTGTGGTTACATGAGTTGGAACCAGCTCCACGGCAACCGCTTCCCCTGGCTTTGGACTGGGGGCGGTGATAACTGTCCCCACAGTTACTAATCCTGGGGTCCTGCAATATTCGTTGTGGTTTTCCTATATACCCCGACTATACCATTCCTTTGTTAAACTCTCCCTAAGTTACCCATTTTGAGTGGAACATCTGTTTTCTCCTGGGTCCTTGACTGATACACAGTTTCATACATATTTTCTCATAATATTATGTATTTTATTGTCTTTTCTCCATCTAGTGCCATGAGACCTGTTAAAGTATAGAATATTCACATTTTTCTCCCTTTTTCAGCCCTGGTGTTGACAGGCTGCTATGGGTACGGTAGGACTTCTCAACCCTGGAGTGCTTTAAGAAAAGGCTGATGCCCAAGCCCCTCCAGGAGACTCTGACTCACTGGGCCTGGGAAGGACCCAGCAAGTACATCATCGGAAACTCCATACAAGAGTCACTGAGGTGGGGAAGGAGGTCTAGTTTTGCAATTTGTCTTTGGGAGACCATAGGCAAGTGTTTCTCCCTGGACCTAGTGTCCCATCTATAAAATGGGGAAGTTGGTTATGATGATCTGTCACTCTCTGACTCTGGATCTTATATTGTTGTTGTTGTTGAGTGCTGACAAGTCGATTCCGACTCAAAGTGATCCCATGTGACAGGCTAGAACTCCCCCACAGGGTTTTCTTGTCTGTAATCTTTATGGAAGTAGATTGCTTCTGGTCTTATATTGCTGTCCCCAATTCTGACGACAACAGTTGAGGGCGGGATGAGAACATTTGTTCTGACTGAATTCACCACTGCCCTCTTGTGGACATGGGCACAGCTATCAAGGAGGCTGAAGTGTCTCTCAGCAATGGCACGTTCTTTGTGGTCACGGGAATGTCCGAACTGAATGGGCCTTAGAAAGACAATTTAGTCAAGCTTAGGAAAGGCTGGCTTTAGCCATTATCTGAATATAGCCCCCTTCTCTAACAGCCTTCAGTAAAGACTTCCTCCTATTTCCTGGGCATCCTTATTTTAAGAGCTCCTTTTTCAGTGACGCAAATGGTGAAGTGGTTATAAGTGGTTAAGCACTGGGCTACAGTTAAGCAATCAGCTACTAACCGAAAGGTTGGAGGTTCAAGTCTACCCAGAATCACCATGATTAAAAATAGGGCAAAGCATTTAGGAAAAAATTTAATAAGGTCACAAATTAGCCCCAATGAGGCAGAATGAGTGAGGCACAGCAGTGGAGACCTGAAAACACAGAAGCCACGTTTCTGCTGAGAATGCCCCACGTTTGCAGGGGCTGCAGGGCCCTACCTCCTTTCCTCCTCCCAGATCCTCCTTCCTAAACCCTTTCTGGAGTCCATAGGTGGTGTAAACAGCTCGCTCAGCTGCTCACTGAAAGTATGGAGGTTCAAGTCCACACCATGGTGTCTTGGAAGAAAGACCTGGCAATCTACCTCCAAAAAGCAGCCATTGAAAACCCTATGGGTGCACTGTTCTACTCTGACACACATGGGGTCACCATGAGTGAGAGCTGAGTTGACTTTAAACCCCTTCTGATCTGCCATCTCTTCAGGATTCCCCCTTCTGGCTTCAGCTCCCTTGACACACTCCCTTTCCCTGGCCCCCATCTTCTCTCAATTCCTTGCTCAGTGCGCCCTCTTGGCTCCTTATTTCATCACACATCTGCTCCTCTGTCCTCTTATGGTCAACAAACTTCTATTGGCTCTTTCACTTTCAACTGGTAGTTGTTTTTCACCAAATATATGTGATATAAAACCCCATGGCTGCTGAGTCGATTCCAACTCATAGAGCAGAACTACCCCAAGGAGAGAGCCGCTGGTGGATTTGAACTGCTCAACACTTAAACATTGCACCACGAGGTATAATGTGCTTTAATTATTACTCCGTTTTATATATTAATTATTATTATTGGTAGGGAGGATGTAAGAATTGCATTATTTATTTATTACCAGTATATTTTACACTATACATATTTTTGTTAGGGAAGATATAAGAAAAAGGGTAAACATATTCTTGAGCATCAGATGTAATTTTGCCCATTTAAATGTACATGAACCAATGTTTGTGCCATGTTTGACAACTTTCAGTGGTGGTTTTGGGTTACCCACATCCTTGTGCCACCACTTTCTGGGTTAATATGAGTCCATTTACTCACTCAACAATGCTTTTTCTTGAGCACCAACTCTGGACCAGGCACTGTTCTAGGTTCTGGGGATACATTAGGGAACTAAACTCTCTCATGAAGCACATATTCTGATGGGAGTAGAATGCATACATAGTATATATAGTAGAACGCATTTATTTGCTTCAATTGTAAGTTCCTTCTTGAGTTTCGGAAATGGAAACAAGCCGCTAACTTCGTTTTCTTTCACCATCTCCAACATGCAATCTCTTTCTGATCAATTTCTGGGAATACTTTGCTGTTTATTGGCAGCTCTGATGAGTTCAATGAGCCATTCACAATCTGCTAATTTTTCTAGTAGTTGAAGTCACAGTAAGAAGAGGAGTCATTCACAATCTGGTAATTTTTCTAGTAGTTGAAGTCACAGTAAGAAGAGGAGCCATTCACAATCTGGTAATTTTTCTAGTAGTTGAAGTCACAGTAAGAAGAGGAGGGAAGAGACGCCACTTTTCAGGGCTGAACTAATTCCCATACCGCCCCTGGCTCTTACACACAGGTGTGAATATAAATTATGCTACCTCAAGGCAGGAAAACATGTTGGTCTGCAGCTTGCGCTCTGGAGACTCAACGACCTGGGTTCAGATTCTGGTTTTGTCACGTATTACGTACCTGCATAGCTTTAAGCAAGTCGTTTAACCTCTCTCAGTTTCATTTTCTGCCTGCACCCACCCCCACCTTCCATAAAATGAGGAAAATGATAGTAATCACCTAACAGACATGGAGTAATCATTAAATGAGATATATATATATAAATATATAAAGACTCATTTATATATAACTTTATATGTAGTGCTTGGCACAAAACTCAATAAATTATAGCTATTTTTACTAAATATATTTGAGCATTTACAAAAATCTATTTTATTTTGGTCGTTGTGGTTGAGAATACACACAGCCGAACATCCACAAATTCAACAATTTCTACATGCACAATTCAGTGACATTTGAGTTGTGCAACCATTCTCACCCCCCTAATAACTGAGCATTTCTTAATTTTCACATAACACGGAGACTGTTGGATTGATTGTGCTGTAATCAGGGAACATACTGTGTATAGTCTGCCAAGTGCTGAGATACGGGAAGTACTGGTGCATATAGCAGGAGCACCTGACACAGTCTAGGCAGGCTGGTGGGTGAAGTGGCTTATAAGTAGAAAACAAAAAATCTGGCACAGAGAGGTTAAGTAGTTGTTATTAGTTGCCATTGAGTCGATTTTGACTCAGTTGATTTCGACTCACGGTGACTCAATACGACAAAGTAGAACTGCAGGCTGTAGTCTTTATGGGAGAAGCTCACCAGGTCTTCCTCCTGTGGAGCCGCTGGATGGGTTGGAACCTCTGACCTTTCAGTTAGCAGCCAAGTGCTTAACCATTGCACCACCAGGGCTCCTACACGGTTGTTAACCAAAACCAAACCTCTTGCCACTGAGTCAGTCCCGACTCATAGTGACCCTATAAGGCAGAATAGAACTACGGCACAGGATTTTCAAGGCTGTAATCTTTATGGAAGTAGCCCTGGTGGAGAAGTGGTTAAATCACTTGGCTGCTAACTGAAAGGTTGGTGATTCAAATCCACCATCTGCTCTGCAGAGGAAAGATGTGGCGGTCTGCTCCTGTAAAGATTTACAGCCTTGGCAAGGTCATGCAAGCATAGACACATCCAAACCGAGGGACCGAATGGCTGGGCTGAGGACTGTGGGGACCATAGTCTAGGGAAACATCTAGCTCAACTGACATAACATAGTTTATAAAGAAAGTGTTCTACATTCTACTTTGATGAGTAGCATCTGGGGTCTTAAGAGCCTGTGAGTGGCCATCTAAGATACTCCACTGGTCTCACCCCTTTGGGAGCAAGGGAGAATGAAGAAAACTAAAGACACAAGGGAAAGATTAGTCCAAAGGACTAATGGGCCACATCTACCACAGCCTCCACCAGACTGAGTCCAGCACAACTAGATGGTGCCCAGCTACCACCACTGACTGCTCTGACAGGGATCACAGTAGAGGGTCCTGAACAGGGCTGGAGAAAAATGTAGAACAAAATCCTAACTCACAAAAAAAGACCAGACTTACTGGCCTGACAGAGACTGGAGAAGCCCTGAGACTATGGCCCCGGACACCCTTTTAGCTCAGTAGTGAAGTTCAAGGTTCGCCTTTCAGCTAAAGATTAGACAGGCCCGTAAAACAAAAAGAGACCAAAGGGGCACACCAACCCAGGGGCAAGGACTAGAAGGCAGGAGGGGACAAGATAGCTGGTTATGGGAACCCAAGGTTGAGCGGAGAGAGTGTTGACTTGTTGTGGGGTTGTTAACCAATGTCATAAAAGAATATGTGTACTAAGTGTTTAATGAGAAACTAGTTTGTTCTGTAAACCTTCATCTAAAGTACAATTGAAAAAAAAAAAAAAGATTTACGGCCTTGTAAGCCCTATAGGGTAGTTCTACTCTGTCCGACAGGGTTACTAGGGGTCAGGATGGCTAGACTGCAGTGGGTTTGGTTTAGTTGGAATCTTTTCAGAAGCAGACTGCCACATCTTTCTGTCATGGAGGGGCTGGTGTGTGTTTGAACCACCGGCATTTTGGTTAGCAGTTGAGTACTTTGTTAAAACCAAAAAGAGAAAACCCAAACCCATTGCCACTGAGTCAATTTTGACTCATAGTGAGCTCTTGTTAGTTGTGGCTAATGTCTCTTCTAGCTCTTGTGGCCAGTGTAGACTGGACGCTCTTTAAGAGGAGGTTGTTTTTGTTGTTGGTTGCCGTCAAGTTGATTCCTACCCATGGTGACCCCATGTGATCAGAGTAGAACTGTTCCACAGGGTTTTCAAGGCTTTGACCTTTTGGAAGCAGATCACCAGGCCTATCTTGTGAGGCTCTTCTGGGTGGGTTTGAACTGCCAATCTTTTGGCTAGTAGTCAGGTACTTAACTGTTTGTGCTACCCAAGGACTCCTTCGAGAGAAAGAGAGAGGAGTCTCATCATATTTATTTTTGAATCTCCAGGGCCTAGTAGGCTTTCAGATTATGTTTATTGCTTTGCTGAACTCAGTGGTTCTAGCTGAACATAGAATCAGCTGGGGAGTTTAAAGAGCTATTCATGTCCGGGCCCAACCTCAGATCTCTTGGACCCAAATCTTTGAGACTGGGATATGGGCACCTGTGCCATGTGATTCTGATGCAGACAAAGTTGAGAACCGTTGGACTAAATATTCTGCTAGCCCTCTTCTTACTTTTTGCACTGGGGGGTGCTGTTGGATAGCATAAAAGTAGTATTTCTCCAACCCAGGAGTAGTATTTCTGTTTTTCAAATTTGTTTTGTGTATTTCCTCTTAAGAACTTGATAGAGAGCTTGCTGAGATGGACAATGGCTTGAATGAGACTTTGTGGCTCTCTTTTGAATGCTAATCATTGATGTTTGAGCAGGCATATGCCTGAAGTTTCTGGCAAGTCTGTAGTTTCATTTATTTTTTCTGCCTTCCTCCAGGAGCAAGATGTTTACAAGGAGTGATGTGAAGTGTAGCAGGCAGAATCATGGGCCCCCCACAATGTGTACATCCTAATCCCTGGAAACTTACATGGCAAAAGACACTTTGCAGATATGATTACATTAAGGGTCTTGAGATGGGGAGCTTATACTGGATTATCTGAGTGAACCCAATGTAACAATCATAAGGGTCCTTAAAAGCTGGAAGAGGGAGGCAAAAGGTTACAGTCACAGAAGGAGAGGGGAGGATGGAAGCAGGATTCAGAGTCAAAGCTTTGAAGACGCTAACTGATGGCTTTGAAAATGGAGGAAGGAGCCACAGGTCACAGAATAAAGGCAGCCTGTAGAGGTTGGGGAGCCCTTGGGTGGTACAACGGTTAAGATACCCTGAGGTTGTTAAGTTGGAAGTTCGAGTCCACCCAGAGGCAACTTGGAACAGAGGCCTGGCAATCTACTTCCAAAAATCAGCCATTGAAAACCCTGTGGAGCACAGTTTGTCTCAGCACATATGGGGTCTCCATGAATCACAATCAGCTCAACAGCAAAAGGTCTTTGGTAGATGCTGGGAAAGGCAAGGGTACGAATTTTTCTCCCAGAACTTCTGGGAGGAACTCAGTTCTGTCAGCAGCTTGATTTTAGCTTAGTGAAACTTATTTTAGACTTTTGACCCCTGGAACTCTAAAAAATAAATTTGTGTTGTTTTAAGCCACTTAGTTTGTGCTAATTCGTTATAGCAGCAATAGGAAACTGAAACATGACTAATACCTGGAACCTTCCCCATAGCAGACATTCCTGCTTGGTTACCTATTCCCCTTCTTCCTTGCCTTTTTCCCAGGTACTTACATACCCAGCCTCCCTTGCATGTGGGGAATAACCATGTGATCCATTGAATCATAAAGAGAACTCAGCGGGGGAAATATTCTCCCTCCCTGATAAGAAGAGAAATATACAACAAAGGCTCTTTCTCACTCCCTTGGCCACCTACCGCTTTTTGTTGATAGGTGCCTTCAAGTTGGTTTCGACTCATAGTAACCCTGTGTACAACAGAATGAAACACTGTCCTGTCCTGCGCTATCCTCACAATCATTGTTATGCTTGAGCCCATTGTTACAGCCACTGTGTCAGTCCATCTTGTTGAGGGTCTTCCTCTCTTCTTCACTGACCTCTGCTTTACCAAGCATGATGTCATTTTCCAGGGGCTGGTCTCTCCCGATAACATGTCCAAAGTATGTGAGACAAAGTCTTGCCATCCTTGCTTCTAACGAGCATTCTGGTTGTACTTCTTCCAAGAAAATTTGTTGGTTCTTTTGGCAGTCCATGGTATATTCAATATTCTTCACCAATGCCATAATTCAAATGCATCAATTCTTTGGTCTTCCTTATTCATTGTTCAGCTTTTGCATGCCCATGAGGCAATTGAAAACACCGTGACTTGTGTCAGAGACACCTTAGTCTTCAAAGCGACATATTCCTTTTAAACACTTTAAAGAGGCCTTTTGCAGCAGATTTGCCCAGTGCAATATGTTGTTTGATTTCGTGACTGCTACTTCCATGGGGGTTGATTTTGGAACAAAGTAAAAGAAATCCTTGACAACTTCAATATTTTCTTTGTTTATCATGATGTTGCTTATTGGTCCAGTTGTGAGGATTTTTGTTTTTTTACGTTGAGGTGTAATCTATACTGAAGGCTGTAGTCTTTGGTCTTTGTTAGTAAGTACTTCAAGTCCTCTTCACTTTCAGCAAGCAAGGTTGTATCATCTGCATATCGCAGGTTATTAATGAGTCTTCCTCCAATGCTGATGTCGCTTTCTTCATGTAGTCCAGCTTCTCGGTTCATTTGCTCAGCATACAGATTGAATAAGTATAGTGAAAGGATACAATGCTGACACACACCTTTCCCGACTTTAAACCACGCAGCATCCCCTTGTTCTGTTCTAACAACTGCCTCTTGGTCTATGCACAGGTTCCTTATGAGCACGATTAAGTGGTCTGGAATTCCCATTCTTCGCAATATTATCCATAATTTGTTATGATCCACACAGTCGAATGGCTTTGCGTAGCCAGTAATACACAGGTAAACATCTTTCTGGTATTCTCTTCTTACTTTAGATACATGATAACAAGATGTCTAGAGTTGCAGCAGCTATCTTGGGACCATGAGGTGAAAGTCCACCCTTCATACCCTAAACGTCCTTATGGTTTAAAACCAATGTTAGCTCAGCCCAAAATACCTAACAGTAATATTTCATCTTCCAAAATATATTCCTAATTCATCTTTCAGAAACCATACAATTTCCTCCCGAGGATCATATTAAATCAATAAAAGTATTGAATGCCCCAGGCACCAGTCAGAGCACTGGGATGAAGACATGAATTAAACAGTCCTGTTCTGGAGGGATTCACGGTCTGTATTAATCAGATCCTCTTTGGTTGCAAGTGGCAGAAACCCAAATTTATAGCGTTGCTGGCAGAATTAAATGAGACAAAGTGTAAATTTAAGGCATCTGCCATGGTGCTTAATCGATGTTAGTACATTACCATTATTAGAGGGCTTTTTAGCTTATAAAGCTCTTTTACATGTGCTTTTCATTTTAATTTTCATCTTCACAAAGATCCTGAAAATAATGAAGATTATTACCCTCACCAAGAGATGGGGAGAGTGGAGAGTTATTGTTTAAAGGGTACTGAGTTTCTGTCTGGGGTGATGAAAATATTTGGAAGGAGATAGTGGAAGAAGATAGTTGCACAACATTGTGAATGTATTCATGTCACTGAATTGTGCACATAAAAATGGTTAAAATGGCAAACTTTATGTTAGTATGTATCTTTTGCCACAATAAAATTAAAAAAAAAATTTATTACCCTCAATTTATAGTGAGGAAACAGAGACCCAGATTTTGAGTTACTTTCTAAAGGTGGCCCTAAAAACCTTTGGCAGGGTGGTGACTAGGTTCCAGGTTTTTCGATTTTTGTCTTGGTGCTTTGTTCTCTTCATTAGGGAATAGACCGTAGGATGTCAAAACTGATAAAATGCTTAGAAAGCATCTAGCTGAAAAAACCCACTAAAATCATCTAGCTAAGGGATGGCAAATAATTTTTATTTCCTTTGTGTGTCATCTCTGATCTACTGGAAGCAATTGTCTGAAGCACTGTATTATGTCCTGCTTAATGGTGGTACAAATGGTAAGTGTACTCTGCTACTATCTGAAAGGTTAAAAGTTCAAGTCCACCCAGAGGCACCTTGGAAGAAAGGCCTGGTGACCTACTTTGGATAAATCAGCCATTGGAAACCTTGTGGAGCACAGTCCTACTCTGACACACATGAGGTTGCCAGGAGTCAGAACTGACTTGATGCCAGCTGGTACTAGTACCGAGAAAGGATGCTGTGATAGATTAACAATGCTTGCCACAGGCTTTGGATGGGTGGGTCTTCCATAGCAATGTAAGTACTTGCTTTATGTAGCTTGTCCACCTTCTCATTTAATCAACAAAGAAATCAAACCTCAGAAAGGGGCATTGACTTACTCAAGGTTACACAATGAACTAGGAGTGGGACTAGGACTAGCAGTATTTCTCACTTACAGTCCAGTTCCTAAGACCACAAATCATGCTTAAATATTTAAACTTCTTTTTTCTTACCTTAGCAGGGTTTCCATCATTTAAATGGAAATAACTGAGGCAGCCTAGAGCATTAAAGACGATAGGTTGTAATCCCAGCCCTGATGCTATGAGCAAGTGGAGCGTTGAGCAACTTGGCTAATCTTTTTGTGTTTACAGATTAATCTGTTTCTTATCTTCCCCTAGCTCAAAGAAACTGGACAGTTCAAGCTTTACGAACTCCCACAACTAGATGCTATCTAAGAAATATCTGCCATGAAGGTTAAAATGAAAGAAACACCTGGGGATACACTGTATAGAAGCCCTGACAGGCTGCTTGCACTGGTAAATTGGGCTGTCAATGTGTTTCAAGGCAGTAAACTGGAGACAAAGAATGGCAGATTTGCATGCTGCAAGAAATAAAACAAAAGAAGTAATCCTCTTACCTGTCAGGTTACAGAACCCTGGCTTGTTTTTTACATGTGCGCAGGCATTCCAAAGAATCCCATTTCACACAGACATTTGGCCCTCTGCAGATGAGGCTGGGTTGCTCTCAGGATTTCAAGCCGACCCAGAGCTCTGGGCCTTGTGGGTTTGGCTGGAGAGCAGTGACCCAAGGTTAAAATACAAAACTCTGCCTGGCTCTTCAGGTCAACTGTAGCCTTCTCCTCCTTGTTGTTAGCTGCTGTCTAGCGGGCCCCTGACTCACAGTAACCCTGTGCACAACGGATGGAAATGCTGGCCGGTCCTGTACCATTCCCTGATCTGTTGCACATCAGGCTGATTGGTCCATAGAGTTTTCATTGGCTGATTTTCGGAAGTAGATCATCGGGCCTTCTTTACTAGTCTTAGTCTGGAAGCTCCAGTGAAACCTGTGCAGCAGCATAACAATACACACGGCTCCGCTGACGGACGGGTGGCTGTGTAAGAGGTCAGGAACTGAACCCCGATCTCCTGCATGGCCCCTGTAGCCTCCTTAAAACCCGTTGCTGTCTAGTTGATTCCGACTCATAGCGACCCTATAGGACAGTGTAGAACTGCCCCACAGGGTTTCCAATGCTGTAGACTTTACGGAAGCAGACTGCCACTTTCGGTTAGCAGCCGAGCACTTAACCACTGTGCCACCAGGGCTCCTTGTAGCCTTCTTAAAACCTGTTGCCGTCTGGTCAATTCCAACTCAAAGTGACCCTATAGGACAGAACAGAACTGCCTCATAGGGTTTCCACTGAGCAGCTGGTAGATTTGAACTGCCCACCTTTTGGTTAGCAGTGGAATGCTTAACCACTGTTCCCCCAGGGCTCCTGTAAACTGCAAAGGGCCTTGAACATAAGAAGTAGAACTCTCACTGTCTGAACATGAGAACGATTAATTTCTGCACTTTTTAGAGAGAGGCCCTGAGGAAAGAATAGTGAGTCCATAGAAATTCTGCTTCTCAGTGACATGAATCCTCCTGGGTAATGGAATCTGTATACTGGGTTTTCCAGTCGGAAAGTTGTATACCACAAATGCAGAACCAGGTCATAAAAAGCAGGTTTTTATGGCTTGGTGTTCTATTGCCCAAAAACTTAGTAGTTTTTTTTTTTTTTTAAGACTTGCATTTCAGAGGTTACCAAGTCCTTTCACATATATCATCCCTCTGACTTTCCACAACAAATGGCAGGTGGGTATTCTCCCTATTTTAGAGAAGAGGAAATTGAAGTCCAGGGAGGCTGAGGGAGTAGCAGAAGGTCAGGTGGGGAGCCAGTGGAGGGAATGGGATTTGAACGAGGATTGCTGGTTGCCATGCCCAGAAGTGTTTCTACCTCATGGTGGCTGCCTTCACGGGGTGTGTAGTTACCAGGAGTACTGAGGGAGGAGTGGAGGTCAGGGCCCTGGTGTGGGGAGGAGGGGGGGGATGTGTTGTTGGAACAGCTGGAGATGTAGAACCTGGGGTGGGCTTGAATCACGGGAGGGTTGGGCAGGCAGGTTTCTGGGGTGACAGACAGAGCACAGCCAGGAGATTTGTCTGGCAGCAGCTGCTATTTATTGAGTATTTACTCTGAGTCAGACAATGTGTTAAGGGCTTTATGTACATAATCCCATTTAATTTGAGGCAAACACTATTACTTTCAGGATGTGGAACCTGAGTCAGGGACGTTAAACAACTTGCCCCAAATCACATAGTTTAGTAAGGGATGGAGTCCAGATTAACAGTCTGGTGTGTCATCTGACTGCCAAGTGACACCGGAACTGAGTCCATATAGTGTTTGTTGTTTTTGCTGTTGAGTCAATTCTGACTCACAGTGACTCTACAGGACAGAGTAGAACTACCCTATAGGGTTTCCTCAGCTGTAATCTTTATGGGAACAGACTAGCAGGTCTTTTCTCCCAAGAAGCTGCTGGTGGGTTCGTACCATCAACCCTCTGGTAAGCAGCCCAGTGTTTTAAACATTATACCACCAGGGCTCCTTCCATATAGTGTAACCAAAAAAAACTTGGACCCGTTACTGAAGAGTTGATTCTGGCTCACAGAGACCCTATAGTGTAGGGTGGTACAAATAGTATACACACTTGGATGCTAACCCAAATGTTGGTGGTTCGAGTTCACCCAGAGGTACCTTGGAAGAAAGTCTTGGCGATCTACTTCTGAAAAATCAGCCACTGAAAAACCTATGGAGCACAATTCTACTGTGACACACAAGGAGTCTTTTTTAAAAATTTTTTTATTTTTCAGTGTAATGCTGGGAAATAAACATGTAAAAGAAGGCTGGGGCCAGTTGGGGAGGTTCTCGAATGTCAGATTAAGCATTGTCTTGTGGGCAGTGCGGAGCCACGAGATGGGAAGAGTGGAAGCATGCTCCTTCCTCATGAGAAAGACAGAAATTTTACCCAGCAGTCAGGCAGGCACAATTGTGGTAATTGTTTTGGTGCCATTTCCATGGACTAACAAGCTGCTTCACACCCCTCCCCTGAAAAGAGTAAGTACATTGTTTCCTTCTATACCCTTCCAATTTCTTTTGAAGATAAAAATAATTTTAGAGCCTCTTTTGGCGTCATAAACTCTGGAGCCATTTTTACTGAGAGTTTGGCTTGGGCCCCTGTGAAGATGCTGAGGGACAGCCTTTGGCCCCACTGACTATTGCGTCTCTCTCTGGCTAGCAGCCTGGGCAAAGCTGTTCCCTGGGGAATGCATACTTGGCATCCCCGACTTATTTCATATGCCCCTAAATAAACCTCTTCGATTTAAATGCTCCCACGGGGTATCTCAGGAGAAAAGAGTGTTCCTGAAACCAAAACTCAGCTGACGTTCATGCATCTCAAGCGCATCACTCATGCTGACATCGGAAGGGCTTTCTGACTGCCCACGGAGGTGGTCATCACTGATGCTAGGGGGGCCCGGGCTTTGACTACTTGCTAGCTTCACGCGTCAGAGCAGAGGCAGCTTCGTGGGAACCTGGGAGCTTGCCTGGACCTTTAGCTGAGGAATGACGTGACACAATGTGTTGTGATGGAAATGGAACAGCCTAGTCAGATGAGCCTGGAAACGTCCTCTCTGAGGAGTTGTGGGCTCATATCTGTGGCCCTTCTACCTCCATTAGATATAGCAGAGCATATCTGTGTATTGCTTTGTACTTTACGTATAAGGATTTTATCATACATCCTTATTGAACCAAACAGAGCAACCCTGGGAAACAGGAGTTATTGTCTCCAATTTATAGGCCAGAATACTGAGCCTCAGAGGACATCTCCTGGGGGTTTGCGACCAATCTCAGTGTGCTCTCCTCCATGTTCCCCTACAAAAGTATAATCAGGCGAAGTCACATTCTCAAGACTACCAAGACAGGCATGAGGGAGAGAGGGATCTTTTTTTTTTTTTTTTAACTGTACTTTAGATGAAGTTTTACTGAACAAATTAGCTTCTCATTAAACAGTTAGTACACACATTGTTTTTTGACATTGGTTAACGACCCCATGATATGTCAAGACTCTCCCTTCTCAAACGTGGGCTCCCTATTACCAGCTTTCCTGTCCCCTCTTGCCTCCTAATCCTTGCCCCTGGGCTGGTGTGCCCCTTTAGTCTTGTTTTGTTTTATGGGCCTGTCTAATCTTTGGCTGAAGGGTGAACCTCAGGAGTGACTTCAGTACTGAGCTAAAAGGGTGTCCAGGGGCCATAGTCTTGGGGTTTGTCCAGTCTCTGTCAGGCCAGTAAGTCTGGTCATTTTTTGTGAGTTAGCATTTTGTTCTACATTTTTATTCAGCTCTGTCCAGGACCCTCTATTGTGATTTCTGTCAGTCAGTGGTGGTACCCAGGTACCATCTAATTCTTCTGGTCTCAGGCTGATGGAATATCTGGTTTATGTGGACTTTTTGCCTCCCGGGCTAATATTTTCCTTGTGTCTTTGGTAGTCTTCATTCTTCTTTGCTCCATGTGGCCTGGGATCAGTTGATGCATCTTCACTGGCTGCTCACAAGCTTTTAAGACCCCAGATGCCACTCACCAAAGTGGGATGCAGAACACTTTCTTAATAAACTTTGTTATGCCAATTGACCTTGATGTCCCCTGAAACCATGATATTCAGACCCCAGCCCCAGCTACTCTGTCCCTCAAAGTGTTTGGTTGTGTTCAGGAAACCGGTTAACTTTTGCTTTAGTCCAGTTGTGCTGACGTCCCCTGAATTGTGTGCTGACCTTCCCTTCACCTAAGATGATTCTTGTCTTCTATCTGGTTAGAGAATTCCCCTCACCCTTCCTCCCCACCCTCGCAATCATCAAAGAATGTTTTCTTCTGAGTTTAAACCTTTTCTTGAGTTCTTACAATAGTGTAAAACCTAAGCACTTCTGAGTTATAAAAAGAGCAGAATAGACACAGAGACACATATAGGGGTAAGATGCCATATGAAGACAGATGGCACGTGGCAGATGCATCTATGAGCCAGGAATGTCAAGGACGGCTGGCAGCTACTAGCTGAAATAGACAAAGAAGGACTGTCCATAGAATCATGCCCTGATTTGGTCTTCCAGGCTCCTGAACTTTGAAAAGATACTTTTCTGTTCTTTAAGACCACCCACTTGTATTTTTTGTTATGACAGCAGTAGGTATCTAAAACACTGCCCCAGCAAAACACCTGGTTGGCATGAAGTTTTAACTTAGAGCCTGTGGAATTCTGTAAAAGAGATAATGTTGATGAAAATCTCACAAATTCTGGCTAAACCAGAATAATGGAAAGATTAATGAAAAGTCCAGGGTCTGATGCAGCCCTGCTCCAATTTCCAGATCAGAACTGGAATTATCTCTGTCTCTCCAAGGGAGATGGCAGTGAATCCTGCAGCCCTATGCTTTCATCAGAATCTACCTTTCGTGGTAGTTGTTGGGTGCTGTCTAGTCGGTTCCGACTTATAGTAACCCCAAGTGTGCAGAGTAGAACCTCCCTACAGGGTTTTTGTTTTTTTTTTAGTTTCTAATAGTTGTTGTTTCTGTTTTTGGAATTTTTCTTTATCCTTCTTTTCCCAAATACTCACATTATATAAAGCAAGTGGCTGGCATTGCCAGTCCCAACGTGGCTGTCTGTCATCATGGCCACAAAGTTTTACCAGTGATGTGCTCTTTCACTGTCTTACCAGTGGTCTTCATGAGAGTGCTAATTAAAAAAATTTTTTTTTTATTGTGCTTTTGGAGAAAATTTACATGGCGAATTTGGTTCTCATTTAACAATTTCTGTGCATACTATTCAGTGACATTGGTTACACTTTTCACAATCTGTCAAGATTCTCACTATTTCCATTCCGGTTGTTTGTTTCCATTAATCTAACTTCCTTGTCCCCCTTACCTTCTCATCTTTGGTCTAGGGTAAATGTTCACTGTTAGGTCTCATTTAGATGATTGTTGAGAGACGCACAGTACTCATGGAGATATTATTTATTTTATGAGCCCTTCTGTCTTTTGGCTAATAGGTGACTACAAGGAGTGGTTTGAGTTTCAGATTTAAAGGGTATCCCGGGTCAATAGTCTTGCGGGTTCCTGAAGTCTCTACTGGTCCAAGAAGTCTGGCTTTTTTAAGGAATTCGAGTTTTTTTTTCTGTATTTTTCACCTATTCTATCCAGGACCATCTATTGTATCCCTGGTCAGAACAGTCATTAGTGGTAGCTGGGCACCCTCTAGTTCTTTTGGTCTCAAGGTAGGTGAGGCCATGGTTCATGTAAACTATTAGTCCCATAGACTAGTTTCTTCTTTGAGCCTTCAGTTTCCTTTTTTCTCTTTTGCTCCAGACACATAGAGACCAATAGTTGTATATTAGATGGACACGCACAAGCTTTTAAGACTGCAGATGCTACTCACCAAATTAGGATGTAGAGCACTATCTTTAGGAGCTGTTGTTATGCCACTTCTCCAAGTTGCCCCTTGAGACTATGGTCCTAAGTAACCCAAGTAACCCAGTAACCCAATCCTGCAAGGTGTTTGACTATGTCTGGGAAGTATCTATAACTGTGCCCCTGTATGCTTTATGTTATACATAAATATATATGAAGCACATACACACAAATATATGTATATTTACCTACAGAAATATCTATACGTGTGCACCCAGATATTTATATGTGCTCACCTACACATATATAAGCATACATATCTACCTATGTAACCATACACATATTTTCTGGCTGTCATTACAGTTGTTCCAAAATGATATATTTTGTGGCTTTTACCAAAATTGCCCCTTATTCTTGTGTACTTTTTAGTGATATCTTTTACCTTGGTCAAGTGGTGCTGACTTCGCCCTTATTCAGTATTGCCTTATTTATCACCAAGACTAACAAGTTCTACTCACTAGAAAGTGATTCCCCCTCTTTCTCCCTCCCATCCCTGGAAACCACAAAAGAGTGTTGCTTTCTGTATGTATACCTTCTCTTGTCTTTTTGTAATAGTGAGATTGTACAGTATTTGTCCTTTTGTGGTTGATTTACTTCACTCAGCATAATGTCCTCCAGATTCATCCATGTTACAGTATATTTTCAGAACTCATCATTATACTTTATGGCTGCATAGTATTTCATTGTACATATGTACCACAGTTGGTTAATCTGTTCATCAGTTGATGGGCAGTTAGATTGTTTCCATTGCCATATAGGGTTTTCTTGGCTGTAATCTTTACAGAAGCAGGTCACCAGATCTTTTCCCTGTGGAGCTGCTGAGTGGGTTTGAATCACTAGCCTTTCATTTAGCAGCCGAGAGCTTAACCATTGTGCCACCAGGGCTCAATGTATCTATGGTAGGTTGTTAAAAATGGACCCCAATGAAATATGTCTCTTGTGTTCACATCCCTTTGCAATACGACCTTGCCTGCTTCTCCCAGTAAGAAGGGGATCTATTTCTCTAACCCTCTAGAACTTAGGCTGGACTCATGACTTGCTTTGGTCTGTAGAATGCAGCAGAATTGATATTCTGAGACTGAAGAAGACTTGTGGCTTTGGTTTTCACTCAGAGGAAAACACACTTGCTGTGTAAACAAGCCCAGACTATCCACGTAGAGAAAGCGGCTGCACAGAGGAAAACAGACACTACTTAGAGCAGAGCTGTGCAGTCCCCACCGAGCCCTGCCAGAATTCCCAATCTGCTGAGTCGGGAGCAAATGAAAAGTTGTTGTTCCAAGCCATCAAGAGTGGAGTGGTTTATTATGCAGCAATAAAAAACTAATACACTTATGTTTGGTTTTAGTTGACACATAGGGTGACAGGGTTAGCCCATGAATTCACAAACATTGAACAAATATTTTTTCAATAAATTCTTTCTGCATTGTTGCATATTGGAAAGAACCCAGTCTTGGATCTGAGTTTGAATCCTGACCCTGCAGGTGATCTTTCTGAACTTTAGCTTCCACATTGGTGAAACATAGGAGGGTTGTTTATCATGAATATTAAAGGAGATATTGAATATAAGGCGTGTGGGGGTGGCTATTAATTTACCTCTATTATTGCAAATTAGGTAGGGTTCTTGCATTCAGTATGATTACAATCCAGTAAGGAAGTATAATTAATTACTGGGCGGAATGTGATACATTCTAAACAAACACACAATAGAGTACAGGCTCAGGAGAGAGGAATTCTGTTTGGGGAGTGGCTTCCTACGGGTGGTGGTATTTGAACCACAACTAGCAAAAGAAGAAAGATTTTGGCAAGCCAACATTCTAGATGACAGGCAACCTTCTTAATGACAGCAATTCTTGTCGCTTGGGGTTTTATGTATTTTTGAATTGTATCCCTTGTGTGTCTTTGCAGCTTTTTCCTCTTACAGTACAATATTCACGTGGATCAGAGCTGGGGCAGTACTAGTGGGAGGCGGCAAGTGGAAGGCAAAGTGCTTCCATATGGCTTCCCCAGAGGCTGGGCCTGGGGCGAGGAGAGGGGCCAGGATCTGTCCAGCATTTCCCCCAAAGCCTCATCCCCCAATACCACTGTTCTGAGCGCTAACAGGGACACACCATCGTGGATTCCAGGGAGCTGAGGAGGGCTGGGCTCTAGCCAGGTGCACTCAGCATTTTGCCTTCATAGATCTTTCTGGGTCAGCCAATGTCTTGGATTCTATGTAATCCAACGGGGTGGGGGGGAGGTGGTTAGGTGGGCTGTGGGTGAGGATAGGGAACAGGGAGTAGTCCCTGGGTTGTGCAAATGGTTAAGTGCTCAGTTGGTAACTGAAAAGTTGGTGGTTCTAGTCCACCCAGAGGTGCCTTGGAAGAAAGAACTGAAAAAATACTGGTAAATCAGGCATGGAAAACCCTATAGAACACAGTTCTGTACTGACACATGTAGAGTCGCCATGAATTGGAATTGACTCAGCGTAACTGGTCTTGAGTTAGGCAGATAGGGTTTCAATCTCAGCTTCTTTATAGTTTGCACCTTTTGTTTAAGTTACTTCGCTTCTCTGTGTCTGGTTTCCTCATCTGTAAAACAGAGATAATTATACTGATCTTATATTCAGCTGAGCCCCGTGCCTTGCATGCCTGGCTCTCAACACATGCTGTTTCCTTTTCCATTCTCCTCCTGGTCATCACAGATGGGTTTTTCTTTAAGAAACCATCCCACCCCTTGCTTTTCTCAGTAGTGGTGACTCTTCAGTTGTGCTTACTCTTAGTTACTTCTGTTGGTGGAAAGAGGGTGGCATCTTAGCGTGTGAAAAGATCATGAGCTTTGAAGAAGAAGGACCTGAGCTCAAATCTTAATGTGACTGTTCGCTAGCTGGGTGACCCTATGAAAATTACTTATCCTTGCTGAGTTTTTTGTTTTTTTGCAAAATGGGCATACAAATACTTAGTTTATACAGTCCTTGTGAGATTAAATGACTTAATGGATGAAACATCCTGATCAGTTGCTTACTAAACATCTTTCTCTCTCATCCAGGAATATGTGATCATCCATCCTGGAGCAGCTTGTATTTGGACCAGTAACTCTGATTTCTATACACCCTTAGTAGGCAATAACCAAATGGACTGAATTTAGTGACACATCTAGAGTTTATGTCCTCTGATGACTTAGCTCCAAGGTGGAGCAAGATACTGAGTGATGTATTCTGTTGGCCTGTCCTTGATGCCTGATTGTTCTGCCTAACTGGAGTCACTTCTCTAAGACAGGTGCTGGGGTGGTGTGGTCTAAGGAAGAGCTGGGTTCATGATGACGCCAGTGCAGATTCTGCCCCAGGCCCTGGGGCTACAGAGATTAAACAAGACAGTTTCTGCCTGTGGGTAGCTCACAGTTTAGCAGGAAAGACAAACTAATATAATTAAAGGGTCTAACTTTATAGTGTGGGCTGCAAATATGGTTCTGGAAATACGGTGTCCCAGAGTGAAATCTTCTTTTTAACCCACTCTTGCTTTTATGAACAAGAAGTCCATCCTTTCTCCTCTAGTAACCCCTAGCCCCATTATGAGTCCCTGGATACTTACGTGCATGCATGGGGGTGTGTGTGTGCGCGTGCATGTGTGTGTGTGTGCGTGTGGGTGTGTGCGTGTAAGCCCAGTTCTGTTGGCTTCTACATTATCACAAGAAGCTGAGAGTCAAACTCTACTCTTGACGGCAGGAGGCACCCCAATCCCCACTGGATATCCCCATTGGAAATGGCTTGCTTTGGGTGGACTGGCGGTGGCTGGTGGGTTGGATAGCGGAGCTGGTGTAGCAGCTGCCGTGAAGGGAGTCTGTTGTGCATTAGAGCCCTGCTCTCCTAAGGCTCCATCTCCAAACTGGTTTTCTACTTTCCCTGCCTTGGCTCCAGCCTTGGAATTGGAGTTGGTGGTGAGGCCCCTGGCTGCAGGATTCATTACAGGCCCCACTCTCCTCCCCAGGCAGCCCACTGACAGTCTGAATCAGGTGTGAGTTCACACTTTGGGAATTTTAATAAATGCTGAACATCCCAGCCAGCCCAGATTTCTCTGTTTCTGTGCCAATGGCTTCTCTAAGGTGACCACCTTCCCATTTGTCATTCTCTGTGCCAGACCTTCTCTCACCTTTTAAAAAAAGTCCCCCTAAAAGAAGAAAGCATTTGCAAGGTGTGGTGAATGCCTCCTTAAGCTAATTGACCAAGTCTGAACATCCATATGGTTTTGTTTACAGAGTCTGACCTGGGTCAGAAACATTTACTTTTTCTTTCTTGAAACTTTTATGGAACTTTTCTTTCCCAGGTTGATCTGAGCCCAGATATTCCCCTAATTTGCCTAAATGGTCACAGAGGATTTGCTGGCAACAAAAATGCCATAGACCTATCTGCTTTGGGGAGCCCTGGTGGTGAAGTGGTTAAGAGCTCAGCTGCCAACCTAAGGGTCAGCAGTTTAAATCCACCAGCTGCTTCTTGGGCACCCTATGGGGCAGTTCTACTCTGTCCCATAGGGTTGCTATCAGTCTGAATTGATGTGATGGGAATATGTTTGGTTTTTTGGTTGGTTATCTGCTTTGGAGTTATAGACTGCAGAATGATCACGTTAAGTAAAAGGAACCCCAAGGCCTTCTCTCAGGCCTCATGAAGGTGTTACTTGGACATTGCTCTTCATGTCACCAGCTTGGGGAAGCCTCAGTTCTTCCCGTTTGGGTCTTTTAACCACCATTTTTCCCTTTCTTTCTCTAAGTCTTCGTTTCCTGCAGTGATTAGGTGGGAAACAGTGTCATTCACTAGGACAGGGATCCACCAGCCACCCTGGACTCCTCTTCCTTCTTCCTCAAACTTTGTGTTCAATCAGTTACTGATTTGATCTTTATATCATTTGTTTATGCAATACATACTTATTAAGAGTTTACCATATGACAGGTATTAAATTTTAGCCTGCCACCCATCCGCCAGCTTGTCGTACTGTGGTGGCTTGTGCGTTGCTACGATGCCGGAAGCTATGCCACTGGTATATTAAATACCAAGAAGGTCACCCATGGTGGACAGGTTTTAGCATAGTTTCCAGACTAAGACAGACTAGGAAGGAAGATCTGGTGATCTACTTCTAAAAATTAGACAGTGAAAACACTTCGGATCACAACAGAATATTGTCCCATATAGTGTTGCAACATTAGACCCCCTAGCTTGGAAGACGATCAAGATATACAGTGGCTGCAACAATGGACCCGAGCATACCAAAGACCATGAAGATGGTGCAAGACCAGGCAATGTTTTATTCTGTAGTACGTGGGAGTAGCCACAAGCTGGAGATAACTTGTCAGCAACTAACAACAACAACATATACCAACCCAGTGCCCTTGTGTCGATTCCGACTCATAGCAACCCCATACGACAGAGTAGCTACATTTTAGCACTGGGGGTACAGTGGTGAACAAGACAGAAGCAGTACCTACACTCCTAGAAATTACGCTTACGATGAAAATCATAAAAGCAACAATAGCAATAGAGAGAGTTGACTCCTATGTTAGGACTATAACTTTTATAGGCTTCCATGAATCTTGGGATAAATGAAGCAATAAACATGAAGTTAGTTTTAAATGGTAAAGGGCTAATTCAAATGTTGGCCATTATTAATATCGTCAACCAGTTCTTAGAACCTACTCTCAAAGGACATGAAAGGAAAGGGAGAAAAAGGCAAAAGCTGTGGGTTAATGAGAGACACACCAGGAGATGACAAGTAAATGGTGAGGACAAATGGGGCAGGATATCCAGTGCCAGGGTCGGAGAAAGTCCATTTTTTCAAACTGTGCAAAGTTACTGGTCTCTGTAGTGAAGAGAATCTTAGAATCATGGGTTGTAAAAGAGCCGCCAAGACCTTTGAACCTTATTGCCTTCGACCTCTTCCAGGAGCTTCCCACTCAGATTCTGCAGTTGAGGGAGCGGTGGTCCCGAGAGGTGAAGGGACTTACGGAGGTCACTAGTGAGCCAGTGACACACCTGGACTAGAACCTGGGCCTCCTGGCTCCTACTCCTGGGCTTGTCTCACTGCACATTTTTTTTTCTTTTTTGTGGTCAAAGTCACTCTCAACTCAATAATAAAAAGCAAAATATCGTAATTTTCTTTCTAACCAAAGACACCCCTTTCTATCCTCGGTGTGGCAGCACAAGTAAAAACTGATTGGCGGGCCTACAAGATCTTTCACTTGGTGGTATAGGCTGGGCCCTGGCCCAATGCCTGCCTTTCTTAGGCTGCTAGTGGTTACGAAATGATCTTCATGACACTTGGGACGGTGGTTGTGGCTGGGAGAGGGGACAGGGCTCTGCAACAGCAGCCAGATCTGAGGTTTGTGCTGGACACACCACGGCCCCTGAGCTTGCCAGTGGGAGGAGAGGCATCATCCTGGCCCCAAGGGAGCTGGTCGGCCCTACAGAAGTACAGATCTGGGGCTCTTACTGTAGGCATTCTGACCAGGACCCCGGTCTCAGCTGCCTCACCTCAGTGGGTTTGGGGTCTTGCTGCCTGGAATGAGCCTTGTGTTACCTGAGTGCCTTAAAATGATGGTGAGAAAAAACGTTTATTGAGCGTTTACCATCTGCCAGGTATTGTAACTGCTTTACATGCGATGTCCTATTTAATCCTCCTGATAGCCCTAGCAGGAAAGTTTTGTTTTGAACATTGTATTATACAGATGAGGAAACAGGTACAGAAGTCACCTCCCACAGCCAATAAATGACTGAGCCAAAACCTGAGCTCAGGCAGGATGATTTCAGAGGCCCCGTGCTTAACTTCTAGATATGCTGGGAACTGCTGCCTTCTCCCAATTGGGTTAGCCCAGCTCATACACCTGGGCTTTTCCCTCAGTTTCTCTGATCTGTACTCCAATTCCTTGATGGTTTTAAGACCTTCCATGTCTTTTTTTTTTTTTTATGTCAGTCAGGAAGGAGCCCCAGTGGCGCAGTGGTTAAGTGCTCGGCTACTAATCGAAAAGTTGAATCCACCAGCTGCTCCACAGGAGAAGGATGTGGCAGTCTGCTTTCGTAAAGATTACACCATTGGAAACCCTATGGGGCAGTTGTACTCTGTCTAATAGGGTTGCTATGAGTTGGAATTGACTCTATGGCAATGGGTTAGGTTTTTTTTTTTTAAGTATGTATTAGTCAGGACTCAGCTGCATTCAAATTGGCTTAAGCAAAAAAGGTACAGGATTGGCTTTCTTACTGAAAAGTCCAAGGCTTGTGCTGAATTAAAGCATGACTGAAACTAGGTACGGAGTCAGAATTTTTCATCTTTCTCTCTCAGCTTTACACTCCTTTGTATTCACCATGTTCTCAGGTAGGCACTTCCCAAGTGAGGGAAAGACGGCTATCAGCAGCTCCTACCTTATGGTTCCACCAGCCAATGCTTTTTGTTCTACTTTTAGGAGAAACTGCTGCCCTAGTTTTAGGGTACCCATCATGTTTGGTAAAGTAGAAGGTCAGTGAAAATGAGGGAAACATTCAGTGAGATGGAATGACACAATAGCCACAATAATGGGGTCAAACACATCAGTGATCATGAAGATAGCACAGGACTGGGCGTTGTTTTGTTCGGTTCTACCTGGAGTCCCATGGGTCAGAGATGACTTGACTGCAACTAACAACAAGAACAGCAATGCTAATTTGGGTCTTACGCCTCTTCTGAACTAATCACTGGAAAAGGACTATGCCCTCCTAGATAGTCAAATTAGCATGTTCCCCTGAGTTAGGGGATATGGCTAGGGACAGCCCTACTTGAACCACATGGACCGAGAGTGGTTGGAGGTTGAGGCTCCTCAAAGGGAAGTCAGGATGTTGTAAAGACAAGAAGAAATGGATGCCAGGCAGGTAAAACCACCAGGTGTTCCCTATAGCTGCTCTGGGTCACCACTCAGGTGCCCAGCCCTGAAACCCTTTTTGTCTCCTCACAGCCCCTTCTGCATAAGAGTTGTATATAATTTTTTTCCCAACTGGCAGGGGAAGTGCTCCCATTCAAGTTGGTCTCTCCAGACTTTGGGTTTTGCCACTTCTCAGATAACCCTGCTGTGGCTAACCCACCTAGTGGGACCTCACTAGATGTTGATCCCAGCCCAGGTGTGCTAGAGAGGCAGTGGGGTGAAGTGGAAAAAGCCTCAGCTTTAGAGTCTCACCTTTGGACCTCAGTTTCTCATCTGTAAAATGGTGATAATGACATAAATCTTGCAGGACTGAGTGAGGATTAGAGATACCCATCATGTCTGGTAAAGTAGAAGGTCAGCGAAAATGAGGGAAACATTCAGTGAGATGGAATGACACAATAGCCACAATAATGGGGTCAAACACATCAATGATCATGAAGATAGCACAGGACTGGGCGTTGTTTTGTTCGGTTCTACCTGGACTCCCAATTGGGCTAGGAAATTCTTTGACAAGTTCCAAATCCATCACACATTTTGCATATATGTAGAACACCAAGCTTTGGTGCCTGAGAGGTTACTGAGGCCGTGTTTGTGGAAACAATGAGTGACTAAGGCTCTGGAGACTAGGATTTTAGAATCATTCCTGATGATGACCCTGGAGTTAACTGATTGGTCCTGAAGCTAGCTGGTTAGCATGATGATCCTAATTAGATTTTTAAAAGGGACACCACTAGTGAGCCACCAGCTTCGTCCCTTCCTCTGTGTTAGACCCTGCTCACCTGAAATATGGCAGAGTGCAGAACCCAGGCAGTCAGGGATAACTTGTGTATCAGTTATAAAGCAGATGGCACCCTCAAATTAGAATAAATCAGGAAGTGAATAAAAGGTGTGGCAGGGTGTAGGGAAACCACAAGAGATGGACCAGAGCCTGGAGCTAGTAAGAGAGGCTCCTTCACCAGCCCCAACCCTGAAGGAACCAGAGAGAGGACTGTGTGGAAGGGGCCCCCTTATACCAGAAGTGACCTGCAGATGAGGGGGGCCTGTGATGACCCAAAAGAGAGGGAGACTTAGGAATAAATACCCTAATCTTTCTACTCTCCCTTCCTCTAATCTCATGATCATATTCTCCATTGGCCAGTGAACGAGGTAGCCATTGATATAATCCCTACAAGGTACTTCCACGGATAGAGAGTCAAGTACAGAAGGGTGGTGAGTGGCGGAAGGGGCACGAGGTCAGCTAACTTATTGGCATGTGACCTTGTTGTTTCTGCCTTAAGGTCATCGGAGATGTGGCATTTATTTAGCATAGAGAAAAAGAGGCTAATATACAGCACTGGTGGGGGGGCCAGTGATGGTTCAGTGGTAGAATCTTGTCTTCCATGCAGGAGCTAGGGGTTCAATTCCTGTCCAATGCACCTCAAGTGCAGCCACCACCCATCTGTCAGTGGAGGCTTGTGTGTTGCTAGGATGTTGAACAAGTTTCAGCAGAGGTTCTGGACTAAGATAGACCAGGAAGAAAACATGGTGATCTATTTCACAGTGGTGTTGTGCATGGGGTCACAGTGAGTTGGGGGCTGACTTGATGGCAGCTAACAAGAACCATAGCCTAGCACTAGTGTTCTGTCAGTACAGACCACCCGCTGTTCCAGACAGGCATGACAGTGGGCAGGGAGGGAACCCACTCAGGTCCCAAACAAGCCACATTTAAAGAAGTGGAGTCCACATTAGTGAATAGGTTCTGATTTTAGGAGGATGTGGAGTTGGAGCTGAGTGGTCTGTAAGAGTGCGGGGCTGCCTGAGCTCAAATTCTACCAGTCGTGCAACTTTGGGAGAGTTACTTAAACCCTCTATAACTGTTTCTTCACGCAAATCATAGTATTAGCAGTCTGTTGGGGGTAGTGGCACAGATTACATGAGTTACAACATTCAAAGCACTGAGAAAGGAGTTTAGTACACAGTAAGTGCTTAATAAATGTTAGCTAGTTATTGTTATTATTATTGTAATGAGTACAGAACTGCTAGCCTTCAGACTTTTGTCTCAGTACGTGCTTTGCCATGACTTGCTTTGTGACCTTAGGCAAGGTACTTTCCCTCTTTGGCTTTGGTTTCGTCTTCCCTGAAGTTAAGGGGAGAGATCCAAAGGTTCTGAAGACAAATTTTGGCTAGGAAATTCTTTGCCAAGTTTGAAGTCCATCACATATTTTGCAAATGCCCCCAAAGGGGAAGTGTGATTCCAGGACCTCTATGGCTCCTGCCAAAGAAAGCTCAAGTTTCCTCCCTTAGCATCAGCTGGAGGAGTTCCCAGTCAGGGGACCAGGGAGGCTCCTCCCTGCAGGTGTCTCAGGGTGATGCTAATCTCATTTTGATGGCCTCCATCTGCTGTGGATTGCCTGGAAGTACTTGCTGCCAGGGGGAGGGGCAAACCCTTTGCTGCTGGTCCTTGGGGCAAATCACTCAACTCTGAAGGTCTCTCCTTGGGGCCTGAAGACTGATGTGGGGGGAGGAGGTTTCTGAGCTGGCTGGGGGTGGTGCAGGAAGCCAGGAGGCTGTTACACCATCCCTGGCTGGGTAGGATGGTCTGAGACCATTGAATGGGCTGAAATCCTATCCTGGGGTTTTCAGCTGCCAATACAATCTCAAATGGCTTGAATTCAGGAAATTTGCCTTCCAATTTTTTTTTTTTTGCTTCCTCTATGTGTTACTTCTATTCCTTTGTCTTAATGAAGCCGTGGTGGCGTAGTGTTTGAGTTCAGCTGCTAACCAAAAGGTCAGCAGTTCAAATCCACCAGCCACTCCTTGGAAACCCTATGGGGCGGTTCTACTCTGCCACATGGGGTCGCTATGAGTTGGAATCAACTCGATGGCACCCAACAGCAACAGTGTGGTCTTGTGGGGTTTGGCTTCTAGCTGCCTCCAAGCTTGCCTTGTTGCCCTTGTACACCTTGGTCTCTAAACTCCAGCTACTCTGGGGGTCTCAGTTCTGTGATTATGCTAAGCGTTTCCCATTTCAGGGACTTGGCACATGCTATTTCCATGTCTGGAACACTTTTTCATCCTTTTTCCCTTAGCAAACTCCCATTCATCTTTCAGACCTCAGCGTAAAAGTCATTTCCTTCTTGGAGCTTTCCCTGACACCCAAGGTTACAAGTGATTACAGGTGTTGAGCATGCTGCTGCTTTCCTACTGGACCATGAGGGCAAGGACTATTTCTGCCCTATTCCTACTGGATTTCCTGAGCCTAGGACAGTGTCTGGTCCTCAGTTAGTTGTTATAAGTGGTAGCTCAGTGGTAGAATTCTCCATGCGGGAGACCAGGGTTTGGTTCCTGGGTAATACATCTCATGTGCAACCACCACCTGTCTGTCAGTGGAGGCTTGCATGTTGCTGTGATGCTGAAAAGGTTTCAGCAGAGCTTCCAGACTAAGATGGACCGGGAAGAAAGGCTTGTCAATCAACTTCCAAAAATCAGACAATGAAAACCCTCTGACTCATAATTGTCTGCCCCAAAATTGATCATGGGGATGGCAAAAGACCTGGCAGCGTTTCTTTCTTTTGTGCGTGGGGGTTGCCATGAGTCAGGGGCTGACTTGTGACGGTTAACAACAATTCCATTCATTCATTGTTTCTTTTCCTCTTTCTTGTCTTTTGTCTTTCCTTTTTCTCTTTCTAAAATGTAAGTCAGATGATGTTACTTTCCTACTTAAGGTTGTTAATGGTGGTTCCGCCTTCTTGGATGTTTGATTTACTAGCCTCATAAGGATCTGATTCTTGCCCTATTCTCCAATCTGTCCCATAAGCACTTTATGCTCCATCCATGCCCACCAGTGTAGTTTCCCAAATGTATTATGCTAAATCCCATTTCCAGACCTTTGCACAGGCTGTTCATTCTGCCTGAACTGCCCTCCCTGACCTGTTTTACCTAGTTAACCTTTGTGCTTTTAGGTCACAGCTCAAGACTCCCTTCTCTTGATAATCTGTCCTTACTCCTATAGACTGGTCAGTTGCCTCCTCTATCTCCCACAGTGCCCTGTGCCTCCTTCATCATGGTTCTGATCATGGTCT
Organism: Loxodonta africana; assembly: GCF_030014295.1. Taxonomy (NCBI): domain Eukaryota; kingdom Metazoa; phylum Chordata; class Mammalia; order Proboscidea; family Elephantidae; genus Loxodonta; species Loxodonta africana. The sequence continues at coordinate 93,605,640 of NC_087344.1, forward strand.
GTTGAAATTGTTTCTTTACGTGTCTGTATTCCTCACTACACTGACAGGGACCTTAACGGACCATGTCTTTCATTTCTCATCTGTCAGTTTGTCCTACTGTGGTAGCTTGCATGTTGCTGTGATGGTGGAAGCTATGCTGTTGGTATTTCAAATACCAGCAGGATCACCCATGGTGGACATGTTTCAGTGGAGCTTCCATAATAAGAGAGACTGGGAATAAGGACCTGCCTATCTACTTCTGAAAAAATTGGTCAGGGAAAACCTATGGATAATAGCTGAACATTGTCTAGTATAGTGCTGGAAAAGGAGCCCCTCAGGTTGGAAGGCACTCAAAATATGATCGAGGAAGAGCTGCCTCCTCAAGTACAGTCGACCTTAATGATGTAGGAGGAGTGAAACTTTCAGAGCTTTCATTTGCCTATGTGGCACGACTCAAACCGAGAAGAAACAGCTACAAACATCCATTAATAACTGGAACATGGAATGTATGAAATATGAATCAAGGAAAATTGGAAGTAGTCAAAAAAGAAATGGAACGCTTGTAGATAGGAGCTGAAATGGACTGGGGTTGGACATTCTGAACTGGACAATCATGATCTGCTACACTAGGGAAGACAAATTGAAGAGGTACAATGTCACATTCATCGTCAAAAAGAACATTTCATGATCTATCCTGAAACACAATGCTGTCAGTGATAACATCCATACGCCTACAAAGGAGACCAGTTAATATGGCTATTAATCAAATTTACGTACTAACCACTAATGCCAAAAAACGAGGAAACTGAAGATGTTTACCAACTTCTGCAGTCTGAAATTGATCAAACATGTAACCAAGGTGCATTGACAGTTACTGGTGATTGGAATCCAAAAGTTGGAAACAAAGAAGGATATGGCCTTGGTGATAGAAGTGACACTGGAGATTGCATGATGGAATTTTGTAAGATCAATGACTTATTCAGTACAAATACTTTTTTTTGACAGCAGAAATGGTAACTATATACATGGCCTTGCTGGATGAAATACACAGAATGAAATTGACTACATCTATCGAAAGAGATGACAGAGGAGCTCAATATTATCAGTCAGGACAAGACCAGGGGCTGATGGCAGAACAGACCATCAATTGCTCATATGCAAGTTGAAGTTGAAGTAAATTAAAATGAGTCCATGACAACCAAAGTACAACCTTGAGTATGCCCCACCTGAATTTAGAGACCATCTCAAGAATAGATTTGACACATTGAACACTAATGACAGAAGACCAGACAAGCTGTGGGATGACATCAAGAACATCATACATGAAGAAAGAAAAAGGTCATTAAAGAGATGGGAAAGAAAGAAAAGACCAAAATGGATGTCAGAAGAGATTCTGAAACTTGCTCTTGAACTTAGAGTAGATAAAGTGAAAGGAAGAAATGATGAAGTAAAAGAGCTGGACAGAAGATTTCAAAGGGCAGCTGGAGAAGACAAAGTAAAATATTATAAAGCAATGTGAAAAGACCTGGAGTTAGAAAACCGGAAAGGAAAAAATGCTTGGTATTTCTCAAGCTGAAAAAAACTGAAGGAAAAATTCAAGCCTTGAGTTGTAATATTGATGTATGGGCAAAAAATTGAATTATGCAGGAAGCATCATAAGAAGATGGAAGGAATACACAGAGTCGCCGTACTAAAAAGATTTGGTTGATGTTCAATCATTTCAGGAGGTAGCATATGACCAAGAATTGATGGCATTGGGGGAAGAACTCCAAGGTGTACCTAAGACATTGGCAAAAAAACAAGCCTCTAGGAATTGACGGAATACCAACTGAGATATTTCAGCAATGGATGCAGAACTGGAGGTGCTCACTTGTCTATGGATAAGAAATTTGGAAGACAACTGCCTGGCCAACAACTGGAAGAGATCCATATTCGTGCCTATTCCAAAAAAAGGTGATCCAATGGAATGTGGAAATTATCAAATATCACTAATATCACACACAAGTAAAATTTTGCTGAAGATAACTCAAAAATGGTTGTGGTGGTACATCGACAGGGAACTAACTGCCAGAAATACAAGCTGGATTCAGAAGAGGACATGGAATCAGGGATATCATTGCTGATGCCAGATGGTTCTTGGCTGAAAGCAGAGAATACCAGAAAGATGTTTATCTGTGTTTTCTTGACTATGCCAAGGCATTCACCTGTGTGGAGGACAACAAATTACGGATAACATTATGAAGAATGGCAATTCCAGAATACCTAATTGTGCCCATGAGGAATCTGTATATAGACTAAGAGACAGTCATTTGAACAGAACAAGGAGATACTATATGGTTTAAAATCAGGAAAAGAGTGTGTCGGGGTTGTATCTTTTCACCATTCTTATTCAATCTGTATTCTAAGCAAATATTCTGAGAAACTGGACTATATGAAGAAGAGTGAGGCATCAGGATTGCAGGAAAGACTCATTAACAACCTGTGTTATGCAGATGACACAACCTTTCTTGCTGAAAGTAAAGAGGATTTGAAGCACTTACTGATGAAGATCAAAGACCACAGCCTTCAGTATGGATTACACCTCAACATAAAGAAAACAAAAGTCCTCACAACTGGACCAATAAACAACGTCATGAAAAATGGAGAAAAGATTGAAGTAGTCAAGGTTAATTTTACTTGGTTCCACAATCAACAACCATGGAAGCAGCAGTCAATAAATCAAATGACATTGCATCATGCAAATCTGCTACAAAAGACTTCTTTAAAGTGTTAGAAAGCAAAGATGTCACCTTGAGAACTAAGGTGTGCCTGACCCAAGCCACGGTATTTTCAGTCTCCTCATATGCAGGCAAAAGTTGAACAATGAGTAAGGAAGACAGAAGAATTGATGCATTTGAATTAGGGTGTTAGCAAAGAATATTGAATATACCATGGACTGCCAAAAGAATGAACAAATCTGTCTTGGAAAAAGTATAGCCAAAATGCTCCGTAGAAGGGAGTATGGCGACATGTTATCAGGAGAGACCAGTCCTTGGAGAAGGACATCACACTTGGTAAAGTAGAGCGTCAGTGAAAAAGAGGAGGAGCCTTGATGAGATGGATTGACAGAGTGGCTGCAACAACAGGCTCGAGGGTAACAAAGATTGTGAGGATGGTGCAGGATCCAGCAGTGTTTCATTCTGTTGCACATAGATTTGCTATGAGGCAGAATCTACTTGACGGCGCCTAATTACAACAACAACGTAGTATGTGGAGTCCTTGAGTGGCGTAAATGGTTAACACATTTGGCTGCTAACTGAAAGGCTGGAGGTTCCAGGTCACCCAGAGTTGCCTCAGATGAAAGTCCTGGAATCTATTTCTGAAAAATCAGCCATTGAAAACCCTATGGAGCAGAGTTCTACTCTGACACATGTAAGCAAAGGCTTACTAAACAATAAATTTTATTAATGATCTTAGTTGACCAGGTTGTGTTCAGCTTTCTATGCCAACAGCACATCATTTCCTGTCTGGACAGACATTGTTGGGTAGATATATGACTGTCAGTTGATACTTCACCCTTACCAATGACTGACCAGTTTTGTGGTATCGGGTTCTTATGGGAGATGTCTCTACCCTCAGGCCCAGCAGTAGGAATTGACTGGCTTAAGCCATCCATGCTGGTCAAACTGGAGGTACGTGATTGGTTGGGCACAGACATATGAACCAATCCTATGGTCAGTAGGATCTGAGAGGAAACCCGTGGTGGGGCTTCTGAGAAAGATTTTCCTTGCTAATAAAAAGACATTCACAGGAAAAAAAAAAGTCCTTCTTTTTTGGGTAATGTGTCCCCGAGTGACCCCTGCTTCAGGCATTCTGTGACCATGAGGAGAGACATCGCCAGTGTGCTAATGATGGCACAACACAAAGATGGCAAATGCCTGAGCCTTCCATGACATCTTTCTGCCCCTGAGTTAATCAACCTGAGAATTTCCCCTTATTTTTTGACTTCTTGCTCTGAGTTACTAAACCCTTTATTGTTCAAGCTGTTTTAAATGAAGTCTTCCTTTTTTTACTTGTAGCTGAAAGTATTTTAATTGATTTACTGCCTATGTGTCCTTGGGTAAGTAAATCACTTACTATTGCTGAGCTTTAGTTTATCTGTAAAAAGAGATGCCAGTTGTTCTGCGCATCTGTATATCTGTGATTTGTAATAGAAGCGCTTTTGCTTGGAAGGAGAACAGAGCTATACAAATGGAAGAAGGGTTAACGTTAGCCCTCATTAGTGTGCTGGATGGGATAAAAACATTGGAGATGGCTTTTATTCTTCTTTCTCTCTTCCTCCCTCTCCTTTATTTTTTGGCCAGGTAATAAGTTTAAACATCAAAAAGCATAAAGTGAAAAATTTCCCATCCATTCCTTTTCCCCATCTGCTAATTCATGCTCTCCACTAGCACCCCAACAAGCAACCACTATTGTTCGTTTCTTTTTTTTTTTTTGCCTGGGGATATTTTATGTACATACAAGCATAGAGTGTATAAACAGAGTACTGTTTCTTCATCTTTTTTTTTTCCTAAAAGAACACAGCATACCACCGTTTTGTGCTTTACTTTTTCCACTTGGCAGTGTATCTTGAGATTTTTCCATAACAGCACATGTTGTTGTTGTTGTGTGCAGTTGAGTCGATTCTAACTCATAGAGACCCTATAGAACAGGGCAGAATTGCCCCGTAGAGTTTCCAAGGAGCAGCTGGTGGACTCAAACTGCTGACCTTTCCGTTAGCAGCCTGAGCTCTTAACCACTTCATCACCAGGGCTCCTAATAGCACAGTGTGGACTTATTCTTTTTTTTCCTTTTATAGTGTCATAATATTCCATGGTAGGGTTATATCAATTTATTTACCCATTTCCTTAGCGTGGTGTAACTAGAAAATTTTAGGAATGGAATTGCTAGTTCAAAGGTCATATGCATCTATAACATTTTTAGAAAGGTAGCAGATCTGAATCTGTATTACTGAACCAGGCCTGTGGGGAAAAGATAGCAAATTCCCTCTTTTTTCCACTTCCTCCCTGGTCCCCATGCCATACCTGCTCTAAATATCATTCGGGCTAATCCGACCACCTTCCTTTCTGTGGTTGGACATGTACTTCATCATGGATGTAGGACGGATATTTACAGTAGGATCACTCTTTCCTGAATGAATAAGCCAGTTGGGGAGCCTACAGATAATTTAACAGATGAGGACTTTGAAGGCCAGAGAAGTAAAGCGACTTCTTCAGGGCTACACCGCACAGCTGAACTAAGACCTCGGGCTCCTGGAGTTCCAGTTCAGGACTGTTTGTGGTCTTTACTGCAGGCCCATTCTGTAAACCCATCAGGGAGACGCCACCATAATTGAGTTCATATCTGGAGCAATGTTCTCCACGGACTTCCTAGCTGTGGGCTGCCTTGCGGCAGTATTCCCGGCCACTGGGACAAAATCTGGGGGTGCTTCAAAGCATCCACCACAGGAACCCACGCATAACTGTGTACCCCAAGTCACAGAGCTGTAAGTGGGGTGTCAGGATTGGAACTCAGATTTCACTGCCTTCCTATTCAGCGCTTTTTGTAAGCACTTAGGATAGTGCCTGACAATCAATAAATGTTTGTTGCTCTTATTATTGTTATCATTTTACAGGCAAGAAAACTTGATCTTAGGAAAGTTAAATTGCATTACCAAAGTCAAGCAGCTGCTAGGGAGTAGAGCTGAGAGTTTAACCCCACTTCATTAGTTAGATAATTAATGTAAGCTCCATTAGAGACATGTTCATCACTGTTATGACCAGGATCTAGAATACCTGACACATAATAGATGCTCAGTAAAAATTTATGGAATTAATTACTGAGTTAATTAAAGTATTTTTGGAACTCTCGGGCCTCTGTTCCCTCTACTAGCTGGTGCCTTCTCAAAGATTATCAGGGCTAAGCCCCTTCCTCAGTGCAGATGAGGAAACTGAGGCTTAGAGAGGAGGAGGAACTTATCCAAGGTCATAGAGCCCCTTGGTACCTGATCAGGACTCTTACCCAGGTCTCTGGACTTTTGGGCTGGTGATTTTTCTAGTGTGTCAACGTGCAGATGAATCACCTGGGGATCTTGTTAAAACACAGATTCTGAACGAGTAGGTCTGGGTGAGGCCTGAGGTTCTGCATTTCTGAGACTTCAGGTGGTCCCGAGGCAGCAGGTTCATGGACCACACTTTGAGGAACAAGGGCATCTGGGATCTCAAACTTTTGAGAGCAGGAGATTGCTGACAACCAAAGCAGGTTCGGTGTCACAAGTCTGGGGCCTGTTCCTCTTCCTGCCACACATAATCCAGGTGCTGTCAACAGGCAGTAGAACACCTGGTTGTGGGTTCACAAAATCACTCTGGCGCCCGGCTGCTCCTGACTGAGCCTCACTACTAAATCTGTCACCCGACGGAGCTGGCTTAGAGGGCCACGGCATGTGGGGGCAGGGAACCAGCTGAGCTCCCAACAAGGCTTTGTGACATTGCTGCTCAGGCGCTTTCACTGTGGGCCAGTCGGGCTCAGAATGGAGGCTGGGATCTACTACTTATTAGCCATGAGGCCTTGGGCAAACAGCTTCACCTGAGCCTCAGTTTCCTCACTTGTGAAGTGAGGATAAGCACTGCCTCCTAGGTCGACGTGAGACTTAAATGACATAATGCATGTGAAGTCCTCAGCTAAGGTCGATGGGAGACTTAAATGACATAATGCATGTGAAGTCCTCAGGTAGCAGGTACTAAATGCTTGACGAATGCTGGTTTTTCTTATTTTTGTGGGAGCGATGAGGGAGAGAGGGGTGAAGTGTTACTCAGCTTTCTGCAAATGAAGCTGGCAGTCATGAGACAGGCTGTGGTACATGTGTGAAGGGTTCCTGCTTACTAACATCTTCTCGAGCACTCAAGCAGAAATCTGAGCATCATCCTGACCTCCGCCCTCTCCCTTACCCCTAAAAAAAAAAAAAACTAAACCCATTGCCGTCGAGCCTATTCCAACTCATAGTGACACTACAGGACAGAGTAGAACTTTGAAGAGTACCTGGTGGATTCAAACTGCCAACCTTTTTGTTAGCAGCCATAGCTCTTAACCACTACGCCACCAGGGTTTCCACTACGCCCACTCAATTGCCAATTCCTGTCCTTTCTAACTTCTGAGTATTCCCCAGTTCCATCACTTGACCTCCACTGCCTAAGAAAACAGACCATGCCTGGTGATCTATAAGTATTTGACCTAATTTTTGCAAGAGTTGTGAGAGAGAGGCCTTATTAAATCCATTTCACAGATGGAAAAATCAAGGCTCACAGTGGTCAAATGGCTTCCCCAGCCAGGCAGTGGCAAAGTCAGGATGAAACCAGGTCTGTTGGATATCAGAGACTGCATTAGCCACTACTCATTCATTCTATATCCTCAGCTGTAAAATGAGGGATTTGGCTAAGACAATCTTTAGAGTATGTTTTGCTTTACATTTCTCTATGTCCGTCACTTGATCTTACCTATGGCAGATGCTGCTCTCTGCCCATTCAACGTGTCCTTTCCCCGCTGCTCTCCCAGCTCCACATTCCAAAGCCTCCAGCATCACTGGCTAGGGCTCATGACCTGGCTGCCTTCTGGGGGTCCTCTTCATGAAGTACGGCTTTGGATCAGAAGTGACATGGATTAAACCCAAAGTCCTGAATTTCCTCTGGAGAAATTTAGAGATACAACCTTTGACCATAGATGACTGCTGAGTTCCCTTGAAATCCTTTCCATACTTCCCCTTTTCTATCTCCATTGTCACTGGTCCAAGCCACCATCATCTCGTCTGGATTTCTGCATAAGCTTCTTACATTGGCATCTTCTCTTCATTTCTCATCTCTCTTCCATACTACAAACAGACTACGCTTTGCAAATGCAAATCAGATTGCTAACCCCCTGCATATAGCCTTGCAAAGACTCTCTTTCATTCTTGGAATAAAATCCAGAATCCTCAGCATAACCATTTCTCTTGTTGCGGCAGCCATACTGGATCGCTCTCTGTTTTTATACCAGATCTCTACCGGTATATTGCTCCTAAAAAAAAAGGGTTACTAAAACAAAGTATCAAAAAGTACGTGGTTTATAAGAACAGAAAATTACTGTCTAACAGTTTTGGAGACGAGAAATCCAAATCAACATGTTGCTGGGGCAATTCTTTCTCTCTGTTGGCTCTAGGGGGATTTTCTTTCTTGTCTCTCATATTTCTGATAGCTCCAGGTGTCCTTTGGTATGTCTTTCCTCTGTCTCTGTGTATCTTCTCCTCTTTTGTAAAGATAACGATCGTATAGGATTAGGACCCACACTACTCTAGTATGACTTCATGTTAACCTGATAACATTTTCAAATACTCTGTATCCAAACAAGGTCATGTTCACAGGTACTAAAGGGTAGGACCTCAATTTATATTTTTAGGGGACCCAATTCAATTCATAGCAGCCTTGAAGACTCTCCCTTGACTGTTCATCCTGCAAGTCTCTCCAGGGAGGTCATCTTTGAATCCACACGGTTGCACTTTTTCCTCTGCTCTGTCCCTTCCTGTCATCCTGTGCCTCTGCTGTTGTGATGGGCTCTGTGCTATTATAAACGGTACTTTGGAGAGGTTGACTTTGTGAAGTATAAACCTGAAAGAGTTTTATTTTTCCTGTAAACATTGCCTTCAGATGTATTTGATGGTACGTGCCTTTATGGCAGATGAGAGTGTTTTCTGGTCAGTTAATCCTGTAAAACTTCAACCTCACTTCTAATTTAGAATTGGTATTCTCTCTGACTCAGACCAGGCTTTGGCCTAGGGACTTGGAATGGGGAGAGGATGAGTCCACCCTTTTATCCCTCCTTCTTGCCTCGCATTTCTGCTTCTGGATCTTTCAGGGTTGCAAAAGCTGTGGAGTGAAGTGAGGGAGGCAGACTGGGTTAGGTGAAAGGACAGAAGTCCTTTTACTCAGCTGGTGAGTCTGGGCCTCTCCTTGCTGCAGCTGCCTACTGGATGGAGGAACCCAAATGCTGCGTCTTCAGCCTTCCCTATTGGGCTCTAAGCTTCAAGTAGGCTGGAATCACGTCTGTCTTATTAACCTCTGTGTCCTTAAGACCTAACTCGTTTATTGAGCACCTAGTTTGTGCTGGGCTATTTTTTAAATAAATGAACAAAGGAACGAAGGGCATGGGTTTTGGAATTAATCCCAGCTTTTTTTTTTTTTTTATGTATTTGGAAACTCTGGTGGTGCAGTAGTTAAGAGCTATGGTTGTTAACCAAAAGGTCGGCAGTTTGACTCCACCGGGCACTGCTTGGAAACCCTGTGGGCAATTCTACTCTGTCCTATAGGGTCACTGTGAGTGGGAATTGACTCGAGGGCAACAGGTTTGGTTTTTTAGGTTTTATTATGTATTCAATCTGTATGCTGAGCAGATAATCCAAGAAGAGGGACCATGTGAAGAAGAATGAGGCATCAGATTTGGAGGAAGACTCATTAACAACCTGTGACATGCAGATGACACACCTTGCTTGCTGACAGTGAAGAGGACTTGAAGCACTTACTGATGAAGATCAAAGACCACAGCCTTCAGTATGGATTACACCTTAACAGAAAGAAAACAAAAATCCTCACAGCGGGACCAATAAGCAACATCATGATAAATGGAGAAAAGATTGAAGTCGTCAGGGATTTCATTGTACTTGGGTCCACAATCAACTTCCATCAAAGTAGCAGTCAAGAAATTAAATGACACATTGGGCAACTCTGCTGCAAAAGACCTCTTTAAAGTGTTAAAAAGCAAAGTTGTCACTTTGAGGACTGAGGTGCACCTGACCCAAGGCATGGTGTTTTCAATCAGCTCATACGCATGCAAAAGCTGGGCAATAAAAAAAAAAAAAAAATTTTTTTTTTTTTTTAAAATAAGGAAAACAGGAAGAATTGATGCCTTTGAATTATAGTGCTGGAGAAATATTGTATATACCATGGACTGCTAGAAGAAAGAACAAAGTTGTCTTGCAGGAAGTGCAGCCAGCATGCTCCTTGGAAGGGAGGATGGTGAGACCTCGTCTTACGTACTTTGGACATGTTATCAGGAGGGACCAGTCCCTAGAAAGGGACATCATGCAAGGTAAAGTAGAGAGCAAATGAAAAAAGGAAAGGCCCTCAAGGAGATGGATTGGCACAGTGGCTGCAACAATGGGCTCAAACATAGCGACCATTGTGAGGATGGTGCAGGACCGGGCAGTGTTTTGTTCCGTTTTACATAGGGTTGCTGTGTGTCAGAACTGACTTGATGGCACCTAGCCACAACAACAACATTATGCAGAACTTTGAGCAAATTCTTCTCCATGCCTCAGTTTCTTTAACATAAAAAAAAAAATTCTTTAACATAGGATTGATAATTTCTACTTGGCAATTTGGCTGAAGATTAAATATAATATGAGATGATGACTATAAACTACTTAGTATAGTACCTGGCACATACTGAGTACTCCATAAATATGAATTTCTCTTTCTCATCAGTGAACACGGGGCTGGTAATCTATGCCCCATAGGACTGTGCTGGCAAATACATTCAATAACATGGAGATGGGGGAGTCCTTAATAACAATCATTTCATTTTTTTAGGATCCCCACTTTTTTTTTTTCCCCATGGTGGTCCGTTCTAACGTCTCTGCTTTACATTGTGACCTCGAAATCTCTAAAAGACAGACCAGAAGGACTGAGGTGGTGGGGCACCCCCCTACCGCGCCTCTGCTGGGTCATACAGCTAGCCTGCATGATGAGCGATCGGGTTCAAGTTGAACTGCTTACCCCATCCCCCCTGCTGCACTTCTGTCCCTTATTGTACCCTAGCTAGGAATATGGACTCATGAAGCAAGCTGTCCCCAATTAGACAGAAAGCCTGCATCTCCCAGGGTGCTCGTTTGATGCCCAAACATCCTTTTAAAGTGCCTCTTCTGAAGAATACTCCCCAGGTGTGGGCTGAGAGTAGGGACTGCTTTAGGGAAATTCAGTGCTTGAAGGTTTTAAGTCCATGGGGCAGGTGTTAACAGTTAACCTACAAGGGAATTGGCAGAATGTCGGACAGTGTTTCTTCGAGAAAGCAGAAAAAATGTGTGTGTGTGTGCGTGCGTGCATATATAAATAAGTGCATGTATGTCTGTGTAGGTGTCGGGTGGTCCTCTACCTAATAATTTCCTCATCCACTAATGGAGATAATAATGCTTCCCTCCTTGGGTTGTTGTCAAGAGTAAATATGATGGTTAAAAGCCCTCAGTTACATTTTACTTAGCTCTTAATTCATGCCAGGCCCTGTGGTATTACTATAATCATTATTTTGTTGTAATATTATAAGGGAAACATCTCGGTAAAAGCCCAGGATTAGGACTCAGGAGACTTGAGTCTAGCATAGTGCTTCTCACTGTTTATGTGGTTAGGGGCAAGCGATTCTCCTTCTCTGAATTTGGTGTCTTCATCCATAAGACAGGGAACCTGAGGCCTGGCTCAAAGGTGAGAAAACAAAGGTGAATGTGTCGGGCAAATACAAAGCCACTCTCATGTGCTCAGATAAGCCACAAGGAGGGGAAAGGAAGTCACCCAGTCCGTTGTTAGGTGAGCGTGGGAAGGCTTTTCCCTGGGCTGCTGGGTATTCCGGACTGATGAAATCGCCTCCGGTCGTCCTCTTTTATCTGCCAATTTGAACCCTCTTCCTGACCCCTTTTCCACTCTGGCTCTTACCAATGCTCTACTGCTGCGGAACCCAGCCTCTCCCTCTGAGATTAGAAAGGAACCTTGCACAGGAAGTGCTTAAACTGGCCATGGCAGAAACAGTCCTCAGGGTTATCCAAACTGGACAGTGTCCAGGGCCATAAGGAAGTGTTTTCCTTTGGGTAGCTGGGCTGGGGCTTGGCTGAGAGGGAGAGGGTACAAGGTGAAGAATCCAGATAGCAATGCTGCTGCCAGCGCTGGCTGTGAGACAGAAGGTAGAGCCGATCTGATCTTCAGCAAACATTCCTTTTAGAACCACAATTTTCCCACGGCCTTGCAGAGCTTAAAAATTTGCAGCTATTGTTTCAAACATGATTCTTCCTTTGTGCGTGCATGTGTGTGCGTGTCTGTGCACAAATAGGTGTGGAGGCCACTGAAGGACTTCCTACTTCATCTGGGACTGGGAGGACTATGGGGACAGGGAGGTCAGAGATTGCAAAGAGGACGGACGTGAGGCAGGGCGGGTAAGAGACCTGGTCTCTCGCCAGCACTTCCTGTGTGCCAGGCATGGTGCTAGATGGCTTGTATACATTATTTCTTTTAATGATGAGATAGGCATTCACACATTTCAAAGAAGAGGAAACTGAGTCTCAGAAAGGTTAAGTTCCTTTCCAAGGCTACAAAGCTAGGAATGGAGTGAAGGATAACGTAACTGCAAGGCATTGAGCGTGCGAATGCATCGAGAGCGCTCATGATGGGCTCATTCGTGTCATCCTTCCTACTGACAGCTCCAGGCCCCTCGATGGGCTGAGGCTCCTGGTGTCCTCTCTTCCCAGCAATAAGGTGGAAGATAAAAAGAACAATAGTTATCTTTTGTCTCAAGTGCATGATTTCTACCTCTGCCAACCCTCGGGCTGTTGTTAGGTGCCGTTGAGTTGGTTCTGACTCATGGTGACCCTAAGTACAATAGAACAAAACACCGCCTGGTCCTACACCAACCCCCAGACCGAGGACTTCCATTCTCCTGACTTCAGCTGCACAGGAATCACCACTGGGCCTGGTTTAGGGCTCAAGATGTCCCTCCTCTATGCTTCCTTGGCACATGCCCAATTTTAATTATGATGACAGCAGCTACCATTTACTGAGCCTCTTCTGTATGCTACCTTAGTGGGACAAACAGTTAACACGCTCAGCTGCTCATCAAAAGGCTAGAAGTTCAAGTTCAGCCAGAGGAACCTTGGAAGAAAGGACTGGCGATCTAATTCTGAAAAATCAATCATTGAAAACCCTATGAATGCAGTTCTCCTCTGACACACATAGGGGTTGCCATGAGTCAGAGTTGAGTCTATGGCAACTTTTTTTTTTTTTAAACTATATGCTAGGCACTTGACTAAGTGATGGTCATGTACTGTTTAATCCTCACCTACCCCTGTAGGTTAGAACTTGCTATCCCCATGTTACAGATGAGAAAACTCAGAGAATTTATGCAACCAAACTACACAGCTAGTAGGCTACAGGGCTGGGAGATGCCTCCAGGTTTGTCCAAGTTCAAAGTCCATGCTCTGGACCACTCTTCTTTACTGGTCCCCTTATCACATGGTGTGATTGTCCACTTATGGGCTGAGTCCCCACTAGAAGTGGGCTTCCTGAGGGCAGGGCTCCAGGTGGTGGGGAGACACTAGGTTTGGACCCAGAGAGAACTAATTTGAACTCCAGCTTTGCTATTTATTAGCTATGTGGCCTTGGGAATGTCACTTCACCTTTGTAAAGCTCAGTTTTCTCATTTCTAAAATGGGGATATTCAAGCCCCATTTTTGTGTCCCATGATTTTGATGATATGATTCGTGATAACCTGAGAATGCCCAGCACATGTGTGATAAACATCTGATGAACGGGTGAATCTGAGCTCAGCTTTCCTGTAGCCGGACTGACAGCACCCTGGGTGCCTTCCTCTGACCTGTGATCCTTGGTTGAAGAGCAGCCATTTTTTTTGCTTTCATGTTCTTACATTGGCAAAAGCTGCTGTATGGCGTTGCTTGTCTGGTACCGTAGCGGGTGGCAAGCTACAAAATATTCTCCCTCCACAGAGAAATCTAGTCCTTTTAGGTTTCATGTGACACTCTCACACTTCGCTCTCCTTGAACAAAACAAACCCTGCACATCAAAGTCTCACTCAGATCTCCTCCCCTGGGGACCCTGGGAATACTGAAATCCAAAAGCCTCCTCAGTTCCAAGGCAGAGGGGCTATTTTGATTTTCTCAAGACACAAATTCAAGAAGTATGGCCCCTTCCCACAGCTGCAAGGAGAATTCCCTGAGACAGTTAGGATGGAAACATTGGATTGCTAGAAACCCATCCTCTCAGCCTGGCCTGAGCTTTCTTGCTCCCCCTTCCCCTCCGCCTCCTCTTGGGTCCAGAAGACAGAATGCGGGCCTGGGGAGACACCTTCAGTTAGTGACCCCATCAGGATAGACAGGAGAGATAAGCTGGAAAAAGCACTGGCTTTGGATGGCGTGGGAGGTGGGAAAGGAAGAGCGACTGGACTTGAATGTCAGTATTTCACCTTCTGACCATGTGGCCTCGTGTTCGTCAAATCTCTCTGTGCCTGTTTCTTTGTACGTAGGGGATAGTGTTACCTAGTTTGCAGATGTGGGGATTAAAAAACATGTTATCTATGAAAATCCAGCCCAGTGTCTGACACTACCATTTGTAGGACACCTATTATCCTAGGTGGGTCCAGTTGAGCCCACTGGCATCTTAGAGCATGGCCAGGTCAGCTGAGCTTCTGGGCCACTGGTACCCAGGGCGTGCTTGAGGGGAAAAAGAACTGTTGAGAAGGAAGTTTTGTTTGCAGGTCTCCTAAGTCAGAGATGAAGGGAGGGTGACAGGATGTGGGAGGGAGAAGTTTCTACTTCCTAGTCCCTCTCCAAAGTTTAAGTCTTAGTCTTCTGAACAGACGAGTCCAAGGCAGAGACTAAAGATATGATTTTTTACAAAGCTCTTTGTGAGATTTGTGCTTCTTTGTGAGGAGGACTTCTCTGGAGCCCAGTAGGCAAAGTGAAATCCAGGCCCAGGCAAGAAGGCCATTCGGCAGATATGCCTGGCATACAGAATGGCTCCAGGGCTGGGGAGAGGACTGAAGGAAATTCAGTGCGTTTGGTGCCTTGAAGATATGCAGCTTTGGGAGTTCTGGGGGGAAAATGAAACCACCACCACTACTAACAACAAAAACACCATTCTTTTGGAGGGTATTGGTAGGAATGGCAGCAGGGAGGAGCCCTCCTCTAGAAGCTTGCAAGCCACAGATGTCACTGAGGACAGCACAGAGCCCAGGCTTTGTGAGATGTCTTAGGAAAACTTAGAGCAGACTTTCAGGAAGGCTGAATTCCTTCATCAGCCGGTGAGGGCGCTGAGCCAGTAATGTCTGAATTATTAATGCGACCTCGTTTGTACCGACAGCCTGCTGAGGCCTGGGGACATTATTTTAGCTGAGGGTCCCAGGGGATGTAATAGTATCAGTCTTGATTCCAGAAATTATTGGGGTGGGGAAGCATCTAAATCAGATGTAATGGGCTTGAGGGCAAACTAACATCTGGCAGTGGGGTGAGCTGCAGCTGAACTTTCAGGAGCTCAGACAAGATTTTTTTAGCAGGCAGGCTGAGGGTGGAAGAAGGAGGGAATAAGAGCCCTGGGCTCCAGTGGATGGCTCAGGTTTGATGTAGGCATTGGTCTTAGAGCAAAGATTGCACAGGGTTACAGGAACATGTCAGGCTGTGGAATGGTAATTAACATTTGGTTAAAAGCATTATAACCTGACTAGAAGCTCTGCTAGGCTAGAAGTTCCAGGCTAGAAGTTACTCAGCCTGGCTGGGCTCTTAGAACCATGCTAAGTAGGCACAACGTAAGTGTCAGCTGTTACTATCTATTACCATATGTGCCAACTCTTATACATTCAAGGTAAGCATAAAGTTATTCACTGGATGTGCCTGTGAGGAGATGGAGGCAAAAGAAACCAGGCCAACAGATAACAAAATCTAAAAGCTTCCATAGTAAACAAACAAGAACAAAAGTTAAAAATATTTTTAATTGAGAAAGGAATGCCCACATATTGCAAAAGTTCAAACAGTATACAAAATTATAGAGTTAAAACCACATTTCCATTAGGCTCTAGAGCCTTCCCCCATCCTTCTTCTCAGGAGAATAATTTCCCCCCAAATAGTCCATGCATATACATGTGCGTGCATGGATCTCTCTCTCTCTCTGTGTACAATAAGCATACGAGTACCTTCACTTATGGTATCTCATTTAATCCTTTAATAACTTTGTGAGGTAGCTGTTATTTTGGCTATTATGCAGATGAGAACATGGAGGGGAAAAAAAAAAAAACCTGTTGCTATCAAGTCGATTCCAACTCATAGAGACCTTATAGGACAGAGTAAACCACCCCATAGAGTGTCCAAGAAGCATCTGGTGGATTCCAACTGCTGACCATTTTGGTAGCAGTCGTAGCTCTTAACCACTATGCCACCAGGGTTTCTACTATGCCACCAGGATATGGAGGCCTGACAGAACTACACAATTTGCCCAAGATCATACAACTAATGACTGGAAGGGCTGGGAATAAAATCGGGTCTAACTTCAAAGAGGGTACGATCCCCACTGCTTCACGCTGTCTCTTTGAATATGTTATTTCACTGCCTTTGTGCCTCTATTGTTTTTGTTGAGAAGTCAGTTGTTATTCTTATCAGAGTTTCCTTGTAAGTGATGAATCATTTTTGTCGTGCTGTTTTCAAGATATTCTCTTTGATTTGGGCTTTCAGCATTTCTAATTTGACATGTCTATTTTTTTTTTTGTGTGTGTGTGGATCTCTTAGCATTTACCATATTTGGAGTTTGTTGAGCTTCCCAGAAGTGTAGATTAGTGTTTTTCAATAAATTTGAGTTTTTAGCATTATTTTCCAAGTATTTTTCCTCCTCTCTTCTTTTTCTGATAGATGACTTTCATGGTTGTCCTGAGTGTGTTTGATTTTAACTCAACTGTCAGGGAGTAATTTTCCATAGCCCAGGTTATATATATTGTCCCAGATGGAAAGTCATGCTTCAACTATAAGACACAAAATGGAAATAAAGAACTTTATTACCCACAGATCCTGGAGGTACATATCATGCCTATATGCCATGGCATACTCAGGGAGATCATGGGTAGAGAGAGAGAGACAGAGAAAGAAACAGAGAGAGAAAGAGAAAGCAGACCTGAGACACAGCCTTTATTAAGGTTTGAGGGTAGGGTGAAGGATTTTCATGGGGTACATGATCATTGATCCTTTTGAAACTAAAAAATAGGGAACAAGGGGGAATGGCTATGAAAATGCTCTAAGCGGGACAGCTGTAAGGAGTTAAGGAGCGGAAATTTTGGGTGTTTTTGGTAACATGGTTATCTGGGGCAACTAGCTGCAGTGGAGGGTGGTGCACCAGCTAACAGGGTGATTAAAGGGTCCAACCTAGATACCAAGGCTTCATCTAAGATGGAGGTTAGGTAATATTACAATGGTGTCCCACATATCTCTGAGGCTCTGTTTATTTTTCTCCATTCTTTTTTGTATCTGTTATTTGAATTGCATTATCTCTATCAATCCATCTTTAAGTTCCCTAAGTCTTTCTTCTGCCAGTTCAAATCTACTGTTGAGCTCCTCTAGTGAATTTTTCATTTCTGTTACTGTACTTTTCAGCTCCAGAATTTCCACTTGGTTCTTATTTATAATTTCTGTCTCCTTATTGATATTCTCTATTTGATGTGACATTGTAACCAAAGATTTCTTTAGTGATTTATTATAGTTTCCTTTAGCTCTTTGAAGATTTTATAGTGGCTAATTTGAGGGTCTTTGTCTGTTAAACCGAACATCTCGTCATTCTCACATGCAGTTTCTCTTCCTTGGTTTTCCCCCAGTATATGAATCATTCTTTCCTCTTTCTTTGCATGTCCCATAATTTTTTATTGCTAACTGGACATTTTAGGTAAGGATACTGGTCTGCTGGAGCTTGCTATTGCTATTTTCCTGTTTCCTTTTTTAGTGACTGACTGGATTTATTTTAGTGAAGTCTATTTCCCCCCTCTCAGTGTGAAGTCTCTGACGTTGTCTCTCAGGGGGTTAGCTTTGGGTATTCCACAGTCACCTGGGATGATAGTGGTTTTGGCAGGGTTCTGTTTGACTGTCTCTTGATCACACCCAGCTGTTAAGTTTTTCTAATTTCCCTGGGGCATAAACTGCTCTACAAACTGATCTAGTGAAATTTGGGCTACTTTGAAAGGAAAGTCCCCAAGGTCAGTGTATGAGTTTTGTTCTGGCCCTGGGAGGATTCCCTGTTTTTCTCCAGAAAACTAGTTGGCCAACAATTTAACCTTTATCTCCAATAAGTCTGACAATATCCACCCAACATAAGGTCACTATGAGTCAGAACCGATTCGATGGCAACAGGGTTTTGGTTTTGTTTTTACCGCAACCTCCACTGTTTTTGAGAATGACCTTAGGCTTGAGCTTCTCCACACTCTAGTAAAAATGAAGTCAGTTTCTTGTGGGGGAGATTTGGAGCTCTCTGTTCTATGGACTGCTTCTCCCCTCAGGCAAAATCTCGAGCCAAGGCTTTGGTGCTGGGAGTGGTGAGATTCTCTTTGAGTGACATTTTTGCTTTAGGAGTTGAGCACTCAGTGGGGTAGGGGACAGTAGCCCCAAGTCCTCTTGGTTTGCCTGACACTAGCATGGAAACCTCTCTCATTACCCAGGCAAGGGTGATTGGGGTCCCAGTATTCTCAGTGCCAAGATAGAGCCTCCATCTCATAAGTGGGGCAGAAGAAAGGTGTCCCTACCTCTCAGCCACACTTATCCAAAACTTAGCCTCTGTGACAGATAGTTGAGGGGAAGGATGAGAAATGCTGATGTTCTGCCCCTCCCAGAAAGATAGCCCTTCGACTGGTAGCTGGGGAGGGAGGATGAGCCACGTGCTCTTGGCTATACTGGTCTGTCTTGCTGAGTTGGGGAGAGGGAGTGGGTTCTTGGTTCAAATACCACAGATTCTCACTTTTCTTACTGAGTTTTAGTAGATTTTCTTGAATAAATCATTAATTTTTTTTTCATAAAGAATCAAAGTAGGGCTTGCCAAAGAGAAAGAAATGGGTACTTATGATTTTGGTAAAACTCTAAAATAAGATAATAGTATTTACATTGCTCTTGTTGTGAGGACTGGAGTTTGGCTGAGGAGCACTACCAGTGGGGTGTCCATGATTAGGCAAGATCGAGGTGCCCTGTAGAAATGGTTGCACTGTGGATGACATGGGCCAGGCCAAATGAGAGTTAAAGCAAATGGGAGGGAATCTAGACCCAATAGAGGAGTCTAAAGAGCCAAGCAGAGCTGGTGTGAAGCTGAGCCAACGAGGCAGTCCACTGGGCTCTGACCAGCTGAGGAAGCCTGGACTACAATTGACTCTACCTACATACACAGACTTCAGCTGTGAATACCAGTAGGGCAAGGAGCAACCAGGTGGACCAGGGACCTTTCCCATGCCAAAGATCCAGAGTAGCCAGAGGATATGACTGTTTACCCACCACAAAGTCATTTAAGCCTCACCTCTCCCCACTTAAACCCAGATGCCATCTTGGAGAGGAGCCAGGAAGGGAGCTTGTTGTTGTTACGTGCTGTCGAGTTGGTTCTGACTCGTAGCGACCCTATGTACAACAGAAAGAAATACTGCCTAGTCCTGTGCCATCCTCACAATCGTTGTTTTGCTTGAGCCCACTGTTGCAGCCACTATGTTAATCCTTCTCGTTGAAATTCTTCCTCTTTTTCACTGACCCTCTACTTTACCAAGCATGATGTCCTTCTCCAGGAACTGATTGCTCCTGATAAGATGTGCAAAGTATGTGATATGTAGCCTAGCCATTCTTGCTTCTAAGAAGCGCTCTGGGTGTACTTTTTCCAAGATAGATTTGTCTGTTCTTTTGGCAGTGCGTGGTATATTCAATATTCTTTGCCAACACCACAATTCAAAGACGTCAGTTCTTCGGTTTTTCTTACTCATCGGAATGGAGCTAGAAGACTATCATGTCTGAGAGATGAAGCATTTATTTCCCCTCACAGAGTAAACATTCTTTGAAGGGAATATTTAAATTATTGTGTTGTACCAAGATTCAAACTGCATTAGATATTAATCAGGTCATCCGTCTGAGATGGATTTGGGCTATTTCCAAAAATCAAATAGAAAGATTAGCATTACTGAAAATCTTCTAAAAATATTCTGATAAGTATATGAAAAAAGGCATATTTCACTAATTATCCTCCCAAATGTAAGCTACATCAACTATCCCATACTCTTTTTCTTTGAAATTAGTAAACATTGACAAAAATACAAAAATCTACTAATTAGGAAGAAAAGTTATAGAAAAAACAAGGAGCCATAGGTTCTTTGTCAATTTAAGTTTTGCTAGAAATTAAATGCTGCTAGCACTCACATTTACTGATTGCTTTCTCTGTGCCTGGTGATGTTTTAAGAAATTTTACTATCTGTCAGAGTAGAACTGTGCTCCATAGGGTTTTCAACAGTTGCTTTTTGGGAAATAGATTTCCAGGCCTTTCTTCTGAAGCACCTCTGAGTGGACTTGAACCACCAGTCTTTTGGTTAGCTGACCACATTAACCATTTGCACCACTCAGGGGTTCCTTAAAAATTTTGTGTGCAATTTCATTAAATCCTCACAATCCGTATAATCCTACGTGATATTACACCTTTTTACAGATGGGGAAACTGAGTCACAGATAGGTTAAATACTTTGTTAAGGCTGCACAGTTAGCAAATAGTAGACCCAGGACTTCAATCCAGGAAGTCTGCTGTGAGGACCATTGACCTAATCTCTGCCTGCCCAGATGCTGGAACAATCAAACCCTTCTGCCTGTGTGATAACTATTAGATCCTCAGCACTAACTGGGCATGGGTGGAAAATTCTAAAGCATTCCTTCTGGTCTCTACTCTATTTTAGCATTGAACCTCTAAAACCTTAATGTGCATTGATAGCTTTGTTTTTTGCGAGGACTTATATGATATTTATGAAGACATCTAGAACAGGCTTAGCCAGAGTTGGTACTCGTCAGTGTTTCTCATTGAAACCAAATCTTGCTTAATCAGACTCATTCACATGCAGGGTTGGTTATGGTTTGAATTGTGTCGCCCCAAAATATGTGTTGGAATCCTAACTCCTATACCTGTGGATATAAACCCATTTGGAAACAGGATTTTCTTTGATACGTTAATGAGGCCATGTCAGTAGGGTGTGTCTTTAACTTAATGACTTTTGTAAAAACAGCATATTAGACACAGAGAGAAGCAAGCACAAATGGGAGAAAGATAACTGCCGTGTGGAGCTTGCCAAGGAATCAAGGAATGCTGGGGCTAGAAAAGCTGAGACAACGATGTTCCCCCAGAGCTGACAAAGAGACTTCCCCAAGAGCTGGTGCCCTGAATTGGACTTCTAGTCTCCTGAACTGTGAGAAAACGAATTTCTGTTCATTAAACCCAACCACTTGTGGCATTTCTGTTACAGTAGCCCTAGATAACTCAGACAGGATTCTGAAAATTTCTGGAGAAGAACTTAGCCACTTGCTTCCTCTTTCTGTCTTTCTGAGGTGGCATTTCCTGTTGAGGATTCCAACAGTGTCGCCCCACATGCCCTGAATCATTGATCCATCTTATGAGAGGGTATGAAAATTCAAACAATTGTTCCACAAATATTCACATTTTTCTCTATCACTGAGTCCAAAATAAGGCCAACAGCCTCCAGGCACCATTACCAACCCCCAACTTGTGAGTTGCATGAGCCACCTTCCCTTCTAACTGGTTTCTCCAATCCTGCTCAAGATAAGAAAAACAAGAGACTGGAGTTACAGACCGCAGAACCAGTTAAGACCAAATCTGGCCTGCCTAACATGCTCGGAACCGTCAGCCCCAACCTCTGGGTGACCCTGGAACTTTTCTCCCACCAGACAGAGCCAAACTGTAGTGGACCAAGATTGGGGGCAGACTTTCAGAAGTGATAGGTCTGAGCCTATAATTTGGTTTGAGAGATCCCGCTTTTGGACTGAGCAAGCACAGATGATGGAATCACCCCAGGTATGCCTTTTTGGGCCAATCAACCACCTTGCTCCTTTTCACAAGGACACTTCCTCAGCTTTTGCCCCTAATAACCTGTTTCAGTTATGTGCTCTTTTGCTTGGCCAACCAAATAAAGCTTCTTTTGCTTTCACCTGTTTCGTGTCTCTGTAGCCCCACCCAGCGAGGACCAGAGACCCTGGTAACAAGAATATTTCACTGTGTTGATGGTGGCTTTGGCCACATGACCTGCTTTGGGCAATGGAATGCTAGTGGATGTGATCCAAGCAGAGGCATGGTTCTGGGTAGCTGCTTCCCCTTCAACCTGCACTCCAGAATAGATACACTTGGAGCAAACCTGTCCTATCCATAACTTGCAGCCAAATTCAGCTGTCCCACAGGCTGAGCAGAGCTGCCCAGCAAAGTCTCGCAGGAATTAGCTGAACCACAGTTGATATGAAGATTCACAATTGTGAGAATAAATGCTCGCTGTTAAAAGCTATTGAGTTTTGGGGGTGTTTGTTTTGCAGCATTATAGTAACTAGAGCTGACGAATATAGGAGGATATGTTCTAAATTCCATATGCAGGTTAACTACGTAAATGATGTTGCTGGGTGAAAACCCCAGGTTTTGCTCAGTGTGACTTGTTGCAGCCAATAAACAAGAGGCTGAGGTGGGAGATCAGAAAGACACTTTTATTTCATTGTACAAGGAAAGGTGCAATCAGGGCCTTTGCCTCCAAGACTGCTCTCAGGCAGCTTGGGGACGTGGGGTTTCACAGAGAGCAGACAAGGAAATGTAAATTCATCATGAATATTCAGGATTGACCTTGACACAGGCGCTCAGAGCTTGGGGATGAGCATGCATTTTTTTTTAGACACGGGTTTGGTCCCCTATGATGGGGAAAGGGATGAATTTTTCTTCATTAGGATGTTAATTCTCCACCCAGAGGTGGGTTGAGGCCCTCTATGGCCCGTTCTATGATTATTTTGTCAATGACAATTTCGGAAGAAAGGGCAGCTTATTCTGCTCAGTGTAGGAGGATAAGTCAGAGCAGGTGTCTCTTAGAATTGTTGGGTTCTGAGGCTTCCTGCCTTAATGATGTGATCTACTCATTGCTTCCCACAGCTCCTCTGTCAGTTTGTCGTACTGTGGTGGCTTATGTGTTGCTGTGATACTGGAAGCTATGCACTGGTATTTCAATTTCCAGGAGGGTCATCTGTCGTGGACAGGTTTCAGCGTGTTGTAGGGTAAAAAAATCACAAAGTTTAGTAAAACAAAAAGAAAGTTTTATCCAGCATATATTCAAAAAGGCAGAAGTAGGAAATGGACAACCATATTGGCAGAACCATTTCTGCCCAAGTCCAAGGAAATACAGAATAAGCAAGAATGGGAAAACGGACAAGCATGCTGCCACAGCCATGTCTACCCGAGTCCAAGGAAATATTACAGAGTCATCGGTATATATTAACATTAAAAAATGGGCAAAACGATTGAAAGCTACACGTTTTCACAGATTGGCTAGAAACTCTGATCCTATATTTTGAATCATCTGTCTTAACAATCATTGGTACCGGTTTCCGTAACAACAGTTAGGAGGGTCCTCATTGGTCCAACAAATTTTCCATTCACTAAATGCTAACAGAAAAAGATAAGAGTGGAAAGTCTTTTGTGTTCTGTTAGAATGGCTTACATGAGAAAAAAAAAAAAACATGAGAGGTTCCCTAAAAGATATTTTACAAGACTATCCTATCTATTGTCTTTATACTTCAGGGCCCAGTTGATGTTTCCTTGTGAGCCTTTGTGAGCCAACTGCAGCTGGGTCACATTTTCTATGCTCAAGGACAGGGAATAATGACTCCAATATTATATCCTAAATCAAGTGGAGCTTCCAGACTAAGAGAGACTAGGAAGAAGGACTTGGCTGTCTACTTCTGAAAAAATTGGCCTGTGAAAAGCTTATGAGTCCCAGCAGAACATTGTCTGTTATAGTGCTAGAAAATGAGCTGCTCAGGTTGGAAGAAACTTAAAATGTGACTGGGGAAGAGCTCTGTTATGGATTGAATTGTGTTCTCCAAAAATGTGTGTCAAATTGGCTAGGCCATGATTCCCGGAATTGTATGCTTGTCCACCATTTTCGTATCTGATGTGATTTTGCTATAAGTTGTAAACCCTACCTCTATGATGTTAATGAGGACTAGAGGCAGCTATGATAATGAGGCAGGACTCAATCTACAAGATTGGATTGTATTTTGAGTCAATGTCTTTTGAGATACAAAAGATAGTGTGAGCAGAGAGACAGGGTGACCTCCTACCACCAAGAAAGCAGAGCTGGGAGTGATGTGCATTCTTTGGACTTTGGGTCCCTGTGCTGAGATGCTCCTAGCCCAGGGGAAGATTGATGACAAAGACATTTCCCCAGAGCCAAAAGAGAGAGACAGCCTTCCCTTGAAGCTGGCACCCTAAATTGGACTTCTAACCTCCTAAAATTCAAGAGAAAAAACTTCTGTTTGTTGAAGCCATCCACTTGTGATACTTCTGTTATAGCAGCACTAGACAACTAAGACAAACTGTCTCCTCAAAGTAGAGTTGACCTTAATGACTTCGGTGGAGTAAAAGCTTTGGAGACCTTTGTTTGCTGATGTGGCACAATTCAAAATGAGAAGAAACAGCTGCAAACATCCATTAATAATCAGAATGTAGACTATATGAAGTATGAATCCAGAAAATTTGGAGGTCATCAAAAAGGAAATGGAACATATAAATATTGGTATCCTCAGCATTAGTGAGCTGAAATGGACTGCTGTCTGCCATTTTGAGTCAGACAATCATATGGTTTACTATGCTGGGAATGACAAATTGAAGAGGAATGGCATCACATTTGTTGTCAAAAAGAACATTTCAAGATCGATCCTAAAGTATAACACTGTCAGTGACAGGATAATATGCATACTCCTACAAGAAAGACCATTTAATATGACTAATATTCAAATTTATGCACCAAGCACTGATGCCAAAGATGAAGAAATTGAAGAGTCTAACCAACTTCTCCAGCCTGAAATTGATCAAACATGCAACTGAGATGCATTGATAATTACTGGTGATTGAAATTCAAAGGTTGGAAACAAAGAAGGATCAGTAGTTGCAAAACACGGTTTTGGTGATAGAAAGGACTCTGGAGATAGCATGGTAGAATTTCACAAGACCAACAACTTCTTCATTGCAAATACCTTTTTTCAACAACATAAATAGTGACTATACATGTGGACCTTGCCAGATGAAATACATAGGGATCAAATCGAATACATCTGTGGAAAGAGACGATGGAGAAGCTCAATATTATCCATCAGAACAAGGGTGACTGCAGAACAGACCATCAATTGATCATATTCAAGTTCAATTTGAAGCTGAAGAAAATTAAAACGAGTCCATGAGAGCCAAAATACAACCTTGAATATATTCCACATAAATTTAGACAGCATCTCAAGAATAGATTTGACGCATTGAACTCTAATGACTGAAGACCAGAAGAGTTGTGGAATGACATCAAGGACATCATACATGAAGAAAGAAAAAGGTAGTTAAAAAGACAGGAAAGAAAGAAAAAACCAAAATGGATGTCAGAAGAGACTCTGAAACTTGCTCTTGAATGTCGAGTAGCTAGAGCGAATGGAAGAAATGATGAAGTAAAATAACTGAACAGAAGATTTCAAAGGGTGGCTTGAGAAGACAAAGCAAAGTACTATAATGAAATGCATAAGACCTGGAGTTAGACAACCAAAAGGTAAGAACGTGCTTGGCATTTCTCAAGCTGAAGGAACTGAAGAAAAAATTCAAGCATTGAGTTGCGATATAGAAGGGTTCTATGGGCAAAGTACTGAACAACGCGGGAAACACCAAAGAAAGATGGAAGGAATGCACATTGTACCAGGAAGAACTGGTCGACATTCAACCATTTCAGGAGGTAGCGTATGATCAAGAATTGATGGTACCGAAGGGAGAAGTCCAAACTGCACTGAAGGCATTGGAGAAAAACAAGGCTCCAGGAATTGATGGAAAACCAATTGAGATGTTCCAACAAAGGATGCAGTGCTGACAGTGCTCACTTGTCTATGCCAAGAAATTTGAAAGATAGCTACCTGGCCAACTGACTGGAAGAGATTCATATTTGTGTCCATTCGAAAGAAAGGTGATCCAAAAGAATGTGGAAATTATTAAACAATATCATTAGTATCACATGCAAGTAAAATTTTGTTAAAGATCATTCAAAAATGGTTGCAGCAATACATTGACAGGGAACTGTGAGAAATCAAGTTGGATTCAGAAGAGGACTTGGAATGAGGAATATCATTGCTGATGTCAGATGGATCTTGGCTGAATGCAGAGAATACCAGAAAGATGTTTACCTGTGTTTTATTGATTATGCAAAGGCATTCGACTCTGTGAATCATAACAATTTATGGATAACATTTCAAAGAATGGAAATTCCAGAACTCTTAATTGTGCTCATGAGGAATCTGTACATAAATCAAGAGGCAATCATTCAAATAGAACAAGGAGATCCTGCATGGTTTAAAGTCAGGAAAGGTGTGCGTCAGGGTTGTATCCTTTCATCATACTTTTTCAATCTGTATGATGAGCAAATAATCTGAGAAGATGGACTATATAAAGATGAATGCAGCATAAGGATTGGAGGAAGACTGGTCAACAACCTTCAATATCCAGATGACACAACTTTGCTTGCTGAAAACAAAGAGGTTCCGAAGCACTTACTGATGAAGATGAAAGGTGGCAGCCTCAATGTAAAGAAAACAAAAATCCTCACAACTGAACCAACAAATACATCATGATAAATGGGGAAAATGTTGAAATTGTCAAGTATTTCATTTCACTTGGATCCACAGTCAAGGCCCATGGAAGCAGCAGTCAAGAAATGAAATGATGCATTGATTGCATTGGGCAACTCTGCTTTAAAAGACCACTTTAAGGTGTTAAAAAGCAAATACGTCACTTTGAGGACTAAGGTCTGCCTGACCCAAGCCATGGTATTCTCAGCCGCCTCATATGCATGCAAAAGCTGGACAATAAATCAGGAAGGCCAAAGAAGAATTGACGCCTTTGAATCGTGGTGTTGGTGAAGAATATTGGATAGAAGAACATTAAGAACATTGCCAGAAGAAGGAATGAATCTGTCTTTGAAGAAATGCAGCCACCAGAATGCTCCTCAGAAGGGAGGATGGTGAAGCTTTGTCTTATGTACTTTGGACAAGTTACCAGGAGGGTCTAGTCACTGGAGAAGGACATCATGCTTGGCAAAGCAGTTGTTGTTGTTAGGTGCTGTAGAGTCAGTTCCAACTCATAGTGACCCTATGTACAACAAAAGGAAACACTGCCCAGTCCTGCACCATCCTCACAAACGTCGTTATGCTTAAACCCATTGTTGCAGCCACTGTGTCAATCCATCTCATTGAGGATCTTCCTCTTTTTCACTGACACTCTACCAAGCATGATGTCCTTCTCCAGGGACTGATCCCTCCTGATGACATGTCCAAAGTCTGTGAGACGGTCTTGCCATCCTTGCTTCTAAGGAGCATTCTGATTGTACTTATTCCAAGACAGATTTGTTTGTTCTTTTGGTAGTCCACGGTATATTCAATATTCTTCACCAACACCACAATTCAAAGTTATCAATTTTTTGGGCTTCTTTATTCATCATCCAGCTTTCACATTCGTATAAGGAGATTGAAAACACCATGGCTTGGGTTAGGCACACCTTAGTCTTCAAGGTGACATCTTTGCTTTTCAACACTTTAAAGAGGTCCTTTGCAGCAGATTTGACTGCTGCTTCCATGGGTGTTGATTGTGGATTCAAGTAAAATGAAATCCTTGACATCTTCAATCTTTTCTCCATTTATCATGATGTTGCTTATTGGTCTGGTTTTGAGGATGTTTGTTTTCTTTACATTGAGGCGTAATCCATACCGAAGGCTGTGGTCTTTGACCTTCATCAGTAAGCGCTTCAAGTCCTCTTCACTTTCAGCAAGCAAGGTTGTGTCATCTGCATAATGCAGGTTGTTACTGAATCTTCCTTCAATCCTGATGCCCCGTTCTTCATACAGTCCAGCTTCTCAGATTATTTGCTCAGCATACAGATTGAATAGGTATGGTGAAAGGATACAACCCTGATGCACACTTTTCTTGACATTAAACCAGGCAGTATCCCCTTGTTATGTTCAAATGACTGCCTCTTGGTCTAGGTACAGGTTCCTCGCGAGCACAGTTAAGTGTTTTGAAATTCCCATTCTTTGAAATGTTATCCATAGTTTGTTATGATCCACACAGTTGAATGCCTTTCATAGTGAATAAAACACTGGTAAACATCTTTCTGGTATTCTCTGCTTTCAGCCATGATTCATCTTATATCAGCAATGATATCTCTGGTTGCATGTCCTCTTCTGAATCTGGCTTGACTTTCTGGCAGTTCCCTGTCGATATAGTGCTGCAGCTGCTTTTGAATGATCTTCAGCAAAATTTTACTTGAGTGTGATATTAATGATATTTTTCGATAATTTCCGTATTCGGTGGAATCCTTTCTTGAGAATAAGCATAAATATGGGTCTCTTCCAGTCAGTTGGCTGGATAGCTGTCTTCCACGTTTCTTGGCACAGATGAGTGAGTAAAGCGGATGATCATCGAAAAAGAGGACCCTCAATGAGATGGACTGACACAGTTGCTGCAACAATGGGCTCAAGCATAACAAGGATTGTGAAGATGGTGCAGGACCAGGCATTATCAAGTTCAGTTGTATATGGGGTAGCTATGAATCAGAACCAAATTGACGGCACCTAACAACAACTCATTGCTGCTTCTGAGAAGATAGATGAATGTGATTTTTAGGAAAGCAATGTAGATATATCTATAGATAGATATCTGCTGTTAAGTTGACTCCTCATGGTGACCTTGTGTACAACATAATGAAGCATTGACAGGTGCCGAGTCATCCTTATGACCATGAGCATGTTTAGGTCCACCTTTGTGGCTATAGTGCCAATCTTCCTCACCAAAGATCTTGCTCACCCTTGTAGGCCCTCTAATTCACCAAACACGATGTCCTCCTCCAGCGATTGATCCTTCCTGATGACGTATCTAAAACAAGCAAGTTGGAAAATATTTTGTTGTGATCTCTAAAGTTTTCATTGCCTAAATTTTGGAAGTAGATCTCCAGGCCTTTCTTCCTAGTCTGTCTTAGTCTGAAAGCTCCACTGAAACCTGTCCACCATGGGTGCCCCTGCTGGTTTTTGAATTACTGGTTGCATAAATTCCAGCATCACAGCAGCATGCAAGCCACCACCATATGACAAACTGACAGATCAGTGGTGGGATATATCTATACCTATGGGGCAGTTCTACTCTGTCCTATAGAGTCGCTATGAGTCGGAATCGACTCGACGGTGCTGGTTTTTTTTTTTTTTTCGTATACCTAAACCTATACCTCTATCTATAGCTTTAATCTCTACCTTAGAAAATGTAAAATGGCGTGGCAGTGCCAGGCCTCCTCATTTAACTTCCCAACAGGGGCGGAGAATCATCATCAACATCAGCCCAAGGCTGATTGCTATGGGTTGGATGTCAGACATACCTCCTCCCTCCAAACTTTTTACCAATTCTGACACCAGCCATCCCTCCCACAGCACTCTCCACTTTTCTGCCAGCTTTGATAACTCATTGCAATGGCCACACAAAACTCACAGACCGTACCCATAGTTATGGGGCTTATTTGGGAAGTAATAGGTTACAATTCAGAATCAAGAATGACTCAGGATACAGTTCTTTAATCAGGATAACTTCTCGGCCATGACCGCAGGAATGTCTGTCTCCAGGCTCCTTGGTTCTCAACCTATGCCCTGCTCAAGCAAGTGTTACTAATAAGTGCCTGGAGACACCCCACTCCACCAGTAAGCTTCCTGCCTGAAGATGCTCAGATCTCTTGCTCCGTGGGTCAGCACACCTAGGGTAGCTGCCTCGTTTTGTGGGCCAGGAAGCCCATCACACTGTCTTGCACTGGTCTTCTGGCTCTGTTGCTGCCATTTCTCTGCCTCTGCTTTTTGCTGTCTGGAGCCATCTCTGGTGTTACAAATCTCTCCCTGTCTCCTTGGTCTAGGAGGCTCAGTGTAGGGACCCCAGGTCCAAAGAATGGGCCCCACTCCTGAGTCCTTGATGGTAGTGAGGTCCCCTCTTTCACTCCTGGGATTGGCTCCCTTTAAATCTAGTGGAGTGGCAAAACTGACCAATCCCCTCGTTAGGATTCCATATACCTTATTTGCATTGTCCCACCCATGCTAGGGTTCCATGCACCTTATTTTCATTATTAGCAATACTGTCCAATTTCCTTGGTGGGCCACAAGTTTCTTATTTGTATAGTCCCACACAATCATTTTGTGGAAGTCAGGAGACCTTTCATGGCTGGAAGGGCTATATTAAGTAATTCACTCTATCACAGAAAATAACCAGGAATACAGACAAAAGTTCACTGCAGTGTTATTTATAATAGTGAAAAATTGGAAATAATCTTAAAGAACAACCTTAGAATCATGATCAAATAAACTCTACATGATCATATGATGGACTATTATACAATCTGTTAGGATTAGGTTCAGCTAAGAAGCTCCCAGAATAGTCCTTTAAAGCCAGACTGAAATTTATTTCTCTCAATAAATCAGGTGTGGAGGAAGGCAGTCCAAAATTGGTTTGATGGTATAGTATTAATAGTCTTTGTCCAGTTTTCTGTTCCATCATCCTTAAAGTGAGGCCCCCCATCTTCATGATTCAAGGTAGCTGCTACAGCATCAACTATCATCAATACTTCCACCAACAGGTCAGAAGAAAAAGCAAAGTAGCGTGCATGTGCTCACTTTGAGGAGACATCTTAGAATTCCTCATACAGCACTTTATTCATATCACAATGATCAAAACTTAATCAAATCAATGTGCCTAGCTAAAAATTTTGGAACTGTAATATGGAAGAAAAGGAAGATAAATATAGGGAGGCACAGCGTCATGGATTGAATTATGTGCCCCCAAAATGTGTCTATCAATTTGGGTGGGCCTTGATTCCCAGTATTTTGTGGCTGTCCTCCATTCTGTGATTGTAATTTTATGTTAAAGTGGATTAGAGTGGATTTGTAACACATCCCCGATCCAAAGTAAAGGGAGTTTTTCTGGGGTGTGGCCTGCACCACCTTTTATCTTACAAGAGATAAGAAGGAAGGGAAGCAAGCAGAGAGTTGGGATCTCATACTACCAAGAAAGCAGTGCCGGGAGCAGAGCTTCTCCTTTGGGCCTGAGGTTCCTGCACTGAGATGCTCCTAGACCAAGAGAAGACTGATGACAAGGACCTTTCTCCAGGGCCAACAGAGAAAGCTTTCACCTGGAGCCAGCGCCCTGAATTCGGACTTCTAGCCTACTGCACTATGAGAGAATAAATTTCTCTTTGTTATAGCCATCCCCTTGCAGTATTTCTGCATAGCAGTACTAGATGACTAAGACACAGAGGGTCATTGAAGTTATGAATATGAAGACATCTAGGCAGTGGCGTCACTAGGGTTGGTGTCCCCAGTGCAGTAACTCATGGTATCACCTCCTCCTGTACCAGATCACACAGAATCCTTAGTAATGTTTTTTTGTACTAACGTTACTCGTAAATTGTAATTTCTGTATAACACTCCTTCTTTTCCTTTATTTATTACTTCATTCTCAAAAAGGTTATTGATATAGGTCCACAAATACTAATTACAACAATAGTGTAGCTAAAATCTGAGAAAATTTGACAAAAATCAATGACTAGAAAAACACTGACAGCATGAAAACAACAGTGTGTGCTTGTAGCATGTGCAAAGTCACATGATTCGAAGTGTCATTGTAATTGGGTAACAATGACAGCTCTGCCTGGAGCATATTACCAAAAACCTGATTCCGACTCATAGCGACCGTATAAGACAGAGTAGAGCTGCCCCGTAGAGTTTCCAAGGAGCACCTGGCAGGTTCGGACTGCTGACGTTTAGAGAGTGTTAGAAGGTTCCAAAAGTAAACTAGCATGGAGTGTTAGCCTTGTAGGTATATGGATGCATGTAAGCTGGGCTTGTGAAAAATGTTTTTGTTGTTATAACTAACTACAGGGATATTTTTATAAAAAATAATAAATTTCTGCTGAACCACTGCCCCAAAATTTTATAGACAGTCATTTTGGTGTCACCCCCTTTGACAGTGTCACCCAGTGGGGTCTTTACCCCCTGCACCTCTTGGTGCCACCACTGGATCTGGGTTGGCTTATCTTACAATTTACTTCGGTATCTGGTAACTTGCGACTTATTATCTCAGATATAAGATACCTACACTCCCAGATTTTGTTGAAGCAAAAGATGTAAGAGTGTTTTGTATGCTATAGTTTTCATCCAGAGGCAGGGAGAATTCTCTCCCACTGAATACATTTTAAAGGTATATTGGGAGACAAAAATAAAGATGTTATAGCCTCTGGGTCCTATTTGTACACCATACCAGTTACACATATGATAATTCTTAAGTAATAATAAGTAATAGTATTAATTGGAGAGAAAATATAAGAATTGATTATATAATATGTAATATGGGAGGAGCCCTGGTGGTGCAGTGGTTAAGTGCTCAGCTGCTAACCGAAAGGTCAATGTGGTTGGAACTCTTCAGCTTCTCCACGGGAGAAAGAAAAGCGGGGAAGTTCTTAATGAACTATAGTATCATAGGATATTTATTACACTCTCTCAGATCAGCAGTGTTTAAAGTTCCTATTTTAAACAGAGTTTCATGGCTTCTCACAGACCACACACCTGTAGTTCCCTTGATAAGTGTGATGATGCCTTTTCTTCCAGCTTGTCACTTACCACTTCTGCAGCCTCTAGGAATCCAGAAAGTCACCTCTAGCCTTGGAAACCCTATGGGGCAGTTCTACTCTGTCCTAGAGGGTTGGTGTGAGAATCTGCTTGATGGCAATGGGTTATAAGTAATTTGACCTAGCTATGTCAAACAAAGGAAGAAAGAAAGAGAGAAGAGAGATGATAGGAAATAACAGCAGAATGTCCACCATGTTCATCTCTGCCATGGGAGGCTAGGTCTGTGTCACTTTTTCCCCCCAGGCTCCCCAACTGTCCTTCATCTACACCCATTCTATGGTCTGTTGGCTTCCATTTCAGTACCATGACACTTTTTTTTTTGCAGTTACTGGTCTATGTGTCTCTTTCTGATTAGACTGAAAACTACTTGAGGAAAGGACCATGTCTTTATTTAGCTCTTTCTCCCCAGGCCTAGGACAGAGGCCAGAACACAGTCAGTATAGAACATTTATTGAAGAAAGGAGGGAAATTACTAAAACAAAGAATGGATGAAGGAAGCCCAGGTCAATGTTTTTCTGGTTCCGCCGAGCTGTCGTAGCCACTCTCTCTATTCCCAGAATGCTTTGTTTAGCTGTTCCGAATGCCCCCAACCTTGCCTTAGTTATTCATGTGCTTATATTAGGTATTTGTAAACTCTTTGGGGATTGGGTCCATACAATGATAACAATAATAGCTACTATTTACTGAGCACTTACTATGTGCAGGGCAGGGTGCTAGGGCAATGTTGGACACACTCTCATGCTCATCTGGTATTATGGATTGAGTTGTGTCATCTGAAAGAAATGTGAAGTCCTAATCCCTATACCTGTAAATATGACCCCGTTTGGAAAGAGGGGCTTTCTTTTGTTATCTTAATAGGTCATAATCACAGGTGGGTCCTAAACCTAATCACTTCTAAAGAGTGTCTTATAAAAAAAGCAGAATAGACACAGAGATGCACACACAGGGGGAAGACAGAGGCCATGTGACAAAGGAGACAGATGTATCTACAAGCTCCAGGAATGTCAACAGACTTCTGGCAGCTACTAGAAATTAAAGACATAAAGAAGGACCTTCCCCTAGAGCTGGCACCTTGAATTTGGACTTCTAGCCTCCTGAACTGTGAGAAAATAAATTTCTGTTCTTTAAATCCACCTAGTTGTGGTATTTCTGTTGGGGAACACCAGGCAACTAAGGCTAAGTCTTGTTAAAGGCAGATTCTGATTCAGTAGGTCTGGGGTGGGGCCTGAGATTCTGTGTTTCTAAAAGGAGATGTCTTTGCTGTTGGTCTGATGACCACACTTAGAGCAGCAAAGTCTAAGGACTTTAGCTCATTTAATTCTTAAATCAGTCCTATTTTTTATGAGGCAGGTATGACTATGAGTTGCATTTCATGATAAGAAAACTGACGGTCAGGGAAGGCGAGTGAGGGTCTCGAAGCTCATTCCTGGCAGGGCTAGCGGTTGGACTCAGTGCTGTTTAACATCAAAGCACAGGTCTCTCCAAGGGTTGCCAAAGAGGTTCATATAGGAGCCAGCTTTGCACCCTTCAGCCTGGGAGGAAAAGGGAGGGAAGATTATTTGTAGATCTAAAAATAAACCCTGTGCCATGTCTTGGCTCTGGAGGAAGGCTAGGGCTTGTGAGGGATCTCCATCCACTGGAGAGTGTGAGCATCCTTTTCTGGAGCTGCTTACTTGCTCCTCTCAGGCCCCAGGCCTGCCTGCAAGTGAAGGGCTCTCGCTCCAGATGGGAAAGGCCGTGGCCTCTCCCTGTGTGCTCAGTGGGATGGGACTGAAATCGAAGCATTAGCCTTGATAGGAAAGAACTGTTTTCAGAGGGAGATGAATAACTCACATTTTAAGCACTTGCAGGTTCATTGGCTCACCTAGACAACCCTCCTGTGAGGCAGGAGCTGTCATCTTCACTTTACAAATGGGAAAACTGAGGGTCTGAGCTGCCTCTCAATCCTGGGCCTGCTGACTTTCCCAAATCCCATGTGACACACTACACTGAGTTTTTTGGGGCTTATGAAAGGGGAGCCCTGAATGGTAAGAAAGTTCAAATATGGTCCTCTTTGAAGGAGGGAAATCTGGGGGGATGTGGACCTGAGTTCAAATCCTGCCACTCACTAGCTGCTGGCTGGCTCTGAGCAGGTCACTGGACCTCTCTGTGTCTCTGTGTCCTCTATAAAATGGGGGTGATGATTATGTAGTAATTATGGATATATCCATATATATCCATACATATATTCATAATTATATATGTAAGTGTATAAAACCACTAAAAATATGGATATAAATCCAAAATAATTGTACATGTATCTGTACATCTGTTTATATATATACAGGTTGTTGTTGTTAGGTGCTGCCGAGCCAGTTCTCGACTCATAGCTACCCAATGTACAACAGAATGAAAGTGCCCAGTCCTGTGTACATGTATATGCACACATTCATAATAATTATACTGTATATGTGTGTGTCTCTCTCTCTCTCTATATGTTTCCGTAATAATTATATGTGTGTATAAGTATGTATATATATGTGTGTGTGTGAATACATATATACATATATATGTGTATGTGTGTATATATATATATCTGTAATAAATATCTGTGTATGTATATATGTATATGCAAAATTTCAGAGGCACATCGAATGTCAGTTCCTGTCTCCCCAGTCTCACTCACTGACCTTTCTTGGAGGGTCGGGCTGCTGAGCACCGGAAACCATGGCCATGATCAGGGCCAGTGTGGAAGGGCAGGCAGTACAATCAAGCGTATGAGTGTGGATTCCTCCTCTGTGGCCTTGAGCTATCTATTTCACCCTTCTTTTCTCCATGCCTATAAAGGGATGCCTCCACGTTCCATGTCCATAAAAGGTACATTCTTCATAGTTTGCTGTGAGGATGGAATGAGCTCACATACATAAAGCCTTTAGAACAGGTTCTGGTGAACAGGACTTGCCCTGAGGTGAGGCTGGTGAGGTGAAGCATGTATGGAGGTCCAACCCTGTACCTGCATGACCCTGAGAGTGAGGGTTTCTTACATTTAAAAAAAAAAATTAGTATTTAATTTTTTTTTATTTTGGTGAAAGTGTATGCAGCCAAAGATATACCACTTCAACAATTTCTACATGTACAAATCAGTGACATTGATTATAGTCTTCAAATTGTGTTACCATTCACGCTATCCTTTTCCAAATTATTCTACCACAATTGCCTTAAACCTACTGCCCCCTAAGCTCCCATTCAACCTTTTGAGCTGCCTTTGTCAACCACCTTTTTTTTTGGTTTTGGCGTGTCAATTTGATTTCACACAGATAATTCCTTGAGAGGGCACAATGCTCAAAGCAGACATACTTACACCCTAGGTGTCTGTCTCGCCTCACCCTAGGCCTGGCCCCATTGGTAAATGAGTTTTAACTACTGCTATTATTAACAGGAAGTTCCCTCCTCTTCTCCTCTCCAGGACCATAGTCTCTATCCCTCTGAAAAGGTCCTGGGACCATCAGCAGCTGGCCTGGGCGGCCATGTACCTTGACCG
This sequence comes from Loxodonta africana, assembly GCF_030014295.1. Taxonomy (NCBI): domain Eukaryota; kingdom Metazoa; phylum Chordata; class Mammalia; order Proboscidea; family Elephantidae; genus Loxodonta; species Loxodonta africana. The sequence goes on from NC_087344.1 coordinate 93,641,909, forward strand.
TCACTGAGTGTATGGCACTCTTCCTCTCTGGACCTCCCTTCTTTCATCCGCCAAATAGAGATGACATCCTCGACACCGTTACCCAACTTGGAGGGTGGTTGTGAGGATCAGATGAGAGAACGGGTGGGCAAGCCTTTGTAAACTGTAAAGTGCGGGACAAACAGAAGGTGCTGTTACTCATTCATAATGGCCACTTCTGACACTGTCATCCATCCAGAGATCTCAGCTCAACTTGAACCCACTTATGGTTCCAGTTTGCTTCAACTCTCAGGGAAATGAGTTTCATATGGCTAATGCCTGTGGCAGGAAGGAGAAAGTTATTATTTTTTTAAAATTTATCCTTAAAACTACATTTTTTTAACAAATAATATTTTATAGTGTTTAATGTGAAAGGTTACACAGCAAATTAGGTTCCTATTTAACAATTTCTACACAAATTCTTCAGTGATGTTGGTTACATTTTTCACAGTATGCCATCATTCTTACTCATTTTGTTCTGGTTGTACCATTTCCAGGATTCTTAGTTTCCCTGCCTCTGTACCTTCTCATCTTAGCTTTAATTTTTGACCATTTGGTCTCATATAGATGATTCCTTTTTAAATTTTATTGTGCTTTAGGTGAACATTTACAACTCAAGTTAGTTTCTTATTAAAAAATTTATATACATATAGTTTTGTGACTTTGGTTGCAATCCCTGCAATCTGATAGCACTCTTCTCCTTTCTGCCCTGTGATCCCCGTGTCTATTTGCCCAGTTTTCCTGTCTCTTCTTGCCTCTTCTTGTTTTTGGACAGGAGTTGCCCATCTAGTCTGGTATATTTGATTAAACTAAGAAGCACGTTCCTCACGGGTGTTATTGTTTGTTTTCTAGGACTGTCTAATCTTTGTCTGAAAGTGGATTTTGGGAGTGGCTTTAGTTCTGAGTTAGCAGCGTGTCCAGGGGCCATAGTCTTGGGGGTTTCTTCAGTCTCTTTCAGACCAGTAAGTCTAGTCTTCTTACATGAATTTGAATTTTGCTCTATATTTTGTGTTCCCTGTCAGAGTGGTTGGTGGTGGTAGCTGAGGTACCGCCTACTTCTTCTGGGCTCAGGCTGGTAGGGGCTGTGGTTCATGTGGTCCTTTAATCCTTTGGGCTAATATTTAACTTGTGTCTTTGGTTTTCTTCATTCTCCCTTGCTGCGGACAGGATGGGACCAATAGTATCTTAGATGGCTGCTCACAAGCTTTTTAGACCCCAGCTGCTACTCACCAAAGTAGAATGTTGAACATTTTCTTTATGAACTATGTTATGCAAATTGACTTAGATATCCCATGAGACTATGGTACCCAGCTCTCAGCCCCAGCAACTCGGTCCCTCAAGGTGTTTGGATGTGTCTAGGAAATGTCTGTGACTTAGCCTCCTTTGAGTTGTGTGGGCTTTCCCTATATTATGTTGTTTTTCCCTTCACCAGAGTTGATGCTTGTCTATTATCTAGCTAGTGATTTGCTCTCCCCATGTCTCCCCACTGCTGTAACCATCAAAGAGTTCTTTTTTTCTGTGCATAAACCTTTTCTTGAGTTTTTATAATAGTGGCCTCATACAATATACATCCTTTTATGACTGACTTATTTCACTCAGCATAATGACCTCCAGATTCGTTCATGTTGTGAGATGTTTCACAGATTCATCATTGTTCTTTATCGTTGCATTGTATTTCCTTGTGTGTATTGTACCATAATTTGTTTATCCATTCATCTGTTGATGGAGCACTTAGGTTGTTTCCATCTTTTTGCTATTGTGAATGGTGCTGTAATGAACATGGCTGTGCATCCGTCTATTTGTGTGACGGCTCTTATTTTCCTAGGATACGTTCCTAGGAGTGGGATTGTTGGATCGTATGGTGTTTCTATTTCTAGCTTTTTTAAGGAGGCACTATATCATTTTCTGTAGTGGTTGTACCATTTTGCATTCCCATCAGCAGTGTGTAAGAGTTCCAGTCTCCCTGCCACCTCTCCAACATTTATTATTTTCCGTATCTTTAAATTAGTGCCAGTATTGTTGGCGTGAAATGCTATCTCATTGTAGTTTTGATTGCATTTCTGTAATGGCTAGTGATTACGAGCATTTCTTCATGTGTCTGCTAGCCACTTGAATATCTTCTTTGGTGAAGTCTTTGTTCATATCCTTTGCCCATTTTTTAATTGAGTTCTTTGTCTTTTTATTGTTGAGGTGTTTAAGTATTTTGTAGATTTTAGAGTTGAGACCCTTGTCAAATATGTCCTAGTCAAGATTTTTTCCAGTCACTAGGTTGTCTTTTTACTCTTTTGGTGAAGTCTTTTGATGAATGTCTTTAATTTTTAGGAGCTCCCAGTTATCTAGTTTCTCTTCTGGTGCTTGTGCATTGTTAGTTATGGTTTGTATTCTATTTATGCCATGTATTAGGGACCTTAATGTTGTCCCTATTTTTTCTTCCATGATCTTTATCATTTTAGATTTTATATTTAGGTCTTTGATCCATTTTGAATTTGTTTTTGTATATGGTATGAAGTATAGAAGTGTTTCATTTTTTTACAGATGGACATCCAGTTATGCCAGTACCATTTGTTAAAGAGACTGTCTTCTTCCCATTTAACAGACTTTGGCCCCTTGTCAAATACCAGCTGTCTATAGATGGATGAGATTTACATCTGGGTTCTCAATTCTGTTCCATTGGTCTATGTGTCTGTCATTGTGCCAGTACCAGGCTGTTTTGACCACTGTGGCTCTATAATAAGTTCTAAAATCAGGTAGTGTGAGGCCTCTCATTTTGTGCTTCTTCTTCAATAATGCTTTACTTACTCAAGGCCTCTTTCCTTTTCATATAAAGTTCATGATTAGTTTCTCTATCTTGTTAAAGAATGCTGTTGGTATTTTGATTTGGATTGCATTATATGTGTAGGTCACTTTGGGTAGAATTGACATTTTCACAATGTTGAGTCTTCCTATCCATGAGCATGGTATGTTTTTCCATTTATATGGGTCTCTTTTGGTTTCTTGCAGTAGTGTTTTCTATCTAGTTTTCTTTGTATAGGTCTTTTACATCCCTGGTTAGATTTATTTCTAAATATTTTATCTTCTTGGGGCTATTGTAAATGGTATTGATTTCTTGATTTCCTTTTCAAAGCTCTCTCTGTTGGAGAAGAGGTATTCAACTGATTTTTATACATTAATCTTGTATCCTGCTACTTTGCTGAAACCTTCTATTAGTTCCAGTAGCTTTCTTGTGGATTCTTTGAGGTTTTCTATGTATGGGATCACATCACCTACGAATAGGTAGTTTTACCTCTTCCTTACCAATTTGGATGCACTTTATTTCTTTTTCTTGCCTTATTGATCTAGCTAGGACTTCCAGAATGATGTTGAATAAGAGCAGTGATAAAGGACATCCTTGTCTGGTTCCTGTTCTCAAGAGGTGTCTTCGTTATCTAGTGCTGCTATAACAAATACCTCAAGTGGATGGCTTTAACAAAGAGAAGTTTATTTTCTCACAGTCTAGTAGGCTAGAAGTTCATATTTAGGGCATCAGCTCCAGGGGAAGGCTTTCTTTCTGTAATGGCTCTGGAGGAAGGTCCTTGTCATCAATCTTTCCCTGGACAAGGAGTTTCTCAACTCAGGGACCCTGGGTCCAAAGAACACACTCTGCTTGTGGCACTACTTTCTTGGTGGTATGAGGTCCCCATGTCTCTGTGCTCACTTCTCTTTTTTATATCTCAAAAAGAATGGCCTTAAACAGAATACAAAACATTACTAAAAATGAAAAAGAGAAGCCAGATAACTGGGAGGTCCTAAAAATCAAACACCTATGCTCATCCAAAGACTTCACCAAAGAGTAAAAAGACCATCTACAGACTGGGAAAAAATTTGCAGCTACGACATCTCCAACAAGTGCCTGATCTCTAAAATCTACGTGATTCTGCTAAAACTCAACCACAAAGAGACAAACAACGCAATTAAAAATTGGGGAAAGGATATGAACAGACACTTCACTAAAGAAAACATTCAGGTGGCTAACAGATACATGAGGAAATGCTCTTGATCATTAGCCATTAGAGAAATGCAAATTAAAACTACAGTGAGATTCCATCTCACTCCAACAAGGCTGGCATTAATCCAAAAAACACAAAATGATAAATGTGGGAGAGGATGTGGAGAGATTGGAACACTTCTACACTGCTGGTGGGAATGTAAAATGGTACAACCACTTTGGAAATTGATTTGGAGTTTCCTTAAAAAGCTAGAAATAGAACTACCATATGACCCAGCAATCCCACTCCTTGGAATATATCCTAGAGAAATAAGAGCCTTTACACAAACAGATATATGCACACCCATGTTTATTGCAGCACTGTTTACAATAGCAAAAAGATGGAAACAACCAAGGTGTCCATCAATGGATGAATGGGTAAATAAATTATGGTATATTCACACAATGGAATACTATGCATCGATAAAGAACAGTGAGGAATCTGTGAAACATTTCATTACATGAAGGAACCTGGAAGGCATTATGCTGAGTGAAATTAGTCAGTTGCAAAAGGACAAATATTGCATAAGACCACTATTATAAGATTTTGAGAAATAGTTTAAACTGAGAAGAAAACATTCTTTTGTGGTTACGAGGCGGGGAGGGAGGGAGGGTGGGAGAGGGTTATTTACTGATTAGATAGTAGATAAGAACTACTTTAGATGAAGGGAAAGACAACACTCAATACAGGGGAGGTCAGCACAACTGGACTAAACCAAAAGCAAAGAAGCTTCTTGAATAAACTGAATGCTTCGAAGGTCAGCAAAGCAGGGGCAGGGGTTTGGGGACTATGGCTTCAGGGGACATCTAAGTCAATTGGCAAAATAAAATCTATTAAGAAAACATTCTGCATCCCACTTTGAAGTGTGGCGTCTGGGGTCTTAAATGCTAACAAGCAGCCATCCAAGATGCATCAATTGGTCTCAACCCACCTGGATCAAAGGAGAATGAAGAACACCAAGCTCACAAGGTAATTATGAGCCCAAGAGACAGAAAAGGCTACATGAACTAGAGACTACTACATTATCCTGAGACCAGAAGAACTAGATGGTACCCAGCCACAACTGATGACTGCCCTGACAGGGAACACCACAGAGAACCCCTGAGGGAGCAGGAGAACAGTGGGTTGCAGACCTCAAATTCTCATAAAAAGACCAGACTTAATGATCTGACTGAGACTAGAAAGACCCTGGTGGTCATGGTCCCCAAACCTTCTGTTGGCCCAGGACAAGAGCCATTCCCAAAGCCAACTTGTCAGACATGGATTGGACTGGACAATGGGTTGGACAGAGATGCTGATGAGGAGTGAGCTACTTGCATCAGGTGGACACTTGAGACTATGTTGGCATTTCCTGTTTGGAGGGGAGATGGGAGAGTAGAGGGGGTTAGAAACTGGCAAAATGGTCATGAGAGGAGAGACTGAAAAGAGGGAGCAGGCTGACTCATTAGGGGGAGAGTAAATGGGAGTATGTAGTAAGGTGTATACAAATTTATATGTGAGAGACTGACTTGATCTGTAAACTTTCACTTAAAGCACAATAAAAATTATTTAAAAAAAAAAAAAGAGACTGGCTTAAGACACAGTCTAATCCTGTAGATTGAGTCCTGCCTCATTACCATAACTGCCACTAATCCCATCTCATTGACATCATAGAAATAGGATTTACAACACATAGGAAAATCACATGAGATAATAAAATGGTGGACAATCATACAATACGAGAAATCATGGCCTAGCCAAATTTTGGGGGGAACACAATTCAAACCATGACAAGGGGAATGCTTTCAGTCTCTCTCCATTGAGAAAGATGTTGGCTGTTGGTTTTGTATAGATAATTTTTTAAAGGAGCTCATTATTCGTGGGCGATGGTCTTTATTTTATAAGCCAATCTGTTATTTAGCAAAAAGATGATCTCAAAGTATAATTTCAATTTAAGGTTTAAAGAGTATCTCAGGGTGATAGTCTTGGGGAGTCCTCTAGTCCCAACTGGTCCAGTAAGTCTGACCTTTTTAATAATTTGAGTTCTGTTTCACATTTTTCTCCTGTTCTATCAGGATCCATCTATTGTGGCCCTCATCAGAACAGTTGGTAGTACTAGCTGGGCACCATCTAGTTCTTCTGGTCTCAGGGTAGATGAAGCCATGGTTCATGTAGTAAAAACTACATTTTAAAGTGCTTCAGTCATGCACTTTTCTGAATCTGGTGTCCGGGCTTGGACTGTTTGTTACCTTGTGGGCTCATATTTGTCTTAGAAGATTCTACCATAGGTTGACAGGAAGACAGAGGTGAGACATTGATTGAAGACCTACTGTGGACCAGGCAATGTGCTAAGCACTTTAGATATACTCTTTGGAATCCTTACAACAGCCTTGCAAAATAGATGATATTGCCCTGGTGGCACAACGGTTAAGCACTTGACTGCTAACTGAAAAGTTGTGGTTCAAACCCATCCAGCAGATCGTAGAAGAAAGACCTGGTAATCTGATTCTATTAAGATTACAGTCAAGAAAAGCATATGGGGCAGTTCAGCTCCATCATATGGGGTCACTATGAGTTGGAACTGACTCAACGGTACATAACAACAACAACATGAGTTGGAAAATTACTGGACAGCACCTAATAACAACAACATTCTCATTTTACAATCGTAGAAATGGTGGCCAAGAGAGATTAAGTGACTTTCCCGGAGTCATGCAGTTAGTCAATGGTGGAGCCTGAGTTTGAAGTGGGTTCTGTCTGAGTCCAAAAGCGAGGGACAGGGGAGGTGGTGGAGCCTGGTGGTTAATATGCCAGCTCCTCTCTTACCTGTTGGGTGACCTTGGGCATGTTACTTTAAGTTCTCTTACCCCTCAGTTTTTTTTTTTTTTCATCTGTAAACACAGTGATCATAACAATATCTACCTTAGTAAGGTTTAAGTGAATTAATGTATGTCCAGCAGTTATCTCAGTACCTGGCTCAGAATAAGTAGTCATCAATATTGGTTTCCATTTCTGGATGAGGAAAGTGGCTAAATAAATGCTCCCTCAGTATGGAGGGATGAATCTGTTTTGTGATGGGGTGCAGAAATGATTCACTTATAAATGTTCTGAGCCTCCCCTTCCTTTGAGCTTGAGGAAGAGAGTGTCGCTTTTGCCAGCTCAGCTTCCTTCTCTACCCTTCTCCCTCACAGCCTCCCTTGGACCAGCTCTATTTAAGCCCAAGTGTTGATAGACATTCTTCATTACTTCTGTCACCTGAGAACATTTGACAGTGCCTAGAAAACATTGTCTGTTGTGGTCATTATTTTGGCCATAGCTCACTTTGGGCCTGGGCATGAGAGGAAGAGGCCTTTGGGGGCTGAGTTGAGTGTGTGGGGGGAGCACAAGAAAGAGGCTCTTGGCAGTCAGGTACTGAGTACCTACTCACTGGGGGCAGCGCTAAGAGAGGGGAGTCAAAGTTCAAAGGCCAAGTTCAGTATTTCTTCCCTTTGCCCCAGGAGTGGTCCGTACCATATGCATCTATTTGTGTGTGTGTGTGTGTGAAAAAGAGAGCGGGTCACCAGGCCTTTCTTTCAAAGCACCTCTGGGTGGCCTTGAACCTCTAACTTCTCGGTTAGCAGCCAAGCGTGTTAACTGTTTGCACCACCCTGGGACTCCACTGAGTTGGAATTGACTTGACAGCAACTGGTTTATTTATTTGTTTTCTTTAGGGACTCCATTAACGGGGGTAGATAAAGGTTATTATGCTGAGTGAATAAGTTATTTCATGTGACATGCTTAGCCAGGTATTAGCTAGTATTATTTTTTTCCCACAATAATTCTATCCAGAGATAATTCTTGGATGTGCTTTTAGCTTCTGGTATAAACATTTCTTCTCAAGAAATCTGAACGCAGAGTAGCTGTTCAGAGGCCAAACTGCCCTGGTCGAGCTTTCACTTCAGCTCCTGCTCAGATTCAGGAGGCTCTGTGGAGGGTAGCTGGAGTTTAAGATTTTTTTTTCTGCTCCTTTACCTCTGTGAGGTAAAAAAAAAAAAATTTTTTTTTTTTTTTTTTACCTCAGGCAGTGTTATTACTTCTCTTTTACAAGACACCTTAGAGAGGTGAAATCCCTTGTCCAAGGTCACAGAGCCAGCCTCAGCCATAGTCCAGGGCTATTTTGAGTAGGAATTGCCAGATTTAATATCCACCTCTGAGGAGTGTGAAAAACGAACGGCGTAAGGGTGTAAAGGGCCTTGTATAGTGCTGGCACAGGAAGGGGATCAGTATACTGGAGCTGTCGTTATTATTATGGTTGCTAATATTTCAGGTCGACTCTTGGTATGGGCAGCCACTCTGCCAAAGTTCCTGATAATTTCCCCCCTTCGGCTGGCCCTCCCTCGCCACAGGTGCCACATTAAATGTGCTCTAAGCAGAATCTGATCTCTCCCTTAGTGGGTCAGGCTGCTCTGTTTGCTTGGACCGCCTGGCAACAAAGCTGTCAGGGCCTCTTGCCTTCTGGGAGAGAAATCCCAAGCTCTTCGGCTGCTGCCTGTTAGCCTGTGGGCTGTATCAAACGGGAAGGCATTTTTTTTTTAAATAGTTATTTGGGATGTTTTCTTGCCCCCAACATTTTAAAAGCAAAGATCTCTATCAGTTGGCACTTTCTTCTGCATTTACTAATTCATTCAACACACTCGTTGAATACATATAGCAACAATAATAACAGCAACAGCAATGACACCTATCGAGTGCTTATTATACTCCGGGAACCAGGACCAATGTGAGGGAAACAAGGGTACTAATAACCGCTGTTGAACTCTCACTTTATGGCACGCACTGAGCTGTGCGCTTTGCATAATAACCCTTTTTATCCTTAAGCAACCCTGTGAGGTAGCTACGACTATTATCCCCTTTTTACAGACAAAGACGGTGAGCCTTAGAAAGGTTAAGTAACTTGCCTGAGGACACACAATTGATAAATGATGGAATCAGGATTCAGACTCTTTGGCTCCCAAACCCAGGCTCCTGACCGCTACACTGGCTCCCTCTGAAGGGCTCATGTTTCTTAGGAGATGGATGTTTTAACATTTAGCAGTGGCAAGAAAGTGAAGTAATCTTGAGTATCATTTAGAACCAGGTTCAATCCCAGATCCATCATTTGCCAGCTGTGTGATCTTTTTTTTTTTTTTTTGTGATCTTGGATAAACTAATACTACTAATAATAAAGCTTCACCTACAGAGCACTTGTGACAGGCAGCATTCTTAGTCCCGTATGTTACAGCATCTCTAATTATTCTTTATGGTAGTTTGGGAAGGGAGGTATTGCAATGATGATGAAGATGATGATGATTTGCATTTTACAGTAGAAGGAATTGAAGCTTACAGAGGTTAAGTAACTTTCTCTAAGTCATGTAGTAAATGTACTAGCCAAGGTCTAGTTAGAAGACAGAAACCATACAGTAGTTTGAATGTTGTTGCTGTTAGGTGCCATCGAGTCAATTTAGACTCATAAACCCATGTGACAGAGTAGAACTGCCCCATAGGGTTCCCTAGGCTGTAATCTTTATGGAAGCAGATCACCAGCTCTTTCTCCTGTGGAGGGCCTGGGTAGGTTCGAACTGTCAACTTTTGGTTAGCAAAGGAGAGCTTAACCACTTTGCTACCATGGCTCCTTGCATAAAACCAAAAACCGTTGTTGATTCTGACTCATAGCAACCCTATAGGACAGAGTAGAACTGCCTCATAGAGTCTCCAAGGAGTGCCTGGTGGATTCAAACTACTGACCTTTAGTTAGCAGCTGTAGCACTTAACCACTATGCCACCAGAGTTTCCATTCTTTAAATAAAAAATATAGGGAATGTTTAATACAAAGGATTGCTAACTAGCAACAGGGAAGATAACCTACGAAGAGGTAAAGATAACTTTTAAGGATATAGGAATAGCAGATTTAGGGAGCAGCTCTATCTCTAGGGTTAAGACAAACTCCCCAAAGAAGGAACACATTTGGAAGAGGGGTGCCCACTCACCCTCCGTTCCTCCTGTCTCCCCTCCTCCACCAAGGTTGAGATTCAGCCTCAGTGGAGAGGACGTGGCTGTAGCTCACTGGGTGGTGGAGAGGTTTGTAGAGGTGCTGCAAGTGGGAGACCACTTCCTAAGGAAACCCTCTAGGAATCCATGCTTCAGGGAGCCAGGAGGACTCCCTTGGAAGCTGCCCTTGGGTGCACTGCTGAAATTCGCTGGGGAAACTACCCCCTTGGTGCCACTAGAACTTGCTAAGGCGTGAGTGCCACTGGATGTCCTGCACGTGCTGTTTCCTGCGCCCACAGGAGCAAGAAGAAAGCTTGCTGAAACCAGAAGGGAAGACCCTTGTTTCTCTTGTGTTCCCCTAGCGCCCTCTACTGACAAAGACCATCGTACCAGCTGGTAAAGGAGAAATGTTTACAGGGTCCAGTTTTGGCATCACAAAGCAGGGCAATGAAGGGGGAACACAGAACTGGGAGACAATCCATTGTAACTGGCACAGTAAGGTTTATTTGACACCACAGCTCAAACTTTTTTGGTATAACCCTGACTTTTCTGACCTTTGCTTTTCCCGTGTCTAAATTGAGAATGACAATGTTTACCTCATGGGGATGCCATATGTATTAAATGAGACAATGTACATATGGGTCTGGGAAAATTCAGTGAGAATTAATTGCCTTCTAGTGTGCCTTTTTATAAAATTGTAAAACATTAACACCGAAAGATACTCGAGGCATAATCAAGTCCATTCTCCCCATTTCACAGATGGCAAAACTGAGGTTCAGAGAGAAGTGGTTTATCTCAGGTCTCAATACCTGCCAATTTCACAGTAATAATTAAGTCCTGATCCACCTGATCCCTCTTTCATTTCTTTTCTTACTCAACTCTGCTGTCTCACATTTGATATCATATTAATTTAGGACTAGAAAATGGGGGGGGGGAGGGGCGGAGTTCCACATAAAATTATATAACATTGGCTGGCCTTGTAATCTGTTGCACAATCATAGGACTTCCTTTTGTTTACCAGGAGAAAAGATTATTTTGACCAGTTTAAGTATTTCCTAGAAGATCAAGCTAGTGCCTTTATTTCGATACTGAATTGGCAACATGGAACAAGTCAAGTTTGTTTCTCAACATTAACCATCTGAAGTAGAGAGGGCGTGGAAATAATAGTCCCCTGCTATGAAAGTGTCCCTCCCCTTGGACTCCTTGTTTCCGTCCACAATTTCCTCTGTTACTGGCTCTGGGATCTGGTTACAATGTACCAGCCTTAGTCATCTGGGAAGGCTGCAGTCTCTTTCTCAGCTCCTTCAGGAGTTTCCATTTGTGGGTTTCTCTTCTACGTGTTCTGTTTGGGGATTGCATATGTAAACAAACCCTTGTCTCCAGGCCGGACCTCACGACCACCTTCAGATTCCTCTATCTAATGCTGTCTGGACGTCTCCACATACATGGCTTAAGGACCTTGGAGCTCGCCCTCCCCAGCAATGAACCTGCCATCTTCTCCCAGATCTGCTGCTCCTGCATGCCTGGTCTCCTGGAGCAGCACCTGTGTCTGCCAAACTGTCATGGAAGAACTTCTGCTTGAAACTCTTTTGTCGCTTCCCAATGTACTTTGAGTATTTATTCTAACGCCCTAACGTGGACTACAAGGCCCTGCAGAAATGGTCCTGCTAACCTCTCTTTCTCATATTGTCCCACTCTTCCTCCGCTCATTTTCTCTGATCTTCTAATGCAACAACTTTTATCTTAACTAAGGCCTGCGTACAGGCTGTTTCCTGTGCCTGATGTACCCATCCCTTCACTGTCTACCTGAATAACTCCTTCTCATCCATTAGGTCTTAGCTCAAAATTCGTGTCTTCAAAGAGACCGTCCCTAACCACTTCTGCCCATTGTAAATTGTCGTTAGGTGCCATCATGTCGATTTTCAATTCATTGTGGCCCCATGTGACAGTAGAACTGCCCCATAGGGTTTCCTAGGCTATTATCTTTATGGAAGTAGATGCTAGATCTTTTCTTTCACAGGGTGACTGGTGGGTTTGAATCACCGACCTTTCTGTTACCAGCCGAGTGTTTAACCATTGCACCACCAGGGCTCCTTTTCCATAGTTAAAAAAAATAATAAAACCCAAACCCGCTGTTGTTGAGTCAATTCTGATTCATTGCGACCCTAGAGGACAGAGTAGAATTGCCCCATAGGGTTTCCAAGAACAGCCTGGTGGAGGATTTGAACTGCTGACTTTTTGATTAGCAGCTGTAGCTCTTAACCACTGTACCACCAGGGTTTCCTTCCATAGTTTAGGTCTCAGTAATTTCTCACCTCTACTATTACATCTGATTTTCAATTGGTTACCCACCATATTATGATTCTTGCTTCTCTACACAGCTGCCAAAAAGGTCTTTATACAACATAAATCTATCTATGCCACTTCTTTGCTCAAAAAATCCTCTGTTGTACTTCATAATGTCTTGAAGTATGGCCAAAGTCCTCAGCAAGCTGTTTATGGCCTTTCAAAGTTGGTCTTAGCTTATCTTTCTCCATCTTCATTTCCTTGGCCCTTTTGCACCAATCTGTCCCCCTCTGCTATAAAAGCTCCATGAGAACAAGGATATTGTCTGTTTTGTTCACTGCCGTGTCCACATTGCCTGTGTATCAGTTAGCTGTTGCCGAGTAACAAACTATCCCTAAATCATTAGCGGCTTAAAACAACCACCATTTATTATTTCTCATGAACCTCTAAGTAAGCTGGATGTCTCTGCTACTTTGAGCCAGGCTTAGATGCTTCGGGCTGGGCTAGCTCATGTAGCTGTGGTCAACTGGAAGGTTGGCTAGGGCCAGCTGGCATAGGATGACCCAGACTGAGAAGACTTGGTTCTGCTGCCTGTGGTCTCTCATCCTATAAGTTAGCTCAGCTGTTCTCATGATGGTGTGTGTGTGTGGAGGGGAGGGAGGCGGGCAGAGTGGTAGTAGGGTATCCAAGAGAGAAAGCGGAACTGTAAAAGTATTTTCTCAAGCCTCAGCTTGTGTCAAGTTTGCTACTTTCCCATTGGCCAGAGTGTCATATAGTCAAACCCCCGGCCAGAATGGGAGGAGACTACAAAGTTACCAGGCAAAGGTAGACATAGGGAATCCATTAATTGGGGCTATTAATGCAATAAACTAAACACAGCCTAGAGCAGTGCCTGATAGTAGGTGTGAAATAAATACTTGAATGAATAAGTGACAACTACTTTTTGAGCACTTTGAATGAGTGCAGTCTTTCTATGCTCCTTCCAGAATATAGGCCAACCCTAAGCACTGGTTCTCGATCTTTAGTTCATGAACAGGTCTCAGGTGTCCATGAATACCCTGAAGTTGTAGGTAAGTATTTGTGTGCTTGCACATAGATGTGTTTTTCTGGTAATGTCCATTGCTTTCACTGGATTCTCAAAGAGGCTCCCTTCACCTCCAAGGGTTAAGAATCACTTTTAGAATGTCTCAAGGTCAAAGAAGGAATTTTACTCCATTAATTCAAATTAGAACACAGTAAGCCACCCTGCCATCTTTTTTTCTTAGCTATGATCTTTATGGAAGTAGATCACCAGACTTTTCTTCTGTGGTGCTGCTGGGTGGGTTTGAACTGCCAATCTTTAGGTTAGCAGTCGCGTGCAAACCATTTGTGCAGCCCAGAGACCTCAAAAATCAATTTAAAAAATAAATATACTTTCACGTCTTTCTGCCTTGTATATGGTGTTTCCCCTGCTGAAAAGTCCTTGTTTCCTTCACCTAGACCAACACGCTTCTATTCATCCTTCAAGTGCATTGGAGCTTGTTATGAAGGTTTCCCCAGCTGCCTGGGTGGGAACTGCTCACTCATCCTCTGTGACCCCACAGCCCCTGCACTTCTCTCTCTCTGCCAGGGATCTTTCCTCACTGCTCTGTTACTTCTCCTTCCTGGGCTGTGAGTGCCTTTAGGAAAGGTCACCAGGTCTTCAGAGCCCAGCACAGGGCTCGATCCAGGGTTATTGTTTGTTTGACTGTATACAAGTGGTCCTCATGTCTGAAACTAGTTACAAGGTGAATACACTTAAAATAAGGACAGCCGTATCAGAGTGGATGTTGTATAAAAACCAAAAAACCAAACCCAGCGCTGTTGAGTCAATTCCGACTCATAGCGACCCTATAGGACAGAGTAGAACTGCCCCATGGAGTTTCCAAGGAGCACCTGGTGGATTCGAACTGTCGACCCTTTCGTTAGCAGCCGCAGCACTTAACCACTATGCCGCCAGGGTTTCCGGATGTTACATAAAAAAAAAATTACATAGCATAGTGTAAAAAAGGCAAAGGCTTGGTTGGAACTTATTTTGAAAAATGAACAAAAAATTATCACCATGTTTATTTCTCTTATATTTAACAAAATTTAGATCGTATTGCACTTATATGCAAATGATTACCATGAGCCAAGAATGAATCAAATGTTAGTTTCTTTGGTACAGTTTTCCTAAGAACATTGTATCCTAGCACAAAATGTGTTCTTGATCTTTGCCTTTTGCAACTTGACCAAAAACCAGGGTAATTTGTGCAAATAAAGTAGAAAGTTAATTAATTTTTTCCTCAGCTTCTTTTATATTAGAGATATTCTCTTTTGAAATAATTATTATGTCATTGTCTTTTTTGATCTTCTTGTCTTTAGTTGCTAGCTGGGTGAAGTCTGCTAGATTATCATTTGTCAATGACTTTGCTTATGATTCATGCAATTCTTTGGCATCGGTTTCAAGGCCTTCATGATATCTGGCATCTTTTGTAAACTGGAATTTCTTCATAGGACATTTTCACTGTGTATTGCTTGTATTATTGAATACAGCACATCTGACCACAATGACTTCTTGCCTATCCCATCCATTTGTGGGTCATGATATTTACTGTCCAGCAGTACATGCTGGGTGTCTTTATGAAACGGGGTTAGTTCTGTAGGTGTTGGGTACATTAGTGAACATTTTTATGCTCCATCTTTGCTCCCCTTCCTGACCTCACAACTGCAGGAACTTCAATAATGGATACTCAGGCATTGAAATCACCCTATAGAAATTCCGTTTCTGAGAGCTTGTACATCTCCCATGTCTGTTGCCCAATATTCCTTACACCAGAGCCCAGGGTGCCCTTGTGGAGCTTCTGTCTCCTGAGTCTAGTAAATGTCGCTTATGCTAAAGGTAGAAGTCCCTGGGTGGTGCAAATGACTAAGCTCTTGGCAACTAACTGAAAAGTTGGCAATTCGAATGTGCGCAGACGGACCTCAGAAGAAGGCCTGGCAGTCTACTTCTGAAAGATCATAGCCACTGAAAACCCTATGGAGCGCACTTCTACTATGAATTGACTCAGTGGCAACTTTTTTTTTTTCTTAATGCTAAAAGTTGGCCAAGAGTCTTTTGATTGTTCACAAGGAAGCACTGTCCTCCCGGTGGGGCCCAAGCCACCCTATCTGTGTACTGGTCTCCTGGAACTAAGAGGAACACATCCTGTCTTGTTCCTTTGAATCTTCCAGGCCACACTTCATACAGAACTGGAGAATGGTGGAGCTGGGATGGACATTGTGGTTATACTCCAACAAACGTTTACTCTATGCCAGGAATTTTTTCATGTGTTCTGACATTCGATTTCGCAGCCTCCCTGTGAGGTCACTGTTTTTTTTTATCCCCATTTTAGAGATGGGGCTCAGAGAGAGTAAATGGCTTGTTTCATTAAGTGGCTTGAGGAGTGGAGCTAAGATAAGGACCGTTGTGCCCTACTATAAGTCCAGGCAGTTTCTCCCCAATTTACAAATGGGGAAACTGAGGCCTAGAGAGGAGAAAGACTTGTCAAGAGGCACAGCATTAGATTAGTGGTAAAACCAAAACCAGACCCCAGACGTTCCAGTTCCCTGTCCAGCTTCTTCTACTCTACTTTCTTGCCCATACTTGTTATTGTCCAGCTATTGTTTGAGGAAAGGAAAACTAATTTCATGTGAAGTTATTTAAAAGTTTCCAGACTTTTAGTTGCATGACCAAAAGTTCCATTTTATTTAGGAGTGTAATTTGTTTTTAGCATTCTTAAACTTCCAGTGATAAATTTATTTCATTACTGAATTGGCAACACATAATAACTTAGATTCATCTGATTCATCAAACTTTCAACGCCCTTTGACATGGAGAATATACTGCACTGAGATTTTATTGTCCTAAAACAGCCACAAACAGTGATATGTGATCAAAGAGGAAAAGTATCTGTGTGGAAGCCAGGTCTTTTAATTCCAACTCCAGCGCCATAACCAGCCTCATATTTTTTATTACAAAAAAAAAAGGTTAACATGATAGCTATAATTAGATAGTACTTGCTATAAGCTTGGCACTGTTTTAACTTTGCATATATTAACTCATCTAACCTTTAGAGTAATCAATGAGATAAATACTATCATCATTCCTACTTTACAAACAGAGGCATTCAAAAGGGGATATATTTGAAAACATTAAACATTTCCTTATATATTTTCTAGTTTTGTAAAGGTTTATTTTTTACTTTTAGTGCTTGAATCATCAACTGTCCTTGTGCTTCCTTTGTTCTATGGTTTGGTATGCATGACACGTTAGGTAAGTTACTTTAGACTGCAAGTAATAAGACGCCTGACTAACAGTAGCTTAAGGAGTAGGTAGTTTCAGGCTCGCTCAGTGCTCAAAAAAAGACCCAGTCTCTTCCCATCCTTCTCTTCCACTTTCCTCAGAGCACTGACTTTTCATTCTCAGGCATCCATCTCATGGTTTAAAGATGGCTGCCTCAGCTTTAGTCCTGAAAAAACTATTCTCAAAGACAGAAAGCCAATAAATGGGCAGAGTAGCATCTTGTCCTTTAACAGGGAAGAAAAAAAATTTCCAGAAGCCTTCCAGTAAATTTCCCCTTATATATCATTGAGTTGAACTAAGTCACTTGGCCACTCCTAGCTGCAAGAAGGCTGGCCATGATTCCCAGTATTGCGTGGTTGTCCTCTGTTTTGTGATTTTCCTATGTGTTATAAATCATAATCTCTGCCTGTGGTTAAAGAGGATTAGGGTGGGATGTAACACCCTTGCTAAGGTCACGTCCCTGATCCAATGTAAAGGGAGTTTCCGTGGCGTGTCTCCTGCACCACCTTTTATCTTACAGGAGATTAAAGGAAAGGGAAACAAGCAGAGAGTGGGGGACTTCATACCACCAAGAATGCAGCACTGGGAGCAGAGCACGTCCTTTGAACCTGAGACTCCTGTGCTGAGATGCTCCCAGACCAAGGGAAGACTGATGACAAGGACCTTTCTCCAGAGCCGACAGAGAGAGAAAGAATTCCTCCGGAGCCAGCGCCCTGAATTCGGACTTCTAGCCTACTGGACAGTGAGAGAATAAACTTCTTTTTGTTAAAGCCACCCACTTGTGGTATTTCTGTTACAGCAGGATTAGATGACTAAGACAGCTGCCGTGGAGTTGATTCTGACCCATGGTGACCCCATGTGTGCAGAGTAGAACTGCTCCACAGAGTTTTCAAAGCTGTACATTTTGGAGTAGATCACCAGGCCTGTCCTCTGAGGCACATCTAGCTAGGTTTGAACCACTAACTTTTTGGCTAGTAGTTGAGTGCTTTACTATTTGTGCCACACAGGGATTCCTGATAAATTATTAATTATCTTTTAATATGGTCTCCAGTGGCTCATCTGAGATGTTTTATTTACTTAATTCTCACAACAACCTTGGAAATTTGTTGAATTAAATAGTGGAAGTTTAAGAGCAAGATAAGGTCACTCTGAACTTTGAAATTCATGTTGTTATTGTTGTTAGGTGCTGTCGAGTTGATTTGGCTGTTACTTGGATGTTATATATAGCTGACAACATCCTCATACAGAATTAAATAGAATTTTGGCATCTCCTATGGGTCACTACGAGATGAGGAAAAGGAGGCTCAACAAGGGACAAGGGGTTGTAATGCAATTCCGTAGCAGGGTCAAGATTCGAATCTAGGCCTTCTTGTTCCAGAGTCCTTGCTCTTTCCAGTACGGAGTGTGCCTTGATGGTCCTTTCTGATTTTGGAGACTACGGATTCCAATGCCCATGCTGTCGTTTGGACTTTTGACCTTTCTCCAGTCAGGCGCTTTGGAATTTTGGCTGGTGGATTTCAGAAACCCCAATCATCATTAGGCCCTCGTGGCACGGTGGTTAAATGTTTGGCTGCTAACCAAAAGGTCTGCAGTTAGAATCCACCGGCCACTCCTTGGGAACCCTACGGGGGAATTCTACTCTGTCCTAAAGGGTTGCTATGAGTTGAAATCTACTTGACGGCAATGGGTTTGGTTATTTTTTTTGAATCATCGTTAAGGTCCCTGGGTGGCACAAGTGATTTGTGATCAGCTGCTAACCTAAAGGTTGACCATTTGAACCCACTCAGTGACACTATGGAATAAAGGCCCATTGATCGTCTTCCATAAAGATCATAGCCAAGCAAACCCTATGGAGGAGTTCTGCTCTGTAAGACATGAAGTCGTTATGAGCTGGAATCAACTCAGATGGCAATGGGTTTGGTTTTTGGTTTGGATCCCATCATTAAGTAGCTAAAGTTGTGGTAATGTTTTATGGCAGCAATAAAAAATTAAAACTATGCTTAATAAATATTACCTAATTTTAAAATCCTGCATAAGAAAAGGAAGACAAAAGAAGAATTGTTACATTTGAACTGTGGTGTTGGTGAAGAGTACTGAATATATCATCACTGCCAGAGGGACAAATGAATCAGTCTTAGAAGAAATGCAGCCAGAATGCTCCTTAGAAGCCAGGATGGTGTGATGGCTCATTTACTTTGGACATATCATTAAGAAAGAACAGTCACTAGAAATGAACATCCTGTTCGGTAAAGAGTCATCAAAAATGAAAGGAAACCCTCATTGAGAAGGATTGACACAATAGTTACAACAATGGACTGAAACATATCAAAGATTATGAGGGTGACACAAGACCTGGCAATATTTTGTACTGTTATACGTAAGGTTGCTAAGTCGGAACTGACTCAACAGTAACTAACAACAACAATAACAACCCCTACATCCAGTCAGTTTCAGTCATTCTATCTCAAATCTTTACCTGCCCCAAGAGGATAAGATGATGCATTGAGGAACCAGCTTGATTCAGGACAAATACGCCCATGGAAGGTGCTGGTCACTATGCTGTTGGGATGGAAGGCACTACCAGGTCTTCGTCACTTAAAAACTTTTCATGCTGGAGAACGTTGTGATTCACAGAACAGATGCCACATCCAAGTTTTCTTAAAACCACAAGTCACCCTAGAGCCAAGAAGATTCATTTAGACAACTGCCATTTTGTTGTGGTTGTTGTTGTTAGCCGCTGTTCAGTAGTCCTCCAACTCAGGACAATCCCATTCACGACAGGACTGGACCATTGTGATCCATAGGGTTTTCACCGGCTGAGTTTTTGGAAGTAGATCGCCAGGGCTCTCTTCCTATCTGTCCTAATCTCAGAGCTCCACTGAAACCTGTTCAGAATCACAGCAACACACAAGACTCCACTGACAGATGGCTGGTGGCTGTACTTGAGATGCATCGGCCGGGAATTGAATCCTGGTCTCCTGCATGGAGAATTTGCCACCGAATTACCACTGCCCTCATCCGTTTTATAGGCTCTGCCTTAGTGTGAGTTTGATCATCGGCTAGTGGCCTAGACCAGCATGGTTCAGCACTTGTCTCTGACCTTTTATACTAGAAATGCTCTCTACTCCATCATTCATCCCTCTCTTCAACAAACAAACACTGAGAATCTATGCTGTGCTGGGGGCTAGGTATGAAAATGAATAAGAAATGAAGCTTATAGCTTAGTGGGAGGATGCAGATAAATAACGAAATTGATAAAAATAACGAGTGCTTTGTAGAGGTAAACCCAGGATGCTCTGGGGGCACTGAGTGGTCCTGTTTTTCTGGGGGTGGAAAGTAGAAGGGAGTCAGCTCATGACATCTCAGAGGAAGTGATATCTAAATTGAGTTCTGGAGATCAATGGTTAAAGTAACATGGGAAGGCGATAAGAGCAGTGCAGAGTGGAATGGGGGTCTGAGATAGTGTGCGTGTTCTCCAGGGGCAGCTGCAGGTCTCACATCCGAAAGGGTGAATGCTAGCAAAAGTTGAGGAGCTGGAGGTAAGTAGTGGAAAAGCAGAAACCAATATTGGCTGTAGAAGGGGTGGGTGCCAAGGGGAACAGGAACAGTTGAGTATATAGAGCACAATGTAGAGAGGTGAGTGGATCAGGACAGAGGCCTCAATGGAGGAGAATTTTCTGAGGCCTTGCAGGGGACTAGTCTCATGTGGTTGTTGTCTTGCCTTAAATGTGCAAATGGACAATTAGAATTCACTTTCTTCTTGTTATGAGCTGGTTATCTAGAATGGATACATAGTATCCAATTAACTTTTGCTGTGAAACAAACCACCCCAAACTTAGTGGCTGAAACCTCAACTATTTATTTATCTCACAATTCCAGGGGTTGACAATTTAGGCTGAGCTCAGCTGTGTGGCTCTTAAGGTCCCAGCAGGGCTGCTTATGTGTCTCTGGTCAGCTGGTGGTCATCCTTACTCACATTTCTGGCAGTTGTCTGGCTGTAGTCAAGTGGTGGAATTAATTGTGCTGTATGTATTTTATTATTCAGCATGCTACTTTGGGCTTGTTCACACGGTGACCTTGTCCCCAGGAGCAGCAAGCTGGTAAGTCCCCAGTGCACAAGTGCTTTTCAGGCCTCTCCTTGCCTCATGCTTGCTAATGTTCCATGACTAAAGCAAATCCTATGGGCAATTCAGATTAAAGGAGTGGATAAATAGGCTCCACCTCTTTCTGGGAAAAACTGCAAAGTACAGTGGCCCAAATTGCAATCTACCATAATGTCTCACTAAGACAGGTACTTAGCTAGCAATTTTAATGCCTATTGAGCCCTGGTGGTGCAGTAGTTAAGCATTCAGCTGCTAACCAAAAGGTCAGCAGTTCAAATCCACCAGCCACTCCTTGGAAACCATATGGAGCAGTTCCACTCTGTCCTATAGGGTTGCTATGAGTTGTAATTAACTTGACACAATGGTTTTTCTTTTGTTTAAATTTTTTAATTTTTTTATGGCAAGCAACACCAAATATGAGTGGAAGAGGGGAAGTTGATAGAGGATGGGTTGAGGAAGAGAAATTGGGCAAGGAGTGGTCTCTGTACATAGACTTGCCCATGGGGTAGTATGCTTTCGGCCCTGCTATTGGCCACCCAGAATTACTCATCTCTATTTGCTGCCAAGATGGCTGCTCCAAGGTCAGAGGTGAGCTCACCACTACGGCTAAACAGTGCAGTGAGGGTAGGAGAGAGCTGGTGGATTTGTTGAGGGGAGAGGAAGCTTAAACATTATCATGCTATTTTAAAATCATGGTTCAAATGTTAAATTTCGGTGTCTTGAATCCAATTCCAGGTCATCTTACCTAGCTAATGCTCTACATGAAGACACTCACCACAGTACTTGAATGTACTGCCAACTATGTTTATATCCTTCCTGTGAGGTTTTTGTATGAGTACCACTTCTGACCCTTGACCCTGACCTATAGTCACTAAAGGGTGTAGGTAGAATAAGGGCCCACTTTGAGGCACCATGGAAACTCTGGTGGCGTAGTGGTTAAGAGCTATGGCTGCTAACCAAAAGGTCAGCAATTGGAATCTATTGGCGCTCCTTGGAAACAGTATGGGGCAGTTCTACTCTGTCCTATAGGGCTGCTATGAGTCGGAATCAACTTGATGGCAATGTGTTTGGTTTCTTTTTTTTTTTTTGTGAGGCACCCTCTGAACCCTGAGACTGAAATGAAGAAAATGATAATCATTTCATAAAGTGAGATCAGAGATGAGGTGATTCACCTCTGAGACAGGACCTGTCCCAGGCCTAAAGAAGAAAGAGCAGGTGCGGAAAGACAGTCTTAAAATTATGCCTGAGGGAGAGGTGGCTGGGGATATCTCTGGGAACTTGGCCTTTCCTTCATGGAAGAGTGCCCCACACATTGTTGGCTTCTCTTGGAAGCCCTCATGGAGGAAAAGCTTTCTTGGTGGGCTCATCCTCAGAAACTACAAAACAGATGTTTGTTTTAAGGAGATAAACTTTTTCCTTTCTGTCTTGTTTTCAAAGATCAGCAGGAAAGACAGTTAGATCAACTATTTTGCCAGCCTGATTTAGAGGCCAGTTTGCTGGTAGACCCCAGGGCTAGCATGCCCACTGCTACCCCCTTTCTGCTTCCCTGATGGATGAGGGTGAAGATGTTTCTTTTGGGGAGACCTGTTGGAATGAGGGCAGAGTCTTTTCTCCATCTTGACTGCCTGGCTTCCACTCTGCTTGGCGAAAACAAAAAAATGCAGTACACTCCCTGGGAAACAACCACCTTCTCAGTCCTGGACTTTAACCCAGGGTGGCAAGGAGAGCAGATCAAGCACATGGCTGGGAGTCAGGTTTCTAGAATTCACTC
Organism: Loxodonta africana; assembly: GCF_030014295.1. Lineage (NCBI taxonomy): Eukaryota > Metazoa > Chordata > Mammalia > Proboscidea > Elephantidae > Loxodonta > Loxodonta africana. The sequence continues at coordinate 93,664,439 of NC_087344.1, forward strand.
ACCCCACACACACGTACAGAGAGCATTTACTCTGTGCCAAGTACCATGCTAGTAGTCAACTTGGGAAAAGAGTCAAGCTTCTCTCCTCCAAGTCTACAGCTCTTTCCTTTATTTATGAAAAAGAAGAAAGTGCGTAGCACTGAGCACATCTACATGCCAGGCATTGTTTCCATTTTATAGGTGAAGAAACTGAACACCAGCTCTCTGAGGTATGTGCCAACAGCTTCACAGTTAGCAGGGGGCGGAGTTGAGATTCAAACTCATGTTAGTGTCTCTCCAATATTCACCCTCTTCCTATTTCACTCAATAAGCTCAGCTTGAAACACAGGACTCACTTGATTAATTCTCTGGGTGAGAACTTGCTGTGTTTTGTTTTCCCTAGGAAGGTAGGAGAGATCAAACATTTGCTGCTCTTTCTACTACCACATCCTGACAAGAAAGTGGAGCTTAGGAGAAGAAATGCATTTCCGTTTAGTTCACTCAATTCAATTCAAAAGTTTCCTAAACACCAATTGGCTCCAGCACTGTGTTGAGCAGAAGAACCTAGAGGTGAACATGACATGGTCTTTGCCCTTGTGGTAGACACAGTGGAACCCACCATTGCACACAGGACTTCTCAAAGGTGACTTGCATCAAAATCCACTTGAGACACTACAAAATTACAGACATTCCATGGTCCCATCCCAGATCTACAGAATCGAAGACCTCAGGGGGCGGAGCTATGAATTTGCGTGTTAACAAGCTCCCCAAGTGATTCTGATGGCATTAAAGTTGAGAACCTTTGAGTTACATGGATGAAGGCAAGAACACAAATAAAATACTGTTGCTCTTCCTTAAGGCAGAAGCTGGGAAGACTTCATAGAAAAGGACTTGGAGAAGGGAGGAGGAATTCCAGGTAGAAAGACATGGAGTCCAGGGTGACCTATCCACTAGGCATAATAGGTGTAGTGCCTCAGTCCCATGATACTTTTGTTGTTCCTAGTTGCTGTCAAGTTGGCTCTGACTCATGGTGACCTTATGTATAACAGTGTGTATGTTGCCAGGTCCTGTGTCATCTCCATGATCTTTGATATGTTTGAACTCATTGTTGAGGCTATCGTGTCAATTTATCTTAACTAGAATTTTCCTCGGTCCTGTATTTTATCACACAGAATGTCCTTTTCTAAAGATTGGTCTTTCCTGGTGATGTGTCCAAAATAAGCAAGCCATTTCACCATCCTTGCTTCTAAGGAGCATTCTGGTTGTATTTCTTCTAAGACTGATTTGTTTGTTCTTCTAGAAGTCCATGGTATAGTCAATATTCTTTGCCAACACCACAGTTTGAGTGTATCAGTTATTCTGTCTTCCTTTTTTCATTATCCATCTTTTGCATCATATGAGGTGATTGAAAAGACTACGGCTTGGGTCAGGGATGCTTTAGTCATCAAAGTGACATTTTTGCTTTTTAAAACTTTAAAGAGGTGTTTTGCAGCAGACTTGCCAAATATAATACATTGTTTTACTTTTAGGGGCCTCCAAAAAGTTTTAATTTCTTGCAAAATGAGGAGAAAAAAATAAACATTTGGGGTCAAAGAAAATGTTTTGTTACCTGACAGAAAAAACAAATTTTTAGAGGCATGGAAATCTATTAAATTTTGCCTAAAACAGAAAAAAGTTGACATATTTAAAGTTATATCAATAATTATTTTTAATATTGATGTTATGGTGGGAGGGTCCCATGAAAACAAAAGTATGTAGGTCCCTGGTGGAGACACGGCCATGTGTGGTAGGCTTGGTGTGAGGTGGAATGGTGAGAGCTAGAAGGCCGAAGAAGTAAGTAAGGACTGGCTACTGGAGGCCCTGAGTGCCAGGCTGAGAAGTTTGGACCTTATCCTGAGCTTAGTAGGGAGCCATTTTAGAGTTTAAACAGATATGGTTATATTTTCAATATTAAGAATATCTCTTTAAAATTCTTATGTAGGGATTGGAGGGATTGCTGTAAGACTGGTATTAGTGAAATCTGAAGGTGAGTGTATCTAGGGCAGAGGTGTCAAGGAGAAGGTAGTCATGAAACAGAGGATATAGAATCGATAGGACTTGGTGAGGACTGATTGGATATGAGGGGGTGAGGGAGAGGGAGGCACCAAGTATGTCTTAACCAAATGATTAGTATTTTAACTAATACCACTTATAATCTGTGTAAATCTTCATTCATACTATGCTTCATATTATGCTTCGTGGATTGGCTTCCAAATGTGTGAGTCTGGTCTGGTCATGTGGGTCTTGTTGAGGTTAGTCTTCTTTTGTCTACACTGCCACCATCTTTAGGGTTCTGGATGGCTACCCTTGCCACTTGCTCCCATCCTCACTGTATTAATTAGTATAATGATTTCTTCTGTGACAACAACAATAACCCCCAAACTTTGGTGGCTTAAGATAATCAGTTTCTTTCTCCCTCATCTAATAGTTCAACGTTGGTATTTCTGGGTGGTAGGTGGCTTTCTGCCAGGTAGTGAATCAGGAACAAACACTTGTATCTTATGGATCTGCTAATCTCTGGGGTGTGGAGTCCTCTGTAGTTAGTCAGAAGATGGGCAAAAGAAAGCATACGTGGTTCTTATCTGCCTTCACCAGTCAGTGACATATATCTCCTGTACTTATGTTCCACAGTGAGCATGAGCCCCCCAGATCCACTGAATATAAGGGGGTTGGAGAATATAGTTTTTGGGGTTAGGCAGCTGAATCCCCTGACAACTCTATATTTCCTGGAAGGACAAGCATGCATTTTGGTGAAAAGTAGCCATTTATGCTACCCCACCCCATCCTCACCCCGGGACAATTTTTAGCCCTCACGCTGAGCACATGAAAGGCTACATAACAAGTATCTTTTAAGAATTTTGCAGCCTATTAGCCATATCAGACAATGAAATTTAGTAAAAGAAGGACAAAACACACTGGAAAAAAAAAAAAAAAACTCTATTGTATGTATTCAATTGAACCATATGGCATTGCTGTTTTGTATATCAAAATCAGCTGAATGTTGGCAATTTGATATGACCCAACCTAATATATTAGGGAAGCGCTTCCCCACATTTTTTCTTAGAACTCTAGCTCCTAATTTTGGGAAAATAATATATACTTATACTCCTCTGGGAGAGCAAGATATGCTTCAGCCTATTAAAAGCTATGAAAAGTCATTCTGCATTGTTTAGTTTGTTTAATCAGTGGCTTCCTAAGTAACTGTTGTTGAATCAATGATGTCCAAGTTTATTTGTGCATAGTACTCATTTTCCCCAACTGACTATTGAGACCTCATAGAATTAGTCTTCTAGGTTGGGAAACTTTGCATGGAACGCAGAGAGGTAGGGGATTGCAGGTGAGGGGTGGGCAGGGGAAACTCCATTAGTGACTCCTTTTATAAAGCAGAAAAAAAAAAGTTTCTCTCTACAAAAATCCATACCAGGGAGGCGGGGCCAAGATGGCGGACTAGGTAGACACTACCTCGGATCCCTCTTGCAACAAAGACTCAGAAAAACAAGTGAATCGATTACATACATAACAATCTACGAACCCTGAACAACAAACACAAATTTAGAGACGGAAAACGAACAAATATGGGGAAGCAGTGATTGTTATCAGAGCCTGGAGCCAGCATCCCAGTCAGGTAACTTTTGGCACCCGATTTAGGGCAAAGCCCAGGGGAGCTGACGGCGCAAACAAGGGGCCCAGCCCTACCCCCTTGAACTCACCCTGGGAGGGGGCCACGCCGGTTCGCACGGGCAGCGTGGGGACGCAGCCGGTGGGAGAAGTCCCCGGGAGGCAGTGACTGATCTGGGAGCTGGGAGAGCAGCGTCCCAGCTGGGGAATCGTACCGCCAGGCATTTGACTGGGCGCTGTCACGGCACAAGAACGGGGAACTGCTCCACTCCCCTGAACTAACCCCGGGAGGGGGCCCAGCCGGTTTGCGGGGGTGGCGCGGTGACGCGGCTGGCGGGACGAGAAGTCCCCCGGAGGCAGCGACTGATTTTGGAGCCGGGAGTAAAGCGTCCCAGCAGGGGAACCTTAACGCTAGGATTTGGACTGGCAGCGGAGGATCTGACCGTGACGTCAGCGGGCCAGACCCCCGGGGGCAATCTCCACACAGCCAGCACACATAGGTGACACGCCCTGCGGGAATCTCAGATATAATAATCATTCCAAGCAAGACAAGCAACTCTGGCTATATTCTGAGGTACTACTCTCCTGTCTCTCTGATTCCTCCCCCACCCTCCCCAGGCGGCTTCATTAACATTGGAATTGCCTGAGCCAGAGGGAGAACGGCTGCAGCACCGCGGCGGCTTTGCTTCCCCCCCTTTTTTTTCTTTTGGTCTTTTCCTAACCCACTCCTTCGGCCTGAGAGAAGGAAAAAAAAAAAAAAAAAAAAAACCCAGGGACCAAAAATCCACCCCTAGTTGGACTAAAAACACAGAACCAGCTACAGCCAAGCACATATGATACAAATCTCAGACTTTCATCCTTACAGGGAACAAGGTGGTGGTTATAATCCAAAGGCAATTCTGATAGGGATCTGACTGCATTTTTTTTAGCAGATTTTCTGGAAAAACTAGTTTCCCAGTGATGGCTCGGAGACAGCAGTCCATATCAAACCACATAAAGAAGCAGACCATGACAGCTTCTACAACCCCCCAAACAAAAGAATCAAAATCTTTCCCAAATGAAGATACAATCCTGGAATTATCAGATACAGAATATAAAAAACTAATTTACAGAATGCTTCAAGACATCAGAAACGAAATAAGGCAAACTGCAGAAAAAGCCAAGGAACACACTGATTAAACTGTTGAAGAACTCAAAAAGATTATTCAAGAACATAGTGGAAAAATTAATAAGTTGCAAGAATCCATAGAGAGACAGCATGTAGAAATCCAAAAGATTAACAATAAAATTACAGAATTAGACAACGCAATAGGAAGTCAGAGGAGCAGACTCGAGCAATTAGAATGCAAACTGGGACATCTGGAGGTCCAGGGAATTAACACCAACATAGCTGAAAAAAAAATCAGATAAAAGAATTAAAAAAAATGAAGAAACCCTAAGAATCATGTGGGACTCTATCAAGAAGGATAACTTGCGTGTGATTGGAGTCCCAGAACAGGGAGGGAGGACAGAAAACACAGAGAAAATAGTTGAAGAACTCCTGACAGAAAACTTCCCTGACGTCATGAAAGATGAAAGGATATCTATTCAAGATGCTCATCGAACCCCATTTAAGACTGATCCAAAAAGAAAAACACCAAGACATATTATCATCAAACTCGCCAAAACCAAAGATAAAGAGAAAATTTTAAAAGCAGCCAGGGAGAAAAGAAAGGTTTCCTTCAAGGGAGAATCAATAAGAATATGTTCTGACTACTCAGCAGAAACCATGCAGGCAAGAAGGGAATGGGACGACATATACAGAGCACTGAAGGAGAAAAACTGCCAGCCAAGGATCATATATCCAGCAAAACTCTCTCTGAAATATGAAGGAGAAATTAAGATACTTACAGATAAACACAAGTTTAGAGAATTTGCAAAAACTAAACCAAAGCTACAAGAAATACTAAAGGATATTGTTTGGTCAGAAAACCAATAATATCAGATACCAGCACAACACAAGGTCACAAAACAGAACATCCTGATATCAACTCAAATAGGGAAATCACAAAAACAAATTAAGATTAATTAAAAAAAAATACTCATAACAGGGAATCACGGAAGTCAATATGTAAAAGATCACAATAATCAAAAAGAGGGACTAAATACAGGAGGCATAGAACTGCCATATGGAGACTGATACAAGGCGATATAGAACATTACAAGTTAGGTTTTTACTTAGAAAAATAGGGGTAAATAATAAGGTAACCACAAAGAGGTGTAACAACTCCATAACTCAAGATAAAAGCCAAGAAAAACGTAACGACTCAACTAACATAAAGTCAAACATTATGAAAATGAGGATCTCACAATCTACTAAGAAAAACGTCTCTACACAAAAAAGTATGTGGAAAAATGAAATTGTCAACAACACACATAAAAAGGCATCAAAATGACAACACTAAACACTTATTTATCTATAATTACGCTGAATGTAAATGAACTAAATGCACCAATTAAGAGACAGAGAGTCTCGGACTGGATAAAGAAACATGATCCGTCTATATGCTGCCTACAAGAGACACACCTTAGACTTAGAGACACAAACAAACTAAAACTCAAAGGATGGAAAAAAATATACCAAGCAAACAATAAGCAAAAAAGAAGAGGAGTAGCAATATCAATTTCTGACAAAATAGACTTTAGACTTAAATCCACCACAAAGGATAAAGAAGGACACTACATAATGATAAAAGGGACAATTGATCAGGAAGACATAACCGTATTAAATATATATGCACCCAATGACAGGGCTGCAAGATACATAAATCAAATTTTAACAGAATTGAAAAGTGAGATAGACACCTCCACAATTATAGTAGGAGACTTCAACACACCACTTTCGGAGAAGGACAGGACATCCAGTAAGAAGCTCAATAGAGACACGCAAGACCTAATTACAACAATCAACCAACTTGACCTCGTTGACTTATACAGAACTCTCCACCCAACTGCTGCAAAGTATACTTTTTTTTCTAGCGCACATGGAACATTCTCTAGAATAGACAACATATTAGGTCATAAAACAAACCTTTGCAGAATCCAAAACATCGAAATATTACAAAGCATCTTCTCAGACCACAAGGCAATAAAACTAGAAATCAATAACAGAAAAACTAGGGAAAAGAAATCAAATACTTGGAAACTGAACAATACCCTCTTGAAGAAAGACTGGGTTATAGAAGACATCAAGGAGGGAATAAGGAAATTCATAGAATGCAACGAGAATGAAAATACTTCCTATCAAAACCTCTGGGACACAGCAAAAGCAGCGCTCAGAGGCCAATTTATATCGATAAATGTACACATACAAAAAGAAGAAAGAGCCAAAATCAGAGAACTGTCCCGACAACTTGAACAAATAGAAAGTGAGCAACAAAAGAATCCATCAGGCACCAGAAGAAAACAAATAATAAAAATTAGAGGTGAACTGAATGAATTAGAGAACAGAAAAACAATTGTAAGAATTAACAAAGCCAAAAGCTGGTTCTTTGAAAAAATTAACAAAATTGATAAACCATTGGCTAGACTGACTAAAGAAAGACAGGAAAGGAAACAAATAACCCGAATAAGAAACGAGAAGGACCACATCACAACAGAACCAACTGAAATTAAAAGAATCATATCAGATTATTACGAAAAATTGTATTCTAACAAATTTGCAAACCTAGAAGAAATGGATGAATTCCTGGAAAAACACTACCTACCTAAACTAACACATTCAGAAGTAGAACAACTAAATAGACCCATAACAAAAAAAGAGATTGAAACGGTAATCAAAAAACTCCCAACAAAAAAAAGCCCTGGCCTGGACGGCTTCACTGCAGAGTTCTACCAAACTTTCAGAGAAGAGTTAACACCACTACTACTAAAGGTATTTCAAAGCATAGAAAATGACGGAATACTACCCAACTCATTCTATGAAGTCACCATCTCCCTGATACCAAAACCAGGTAAAGACATTACAAAAAAAGAAAATTACAGACCTGTATCTCTCATGAACATAGATGCAAAAATCCTCAACAAAATTCTAGCCAATAGAATTCAACAACATATCAAAAAAATAATTCACCCTGATCAAGTGGGATTTATACCAGGTATGCAAGGCTGGTTTAATATCAGAAAAACCATTAATGTAATCCATCACATAAATAAAACAAAAGACAAAAACCACATGATCTTATCAATTGATGCAGAAAAGGCATTTGACAAAGTCCAACACCCATTTATGATAAAAACTCTCACCAAAATAGGAATTGAAGGAAAATTCCTCAACATAATAAAGGGCATCTATGCAAAGCCAACAGCCAACATCACTCTAAATGGAGAGAACCTGAAACATTTCTCCTGAGAACGGGAACCAGACAAGGATGCCCTTTATCACCACTCTTATTCAACATCGTGCTAGAAGTCCTAGCCAGGGCAATTAGGCTAGACAAAGAAATAAAAGGCATCCGGATTGGCAAGGAGGAAGTAAAATTATCTCTATTTGCAGATGACATGATCTTATACACAGAAAACCCTAAGGAATCCTCCAGAAAACTACTGAAACTAATAGAAGAGTTTGGCAGAGTCTCAGGTTATAAAATAAACATACAAAAATCACTTGGAGTCCTCTACATCAACAAAAAGAACAACGAAGAGGAAATAACCAAATCAATACCATTCACAGTAGCCCCCAAGAAGATAAAATACTTAGGAATAAATCTTACCAAGGATGTAAAAGACCTATACAAAGAAAACTACAAAGCTCTACTACAAGAAATTCAAAAGGACATACTTACGTGGAAAAACATACCTTGCTCATGGATAGGAAGACTTAACATAGTAAAAATGTCTATTCTACCAAAAGCCATCTATACATATAACGCACTTCCGATCCAAATTCCAATGTCATTTTTTAAGGGGATAGAGAAACAAATCACCAATTTCATATGGAGGGAAAGAAGCCTCGGATAAGCAAAGCATTACTGAAAAAGAAGAAGAAAGTGGGAGGCCTCACTCTACCTGATTTCAGAAGCTGTTATACAGCCACAGTAGTCAAAACAGCCTGGTACTGGTAGAACAACAGGCACATAGACCAATGGAACAGAACTGAGAACCCAGATATAAATCCTTCCACGTATGAGCAGCTGATATTTGACAAAGGACCAGCGTCAGTTAATTGGGGAAAAGATAGTCTTTTTAACAAATGGTGCTGGCATAACTGGATATCCATTTGCAAAAGAATGAAACAGGACCCATACCTCACACCATGCACAAAAACTAACTCCAAGTGGATCAAAGACCTAAACATAAAGACTAAAACGATAAAGATCATGGAAGAAAAAATAGGGACAACCCTAGGAGCCCTAATACAAGGCATAGACAGAATACAAAACATTACCAAAAATGACGAAGAGAAACCAGATAACTGGGAGCTCCTAAAAATCAAGCACCTATGCTCATCTAAAGACTTCACCAAAAGAGTAAAAAGACCGCCTACAGACTGGGAAAGAATTTTCAGCTATGACATCTCCGACCAGCGCCTGATCTCTAAAATCTACATGATTCTGTCAAAACTCAACCACAACAAGGCAAACAACCCAATCAAGAAGTGGGCAAAGGATATGAACACACACTTCACTAAAGAAGATATTTGGGCAGCTAACAGATACATGAGAAAATGCTCTCGATCATTAGCCATTAGAGAAATGCAAATTAAAACTATGATGAGATTCCATCTCCCTCCAACAAGGCTGGCATTAATCCAAAAAACACAAAATAATAAATGTTGGAGAGGCTGCGGAGAGATTGGAACTCTTATACACTGCTGGTGGGAATGTAAAATGGTACAACCACTTTGGAAATCTATCTGGCGTTGTCTTAAACAGTTAGAAATAGAACTACCATACAACCCAGAAATCCCACTCCTCGGAATATACCCTAGAGAAACAAGAGCCTTCACACAAACAGATATATGCACACCCATGTTTATTGCAGCTCTGTTTACAATAGCAAAAAGCTGGAAGCAACCAAGGTGTCCATCAATGGATGAATGGGTAAATAAAGTGTGGTATATTCACACAATGGAATACTACGCATCGATAAAGAACAGTGACGAATCTGTGAAACATTTCATAACATGGAGGAACCTGGAAGGCATTATGCTGCGTGAAATTAGTCAGAGGCAAAAGGACAAATATTGTATAAGACCACTATTATAAGATCTTGAGAAATAGTATAAACTGAGAAGAACACATACATTTATGGTTACGAGGGGGGGAGGGAGGGAGGGAGAGGGTTTTTTATTGATTAATCAGTAGATAAGAACTGCTTTAGGTGAAGGGAAAGACAACACTCAATACATGGAAGGTCAGCTCAATTGGACTGGACCAAAAGCAAAGAAGTTTCTGGGATAAAATGAATGCTTCAAAGGCCAGCGGAGCAAGGGCAGGGGTTTGGGGACCAGGGTTTAAGGGGACTTCTAAGTCAATTGGCAAAATAATTCTATTATGAAAACATTCTGCATCCCACTTTGAAATGTGGCATCTGGGGTCTTAAATGCTAACAAGCGGCCATCTAAGATGCATCATTTGGTCTCAACCCACCTGGAGCAAAGGAGAATGAAGAACACCAAGGCCACACGACAACTAAGAGCCCAAGAGACAGAAAGGACCACATGAACCAGAGACCTACATCAACCTGAGACCAGAAGAACTAGTTGGTGCCCGGCCGCAATCGATGACTGCCCTGACAGGGAGCACAACAGAGAACCCCTGAGGGAGCAGGAGATCAATGGGATACAGACCCCGAATTCCCATAAGAAGACCATACTTAATGATCTGACTGAGACTAGAGGAATCCCGGCGGCCATGCTCCCCAGACCTTCTGTTGGCCCAGGACAGGAACCATTCCCCAAGACAACTCATCAGACATGGAAGGGACTGGACAGTGGGTGGGAGAGAGATGCTGATGAAGAGTGAGCTAATTATATAAGGTGGACACTTGAGGTTGTGTTGGCATCTCCTGTCTGGAGGGAGGATAGGAGGATGGAGAGAGTGGGAAGCTGGCAAAATTGTCACGAAAGGAGAGACTGGAAGGGCTGATTCATTAGGGGGAGAGCAAGTGGGAGTATGGAGTAAGATGTATGTAAACTTATATGTGACAGACTGACTTGATATGTAAACGTTCACTTGAAGCTCAATAAAAGTTAATAATAATAATAAAAAAAAATCCATACCAGGCACATTGGTGGGCATGATAAATGTTTGTTGAATGAACAAATGAACTAGTCACCATTATCTGAGCCTTAGGTTTATCATCCACGAAAGTGATGCTGTTAGCTGGTATCGAGTCAGCTCTGACTCATGGTGACCTTATGTATAACAGAATGAAATGTCGCCTGGTCCTGCACCACCTTCACATTCATCAGTATGTATGAGTCCATTGTTGCGGCCATTTCTACAAAATTTTTAAGAAGACAAATTAGATGAGAAAACCTGTTTAAAAAGAGCTTAGCAAGGAGTTGCGTCTGTGTTCACCCTTCCCTTCCATTAGCATCCCTGCATTTGAAGGAGGCAGCCACTTGCCACGTAGGGGACACCCAGCTTCAGCAGTCACATGTGGGATTGGTTTGGTCCTGACGTGCAAACACATTTCAGCCCACTTCTTGGGAGCTCAGATGAATATTTGGGTCAGGCAGTGTTATTTTTATATGTTTAAGAAATAAGAAAATAAAGAGCAACCTTGTTGTGTTGCCATGAAATGGCCACCCTGTGATTCTGGGCTGGAGGTGGGGGTAGGGGTGGGGTTGAGCAAGCAACTGAACTGAAAAGCCCACATGGAACCACTTTGCATGGTCTAATCTGAGCCTGGAATAGAGTCATGCTCGGGTTGGAGGATTGATTCACTGGAGCCAGCGTGGCCTCTGGCAGAGCCTTGGCCACATCTGTCCTCCCCTGTCCTAACCTCCCTCTGGCAGCCTCGTCTCTAGGCCTGGCAGAACCCCCAGAACAGATCTTTCTCCTGGCCTCCAGCAAGGCTGTGCACTGACTTCCAGACATATGTGACCAGTTCGGCTGTCTGGACTTGGGGTTTCTCCGTGAGGAGGGTCTTGCTGAGATGGGACTTCCTTTACCCTGTACACTTATCACGGCTCCCAGCTAAGCACACTCCCTGGTCTTCCTGCAGGCTCCCATTTGGCTATGCCTTCTCCCCACTCCCAGGGCTCTTTCCAACCCAGAAAAGAGGCAGATGAGGGTATTTGTTTGAGACTGAGTGTTGTGCCTGTTTTCCGGATTGCTGTGGGGCGGTGTTTTATTCCTGTGCACAGGGTGGATATGGCCTCCAGAGCCAGAAAGACCAGGTTTGAATCTTGGCTCTGCCACTAGCAAGCTATGTAACCCTGGACAGATAATCTTAATATCTTTGGACCTCAGTTTCTTCATCCGTATAATTGGGATTATTATTGTCGTTTTATCTATCATTCAACCATCACACATTTATTTTGCATGTCAGGCACTGGAAACACAAAGACAAATTACAACTGGTTCCGGCTTTAAAGACATAGTGTTCTCCGAATAAAAATAATCTGAAAGCTCCAAGCCCCCAGGCTGGGCACCCAGAACGTGGTGCAGAGGAAATAACTAGGACTTTAAATTCAGACAGTCAAAAGCTTGAATTTTGTCTCTAATATGAAATTACAGCTGTGTAATCTTGGGAAAAAAATTTTTTTTTTTTTTTAATCTTGGGCAAGATGCTTGTGGTTTCAGGTCCTCAGATCCCTCACCTGTACAAGGAGGAGGCTTAACTAGATGATCTTTATATCTCTGATTTTCTGTGATTGAATGAAATTATCAATGTAGAAATCAAAAGAAAAAATAAATTAGTTCAATTGGTCATCCGATGCCACGCAATTAAAGCAAATGGGTGCTATGGCACTTATATTTCCATCCCGGACATCCTGAATGTGGATGCTTCAAGGAATTCTGCATAGTCTTGGGGAAAGAGTCCGAGCTTTGGCATCTGATAGACCTGGCATCTAATCCCAGCTCTGCCACTTACTGGCTGAGTGGCTTTGGGCAAGGTGCTCAGTCTCCTGAGCTTCCTTTGCCCATCATAAAACTTGGGGAAAAAACATCCACTTTGCAGTGTTGTAAGAAGTAGAGATGGCTTAGGTGAAGCACGGGGCACACAGTAGAGCCTCACTGCATGGTTCTGTGACCCAGCAGACTGTGAACCCCTTGTGAGCAGGCTCCGTATTTGGCTCTCTGGTCTCTACATCACCCAGCACAGGACCAGGCAGGGAGCAGATTCTCAATAAGTGTTTATTGAACGAATGAATGAGCAAAGGAACGAACAGCTTTTAACACTATGCTTTGTAAGGTGGGCCCCAAACAAGTGAGTTTTCCTCTGTTGAACGTGGTGTGTTGCATGGGGAAATGGAAAGAACTTTAGACTCAGATTCAGGCCTGAGATCTGGGTTCTATATTATGGACCTTCTTGTTAATAACTCTAAGTTCTTGGGTAAGTTGTGGCCCTTATTAGGGCCTCAGTACCCCAGTTTCCTCGTCTGAAAATTGGCCTGCCTACACTGCTGGGTTCTAAGGCAGTCTCTGGGTAGTGGAAATGGTTAAGCACCCTACTACTAACCATAAGGCTGGCAGTTTAAACCCGCTCAGAGGTGCCTTAGAAGAAAGGCCTGGTGACCTGCCTTCCAAAAGTTCACAGCCGTGACCACCCTGTGGAGCCCAGTTCTACTCCACCACGCGGGGTTGCCATATGGCAGAACGGACTCGACAGCGACGGGTTTGGTTGAGGTAGTCCAAAGGCTTTGTGACGTGAACCTACTCTCTAAACTGTAAAATGCCAGCCACACATGGATGGCTGTTGTTGTCGATGGTGTGCTTGCAAAGGGCACGAAACTGTTGATATCTGCCATTTGGCATTGGCTTAGAGAACGGTCAGATGGTCCAGTACTCATGCATGTGAACTGGGATTTCACATTCTGGGAACATGGTCAGGAGGCACCAGCGACAGCTCTTTGTCCCCAGGGGAGCAAATGTGGTCATCTTACGGAACACTTATAACAGTACGGGGGAGGCTTCCAGAACATCCAATGGCAATGTTAATTTTTGTCCAGTATTTCATAGTTTGCCTACAATTTTTACATCTGTCACTGTATTCATTTAATCTTCCTAGTAGCTTTGAGAAATAGATAACATTCCTATCTTATAGATGAGGACAATGAGGCCAGGTGTAGAAATATGCAAAAGGACACAATTTGCTAAGGGCAGAGCAACCCTTGGAACTTAGCCCCAGCTGGGAACAAAATAGGTATTCAATAAATATTGGAATCATGGAACCAAAGAGTGTGGGCTCTGAAATCACACAGATCTGTGTTCAAATTCTGCTCAGTCACATATTATCTGCGTAATCTTGGGCAAGATACTTTAATTCTTTGATCTTTACATTCCTCATTTATGGGAAGTGGTAAGGGTGTACGTCCTGCCTTGGGTTGCTGTGAACATCAGCAGAGAGAACATACATAAAGCATCAAATACTGGACTTGGAACAAATTAGGCACCTTACAAACACAGGGTTCTCTAGTTAACAAAAACTCAGAACTGATCGTCAAACCGTTTCATTGAATGGAATGAACAGGGAGTGATCTTCAGAACTCACTTCTCTTTTATTGCTCCCTGCCTGTCTCCCTGACACGTATTGGTTTTTAAAATCCATGTGTGCCAAAAGGCGATGAGATCCACATGCCTCTGATTTATTTTCGCGTGAGGTCAGGGGCCTTACACAGGCTTCCACCTCCATAACCTTGGCTTCCTTGGCTATGCAGGCGCGGAGGCCTCCTTTGCCTCTGATCCAGATGAACTTGCACATTCAGCCCCAAACAGGAGACTTGTCCAAACTCACCTGGATAGAAGAAGGTTAAATCCCTACTCCGCATACCCCGGTTAGCTACTGACTGTGCAAACCGTGTGATCCTCTGTGCCATGTGGACTTCACAAAGGAATGCTTGATACTCCATCCTACACATGGGGAAACTGAGGCCCAGAGAGGCACTTATTGAACATTTACCATGTCTCAGATACTGTGCTAGATGTTCTGTGTGCCTTGTCTTTAATCTTCTTAGGAAACCTCTGAGGAATTTGTAGAAAACCAGGCTTAGGGATGTCAAGTGACTAGTTGAAGGTCTTACTGAGGATTAGAGTAAAGCTAAGAAATTGTATCAGAGACATCAAAACAAAATGTAAGTGGACTGCTCCCTCATGTAACAGTTTACTCTAGAGGTGCACAAGCTGAGCAGGGCAGGTACACAGCTCTCCCCTATAAGTTTACCCAGACATGAATTCCTCATTTTGCTCCTGGTCAAAGTGTTATCTAGTCCATCTGGCTGAAGCTGTTTCACTAGTATCACCTATGTACTCCAGTCCTTAGGAAGGGGAAAGAGATGGAGTGCAGGCAGAGTAATTTCCATTCCCCACGTATTGGTGAGAACGTAGGCATATCTACTTGCAAAGGAGCCTGGGACATGTGGTCCCAAGCTGGGTGACCATTTTCTCATCTCACACTTAGAGGGAGGGGTGTTCTGTTAATGTATATCTAGCCATCTGTGCTATAGACAGTGAGTGACAGGATTGTTTTGAGCACAGGTGTGTCTGCTCCTTCTGTTACTCCATAGTTCCTGTGGGAAGATGAACAGACTTCTTCCCTGACTTCTGTTACTCTGTAGTATTCTGACCAACTTTGGTCCATACAGTGGGTCACCTGCAAACAATGGTATAATAATGGAGCATTTACTGTGTGCCAGGCACACAGTGCTTTATACACATTGCTTCATTTAGTCTTCAGTCAATTCGTGTTTATAAATAATTGGACTGAGCGAATCTTTGTGTCGTGATCTCATAAAAGGCCAGTAGATCTGGAGAGCTCAGCCACCCTGGGCATGAGGACGGGGCATTCCAGCTTCTTAGCTTTTTCTTGACTAGTTCCTGTCAGGTCAACTCTGACTCATGGAGACCCCATGTGTGTCAGAGTAGAGCTCTACTCCATAGGGATTTTGGTGGCTGATTTTTTGGATGTACATCACTAGGCCTTCCTTCCCAGGCACCTCTGGGTGGACTTGAGCCTCTAACCTTTCAGGTAGCAGCTGAGCATATCAACCGTTTGCACCACCCAGAGATTCCGTAGTATAGCAATGCTCAAGAGCTTGGGACCAAAGTGTCCTTCCAGATAAATTATGACACTTTCAGATGATGGGCTACAATCCAGCCATTACCAAAGAATGAAAGAGATGTTTATTTACTGACATGGAAGGATTGCCTAGAGATACTGATAAGTAGAGAAAAAAAGAAAGGTGCAGAACACTGCCTAGGTTGTGTCCCCTCTGGGCGCACATATTTGCCTCTACTAGTGGAGAAGACCTCTTGAAGGCTACACAAATATCCTCCGTATCCCCTCCTAGGAGACCAAAAGAAGGAGGAACACTTATTCTTACTTATTGTTCATGTTTGTGTACATTTTGAATTGTATACCATGTGAATATATTTTCTATTAAAAATAAATATAAGTAAAAATAAAAAATAGAACTTGGGGGTTGGAGACATCTAAATGATCCTGGGAACGTCCCTCAAGTTCTCTGGAGTCTTAATTTCCTGATGTTTAAAATGGGGAATAAAAGTCACAATGAGGATCCTCCTCGCCCCAGAATCAGATGCGTTAATGCACATAAAGGGCTTATTGATGCAGGACAAATCATTTGTGCACAATAAGCCTTAACTGTTATCATTGCCGTTCCTTCTTGGAAGGGACAGGGAGTAGATATTCTGTTTGTTTCCGAGAGCTGGCTCTCCACCAAAGTACTGGCATTCTCTTTGGCCCTAGGAGTGCTTTCTGTGTCTGAGAAACCTCCTGCTGAGAGAGCTTAGTCCTTTATTCCAGCTGTCTTTGGGAAGTTATGCTGGGGCTTGCCTGAAAACTCATAAGAGGAAGTTTGCAAAGCTCCAAAAGGTGGATTTTTGTGTTCAGGAAATTAACGTTGTTAGCTGCCATCAAGTTGATTCTGACTCATGGTGACCCCATACTCGCAGAGTAGAACTGCTCCATAGGGTTTTCAAGGCTGTGACCTTTTGGAAGCAGAACACCAGCAGATTCCAAAGTGCCTCTGGTTGGGTTTGAACCTCCAACATTTCGGCTAGTTTGCACCTGCAGGAAAACCGGAGCCTAGGAAAGAATTGTCCCTCCCTGAATATCATAGTTGCCACTGGCATCTGGATGTCTTGCAGCTCACAACCCCTTCCGACCTTTGGAGACCCAAGACGGATCATCAGGATGGGAAGATCTCTCCAGATCTTTTTGTCCACCACCCCCTACCCCCATTTGATAGACAAGGTAGGAGACGACCAAAAGGAGAAGTGTGATTTACCCCAGTTTACACAGCAAGTTAGTGAGAGTGCAGGTCTATAGCCCAGATCGGAGTCTCAGCTCAGGTTTTTCTCTAAACTGCTTAGGGATGCTGTCAGGTTAAACCTATCGCTTTAACCAACACTGAGCTGTGTGCTTCCCATGGGGTTTTCATTTATTCATTCAGTCCACTGAGACATTGAGCACCTGCTGCGTGCGCAGCCAGTGCAGGAGCCAGGGAGGATGCAGAGATGAGTCAGACTCACCCTTCTCTGAGGGATAAGCCATGGGGGTGTTGGGTTTGTGGGGGGAAATAAGTGCCACCTGAGAGGGAAGAACAAAGACTTGGGAGTTCAGAAGTGGGAGAGTTCACATCAGGTCAGGAGAACCAGAGGGTGCTGTATGTACATCCAGTGTCATTCATTCATTCACTCCAGAAACATTCTCTGATGGAAGGACATAAATGCATATTGAAACTCTGTTTGCCAGGTATAATGCTTTAAGCTTTCACATATGTTATCTAATACAAGATAATAAAAAGACAACTTAGCATAGTAAAAGATTATAAATTTGATTGTCAGACAAATTTAGGTTTAAATCCTAGTACTATCACCTTGTTAGGTGTCAGACTTGGGAAAATCCAGTTAACTTCTCTGAGCCTACTTTGTTATCTGTAAAATGGAGTTAATAATCAAAGAATTGTCATGAGGATTGAAAGAGAAGATATTTGTAAAACCATTCCACATATAGCTTGACACAGAGGAGGTGCTAAATAAAAATGCTGGCTCCCTTCCCTTCCATTCCTGAATCCCAGAGAATTTTTTTTTTAGGAGACAAATTTTCATAGCTTCTAGACTTGGGCTGTATTTTCTAAAAAGGGAGTGCTAATCTAGTATTGAAAGGAGCCCTGGTGGCACAACTGTTAAGCACTGGGCTGCTAATTACAAGGTTGGCAGTTCGAACCTACCTAGTGGCTTTTCAGAAGAAAGATCTGGTGATCTGTTTCCCTAAAAATTATAGCCTAGAAAACCCTATGGGGCAGTTCTACTCTGTCATGTGGGTTCGCTGTGAGTTGAAATAGACTCAACAGCACCCAACAACAACAACAATAATCTAGTATGACACTCTATCGACTGTGCTTACCTACCATATTTTTACACAAACAACATGTGACTTTTACGTTCGCTTGCTAACCGTGCCCTCACCCCACGAAGTATTTTTGAAACTCACTCTGGGAATTTTTTTTACATGTTGCTGTACAAAAAAATTAGCATAGTGCACCTACAAAAATACCTCTTTGGGGTTTTGGGGAAGGTGCAGTTGGCAAATAAACATAGAAGGCATGGGTTATTTGCGTAACAATAGGATAATCTCTCAGAATCAAAGGGTGTGATGGCCTCTTTCCTTGCCATTTTATCAAAGTCATTACATCCAACCAAACTAGTTGCTGTTGAGTAGACTCCAACTCATGGCAACCTCCAACTCACGTCAGAGTAGAACTGCACTCCATTAGGGTTTTCAATGGCTGACTTTTCAAAAGTAGATCACCACGCCTTACTTCCAAGGCACCTCTGGATGGACTCAAACTGCCAACCTTTTGGTTAGCTGCTGAGTACGTTAACCATTTTCACCACTCTTAATCCAGAAAACTGTGTCAAAGAACACTGTGCACTGGGAAGTGTGAGTGCCCCTCTCTTAGGATTTGGACTTTCATTTTCTATGGAGCTAGAATGCCAAAGCGCCAGGGCTACCATGGAAGATCACACCAGGTTGGCCCTGGGTCCTGGAAGTCCATCCTACTCAGAGTTCCCATCTGGGATATTAATTGAATAGATATTCCACCTTTGTCTTAAAAGTGAAGAAACAAGAATCCTCAGACTTCCTCACTTCTACACCACCAAATTTTGGCATAGGGCTTGGCAAAGGCAATGAGTTTATCAAAGGAATGAATGAATGACTGTGGCTCAGAAACGGTATGTGAATTGTACAAGGTCACATAGCTGGTTGGAGGCAGAGCCTTTACTGGAACCTGTATCTGGAAGCCTAGCCCACTGTTTTCACCACTAGGACAATAATGATAGTTATCATTTGTCTTCTTGGTAACAGGCTAGGCTTTGGATTCTCTAAGCCTCAGTTTTCCCATTTTTGCCTAATTTGATAAAGAGGCATTCAATAAATGTCAGATGCTATTGTGATTATGATGATGATGTTGTTATATCAGAAGTTAAGTGGTTTATCATATATTATTTCATCTAATTCTCATGGTAGTTGTCTTAGTTACCCAGTGCTGCTGTAACAAAAAATACAAGCAGGTGGGTTTAAATAACAGAAATTTATTGCCTCAAATCAGGGTATCTGGGTCGAGAAGAAGGCCCTTTTTTTAGAAGCTGCCTACAATCCATGGTGTTCCTGAGCTTGTAGACGCATCTGCCTCCATCACCACATGGCCTTTGCCTTACCCTCTGTATGAGTGTGTGTGTGTCTATTCTGTTCTTGTAATAAGACACCACCCAGAAGGGACTTAGTTTAGGACCCATCCTACTCTGGTATGACCTCATTAACGTAACAAAAGGAAACCTCTATTTCAAAACAGGGTCATATTTACAGGCAAAGAGGTTAGGACTTCAATGGAACTTTTGGGGGGACACAATTTAGTCCATAACAGTAATCCTTGAGGTAAATGTTATTTTGCAGATGAGGAGGTTGAGGCTCAGAGAGGTTAAGTCAATGACCCAAGTCATAAATGTCCAATAACTACATGAAAAGATGCTCAACCTCCCTAGTGATCAAAGCAATGAAAATTAAAACAACAATGAGATACCATTTTGCACTTACCAGATAAAATTGGTAAGATTTTGCTAATACCAAGTAATTAGCAAGAATATGTAGTCACAGGAACTCTCACATACTGCTGGTGAAAGTTTCGTTGGTAGAATCACTTCACAAAGAAATTTGACAGTAGTTAGTAAACATGAGGAGCCCTGGTTGCAAGGTGGTTAAGTGCTCAGCTGCTAACCAAAAGGTTCACTGTTCGAATCTACCAGCTGTTCCTTGGAAACCCTATGGGGCAGTTCGCCTCTGTCCTATAGGTTTGCTATGAGTCAGAATTGACTTGATGGTAATGGGTTTGGTTTTGGTTTAGTAAACATGAAGCTGTGCATACCCTAACCAGGCTCTACTCTTACTCCCCAGAGAACTCTTGAAAACAAGCATAGGGAGACACACACAAACATGTTCATGGCAGCCTTGATCATACAGCGGACCATTGGAAATAACCTAAATGTCCACCAACAGGAGAATGGATAAAATAAACGGTGGTTTCTATATTTATACAATGGAATACTGTACAGCATTAAAATGAATGAAGCTCAGTTACATGTATCAATGTAGATAAATTTCAAAACTGTGTTGAAGAATCCATGCAACTTGCTCAAGCTTCAAAACCTGCAAAACAAATTACTGTTGTGTAGGCACATTTGTGACAGAAGTGTACAAATGTGAAAGAGAATGACACCCGCAAACATCAGGATAGTGGCTACCTCTGAGTTGCAGGGAACGGGATGTGATTAGGGAGGGTGGCATCAGCTGCATCTGTAATGCTTTAAACCTTTCTTTTTTGAATTTTGTTTTATTTTTGGTGAAAATATATACATCAAAACATGCTCCCATTGAATAATTTCTATACACAGTCAGTGTCACTGTAATGTCAGTGATGTTGGTTATATTCTTCACATTGTGCCAACATTCTTATTATTTCTGCTGTAGTTGTTTCACCTCATTAGTTTAGACTCACTTTCCCCTAAATTCCTCATTTATGCTTTAGAGTTACTGTTGTCCCTTTGGCCTCATATACTTTTTTTTTTTTTTCAAGAGTGCAATACTTAAGGGTGACATTCTTTACTTTTTGAACTAAACAGTTGATAAAGATGGCTTCAGAGGATAGTTTTGAGTCAAAGTTTGAGGAATAGCCCAGGGCAACAGTCTTGGGGTATTCCTCCAGACTCAATGGGTCCAAAAAGCCTGGATTCTTTAGAAACTTGAAGTTCTGTTTCAAATTTTCCCCCTTTCTATTAGGATCCACCTAACAGATCAAATGTTTGGTAATGGTAGCTGGGCACCATCCAGTTCTGGTTTCATGTTAAAGGAAGCAGTGGTTCATGGATGTAATGCTTTAATTCTTAATATGAGTGAGGGTTATGTAGATGTTTGTATATTCCGTTATTGACACTTTTATATGCCTGGAATAATAATAAAGTACTTGTATGTCATTTCCTTTGGAACGAAGGCCTGGCAATCTACTCCCAAAAATCAGCAATGAAAACATGATGAAGCACAGTTCTACTCTGACACACATGGATTACCATGAGTTGGAAATGATTGAGAACTTTTTTTTTAAGTGTAACTTCTGTATGCTTTAGAACTAGACAAAATTCTATAAAGCTTTCTTCCTCACAGTTAAAAGAAAGTCTCACTTCTCTAAATAACTTCCAAGAAAGCTGGTAAAAGAAACAAATATAAGTAGTTAGCCTTTTTCAAAAGTCCGTCAAGTATATGCGTTATTAGTTGAAATTTGGATCTTAATTTTGGTCCAGAGAAAGTCAGCAAAAAGTTGTAGGCTGAGGAGTGATCTCATTCTTGGCTTTCAAGGATCTTTGGGACTTGCCTCCTCCTTCCTTCCCCATCTCATCTGCCTGTCCGGCCTTGAGTTTTTCTTTTAGTAACTTCAAACTTCCAGTACATTCCTATTTACATCACAGTACTTCACACCTTAGTGCCCTTGCTCATGGTTTCCTATGCTTAGCATATCTTTCTCCTCATTTTCTTTCTGGGTCACTCAAGCTTTCCTTCCAGAGCCAACCAAGGCCATGCTATCTATTAGGAACTTTCCTTGCTTCCCTCAGAATGAGTTAGGTTTCTCTCTGAACTCCCAGAAATCCCTTTGATATTTATGTCATGAACTTTATTTCATTTTTGTCTTTCCAGCTCCTAGCAAAATTTCTGAGTTGGAAGAGTTGCCCAGGAAGTGAAAGTGCTGTTTGAGAAAGAAGGTATACATTGGGAGTTGGCTCAAATCCCTCCCAGCACTACTCATGTCTAATAATGGCTCAAGTAGTCATACAATAACGTTTCAGTGTCAATTAGTTCCTGGACACTTTCTAAGACATAGTTAAGGCCTTGGAAAACAGAACTCTGAGAAAAGAGTAGGACCAGTGGAGAGGAGGGTGTGAGTGTCTGGAGGAGGTCACAGAAAAGGGTTCAGGCCTAGGGGACTTACCCATGGCTGGACAAGAACCCAAGTCTCTTCATCCCAGGTCAGTGCTCTTCCTTTTGTTCCACCTTCTGTGGATTGAGAGAACAGCTGCTCTATATCATTTTGTTAAAACTTCTTCCAAAACTTGGAGCAGGAAATGACTCTTCAGTTCTGGGGTAGTGAGACTGGGTCAGCTGTAGCAGGTGGTTTGGAACAATCTGAGATAAGAGGCACTGGAGAACAGACAAGCCTCAGGAAAGCAATATTAGATCTGAACATGGCCTAAGAAAGGTTTTTGTAGTTGAATCAAGTTAAAGCAAGCTTGATTCCAAAGGTCTGGTGACCCTTTGAAATGTACTCACACATCTGGATATTGGACAGAATCCCAGTAGAAATCCATCCTTGAGGATCATATAGGGATATGCTCTTGTGAAAAAGAGAAAAAAAAATGAAAGATGAATTATCACATAGATGATGCTGACCAGGTGTTTCTCATTAAAAGGTAGAATAAGATGCAGGCCACAACCAAGATAACGCTTCCATGGAGTTAGGAGAAAATGGACATTGTACTTAACTGTCTTTGAGTCTCAGGGCCAACCCAGGGCCTGGAACATGATAGGTTTCACCAGGGGTTGCTGAATGAGTGAATAATCTCTGGAGAAATCCTAAGACTGGAGAAAACCTCACCAGTCAAGTCTCATGTATCTGCTTTGGAAGAGAATTAGTGGCAAAAACAAAAACAAGACTGACTGCAAGGATTTTTGACATCAGGATGACCAGAAACATGCCACATTCGTATTACCAGATGATTAAAACCAAGGAAAAACTCAGTGGGGGTTTTAATGGTTAGGAGTTAGGGGTTTTTGGGTTATGATGGTGGTTTTCCAGCAGCGTCTGATTTAGCCTCCCCACTTCCCATCGAGATACCCACAAACACACAAGATGTAAAGTTGCAACAGCCTGGAAGAAATGACTTTCCGTGAATAATACACAGGTCTCTGGGAGGAATTTTTTCTTACCACAGCACTGATGTCACTGGATTGAGAAGAACCGACTTTGACTTCAAAAAAAGAATAGCTGCAGAAGATTGAAGCATTCATACCTCTGCTTTGGAAATGAGGAAACTGAGACTTAGGGAAGTCAGTAGGGTGATCAAAGTCACACAGCCAAGTAAGTAGCAAAAGCTAGGTTTTGAAAATCCCTGCATTTTTTTTAACCACCTTAATAAACCAAGGATGCTCAGAAGCAAAGAAAAGATGCGGCCCAGTTCATATTTTGAGATTTATAATGTGTTAAAAATGAAGAAAGAGGGGTGGAGCCAAGATGGCAGAGTAGTCGGACTCTTCCTATGGTCCCTCTTACAACAAATACCTGAAAAAACAAATGAATCAATTATATATGACAATTTAGGAGCCCTGAACATCAAAGGCAAAGTTGAGGAATCGGACTGAGTGGCAGGGCGAGGGAGAGATGGTTCAGAAGCAGCAAGGAGTTGCCAGACCTGACCTGGTGGGAACTGGCACCCTGTAGGCTGGTTCAGCTGGAGTACGCAGTGAGGCAAACAGTGGTGTTCAGGATGCGTTTTTCACATCGGGAGAGACTGAGCTGCAGAGATTCTGCTCAACTTTCCAGAACCAGCGAGAAGCTCTGCTCAGTAGGCAAAAGATAAGTACACATGTCTAACCTACCACGTGGATCAAAAAACACCCCTTTTGGGAAGAACCTTTCTCCCATTTACCTGCCCCATCCATGCTCTGCACTGAGTCCAGGCCCGCTTCAGCAATTGCCACATCCCCTAGGCCCAGAAGTAGGACCTGTAACACGCCCTTGCCATTCTCCCAGCTTTGGAGAGGGGACAAATTAACCAACAGGAAAAATAATCTGCCAGCTCTCTAAGCAGGGAACTCAGGGAAGGCACAGCTCCTTTGGCTAGGCATAGGCATAAGGGGTCCATGGAATTTGAATGCCTTTTGCCCCTACATAGACCTGTGTGGACCCATTTCAACACCATAGGCCCTCATTAGCACAGTACAGCAGGGTATATACCTGAAGCCTAATTTCAACTGTATCAGCTATAAGGTGGAGTGGCAGGTTTGTGACATTTGACACCGCTCTGCCCCTTAAGCAGGATCCTCATCTACCCACATCAGGGGCTTAAGGACTGGTGGATTCACCCACACCACCCAGCCATCAGTGGCAGGGGTCCAAGAATAAGTGGTGCCTCCTAGTCCTTATGGACAACAGCATTGGGTGCCCATAGTCTGGCTGCAAAACCCATACACTTATGAACTCTAGGGAAAAGGTATATGCTTTCCTTCCAGACACTCAAGGCAGGCATCAGCCCCCTGCCTTTCTCAGTGCATGACCCCCTACTGCAGCCAGATACCTGTGCCTACTCCCATTACCCCTGCCTGTCTAGGACTGTAGATGAGAGCCTGTACCACACACTTGGAGACCAACTACCTAGACACCTGAGCTGAATCCATACAAGAGAAGTAGATGGACTCCTGGGCTTACGTACCTAGTAACAAATCTAACCACCCGATAACAGGACGTGAGAGCTTCCAATGTCCCAATAATCAAACTAGCTCATGCGACCAACTTATTTGGTCATATCAAAACAAAACAAATCAATAAGTAGGACACAGTAAGCACACACAAAATAAATAAATATAACTTATTGATGACTCAGAGACAACAGACGATGTCAAATCACATAAAGAGGCAGACCATGATGACTTCAACAAGTGCCCCCCCCAAAAGAATCAAGAAGTCTTCCAGAGGAAGAGAATTCTTAGAATTACCAGAAGTAGAATTCAAAAGATTAATATACAGAGCTCTTCAAGAGATCAGGAAGGAGATCAGCCAAAACAGAGAACGAGCCAAGGAACACACAGACAAAGCAATAGAGGAAATTAAGAAGGTTGTAGTAGAGCATAATGACAAGTTTAACAGGCTGCAAGAATTCACAGAGAGACACCAAACAGAAATTCAAAAGATTAACAACTCAACAGAAAGTCACAGAAGCAGAATTGAGGCAGTGGATGTCAGAATTAGTGGAATTGAAGGTACAGCAATTGACACCAACTTGTTTGAGGAAAAAGCAGATAAAAGAACTTAAAAAAATGAAGAAAGTCTAAGAATTATGTGGGACTCTATCAAGAGGAATAACCTACAAGTAACTGGAGTATCAGAACAGCGGGGAGAACAGAAACTACGGAGAGAATTGTTGAAGAGTTATTGGCAGAAAACCCCACCGATACCATGAAAGATGAGAAGATATATAGCCAAGAAGCTCATCAAACCCCACACAAAGTAGGTCCCAAAAGAAAGTCACCAAGACGTATTATAATCAAGCTTGCCAAAACCAAAGTTAAAGAGATAATTTAAGAGTGGCTAGGGATGAATGAAAACTCATCTACAATGAATAGTCAATAAGACTAAGCTGGACTATTCAGTAGAAACCATGCAGGCAAGAAGGCAATGGGGTGACATATATAAAGACTTGAAGGAAAAAAATTGCCAACCAAGAATCATATATCCTGCAAAACTGTCTCTCATATATGATGGTGAAATTAGGGCATTTCCAGATAAATAAAAATTTTAGGGAATTTGTAAAAACCAAACTAAAATTACAAGAAATACTAAAGGAAGTCCTCCAGTTAGAAAATCAATAACATCAGGTAACAATTCAGGACTAGAACACAGGACAGAACACCTAGATATAAACCCAGATAGGGGAGTCCCAAATAAATCAAAGCTAAAACACTGATAATAGGGAAACAGAGATGTCAATATGTAAAAGATGACAACATTAAAACAAAAAAGAAGGACTAAATAATGTAGTCATAGATCTTTCATATGGAGTGGAAGTCAAGATGATACAAAGCAATAAAAGATTGGTTTAAACTTAGAAAATCAGGGGTAAACATTAAGGTAACCAAGAAGAAAACTAACAACCCTACACATCAAAATAAAAAACAAGAAACATAAAGACTCAGCAAATACAAAATCAATAATAATGAAAAGAATAAAAAGAATGTATATAAAGAAAAATGACTCAGTACAGAAAATTAAGTGGAACAAAGAAACTGTCAATAACACACACAAAATACATCAAAACGACAGCATTAAACCCATACCTATCAATAATTACGCTGAATATAAATGGACTAAATGAACCAATAAAGAGACAGAGACTGTAGAATGGATTAAAAAAACATGATCCATCTAAAGCTGCTTACGAGAGACACACCTTAGACTTAAAGACACAAACAAACTAAAACTCAAAGGATGGAAAAAAATATACCAAGCAAACAGCAATCAGAAAGAGCAGGAATAGGAATATTAATCTCTGACAAAATATACTTTAAAGTAAAATCCACCACAAAGGATAAGGAATGACACTATATAATGATTAAAGGCTCAATACACCAGGAGGACATAACCATAATAAATATTTATGCATCCAACGACAGGGCTCCAAAATACATAAAATAAACTCTAACATCATTGAAAAGAGAGATAGACAGCTCCTCAATAATAGTAGAAGTCTGTCATGGATTGAATTGTGTCCCCCGAAAATGTGTCAACTTGGTTAAGTGATGATTACCAGTATTGTGTTGTTGTCCTCCATTTTGTGATTCTAATTTTATGTTGAGAGGATTGGGATGGGTTTGTAACACCACCCTTACTCAGGTCACCTCCCTGATCTAAGGTAAAGGGAGTTTCCCTGGGGTGTGGCCTGTACCAACTTTTGTCTCTCAAGAGAGGAAGGGAAAAGGAAGCAAGCAGAGAGTTGGGGACCTCGTACCACCAAGAAAGCAGCACCAGGAGCAGAGCACAACCTTTGGACACAGGGTCCCTGTGCCTGAGAAGGTCCTCTACAAGGGCAAGATTAAGGACAAAGACCTTCCTCCAAAGTTGATATAGAGAGAAAGTCTTCCCCTGGAGCTGATGCCCCGAAGTTGGATTTGTAACTACTAGACTGTGAGAAAATAAATTTCTCTTTGTTAAAGCCATCCATTTGTGGTATTTCTGTTATGGCAGCATGAGATGACTAAGACAGAGACTTCAAGACACCACTTTTGGTGAAGGACAGAACATCTAGAAAGAAGTTCAATAAAGACAGGGAAGATCTAAAAGCCACAGTCAAACAACTTGATCTCATGGTCATACAGGGTACTCCACCCAACAGCAGCCAAGTATACTTCCTTTTCCAATGCACATGGAACATTTTCCAGAATAGACCACATATTAGACCACAAAGCAAGCCTTAATAGAATCCAAGGCATCAAAATATTATAAAGCATCTTTTCTGACCATAAAGCCATAAAAGTAGAAATCAATAACAGAAAAAGCAAGAAAAAAAATCGAACATGTAGAAACTGAACAAGACCTTGCTCAAAAACTACTGGGTTATAGAAGAAACTAAAGATGGAATAAAGAAATTCCCAGAATCGAATGAGAATGAAAACACATCCTACCAGAACCTTTGGGACACAGCAAAAGTAGCTCTCAGAGGTGAATTTATAGCAATAAACACACACATCGAAAAAGAAGAAAGGGCCAAGATCAACACATTAACGCTACAACTGGAACAAATAGAAAGAGAGCAGCAAAAGAAGCCCTCAGGGACCAGAAGAAAGCAAATAATAAAAATTAGAGCAGAATTAAATAAAATAGAGAATAGAAAAACAATTGAAAGAGTTAACAAGATCAAAAGCTGGTTCTTTGAAAAGATCAAAAAAATCGATAAACCACTGGCCAAACCGACAAAAAAATAACAGGAGAGGAAGCAAATAACCCGAGTAAGAAATGAGATGGGCAATATCACAACAGACGCAATTGAAATTAAAAGAATCATAACAGAATACTATGAAAAATTGTACTCTTAACAAATTTGAAAACCTAGAGGAAACGGACAAATTTCTAGAAACACACTACCCACATAAACTAACACAAAACAGACATAGAACAACTAAATACACCTACAAAAAAGCAGAGATTGAAAAGATAATTAAAAGACTCACAAGAACAAAAGCCCTGGCCCTGAAGGTTTCATTGGAAAATTCTTCCAAACTTTCAGAGAAGAGTTAACACTACCACTACTAAAGGTATTTCAGAGCATAGAAAAGGATGGAATACTCCCAAACTCACTCTATGAAGCCAGCTTAACCCTGATAACAACACCAGGTAAAGACACCACCAAAAAAGAAAATTACAGGCGAATATCCCTCATGAACATAGACACAAAAATCCTCAACAAAATTCTAGCCAACAGAATTCAACAACATATCAAAAAAATAATTCACCATGACCCAGTGGGATTCATATCAGGTGTGCAGGGATGGTTCAACATTAGGAAAACAATCAATGTAAACCATCGCAAGAATAAAACAAAAGAGAAGAACCACATGATTTTATCAACTAATGCAGAAAAGGCATTTGACAAAGTCTGATACCCATTCATGATTAAAACTCTCAGCAAAGTAAGAATAGAAGGGAAATTCCTTAACATAATAAAGGGCGTTTATACAAAGCCAACAGCCAACATCATCCTAAATGGAGAGACTCTGAAAGCATTCCCCTTGAGAACGGGAACCAGACAAGTATGCCCTTTACCACCACTCCTATTTAACATTGTACTGGTGGTCCTAACCAGAGCAATTTGGCTAGAAAAAGAAATAAAGGACATCCAAATTGTTAAGGAAGAAGTAAAAGTATCTCTATTTGCAGATGACATGATCTTATACACAGAAAACCCCAAAGAATCCACAAGAAAACTATTGGAACTAATAGCTGATTTCAGCAATGTATCAGGATACAAGACAAACATACAAAAATCAGTTGGATTCCTCTACACCAGCAAAAAGAACATCGAAGAGGAAATCACCAAATCAATACCATTTACAGTAGCCCCCAAGAAAATAAAATACTTAGGGATAAATCTAACCAGAGATGTAAAAGATCTATACAAAGAAAACTACAAGACACTACTGCAAGAAACTAAAAGAGACCTACGTAAGTGGAAAAACGTACCTTGCTCATGGATAGGAAGACTCAACATTGTGGAAAATGTCAGTTCTACTCAAAGCAATCTACAGATACAGTGCACACCCAATCCTAATTCTAGTGGCATTTTTTAATAAGATGGAGAAACAAATCACCAACTTCATATGGAAAGGGAAGATGCCCTGAATAAGTAAAGCATTACTGAAGAAGAACAAAGTGGGAGGCCTCATACTACCCGATTTTAGAGCCTACAGTAGTCAAACAGCCTGGTACTGATACAACAACAGATATGTAGTCCAGTGGAACAGAATTGAGAATCCAGACGTAAATTCATCCACCTATGAGCTGCTGATATTTGACAAAGGCCCAAAGTCTGTTAAATGGGGAAAACACAGTCTCTTTAACAAATGGGGCTGGCATAACTGGATATCCATCTGCAAAAAAATGAAACAAGACCCATACTTCACACCATGCACAAAAACTAACACAAAATGGATCAAAGACCTAAATACAAAATCTAAAATGATAAAGATCATGGAAGAAAAAAACAGAGATAACGCTTGGAGCCCTAATACATGGCATAAACAAAATACAAAATAATACTAACAATGCACGAACACCAGAAAAGAAACTAGATAACTGGGTGCTCCTAAAAATCAAATACTTATGCTCATTAAAAGACTTCATCAAAAGAGTAAAAAGACAACCTATGGACTGTGAAAAAATTTTTGGCTATGAGAAATCTGATCAGGGCTTAATCTCTAAAATCTGTAAGATACTGCAAAACCTCAACAACAAAAAGACAAATAACCCTGTTAAAAAAATGGGCAAAGGATGTGAACAGGCACTTCACCAAAGAAGACAGTCAGGCAGCTAACAGACACCTGAAGAAATGCTCATGATCATTAGCCATTAGAGAAATTCAAATCAAAACTACAATGAGATGCCATGTCACTCCAACAAGGCTAGCATTAATCCAAAAAACAGTAAGCAATAAATTTTGGAGAGGTTGTGGAGAGACTGGAACACTTATACACTGCTGGTGGGAATATAAAATGGTACAACCACTTTGGAAATTGATTTGACATGTCCTTAAAAAGCTTTTTTTTTTTTTTTTTAAAAAGCTAGAAATAGAAGTACCATCCCATCCCGCTCCTTGGAATATATCCTAGAGAAATAAGAGCTCTCAAAAGAATAGATGCATGCACACCCATGTTCATTGCAGCACTGTTCACAATAACAAAAAGAGGGAATAAAACTAGGTGTTCATCAATGGATGAATGGATAAACAAATTATGGTATATTCACACAGTGGAATACTACGCAAGATAAAGAACAACGAGGAATCCACAAAGCATCTCATAACATGGATGAATCTGGAAGGCATTATGCCGAGTGAAATTAGTCAGTTGCAAAAGGACAAATGTTGTATGAGACCACTATTATAAGAACTCAAGAAATGGGCTGAACACAGAAGAAAACATTCTTTGATGGTTACAAGGGTGGGGAGGGAGGGAGAGGGATATTCACTAACTAGATAGTAGATGAGAAGTATCTTAGGTAAAGGGAAGGACAACACACAATGCAGGGGAAGTCAGCACAACTGGACTAAACCCAAAGCTAAGAAGATTCCTGAATACAACCAAACACTTCAAGAGACAGAGTAGTAGGGGTGGAGTTCTGGGGACCATGGTTTCAGGGGATATCTAGGTCAATTGGCATAACAAAGTTTATTAAGAAAATGTTCTGTATCCCACTTTGGTAAGTGTCATCTGGGGTCTTAAAAGCTAGCAAGCAACCATCCAAGATGCATCAATTGATCCCAACCCACCTGGAGCAAAGGAGAACGAAGAACACCAAAGACACAAGGAAAATATTAGTAAATGAGACAGAAATGGCCACTTAAACCAGAGACTCCATGAGACCAGAAGAACTGGATGGTGCCCGGCTACAACCAATGACCACCCTGACAAGGAACACAGCAGAGAACCCCTGATGGAGCAGGTGAAAAGTAGAACGCAGAACTCAAATTCTAGTAAAAAGACCAGACTTAATGGTCTGACTGAGACTGGAGGGACCCTGGAAGACATGATCCCTGGACTCTCTGTTAGTCCAAAACTAAAATCATTCCCGAAGCCAGCTCTTCAGAAAAAGATCAGACTGGACTAAAAAGAGTCGGTTCCGACTCATAGCGACCCTATAGGACAGAGTAGAACTGCTCCATAGACTGGACAATAAGACATAAAATGATACTTGTGAAGAGTGTGCTTCTTAGCTCAAGTAGATACATGAGACAAAATGGGCAGCTTCTGTCTGGAGACGAGACGAGAAGGCTGAAAGGGAGCTGGTTGAACAGACTTTGGAAATCCAGGGTGGAAAGGAGGAGTGTGCTGTCATAAGAAGAGCAACTAGGGTCATGGAACAATGTGTGTATACATTTTTTTATGAGAAACTAACTTGAACTGTAATCTTTCACTTAAAATATAATTAAAAAAAAACAGTGAAGAAATACCAAAACAGGGTGACAAAAATACTGTCTATTTTAAAGAGTTATATTGAACAAATTAGCACCTCTAACACCAAAACCACATTTGGCTAATTTGTTTGTTTCTCAACAAGCAAAATGTATAACGATTGAAATATTTTTGGCTGATGTGAAATCTCAGACTTTTTTTTGTACAAAATAATGTCATTTAAAATTTTTGAATGAAACTGTATTATACAAATTAAAAGAAATTGAATACATTTTGAGTGATGCTTAGATATGGTCCTACAACTGTACTATTTAATGAGCAGATTTATAAAAATACATTATTTCATAATGTACTTATCATGGATTGACCTGTGTCCCCCCAAAATATGTGATGACTTGGTTAGGCCATGACTCCCAGTATTGTGTGGCTGTCCTCCACTTTGTGATTGTAATTTTATGTTAAGGAGGATCAGGGTGGGATTGCAACAACCTTACTCAGATCACATCCCTGATCCAATGTAAAGGAAGCCCTGGAGTGTGACCTGCATCATTTTACAAGAGATAAAAGCAAAGGGAAGCAAGCAGAGAGAGTGGGGACCTCATACCACCAAGAAAGCAGTGCCAGGAGCAGAGTGTGTTTTTTGGACCTTAGGTTCCTGCATGGAGAAGGTCCCAGACCAAGGCAAGACTGATGACAAGGACCTTCCTCCAGAGCTATACAGAGAAAGCCTTACCCCAAAGCTGACACCCTGAATTTGGGGTTATAGCCTACCAGGCAGTGAGAGAATAAATTTCTCTTTGTTAAAGCCATCTGCTTGTGGTACTTTTGTTATAGCAGCAGTAGATGACTAAGACAGAGTTTGGTACCGAGAGAGTAGGGTGCTGCTCTGACAGATCCCTAAAATGGGGAAGAGGTTTTGAAACTGTGAATGGATAGAAGACTCAGACGGAAGTGAGGAGAGCTGTTAACACCGGAGAAGGCACAGATAGTAAGAAACAGCAGCAGGGGACCAGCAGCAGCAGTGAACTGGCAGCAGCAGAACCAGGAGATCAGCACCAGGCAGTGCTGGAGCTGACCCATGGAGCGAGAGAGCTGAGTCTTGTACACAGGAGTCTTCCTGGAGAGTGGGATACCACTGGGCACTTCCTGGTGAAGCAAGGCATGCTGACCAACGGATCCAGAGAGCTGAGCGCCTCCCAGCTGAAGTTTCCTAGCAGATTGGGTGCCTCCAGGCACCTACTGGTGGAGCTACAGAGCTTTGGAATACTTTCCCCAACAGGGCAGATATGGGCGTGAGGCCAGAGAGGCCGATAGGCCAAGGAAGCAGGAAGCAGAAGCTGAAGAGACGAGGAACACAGGAAGCCGAGCTGCCTCAGTCTCAAAAGATATGGCCTCAACCTCTGGGGTTTCAAAGGGCGGAGCCATAGACTCTGGTGTTTCTAAGGGTGGAGTCGCCACTCAGATGGACTAGAAGAATGGTGTGTCTAAAGCTGAGGGAGCAGAGTTGCTGTCCCAGTGGGCCTGGAAGGCAGAGCTGAAGCCCAGGGCCGAGAAGTCCCCACTCAGAATCCAGAGAGTGTGGCCAATACCTAGAGTCTGGAGGGCAGGGACATTGTGTAAATTGTCTCAGAGAACAAAGGATTATTTTCAAAGCTTTGAGGACTACTGTGTTCTGCTGACTTGCTTGGTGCCTGTTATCCCTTCTTTTCCTCCAGTTTCTAGCATTTGTAATGGAAATGTCTAGCTTGTGCCTGTTCTGCCATTGTACCTTTGGAAGCAGATAACTTGTATTCTAGATTTCATAGACAAAGAGGAATTTTTGGATTTTGAACTTGGAGTTAAGATTTTTGCTATGATATGATGGGTTGACTATGTTTCGCATGTTGCAAGGATGTGATTTTTTGGGGGACCAAAGGGTGGAATGTCATGGATTGAATTGTGTCCCCCAAAAATGTGTTTATCAATTTGGCTAGGCCATGATTTCCAGCATTGTATGGTTGTCCTCCATTTTGTGATTGTGTAATTATATGTTAAAGAGCATCAGGGTGGGATTGTAACACCCTTACTAATGTCACATCCCTGATCCAATGTAAAGGGAGTTTCCCTGGAGTGTGGCCTGCACCACCTTTTTATCTTGTAAGAGATAAAAGGAAAGGGAAGCTAGCAGAGAGTGAGGACCTCATACCACCAAGAAAGCAGTGCCGGGAGCAGAATGCGTCCTTTGGACCCAGGATTCCTGCACAGAGAAGCTACTAGTTCACAGGAAGATTGATGAAAAGGACCTTTCTCCAGAACCGACAGAAAGAGAACGCCTTCCCCTGGAGCTGACCCCCTGAATTTAGACTTCTAGCCTAGCCTGAGGTATTTCTGTTACAGCAGCACTAGATGACTAAGACAGTACCACAGGTGATATGGACTGGTAGTGGACATGAAATTAAGAAATACAGTAGCCAATTTTTGCAATTCTGTGAGTGTATTTTTGTGGCTGCATGTCAGGCCCAGGGCAAAAAGACTTCCAGATCAGGCACTAGCTAGCTTTGCAGCTTTTGAACTTTATAACAACCTCTCTGGTCTTTTGTTTTTCATCAATGAAATGGAAGCTGAGTGATGGACATCCACATGCATCATCTCATTGCTCACCAGGGTGTTTCCCTAATTTGCCTGGGCTGTGATTCTTCACACCTTTATCTGCAACAGAGTTCCTGGGTGGTGCAAATGGTTAATGAGTTTAGCTGCTAACCAAAAGGCAGTTTGAGTCTACCCAGAGGCATGTTGGAAGAAAGATCTGGTGATCTACTTCTGAAAAATTGGTCATCGGAAATACTGTGAAGTGCAGTTCTACTCTGATTGACACACATGAGTTGGAATCAACTCCACAAAAGCTGGTACTGGTTATCTGCAAATATAATAGACTGGACTAGATAATGCTCAGTGTTCTACTAGCTCAAATAGCCAATGAGCTATTTTTTTTTAATAATTTTTATTGAGCTTTAAGTGAACGTTTACAAGTCAGTCTGTCACATATAAGCTTATATACACCTTACTCCATACTCCCACTTACTCTCCCCCTAATGAGTCAGCCCTTCCAGTCTCTCCTTTCGTGACAATTTTGCCAGTTTCTAACCCTCTCTACCCTCCTATCTCCCCTCCAGACAGGAGATGCCAACACAGTCTCAAGTGTCCACCTGATACAAGTAGCTCACTGTTTGTCAGCATCTCTCTCCAACCCATTGTCCAGTCCCTTCCATGTCTGATGAGTTGTCTTGGGGAATGGTTCCTGTCCTGGGCCAACAGAAGGTTTGGGGACCATGACCGCCGGGATTCTTCTAGTCTCAGTCAGACCATTAAGTCTGGTCTTTTTATGAGAATTTGGGGTCTGTATCCCACTGATCTCCTGCTCCCTCTGGTTCATGTGGCCCTTTCTGTCTCTTGGGCTCATAGTTATCGTGTGACCTTGGTGTTCTTCATTCTCCTTTGATCCAGGTGGGTTGAGACCAATTGATGTATCTTAGATGGCCGCTTGTTAGCATTTAAGACCCCAGACGCAATGAGCTATTTTATAGAAAATATATAAATGACTCAAAAGCATGCTAGCCCCATATTACTGCTGCTACTATCACCATCACCACCACCACTACCACAGTCACGCCCAAGTGGAACTAAGTTGTTCAGCCCATGAGGACAGCCTAATCTCATGAAGAGTAGCACGTCTTAGCAATAAATAGCCCTCTGAGGGCTGATCTTAAAACCTTAAACCAAACTCATAGCCTTCTGTCTAACTATACCTAAACCATTAGGAAAGAGTTTATTTAGCATTGGTTGCAGAAATTGTGGAATTTCCTCCCCTGAGGATTGTTAGGCAGCCTGAAGTTTTTGCTTTGAGGTGCCCACAAAGACTTTGAAAATAAGAGAAGGAAGGTTGTCTTCTGAGGGCTTGACTGTAAGTGAAAACATCATGGACACAATATACAAAAGCCATCTTTGAAAAGTAGGCTAACTCTAAGACCGGAAGACCATCAACATATCTTAAAAAGAATGTATTGGTTGGAAGAGAGTTGGAAAATCAAAGGCTATAAATAAAACAAAGAGTCGCTGAGGCAGGGCTCACTTAAACACGGTTAAGGAGAGGGGGTCTTAGATCTATGAAACCAAAATGCCAGTGTCCTAATGGACACTGCAGAACACAGCCCCTGTTACCGTGTTAAGTGCCTTTCATACAGTATCTCATTTAATACGTTCAAAACAGTCCTAGGAGATAGCTATCACCCCCACCACTTTACAGATAAGGAAACTGAACTGAAGATCAGAAAGGACACGCAGTCGGTGAGTGATGGAGCTGGAATCAGACTCAGGCAGTGTGGCTCCCAATGCGCTGCTCTCAATGAGCTGCACGCACTGCTGGAACAGTCAAGTGGCTGCCTGTGCTCTCCTTCAGGCCAGACACTGAAGAAGATGCAATCAGATGGTTTCTTGGTGAGTAATAGGAATCAAACTGTTTAAGAGCATGGTTTGTTTGGTCCCAAAGCCAAAACCAAACCCTTTGACGTTGAGTTGATTCCAACTCATATCGGCCCTATAGGAAAGAGTAGAACTGTTCCATACAGTTTCCAAGGAGTGGCAGGTGGATTTGAACTGCCGATCTTTTGGTTGGTAGCTGTAGGTCTTAACCACTGTACCATCAGAGCTCAGAGGGTACTGTTTCTGTAGGAAGAATACTGGTGATAGGGGACATTGGTGGTTTAGTGTTAAAATTCTCACCTTCCATGCAGGAGACCTGAGTTAGATTCCCAGTCACTGTACCTCATGCGCAGCCACCACCCACCCATCAGCGGAGCTTCCAGATTAAGATGTGGAGCTTCCAGATTAAGACGGACTAGAAGAAGGGCCTGGTGATCTACTTCTGAAAACAGCCAATGAAAATCCTACGGATCACAGTGATCTGATCTCGTTATGCATGGGGCCATCACGAGTTGGGGGCGCATTCGACGGCAGCTAACAAGAAGAAGACTGGTGACAGGGAATATCTGAACCACACAACTGCTGTTCTCTTTGGCTCTGATCCTCTGCCTCTCAAGCATCATTCTGGACGTGAGCCAGAGGGAGAGATTGGGACTGCTAGTTCCCTTAAGCAGTCTCAGTTCCATTTTAGTTGTCAATAAGTTCAAGGGCATTAGGGTTTATGTATCAGTCTCATGGGGTTGGTTAGTCTAGGTCTTCTTCCACATACTGGTATCGTCACCAAGAGAGTAGAAACCATTGTGTGACGCTTTCTGGGTCAGCCGGCTTTCCCGGTTCATGTCCTGATGGTTTTTAAAAAGTGGGAGAACTGTGTCGTGCTTATTCCTTCTCTTACGATTTCTGTGCTCTTTAGACTTTTATTAGCTATACTCCAAAGGTAGACTTCACTCCAGCCAGTCATCATGCGCTGGCAGTGATAATGATAGGTAAACTTTATTGAGTATTTTGTGCCAAGCAATTCAAGTCATTTTAAACAAACAAAACTAAGCACCATTCTAGAGGTACCACAGAAGGCTTTCTGCAGAAGATGATGTATAATCATCTAGATTTTGAAGGATGGATAAGAACTTTACCTTATAAAAAGAGAGAAATAAACAAACAAATAAATAAATAAATTCCAGACAGAGGGAACAGCATAGGCAAAGGTTTGAAAGTTGAACCTGGCAAAGTGTGCTTTGGGAACTCAGTTTGGCATGGCTGAAGCAAAACGGAGCACCGATGAGTAGTTTTCTTATTGCTGGCTTTGGCAAGAGGCAGGAACAGACAGTTGTCGCTTTTGTTGGGGAGGTGATGGCTGAGGTGCTCAGGGAGGCAGCTGGCAAGGTGCATGGTACAGCAGAAACATCCTTCTCTCACATCTCTCAGTTCTGCCAGATCTTTCTAGACACCTACCCTTTGGATGACTTGGTCGAGATTTGATTGTTCTGGGCTCAGGCAATGAATGAGACCAATGGAACTGCCCTTTGATTAAAGCAAGAAACCCCACTCTGGACACGGGGTTAAAGTGGTCCCTGTGCTGTTCAAATTATAGAAAAAGAAGAGGTGATATGGTATGGTGAAAAGGGGAAAGTGAGGGAATTAAGACTTATAGAGCTCTGTCATGGATTGAATTGTGTCCCCCCAAAATATGTCAACTTGGCTAGGCCATGATTCCCAGTATTGTATGATTGTCTACCATTTTGTCATCTGATGTGATTTTCCTTTGTGTTGTAAACCTTATCTCTATGATGTAAATGAGGCAGGGTTAGAGGCAGTTATGTTAATGAGGCAGGGATCATCTACAAGATTAGGTGGTATTTTAAGTCTATCTCTTGAGATATAAAAGAGAGAAGTAAGCAGAGAGACAGGGGGACCTCATACCACCAAGAAACAAGAGCCAAGAGAATAGCACATCCTTTGAACTAGGGGTCCCTGTGCTGAGAAGCTCCTCTACCAGGGAAGATTGATGACAAGGACCTTCCCCCAGAGCTGATAGAGAGAGAAAGCATTTCCCTGGAGCTGGTACCCTGAATTTGGACTTCCAGCCTCCTAGACTGTGAGAGAATAACTTTATCTTTGTTAAAGCCATCCACTTGTGGTTTTTCTGTTATAACAACACTGGATAACTAAGACAAGCTCCAGTATAGGCTAGGCTCCATGGTAGACACATTATCCACTGTGTGTCATTTGATTCCTGGAACCCCAGCAGTTTTTTTTTTTTTTTTTTTTTTTTTTTTACCTTTTTATAGATGTGGAGGCTTAGAGGGGTTAACGGGCTTTCTGCCCAAGGGAGGAAGTAGTGGCAACTGGATTTGGACCAGTATTTGTCTCACTCTGGTGTCTCTGGCTGATTGACTCTTTAGGACGTCTGAGATAACATTCTTGTTTGGTCAACAATTTGCTGTGTGGTTGCAGGTGAGTGAATTATCCTCTCTGAGCCTCAGTTTCTGGATCTGTAAATTTGTCTCCTTGTAGGTTATACCCAATCACCTCAATTCTTCCCTTTGGATTCTTATAGAAATCTAATTTGTCTGACCCACCACAATCCTTCAAAAATATGAGAATAGTATACATTTCCTGAATCTTCTTATTTTCAGACTAAAAGTTCTTACTTCTTTAAATTGCCTTTTCCCTTGCTTTTTTGTCCTTTGCAGTCAATCAAGTGGCATGGTTGCTATCTTGTTGTGTACTGTGGAGGTGATTCTGATTCATACTAACCCTATAGGACAGAGTAGAGCTGCTCCATAGGGTTTCCTAGGCTGTAATCTTTATAGGAGCAGATCTCCAGGTCTTTTCTCCTGCAGAGTGGCTGGTGAGTTTGAACCGTGGATCTTTCCATTAGCAACCAGGCTCTTTAACGATTGTGCCACCAGGGGTCCTTGGTTGCTATCTTAGGTTGCATTAAAAGAAGTGCCTGAATTATAGGAAGGGAAAATTTTCCTCTGGTCAGAGTACTTCTGGAGTCGAGGATTCAGCTTTGAGACCATGAGATGTGAGGGATCAGATGTCTAAATGTATGTTAGAAGTCTTCCACAGGACTAGTCTTGTTGAAATAGAAAAGTAGAAGTACATGGCCTTTTCTTTAGTCCATTAATCTCAACACTTGAAGTTTTCTTGAGAGACCCCACTTCAGTAAAT
This sequence comes from Loxodonta africana, assembly GCF_030014295.1. Lineage (NCBI taxonomy): Eukaryota > Metazoa > Chordata > Mammalia > Proboscidea > Elephantidae > Loxodonta > Loxodonta africana. The sequence goes on from NC_087344.1 coordinate 93,703,886, forward strand.
GAAATCTCACACTGAAACGTTGGGTAGCTTTAAGGATATATATGGATATGGATAAGGGGTTGGGGAAATATGTGTTAGGAATGGTCTAAATCCTGACAAAAGATGCACAGCTTTCCATGGCTCTAATTCTACTTTTGGTAGTAGGTTTTTTAGCTGGAATATGGGTTTATCAGGAAATATCCAATGACCACTGGGACGTGAGCCAGGTTCTGTTATTGGCTGGGCATGACCTTGAGCAAGTCTTTTCCTTCTCTGGGTCAATGTTTCCTCATTTGTCAAATGAAAGAGCTGGACTAGAATCTGGGAAGGCCAAATGGTTTCATTTTACATGCCAAGTGTGTGATTCATTATGTGAGAAGTATGAGAATATGCATGGGCTCAACAGTAAAGAGCTCTGTGAGTGATTAGTGATATTAGTCAGGATACCAAGTGACGGAAATTCAACTTGAACTATTATAAATAAAAAGAGAATGCACTGGTTCACTAGGAGGAACTGCCTTCAGGCATAGCTAGACCTGGGGGCACACAGGATGTTGTTAAGCAGTTTTCTCTCTCCATCCTTTGGCTCTGGTTGATTTTGTTTGGCTTCATTGTTCACACAGGCTCTGTCTACTGGGTGGACAATATGGCTACAGGCAATCCTAAACACCTCTCTCCTTCTGTATTAGCAACCCACAGGGAAAGAGACAATCTTTCCAGTTAATTCTGGTAGGTAAGTCCTGGAGTGGTTTCCTATTGTCTAGGTTTGGGTATTTTGTCCATATCTAAACCAATCATTGTGTGGGATGTCTTTGAAACCCAGCTCCAATCTAATTTTGATTGGCTAGATCTGGGTCACATGTGCTCAATCTTGTGACCAGGAGGGAGGAGCACTGTGATGAATAGCCTGTGGCTGCTAACCGAAAGTTGGAGGTTCAAGTCTACCCAGAGGCACCTTGGTAGAATGGACTGGTGATCTACTTCTGAAAAATCAGCCATTGAAAATCCTGTGGAGCACGGTTCTACTCTCTGACACACATGGGGTCACCATGAGTTGGAAGGACTTAGTGGCAACTTAGGTTGGTTTGTTACTGTTTAGACCTCCTAGAATGGGGAGGATCATGCTTTCTTTAAAAAGAAAACCAAGGAGCTATTCTTGGTAGCAGAGGAATGGGGAGGACATTTGGGCAGAAAAAACCTATATGTAGATACTAACACCAGCTGTACAAGTGGGAGGCAGATTGGTGTCATACAGACCACACATTTTTTATCATAGAATTAGATTGAGGCTCTTACAACTCTCAAATTCTTTTCTTTTCAACAAATAACACAGAATAAATGGCACTGCACTCTACTTGCAGCTTGAATAATAACAATCGAACAAATGGCAAGACTGGGCAACCTTCTTCTCTGCTCTTGGCCTCAGTTTATTATTTTTTAAAATAAAAGTGTTGATTTTGTCACCAGGTATCCTCTCAAAGTGCCCTTAATCTCTGACATCCCCATTCCATCCAGCAGAAGCCCCCTGGAACTTTGTCCCACCAGGCCATGAGCTGAGTCTGAGCAGGGCCAGTAGAACTCAGCAGTCTCTGCCCATCTGGAAGAGGTGGTCTCTGAGTCAGCTTGTTGTCTTAGAGCCAATAACCAGGGTGTGTGTATGTGGAAGCTCTCTGAATCCCAGCCCACTTCTAAGCTTGCCATGTTGGGCCCATCTGTTGGTTGGATGCCAACTTCATTTTCCTTTGCCTAGCACTTCCTCTTGTGGTTCTGGTGAAGAACACTGAATATGCGTGGACTTCCAGAAGAGCAAACAAATCAGTCTTGGAGAAAGTACAGCCAGAATGCAAGGATGTGCATTAGAAGAGAGGATGGCGAGACTCTGGCTTGCTTACTTGGAACACGTCATCAGGAAAGACCAATTGCTGGAGACGGATATCTCGTTTGGTAAAGTAGAGGGTCTTCGAAAAAAGAGGGAAATTCTAAGTGAGATGGATTGACACAATAGTTGCAACAATGGACTCAAATATAACAAACATATCTCATGAAGATAGTGCCAGACCAGGCAACATTTTGTCTATTATATGTAAGGTCACTGTCGTAGTCATCTAGTGCTGCTGTAACAGAAATAGCACAAATGGATGGTTCTAGTAAACAGAAGTTTATTCTGTCACAGTCTAGTAGGCTGTAAGTCCAAATTCAGGGCATCAGCTCCAGGGGAAGGCTTTCTCTGTTGGCTTTGGAGGAAAGTCCTTGTCATCAGTCTTCCCATGGACTAGGAGCTTCTCAGCACAGGAACCCCGGGTCCAAAGAATGCACTCTGCTCCCGGCACTGCTTTCTTGGTAGTATGAGGTCCCCAACTCTCTGCTGGCATCCCTTTCCTTTCATCTTTTGTAAGATAAAAGGTGGTGCAGGCCACACAACAGGGACACTCCATAATGGATCAAGGATGTGACCTGGGTAAGGGTGTTATACCCCACCCTAATCTTCTATAACATAATTTAATCTTGTCTCATTAACTGCAGGCAGAGATTAGGATTTACAACACATAGGAAAATTATATCAATCACAAAATGAAGGATAACCACACACTACTGGAAATCATGGCCTAATGAAGTTGACACATATTTTGGGGGGACACAATTCAATCTATGACAGTCACCATGAGTTGGAGCCAACATGGTGGCATCTAACAACAACAATGCTTCCTCATGTTCCCCAAAAGATAATTCATTCCAAAGACTTGAATTGATGGTGTGCTTTTATAAGCTACTGGACCTGGTGATTATAAAGCCCTGACCCCCTTCCCATGTAACTTTCAAGGATCACCGTGCTGTCCACCCCAAAGAAGAAGTATATTTGCAAGCTGTTCAGAGAGAAAGACTGTCTTGGGTTTCAACCTTGTTGAGACTGATTTTTTGTTTTTGTTTTAGGCCCTGCCTTCTTCATTCCATGCAAAAGCATTATTTCTTTGGATTTTATCACCCACTGCCACCATTTCCCATCTGCTGCTGGGTGATTACTGAGTGACATCTATGTCCTGGCCTCCTTGTTCCTATGAAGAATGCGGTTTTGATGAGTAAACAATTGCACGGTGTTTTCTCCAGTCCCATGGGAATGGGGGTTATTTAAGTTCAGAGGTACTCAAAGACTTTATAAATTTATAGCTGTAATTGCTTTGTTAGCTCATAGCATGTGCTGAGTGTAATGACCTGATTTGGGATTGGGGAAAGGAGCCTAGGATGCCTCAGCCCCAGACACCTGTATAAGACAAAGTTCAACTGGAGAGAGAGGCAGTTACTTATTATCCTGGCTCTGCACACAGTGACTTCACAGCTGGACAATCAACCTAAGGCCCTGGCCAAGGAACAGGGCAGGAGAGCAATCAATATTTTAATCATTCCGGAAACTGCCTGCAAAAATACCAGCAAAAACAGTGAAGAGACATTTTCTGAGTGCCTAACATGTATTAAACCCCTGCTATCGAGTTGATTCCGACTTACAGCAACCCTATAGGACAGAGTAGAATTTCGCCATAGGGTTTCCAAGGAATGGCTGGTAGATTCAAACTGCTGACCCTTTGGTTAGCAGCCACCAGGGCTCCCAGCTTGCGCTAGGCCCCCGTATTTTGTTTTAATTTCTTCCCGTGAAGCCACAAATATTCCAATTCTATCGAAGAGAAGGAAACTGAGGCCAAAGTTGTAAAGCCACACAGCTGCTAAATAACAGCTTGGATTTGCACTGAGCTCTGCCTGTCTCTGGTCATTTCCCAGGCTGCATCTAGAACTCAGAGGGCAGATGACAAGGAACCGGGCTGGAGCAAGGAGACCACCAGGAAGTCTGGGCACTGCCACTGCCTTTGGATTCTTGGATTCTGGATATTAGCCTGTACACTGGGAACAATTAAGCATCCTGACAACATGCTGGGTGGAAAGCTGGGAGATGAAAGGTTAAGAGGAGCCTGGGAGAGGTGTTGGCAAGAGTACCCCCAAGTTTGTCAAGTTGCCCAGTGCCTTTGGCCCACTGCGGCAATGAAAGCCTAGTTTCTTTAGAAAACAGAGAAGCTTGCTATTTCCTCATTACACCAACAGGAGGCAGCAGAGAGCAGCAAACATGTCTTAATTCTGAAAAGCCCACTTTTGCTCTTAGTTTTGTGATTTGGGCAAGTTTATTCACTTCTCTAAGGAAGCCCTGGCGGTGCAACAGTTAAGTGTTTGGCTGTTGTGATTATTAAATTTGTGTGTCAACTTGGCTGGGCCAAGATTCCCAATGGTTTGGAAGTTACGTAATGATGTAATTTGGCAGTTATATAACAATGTAGCCATCCTCCAATAATGATCTGATGTGATCAGCCAATCAGTTGTAAGGGGAGTTTCCTTAGGGGTGTGGCCGGCATCCAGTAGATATATATATACTGCTTGTCATCACCTGACCTCCAGTTCTTGGAACTTGAGCCAATGGCCTGTTGTATTGCCTGCCAATCTTGGGAATTCATCTTTCACAGCCTGTGAGCCAGTAGCCTACCATCTTACCTGCCAATCTTGGATTCATCAGCCTCCACAGCCTGTGAGCCAGCGGCCTGCCATCTGACCTGCCGATCTTGGGTTCACCAGCCCCTTCAGCTAAGTGAGTCAGGAGAAGCCTCCAGTCTGACAACTGACCCATGGACTTGGAACTTGCCAACCTCTATAACTACATAAGCCATTTCCTTGAGATAAATCTCTCTTTCTATTTATATATTTCACTTGTTTTGCTTCTCTAGAGAATCCAGCCTAAGACAGCTGCTAACCAAGAGACCTGGTGATCCGCTTTCTTAAAGATTACAGCCAAGAAAACCCCATGTGGCATTCTACTTTGTCACATGGAGTGGCACCCAACAACATCATTTGCTTCTTTGGGCCTTAGTTTCTTTGTCTAACTGGGAATGCTAACTCCCACACCTCAAGAATTCCTCACAAAGTTTTTGAGACCATCAAATGTAATTGTGGATTTAAATGGCTTTGTAAATCAAGTACAGGCCCATGTAAGTTTATTGTCTTCTCAAGTCTATTGCCTTTTATGAAAATTTCCTTTAAATTCTTTCTAGAAATAGGTGGGCTATAAAAAAAAACAAGTAAAAATAAAAACGATGATTTGTTATAAAATTACCTGACACTTGTTTTGCGAAAAGACATTTTTTCCATCTTGGAATTACCAAAAACTCTGACTCACAATTGGATAGTGAGTGATTTGTCCTCTGGAAACATACCTAATGATTATGCAAGGACATTTTAGACACAGTCCCTGCCCTCATGAAGTTGGTATTAAGTGGGGGATGCAGGCCTTAACTGCTTGAGTGTAAACACATGTAGATGAGCATACCATTAAATTATTTTAATTGTGGTAAGGGCTAAAAAGGAGTGGCTACTCAAAGAACGTAGGATAGAGAGAATTAACCCAGATTTGGAGGGTTAGAGAAAGTGATGTTTGAGTCAAAATCTCAAAGATTCCTGGAGGTTACGTAGGTGAAGTGGAAGAGTGAAAACTATTCTAGGTATTGGGAATAGTAGGTTCAAAGGCCCTGAGGTGGGAAGGAAAAGAGAAAAGTCAGTATGCCTGGAATGCCAGGAATACTCCTGGCTTAAATATAAAACACCATGGCTCAAACATAAAAAAAAGACATGGAATATTCATGACCTTTCCATCTATCTGAGGAAAAAAACAATCACTGACATATTGGGTAAATTTAAATTATGTAATTTTATTTTTTATTGCTCCTTGCAGATTGAAAGCAGTACTGTCAGCTTCAGGATCATAAACATGTGTTTAGTGTTATTTGCTCCGCTCACATGATGATAATATTTGGCATAAGGATAGTGAGATCATGAAAACAAAAAAACTCCTTTTCACGAACAATTATTTAAGGACTGTTGTTGTTGTGGAAACCCTGGTGGTTAAGTGCTACAGCTGCTAACCTAAAGGTCGGCAGTTCGGATCCACCAGGCGCTCCTTGGAAACTCTATGGGGCAGTTTTATTCTGTCCTATAGGGTCGCTGTGAATCAGAATCGACTCGACGGCAACGGGTTTGGTTTGGTTTTTGAGTTGTTGTTGTAAGGAGACCTGGAGGCACAGTGATTAGGTGCTCGGCAGCTAATCGAAAGGTCAGCGGTTCGAACCCGCCAGCTTCTCTGAAGGAGAAAGATGTGGCAGTCTGCTTCCATAAAGCTTACAGCCTTGGAAACCCTATGGGGCAGTTCCACTCTGTTCTGTAGGGTTCCTATGAGTTGGAATTGATGGCAATGGGTTTGTTTGTTGATTATTGTTGTTATGCCTTCAAAATTGAGTTTTCCTCTTTATTTTCCATTCTGCCCTTCCTGACCTTGATATTGTCAGTGGGTCTGCATTGCTTTGTGGCCTGGTCCTAGTGTATGTTTTCAGACTTGTTTCCCACCACTCTCTCTCTTTCACATGCTCTCTCTTCCACCCTGTCCTTCCCAAGCCCTGCACCTCCCTGCTCCCACACCTTTGCTCAGGCCATTCTCCAGCTCACCTGCCTGTCTTTCTTCTCCCTCCTGAACGAAGTTCTTGTGTCCTCCAGGCCCAGGTGAACTGTGGCCTCCTCCTTGAATCCAAGGCAGAATGACTGCCCACCATGATGTCCCCAAGCACACTTTCTGTGGCGTCTTATTGTAATGAGCATGTGCTCTGCCTTGAATCAGAGTGATTTCTTTCCATGCCTTCCTCTCATTAGACTGAGTTCTTTCAGGGCACGGATTACTTTTTTTTTTTTTAATTGTGCTTTAGGCGAAAGTTTACAGAGCAAATTAACTTCTCATTCAACAATTTATATATAAATTGTTTTGTGACATTGGTTGTAATCCTGCGATGTGTCAACACTCTCCCCCTCTCCACCCTGGGCTTCCCCTTTCCATTTGTCCTATTTTCCTGTCCCTTCCTGCTTTCTTGTCTTTGCTTTTGGGCAGATGTTACCCATGTGGTCTCATTTACGTGATTGAGCTAAGAAGCACGTTCCTCACGTGTGTTATTGTTTGTTTTATAGACCTGTGTAATCGTTGGCCAAAGGGTGAACTTGGGGAGTGACTTCAGTTCTGAGTTAAAAGGGTGTCTGGGGACCATAGTCCTGGGGCTCCTCCAGTCTCTTTCAAACTGGTAAGTCTGGTCTTTTTTTGTGAATTTGAATTTTGTTCTACGTTTTTCTCCCACTCTGTCTAGGATGCTCTATTGTGACCCCTGTGAGAGCAGTCGGTGGTGGTAGCTGGGGACCATCTAGTTGTTCTGGGCTCAGGCTGGTGGAGGCTGTGGTACTTGTGGTCAGTTAGTCCTTTGGACTAACATTTTCCACGTACCTTTGGTTTTTTCATCCTCCAGGGCACGGCTTACTTGAAGTCTGGAAGTCTTAGTACAGTGCATGTCACACCAAATGGGATGCATATCACATTAAGTTGGTGCTTAATCCCAATTGAACTGAATAGATGATTGGGAAAAATTTTCTCAAGTTCTAGGGTTAATAATGAATTTCTGTTGGGGGACTTTTTTCACTTAAAAGTAAAATTAATTGCTTGATTTTATTTGTAACAGCAAATGTTGGCCACAACTTAGATATTTAATAATAGGGAATTGTTTACATAAATTAAACTACTCATATATAGTGAAATATTATGCAACCATTAAACATGATGTAAAACACACTTATTATCAAAGAAACGTGTTCACAATATAGCGTCAAAAAAAGAAAGTTACAAGACTATACGTATGTTATATTGTTTGTGCGTGCAACACAGTACTGAGAGTGTCTGATGTATCTGACAGGTGACAGGTGAATGTAGGTGCCACTACCCCCTCCTGTCCTTCTGGCAGCCTGATGGATGGATGCATAGGCATATCTGGAGAACTTGGCCAGGGTCAGATTGAGAGTGGAAGCAATGGGAGGTTACAGAGGTGACTGTAAAGTCCCTGGAATATACCCCACCGTAGAGGATGGGGCCTAGGGAGACTCACTCTCAGGAGATCAGGAGGAGAATAATGGTCCTAGACATAGGAACGGCCTGTCACTTAGCCACTGGAGATTTCCTTCACCCTGGAGGTGGACAGGGCTATGTATTTAAACTCTGGTGTCCCCACTGGAAGAGCAGAGATGGGAAAAGACATTTCTCCTATGAGGGGTCAGGAACATCCATGTGGCCCAGGAAGTGGCCGTGGTTGAAACTTAGGAGTGAAAAAGCAGAGTTGCCCAAAGGGAGCTAGAACAGTCCAAGGCAAATGGACGCAGAGGCAGCAGGTGGCCAGCTGGGCAGGGCAACCTGGGGGTGGCCGGCTGAGAGGAGAAGCAAGGGCAGCAGCAAGGGTAACCTGAAGGTGAGCAGTGGCGGAGGCACAGGTGGCAGCCTGGGTGGGTTTAGGAATGTGCGTGGGATATCCCTAAAGATGTCTAGGGTTATGGGGGGCCTTGAAAAGGGGCCTGGGGGTCTGGTGATGGGCAGGGAGAAGCCATCAAGTCTGCTGTATAACCATTAATGATGGCTCATTTGAGTCCACAAACTAGTGAGAACTGGAGGATATTTGGATTCTGTTTGCTCAATAAACTATACACGCATTAAAAAAAGCCTGGAAAAGTAGACATCAAGGTATTAAAAATGATACTCTCTGGGTGGATGGATGTTTTTTATTTTCTTCTTTTTGGCTTCTTTGTATTTTCTTATTTTCATGAAATGAACATGTGTTGCTCTTATAATAAGAAAGAAAAAAAAAAAAACCAATAAAGTTGTTTTGTAAGAAATCAAATTACAGTACACATGTTGCCTGGGGACACACTTAGGAGAGCAGCTGAGTGGTGGCCAAAGTACAAACAGTTACAGTGGATCCACACTGAGGATTCCTGCCTCCCCACTGCCCGTGGTCAGGAGCTGGGGGCAAGACGACCATGTGGGACTTAATCTGTGAGTTTGGATAAGGCCCCTGCTCTGTGCTTACACAGATGGCTAGACCATGTATATGCAGCAGTATTAACGGCATAAAAACACTTTTCTGCAGTCCTGCCAGCCTCACTTCATTAGCTCCTTCCAGAAGGAGTCTGTTTTGCTCTCCTGTCTCTGGTCTGCCCGCAGCCCACTTCCTGAGCCATGTACACCTGGATAGGCAATATAAGGGGAGCAGAGGGTGGGAGGCCAGTATAAGTCATGTGGCCATGGGTCCCAATTTTTATCCCAGTTCTTTTTATGTTTTTAATTAAAACATTTTTTTAGAAATTGTGGTAAAAATATATATAACAAAACATTTGCTAGTTCAGCAATTTTTACACGTATAATTCAGAGACATTGATTATGTTCATCATGTCCTGCAACCATTACCATTATCCTTTCCCACATTATTTCACCACCATTAACAGAAATCAGTGCCCCCTAAGCAACGATTCCCCTTTCCCCCTCCCTCTCACCCCTGGTAACCACTAATAAACCTTGGTCTCTACATATTTGCCTATTTCATATAGATGGAATCATACAGTATTTGCCCTTTTGGGAAAGACTTATTCCACTCAGCACAATGTTTTCTAGGTTCATGCATGCTGTAGCATGCATCAGGACTTCATTTCTCTTTATGGCAAAGTAATACTCCATTGCATGTGTATACCAGATTTTGTTTATCCATTCCTTTGTTGATGGACACTTATGTTGTTCCTATTTTTTGGTTATTGTGAATAGTACTGCGGTGAATATTGGTGTACAAGTTTCTGTTTGCATTCCTGCTTTCTATTCTTTTGATTTTTTTTTTTTAAACTGGGTCATTTTAATGTTTTTTATCACATAATAAATAGTTCTCTTGATGACTGCAGACACGAAGGCTGTTTGGTAGTATTCGTAAACACATGGTAATGGTGGTTTTCCTGGTTGGTTTGCAGTCTTCGCCAATAATTAGGAGTTACTTACGTGAAACTGCTATCAAACCAGTAAGACTGCATTTATGCATCCATCATTTTCAGGATTGTTGGTAACCTGGGCATATTTTCCCCCAATAACCTTGCCTCCTTGTGTCACAAGGCCCAACTCGCTCACGTTCACCTCAATGACAGTACCTTTGGTAATAACACCCAAGGTTGTATATAGTGGGGGTGAGGGATTCTTCTTTACACCAAGTATCGGCAGGCAAAAGGTGGCTTTAAGTTCAGGATGCGTTACGTGAGCCTTCTTGAAACGTAAGCCCATCGGTCTGATGAATCGTTCATATTTAGGTGGTTTTCGCGTAAAGCCATCCCCAACAAATCAGGCTTCAGTAACCATCCTCTTCCATGCTTTCTTTTTTCTCTTTCCTGTTCGAATGACTTTTAATATTTCTGTTTCTCCCTGGGCACGGACTTTGGGCAGAGGGACTTCCCATTTTCCCGCTTTCTCTTTTCGTTTTTGTTTAATCATATTGGAAAGTACTTTAGCTCGGGACTGCCCCTCTCTATCCAGCAGATAGGCAGCTACTGCACCTTGTGGAGTCTTCTCATCATTCTTTCGTTTGGTGTTTCTCTTTTCATGCATCTCGATAGTCTTTTTCATTTGTATTTTCTCAGCATGGCGCTGCTTATGGTAGAGCTTAGCCTTTAGGCCAATCATCTTTTTCGCCTTTTTTGAACGTTCGTGAGCCTCTCGACTTTCCTTCTTTCTCTTTTTCTCATGGTAATCCAAACGATATCCATAGCACTTACGGTGTAACTCAATATATTCATTTTGTGGCATGGTGACGGCTGCAAAGCCGCGGGGAGCGGTATCCCGGGCGCGAAGGAACTCTCAATTTTCGGGTCTCTGAGACCCACGAGCCGACTCCACGCAACCTGCGACAGGAAAGCTATTCTTTTGATTTTTAACTTTATAAGCAGCTGCCAAACTGTTCTCCACAGTGGCGTTACTATTTTGCATTCCCATCAACAATGGATGAAGTTTCCAATTTCTTCACATCCACAAGAAAACCTGTTATTTTTATTTTATCATAATGATTCTAGTGGGGGTGAAGTGGTAGAAGGAGATGCAAACCAGAACCACAATGAGATTACACTTCACCCCCACCAGAATCTTTGTGACAACAAAACAAAACAAAACAAAACAAAAAACCACAGAAATCCTAGAAGCTGGACTATATAAAGAAGAACGTGATATCAGGATTGGAGGGAGACTTATTAACAACCTGGGAAATACAGATGACACAACTTTGCTTGCTGAAAGTGAAGAGGACTTGAAGCACTTCCTGATGAAGATCAAAAAGTATAGCCTTCAGTATGGATTACACCTGAACATAGAGAAAACAAAAATTCTCACAACTGGACCAATAAGCAACATCATGATAAACGAAGAAAAGGTTAAAGTTGTGAAGGATTTAATTTTACTTGGTTCCACAATCAATGTTCATGGAAGCAGCAGTCAAGAAATCAAACGACTTATTGCTTTGGGCAAATCTGCTGCAAATTTAAAGTGTTAGAAAGCAAAGATATCACTTTGAGGACTATGGTGTGCCTGACCCAAGCCATGATGTTTTTTATCACCTCATATCCATACGACAGCTGGGCAATGAGTAAGGAAGATGGAAGAATTGATGCCTTTGAATTATGGTGTTAGAGAAGAATGTTGAATAATACCACGGACTGCCAGAAGAATGAACAAGTCTGTCTCGGAAGAAATACAGCTAGAGTGCTCCTTGGAAGTGACATTGGTGAGACTTCGTTTCACGTACTTTGGACATGTTATCAGGAGAAACCAATCCCTGGAGAAGGACATTATGCTTGGTAAAGTAGAGGGTTAGCGGAAAAAGAGAAAGACCCTCAATGAAATGGATTAGCGCAGTGGCTGCAACAACGGGATTAAACATAGCAAGGATTGTGAAGATGGTGCAGGACCAGGCCGTGTTTCCTTCTGTTGTACATAGGATTGCTATGAGTCGGAACCAGCTTGATGGCAGCTAACAACAACAGTGACTAATGACACTGAGCATCCTTTGTTTGTCGGTCTTTTGTGTATCCCTTTTGTGAAATGTCTATTCAAGCCCTTTGCCCATTTTTTTTGATTGAGTTGTCTGTCTTTTTGTTTTTGAGTTGCAGGAGTTCTTTATATATTCTGGATGTTAAACCCTTATCAGATACATGGTTTCCAAATATTTTCTCCCATTCTGTAGGTTGTCTCTTCACTTCATTTAGAAAGTCTTTCGATGTACAAAAATTTTTAATTTTTATGTCCTCCAATTTATTTTTTGTCTTTTGCTGTTCCTGCTTTTGCAGTCATATAGAAGAATCCATTATTAAAACCTAGGTTCCAAGGGTTCAATTTTTGGTATGTGATGGTGAAGCCTCAGTAGCCTTATGCTCTAGAAGTCATGGTTTTTACCATCACCCTCATCACATTGTCAGTCAGCCTTGGTTCTTCATATTGATTCATATTTATTCCTCTATTTCCTGTCGGGGCTCGAGCCCTACTTTGAATCCCAGCTTGTTTGGCAGGGGTTCTGACATGCCCGCCAAACTCTTGCAGCCCTGTCTCTCCTGGGCCATCTTCCTGGTACCCTCTGACCACTGGTTACAGTCCTGGTGCAAATAATCACATCATCTGTGATTGGTGCTACTATGTGTCTGACTTTAAGGGTCTTCTATTTTTTATATCTGGATTCCTGTGTTGCTGTGCTGGAACCACTAGATTGGACCCCACTCATAGTGACATCTACTGGATTCTTATTTGATTTGGCCACACCATAGAATAGATCTGGAGGAAAGGGTGGGGGTGCAAGTGGTAGAATTCGCACTGTGTGAGAGACTGGGTTAGATTTCTAGACAATGCACCTTCAGCAGAGCCACCTGTCTGTCAGTGGAGGCTTGCATGTTGCTATGATGCAGAATAGGTTTCAGTGGAGCTTCTAGCCTAAGACAGTCTAGGAAGAAAGAGCTGGCAATCTACTTCCAAAAATCAGCCAATGAAAACCATATGGATAACATGCCTGGTCTGCAAATGATCATGGGCATGACACAGGACTGGGCAGTATTTTGTTCTGTTGTGCGTGGGGTTGCCATGAATTGGGAGCTCACTCCATGGCAGCTGTCATGGATTGAATTGTGTCCCCCCAAAATATGTGTCAACTTGGTTAGGCCATGATGTGGTTGTCCTCTATTTTGTGATTGTAACTGTATGTTAAAGAGGATTAGGGTGGTCCTGTAATACCCTTACTGGGGTCACATCCCTGATCCAATGTAAAGGGAGTTTCCCTGGGGTGTGGCCTGCACTACCTTTTACCTAACAAGAGATAAAAGGAAAAGGAAGCAAGCAGAGAGTTGGAGACCTCATACCACCAAGAAAGCAGCACTGGGAGCAGAGCACATCCTTTGGACTTGGAGTTCCTGTAAGGAAAAGGTCCTAATCCAGGGGAAGATCGATGAGAAGGCCGAAGGCCGACAGAGGGAGAAACCTTCTCTGGGAGCTGACGTCCTAAATTTGGACTTCTAGCCTACTTTATTGTGAAGAAATGAATTTCTCTTTATTAAAGCCATCCACTCGTGGTATTTCTGCTATAGCAGCACTAGATAACTAAGACAGCAGCTAACAACATTTTTAGCCCAGAAAGCCCTACATCATCTCTTCCCTGCCTGCCTCCCTGAGCGTATCTGGTACTACTTTCCCATTTGTTTCCTACAGTTGAGCAGCATTGACCTTCTTTTTGTTTCTTGAACATGTTTCTACCCCAGGGCCTTTGCATTTGCTGTTCTCTCTGCCCGGAATCCTTGTCCATTTGTCCCTTCACCTAGTGGCTCTTTTCCATTATCCAGGTCTCAGTTCAAACTCGCCTCTTCAAGGAGGACTTTCCTGGCCACTACCAAAGATGCCCCTCCAGGCACTCTTTCAATTAGGGGTTGGCAAACTTTGTAAACAGCCAGATAGTAAATATTTTAGGCTTTACAAATGTAAAAACCATGCTTTACCTTTTAGAAATGGAAAAACCATCCTTAGCTCATAGGCCATACAAAGACAGGCTTTGTATCTGCAGGATTTGGACCATGGGCTATGGTATCCGAAACCCCATTATAGATCATCATCCTTTTTATTGGTTTCACAATTTGTCACCACTTGGAATGATCTTATTTATTCATCAGCTTGATCTTGTTGATTTTCTCCACTAAAATTTAAATGCTGTGAGGATGGAAAACATCTGTCTTGTATTCCTGGTACCTGGTTGTCTTAGTCATCTAGTGCTGCTATAACAAAAATAACACAAGCGAACGGCTTTAACAAAGAGAAATTTATTTTCTCGCAGTCTAGTAGGCTAGATATCCAAATTTAAGGTGTCAGCTCCAGGGGAAGTTTTTCTCTCAGCTCTGAAGGAAGGTCCTTGTCATCAATCTTCCCTTGGACTAGGAGCATCTCTGCACAGGAACCCCAGGTCCAAAGGTCGCGCTCTGCTCCTGGCACTACTTTCTTGGTGATACGAGGTCCCCCGCTCTCTGCTTGCTTCCTTTTCCTTTTATCTCTTGTAAGATAAAAGGTGCAGGCCATGCCCTAGGGAAACTCGCTTTACATTGGGTCAGGGATGTGACCCTAGTAAGGGTGTTACAGTACCACCCTAATCCTCTTTAACCACAGGCAGAAATTATGATTTATCACAATAGGAAAATCACAAATGGAGAACGACCACACAATACTGGGAATCATGGCCTAACCAAGTTGACACATTTTTTGGGAACACAATTTAATCCATGACACTGGTAGGGTACCTAGCATATAGTAGATCCTCAATGTATTTTTTTTCTATTTTTGGATGAATTAATGAATGAATAGGTTTTGGAGACTGAGAAATTTGGGTCTGAATCCATGCTCTACCATTTAGAAGCTGTGCTAATTTGGGTAAATCATCTAATTTTGTGATTTTCAATTTTATCATTGGCAGAATGGAGATACCAAGGGCTCCCTTGCTATCACTGGGATGATACATTGAAAGGACATACATATAACACCAGCCAGAAGAAGGCCCTCCATAAACATTAGCCCCTTCCTGCTTAATTCCTTTGGTACACTTTTCTCTGCAGGGACAGCGTCTCTGACCCATTTTATCACCAGGTACCCAGTCTACATGGTCCCTGCTCCCTCTTCCTCCCCCCATTCTTGAGGTCGCAGCATTCTTTCTACATATGACAAACCTCTTGGAGCAGCAGAGTGTTTACAGTTGAGAGAGCTACACGAAGCTGGGACGAAGGCCATTGGTGTGATTGATGGAGGCTGAGAGGACAGAGCTGCCCTGGTGGGCTGTACAGATCCCCTTGGATTTGAAGCATGGCCCCTGCCCCTCCTTGTCCCTGGCCTGGCCAGGCCTGGCTTCAGCTCTGATTGTTATCCATTCCGCTGACTCTTAGGAGAGGAATGGGAGGAAACAGCACAGCCAACGAAGAGCCTTCCAACCTCCCTCTAGCAAAGCCTCTTGCCTCATGAACTCCAAGGAACTAGAAGGAGATCTCTCAAATGTACATATTACCCAGCTGCAGCCACGAGGAGGGTCTTGGAGGAATCTCATCATCCTGGAATGTCAGAACTGAAGAGAGCACAGAGACCCCTCCTCCCTCATCACATACCCAGGAGTCCCCAGGCCTGTCAGAATGCTTCTCAGCACCCTTCTATCCTTCCTCTCACCATTGCCCCATCCTCTCCTGGCAGGTCTGGTCTCTCTACTTCTGCGATGTCCCCCTCCTGTCCATTCTCTTTCTCACAACCAGAGTATCTAAGTCTCATCAGGTTGGTCCCTACTTAAAACCCTTTGATAGGTCCCTATTGCCTCTGGATGAAGCCTAAGCTCCTTAGTCTGTCCCTTAAAGCCATTCACAATCTGGGACCATCTACCTTTCCCCAGTCACTGCCCTCTGCTCCCATCCCCCTTCCCTGGGCTCAGCACACTTCAGCCACTCAGGGATCCTCCTTCAAACCTGGCTGGAGCAAATGCTACCTTTTCTGTAAAATCATCTTCGTGCCTCCCTCTTCCAGGACTCCACAATGCTCCCAGCTGGCCCCTAGAGTAGCACTGTTTCCATGGGGATCTGACTCATGTTACTAATAAACCAGGAGCATCTGGTAGATTTGAACTGCCAACCTTTTGGTTAGCAGTCATAGCACTTCACCTGTATGCTACCAGGGTTTCCATGTTACTAATAGCTAACACTTATCAGCTGTTTACCAGGGGCCAGATGTCCCTCTACTGTCAATGCTTTAGGGGTGAACTAGTTTACGCACAACCCCTGTGAGGTGGGGCTGTATAGTATACTCATTAATACTGTTTTGTAGATGAAGTGAGGGACTAAGAGGAGAAGTTACTTGCCTAAAGTCGCATGGCTAATAAACGGTGGAGCTCAGACTGGAACCCAGAGAGGCTGACTCCAGAGCCCAGATCGAAAGCACTGAGGTCACAGAGATGTGTTGGACATGGCTCCTGCTCGTAAGAAATCCAGTCCATGAAAGCATTGTAGTTAAAGCCTGGCACAGAGTAGGGGCTTGGCGCATGCTTGCTTACATATGAACCAATGAACCAATATGACTTATGTCCAAATTACCCAGCCCACACAGGAGTAGCACAGCTCCCAGAGGGGGAGTAACTTGCTTGGGGTCACACAACATGGTCCTTCTAGGGCCCAGGTGACTCTTTGTCCAAGCTTTTCTTTTGTCTCATGGAAATCTGTTCCGGGGCTGGAAGTAAGCCCTGCTTTTGGGAAGGGGGTATGATGTTAGCTGTTTCGCTTCCATCACTTGCACTGTAGGCTGAATGGTGGCCTCTGCTCACACTCCTCACCAGGGTGATCTGAAATATCTGTTGACCAGGCTCGTCCGTGGGACCTCTCTGTTAGCTGGCATCCGTGTGCTAGCCAGAGCCGATAATGGTCTTATGTGCTGCAGATTCCATGTGTGCATCCTTTATAATGGATCATATTGGGATATCGGAAGTGCAAACCTGGTATTTTCTCCATCTTGAGAACATTCCATGGCTTCCCAATGCTTACTAATTTAAGCTCAAACTCCTTATTCTGGCTTTCAAGGCCTTTCCCAATCTGGATGCAGCTTATCTTTTCACTGTACCCCATAAATACCCTTGACACCATAGTTAAATTGAACTACTTGGTGTAGGGAAGTAGCAGAGTAAGGTGTAAGGGACACAGACTTTGCAGTCTAACACTTTGCATCCTGGCTCAGTCTTTTGCTTATTTCTGCTGTTAAAGACAGAGAGAGAGAGAGAGAGAATACGGATCTGAACTCTTGTCCTATCCAAGACCAGCACGATAGGATCTTACTAATAGAATGACAGAATGGGGGTGTACCTCCGTTAAGAAAAAAAAACTGACCCTCAGTTGCAGAAAAACAAAACAGACATTGTTATGTAGAACATTTGAAAAGCGTTCCTGCAGGTTGAAGAGATTAAAAGGGCTGATGAGGCAGAATTACATGATGCTACTGGGTAGTCTTTGGGTTTTCCGCTTCATTATTCTCCATAGCGCTTAACACCATTTCGCACACTGTATATTTACTTCTTATTGTCTCTGCTCACTAGAATGAAAGCTCTTTGAGGTCTACTTGGTTCACTGCTATATTCCGAGGGCATAAAATGGTGCCTAATAGAGAGCTGATGAATGAATGGATTAAGGGGACAAAGGGTAGCATCTACAAAAATTACTCATTGATCAACTTGTTTATATACGATTTTAATTATTCCTAAATAAATGTTTATTCTATATTTTTCTGTAGCATTATTCATCATTTAATTAGGTTAGCACCCAAGCTCTTAACCACTATGCCACCAGCACTCCCCAAGGAATCAACTAGAACCTACTATTTCAAGTCCAGGGGACACTGAGGTGAGTCAGGCACAGTCCCCATCCTCAACCAGCTCAGGTTTTAGGGGAGCCCTATCAAAACATCAATGTCAGCACAATGTGATGGGAATAAGAGTAACAACAACAATAATAAAATAATAGCTGCAACCATCATTTATTGCATTCTCAATAAGTTCCAGACTTTAAATGATGGTCAGGTCTGGATTGAAATGAAGCAAGTGAGAGGCACTCTGGTGAAGTTAAAATGAATCAATACATTTAAAGTTCTTAGAGCAGAAGCTAATATTTGTTGAGCTCTCACTATCATCATCTATGGTTATTATATAGGCTCAGAATTCTTATGCGATCCAATGGAAGGGAGAATTAGTCCTCTCTCCCCTCTGCATGAATGAGATGTGTCTCAGAGCAGGTAAAACCTGATGCAGAGAGATAAAGGATGATAATACATGTCTTTGTCCCTTTGTGTCATGGAGGAAATTTTGTGCCCACTAATAATCATATGGGGCAGTGGAGGCTTAGTGGTACAATTTTCGTCTTCCATGTGGGACACCCAGGTTCGATTCCTGGCCAATGCACCTCAAGCACCTGTCAGTGGAGGCTTGCATGTTGCTATGATGCTGAACAGGTTTCAGTGTAGCATCCAGGCTACAACAGAGTAGGGAGAAAGGCCTGGTGATCTACTTCTGAAAAAACAGCCAAAGAAAATCCTATGGATCACAATGGGCTGATTCCATTGTGCTTGAGTCACCATGAGTCTAGGGCTGACTTGACAGCAGCTAATAACGACAATAATTGTATGAACTCTTAGTAGAGCTTGCTTGGAGCCATACACTTCTGTAGGTGCTTCATGCAGCAGAAAACAGGTTTCTATTGAAGCCTCATAAAAGCCCTATGAAGCAGGAACTGTTATATTATTGTCATCATCTCCAATACACAGACAGGAACCAAAGTGCAGAGAGGCTTAAGCAGCTTGCTCAAGGTCACACAGCTGGCAAGCAGAAAAGCTAGGATTTGAGCCCAGGCTGAGTTCCGGAGGGCCTACAATGCTATCCTGCTGCCATGTCTGTGCAGCACCTTCCATGGTGCGGGGCACATGTTAGAATCTTGGAAGATTTAGTCTTCTTTGTGACTTTTTTTTTTTTTAACTGTGTTTTAGAGGAAGGTTACAGAGCAAATTAGTTTCTTATTAAACAACTAATACACATATTGTTTTGTGACACTGGTTGCCAACCCCACGACCTGTCAACGCTCTACCCTTCTCGCCCTTGGGGTCCCCATTTCTATTTGTCCAGCTTTCCTGCCCCCTCCTGCCTTTTTGTTCTTACCCCTCGGCTGGTGTGCCCATTTAGTCTACTTTTGTTTTATGGGCCTGTCTTATCTCTGCCTGAAGGGTGAACCTCAGGAGCAACTTCAGTACTGAGCTAAAACGGTGTCCAGGGGCCATACTCTCAGTGTTTCTCCAGTCTCTGTCAGATCGGTAAGTCTGGTCTTTTTTTGTGAGTTAGAATTTTGTTCTACATTTTTCTCCAGCTCCGTCCAGGACCCTCTATTGTGATCCCTGTCAGAGCAGTTGTTGGTGGTAGCTGGGCACCATCTAGTTGTGCTGGACTCAGTCTGGTGGAGGCTGTGGTAGCTGCGGTCCATCAGTCCTTTGGGCTAATTTTTCCCTCGTGTTTTGGTTTTCTTCACTCTGCCTTGCTCCACGTGGGTTGGGACCAGTGGAGTATCTTAGATAGCTGCTTACAAGCTTTTAAGACCCCAGATGCTACTCACCAAAGTAGGATGTAGAACATTTTCTTTATAAAGTAGGTTATGCCAACTCAGCTAGATGTCCCCCAAGATTGTGATCTCCAGCCCTCAGCCCAGTAATTTGGTCCCTCAGGGAGTTTAAATGTGTTTATAAAGTTTCAATGGCCTTGCCTTGCTTACCATGTTTTGAATCCTGTTAAATGAGGATGGCTTTCTGTTTAGATGACTGACGAATTCCAATTAAGGGAGATCCAGAGGCTGTTTAGGTGAAGTCTGAGTTCTGTTCGTAAGAGCTCTGAGTTCTATTTCAGCAGATTCCTAAGGGTGGGGAAAAAAAAAAAAACTCTACCACCCATCTTGTCAGTTTGTTGTACTGTGGTGGCTTCTGTGTTGCTACGGTGCTGACAGCTATGCCACCAGGATTTCAAACACCAGCAGGATCACCCACAATGGACAGGTTTCAGTGAAACTTCTAGACTAAGACAGACTAGAAAGAAAGGCTTGAAGATTTACTTCTGAAAATTTGTCAGTTAAAATCCTACAGATCACAACAGAGCATTGTCCAATATAGTGCTGGAAGATGAGCTCCATAGGTTAGAAGACACTCAAAATACACAGTGGTTGCAATAATGGACTCGAACATACCAATGATAGTGAATATGACACTGGACCAGGCAACGTTTTGTTCTGTTGTACGTGGGGTTGCCATGAAACTGACTCAATAGCAAGTAACAATGATAACTAGGGGCACTTCTGCCAGAGGACACCTTCCTTCTGGCATTTTAGGCCAGCTTAGGGCCTTTGGAGGGCCCACTCTCAATCCACAAGCACTAACTGTAGCCTCTGCTGACAGGAAGGCTTGAAGGGGAGGATTGAGGGGCTCCTTGTAGATATGCAGCTGGTCTCTTAGAAAATATAATTTTCAAGGGACAGATGTTTTTTGCTGGTGGAAAAAGAAATAATAACTGTGTTGGAACCTCCCCCGCCCCATTTCCATAGCTGGAGAGCTGCCAGCACTAAATCAACAGCTCTCTTTTGAGTATATACACACATTCTTCCAGCCTTGTCAGTGACTGGGAGCTACTCTGGGTGTCCATGCAGATGTGTGTATGTATGTGTGGGGTACAATGGAATGCCCAAACCCTGAGTGTCCTTCAGGTCCAATTCCAAAAAATGCTTCCTCCTCCAGGAAGTTTTCCCAGAGCTCCTTAGCTGGAAGGAATGACGTCTTTTGATGCTTCTTGCTTTTTATTCAGTATTATAGGAGGATGTGTAGTGTGAAACAAGCAGACTCTGGAGAAACATAGAACTGAGTTTGAATCCCAGCATCACCAATTGAGAGCTCTATGATCTTGGGCAATTCACTTCCCTTCTCTGAGTCCTAGTTTTCTTACTTTAGAGTAGGAATGACAACACCTACCTGCTATGGTTATTGTGGTCTGATAAACAACATCATGAAAAATGAAGAAGCATAAGTTGTCAATGATTTCATTCTACTTGGATCAACGATCAACCTCCTTGGAAGCAACAGTCAAGAAATCAATGTATTGCATAGGGCAAATCTACTGCAAAAGACCTCTTTAAAGTTTTTAAAAAAGCAAAGATGTTACATACTTTGAAGACTAAGGTGTGCCTGACCCAAGCTATGGTCTTTTCAATCACTTCATACGCACGCGAACGCTGGACAATAAAAAAGGAAGACAGAAGAAGAATTAATGCATTCGAATTGTGGTGTTGGCTAAGAATACCAAATATACTGTGGACTACCAGAAGAATGAACAAATCTGTCTCCAAAGAAATGCAACCAGAATGTTCCTTAGAGGATGGTGAGGCTTTGGTATGCTTATTTTGGACATGTCACTAGGAAACACCAATTTCTAGAAACACCAATTTGGTAAAGTAGTGGGTCAGCAAAAATGAAGGGAGCGTTCAATGAGATGGATTGACACAATAGCCACAAGCTGAACTCAAACACAGTGATGATCACGAAGATGGTGTAGGAGTGGGCGACCTTCTGTTCTGTCATACACCAGGTGGCCATGAGTCAGAGCTGACTTGATAGCAATCAACAACAACACGGCTGTTGGAAGGATGTAATTAAGTAATATACATGTACCTGGCAGAGAGGTGTTGTGTGCGCCGCCCAGTCCATTTCAAGTTACAGTGACCCTGTAAGGCAGAGTAGAGCTCCTCTATAGGGTTTCCTAGACCGTAATCTTTATAGAAGCAGGCCTTTCTCCAGTGCAGCAGCTGGCTGCTGATCTTTTGGTAAGCAGCTGAGCACTTAACCATTGTACCACCAGGACTCCTTTAGCTGAGAGAAGGCCCTCAGTAAATGTTAGTTTCCCTCCCTCCTTCCCGTTGTGAGCTCCGTGAGGGCAGCACCAGAACCTTTTTCTATGATCCCTGGCTGTCTTGGCTTTAGCACTTACTCATGGAAGGGAACAAGAACATATAAACTTTTGGGGAGAATGGCATATGCTTGGCACATAGTAGGGATCAAGAAAGATTTGGTGTCATAATAAAAAATTAACTGATATACTTGACAAACTTTTGTCTTACCAAGCTTATCAATTGGTTGTTGTATTCATTCTTCATTTATGTAATAAATACTAGTTCAAGTGACTTAATTTGACTGTGTTGATCATTACAAAAATCATAGGATACGATTAGCAAGGATTTTATAGACCACCTGGTCAAACTATGTACAGAAGGGTAGTGAATTGTTTAAAGACACACAGCCATGAAATGTCAAGTGGGGTTTTGAATCAGGGCCTCCTGACTTTCAGAGCATGACAGGGTACCACTTACCTCTATTAAATTTATACGGTTAACTTGGGCTGGCTCTGCGGGGCAAGAGTCCCGTCCTTCCTGGATCTTTCTGCCTTGGAAATGATAGTTTTTGGGCTCCCACTCAGGGGTTTATGACTGGGGTATGGTTGGAAGATGCAGTGTTTGTTTTGTTTCCTCAATTTCCCCTATGACGGGGGAACAAAAAATGCTTTGGAGCCTGGCAGCCCACATCCACCCGACTCACCAGGGGCATGAAAAAGTGCAGGCAGCCGCTTTAAAGTCTAATTTGCCTCAAGTGGAATAATCCAAAGAGTGGATTTCAGGGGTTTCCTGGAGACAGAAGTGCTACCTGCCCTATGGCCTGGACCTGAAGGGGAACTTTCATGAAATACAGCCCAGATATTCAATGTCGCCAGGCTGGAATAATGAAACACTTCTTACAGGCAATTTATGAGCCCGAAAAACAGGCAGCTGACTTTCAAAGGCAGATGCCAAAATGTCAGCAGGTTTCTTCTAAGGTCAAGGCATAGATGAGAACCTGCCCAAGGCTACATGTGGGGAGGCTTGAATTTGGGCCAGTATGATGGATTTCATTCCAAGCCGTTGGCACCTTTTGCCATGCTCCTCTTCCCGTTGTTAGGATCATGGTGGTGCAGTGAGGAGACTACTGGACTTGAAATCACAGGTCTAGGTGTGACTCTTGAAGCGACCAGTTACAAGCTGTGTGACCTTGAGAAGTCACCTGACCTCTCTGAGCCTCAGTGTTCCCATGACTAAAATGAAAATAACACCCTCACCCCTAATAGCTGCTGTGTATATTGAATATGAAAGTGCCAGGTAAATAATATGAAACCAAAGTTGTTTGCTTGCTTGTTTGGTTTAGTTGTATTTTTTGATACTAACAAAAGAGTTTACAACAGATGTGTTTTACTGTATGTCACAAGTCAGGGGATCTGGGTCTAGCACTGGTTCCATAAATAACTTTCTGTGGCCCTTGATTAAATCCATTTTTTCTTTTTATGTTTGATACCCCACATCTAAAAATAAAAGCTACCATTTACTGAAGGCTTACTATGTGACAAAACCAAAAAAACTAAACCCATTGCCATCGAGTTGATTCTGACTCATAGCAACCCTATAGGACAGGGTAGACCTACCCCAAAGGGCTTCCAGGGAGCAGCTGGTGGATTTGAACTGGTGACCTTTTTGGTTAACAGCCAAGTTCTTAACCACTGTGCCATCAGGGCTCCTACTCTGTGATAGGCGCTGTGAAAAACTCTTTCCTTCTTTCCTTCCTTCCTTCCTTCCTTCCTTCCTTCCTTCCTTCCTTCCTTCCTTCCTTCCTTCCTTCCTTCCTTCCTTCCTCCCTCCCTCCCTCCCTCCCTCCCTCCCTCCCTCCCTCCCTTCCTTCCTTCCTTCTTCCCTTCCTCCCTCTCTCCCTCCCTCCTTCCTCCATTCCTTCCTTTCTTCCACTATATATTAACACCTACTATGTGGTAGTTACTTTTCTAGGCACTGAGATACAGCAGTGAACAAAATGGACAAAAATTGATGCCCCTGTAGCACTTAGATTCTAGCTGGGGAGACAGGATATAAACAAAATAAAGAGAAATTTATATAGTACTTTAGAAGGTGATAGGTGCTATAGAGGAAAACAAAGATTGGAAGAGGATAGAGGCTGTATGTGGAAGGAGCGGTTTTAAATAGAGTGGTCAGATAAAGCCTCACTGAGAAGGTAGCATTTAAGCAAAGATGTGAAGGAGGTAAGGGAGCAAGCCACCTCTACAACCTGGGGAAAAGCGTCACAAACATGAAGAATAGCAAGTGCAAAGGCCCGGATGTGGGAATGTGCCTGAGGTTTCATGGGGCAGCAGGGAGCCAATGTGGCTGTGGCTGGGTGAGTGGTGGGGGCAGAGGAGTAGAGGAGTCAGAGGCCAGGAGCAGGCTGGGCAGACCGCGTGGCGCATCATAGACCAACTGAAAAACTTGTCCTTTTACCCTAGGTGGGCAGCCAGTGAGCCAGATCTTCATTTCACAAATATCTTCCTATTTTTAATTTTTCGAGAAACAGTTTTGTTCCCCTCCTGGAAAGCTTTCACTGTAAATCCTCACCCATGATTCCACCACCCTTCTCCCCACCTCTCCCCTTTCTCACCTCCCAGTGTGCATCCCTGTATTCCAGGGTTCTGAGCAGAGAAGTGATGAGGTCCCTGCTTACATTTTAAAAGGGTCTATTATGCCATCCAGCCCTCCCAACAACTCTGTGAGGGAGGTGTTATTGTCCCCAATAAAGTAGTTTTTTCTATCTACATAAGAAATGGACTTAAAAAAAAAAAAGTAAGAATAAACATGCCAGTCTTCTCCCAGACCAAAAAGCCCCATGGCTTCACAGTAGTGCTCATCCATTGGAATAACCCTGTCCTTTGGACCACAGGGCACATCCATTTGTTATTATTCATGACTACTGTTTAGAGATGTGAAGACAATGGTCATATCCTTATCCAGCTTCAAGGAGGTGCCCCTTTCCAGGCCACTTGCCTCAGACTCTGAATCAAAGGAGGCTGCCCTCTGTTCCCAGGAGCCCTAGGCTTCCTGACCTTCCTCATCATGCCCTCTCTGTACCTGGATCCTTGTCCATTCTCTTTGCATTCTGGTCTCCCACCTCACTCACCTACCTACCTTTCAGTTCAAGTCATATTCTTGTTGTCTCTGGTTTCCTTCAACCTCAGCTCTCCTCTAACACAGAGAGTCTCTAGGACCCTCTTACAAGGCTCTTTCTTGGACTTTATAGCCCCACCAATGGGACCAGGTGGTTGCCTGGGCCTTTTCTTAACCACAGTGAGGATCCCAATTCCTTCAGCTACTTCAGGTATTGATTTTCTTTTGAAACTCCTCTCCATTCTGGTTCTATTAGTCTTTAAAATGTCCATTTTCATTGAAATCACTGGACTACATGACCCTCAAAGGCAGGAATCATCCTTCTCATTTAAAAAGGCATTTATTAGCTTCATCTATATGCCAGAGCCAGAGTGAGGCATTGAGGATTGAATAAAGGCCTTGCCCTGCCTTCAAGAAACTCACAGTTTATTGTGTGTTATGGATAAGTAAATGACCTAAAATACTACCTGATAAATGCTGTGACAGAGAGAAGCAGAAGTAGCCCTGGGTGGAGAGAGGAGGAGTGAGTATCCAACCTACTGCAGATTAAGTTGGCTTCCAATGATCCCTGAGCCCTCCATATGGTGGAGGCCTTATCCAATTGCTTTCAGAGAATGTCTTATATGGGTTACCAGTGCTCACTCTTATTCATCTTTACCTTTACAAGGAGCTCAATCTTGGCAGAATGTGTTGAATCACTCATTTTCATTTGCTTTAATGACCTTCCCCCATGTATCATCTGGGGTTCAGTCAGAAAACACAAGCCACTCTAGTTATTTAGAGTAGGAGATGATCTAATACAAAGAATGTGAGGCTTACACAACTGTTGGAGGGGTGGGAGCCAGGAGAGTGAAAACAAGAAGGCCTCTGTGGGCTTTCAAAAGGAGTGGGTACAGATTCCAGGTAAGCTGACATCAATTGTCTCAGTTGCCTGTAGCTTCTCAGCAGGTTACCAGGAAACTGCTGGGGAAATAGCATATTTACCATCTCCTGACACCCACACATCTACCTGTATCTACCACCACTGACTAAAATCTTTTCTCTTTCTTCTTCCTGCTAAAAAATTATGTAAATTCCTCTCAGAGCAAGATCTATCAAGAATCCTGCTGGCAGTGAAGTCTGGGAAGTGTAGTTTTCAGACTCTCAGGCCCTGAAGTATAACAAAAAGTTTAGAAGGGGTGAGGATGGTACCGAGTATCCAAGCTTTAAAGTATCTCCAGCTTTAAAAAAAGCACAGCCTGTCTCCAAGGTTTTCCAATTCCAATTTCTGTTTCTTTGAAGCCTAGCATAAGCATTTCTTTCTCCAAGTTTCAGACTCACCAGTGGTCTGAACTCCTAACTCCTACTTTATTTAATCTGAATACCCATTATGCAATTTACTTCTAGAAAGCAGAAAGTGCTTTGTTAGTGGAAAGTACCCTGGACTTGGAAATAAGAGACCTAGACTTCGTAATTTCTATAATTATTGATTATTATTCTTAAACTCAGGCACCATCTGGAGTATTCAACATCCTAAGATGTCAGATAAAAGCACAGTTTCATGGTTTATGAATATCTAATACCCTGCTTAAGATTCTGCAAATTCTTATGGGGGCTAAAGTTTTCATGGTCATCTCTGCTTTAAAACCCATTACCTCAGAGTTGATTCTGACTCATATTGATCTTATGGAACAGAGTAGAACTGCTCCATAGGGTTTCCAAGGAGCAGCTGGTGAATTCGAACTGCCAGCCTTTTGGTTAGCAGCTGTAGCTCTTAGCCACTGTGCCACTAGGGCTCCATCTCTGCTTTAGGTTTCTACTTTAGAACATACTCTTCTATTCTGCTATGTATAGAACCAGACATGAGACTTAAGCTCTTTCGTGATGTCCACAAGGAAACTCACATAAAGCTTTCGAGAATGTAGTAGATTTCTCTAAAATCTTGATTGACACTCAGTGAGATCACACAACATAAACAGTAAACAACTTAATATCAGTATAGCCATGCCACCTTTCTTATGCTTATTATTTGCATAGTATATATATTTTCCATCCTTTTACTTTCAAACTGTTTGTTTTGAAATTTAAAGTATATCCCTTGCAGACAGAATATTGTTGAATCACACTTTTTTATACAGTCTGTCATTCTCTGTTTTTTTTTAAAAGCTGGAGAGCTTAGTTCATTTACATTTAATATAATTAGTGATATGGTTGAGTTTAAGGCCACTATTTTGTTATTTGTTTTCATTAGTTTCTTCTTCTTTTTTTTTTTTTTTCCTCGAATGCTCCTTTCCTAACCTAAGTGTATGCATTTTTTAAATTCAATTTTATTTCCACTCTTGGCTTCTTATCCATAGCTCTCTTTATTATATTTTAGTGGTTGCTGTAGGGCTAATAATATGCATCTTTAACTTACCTGAATCTATTTAGAGTCAATATCATACCACTTCTCACTGAACACCTGACTATTCATACCTTCTCCTTACCATTTCTCTCTTCACACCTAACATTTCTCATTTGTGACTTCACAAATATAATAACAGCATAATTTTGGTGACCTGCTTCTCATACTTTGTGCTTTTGTTGTCATATCTTTTATTTCTATATAAGTTACAAACCCCACCTTACAATGTTATCATTTTTGCTTTAGAGATCAGTTGTCTTTCAAGGAAATTATGAGATAAAAGTATTTTTTTACTTTTTTTTTTAAACTGCTTTTTTTTTTTTGTTACTGTTCTTCCCTTCCTGTAGATTCCAGTTTCCATTCAATATTGTCATTCAGCCTAAAAGAAATTTAGCGTTTTTTAGCATCTTTTAGCATTTTTCATAGTGAAGGTCTGCTCTGCTGACAATTATCTCAACTTGCATTTATCTAAAATGTATTTATTTTATCCTAGTTTTTGAAGAATATTTTTGCTGGGTATAGAAATTTGAATTGATAGATTTTTTTTTCTTCCAGCACTTTAAAATGTTATTCCATTGTCTTCTTGCATCCATTGTTTCGATTAGTAGTCAGCAAAACTCTTATTATTGTTCTGCTTTATATATAGTGCATCTAGTTTTCTGTTTCAAGATTTTCTGTTTTTCCTTTGTTTTCAGAAGTTTGACCCTGACATACCTAGGTGTGATTTTCTTTGTAACTATCCTACTTAGTCTTCATTGAGTTTCTTGAATCTGTAAATATTTGTCTTCTACTAAATATGGAAAGAACTTCAGCCATTGTTGTTTCAAATATCTTTCTTACATATTCTCACTCTTTATTCTGACCATTTGACATTGTTCTGAAGATCCTTGACCTTTTGTTCCTTTTTTTAATCTTTTTTTTTTCTATCCTTTAGATTGGATCATTTCTACTGATTTGTCTTCATTATCCTTCTACCTTCCTGATTGGTTGTTAAATCCATCAGTGAATTTTAAAATTTCAGTTATTGTACTTTTAAGTTCTAGTTCTTTTTTACAGTTTCGATTTCTCTGCTGAGATTTCCTATTTTCTCACTCATTAATAGAATATCTTCCTAAATTCTTTGTTATATTTATAATTGTTACTTTAAAGTAATTGTCTGCTGAATCCAACATTGGAATATCTTGGGATTAATTTCTTGACTATGGATCATATTTTTCTATTTCTTTGCATATCTAGTAAATTTTAATAGAGTACTGGATATTTTAAGACTCTGAATTCTTTTATCTTTACTGGCGCATCTCTTTGAATTTGTGTATGCTTGTTGTTATGGATTGAACTGTGTCCTCCAAAAATGTGTGCCAACTTGGCTAGGCCATGATTCCCAGTATTGTGTGACTGTTCACCATTTTGTCATCTGACTTCATTTTCCTATGTGTTGTAAATCCTGCCTCTGTGATGTTAGTAAAGCAGGATTATAGCCAGTTATGTTAAAGAGTCAGGACTCAATCTACAAGATTAGATTGTATTTTGAGTCGATCTCTTTTGAGGTATAAAATAGAGAAGTGAGCAGAGAGATGGGGGGACCTCATATCACCAAGAAAGTAGTGCCAGGACTACAGTGTGTCCTTTGGACTCAGAGCCCCTGCCCTGAGAAACTCCTAGACCATGAGGAGATTGATGACAAGAATCTTCTTCCAGAGCCAACAGAGAGAAAAAGCCTTTCCCTGGAGCTGGCACCCTGAATTTGGATTTCTAGTCTCTTTTCTTAGACTGTGAGAGAATGAATTTCTCTTTGTTAAAGTCATCCACTTGTGGTATTTCTGTTATAGCAGCACTACATAACTAAGCCATTTGTTTTTGTGATTTGATATGCATGTTCTTTGAAAGCCCAGCAGCTTTCCCAAGCTCCTCTATCTCGATGGGACTCAACCTCCAATCTCTGTGTACACTGTGGCTCTTGTCATAAAGTGGTTTTAATCTTTGTTAGTAGATTTGGGAGTCCTTGGGTGACACAAATAGCTAAGCACTCAGTTGCTAACTGAAAGGTTAGAGGTTTGAACCCACCCAGAGGCACCTAGGAAGAAAGGTCTACTGATCTGTTTCTGAAGGTCACAGCCATGGAAACCCTATGCAGTGCAGTTCTATTCTGACACACATGGGTCATCATGAGTTGGAACTGACTTCATGGCAACTAGAACTGAAACTGGAGGGGTAGATTTAGAGCTGTGCTATACAGTATGGTGCTATACATGTGGGTATTTAACTTAAAATTTATATTAGATTAAATGAAATAAATTAAAAAATCATTTTCTTAGTTGTACTAGTCATATTTTCAGGTCTCAATAACCACATGTGGCTAGGATTGTTGTTTTGGACAGTAAAGAGAACATTAACATCATTGCAGAAAGCTATTGGACAGTGCTTATCAAAAGTACACCTTTCTCTACAGTGCCATTCTTACTCCTATATTGTCACCATTTTGATGTCTCAACTGGAGGCCTGAAGTGTTAAAAAGAGTTTTCTATTCTGGCTGGATGTTATCGCTTCTGTTCTCAAGCACTGTTTGCTTTCTAGTATTTCTGTTCCATTATCTACCCTGTTGTAGATGCTCTCTGGTAAGTTTGTGTAGTCTCACCCTGGGCATGTTCAGCCTCGCTCTCAACCAAGGACTCCAAACCCCTACATGAACTTCTTGGAACCCCTGTCCAGTTCACTCCCCTATGGTGTATTGCCCCACAGATTCCAGCCATGTCACTTGCTCTGAACTCTGATTTCTGCCTCCTCAGCTCAGCAGAACTATTTTGCTCTGCTTAGACTTTTTTTTTTTTTTTTTAGACTTTAGCTCTTTGCTCCACAGCTGAGAGATTATTCCCAGGCAGAGAGGTGGTGCAATCATGAGGCTCACCTTGTGACCGTTCCTTCTCTTAGGAATCACAATCTTCTGCTGTCCATTGTCCAATGCTTGAGAACAGTTCCTTCTGTTTTTTGTCCAGTTTTTGTTTTTACAACAGGAGTGCTAGTATGTATCAGTGATTCCATCATATCTAGAAGTGAAATAAACATTACCTAGCAAAAATTTTTTTTTTTAGCAACCAGCTTAGGGTCATAAATTAAGTGTTCCTGTTTTTAAAAGTCCCTTTGCTACTGGGGTTTTTCTCATTGGTAACTCACACTGCTCAGTGGCTAACATCATCCAGTCTAGTTGTCTCCTTTTTCCTTCTGTTTTCTTTGCTCCTATTTTTTCCCACTGAGATTTTTTCTGGGAACCTCAAAATTCTTTCCTTCTATCATGCACAGAAATTAATCTCTTCACAATTCCTATTCTCATATCTGTATAACCAAAGTCATAAAAATTCTTAGCAGAACAAAAAGTCCTCCCATTTAACGGGATCTGCCATCCTTAGAAGATGATTGTGATTATAGAAAGCAAAAAATTTTTTTTCTGTTCTAGTTTTTATTATTGTTATTGTACTATTAGCTAACTAATTTCCCTGCTTCTCTCACTGACCTCTCTCCAAACCAGTCTTTATCCATTGGTCAGAAGGTTCTTTCTAAAACACAATTTTGACCACATCATTCTCCTTCAATGGCTTTCCCTATCATATACGACAAAATCTCATATCCTCACCTAGTGTTAAAGTCCTTGCTTGACCTGTTTCTATGTCTCCAGTTTCATCTCTTACTATTCTTCCCCCAGCCTTCCAATACACACACATGTGCACGCGCACGCACACACCCCCCACTTGAATAACTCCTGCAAAACTGAAATGTTTGTGGTTCACGAAACACACCAGAATGTTTCTCTCTTCTGTGCCTTTGCTTGCACCATTTCCTCTATCTGGACTGCCCTTTACCCCCACCCTTTCTATTTTCACTTGGCTACTCCAACTCATCCTTCAAGACTAGCTTTAGAAATGTTTTCATTTTGAAAAATTTCCCTAGCTCTAACCTTTCATAACTGAATCAATGCCTCCTCAGGGTTCCCACTGAGCTTCCTTCTGTTCATCTCCCCGCCTAGATTAGGAGGACCTAAGAGACTCTGTCCCATTGGTTTTGTCAGTGCTTAGTGCCGGGCCTGGAACATAATATGTGTTAAATTGTGCATTCATTCATCTATCTAATAAATATTTATTGAGTACATAGTATGTGCTAGGCATTCTTCCAAATTTTCTGCCCTCTGGGAGTTTGCAGACAGGTAATATAGTTTTTTTTTAATTTTTAGTTTAGGAAGTGATAAGTGCTATGGAGAAAGATAAAGCAAAACAAGAGCATAACAAGCAGTGGGGATGCTATTTTGAATAGAGTGGTCAGAGAGGCCTCTCTGAAGAGGTGACATTTGAGGAGGGATCTGAATGAAGTGAAGGAGCGAGTTATGCAGACATCTGGGTGAATACTATTCAAGGAGAGAGAAGAAAGAATCTGAGGTGGAAAGTTTCTAGGTGTGTTCAAGGAATAGCAAGGAGACTGGTGTGGCTGGAGTAGAGTGAGTGAGGAGATGAGGGGGAGAGATGAGGTCCAGGAGATAGTGGGACTTTTTAGCTCAATGTGAGGACTTTAGATTTTTTTGTAAGTTTAATGGGAAGTTTTTGGTGGGTTTTGAAAAGGAGATTGACTTGATCCAGTGTTTCAAAAGGACCATACTGGCTGTTCTGTTTGCCAATAGACTGCAGAGGAGCAAAGGAGGAAAATGGGAAACCAAAGCAAGAGAGCATGTGGCTTGGACTAGGGGGTTAACATTGGATTTGGGGAGAACTGCTTAGTATTTTGAGGAGCCCTGGTGGCACAGTGGTTAAGTACTTGACTGCTAACCGAAAGGTCAGTGGCTTGTAAAGGTTATAGCCTTGGAAACCCTATGGGGCAGTTCTCTGTTCTATAGGGTCACTTTGAGTTAGAATCGACTCCATGGCAACAGATTTTGGCTTAGTGTATACTGTCGAATAAATAATTGAATGAGTAATTAGATTTCTTTACCTGTAGTTCCCCTGTGAACCTATAAGCTTTTGGCAGGCAAGGTACATGTCTTTTGTTTATAAAGATTTATCTTTATATCCTGAACACCTAGAATAAGGTCTTTTTTTTTCCTTTCTTTAAACAGATAATTGCTGAACATAACATAAATTGGAGGGAAGGATGATACGATATCTTATTGTTACCCCCATTTTTCAGATGAGAAAACAGGTTCAGAGAGGTTAAAACTCTTGTTCAAGATCTCACACACCATGAGATGGTGAAGTCAGTCTTTAATGTCAGGTCTGCATAACTCCAGAGCCCTTACCTTTCCCATTCCATCAGCTAGACTGGAATAGAGGAAGCACTGGGGAGCTGGGAGAAAAGTTTGGATGTAGGCCCTGGGCATGGACAGCAAACCCTGTCCATGGTTTTAGATGGAGCATCATTTAAGAACAAATTCATGAGATACTTCCTGACAGAAATGACATGCTTTTGGTAAAGCCTCCTCTTCCAGACAGAGTAAGCAAGCACCTGTGTGACTGGGAATTTTGGTCTTTCTGATTCACATATGGGGGATGCATTTTATTTTTCTATTTTTGGAAAACAGAAAATGTGAAGAAAAAAAAAAAAGCCAAGTCTCAGTTGCCAAGTCTGTTAATGACACACATAATGGTGTGTTAACACAGGCGATTATCGAGCTGGACAGCACCCAGCTTTCTGCCAAAATAAACCTTTCTGCTCAGCCCACCTGGGACTGCTTCAGCCAGGATGGACTGAGCAAGGAGGGTGGACTACAATCTTCCATGATCTGGAAGCGATTAAATGCCACAGCTCTTGGTATTGCTGACTTCCCTGTGGGCTCTGGTGGGTGGGATAGATAAAGCAGGACTGACCCCAGGTCTCCTACTAACTGTGAGACCTCCAGCAAGACTCCACCTATTTCTGAATTGTAGTTTCTCCTCCGGTGGGTTGGGCTAGATGATCTCTAAGGTCCACTCAGTTTTAGTCTTCTATGGTTCTGGGAAGTCTTTGAGGAGTCAGAGGACTGCCTGGGCTCTGGGCCCCTCGTGCAGGCAAGAATGAGGGTCCTGTCTTTACAGCAGAGCCACGTAGGTGTCACCTTTGTGTGAGGAGGCCAGGCAAGGAGCTAGGTGGCCTGTGTGACACCTCCAGATTGCTCTATCAGCTGAGAGACCTTGGGCATTATCTAAGTCTCTGTCTTCTCATCTGTAAAATGGCAAATGGGCTTTCCTTAAAGAGCTATTAGGAAGATTAAATGAAATACAAGATGTAAGGTACTTAGCACAGTATCTGGCACATAAAAAAGGAGAAGAAAATAGTTGCCACTGAATAGACTCTGACTCATGGCAACCCCATGTGTGTCAGAGTAAAACTGTGTTCCATAGGGTTTTCAGTTACTGATTTTTTGGAAGTAGATTGCCAGGCCTTTCTTCTGATGCACCTCTATGTAGGCTCGAACCTCCAACCTTTCAGTAAGCAACCAAGAGCTTAAGCATTTGCACCATCCAGGGACTCCTGTCTGGCACACAGGAATTAATACACGTTAGTTTCCTTTATTTCTATACTCCTCCATTCTTTCTTTTCTTCCTTCCTTCTTACCTTCTCTTCCTTGATTCTCTTCTTTCTTCTTTTGCTTCTGTTATTTTCTCCTTCCTCCTCTTTTCCCTTCCAGCAGAACAATCTCTCTTGGTTATGATGCTGTGAGCCAATTTATTGGCTTCATTTTATTGCAACTAACTCGACTGCAGGGACCATGTGTTGGCCATCTTTCTGTTCTACTGTCTCCATGCACATAGTAGGTGCTCAATAAGTGCTTGTGGTATTAATGATTGTCTTGATGAAGTCCAAGGCAAGTCTGCCATCACTGTTTTTTTTGTTCTCTCAAATACCTCTTTCTTTTGAAGGGAAAGTAAAAAGCATACAAGCTCACACACTCACTTGTGTGCTTGCTTTCTCCCTCCTTCCCCAGGCTATAAAAAACATTATATTCTAAAATGAAACAAAGGTAATGGAAACCAGAAAGCCATGTTTTGTGTGAGATTGAAAACATATGTTAAGGATGAGGATTCAGAATGATGAAGTTGCACAAGGATGTTGGCAATGTTCCCCTCTGTCTTTCACCTCTAGTCAGATGCAGGAACACGCAGATCTGCTGCAGCCCCAGGTGCTATGAGCCTCTGTGATGCAAGGGACTTGGGTCTGAGGGCTTGAGAAGCTCTCCTGAGAAGTGACTTTAGGCAGGGGCTGGGAAGAAGAGTAGAAACTGTTGAGGCAAACTGGGATAGAACTTCCAGCTGAGGAAAGACATGCGAGAGGGTAGAAAAGAAAGTGGCATGGTCACTGGAGCAAAAGTCTTGAAAGATGACATTTACATACTTTATCTCATTTAATACTTTCTGGCACTGGTGATGCAGTGGTTAAGCATTAGGCTGGTAACCAAAAAGTTGGCAGTTCATATCTACCAGCCACTCCTTGGAAATCCTATGGGGCAGTTCTACTCTGTTCTATAGGGTCGCTATGATTCAGAATTGACTTGATGGCAACGGAGGGGGTCTGGATCTGAAACTGTCTAAGGTCCTGCTTTTGTACATGCTTAAAACTACAGCTTAGGTATTACTGCTGCAGGAACATGCCAAGCCTGGTGAGATGCCCTTTCTTTGGTCCTCTCACATGTGCCCCCTCTTCCCTGCTCCCTGCCCATGGAGTTCTTTGTTCACATTGAACACTCTGCATTTAGAATATCCATTTACTCATCTGCCTTCCCCTCTCAAACGTGAGCTCTGCATGGGGTCCCCAGTTCAGCACTGTGTTCTCATGTTGCCTGAGTGATGGATGAGTGAACACTCCATTGTATATCTCTGTTTGAGGGAAGGCAGCCTTCATAGGAATTCATGAACTCAATGCTTGTCATTAGCCCAAAGGTAGTCAAAGCTGGAAATCAGATCAATAGTGAGAAATATGCTGGAGAACTCAGAGAAAATCCTTTGGTTTCCAAGGGAGAGGACACCACACCTACTTTAAAGTGAGCGTTACTGGCTGTATAGGCTGTTTTAACCTCGGGCAAGATTCTGGGGAGGTAGAGCTCAGGCTAGAGAGGGCTGGAGCTGGAGAGTAAGAGCCGAATTTCCCCAATGGTTTCCATATGCTCTGAAGGTGTCCATACCCTTGGAATGAAATATTGTTTAACTACCTCCTGCCCATGCATACATCCCATAAGCAGTTACTGAGTACCTACTGTGCGCCAGTTACTCTGCTCTATTCTGGGGAAGAGAAGGGAAGGACAGTGACTATTTGAGACCCTGAGTGGTGCAAATGGTTAATGCACTTGATTGCTACCCAAAAGGTTGGAGGTTCAAATCCACCAGAGGTACTTCAGAATAAAGATCTGGTGATCTACTTTTGAAAAATCGGCCATCAAAAACCTTATGAAGCACATTTATACCTGACACACATGAGGTCACCATTAGTTGGAATTGGCTTGACAGCGATTGGTTCCTGGTGACTATTTGGGGGATATGGTAATGAAAACAGATGGAACGCACAGTGGTTTACTCCGCATAAGAAGGAAGAGCCTTGGAAACTCAGAGATGGGGTGAGTCGCTTTTGGAGACCTGGGAAAGACTTTCCAGAAGAGATGATACTTGAGCTGGGTCTTAAAGGATAAGTAGGAATTTGAAGGTGAAATGGGACATTTCTGGTAAAGGAAATAGCATGAACAAAGGCCCAGAGGGATGTGAGGGTGTGACTTGCCTAGGGAACAGGATCACACTGGTTCATTTTGGCAAGAACATAGTGCACTTTTGGGAGGTGGGGGTGGAAGGAAAGGTGGCCGCAAAGACAGGTGCCTTACGCCTGGACTTACCGCTTGTAGAGCCATAGCCACTGCACTGACAGCTGAGAGGTCAGTCAGTATTTCCCACTTTTTTCTATGGTTGGGCCCATCAACAAGCGTGAAGAGGCCCTGTGGCCAGCAGAAGAAGTTGGATAGGGGTAGGTATGGAAGATGTGGTCAGCCCATTGCACTGGAGCCAGGGCCTGTGAGGAACCCACATGGATGACACCACTCTCAAAGGAGGACCTGGCATGTGCTCCATTTAGAATGAGAGCCAGGAACCATGACAGCGATTTCTCTCCTTGGGTGCTGCTCCTGTTTTCTACAAGTGAGAACTGATAAAATGTTCCCTGAGGAGATTAGGGAATCCCTGGGTGATGCAAATGGTTAATACCCTCAACTGCTAACCCAAAGGTTGGAGGTTTGAGTCCACCCAGAGGCACCTCGGAAGAAAGGCCTACTAACCTGCTTCCGCAAAATCAACTGTTGAAAACCCTATGGAGTCCAGTTCTATTCTGACACACACGAGTTGCCATGAGTCAGAGTCAACTCCATAGCAACTGGTTACTGGTGTTTACTCTTGACAGCAAACCCAAGGAGGAAGTTGTTATTATCTCTGTTTGTGGACAGGGAAACTATTAGGTAGAAGACCACCTCACACCTACACAAATAAAAAGCAACTGGTTTAACCAACTCAGTAGCAACTGGTTTAAGGAGAGGAGACTAGGGAGCAAGAGAGAAGGGAGGAGCGGGCAGGGAGAAGGGCATCAAAGGGAAAGTTAGGGTCCTGGCTGCCGTTCATTGTTCTGACTCTGAGAATAGACTGGGACCACCATGAGCAGAGCCCACAGAGGCCTTGGCTTTCTGAGGAAGCCCAATCAGAACTCAAGAGCTGTGGGAACTGTATCACCTAAAGCATCAAGGCACCTCCCCCAGCCAGAATTGCCTTAATACCTTGTCAAATCCTCTCCCCTGAGTTATGTGGTAGGGAGGAGGGAACCACACTGGACTTTGATTCAGGCCATATTTTTATGAATTATCTTGCAAGCTGCCCTCACAGCCTCCCAACCTCCATTCATTTTCTTCTACCCTATGCTTGTGTTTCTTTTCTTTTTCAGTGATAGCGTATACATAAAATTTGTTTCCCATTCAACAATTTATACACAGCTTATTTTGTGACATTGGTTGCTATCCCCTCAGTGTATCAGCATTCCTCACTTCCTCCCTGTGGTCCCTGTTCCCATTCAGTCAACTTTCCTGCTCCTTCCTGCCTTCTGACCTTTGCTTTTGGGCAAATTCTGCCCTTTTGGTCTTGTGTGGTTGGTTGTTCCAGGGAACATGCTCCTCATGGCTATTATTGTTCACTTTGTAGACCTGTCTATTGTTTGGCTGAAAGGTGACCTCCGGGAGTGGTTTCAGTGTCAAGTTCCTATGCTTGTGTTTCTGATGCCCCCTCAACAATGTGAGCTGGTTAACGGCCAAGACAGTGTCTAATTTATACCTATCTGCCTGGCTTCTAGCACAGGACTCGTCCTGGATCTGAAAAACAAACTAATAGATATTACCCTCATAATTTCTGAAAATATGACAAAACTGGTGAGGATATATCTCAACTTCCGGTGAGAAGGGGTAAGAGGAACTGCGACATGTTTTTTTCCTCTTGGATTTTCAGTCCCTTCATTTCTTAGCAGGCAGTTTCCTTTCACCTTTCTCAATAGTCTCCCAGGCTGGCTGTGGGCAGGTGGGTGGGAGCGCTCCATTCCTCCTCTTGTTATTCTTGCCTCCAATGCTCATGGCTGGGGTATCAGCTGCCATGTGCCCATCACAGGGTATTGCTGTCTTCATTTCATGCGCGAGAAAATAGAGTCCTGATGAGATGAAATGACTTCTCCAAAGTCCTGGCTGCTGCAGCCTATTCCCATTTGAGCCCAGATGGGTCTGATTCCAAAGTCTCTGCTCCAGGCTGCCTTGAACATTAAACACACAAGTGGGACCACATTTAAAAATGCCTCCCCATTTCTGTACCATATAACCCAGAGACAAGGAAAATAGTTTAGTCTAGAAATATCTATGAGTTGCCTAGGACTGGGAGAGTAGGTGGGGAATGAGGAGAGGCTAATGGGTATGGGGTTTCTTTTGGGGATGATGAAAATGTTCTGGAAATAGATAGTGGTGATAGTTGCACAACTCTGTGACTAACACTAAAAACCACTCAACTGTACACTTCAAAGGGGTGAATTTTATGGCATGTGAATTATGTCTCAGTAATGTTATTCAAAAAAATTTAAGAAAAGAGACATTCAAGACTCAACTCATGAGAGTAACACCCTGGCTAAGAACTGGGCTTTGGGTCCATCTGACCTGCTTCCAAACCCTACTCTTCTGCTTACTGGCTGTGTGATCTATAAGTCTTTTTCCTCATCTGTAAAGTTCGTTGTTGTTGTTGGCTGCCACTGAGTCAGCCCCAGACTCCTGGTGACCCCGTGCATAACAGAATGAAATATTGCTGCTAGGTCCTGCACCATCCCCATGATCGACTGCAAATTGGATATTTATGATCCATAGGGTTTTCACTGACTGATTTTCAGAATTAGATCACCAGGCCTTTCTTCCTAGTTCAGCTTAGCCTGGAAGCTCTGCTGAAACCTGTTCAGCATCTGTTATGGATTAAATTAGGTCCCTCAAAAGCATGTACCGTAAATCCTAACCTCTATGCCTGTGGTCGGAATCAACTGGGCCACAGTGGGTTGGGTATGCCTGTGGTTATAATCCCATTTGGGAATGGGTTGTCTTTGTCATGTTCATGAGGCAGGATTAGCGTAAGGTGTATTCTGAGTCAATCTCCTTTGAGATATAAAAGAGATTAAAAAAAGGAGCAAAGGAGAGGTAGGGTAAGATAAACACCAAGGCTCATGGAGATCTCCAAGGAGCTAGGAAGCAGAAGCTGAAGAGATAAGGGACTTCCTCCAGTGCCAACGGTGACAAAAAACCTTCCCCTAGAGTCAGTGCTCCGAATTCAAACTTCTAGCCTCCTAAACTGTGAGAAAATAAATTCTGTTTGTTAAAGCCATCCACTTGTGGTATTTCTGTTATAGCAGCACTAGATGACTAAGACAGCACCATAACAACGCACAAACATTTGCTAACAGATGGGTGGTGGCTGCGTATGAGGTGCATTGGCTGGGAAGGGACCCCAGGCCTCCCACATGGAAGGCAAGAATTCTACCACTGAACCACCAGCGCCTCGTATCTATAAAATAGGGGTGATAACAATACTTACCTCCTAGGGTTGTTGTAAGAATTAAATCATATAATGTGTGTAAGGAACTGAAACATGGCAAGTACTTAGTAACTGGTGAGTGGTAGACATTATTATTATTATTACTTACCCTCTGAACATAACTGACTCCTTCCTCCTTGATGTCCCCGCTATCTCCTGTACATCTTCTATCCCAGCCCCAGCAGTCTTTCGGAGAGTTGTTAACTTGTATGTTTGTCTTTGCCACTACGCTTTGAATCCCTTGTGGGCAGGGAACCCGTTTGGTTCATCTTTTGTTCTCCAGTGCCTAGCACAGAGAAGGTTCTTAGAAAATATTTGTTAACCAGAATCTCATTTTGCTGGCTCCCTGTTGATGCCCCATCTCTGTCAGCTTTCTGCCTTGAGGGAACACTCCATGATCAAATGTGGGGCATCTGGTACCCCTCCCTCTCCAGCCCTTCCCCCACATCTGGCTGAAAGAGGTGTGAATGAATCAAGGACATCAGGATCCAATTTGCTTTCCCCCTGCTTCTTTTTAAGCTGTGTGGGTTTAGAACTAATCAGTCAAGCATGACCGAGAGTTTTGACAAACCCAAAATATTGGGGAAAGAGTTCAAGATGTTTTGTTGATCCTGAAATGCAAAGGTGGTTAAGCTGTTGGCCCAACCATTTGTTCTATCTGAGGCCAGTGAGATTTTTAATAAATCCGGTCTGCTTCAATCTTCTGGGTGTCAGTGGGAGCTGAATGGGGGCTCTGACAACTGATCTCTCACAGCAATACCTTGGCCCCAGGGCTCATGCTGCCCAAAGAACAGCCAGATGGAGCCAGAGAGACAGAGGCTGATGGTCTTCACAGTGTCAGAGCCGCCACCTTCGGCCCAGGATGGGGGTTCTTCTGTGGCCCTGGGCAAGACTGAGACCACCTGTTGCTCCTAGAGCTTTAGAGGTCGGTCCTGGAAGTCTCTGTGTGTGACACAGACACTGCCGTACAGCTAGACTTGGCTAAAGTGAGAGTCAAGAGTCAACTGCTTAAAAATCAATGCACAGACTCGTTAAGAAAACAAATCAGTAAATTATTTTCTGTTTACAAAAACAATTGTTGTTATTAGGTTCCATTGAGTGGGCCCCCGACTCACGGTGACCCCATGCACAACGGAACAAATTGCTGCCCTGTCCTACATCACCCGTATGATTGCGTGGGGATAGAGCTGTTGTGATTCATAGGGTTTTCACTAGCTGATTTTTGGAAGTATACTGCCAGGTCTTTCCTCCTAGTCCATCTTAGTCCGGAAGCTCTGCTGAAACCTGTTCAGCAGCAGAGCAACACACAAGCCTCCACTGACAGAAGGGTGGTGGCTGTGCGTGAGGCTCACTGGCCGGGGATTGAACCTGGGTCCCTTGCACGGAAGACAGGGATTCTACCACTGAACAACCAGGAAAACTATTTTCATTTTTTATGGAAGATAATTCATCAGCCAGTTGCCATTGAGCTGATTCTGATTTATGGCAACCTCATATGAGTCGGAGTAGAACCGGGCTCCATAAGGTTTTCAGTGGCTGATTTTTTAGAAATAGATTGCCAGACATTTCTTTCAAGGCACATCTGGATGAACTCAAACCTTCCTTTAGTAGCTGACTGATTTACCGTTTACTCTGCCCAAGGGTTCCTAACTAATCAAAGAAGCAGCTATAAGGAAAGAAAACCACTTATAGTTCCACCTGGCAGAGAAACCACCAAAACCAAAAAATCCAAACCCAAAGCTGTTGAGTTGATTCTGACTCATAGCGACCCTATAGGACAGAGTGGAACTGCTCCATAGAGTTTCCAAGGAGTGCCTGGTGGATTCGAACTGCCAACCTTCTGGTTAGCAGCTGTGGCGCTTAACCACTACGCCATCAGGGTTTCCAGAGAAACCACCATTAACCCTTTATTATATAACCTTCCAGACATTTTTCTATGTATGTATATGTACATAGTATATAAACAGTCA
Organism: Loxodonta africana; assembly: GCF_030014295.1. Classification (NCBI taxonomy): domain Eukaryota; kingdom Metazoa; phylum Chordata; class Mammalia; order Proboscidea; family Elephantidae; genus Loxodonta; species Loxodonta africana. The sequence continues at coordinate 93,745,315 of NC_087344.1, forward strand.
CATTGTAGCCTGCTCAGTTCTCAGGAAATAGATGACAGGGCCCCAAACCGTGTAGAGGACACCCTGATTACACATATATTTTTAAAGTAAAATTGGGAATGTAATGTCAAGCTTTTTGTACACTGATTCTTCAGCTATTTATCCTTCAGATTATAGCATACATGCTATTTTCCTGGAAGCTTTTCTGGACTGGGGCAGATTGATTTCCCTATTACATGTTCTCGTAGTACCCTGCATTCATATCATGATGCATCATATTGCAACTAGATGTTGAACATTTTCCAGAGTTTTGTCTCTTTTGCTAGACTGTAACTTAGGCAAGGGCAGGCCACTGGCTGATCCTGCACCTAATTCAGTTATAGCCCCTGAGCCCCTGGAGTGAAGGGGAGGCCTAGAGCCCCTGAGGATAGACCTTGCTAAGCCTACACCTGTGTATTCCTGTAACTATCTTCTCAATCTTCCCCAAAGGCACCTACTACTATTAACACAGGGATTGTGACCCAAGGAAAGAAAATGGCTAATCTTTTGGAATCTTTGGGGAATCTTGTTGGATACTCCAAGCAAAAACTAAATCCTGAGGATTCAGAACTATGTTATAGTTCACCAGTTGAAACTGGGGGACTTTTGTAGACCAGGGCATAGAGATCTCAACTGAGTTTCCTTCATAGAAGGACAACAGGGCACTATTACCGCAGTCTGGATGTGTAGCCGGAATGGATATTTTTGGCAACTGATAGAATTTCCACATAGCTTTCTGATCTGTTTTCAAGCCTCGAGAGCTAATGTAATTTGCTCTGCTTGGTTTTGGGCTTGCTTGGTGCCCATTAACCCTTCTTTCCTTCTAATTTCTTCCACTTTTAATTGAAATGTCTACCTTGCCCATGTTCCACCGTTGTACTTTGGGAGCAGGTAACTTGCATTCTAGATTTCACAGGTTCACAGATGAAGAGGAATTTTGCCCCAGCATGGAATACTCCTAAAGTCTAACCCATATTTGATTTAGATGATTTAGAAGATGAGATTTGGGACTTGAAGTTGATTTAAGACTTTTGGGGTGATATGATGGGGTGGATGTGTTTTGCACATAGGAAGGACATGAATTTTGGGGGGGACCAAAGGGTGGAATGTTATGAATTGAACTGTGACCCCCAAAGATATATGTTATAAATCCTCACCCCTATACCTGTGGTCACAATCCCATTAGGGGAAGGGTTTTCTTTGTTATGTGAATGAGGCACTATTAGTGTAGGGTGTGTCTTAAATCAATCTCTTTTGAGATATAAAAGAGCAGATTAAGCAACCAAAGATGGGTGAGGATAGGTGCCAAGTCACAGGACGATCACCAAAGGACCTAGGAATAGTAGCTGAAAAGAGAGGATGAACTTTCTCCAGAGTTGACAGAGAGAGCTTCCTCTAGCTTCCTCTGGACCTTCCTCTTGTGCCAGCACCCTGAATTCAAACTGCAAGCCTTCTACACTGTGAGAAAATAAATTTCTGTTTGTTTAAGCCACCTACTTGTGGTATTCCTGTTAGAGCAGCACTAGGTAATTGAAACGGAATTTGGTCTCTTAAGGAGAAAGGATAACATAGGAGCCACTAACTTCCATCATTTATACAAAAAGAAAAAAAAAAAAAGGAAAGCAATACTATATTTCCAAGGAGAACTGAAGACACTATCGCAACTACCAAAGACTTGAAAGATACAGGCGGGGTGCTACCTAGCTCATCCCTACATAATTTTGTCATTTGCCAGAGTGAAAGGATACTTGAGATGATGACAATGGATTGTCATAAAGTTAATTAGGTGGAGATTCTAATTGTAGCTGCTGTTCTGGATATGTTCTCCTTCTAGAACTAAGAAATACAGTCCCTGATACTGAATACACAGCAGGCAAATGCATTTTCCTCCATTCTGAATCAGAAAGAGCATCAGAACAGATGTTCATCTGGCAGGAACAACAGTAATATGCTTACTGTCCTGATTCAGGAATTTGTAAATTCTCCAGATTCATGCTACAATCTATTCTACAGGACCTTGACAGCTTCACCGTCTCACAGAACATCATGCTGGTCCACTAGACTGATGACATTATGTAGGTAAGTTCTGGAAATAGATTCCTTAGACGTTTGTCAAGATACATGTAAGCAGAGGGTGAGCTAAACATACTGTGAAAATACCGTTCTATACAGTTCCAGTGATCTACAGCAGGGTTGGCAAGTTTTTTTGTAAAGGGCAAGATAGTACATATTTTGGCTTTGGGCACTTGGTCTCTGCTGCAAGTACCCTGCTACTGTAGTGCAAAAGCAGCTGTAGACAATACATAAACGGATGAGTGTGGCTGTGTTCCAACAAAGCTTTATTTATAAAAACAAGTTGACCAAGCTGTGGGCTTGATTAGGTGTGTGGGCTTTAGTTGCCAATCCCTGATCTACAGCACATCTGTTATCTTCTCCAAAGTGAAAAACAAAAGTCTCTCCTGTTCTCCCTTCCAATGAGAAGGTGGATATATCTGAAATTTGGAATCAACTGATGCCAGATTTGTGTGTATTGCTCTCACCCATTTGCTACCAAAAAACTCCCAAAAAACCCCAAAACAAAAAACCAAAGCCAGTGCCGTTAAGTCGATTCCAACTCATAGTGACCCTATTTTAGGACAGGGTAGAACTGCCCCATAGAGTTTCCAAGGAGTGCCTGGAGGATTCGAACAGCCAATCCTTTGTTAGCAGCCGTAGCACTTAACCACTACGCCACCATTTGCTAGGTGACCTAAAAATCAAGCAGCTTTAAGAGAGGCCCAGATTAAAAAGCCCCAGGGTGGTGCAAATGGTGCTTGTCTGCTAACCTAAAGGTTGGCAGTTCAAACGTACCCTGTGGTGCCATAGACATAATGCCTGGTGATCTGGCTTCCATAAGGATTACAGTCAAGAAAACCCTACGGAGCACTTCTACTCTGTTACACATGGGGTTACCATGATGAAATCAACTTCACAGCAACAAGTTTGGTTTAATTTAAGTTTAAAGCATTTCTAGCTGTTCCAAAATGCAGCCCAAAAAGCTCTTCACTCAACTCCTTTGACCTTTGCATGTTGCTGTAATGCTGGAAGCTATGCCACTGATATTTCAAAACCAGCAGGGTCACCTACGGTGGCCAAGCGTCAGCAGCACTTCCAGATTAAGGCAGACTAGGAAGAAGGACCTGGCAATCTACCTCTAAACAAATTGGCCAGTGAAAATCTTATGAACAGCCACAGAACATTTTCTGATATAGTGCTGGAAGATGAACCCTTTGGGTTGGAAGGCACTCAAAATACTACTGGGGAAAAGCTGCCTCCTCAAAGTAGAGTTGACCTTAATGACATGGATGGAGTCAAGCTTTCGGGACCTTCATTTGCTAACTTGAAAAGAAACAGGTGCAAACATCCATTAATAATCGGAATGTGAAATGTACAAAACATGAATCTAGGAATATTGGAAGCCATCAAAAATGAAATGGAATGCATAAAGATCAATATCTAAGCACTAGTGAGTTGAAATTGACTGGTATTTGCAATTTTGAATTGGACAATGATATGACAGGAATTACAAATTGAAGAAGAAAGGCATCACATTCACTGCCCAAAAAAGAACATTTCAAGGTCTATCCTGAAGTACAATGCTGTCAGTGACAGGATAATATCCATATGCCTACAAGAGACCCCCCCCCACGTCTTTCAATTTGCTGTACTGTGGGGGCTTGCATGTTGCTGTGACGCTAGAAGCTATGCCACTGGTATTCAGATATCAGCAGGGTCACACCCTTGGTGGACAGGTTTCAGCTGAGCTTCCAGACTAAGACAGACTAGGAAGAACCTGGCAGTCTACTTCTGAAAAGAATTAGCCAGTGAAAACCTTATGAATAGCAGCAGAAGGTTGTCTGATATAGTGCGAGAAGATGAGCCTCCCAGGTTGGAAGCACTCAAAAGACGACTGGGAAAGAACTGCCTCTTCAAAGTAGAGTTAATCTTAACGAGGTGGATGGAGTCAAGCTTTTGGAATTGTCATTTACTGATGTGGCATGACTCAAAATGAGAAAAAACAGCTGCAAACATCCATTAATAATCAGAATCTGGAATGTAGGAAGTATGAATCTAGGAAAATTGGAAATCGTCAAAAATGAAATGGAACACATAAACATCGGTATCCTAGGCATTAGTGAAGTGAAATGGACTGGTATTGGCCATTTTCAAACTGACAATCATATGGCCTACTATGATGGGAATGAAAACTTGAAGAGGAATGGCATTGCCTTCATTGTCAAAAAGAACATTCCAAGATCTATCCTGAAGTACAATGCTGTCAGTGATAGGATGATATCCATACACCTACAAGAAGACGAGTTAATACGACTATTATTCAAATTTACACAACAACCACTCAGGCCAAAGATGAGGAAATTGAAGACTTTTACCAACTTCTGCAGTCTGAAATTGATCTAACATGCAATCAGGATACATTGATAATCACTGGTGATTGGAATATGAAAGTTGGAAACAAAGAAGAAAGATTGGTAGCTGGAAAATATGGCCTCGGTGATAGGATGCCAGAGATCACATGATAGAATTTTGTAAGACCAACAACTTCTTCATTGCAAATGCCTTTTTTCACCAACATAAATGGTGACTACACACATGGACCTCACCAGATGGGATACACAGGAATCAAATTGACTGCATCTGTGGAAAGAGATGATGGAAAAACTCAATATCATCAGTCAGAACAAGGCCAGGGGCTGACTGTGGGTCAGACCATTGATTACTCAGAAGCAAATTCAAGTAGAAACTGAAGAAAATTAGGACAAGTCCACGAGAGCCAAAGTACAACCTTGAGTATATACCACCGGCATTTAGAGACATCTCAAGAATAGATTTCACGCATTGACCACTAGTGACCAAAGACCAGACGAGTTGTGGAATGACATCAAGGACATCATACATGAAGAAAGCAAGAGGTCACTAAAAAGACAGGAAAAAAAAGAAAAGACCAAAATGGATATCAGAAGAGACTCTGAAACTTGCTCTTGAATGTCGAGTAGCTAAAGCAAAAGGAAGAAATGATGAAGTAAAAGAACTGAACAGAAGATTTCAAAGGGGTAAGATTTCAACAGAACAAGGGGATATTGTGTGGTTTAAAGTCAGGAAAGGTTTGCATCAGGGCTGTATTCCTTCACTATACATATTCGGTCTGTAAACTGAGCAAACAATCTGAGAAGCTGGGCTATATGAAGAGGAACGGGGCACCAGGGATGGAGGAAAACTCATTAACAACCTGCGATATGTGATGACACATCCTTCCTTGCTGAAAGTAAAGAGGACGTGAAGCACTTACTGATGAAAATTAAAGACCACAGCCCTCAGTATGGATTACACCTCAACATAAAGAAAACAAAAATCCTCACAGCTGGACCAATAAGTCACATCATGATGAATGGAGAAAAGATTGAAGTTGTCAAGGTTAATTTTACTTGGTTCCACAATCAACATCCATGGAAGCAGCAGCCATGAAATCAAATGAATATTGCATTGTAGAAATCTGCAAAAGATCTCTTAAAATGTTAAAAAGCAAAGGTATCACCTTGAAGACTAAGGTGTGCCTGATCCAAGCCATGGTGTTTTCAGTTGCCTCATATGCATGTAAAAGCTGGACAATGAATAAGGAAGACCTAAGAAGAATTGATGCCTTTGAATTACGGTGTTGGTGAAGAATATTGAATATTCCAAGGGCTGCCAGAGGAACAAACAAATCCATCTCGGAAGAAGTACAAGACAGAGTGCTCCTTTGAAGTGAGGATGGCGAGACTTCATCTCAGATACTTTGGATATGTTATCAGGAGTGACCAGTCCCTAGAGAAGGACATCATGCTTAGTAGAGGGTCAGCTAAAAAGAGGAAGACCCTTAATGAGACAGACTGACACAGTGGCTGCAACAATGGGCTCCAGCATAGCAGCAATCATGAAGATGGCCCAGGATGGGGCAGTGTTTTGTTCTGTTGTACTTAGTGTTGTTATGAGACAGAACCAACTCAAAAACGCCTAACAACAACAATGGTCCTACCATCTTGAGCCTTCTGACCTTTTCCTCAGCACCCTTCCCGGGTAGTTCCATTTCCTCTATTTCACTTAACCAGGTGCCGTCGAGTCAACTCCAACTTACGGCGACACCAGGTGTGTCAGAGTAGAACTGTGCTCCCTAAGATTTTTATTGGTTGATTTTTGAAGGTAGATCACCAGGACTTTCTTCTGAGGACCTCTGGTTGGACCCAAACCTCCAACATTTGGTTAGCAGCCTAGAGCGGCAACCCTTTGCACCACACAGGGACTTCTTCCATCATTTACTGTAGGCCAAACTGATGGCCAAGCTTCAAAGCACCATCCCAGTTTCCGTGGAAGCCTCCTGACTATTACAGTAAGCCTGGTGTTGATAGCTGAGTAACTAAGCTGCTATTTTGTTTTTGTCAAGGCCTCTAAAAACACTACCAACAGCTAGTCAAATCTAGAGTCCTTGTAATTACCACTGCCCTCATAGCATTCAATGTCCCCTACTTCACCACCCTTCTCTACCTCATTCCAGTTCACTACAGTCTTAGTGTTTCTGATGTTATTGCTGCTAGGGGCTATCACCACCCCACTCACCACCAGCAATGGGGTCCTTATCGCCATCTGACCTGTAGGTATTACAGTTTCTGAATCCCACCTTGATGGTCTGCTTCCCATAACTTCTTCTTATAGCAACTGCCTTAAATTAGGTTCTCCTAATCTAACTGCAATCCAACCCAGAGTCAAGGCTGCCTATGGGCAGGTAGTTGATTTTGGGTTGTGATTTCAGAGAAAATGGGTTCAGGTCTGGGAAGAGCAAAACAAGGAATAAGAGAAAGCCAATATAAGGTTGCATTATTTAGTTGATTACTACAATGGTGCTCAATCCCACTGGGATCTTCTGAGAGCTTCAGAATTTTCCACCCAAGTGATGGAAAAGGGAAACAGTTGTTCATTGTCTGTCTTGGTCAGTCAGCAGCCAGGAGTTTTGACCATCCATGGAGCCAGGCCCATGCCTGAGTACTGAGTGGGATCCTGCTTGTATCTTACACCAAGATATCAGAGAAGCTCCAGGGCAGAAAACCTAGATAGATGGTGCAGCCAGGGGATCTGATGTCAGACTATACCTGCAGGCTCATTACCCTAGTAACAAGTGAAATTAAAGACGGACTGAGAGGAGGTGAGTCCAGGCACAAGAGGTGATGGATACGCTGTAGACTTCTCCATTCCAAGGCTACAGTCACTGCTAAATGCCCAATTTTCAACCCTAAGTCCCGATATGTATGGTGGGTGAAATAAAGTAATGGACTAATTATTATGACAATCACGAATGCCATTCTCCAGCTGACATTCAGTGTCATATTAAAGCTTCAGATATAGCAACAGGTGGAAAGTAACTGATTGCAAGTTTGGGGTGTTGTTTTTCAGGATGTGGTATGCATTCTGAATCAGTGACCGTAAATTTAGGAACCTAGAAGTGGAGGCTGGGTGTGCCTCTTATGACTGAACCTAATGATTCAGTCTCAAAATTTTGCTCCATGACTTGTGGCCCTGTGGTCTATTGAACCCAAGGAAGCATCCAAGGAAGGAATGCTCCCATAAAGAGAAACAGCATATCTCTCTACTCAGTTGGGTGTTAAGGCAGTCCCCTGGTCATGTGGTCTCCTGGAGCCAAGAGGTAAACAAAGAGAAAACATTTGGCTGGTGTGGTTGAGGGGAAACAGTGTTTGGGCTACACAATGAGGGCAGAGAGGAAGATGTATGGAACTCTGGTGATTCCTCCGGGCTCATCCTATTGCTTTGTCCTGTGGTAAAGTTTATGGAAGACTGTTAGACCCTTACACAAACAAGACCACAAAGGACTGATGTCCTTTGGGAATGAAGTTGTGGGTCATCTCAGTGGAAAAGCCCCCTGATAAGTTATGGAAGATAGGGGAAAGTAGGTTGCTGAGTGGATGAGAGATCTCGCATATGTTAGCTCTGGCTTTGTGCCCATTTGCAGAAGAGAGAACTGTATCCTCTACCTATATTTTCTTGCTTATTGGAGGACAGGCTCTGGAACTGAGTAGCGAGGAGCTGGGAGTGTAGGCTTCATAGCTTTCACATCTTCTTCTGATTAAAACTTTCATATAGTAAAACTCCATCCCCAACAAGCTCTGGCTGAGGTTCACATACTCCTAGGGCTATATGGCCATATGTTGGAGGACGTATGGCTATCTGCTGGGCATTCATTCTACCTGAAGAGTTGAGAAAAATAACATTATTTTTTTGTATTAAAGCCAAAATTATATTTTGAAGCAGAATGCAAAATACCCATGATTTTTTTTTTAAAGGACAAAACATAAAACTTGAGATAAATTATATGTTTATAAGAGGCTGCTTTGAACTATAGATCTTTGGTTTCCTTGCAGTCTTTACTTTGCCTATCATTTGGTGTGAGGGTAGTGGTGGTCCAGTGGCAGAATTATTGCCTTCCATGTGGGAGGCCTGGGTTTGACTCCCAGCCAGTGTACCTCAAGCATAGCCACCACTCATGTGCCAGCGGAGGCTTGTGTCGCTGTGATGCTGAACAGGTTTAAGCAATCTACTGCCCAAAATCAGACAGTGAAAATGCCATGGATCACAACGATCCAATCCTGTTGTGTATGGAAACCCCATGAGTAGGGGCTGACTTGACACCAACTAACAACAACATCAGTTGGAATACTGTCTCGGAAAAGATTGAGCAGTACTGACGCACTGCGCTGCTGTGTGTCATGTATTCCAAAATCTGGCCTTTGTCTTTTCCTACAGGTTCCCTTCACACTACGTTCTATCACGTCTCCTAAGTTTAGGTTTCACCCAACCACACAACTGCTGCCTTTCCCCAAATATGCCACTACCTTTCACACTGTTGTGCTTTTATACCCTCTTAGGTTTTCTTTTAGGCAGACTGCGCTACCTTCAGGATCTAGCTTTATGCCCTGTTCTTCAGAGCTTTGTTTCATACCTGCCCTCTCTCTCCAGTCAGAAAGTCACGTTAATAGTCAAGTTAATGTTGCTGTTTTTAGCACCATCAAGTCGGCCCTTGACTCATGGCAACCCCATGCACAAGAGAATGAAATGCTGCCCTGTTCTGCACCATCCCCGTGATAGGTTGGATCAGACTGTTGTGATCCATAGGGTTTTCATTGGCTGATTTTTGGAGGCAGATTGGCAGCCCTTCTTCCTAGTTTGTCTTAGTCTGGAAGCTCTGCCAAAACCTGTTCAGCATCGGAGCAACACGAAGCCTCCACTGACAGACTGGCGGTAGCTGCGTTATGATGTGCATTGGTGGGAAATCAAACCCAGGTCCCCTGCAAGCAAGGCAAGAACTCTGCCATTGAACTACCAATGCCGCCTAGTTTTTTCAGAAACCTCATTTATAATCCTTGACACCCTATCTGTACCTGTTTCCATACGATTGCTTTGGAACTCTTGGTCTGCAAGTGATTGTTACGTGACCATTCCCCCTGTGAGGCTGTTAGCAATGAAGATGAATCCCAGCCCACGGGTATTTCCCTAGCACCAAGCACAATGCCTGGCAAGGAACCTCGAGTATATCTTAAGATATCTTTGCTGAATATCTAGATGGATGGAGAGATGAAGGGATCAGCGAGCATTAGTGTTGAAAATGCCAAGTCTCTAGGACTGCTCTCTTTTCTGCCTGGTGGGGTGGATTCTGGTCCTATAAACAACTGCCCCTTTTAAATTATTTGCTCTTCATTTTTTTTTTCTCTAAGCCCCAAAGACCTGGAGGCACAATAACCTCTTCGCCTGCATGAGATTTGCAAGTCATCAATTCCTGACCATGGGCCATTTCCTTTGTCAAGAGGGGAAAGTGATTCCCCGCAGTCTTCTGAATTTACAAAGAAAAGCTGTCCAGATGTTCCTGGCCTACCTCTCTACTCCCTCTCTCGCTCACAGCTCCCTAATTTTGCCTCCAAATGAATTTCATTCCTGGCTGAGGGGAGAGGGGAAGGATTAGGGAGCCCACATGCAGCTTCTTTCAAGCTTTGGGGGAGGGCAGATGGTTCTTGTCAGTATTTTTTTTTTTTTTCATGCAGATATTGTCCTTTAAGGCAAAATGCAGGCTGCTGTGAAAACTCAGGCTGGCTTTGCATTAACCCCTGGGAGGCGGAGCGGGCCCTCCCAGGCTGGGTTAGTGCATGACGGGAAGAGATTTGGCCTTGGTTTCTGTAGGCCAAGTCTTGGTCAACATGGAAGGGAAGCAAGCAAATAAACACAAATCCGTCACACCACCCCCACTTCCAATTAATTCCTAAGAACTAGTCCTGGCTCTGCACTTACTAGTAAGCTCGGCCACTTACTAGCTGTGTAGCCTTCATCTTTGATAGTCTTTGAGCCTCATTTTCCTCATCTATAAAATGGGACTAATAATGCCAGCTGCTGGGATTGTTGACAGGTCAGATCAGAGAGTTGAGATAATATGAATTTTTGTTGTTTTGTTAGCTGCCTTTGAGTTGGCCCTCTACTCCATGCACAATGGAATGGAACGCTACCCAGTCCTGTGCCACCCCCATGACTGATTTCAGATCACATTGTTGTCATCCATGGAGTTTGTATTGGCTGATTTTTAGAAGAAGATCACCAGGGCTTTTTTCCTAGTCCATCTTAGTCTGGAAGCTCAGCTGAAACCTGTTCAGCATCATAGCAAAACACAAGCCACCAATGGTAGACAGGTGGTAAGCTGCACAGGAAGTGCATCGACCAGGAATCGAGCCCGGGTCTCCCAAATGGTAGGCGAGAGTTATACCACTTATGAACCACTGATGTCCCTATAATGTGAATAATGGACATGCAAACGTGTTGTGGAGTGCTGAGGGCATTTGAGCTCCCCTTTTGTAACAACTGAGCTAAGTGCGAAGTGGAGTTTGTCCTAGGTAGCCAACTGGCTTAATTTGGTGTTTCCACTCAGATCGTGTAGAAATGGCTGCCTGTCGTGGTGTCTTCCCAAGGTTTCAGGGTCGTGATATGCTCTGGGGTTCAGGGTAGAAGAATTGTGCCAGACCAATATCTGGGCTGGGTTTCTTATAGTGGATCATATTCTGAAATGCTGTAATTCTAGGATCTCAGCGAGCTCAGGAGTAGTCAAATAAGGCACTCTAGAATAGTTAGGACTTGAATTTTGTTTTGAAAACTGGGGATGGTTTGGAAGGGGAGGGCAGAGGTGAGCGTTCAAAGAAAGCAAAGTAATGGGATTTTGGTGGCAACAATTTGATAAATTAATTTCAATCTGATAACTATTTATTGAGTACCTACTGTGTGCCAGACACATTTGCTTATACATTTGTCCTCCAGGAGACATTGAGTCCCTTGCAGATAGGGATTGTAAGTTTTCCATCCCTGCTACATATAAAGATTCAAAGAGCTTGGTGGTGTAATGAGTGATCATTTCCTTCATGCCAGGCCCTGTGCCAGAGATGATTATGGTTTCTAAAGCCAAACTCATAGTCTAGTAGTTATGATGACATAGAAGAATAACAGAGAAAAGGGAAAGAAATTCTGTCCGCTGGGGTCAAGGACATCCCATGGAGAAGACGAGTTGGAACTGAGTTTTGAAGCAAAAAAAAAAAAAAGAATTTCCTTGGCTGGATGAGGCAGGATAGAGAGAATGGGAAAGGCTATTTTAAGCTTAGGAACAGTACATGTGAAGGCTCAGATGTCTGAAAAAGCATGTGTATTTGGGGCAAAATATAAGTAGTCTGGTATTTTTGGAGTGTTCATTCAACCATTATTTATCAAGCACTGATTCTGTGGCGGGAACTGCTCTAGCTGCTGGAAATACAGGAGTAACCGAGGCGGGCGTATTTCTTTCTCTCAGAAGGTTTACATTCTGGAGTGTGGGGGCAATAAATGACTATTCCAATAAACAAACTTGATAATTTTAAATAATGTCAAATGCCTGGCAGATTCGAACTGCAGACCCTTTGGTTAGTAACCGTAGTACTTAACCACTACACCACCAGGGTTTCCATGGAGTGGCTAGTGGGTTCAAATTGCCTACCTTTTGGTCAGCAGTTGAGCACTTAACCAAAACCCTATTTAAAAAACAAACAAAAACAATCAATCCCACTGCCATAGAGTGGATTGAGACTCAGAGAGACCCTATAGTGAGAGTTAAATGGTTAATCAGGAGCACTCTGAGTTGTTTCTGCTGGATGAGGGCGAGTGGTGGTAGTGGTGGTGGGGTGGTGGTGGTGAGGTATTCACTGGCATTATCCAGGAAATGTCAGGGCCTCTGGGGTTCTGCCCAACAGGGAAAATTCATTTCTATCCTGGGTCCCAGATATGAAATTCTCTTACCATTAAAGGGAGCAGGACAAAACATCCTCCAATCATGGCAATCCAAGGACAATGGACTTCCCTGTAGGGCCAGGAAGACACAGAAACCCAGATCAGAGGAGCTAGGCAAAGTGCCAGCTGCATTAATTCGTCATTTGCAGTAGGCATTTACTCTGGACAACATAGCTCATAAAGGCTTGCACTTAACAGTGAACCTTGAACGAGTTTAGAAGCAGAGACTGGGAACACAGGCCCCTAGGTAATGTGACAATAAGCCTAGATTCACATAGCACAAGTATAATAAGGGGCTCCCAGAAGCGGAACTGCAGAAGCCAGGCAGAACAAGGGGAGAATTCCAGCCTGGATCAAACCTAAGACTGGCTAAGAATTTGCACTGGTTCTTAGTGAGGAGGAGCTGGGAGAATATATCAAAACCTCTGTTACAGGTTGAATTGTGTCCTCCCAAAAGATCTGTTGAAGTCCAAACACCCAGTACCAGTGAGTATAACCTTGCCTGGAAAGAGGGTCTTTGCAGATGTAATCAAGTTGAGTTCACACTAGATAAAGACAGGCCCTAATCCACTGACCAGTGTCCTTATAAAAGGAGGAAATTTGAACACAGAGACACACAGACACACAGGAAGAACATCATGTGACGACAAAGCAAAGATTGGAGTGATGTGTCTACAAGCTAAGGAGCACCGAGAATTGCAGCAACCAGCAGCCGCTGGGATGAGGCATGGAATAGATTCTTCCCTAAAGCCTTCAGAGGCAGCACGGCCTGCTGACACCTTGATTTTGGACTTCTGGTCTCCAGAACGGTGAGCGAATAAATTTCTGTCGTTTTAAGCCACCCAGCATGCGGTCATCTGTTATGGTGGCTCTAGGAAAGTAATGTGGCCTCCCTGTCAATCATTTAGGTCAATGGCTCTCAAAGTTTAATGTGCCCAAGAATTATCTGGGGAGATTGTTAAACATGCAGATCACCAGGCCTCACTCCTGCAGCATTCAATATGGGGCCTGTGGTGTGACCCTGAAATAAGCACTTTGAACAAGCTGCCTTTTCCTCCCTCCAACCTGTTTTAGATGTAGGTGATTGATGATCATGCTTTGAGAAATACTGCCTCTGTGTTATTAAACGCAAGTAGAACTTAAATTAACCATGTGGTAAATTGTACATAGTTCTCTATTCTATGAGTAGTTCAGTCATTTTCAATGAATTCTTTTGGGGGATAAAATTCCTTGTTAAAGCAGCTATGCAAGTATTGTTACTTGCATGTACTCGGACCAGGTAGACCCTGCCTAATTATTTCAGACGTGATTCTGCTTCCTAGTGTGGGCAAAACTGGATTCCAGCTCTCCTTAAGACTGCTGACTCATAGGGTGCCAGAGGAGCAGGCTGTGAGGCTACATGTCTGCTTTGCTCAAGTTTCCAAAGCAATTTGAAGAGTGTGTGGACTGTGCTATTACTATGATTATTTACACATTTCCTGAGAGCACTTCAGTAGGCACCGGAGATTGTGATGTTAACAAAACGAGGTCGCCGACTTCATGGAGTTTATAATCTAGTGTGTAGGTTATAAACAAACCTATAAAATATAAAAATATTTAGAGATGACAAACAAGGGCTGTGATGGAATAAACAAGATAAGGTGCTGGAGTTTAGCAGTTTCCTGTGTGGAAGAAGTCCTTGGTTGGTATAAATGGTTAAAGTGCTTGGCTGCTAAGAAAAAGGTTGGAGGTTTGAGTCCACCCAGAGGCGATCTACTTCTGAAAAATCAGCTGCTGAAAACTGTACAGCGCACAGTTCTCTGACACACAAGGGGTTGCTATGAGTTATAACTGACTCAATGGCCGCTGGTTTACTGGTTTCTGGTAGTGCAGTGGTTAAGCCCTAGGCTGCTAACTGAAAGGTCTGTGGTTTGAACCCACCAGCTGCTCAATGGGGGAAAGACGTGGCAGTCTGCTTACATAAAGACTTATAGCCTTGGAAAACCTATGTGGCAGTCCTGCCCTGTCCTCTGAGGTCACTATGAGTCAGAATGGACTCAACAGCAATGGGTCTGGTGAGTATAGTAGGTGGAGGTGGTTCCACTTCTTATTTTTATAAGTGGGAGTTGAGGGGTGGTGGGCACATTTAGGGTTGGAGGACTGCTATGATCTCTGGGACCACTGGCGTGGAAGCAAACATGTGATGATTCTCAAAATCGTTGGTTGTTTTTCCCACAGCACTCATTGTCTAGACTCTTGAAATCTGGGGTTTTGGTTCTGGCTCTGCCATCAACGTATTGTGTAGTGTCAGCCAGGTTACCTCTCATCTCTGTACTTCATTTTCCTGAGCTGTAAAATGTTGGACTGGAAACTAAGTCCTTTTCAGTACTAAAGTCTACCATTTGACAATTTGTGATTTTGTGAATAGTGGGAATTTCAGGTGAAATATATATTGAGGTAGGTAAAAAAAAAAAAAAAAAAACCTTTGTCACTTCCTTCTGCTCAGACCGTACAGCTAGAGAGAAAAAAAATCGAGGTGCCGTCAAGTTGATTCTGGAGACTCTGTATGTGTCAGAGTAGAACTATGCTCCATCGGGTTTTCAATGGCTGATGTTTCAGAAGTAGATCATTAGGCCTTTCTTCCGAGGCACCTCTGGGTAAGTTCGAATCCCCAACCTTTCAGTTAGTAGATGAGCACTTAACTGTTTGTGCTACTCAGGGACTCTATACAGCTAGAGAGCTGCCCATTTGGGAGAAGGAGTGAACATAAATTCTGTGCACCATCTCAGATTCCTTCAATGG
Organism: Loxodonta africana; assembly: GCF_030014295.1. NCBI lineage: Eukaryota > Metazoa > Chordata > Mammalia > Proboscidea > Elephantidae > Loxodonta > Loxodonta africana. Next base: position 93,760,504 of record NC_087344.1, read on the forward strand.
CTTCCTTCTTTTCGATGGGACTGTTGGACCATGCTGCCATCCCATCTTAGCACAGCTTAGTGAGAGGGAGTGTGCCCCACTACCTGTGCCTAGTTCTCTAAGTGACTGAGTTTAAGCCTGAGGCCTGTGTGGGGAATATTTCCTTCGTTCCCGCCAATCAAACCTACCTGCAGAAAACTGTGCCTCCATTTCTGGCTTAGGTGAAATGCCACACTGGGTGCTGTGGGCACTGGCTTAGTGAGTGGCCATCAAAGGGGTCTAGATGATGGACCCAGCCATGCAGGGGAGTTGGCTCTCTTTAAGCCAAATTTAGGCTAATGAGGAACTTGAGATGAGAGGAAGATGGCCAGATCCACTGCCCACCTTTCTCTCCACAAGGGACTGTTGTGAGGCTCAGAGTAGCAGATACTGTAGATGGTTTACACATGTCCCCTTTTGTATTCACCTTTACATGCAGGAGGCTGCTTCCTAGATGAACCTGTGTCTCTCTGCCTCACGGCTTCTTCTGGGCCCTGGGAGCACCCTCAACCCATGTCCAGGGCAAGAAGTGCTGGGAAGGTAAGTTTGGCCAGAAGCAATCCCTGACCAATGACGGATGGTGAATTGGTGAATGAAGAACGTAGTTTCCTCACCCCAGCTGGGATAACTTGAGGCATATGTTCTACACTGGCTCCCAGCTAGGTGACCAATTCATCCTGATTTGCCAGGGGCTTTCCTGGGTTTCACACTCAAAATTCCTCATCCTGGCAAACCCTTGAGTCCTGGGGAAACAAGCACAGTTGGTCACCCTACTCCCAAAGACCCCAGTGGGACTCAGCTCCAGTTATTTACAGGGATAATGTGTGTTTGATAATTCACTTCTTACAGGCTTCTTTCCCTTTTCTGTCTCACTTCCCGGCTCCTCCACGGGTGTTTCCTGGAATCCTCTCCCACTTAAAAAAAAAAAAAATTTTTTTTTTTTTTTTTTAAACTACTTACATTTCAATGTGTGTCTTAGAGCCTGCTTCTGGGGGAACTCAAACCTAGAGCTGCAGTTTCTCCTCGCAGCTTCGAAGAAATCCTGAGGGTTGGGTAAACACACTGCTGATTATTGACCTGTGTCCTTGAAATGGGAGCCAGTGCAAGAATGCTTCTCTTTGCATTGCATCTCTTCACAGCTTTCCTTGCCTCATTTCCCTATTTCTTCATCCTCACCGCCCAAGTAAAGCATCAACACTTTAATCCCTGCCTCAGGTTCTGTTTTCTAGGGAAACTGGCCGAATTCAGCTGGGATTTAGTAGGCCTAAAGTCTCAGTTCTTTGTCTGAGTTCCTGTGTAACTTTGTTTACTTTTTTAATTGCTGATTTTTTGGAAGTACATCTCCAGACCTTTCTTTCACGGTACCTCTGGGTAGATTTGAACTTCCAACCTTTTGGTTATCAGCTGAGCACTTAACGCTTGTATCACCCAGGGACTCCTTGCTCTGTGACTTTGGATAATTAATTTCTCTCTTCTGGGCCTCAGTTTCCCCATCTCTGAATGAGGATATTGGAACTGTATGACCTCTTAGTCTTAATATTCTATGATCTCTTAGTCTTAATATCCTATAATCCTATAAGATTCCCCTAAAGCGTCCTTGTAAGTTCCCTACTAAGCGTTAAGCCACAAACTCCTTTTAACTCCGTTGTATTTTTTTCCCCCAACATTCTTAATGAGTCTGGGTTTCCTGCACAATTTTCATTTAAAAGAAAAAAGAAGGGTAGGGAAAAGCAAGTTTGGAAACTCACAGCCTCCATGGCCCCAGGAGATTTTCCTAAAACAATCTTTTTTTCGGGGTGGGGGAGAACTTACTTTGCAAGGAAACTCAGTTGTCCTAAAATGGCCTTTGAAACCAAAGACTGTAGAAAAGTTTAAGGGAAAGCACAAAGTGATTGGGGATAAATAGTTCCATGTGAGTTGTTGGATATAACCTTCCTTCTTGTTCTCCTCACTGCTGGGTGAAAAGCACAGACTGCACGCTTGGTATGCTAACATATGTGTGTGTTCACTTTAATGGGAATTTAAAGGGTCAAGGGTTCCCCCAAAGTGTACTCACTCCACTCTGCTCTCTGAGGGTCATGAGAAGGCACTGAAAATCCCATCTCCTCCCCCCTGCACCCACCAGCCTGGTGCTGTGGTTGAGAGTTATGGCTTCTAACCAAAAGGTCGCTATGAGTTGGAATCGACTCGATGGCAACGGGTTTAACAAATAGGTTGGCACTTTGAATTCACCAGTTCCTCATCGGAAACCCTATGGGGCAGTTCTACTCTGACCTATAGGGTCACTATGAGTTGGAATCGACTTAAAGGCAACATCTTTGGTTTGTTGTTTGTAGGCCTTAAAGGCCCTGTTCATTTTTCTCTGTGATAAGAAATTTGGAGAAGCCAGAGGATAAATAACAACAATAATGGTACTACTACCACTGCCACTGCCTCTACCACTACCACTACTATAATCTATGTTGTTGTTGGCTGCCATCGAGTTGATTGTCGATTCATAGTGACCCCACGTGTTACAGAGTAGAACTGCCCCGTATGGTTTCCTAGGCTGTAATCCTTACAGGAGCAGATTGCCAAGCCTGTCTCCTGAGGAGCTGCTGGGTGGGCTTGAACTGCTAACCTTTTAGTTAGCAGATGAACAGTTAACCATTTGTGCCACCAGGGCTCCTTAATATAATCAATACTGTTTATCAAATGTCTATCATGTGCCAATTTGGGTCTCACAAAAGTACTTGAGATAAGAAGAAAATGAGGCTCAGAGTTTAGTAACTTGTCCAAAGTCATACGGTTGGGAAGTGAAACGTGAACCTGGACCTACTAGGCTCTAAAGCCTGGACTTTGGTCTCTACATGAAAGAGGAAGGGCAGTAGCCTGGACCAGAAGTCTTTTAGGTAACTTCCAATTTGACTATCCAATAAATGATTGCTTCTTTTTTTCTTTGGGTAGTAGAGAATCAAACAGGTGTTATGGGCCAGGCCTTGTAGTCGCAAAGAGGAATCAAACATGACTCTTGCCTTCTCAGAGAAGATGCTGTAATAAGGAAGATGAGGCACCGTACCAGTCAATGTACACTTTAGACACAGATAACTATCATATAGCAGGCAGGGGTGAGAAAAGGCCAGGGAACATCATAAGGGCCGTTGAAAAGCAGAGTGGTGCAGTGGCAAGAGTCCTGGCTCTAGAGTTAGATCTCAGTTAGAAGCCTGGCTCTATTTCCTAGCTGTGTGACCTTGGGCAAGTTACTTAACCTCTCTGAGCCTCAGGTTCAAGGAAGATAAATCATTTGAACAGGACCTTGAAGGCTGCACAAGATCTGAACATATGGAGATTTAAAGGAAAGAAACACATTTAATAATGAACTGTAGTTTTATGAGTGATTTCTTACAAATTTTTTTCCCTATGTAGGCAGTCAAAAATGTATGCCAAAAAAAAAAAAAAAAAAAGCATCTCTTTCTGAATTCTGCATTTCTGAATTCTAGGGTTGGCAGCGGAATTGATTTTTTTTTTTTCTCGGTGGGAAATTTCTTTATTGTTTAGGGAAAACATTTTAATAGGATTTTGGTTATGTGAAGGCAGGGCAAGAACCTAGTCTGGAAGGAGAGGTTGAAGCAAAGGGAGGGGGTCTAAACTGTTCTGCATAATCAACTAAAACACGGTGTCTCCTTGGGGTGCAAAGCCTGTCATGATGGTGCCCGTGGCAGACAGTGGCTAGCTGTTCACCAGATCTACTTCCTTTTCCTCCTGGGAATGAGTTATCCTGTTTCCTGGCCTTTCTTGCAATGAGGTGTAGTCAGGTGTTTCATCCAGTGGGACGTGGGCGGAAATTACGTGTGCCCTTTGCAGGCACAGTGCACAAAAACCTCCTTCATACGATTCGCTCTCTATCCTTGTCTACAGACTGGATGCCGATGCCCAGGGCAGGCTGGAAGCCACATGGAGGAGCCTCTGCTGGTCTGGGTCCTCGAGTAGCTGTGTGGAGCAGAGCTTTGTGGGCCCCTGCTCTCCCACTGACTGGACTTTACGTGAATAGAATAAACTACTCTTCTAAGCCTCCTGAGATTTCAGGGTTTTGCTCTTACAGCAGCTTGTTGTTGTTTTGTGCTGTAGAGTCGCCACCCCATTGTTATAGAGCAGAACTGATCCATAGGGTTTTCTCGGCTATAATCTTTATAGAAGCAGATCACCAGGCCTTTCTTCTCACAGTGCTGCTGGGTGGGTTTGAACCACCAACCTTTCGGTTACCAGCTGAGTGTAAATTGTTTGTGCCACCTGGTGGCCTCTTCTTATAGCAGCTAGTGTTATCTTAACTAATAGAATAACAAATTTTGGACTTCCTCAGGCAGGGCCCAGAGGGAGAGGATTAGGGTCCTTCGGCCTGAGAAGAGAGAAGTGAGAGGGAGTTCTCTGACAGGAGGTTAGTCTGGAACAAGTGAAGTGGTCCCTTGGGCAAAGGCTGGTGGTCTGTGGGTTCAGGGCCATCTGGTGTCCATTTTTTCACTTTACTTTTCTGTGTTGCTGTGCCCATGTCATCCCCTCATGGCTTGAGTAGAGTGAGATTAAACATTCTGGTCTGGTGTCATCTTTGGGGAAATAAGGAAAAATCAAGGCACCTAGACCAGGGAAGATGCTATGGCAGCTTGGAGAAGCTTTAATGGGCAGAAATGAATGATGGGGGAACTTGGAGCAGAAGTCTGAAGGGAGGGAGAGAGGTCACCAAGAGAATGTAAGCTGTCCTGGGGGTCCTTAGAAGTACCTGGGGTAATGTGTGTGGAGTTTGCTTATGTCTTCGTGCAATTATGCAAATTGAGGTTTCAATTGTATAATGGCTCCTTAGATTCTAAAGGGGCTTTTTTTACCAGTTCCAGTTGAGTGGATCCGAACTCATGGCAACCCTATGTGTGTCAGAGTAGAACTGCACTCCATAGGGTTTTCAGTGGCTGATTTTCGGAAGTAGATTGCCAGGCTTTTCTTCCGAGGCACTTCTGGGTAGACTTGAATCTCCAGCCCTTCAGTTTGCAGCCAGCAGTGCTAACTGTTTGCACCACTCAGGGACTCTGAAGGTAGCTCTTTAGACTCCCCTTTATTCTAGAGTAATTGAGGATTCTTGAGTTGGTTGTATTTTTAAAGGTTTCTTCAATGATGACATTCTTTTTTTTTTTTTTTTTTAATAAAGGGAAAAGCATGCTAAAAGAATGGAAAAGAGAGAAATAAGTATCAAAGTACCTAGCGTCCAACATTGGGTTTAGCAGATAGCAGATGCTCCGTAAATGGCCGCCTCCTGTATGCTAATGTTCACCGTCAGTTTAGTTGTAGCTTCTTGGAGGAAGGAACCCCTGGCACTGTGACAGTATTTTGATTGATGATACTATTGCATATCATCAGATGCATTCATTCTAAAAACATTTAAGTGTGAAAAAATGTGCCTCCAAGACTTAATAAAATGCCACAGAGGCAAGATCCATTCCTGGATGTCATAGCCACTTAGGCCTGCTGGGATGGAGAAGGTTTTCCTGACGGGCACTCTGAAATGGTTAATGTAGTGAAACCCAAGTGCTTAGGTCAGGCTTTTCCTCTTATACTCAGAGTCAACATCGGTTTATTTATCACCAGTTCTGGAGTACTGACTTATCAAAACAACTTGCATGGGTTCCTGGAAGTAGTGTGACCCAGGTCCTGTTCACACGCCTTGGTCCCTTACTTCCCTCCAAGAGGCAGGGTCTGAGCTGGCAGGACAGATTGTGATGTTCCCTAGAAAACGAAGGGATGCAGATAATGTCCAGTTCTGAATGTCACATCACGTTAATAGGAACATTAGCAAACTTGCATAAGTTTAGTTGAAATTGGTGAAGTGGGGGAAGGACAGTGAGGAGGTGTCCAAAACCAGTGGCAGCAGCATCTTCTGAGGATCTACTATGTGCAGGAGGCATCCCTGGGTGGGGCAAATGGTAAAGTTCTTGACTACTAGCCCAAAAGCCAGCTGTTCAAACCCTCTCAGAGGCATCTGGAAGACAGGCCTGGTGATCTGCTTCCTTGAAAACCCTATGGAGCAGTTCTACTCTGCATACACGGGGTTGCCATGAGTCAGACTCAACTCAAAAGCAACCAACAACAACACCCCAGGCAGGGCACTGTGCTAGCTGTTAGATTTGTTGTCTCATTGAATCTTTATAACAACCGTATGGGATGGTGCCATGCGTTTTCCTATGCCCCACAGCTAGGAGAACCAATGTTCCAAAATTAAGTCAAGGTAACAGAGTTTGTGGCAAATTCTGGTTGTTCTAATTCCAGAATTTGTGCTCTTGACCACTGCATCACAAGAAACATCTAAAATAACTGGAGATGTTTAGCATGAAGATCAGAGAGAAAGGGCTCTGAGGGGATATGATTGCTGTCTTCAAATCCCTGCGAGGCAGAGTGGTGAATGGAAAAGACAGTGGAGACAAGGAGCCTGGGAGGGTCCCCAAAGGAAAGGATAATTAATAAATGGCAGGCCAGAATTGTAACCAGGGCTGTTTGAGATTTATTTTCTGCATCCCTGTAAGGGAAAACAGTAGACTACTTCATAGAGTTGCTCAGAGGATTAAATGAGGTAACATTTAGAAATCATATAGGCCTGACACTTAGTAAGGGCTCAATAAATATTTAATTTCCATCCCCCACTTTCCTTTTTCCTGACAAAGTTGACATGTAGAAGAAGGGTTAGACTTCTGATGTGTGATCCCTACAGACTAAAAAGTAGAGGTTTCAGAGAGGCAAATTTTGGTTCATCATGAGAGTATATTTTCAATGCTATTTAACAAACATTTATTTAGACAACCTACTAAAAGTCAGGCCTATACTTGGGCACTGGGGATGCAGAAAAAAGTAAACTCCCTGCCCTCAAGGAGTTTCAACCTACATAGGTTTTATGGAATGTTTCCCATGCTGATAGAGGGCCACATGGGGCAGGTGGCTTAGGGAGCTCATTTTCTTAGTCCTAGTGGTGGTTATATAATGGCCGGATAACCAACTAACTGCTGGAACACACATAGGGCAGGGACAGCAAGATTTGGAGCTCCTGCCACTACATAAATAAAAAGAATAAAATAAACCCATTGCTGTCGAGTTGATTCCGACTCATAATGAGCCTATGGGACAAAATAGAACCGCTCCATAGGGTTTCCAAGATGGTAATCTTTATGATGTTTAACTGTGTTTTATTGACTATGCTCATGAGGAGCCTGTACATAAATCAAGAGGCAGTCATTTGAACAGAACAAGGGGA